>NW_027362771.1:356521333-357725899 GCF_046119375.1 Phyllobates terribilis | reverse complement strand
AACCAAATAACATTTCCTATGTTAATAATTGCAATGTATCCGTAAAATAATTATTACAAAAATTTCAGGGGGAGAGCACCCATAGACTTGAATGGGCAAGTCTCTTCCAAAAAAACAATGAGAGTAATGCATGCTACTTCATGTGGAAAACTCTAATTTAAAGAGCCCCATTAAATAACATTGGTTGGTGTGATGTTCATGTGCTATTCGATTTTAACATGGACAGCACATGTATGTATAATATCGTCTGAATATGTCGTAAACGTTATCAAATTTTTTAAGACGGTCCTCAAGAGATATATACAAGCCTTTACATGGGCATCAGGGAGGTTTTAATGAGACTAATAGATCCCAGCTGGGATATAACCCTTAAACCTACATACACATGAGTTAGTGGCTTGTCCTGAATGAGGTCATATTAACATACTGATGCAAGTCTTTGTCTTTATGTTGATCTAAAGGAAAAGAGGAAGTGGGTGATTAAGGTGGTCTTTCATTCTTTCTATTTCTTATTCCAATTACCCACACAAACAAAGAAAGCTTTTGCTTTGATGCTCTAATGTGGCAAATTACAAAACAATGTATCAGACTATGTGATAAGCTTCTTAAAGGGTATGGTGAAAACAACTTTTCAGTTTGCATAGCAGTCAACTTGTAAAAGTGGGCTATAAAAGCTGTTGTTGCTTTCTTTCTTTTCTTATAAATTAAGTGCTAAATGATATACAGTAGGAACACTATGTGACTGTAAACGTATGAATAACGACACATTATTAGAGTTTTCCTCATCTTTTATTACTTTATTTTATTTGTCTAAAGGCACAAACATGTTAAGTTAGACCGTGGTACCAGCTTTGTATGGACACTTACTGAAAGAAAGTTTTCAGTCTTTCACAGATTCAACACATTTTCCCGTCTATGACTCTTTACTGTATTTGGACCAAATCCATATATACATATACAGGGGGTTAAATAAGTATTGAAAACGTCAACAATTTTCTAAGTAAATATATTTCTAAAGGTGCTATTGACATGAAATTTTAACCAGATGTCGGTACCAACCCATCTAATCCACACAGGCAAATAAATCAAACCATAGATGTCCATGAAGTTATGTGTAATAATGAGAAATGACTCAGGGGAAAAGTATGGAACACATGAAGAAAGAGCGGTGCATAAAGCCATGGAAAGTCATGAAATCTATCAGTAATTAGAAAGCAATCCTGCTGCTTAGCGAAAAAATGATATCTGGTGCTTCAACTGTTAAAAGGTGTCTCATTACCAATGTGCCACACAAGAAACATTTCATGATGGGTAAAACCAGTGAACTGTCTCGAGAATTTTGCAATCCAATTGTTGCAAAGCATACTGATAGCATTGGTTACAGAAGAATTTCTACACTATTGAAGGTTTCAGTGAGCACTTTTGAGGCCATAATCTGGAAGTGGAAATAACATCCTTTCACCATAAACTGGTCATGAGCTGGTGCTCCCCACAAAATTTCAGATAAAGGAGTGAAAATAATTACCAGAAGAGTTGTCCAAGGGCCAAGGACCACCTGTGGAGAGCTACAGAAAGACCTGGAAACAGTAGGTATAATTGCTTCAAAGAAAGCGTTTACATTTTTCTCAACAACATTTAGGTTAAGTGCCCACGTAGGGTTTTTGTAGCATTTTTGCGGCGTTTTTACGGCTGCGAAAATGCTTGTAAAACAGTCTGCCATGCAAAGCAATGTGAATTCGGATGTGCTGTGCACATGATGCGCTAATTTGCGCCCTGAATTCGCATTGCATTGCAAAACGCAGCATGACCATTTCTACCGTGATTACGCTGCAAATTCGTGGCCATTGAGGAACATTGAAACGCAGCAAACCCGCAGGTATATGTGGATTTGCTGCATTTCAATTAAATTCAATGGCCGCGAATTTGCGGCATAATCGCGGTGTGTGTGGTACCCGGGAAGAAGAGGAGACTACAACTCCTCTTCATCCCGGCTACCACGCGGTGAAAAAAATAAATAAAAAAGTTAAAAATAAACAAAACCTGTATATTCTATTCTCCGGCAGCCCCCGGTCTGCTCCCGGCCACGTCCTCTCTCCTTGGCGTCCCGCAGTGTACTGTCAGGACCTGCGGTGACGTCATTTAGTCACCTGATGGTCACGCGACCGCTGACGTCGGCGGTCAGGTGATGGTCGTGTGACCATCAGCTGACTAAATGACGTCACCGCAGGTCCTGACAGGAACTTAATATTTTCAGTTGTTTCACACTTTTTTGTTAAGTATATAATTCCACATGTGTTAACTCATAGTTTTGATGCCTTCAGTGTGAATGTACAATTTTCATCGTCATGAAAATACAGAAAAATCTTTAAATGAGAAGGTGTGTCAAAACTTTTGGTCTGTACTGTATATATTTATACAGTGGGTACGGAAAGTATTCAGACCCCTTTAAATTTTTCACTCTTTGTTTCATTGCAGCCATTTGGTAAATTTTAAAAAGTTCATTTTTTTTTTCATTAAAGTACACTCTGCACCCCATTTTGACTGAAAAAAAAACAGAAATGTAGAAAGTTTTGCAAATGTATTAAAAAAGAAAAACTGAAATATCACATGGTCATAAGTATTCAGACCGTTTGCTCAGTATAGAGTAGAAGCACCCTTTTGAGCTAGTACAGCCATGAGTCTTCTTGGGAATGATGCAACAAGTTTTTCACACCTGGATTTGGGGATCCTCTGCCATTCTTCCTTGCAGATCCTCTCCAGTTCTGTCAGGTTGGATGGTGAACGTTGGTAGACAGCCATTTTCTGGTCTCTCCAGAGATGCTCAATTGGGTTTAGGTCAGGGCTCTGGCTGGGCCAGTCAAGAATGGTCACAGAGTTGTTCTGAAGCCACTCCTTTGTTATTTTAGCTGTGTGCTTAGGGTCATTGTCTTGTTGGAAGGTGAACCTTCTGCCAAGTCTGAGGTCCAGAGAACTCTGGAAGAGGTTTTCATCCAGGATATCTCTGTACTTGGCCACATTCATTTTTTCTTCAATTGCAACCAGTCATCCTGTCCCTCCAACTGAAAACACCCCCATAGCATGATGCTGCCACCACCATGTTTCACTGTTGGGATTGTATTGGGCAGTTGATGAGCAGTGCCTAGCTTTTTCCACACATACCGCTTAGAATTATCACCAAAAAGTTCTATCTTCGTCTCATTAGATCAGAGAATCTTATTTCTCATAGTCTGGGAGTCCTTCGTGTGTTTTTGAGCAAACTCCATGCGGGCTTTCATATGTCTTGCACTGAGGAGAGGCTTCTGTCGGGCCACTCTGCCATAAAGGCCCAACTGATGGAGGGCTGCAGTGATAGTTGACTTTGAGGAACTTTCTCCTATCTCCCTACTGCATCTCTGGAGCTCAGCCACAGTGATCTTAGGGTTCTTCTTTACCTCTCTCACAAAGGCTCTTCTCCCACGATTGCTCAGTTTGGCTGGACGGCCAGGTCTGGGAAGATTTCTGGTTTTCCCGAACTTCTTCCATTAAAGATTATGGAGGCCACTGTGCTCTTAGGAACCTTGAGTAATGCAGAAATTCTTTTGTAACCTTGGCCAGATCTGTGCCTTGCCACAATTCTGTCTCTGAGCTCCTTGGGCAGTTCCTTTGAGCTCATGATTCTCATTTGGTCTGACATGCACTGTGAGCTGTGAGGTCTTATATAGACAGGTGTGTGCCTTTCCAAATGAAGTCCTATCAGTTTAATTAAACACAGCTGGACTCCAATGAAGGAGTAGAACCATCTCAAGGAGGATCACAAGGAAATGGACAGCATGTGATTTAAATATGAGTGTCTGAGCAAAGGGTCTGAATACTTATGACCATGTGATATTTCAGTTTTTCTTTTTTAATAAATTTCCAAAAATTTCTACATTTCTGTTTTTTTTTCAGTCAAGATCGGGTGCAGAGTGTACCTTAATGAGAAAAAAAATGAACTTTTTAGAATTTACCAAATGGCTGCAATGAAACAAAGAGTGAAAAATTTAAAGGGGTCTGAATACTTTCCGTACCCACTGTATATATATATATATATATATATATATATATATATATATATATATATATATATATATACTTACAGTGGGGAATATAAGAATTTGATACACTGACAATTTTGCAAAATTTCCCACCTACAGAGAATGGAGAGGTCTGACGCTGTAATTTTTATCGTAGGTACACTTCAACTGTGAGAGACTGAATCTAAAGATAAAAACAAGAAAATCTCATTGCATGTTTTTTTAAATAATTAAATAGCATTTTATTGCATGAAATAAGTATTTTATCACCTACCAACCAGCAAGATTTCTAGCTCTCACAGACCTCCTAGTGTTTCTTTAAGAAGCCTTCCTTCTCTGCACTCATTACCTGTATTAACTTCACCTGTTTGAACTCGTTACTATGGATGAGCAAATTTGTTCGAAATCCGAACTTACAACTTAAATTCGTCATGAATATGACACGATCGGAAAGGCGAGCAAAATTTCTTAAATTCCGCAAAAATCTGCAACGTTCCGCAAATAAATGTGGGAACGTGATTACTGGGCAACTACAGCGTTTTTAACAGTTTTGCTAGCATAGTGCTTGTGTATGATGAGCGGGGGGATGTGTAAGATGAGTGGGGGGCTTGTGATAGCTCAGAACAGGTCAGATCAGTGGCGTGCTTTTAATCTTTTTTTTTTCCTGTAGGCGGTAACTTTAAGTGAGAAAAGCTCGGCTAGCCATTCAGAGCGTAGAAAGCATCCACACTGTCCAGACACAAGGGCTTCTCGTGATAGATGCTGCTCCTGCACCCTGCTCATGTGTAATGAGAGATATTAGCTAGATAGATGGGCGCCTGTTTGCAAGTCAGATAGTGTAGACAAGTCCTGTGCTGTGTACCTGTCAAATCGATGTTGCAACACATTTTTTTTTCTTGTGCAATTACTGAGATTCTGACAGAAAGAGCAGGGCCCATGCCATAGAACTGTGTTGTGCACCAGTTGTATTGTGCTCCATGCACGAGTATAACTTAAATCTATTTTGTCACGTGCTAATGTGATAAACTAAGCAAGCAAACAAGCCCTTGTAGCCCACCATTAGAGTTTGTGGGGTTGAAATTGAGCTGTATGCAGACTATGCAAAGATTCTCAGTGCCGAACACAAAAAACTTTTTTTTTTCATTTGCTAATGTGATAGTGCAAGCTATAGCAGCCCACTTTGTCATTTTTTGGAGGGTGAAATTTAGCTGTATGTACAGTAGAAAAAATATATTTTTTCTGTTGCTAGCTACAGTCCAGCAAAGATTGTTTTGTGTCGCAAACATGATACACTCTGCTAAAAGCCACCTTCTATTTTAGTGGCATTGAAGTTCAGCTGTTTTCAGAGTAAAAAAATAGATTTTTTTCTCTTGCTACGCAGAGTCCAAAAAATATTTTTTTGTGTGGCAAAAGTGATACACTCTGCTATACGTCAGCTACAACGTTAGTGGTGGCGAACTTCAGTTGTTTTCAGACTAAAAAAATATATTTTTTTCTGCTGCTAGCCACAGTCCAGTAAAGATTTTTTTGTGTCGCAAATATGATACACTCTGCTAAAAGCCACCTACTATTTTAGTGGCGTTGAAGTTCGGCTGTTTTCAGAGTAAAAAAAAAAGGTTATTTTCTGTTACTAGGCAGAGTCCAAAAAATATTTATTTCTGTCGCAAACGTGTTACACTCTGCTATATGTTCTATACATATATATATATATATATATATATATATATATACAGTGGGGAAAAAAGTATTTAGTCAGCCACCAATTGTTCAAGTTCTCCTACTTAAAAAGATGAGAGAGTCCTGTAATTGACATCATAGGTAGACCTCAACTATGAGATACAAAATGAGAAAACCAATCCAGAAAATCACATTGTCTGATTTGGAAAGAAATTTTTTTCAAATTTTGGTGGAAAATAAGTATTTGGTCAATTACAAAAGTTCATCTCAATACTTTGTTATATATCCTTTGTTGGCAATGACAGAGGTCAAAGTTTTCTGTAAGTCTTCAGAAAGTTGGCACACACTGTTGCTGGTATGTTGGCCCATTCTTCCGTGCAGATCTCCTCTAGAACAGTAATATTTTGCGGCTTTCCCTGGGCAACACAGACTTTCAACTCCCTCCAAAGGTTTTCTATAGGGTTTAGATCTGGAGACTGGCTAGGCCACTCCAGGACCTTGAAATGCTTCTTACGAAGCCACTCCTTCATTGCCCTAGTGATGTGCTTAGGATCATTGTCATGCTGAAAGACCCAGCTACGTTTCATCTTCAATGTCCTTGCTGATGGAAGGTTTGCACTCAAAATCACAATATACATGGCCCCATTCATTCTTTCATGTACACGGATCAATCGTCCTGGTCCCTTGGCAGAGAAACAGCCCCAAAGCATGATTTTGCCACCCCCATGCTTCACAGTAGGTATGGTGTTCTTTGGATGCAACTCAGCATTCTTTCTCCTCCAAACACGACGAGTTGTGTTTCTACCAAACATTTCTACTTTGGTTTCATCTGACCATTTGACCTTCTCTCAATACTCTTGTGGATCATCCAAATGCTCTCTAGCAAGCTTCAGACGGGCCCGGACATGTAATGGCTTAAGCAGGGGCCACATCTGGCACTGCAGGATCTGAGTCCCTGGCGGCGTAGTGTGTTACTGATGGTAGCCTGTGTAACGTTGTTCCCAGCTCTCTGCAGGTCATTCACTAGGTCCCCCCGTGTGGTTCTGGGATTTTTGCTCACCGTTCTTGAGATCATTTTGACCCCAAGGTGTGAGATCTTGTGTGGAGCCCCAGATCGAGGGAGATTATCAGTGGTCTTGTATGTCTTCCATTTTCTAATTATTGCTCCCACAGTTGATTTCTTCACACCAAGCTCCTTGCCTATTGTAGATTCAGTCTTCCCAGGCTGGTGCAGGACTACAATTTTGTTTCTGGTGTCCTTCAACAGAATATTGGTCTTCACCATAGTGGAGTTTGGAGTGTGACTGTTTGAGGTTGCGGATAGGTGTCTTTTTTACTGATATTAAATTCAAACAGGTGCCAGTACTACAGGTAATGAGTGGAGGACAGAGGAGCCTCTTAACGAAGAAGTTACAGGTCTGTGAGAGCCAGAAATCTTGCTTGTTTGTAATTGACCAAATACTTTTTTTCCACCAAAATTTGAAAAAAAATTCTTTCCAAATCAGACAATGTGATTTTCAGGATCCTTCAGTATCAGATCCCTATCTAACGTCTTGCGGATCCTTTAGCGGTCTCCTCCATGAATGGGAAGCTTCTTTCTGAATCTATTTTGTTCGTCACCAAGCCTGTAGTTCTTCAGGTGGGAATACTACACTCAGAGAAGATCTCCTTCTACATACTGTCCGGCCTCTCCCACTCATTGCGGCTTGGTCTACCCTGGCTTCAAGCACATGAGTTGGTCTTGAATTGGAATTCAGGAGAGGTGCTCCATTGGGGTCAAGATTGTCACAGGACCTGCTTGGTTCCTGTCCGTCCTGCTCGACCTCCGTCCTCTCCAGCTAATTTTCCCGGCTTACCGGCACCCTACTGGTCCTACGCTGACATCTTTGACAAGAAGGAGGCTGAGACACTACCACCTGTAGCGTCGGCGTCCCTGCCTCCTGCTAAGCAGGGACGCTGTTCCCCTCACCTCTCCACTCCGTGCCCGGCGTCCTCCTCCCGCTCTGCTGGCAGCGCGCGCTGCTTCCCGTCACTGTGCTTAGGGTGCGCGCGCTCCCCCTCTCTTAAAGGGGCCGCGCGCGCCGTCCTAAGGAGTCCCCGGCCAATGGCCGGAGGACCTCACCATATATAAGGCACCTCCTCCAAAATGGAGGTGCCCGAGCAATGTTGTTGCAAAGCCTTCACTCTGCTTCAGCCCTCAGGTCCCGTTGCCAGTTACCTGCCAGTCACCTGCCAGATTCCTGCTTGATACCTGCCTGATATCCGCTTACCTGCTTGCAAGCCTGCGGTCTGACGGTCTGCCTTCCGAAACCTGTCAGTCTGTCTATGGACCAGCCTGCCCGCTCACCTGGAAGCGCTCACCTGCTACCTGCCTGCTAGCCTACCTGGAGGCTCTGCCATCACTTGCCGTTACCACCTGCCTGTCCAGAGACTCTTGCCCAATCACCTGGGAGCGCTCACCTGCTACCTGCCTGCTAGCCTACCTGGAGGCCCTGCCGTCACTTGCCGTGACCACCTGCCTGTCCAGAGACTCTTGCCCGCTCACCTGGGAGCGCTCACCTGCTACCTGCCTGCTAGCCTACCTGGGGGCTCTGCCGTCACTTGCCGTGACCACCTGCCTGTCCAGAGACTCTTGCCCGCTCACCTGTGAGCGCTAACCTGCTACCTGCCTGCTAGCCTATCTGGAGACTCTGCCATCACTTGCTGTGACCACCTGCCCGTCCAGAGACTCTTGCCCGCTCACCTGGGAGCGTCCACCTGCTACCTGTCTGCTAGTCTACCCAGAGACTGTCCCTGTCACTTGCTGTGACTACCTGCCCTTCTACCCAGAGACTGTCCCTGTCACTTGCCGTTACTACCTGCCCGTCTTCCCTGGGAGCCACCCGCTTCCTCACAAGGACCGCCCCCTTGTAGAGTTGCTCAGAGGTTCCGCCTCCCAGACCCGTTACAGTTTGCTCGGGCCATGGAACCCGGTGGCACCCAAGCTCCCTCGCTCTCGGACCTATGTCATGAACTGTCCCGTCAGAGGTCCCAACAGGAGTCCATCCTGAGTCATCTGCGGAATGTCAACTCTTTCCTGGACACTCTGACTGCTCCACCAGCAACCACCGCTAGTGTCATGACTCACAGCCCGGCAGCGCCGCTGCCCACCAATACCATGGCATCCTGCCCCGGACCCCGGCTTTCTACACCTCCATGCTTCGGAGGCGACCCCGCTCAAGCTAGGGGCTTCATAAACCAGTGCACCCTGCACTTTGAACTCCTGTCCCACCAGTTTATCTCCGACCGGGCCAAAGTAGCCTTCATCATGTCCCATCTCACGGGGGAGTCACTGGCTTGGCTAAATCCTCTATGGGAGAGAGGAGACCCCCTGGTGTCCAACCTGCCAGCCTTTCTCACGGCTTTCGGGAAAGTCTTCGACGAACCCGGACGGAAGACCTCCTCCGCATCATCTCTGCTACGTCTCCATCAAGGAAATCTCACCGTGGGCCAATATGCCATACGGTTCCGTACCCTTGCTTTGGAGCTGGCCTGGGATAACGACGCCCTGGTGTCTGTCTTTTGGGAGGGTCTGTCCGGCCGTATTAAAGATGAACTCGCTGGTCGGGACATACCTACCATTCTCGACGACTTAATAACTCTTGCCACCCGGATTGGCATCCGGTTCCAGGAACGCGCCAAATAGGTCACCCGTGAGAGGAGGTTTCCACGTCTAGCCTCTACCTTTCAGAAACCTGTCACTTCTCCCGCTACTCCCCAGGCGCGCTCACCCGAGCCTATGCAGGTCGACCAGACCAAGATGGTCAAAACCCGTCAAGAGTTACGCCGAGCCGAGGGGAGCTGCTTCTACTGTGGCAGTAAGGAGCACCAGATCCTTTCCTGCCCGGAGAGGTCGGGAAACGCCTGTGTCTAGGATCGCTCAGAGAGGTCGTCCTAGACAAGAGTAAACCCTCTCCATCTCTGTTGCTGTCGGTCTCTATCATCTGCGGGGAGAACCGTTATTTTGAACTAGCCCAACTTGACTCTGGAGCTGCCGGAAATCTCATTTCTCAGTCTCTGGTAGAGAAATACCGCATTCCCACCAAACCTCTAGCTGTACCCTTATCTGTCGCTGCCGTGGATGGGGGCCTCTTACCACATCCCATCCAACTCATCACCGAATCCATAACCCTGCAGGTGGGAATGCTGCACTCTGAGAGCATCTTCTTTCATGTTCTGCCTGGACTCTCTCACGCCCTCTTACTAGGCCTACCTTGGCTTCAGAGACATGCACCCGTGCTTGATTGGCAGACCGGAGAAGTCCTTCGCTGAGGACAGGACTGCCATAAGACTTGTTTAGTTCCCATCCATCCTGTCCGTCCTTCTCCTACTACAGCCAATCTACCTGGTCTTCCGGCTCCTTATTGGTCATATGCGGACGTCTTTAATAAAAAGGAGGCAGAGACATTACCCCCTCATAGACCATACGACTGCCCAATCGACCTGATGCCCGGCGCTACTCCTCCCCGTGGGCGCATTTACCCTTTGTCCGCTGCTGAGACCCGATCCATGTCAGAATATATTGAGGAGAATCTGGCCCGGGGATTCATCCGGAAATCTACTTCCCCGGCGGGAGCAGGCTTCTTCTTCGTCAAAAAGAAGGATGGCTCACTGCGTCCCTGTATAGACTATAGAGGCCTTAACCAGATCACGGTGAAGAATAAATACACCCTTCCGCTCATTCCGGAATTATTTGACCGTCTGAGGGGGGCTAGAATCTTCACCAAGCTGGACCTCCATGGGGCGTATAACCTGGTCCGTATCCGTCAGGGGGATGAATGGAAGACGGCATTCAACACCCGGGACGGCCACTATGAATACCTGGTAATGCCCTTCGGTCTCTGTAACGCTCCCGCCGTCTTTCAAGAGTTGGTCAATGACATCTTCCGGGACCTTCTCTACTCCTGCGTAGTGGTGTACCTGGACGACATCTTGGTCTTCTCTCCGGATCTCCCCACCCACCGGAGGGATGTTCGTCAGGTTCTGCTCAGGCTCAGGCAGAACCACCTCTACGCTAAATATGAGAAGTGCCTCTTTGAGCAGACCTCGCTTCCGTTTTTGGGCTACATAATTTCTCAGATCGGCCTACGAATGGATCCTGAGAAACTGTCTGCCATCGAGAAGTGGCCTCGACCAGAGGGGTTGAAGGCTATTCAGCGGTTCCTGGGCTTCGCCAACTACTACTGCCTCTTCTTACCGCACTTCTCTTCCCGGACTGCCCCAATCTCTGCGCTCACCCGTAAGGGCACTAATCCCAGAGAATGGCCGCCCGAAGCTGAGGAAGCCTTTCTTTCCTTAAAACAGGCTTTCTCTTCCACCCCGGTGCTGCATTGCCCAGACGGCAACAAGCAATTCTTCCTGGAAGTTGACGCCTCCTGCTCTGGAGCCGGAGCGGTACTTACCCAAAAATCGTCTTCCGGGAGAATGGTAACTTGCGGCTTCTTCTCCAAACTCTTCTCCTCTTCCGAGCGCAACTATTCTATAGGAGACCGAGAGTTATTGGCCATTAAGCTGGCATTGGAGGAGTGGCGTTACCTGCTCGAGGGGGCTCTTCACCCGGTTATAATTTACACGGACCACAAGGACTTGGCTTACCTCCAGAGTGCCCAGAGACTTAACCCCCGCCAAGCCCGGTGGTCCTTGTTTTTTGCTCGCTTTGATTTTGTTCTTCATTTTCGCCCGACTGACAAAAACATCAAAGCTGACGCCTAGTCCCGATCCTTCCTGGTGTCTGATCTTGAGTAGGAACCTAAACACATCATCGATCCCGCCAGAGTAATGCAGGTGGCCCCCGTGAGTCTAAGTCGTCTCCCTCCCGGTAAGACGTTCGTAACGGTACCTGATCGGGAGAAGATCCTACACTGGGGTCACTCGTCTAAGCTTGCTGGCCATGTCGGTCAGAAAAAGACCCTCCAGCTTATCACCCGGCACTACTGGTGGCCTACCCTGCACAAGGACGTAATAGACTTTGTTTCTGCCTGTGTGTCCTGTGCCCGCAACAAGGTTCCGAGACACCTGCCAGCCGGTCGCCTCCTTCCTCTTCCAGTACCTGCTGCCCCCTGGCAGCATATAGCTATGGACTTCATAACAGATCTCCCTGTCTCTGCCGGTTGTACGGTCATTTGGGTGGTCGCTGACCGCTTTTCCAAAATGGCTCATTTCATTCCCCTGCCAGGCCTCCCGTCTGCACCCGAGCTGGCTAAAGACTTTATCCGCCACATCTTCCGTCTCCATGGCCTGCCCCTCCACATCGTGTCGGATCGTGGGGTTCAGTTCACCTCACGCTTCTGGAGAGCCACATGTAAGCTGCTAGACGTCACCCTGGACTTCTCCTCCGCATACCACCCACAGTCCAATGGTCAAGTGGAGCGGATCAATCAGATCCTGACCAGTTACCTCCTCCACTTCGTTAATGCCCACCATTCAGACTGGGTGGATCTCCTGCCATGGGCCGAATTCTCTTACAATAATCACGAGAGCGAATCTTCCTCCAAATCCCCGTTTTTTGTAGTCTTCGGTCAGCATCCTCGGATCCCATTTCCCGTCTCCACCTCGGTGGACAATCCGGCTGCGGAATCTCTCGTTAGCAAATTTTCCTCCATTTGGGAGAGTACCCGATCCGCACTCCTTCAGTCGTCCGAGCGGATGAAAAAACACGCTGACAAAAAACACCTGGATCCTCCACAATTCCATCCTGGAGATAAAGTCTGGCTCTCGTCCAAGTATGTGCGGCTCAAGATTCCTTCATACATGTTAGGGCCTCGGTTCATTGGCCCACTAGAAGTTATCAAACAAATCAACCCAGTGGCCTATAAATTGAAACTCTCGGCCAACTTGCGGATCCCTAACTCCTTCCATGTATCTCTCCTCAAACCCGTGGTACTTAACTCTTTTTCCAAGTCTACAGGTACGCCTCCTGCTCCGGTTTCCGCTGAAAACGAGTTTGAGGTAGAGAACATTCTGGCCACCAAAAGGGTAAGAGGAAAAACCTTTTTTCTGGTAGATTGGAAGGGGTTTGGTCCTGAGGAGAGAACGTGGGAGCCCCTGGGGAACATCCATGCCCCTCTCATCCTTGATAAATTTCTGTCTGGCCTAAAAAAGGGGGGGCCTAAAGGGGGGGGTACAGTAGCGTCGGCGTCCCTGCCTCCTGCTAGTCAGGGACGCTGTTCCCCTCACCTCTCCACTCCGTGCCCGGCGTCCTCCTCCCGCTCTGCTGGCAGTGCGCGCTGCTTCCCGGCCACTGTGCTTAGGGCGCGCACGCTCCCCCTCTCTTAAAGGGGCCGCGCGCGCCGTCCTAAGGCGTCCCCGGCCAATGGCCGGAGGACCTCACCATATATAAGGCACCTCCTCCAAAATGGAGGTGCCCGAGCAATGTTGTTGCAAAGCCTTCACTCTGCTTCAGCCCTCAGGTCCCGTTGCCAGTTACCTGCCAGTCACCTGCCAGATTCCTGCTTGATACCTGCCTGATATCCGCTTACCTGCTTGCAAGCCTGCGGTCCGACGGTCTGCCTTCCGATACCAGTCAGTCTGTCTATGGACCAGCCTGCCCGCTCACCTGGAAGCGCTCACCTGCTACCTGCCTGCTAGCCTACCTGGAGGCTCTGCCGTCACTTGCCGTTACCACCTGCCTGTCCAGAGACTCTTGCCCAATCACCTGGGAGCGCTTACCTGCTACCTGCCTGCTAGCCTACCTGGAGGCCCTGCCGTCACTTGCCGTGACCACCTGCTTGTCCAGAGACTCTTGCCCGCTCACCTGGGAGCGCTCACCTGCTACCTGCCTGCTAGCCTACCTGGAGGCTCTGCCGTCACTTGCCGTGACCACCTGCCTGTCCAGAGACTCTTACCCGCTCACCTGGGAGCGCTCACCTGCTACCTGCCTGCTAGCCTACCTGGAGACTCTGCCGTCACTTGCTGTGACCACCTGCCCGTCCAGAGACTCTTGCCCGCTCACCTGGGACTGTTCACCTGCTACCTGTCTGCTAGTCTACCCAGAGACTGTCCCTGTCACTTGCTGTGACTACCTGCCCTTCTACCCAGAGACTGTCCCTGTCACTTGCCGTGACTACCTGCCCTTCTACCCAGAGACTGTCCCTGTCACTTGCCGTGACTACCTGCCCGTCTTCCATGGGAGCCACCCGCTTCCTCACAAGGACCGCCCCCTTGTAGAGTTGCTCAGAGGTTCCACCTCCCAGACCTATTGACCTCATCCCTGGTGCTTCACCTCCCCGAGGTCGAATTTACTCCCCTGTTGGTGGCCGAGACCACAGCCATGTCCGAATACATCGAGGAGAATCTTGCAAGGGGATTTATCCAGAAATCCACCTCTCCGACAGGAGCAGGATTCTTCTTCGTCAAAAAGAAGGATGGTTCTCTTCGGCTATGTATTGACTATAGGGGCCTAAATCAAATCACTATCAAAAATAAGTATCCTCTGCCTTTCATCTCCGAGTTGTTTGACCGCCTCAAGGGCGCCAAGGTCTTTACTAAGCTTGATCTCCGTGGCGCATACAATCTTATCCAGATTCGCCAAGGTGATGAGTGGAAGACGGCATTCAACACCCGGGATGGCCACTATGAGTACTGCGTGATGCCCTTCGGACTCTGCAATGCACCAGCAGTCTTCCAAGAACTGATGAATGATATCTTCCGAGATCTACTGTACTCATGCGTGGTAGTGTATCTCTGGACGACATCGTAGAGATGTTCGACAGGTACTGCATAGGCTCAGGAAGAATCGTCTCTATGCAAAATCAAGAAATGCGTCTTTGAACAAACATCTCTTCCCTTCCTGGGATACATAATCTCGGAGACCGGGCTTAAGATGGGTGCTGAATAGGTGTCTGCTGTTCTAAAATGGCCCCGACTGGAGGGGTTGAAGGCTATTCAGCGTTTTTTGGGGTTTGCTAATTATTACCGCCTGTTCATCCCTCACTTTTCCTCCCGGACAGCTCCCATCTCTGCTCTGACTCACAAAGGGATTAACCAGAAGGAATGGACTCATGAGTAGAGATGAGCGGTGTTCGACTAGAACTGTTCGCCAATCTCAAATTCGAGCTGTTTTGGGCGGTGTTCGAGTTGTTCGACGAACCCGAACGATTTGCAAAAAATTCGGCTGTTCGAGGTTATGTTCGATAACTGTTCGTGCACCAAAAGCGTGTCCTGCATGTCTGGCGCTATTTAGAGCACCAATCATGCAGGGATTGTCTGCCACTCACTGTAATGCCACAGCCATGGTGGTTGTGGCATTACAGTGATTGCCCAAATCGATGGGAACAGTGCCAACAGTGAAACATGAAAAGCCGGCAATTCATCAGCGCATACACCGGTACCCGACAATTTAGAACCGAAAGAATAGAGCTTCACACATAGATTAGATAGATATAAACATGTCAGCCACATATATACGAAGTACAGTGAAAGTGCTGCTTACTGTACTTGCATTTAGCGTAAAGGATTTATCAAAAAAAATAATAGTGTTTTCATGCACCGTCTCTTTAAAAAAGCCGGCCGGCAATTCAGCAGCGGTACCCGACAATTTATAACAGACAGAATAGAGCTTCACACATAGATTAGATAGATAGAAACATGTCAGCCACATATATACGAAGTACAGTGACAGTGTTGCTTACTGTACTTGTCATTTAGCGTAAAGGATTTATCAAAAAAAATAATAGTGTTTTCATGCACCGTCTCTTTAAAAAAGCCGGCCGGCAATTCAGCAGCGGTACCCGACAATTTATAACAGACAGAATAGAGCTTCACACATAGATTAGATAGATAGAAACATGTCAGTCACATATATATGAAGTACAGTGATAGTGTTGGTTACTGTACTTGTCATTTAGTATTAAAATAAAGGATTTATTATTAAAAAAATTGGCGTGGGGTTCCCCTTAATTTTAGGCTCTAGCGGAGGTTAAGCAGACGGCTGGGGCAGATGTTTGAAGCCTGGGAAGGGGGTAATACCCACGGAGCTTCCCAGGCTACTAATATCAGCCCCCAGCTGAATACATAGCCTTTACTAGCTATTAAAATGGGGGACACCCCAAAAAAAATGACGTGGGGTCCCCCCTAATTTAATAGCTAGCAAAGGCTAGGCAGACAGCTGGGGGCTGATATTAATAGCCCAGGAAGGGAGCCATGAATATTGGCCCCCTCCCAGGCTAGAAACACCAGCCGTCAGCCGCCGCAGAAATGGCGCATTCATAGGATGCGACAATTCTGGCACTTAGCCTCGCTCTTCCACGCTGCCCTGGTGCGGTGGCAGGGGGTAATAGGGTTGGGGTTGATGTCAGCTTATAATGCCAGCTGACATCAAGCCCAGGTTAGTAATGGAGAGGCGTCTATAAGACACCCCCATTACTAACCCCATAGTCAAAGTTAAAAAAAACACAAACACCCAGAATAAAGTCCTTTAATTGAAATAAAGACACAATCCTTTATTGTTCTAAATTAAACCATACTTACCGTCACGCCCATTCCAGCTGAAGCCAACGATCTCCTGCAATAAAAGAAAAATAATAAAGCAACCTCATCCTTACCTTTCCATGGTTCCCACGACAGCTTCAGCTCTGCTACATCGAGATGACAGGCTGGACCGCAGCAGAACGCTGCCATCCAGCCTCTCATCCCGCAGACACTGAGAAGCGCAGGCTTGCTTGCGCTGCTCAGCGTCTCTCTGTGACGACAACCAGATGAGCCGAGTTCATGTCCAATGAACTCGGCTCACCTCATGCACGTCACTGACAGCGTGGGAAAATTCTCACGCTGAAGCGGTGAGTGCAGGAGAATTCTCCCACGCTGTCAGTGATGTGCATAAGGTGAGCTCATGTCCAATGAACTCAGCTCACCTCCTGCACGTCACTGACAGTGTGGGAGAATTCTCCTGCACTCAGCGCTTCAGCGTGAGAATTCTCCCACGCTGAAGCGCTGAGTGCAGGAGAATTTTCCCACGCTGTCAGTGACGTGCATAAGGTGAGCTCATGTCCAATGAACTCAGCTCACCTCCTGCACGTCACTGACAGCGTGGGAGAATTCTCCTGCACTCAGCGCTTCAGTGTGAGAATTCTCCCACGCTGAAGCGCTGAGTGCAGGAGAATTTTCCCACGCTGTCAGTGACGTGCATGAGGTGAGCCGAGTTCATTGGACATTAACTCGGCTCATCTGGATGCCCTCACAGAGAGACACTGTGGAGCGCAAGCAAGCCTGCGCTTCTCAGTGTCTGCGGGATGAGAGGCTGGATGGCAGCGTTCTGCTGCGGTCCAGCCTGTCATCTCGATGTAGCAGAGCTGAAGCTGTCATGGGAACCATGGAAAGGTAAGGATGATGTTGCTTTATTATTTTTCTTTTATTTCAGGAGATCGTTGGCTTCAGCTGGAATGGGCGTGATGGTAAGAATGGTTTAATTTAGAACAATAAAGAATTGTGTGTTTATTTCAATTAAAGGACTTTTTTCTGGGTGTTGTGTTTTTTCTAAATACTTTACTAGAAATTCATGGTGGTCATGTCTAATATTGGCGTGACCCCATGAATTTCGGGCTTAGGGCCAGCTGATAATGCCAAGCTGGCCCTAACCCCTTTATTACCCAGTGAGCCACCGCATCAGGGCCCTGGATGAGTTGGGTACAGCGCCAGAAGATGGCGCTTCTATGAACGCGCCATTTTCCGGGGTGGCTGCGGACTGCAATTTGCAGCGGGGGTGGCCCAGAAAGCTTGGGCCTCCCTGCGCTGCGGATTCCAGCCCCCAGCTGCCTAGTTGTACATGGCTGGACACAAAAACAGGGCGAAGCCCCACGTCAATTTTCTTTAAATTATTTCATGAAATAATTAAGAAAAAAAGGGCTTTCCTATATTGTTGTGTCCGGCCAGGTACAAATAGGCAGCTGGTGGTTGGGGGCAGCCCGTTCCTGCCTGCTGTACCTGGCTGGACACAAATATAGTGCGAAGCCCCACCTCAATTTTTTTTAAATTATTTCATGAATTTCCTGAAATAATTTAAAAAAATTGAAGTGGGGCTTCGCACTATATTTGTGTCCAGCCAGGTACAGCAGGCAGGAACGGGCTGCCCCCAACCACCAGCTGAATATTTGTACCTGGCCGGACACAACAATATAGGGAAGGCCTTTTATTCTTAATTATTTCATGAATTTCATGAAATAATTAAAAAAAAAGTACGTGGGGCTTCGCCCTATTTTTGTGTCCAGCCAGGTACAACTAGGCAGCTGGGGGCTGGAATCTGCAGCGCAGGGAGGCCCAAGCTTTCTGGGCCCCCCCCCGCTACAAATTGCAGTCCGCAGCCACCCCGGAAAATGGCGCGTTCATAGAAGCGCCATCTTCTGGCGCTGTACCCAACTCATCCAGGGCCCTGGTGCGGTGGCTCACTGGGTAATAAAGGGGTTAGGGCCAGCTTGGTATTATCAGCTGGCCCCAAGCCCAAAATTCATGGGGTCACGCCAGTATTAGACATGACCGCCATGAATTTCTAGTAAAGTATTTAAAAAAAACACAACACCCAGAATAAAGTCCTTTAATTGAAATAAAGACACAATTCTTTATTGTTCTAAATTAAACCATACTTACCATCACACCCATTCCAGCTGAAGCCAACGATCTCCTGCAATAAAAGAAAAATAATAAACCAACCTCATCCTTACCTTTCCATGGTTCCCACGACAGCTTCAGCTCTGCTACATCGAGATGACTGGCTGGACCGCAGCAGAACGCTGCCATCCAGTCTGTCATCCCGCAGACACTGAGAAGCGCAGGCATGCTTGCGCTCCTCACTGTCTCGCTGTGACGGCATCCAGATGAGCCGAGGTCATGTCCAATGAACTCGGCTCACCTCATGCACGTCACTGACAGCGTGGGAAAATTCTCACGCTGAAGTGCTGAGTGCAGGAGAATTCTCCCACGCTGTCAGTGATGTGCATGAGGTGAGCTCATGTCCAATGAACTCAGCTCACCTCCTGCACGTCACTGACAGCGTGGGAAAATTCTCCTGCAATCAGCGCTTCAGCGTGAGAATTTTCCCACGCTGTCAGTGACGTGCATGAGGTGAGCCGAGTTCATTGGACATGAACTCGGCTCATCTGGATGTCGTCACAGAGAGACGCTGAGCAGCGCAAGCAAGCCTGCGCTTCTCAGTGTCTGCGGGATGACAGGCTGGATGGCAGCGTTCTGCTGCGGTCCAGCCTGTCATCTCGATGTAGCAGAGCTGAAGCTGTCGTGGGAACCATGGAAAGGTAAGGATGAGGTTGCTTTATTATTTTTCTTTTATTGCAGGAGATCGTTGGCTTCAGCTGGAATGGGCGTGATGGTAAGTATGGTTTAATTTAGAACAATAAAGGATTGTGTCTTTATTTCAATTAAAGGACTTTATTCTGGGTGTTTGTGTTTTTTTTAACTTTGACTATGGGGTTAGTAATGGGGGTGTCTTATAGACGCCTCTCCATTACTAACCTGGGCTTGATGTCAGCTGGCATTATAAGCTGACATCAACCCCAACCCTATTACCCCCTGCCACCGCACCAGGGCAGCGTGGAAGAGCGAGGCTAAGTGCCAGAATTGGCGCATCCTATGAATGCGCCATTTCTGGGGCGGCTGACGGCTGGTGTTTCTAGCCTGGGAGGGGGCCAATATTCATGGCTCCCTTCCTGGGCTATTAATATCAGCCCCCAGCTGTCTGCCTAGCCTTTGCTAGCTATTAAATTAGGGGGGACCCCACGTCATTTTTTTGGGGGGGTCCCCCATTTTAATAGCTAGTAAAGGCTATGTATTCAGCTGGGGGCTGATATTAGTAGCCTGGGAAGCTCCGTGGGTATTACCCCCTTCCCAGGCTTCAAACATCTGCCCCAGCCGTCTGCTTAACCTCCGCTAGAGCCTAAAATTAAGGGGAACCCCACGCCAATTTTTTTAATAATAAATCCTTTATTTTAATACTAAATGACAAGTACAGTAACCAACACTATCACTGTACTTCATATATATGTGACTGACATGTTTCTATCTATCTAATCTATGTGTGATGCTCTATCTTTCTGTTCTAAATTGTCGGGTACCGCTGCTGAATTGCCGGCCGGCTTTTTTAAAGAGACAGTGCATGAAAACACTATTATTTTATTAAATAAATCCTTTACACTAAATGACAAGTACAGTAAGCAACACTATCACTGTACTTATTATATATGTGACTGACATGTTTCTATCTATCTAATCTATGTGTGAAGCTCTATTCTTTCTGTTCTAAATTGTCGGGTACAGATGCTGAATTGCCGGCCGGCTTTTTTAAAGAGACAGTGCATGAAAACACTAATATTTTTTTTAATAAATCCTTTACACTAAATGACAAGTGCAGTAACCAACACTGTCACTGTGCTTCTTATATGTGTGACTGACATGTTTCTATCTATCTAATCTATGTGTGATGCTCTATTCCTTCTTGTCTAAATTGTCGGGTACCGGTGTATGCCGCTGCTGAATTTGCCGGCCGGCTTTTTTAAAGAGAGTGTCTTCTGAGCAGTTTGTCAGCTTTTGGACACCTTTGCAGGTGTTTTCTATGTGTTTCTATGTGTTTTTGTTTGCCTGCCATTGGTTTTAACGGTGTTCGACGGTGTTCTAAGGTGTTCGACGAACAGTTCGACGAACAGTTCCTCGAACATCCCGGTGTTCGACGAACCGAACCGAACCCGAACACTACGGGGGTGGCTCAACACTACTCATGAGGCGGAAAACGCCTTCATATCCTTGAAACAAGCTTTCTCCTCTGCTCCAGTGCTTCATTGTCCTGACGGTAACAAGCATCTCTTCCTGGAGGCTGACGCCACTTCCTCTGGTGCCGAAGAAGTTCTCACCCAGAAGTCACTATCCAGGCAAATGGTAACCTGCGACTTCTTTTCCAAACTCTTCTCTCCCGCGGAGCGCAATTACTCCATTGGTGATTGAGAACTGCTTGCTATTAAACTGGCATTGGAGGAATGGTGGTTCTTGCTAGAGGGGGCTCTGCACCCTGTGGCATCTATACGGATCACAAGAATCTCTCCTACTTGCAATCCGCTCAGCGACTCAATCCTCATCAGGCTAGATGCTCCCTGTTCTTTGCTCGCTTCAACTTCACCCTTCACTTCCGTCCAGCAGACAAGAATATTAAGGCAGACGCACTCTCCCGGTCCTTTCTGTCTACCAATCAAGAGAAGGAGGCTCTGCACATCATTGATCCCTCCAGAATAATCACTGTCGCCCAGTTTGATCTGTCTCATCTTCCTCCTGGTAAGACTTTTGTGACAAATCCAGATAGAAGGAGAGTCTTACTCTGGGGTCATTCTTCCAAACTGGCTGGACATGCTGGTCAGAGGAAGATGTTTCTGTTAATTTCTCGACATTACTGGTGGCCGACTCTGCACAAGGACGTTGTGGATTTTGTCTCTGCTTGTTCTTCCTGTGGCTGTAACAAGACGCCTAGGCAACTTCCGACTGGTCATCTTCTTCCTCTTCCTGTGCAATCTGCTATGTGGCAACACATAGCGATGGATTTCATCATGGGTCTTCCTATATTGGCCGGTTGTACTGTCATTCGGGCGGTCGCTGACCGCTTCTCCAAGATGGCTCATTTCATTCCCTTACCAAGTCTTCCCTCTGCGCCAGTGATAGCCAAAGACTTCATCCTTCACATCTTCCGTCTCCACGGCCTACCTCTTTATATTGTCTCAGATAGAGGAGTTCAGTTTACTTCACGATTCTGGAGAGCCACATGTAAGTTGCTGAATGTCGCTTTGGACTTCTCTACAGCCTATCATTCTAAGTCCAATGTTCAGGTTGAGCGTATTAATCAGATCCTCACTAGTTTCCTTTGGCATTTTCTCAACACTCACCATAGTGACTGGGTGGAGCTCCTACCTTGGGCTGAATTTTCCTACAATAACCATGTGAGTGAATCCTCATGCAAATCTCCATTCTTTGTGGTGTACGGTCAGCATCCCAATATTCCGCTTCCTGTTTCTACTTCGGTGGACAATCCTGCTGTTGAGTCTCTCGTCAGAAACTTTTTGGTGATTTGGGAGGACACTAAAACGGCATTGCTAGAATCCTCTGAGCGGATGAAGAGACGTGCTGACAAGAGACGACTGGACCCACCTCTATTCCGTCCAGGGGACAAGGTGTGGCTTTCCTCCAAGTATGTCCGCCTCAAGATGCCTTCTTGCAAGTTGGGTCCGAGGTTCATTGGTCCGTTCGAGATTCTGGGCCAAATTAATCCAGTGGCATACAAGTTGAAACTCCCTGCCTCGTAAAGGATTCCCAATTTCTTCCATGTGTCTCTCTTTAAGCCTGTTGTCCTCAATTCTTTCTCTGATGATCCAGGTACCGTTCCAGCTCCAGTCAGTGCTGAGGATGTTTTTGAGGTAGAGAGCATTTTGGCCTCCAAGAAGGTAAGAGGAAAAACTTTCTTTCTTGTGGATTGGAAGGGGTTTTGTCCTGAGGAGAGGTCATAGGAGCCCAGGAAGAACATTAATGCTCCTCTATTTCTGGAAACATTCTTGCAGGCTTGAAGAAGAGGGGGTGTAATGGGGGGGTACTGTAGCACCAGCGTCTCTGCTTCCTGCCCGGCAGAGATGCCCACCCCCTTACCGCCGTGGCTCAGCTCCGGCGTCCTCTGCTCCCCTGTCTCTGTGTACCTGGGGTGCGCGCACCATGAGCAGATCCCCAGATACTGTGCTTAGGGTGAACGCGCGCTCCCTGCTTCTTAAAGGGGCCACGCGTGCCGTCCTAATATGTCCCTGGCCACTGGCCAGAGGACAGCTGATATTTTAGGCACCTCCTCCAAAATGGAGATGCCTGTGCAATGTTGTAGTTTGTGTGTTAACACTCTCTCCAGCCCTCATGTCCCAGTGCTGTCCGCCAGCCTGTCTATCAGCCGTGCCCACCAGCCTGTCTTTCTGCCGTGCCCGCCTGCCTGCCTATCTCCCGTGCCCGCTAGCCTGCTTATCTGCCATGCCCGCCAGCCTGTCTATTTGCCGTGCCCACCAATCAGCCTGCCAGCCGAGCCTGTCCGTCAGTCAGCTCCGTCATCTGCCTATCAGCCGTGCACATCTGTCTGCCCAACTGTTGTGCCAGCCCGCTTCGGCTATCAGCCCTGTGAGAGTCGTCTACTCTCACACAAGGTCGGTCCCAGTGTGGCACCTGGTTCACCTTTCCGGTCCCTCCTTGGTTCACGGAGTCGACTAAGCCGCCGTGTATCCAGGGTCGGTCATGGTAGGCTCTTAGTTACTCCCCTCTGGTCCCTCCTTGTACCATGGCACAGTGGTTCCACCATCCGGACCCGTAACAATGAGCTATTACACTACTTTTCTTTGGCAGCCACACAGCGATACTCCTTGTTGATAAGGCCCAGAAAGAGCAGGTGCTCCAGTGGATGGCAAGCGCTGCTTCAGGTGGCCTCTCCTCTTCTTCCTCCACCTCAACATCACACACAGTACAGTCCACAGAGGTGGCACCCCAATTACACTTGCTTCCCCCACACCTGTCCAACTGCCCTACTGACTGTAGGGAACCACAGATGGACGAGTCTGTAGAACTCTTCACCCATTCTATACCATGGGCATGAGAAGTGTACTCCAAACATTCACAGAGTCAAGAGGAGGAAAGCATCTGCACCGATGCCCAAAGTTTTTTTGGGCTGGATTCAGGGCAGGATGAAGAAGGGTCCCAGCAGGTTCCTGACCCTCATCACCAGACGTTAACCACTGGGAGGAAGGTGATCCTAATGAGACTCAGATACCTGAGGCTCATGCAGACTGTACTGTGCTGTCAGGACAACAAGAGGAGAAGGGTCACTCTGAGGGCGAGGAATGGAATAACACATTGGATGATGACGAGGTTGAAGATCCTACTTGGTGTGAACCCAGAGTCACGTATCCGAGTAGCTCATCTGAGGAGGTGGAGGAGGAAGACGAGGAGGTTACGTTTCGCCCTATGGCGGAGACACGAGGAGCACTGCATCCTTAACCACAAGTGTGGCTGTGTCCAGCAGCGGTCGCAGGTCTGCAGCTGGCAGGAGCGGCAAGAGTTGCCTAGCCTGGGCCTTTTTTGTCACTGCAAAGGATGAGCCAACTCGCGTTATCAGCAAACTTTGCGATATAAAACTCAGTAGAGGGAAAAACTGCAATAATTTGACTACTACATGCATGAACGTTCACATGTGAAATCAACATGCGTTACGCTGGGAATCTCACTGCGCTGAAATGCAGACCAGCAGACCTCAACAACTATCAGCTGCCCCATCAACCACATCCGCTGCTTCTTCCTCCTCCTCTGTTACCGTGCCAAATATTGTCACGCAGGTCTTCCACCGCAGAACCTCCGGTTCTCTACCTGCTCCAGTCAGGCTAAGTGAGAGACCATCAGTTAAAATATTACACATTTTATACATTAATACAAATGCCTATTTAATTGATGATAGTCCAAATATTATCATTATTCCCTGACAGAGTAAATTTAGCAAAGTATATGAATAGCTAAAAAAGCAACAGGACATCTCAAGCTCTTTAGTGAATTGCGCCACCATGTGACCTTTATCTTATTCACCTTCAGGAAATGAGACCTCTGCAGCCAGCAGAGAGTTGTTGTTATACAGGGGCTGCAAATGACAAAAGCTGTGTTTACATCTAAGGGAGAAAGATTACCTCCTCTGCCCAGTGTAATATATCAAAGAGGACACTTGGTCAAGATTTAACAAAGGGTTCAGGTCATTAGCTTTGCTGCTATTTGTTTACTTTATGCCAACAAATTTGGAAGATTTCTTATATTGCTACTGTTACACTGTGACGGGATATTTACAGCATGTTTTTTTAATTTACTCTTAGGCTATGTGCCCACGATGCAGAAATACTCAGGATTTTTTCCTGAGCGTTTCTGCATCTCCCTGGCAGAAAAAACGCATGCGGATTGTACATGCGTTTTTCCTGCCAGGGACATGCGGATGTGAAGAGCTCTTCACATGCATTTCCGCATGCTGATTGACAAGCGCTTTCCAAGCGATTTTAGCATCACTTGGAAAGTGCTTGTCAACTTGGTCACACTATATAAATCCATGCAAACGGCATGAATTTATATACTGTGACCTTAAAGAATGGTAAAAAAAAAAATATATATATATATACTTACCTTCCGATGGCCCCCGCAGTCTTTATTTGATTCGTCCTGGCTTGCTGGCAGCTCGTGGTACACTACACTGAAGGACCTGCCGTCACATGACTATGATGTCAGCGCAGGTCCTTCAGTCAACCACAATCTGCCGGCAAGCGAAGACAAGGAGACCGGGGGCCATCAGAAAGTAAATATCATATTTATTTTTTATTTTATTCTTTTTTTACAGGTTCTATGGTACCTGGGTCCGGAGGAGAGTCTCCTCTCCTCACGACCCGGGTACCATCCGCACATTGAAATGCAGTGATTCCGCAAAATAATTTGTAGTGCTGCGTTTTTTCCGCAATGATAACCTGCAGCGGAAATTTCCGCAGCATGTGCACAGCACATGCGGATTATCATTGGGGAACATGGCAGGCCTTCTACCATGCATTTTTTAAGCGTTTCTGCAGCGTTTTTGCTGCTGCAGAAACGCTTAAAAAACGCATCGTGGGCACACAGCCTTAGCTATGTTGAAGAGATGCCATGTATTCTAAATCATTAAAAGAAAGTATGAATGATGTTATATAAAGTCTAATAAAAAATGAATGAAACTGGTTTCATTTATCCACTATAGCAGTGGACGGTACTAGGGACTAAAAGTTCTCTTTTACGTTTCAAAGTCACCTGAAAAAAACAAGAATTTAATTACCTATATAGCTTATATTTCATGAAAGTTAGATATATGTATTTTATTTTGCAACTGATATATATTAACATATTTCCAAGGCTATATTAACCAGACAATTTGAATACATAATATGGCCTACACATGCAGCTCTGTGCATATATAGTTGCAAAAGTCTTCTCCCAAATCCCATTAAAGAAAAACAAACATATACTGGTAATGCAGTATATTGCGTAGAAGAAACAGAAAAGCAGCACTCACCAAATCTTCGTGGCTAAAAAGTCCTTTATTCCAAAATATATGGACACTTGTTCAGCGGCGTGCAGGTCAGTTGGGGAGAAAGGTGGACGACAGCCGTTTCGCGTCTGGCTGACGCTTCTACGGGTCCATTCAATGGAACAAGTGTCTATACATGCTGGAATAAAGGACTTTTTAGCCATGAAGATTTGGTCAGTGCTGCTTTTCTACGAGGCCAGGAGTTTGGAAAACATTGGCCTTAAAACAAATCCTAGAATTTGAAAATTATAATATTACCAAATGTTAGTTATATTTTTGGTCACTCAGCAACATGTAAGGCTTCTCAAAAACCCAGCTCAAGTCTAACTGAAGAGGTACAGTAATATAAAGGCTCTTTGGAAGAACTGTTACAATTGCCATGACAAGACTCTTTGTACTAATGTTATAGCACTAAAAGGACAAACAAAAACGTAAAGGGGTATTCTCAAGAATGCAAATTATCCCTTATCTATGATAAAAGGGTTAATAACTTCCCAATGGCTGGGCGTCCTGGGACATTTCAATATTGGCTTACCCTCGGAACTTCCTGGATTTATTTTTTAATTAATAAATGGGTAAACGAGGGAATGTGGGGGAGTCTTTATTCAAATAAAGTATTTTTTCCTGTGTGTCTGTGTTTTTTTAACTATTCACTTACCGGCTTAGTAATGGGGGTGTCTGATAGACAACGCCCCATTACTAACCTCTGGGCTTGATGTCAGCAGACATTACACAGCTGATTTCAACCCCAAATATTACCCCGTTTGCCAACGCACAAGGGCAAGTGGGAAGATCCTGGCAAAGTGCCAGAAGTGGAGCATCAAATGGGGCACCTGCAGGCTGTTTTTTCTAGGCTGGAGGGGAATATCTATGGACCTTCCCAGCCTGAGAATACCAGCCCCCAGCTGACTGCTTTGCCTTTTAACAAGCTTTATTAGTCAGCAGAACCCAAATAGGAAACCGGATGTGCAGTAAAAAGTCTGTGTTCGGGGTTCGGTACCGGAGACTAGGTGTCTGGAACTGACCCCAAATTTTACAATTCGAGTTCGCTCATCCCTACCAATGAACTGTTATACAAACAGTGACTCTTGTTCTGGTAAACCTCATGTAACACACATATTGCCCTTCATGTTGGCATTTGATAATAATGCAGCACTGGAAATCTATTGCCTTCTGCACGGTTCCTCTGTAGTCTCTGAAAATTGGGCTCACCAGGCCAACTTCAGTTTACACTGAATTTTAATGAAAAACTGACATAAGTGAAATGATTAATTATAATTCAGAAACTCATGACAGAACATCTGTAATATATTGTAAACTTATAGTACGTGTAGTATTAACCTTGACCGCCAGTATTAAAATCCAATGACTTTCATGCCACATTGGTAACAAGACGCTTTTTCATATAAATATGGTCAGAAAATACGCTATAATAACTGAGTATATGTAAAAAAAAACGTACACTCTGTAAAAAGAGGTATGTTTAATTAAAAGTCACACTTTGCCAGTCTGTGACTGTGCCACCCTCCTGTGATTTTGGACATAGTACATTATGAAGTGGTTTATGAGGCTGACTGTTCAGACAGTATTGTGCTCAGGAATAGTGCAAGCGGCCTGGGAAAGGAAACAATGAAATAAACCGGCTGCTCTCAGATCCTTTGCTTGCATTTTCCTCACATTTTCTGCTCAATTAGCTTCAGCTGTACCGCTGGGTATATTGTTATCATGTACACATTTCCCCAAACCAACAGATGGAACTAGCTGGAAAGTGTTAGCGCAGATAAATCAAACATGATGGATTCTAACTGACAAAAACATCTTTTCGCTGTCATCTGTTCTTTAACCTTTGCGTCTTAATGCCTTGACTCACCAGAGGAGTTCGAGGATTTCAGCGATAATTTAGACACAATCTCTTTAGATGCAGAAAGATAATCCAGTTGTTGCACAGTCATAACCTATTCAGTCACACGTCTGACAAAAGAAATACAGTAAATTCTAGAAGAAAAATAAAATAGCGCTGTATAATTTATACTGATTATTACTGCAGCGTAAACCAGAACAGTATCATTGACTACTAATTAATGATCATGTGGCAAAGACATCATGGAATTCTGTCTCTATTAAGAGACCAATTGGCCATTGTGTGCTGTCTAGTGTTGAGCGATACCTTCCGATATCAGGAAATATCGTATCGGATTGGATCGGGCCGATACCCAAAAAGTATCGGATATCGCCGATTCCGATACCGGAAACCAATGCAAGACAATGGGACACTAATATCGGAATGAAAATAAACCCTTTCTTTCCTTGTAGGTTAATTCTACATGAAGTAAAACAACTAAGAATAATGTAGAATGACATGAAAAGCCGGCAATTCATCAGCGGCATACACCGGTACCCGACAATTTACAACAGAAAGAATAGAGCTTCACACATAGATTAGATAGATAGAAACATGTCAGTCACATATATATGAAGTACAGTGACAGTGTTGCTTACTGTACTTGTCATTTAGTGTAAAGGATTTATTAAAAAAAATATTAGTGTTTTCGTGCACCGTCTCTTTAAAAAAGCCGGCCGGCAATTCAGCAGCGGTACCCGACAATTTATAACAGACAGAATAGAGCTTCACACATAGATTAGATAGATAGAAACTTGTCAGTCACATATATAAGAAGTACAGTGACAGTGTTGCTTACAGAACTTGTCATTTAGTGTAAAGGATTTATTAAAAAAAATATTAGTGTTTTCGTGCACCGTCTCTTTAAAAAAGCCGGCCGGCAATTCAGCATCTGTACCCGACAATTTATAACAGACAGAATAGAGAATCACACATAGATTAGATAGATAGAAACATGTCAGTCACATATATATGAAGTACAGTGACAGTGTTGCTTACTGTACTTGTCATTTAGTGTAAAGGATTTATTAAAAAAAATATTAGTGTTTTCGTGCACCGTCTCTTTAAAAAAGCCGGCCGGCAATTCAGCAGCGGTACCCGACAATTTATAACAGAAAGAATAGAGCTTCACACATAGATTAGATAGATAGAAACATGTCAGTCACATATATATGAAGTACAGTGACAGTGTTGCTTACTGTACTTGTCATTTAGTGTAAAGGATTTATTTAAAAAAATAATAGTGTTTTCATGCACCGTCTCTTTAAGAAAGCCGGCCGGCAATTCAGCATCTGTACCCGACAATTTAGAATAGAAGGAATAGAGAATCACACATAGATTAGATAGATAGAAACATGTCAGTCACATATATATGAAGTACAGTGACAGTGTTGATTACTGTACTTGTCATTTAGTGTTAAAATAAAGGATTTATTTAAAAAAAAATTGGCGTGGGGTTCCCTTTAATTTTAGGCTCTAGCGGAGGTTAAGCAGACAGCTGGGGCAAATGTTTGAAGCCTGGGAAGGGGGTAATACCCACGGAGCTTCCCAGGCTACTAATATCAGCCCCCAGCTGAATACCTAGCCTTTACTAGCTATTAAAATGGGGGAACCCCCCCCAAAAAATAACGTGGGGTCCCCCCTAATTTAATAGCTAGCACAGGCTAGGCAGACAGCTGGGGGCTGATATTAATAGCCCAGGAAGGGAGCCATGAATATTGGCCCCCTCCCAGGCTAGAAACACCAGCCGTCAGCCGCCCCAGAAATGGCGCATCCATAGGATGCGCCAATTCTGGCACTTAGCCTTGCTCTTCCACGCTGCCCTGGTGCGGTGGCAGGGGGTAATAGGTTTGGGGTTGATGTCAGCTTATAATGCCAGCTGACATCAAGCCCAGGTTAGTAATGGAGAGGCGTCTATAAGACACCCCCATTACTAACCCCATAGTCAAAGTTAAAAGAAAACACAAACACCCAGAGTAAAGTCCTTTAATTGAAATAAAGACACAATTCTTTATTGTTCTAAATTAAACCATACTTACCATCACGCCCATTCCAGCTGAAGCCAACGATCTCCTGCAATAAAAGAAAAATAATAAAGCAACCTCATCCTTACCTTTCGATGGTTCCCAGGACAGCTCCAGCTCTGCTACATCGAGATGACAGGCTGGACCGCAGCAGAAAGCTGCCATCCAGCCTGTCATCCCGCAGACACTGAGAAGCGCAGGCATGCTTGCGCTCCTCAGTGTCTCTCTGTGACGTCATCCAGATGAGCCGAGTTCATGTCCAATGAACTCAGCTCACCTCATGCACGTCACTGACAGCGTGGGAAAATTCTCCTGCACTCAGCGCTTCAGCGTGAGAATTCTCCCACGCTGTCAGTGACATACATGAGGTGAGGTCATGTCCAATGAACTCAGCTCACCTCATGCAAGTCACTGGCAGCGTGGGAAAATTCTCACGCTGAAGTGCTGAGTGCAGGAGAATTTTCCCACGCTGTCAGTGACGTACATGAGGTGAGCTGAGTTCATTGGACATGACCTCGGCTCATCTGGATGCCGTCACAGCCAGACACTGAGGAGTGGAAGTATGCCTGCGCTTCTCAGTGTCTGCGGGATGACAGGATGGATGGCAGCGTTCTGCTGCGGTCCAGCCTGTCATCTCGATGTAGCAGAGCTGAAGCTGTCGTGGGAGCCATGGAAAGGTAAGGATGATGTTGCTTTATTATTTTACTTTTATTGCAGGAGATCGTTGGCTTCAGCTGGAATGGGTGTGACGGTAAGTATGGTTTAATTTAGAACAATAAAGAATTGTGTGTTTATTTCAATTAAAGGACTTTTTTCTGGGTGTTGTGTTTTTTTAAATACTTTACTAGAAATTCATGGTGGTCATGTCTAATATTGGCGTGACCCCATGAATTTTGGGCTTAGGGCCAGCTGATAATGCCAAGCTGGCCTTAACCCCTTTATTACCCAGTGAGCCACCGCACCAGGGCCCTGGATGAGTTGGGTACAGCGCCAGAAGATGGCGCTTCTATGAACGCGCCATTTTCTGGGGCGGCTGCGGACTGCAATTTGCAGCGGGGGTGGCCCAGAAAGCTTGGGTCTCCCTGCGCTGCGGATTCCAGCCCCCAGCTGCCTAGTTGTATCTGGCTGGGCACAAAAATAGGGCGAAGCCCCACGCATTTTTTTTTAAAATTATTTCATGAAATTCATGGAATAATTAAGAAAAAAAGGGCTTCCCTATATTGTTGTGTCCAACCAGGTACAAATAGGCAGCTGGTGGTTGGGGGCAGCCCATTCCTGCCTGCTGTACCTGGCTGGACACAAATATAGTGCGAAGCCCCACGTCAATTTTTTTTTAATTATTTCATGAAATAATTTTTTTAAAAAAGGGCTTCCCTATATTGTTGTGTCCGGCCAGGTACAAATAGGCAGCTGGTGGTTGGGGGCAGCCTGTTCCTGCCTGCTGTACCTGGCTGGACACAAATATAGGGCGAAGCCCCACGTCAATTTTTTTTAAAATAAATCCTTTATTTTAACACTAAATGACATTTGAGGAGTTAATAAAGATGCAGTCCCTAAATTATTATTTATTTTTTAATTAATTTTTCCCAAAACTTTTGACGTGGGCTTCGCCATATTTTTGTATGCCAGCCAGGTACAGCATCCAGCTTCTATGAACGTGCCATTTTCCGGGGTGGCTGCGGACTGCAATTTTCAGCGGGGGGGGGGGGGGGGGGGCAGAAAGCTTGGGCCTCCCTGCGCTGCAGATTCCAGCCCCAAGCTGCCTAGTTGTACCTGGCTGGACACAAAAATAGGGAGAAGCTTCACATATTTTTTTTTTTTAATTATTTCATGAAATTCATGAAATAATTAAGAAAAAAAGGGCTTCCCTATATTGTTGTGTCCAACCAGGTACAAATAGGCAGCTGGTGGTTGGGGGCAGCCCGTTCCTGCCTGCTGTACCTGGCTGGACACAAATATAGTGCGAAGCCCCACGTCAATTTTTTTTTAAATCATTTCAGGAAATTCATGAAATAATTAAAAAAAATTGATGTGGGGCTTCGCCCTATATTTGTGTCCAGTCAGGTACAGCAGGCAGGAACGGGCTGCCCCCAACCACCAGCTGCCTATTTGTACCTAGCCGGACACAACAATATAGGGAAGCCCTTTTTTTCTTAATTATTCCATGAATTTCATGAATTTAAAAAAAACGTGGGGCTTCGCCCTATTTTTGTGTCCAGCCAGGTACAACTAGGCAGCTGGGGGCTGGAATCTGCAGCGCAGGGAGGCCCAAGCTTTCTGGGCCCCACCCGCTACAAATTGCAGTCCGCAGCCGCCCCGGAAAATGGCGCGTTCATAGAAGCGCCATCTTCTGGCGCTGTACCCAACTCATCCAGGGCCCTGGTGCGGTGGCTCACTGGGTAATAAAGGGGTTAAGGCCAGCTTGGCATTATCAGCTGGCCCTAAGCCCGAAATTCATGGGGTCACGCCAATATTAGACATGACCACCATGAATTTCTAGTAAAGTATTTAAAAAAAACACAAACACCCAGAAAAAAGTCCTTTAATTGAAATAAACACACAATTCTTTATTGTTCTAAATTAAACCATACTTACCATCACGCCCATTTCAGCTGAAGCCAACGATCTCCTGCAATAAAAGAAAAATAATAAAGCAACCTCATCCTTACCTTTCAATGGCTCCCACGACGGCTCCAGCTCTGCTACATCGAGATGACAGGCTGGACCGCAGCAGAACGCTGCCATCCAGCCTGTCATCCCGCAGACACTGAGAAGCGCAGGCATACTTCCACTCCTCAGTGTCTGGCTGTGACGGCATCCAGATGAGCCGACAATGAACTCGGCTCACCTCATGTACGTCACTGACAGCGTGGGAGAATTCTCCTGCACTCAGCGCTTCAGCGTGAGAATTTTCCCACGCTGTCAGTGACGTGCATGAGGTGAGCCGAGTTCATTGGACATGACCTCGGCTCATCTGGATGACGTCACAGAGAGACACTGAGGAGCGCAAGCATGCCTGCGCTTCTCAGTGTCCGCGGGATGACAGGCTGGATGGCAGCGTTCTGCTGCGGTCCAGCCTGTCATCTCGATGTAGCAGAGCTGAAGCTGTCCTGGGAACCATGGAAAGGTAAGGATGAGGTTGCTTTATTATTTTACTTTTATTGCAGGAGATCGTTGGCTTCAGCTGGAATGGGCGTGGCGGTAAGTATGGTTTAATTTAGAACAATAAAGAATTGTGTCTTTATTTCAATTAAAGGACTTTTTTCTGGGTGTTTGTGTTTTTTTTAAATACTTTACTAGAAATTCATGGCGGTCATGTCTAATATTGGCTTGACCCCATGAATTTCGGGCTTAGGGCCAGCTGATAATGCCAAGCTGGTCTTAACCCCTTTATTACCCAGTGAGCCACCGCACCAGGGCCCTGGATGAGTTGGGTACAGCGCCAGAAGATGGCGCTTCTATGAACGCGCCATTTTCCGGGGCGGCTGCGGACTGCAATTTGCAGCGGGTGGGGCCCAGAAAGCTTGGGTCTCCCTGCACTGCAGATTCCAGCCCCCAGCTGCCTAGTTGTACCTGGCTGGACACAAAAATAGGGCGAAGCGCCACACATTTTTTTTTTTAATTATTTCATGAAATTCATGGAATAATTAAGAAAAAAAGGGCTTCCCTATATTGTTGTGTCCGGCTAGGTACAAATAGGCAGCTGGTGGTTGGGGGCAGCCCGTTCCTGCCTGCTGTACCTGGCTGGACACAAATATAGGGCGAAGCCCCACATAATTTTTTTTTAATTATTTCATGAATTTCCTGAAATAATTAAAAAAAAATTGACGTGGGGCTTCACACTATATTTGTGTCCAGCCAGGTACAGCAGGCAGGAACGGGCTGCCCCCAACCACCAGCTGCCTATTTGTACCTGGCCAGACACAACAATATAGGGAAGCCCTTTTTTTCTTTATTATTTCATGAATTTCATGAAATAATTAAAAAAAAAAAAACGTGGAGCTTCTCCCTATTTTTGTGTCCAGCCAGGTACAACTAGGCAGCTGGGGGATGGAATCTGCAGCGCAGGGAGGCCCAAGCTTTCTGCCCCCCCCCCCGCTGAAAATTGCAGTCCGCGGCCGCCCCGGAAAATGGCGCGTTCATAGAAGCTGGATGCTGTACCTGGCTGGCATACAAAAATATGGCGAAGCCCACGTCAAAAGTTTTGGGAAAAATTAATTAAAAAATAAATAATAATTTAGGGACTGCATCTTTATTAAGTCCTCAATATAATAGTAATAGTGGTGGGGTTCATGTCAGCGCCAGCTGCCATGAAGCCCAGGTTAGTAATGATGGCCGTCTGTATGACAACCCCATTACTAACCTACAAAGTGTTAAAAAGAAAAAACACACTACACCCAGAAAAAAATAATTTATTTGAAATAAAACACCATTTTATTTAATTCTTAGTTTACTAAAAAAAAAATAGTTACCTGTCCACGTTCCTGCGCTGATCTCCCATGCACAGCTGTCACATCTGGAGATGGTGACAGCTGTGCATGGCTGCTGTAAGCTCACGCTGCCGGGAACACGTCCGCTCCCGGCAGCGGGAGCCACTGACTGAGGTCACCGGAGTGCATTCAGGCAGCGCAGCTCCGGAGACCTCCTTTACGGCAGTGCTGTACCATGGGAATTTCTCACGATACAGTAGTGCCGTAAAGGAGCTAACCGGAGCAGCGCTGCCTGAACTCCGGTGAACCCTTACGGCCCAGTCATTCTAGCGGCGGCAGCGGTTCAGAGCGGTCACATTCTATGTGGCTGCTCTAAACTGGAGATCTTCGTGGGACACTCGTGGACTGCTACGGAGGGGTAAGGATAAGGTTGTGGTTTATTATTTTATATTTTATTACAGGAGATCGATGGCTTCGGGGAATTAGGTGTCTAGGTGAGTATAGGTGTAGTTTTTTATTTTTTACTTTATTTTAGGTGGCGATCGGCGGGGACAGGTAATGTATGAACTAATTTCTTTTAGGTAACCACTGGCCACCAATGACATGTATTTAAAATTTATTGGGGACACAGTAGGGCAATTTAAATAGCAGGATCAGGCTGATGGGAACTACTGCTCCCATCGAGCTGATCTTGCTGGCAGGAGTGGACGGGGGACAGACATAGGCCGATGGGAGTAGTAGTGTCACATCGGCCTATGTCTGCCTGCACGCACAGACACCCCGCACACACACCCGCACACACACCCGCACACACACACACCCCGCACACACACACACCCCGCACACACACCCCGCACACACACACACCCCGCACACACACACACCCCGCACACACACACCCCGCACACACACTAATCATGACGGGTCTGGGAGGAGTGGCTGACCTGTGCGGCCGTGGGAAAGTTGATGTGAGTTCATGCAGTCAAGCATGAACTCACATGAACCCTCTGAGGGCACCGCGGCTACTTCAAATGAACAGCTGATCGGCATCACCTGATACCTCAGCTGTTCATTTGAAATAACCGGCGGGAAAGCGCAGCACAGAACGGGAAAGCCGGCGGTGAAGTCTTTTCACTGCCGGCTTCCCCGCCCGGGTCCTTCGCTCCTTGGTGCTGCGCTCCCCGCCCGGTCCTAATTTACGATTGGGATTGGAGGTGGCGAGGGGAGCGGAGGATCGGGGTGGGAGGCTGCGGGGAAGCAGTATGGGGCTGCGTGATTGTTTAAAAGCCGGCGGCTTTTTACCGCGCGCCGGCTTTTAAACAATCAGGAGAATTCTCCCACGCTGGGATGGCATTCTGATGACAAGCTGGATCGCAGCTGAGCGCTGCCATCCAGCTTGTCATCCTTCACAGACACTGCAGAGCGCAGGCATTATGGGAACTTCCGATTCCGGTATTCGATATTATAAAAGTATCGGAATTAAGTATCGGAATTCCGATACAGTGAATATCGGCCGATACCCGATATTTCAGTATCGGAATGCTCAACACTAGTGCTGTCGTATTGGCTCTGTCAGGTTTTATAAATACTCAGGTATTTTGCCCTAAAAGAATTTCTTCTAGAGGGGAATACCCCAGACATATGAAATCTGATGGAGCATCCCAAAATTTCTACATACAGAATCAGAAAAGTTAAACCTCCATGAAAAAGCCACATGAAGATAGACATTTAGGGTTCATGCTCTTGTATGATTCCATATCATGAATCTCTCCAAATCAAAATTGTACAGAGCAATAATATTGCCTTGTGCATGAGCCCTAAGGCTGGATTCCTTCTAGCTAGTGATGATCGAGTGGTAAACTGATCGAGTGCTCAGTACTCGGATGGAGCAGGTCGGCCGCTCGGATCTGCTAGACTCGAGTACCGAGCATAATGTAAGTTTTTACTCGATGGCCGGGTAGGCAGATGAGAGAAAGAGATATATACACAGTACAGACCAAAAGTTTGGACACACCTTCTCATTTAAAGATTTTTCTGTATTTTCATGACTTTGAAAATTGTACATTCACACTGAAGGCATCAAAACTATCAATTAACACATGTGGAATTATATACTTAACAAAAAAGTGTGAAGCAACTGAAAATATGTCTTATATTCTAGGTTCTTCAAAGTAGCCAGCTTTTACTTTGATGACTGCTTTGCACACTCTTAGCATTCTCTTGATGAGCTTCAATCTTTAAATGAGAAGGTGTGTCCAAACTTTTGGTCTGTACTGTATATCTTATCTATATTAATCTATATATATCTTAATCTATCTATTTCTATCTATAGCTATCTCCGATAGATAGATAGATAGATAGATAGATAGATAGCTAGCTATACATAGATAGGCATAGATAGATCGAGTATCGAGCACATTTGCCCATCACTACTTCTAGCATTTACTAATCTGCAAAAATCTAAAGTAGAAGGCATCCATTTACAGATTTTTTTTAATATTTAATTGTTGATACTAACAGTTTGCATCAGTTTCAATCACTTAGTTTTTACAGGACCCACAAAACACACCATGGTTACATTTACACTGGTATTTTTTATTCATAGTGGCTGAAGCAGCCAGAATGTTATAATTTGTCTATTCAATGAAATTGGAGCAATATTTCCAAAAAAGGGGAACATCTATATAGATATACTGGGAAGTTAATTAGTACAGAATATGGGATCTACATTCATGCTTATGTCATCTACACCTTGATAATCTGTGTGATCTGACTTTCTCTTAATGCCAAAATGGACAGAACTTCATTGTTGCTCTGATTTATTGTTGTCTTGATTACAAAAACTGATAACTAATCTGTGTAGCCTCTTCAGACTCTCTCCTCTCCAATGTGACCTGGATACAGCAACCAGATTCATCTTTCTGTCCTCAGCTACACCGATGCCTCCACCCTTTGCCAGTCACTGCACTAAAAATACCACTTAATTTGTGAAACTCATCCACAAAGTTTTTCACAGTGTTGCACTGCCCTTTACTTCCTACCTCATCTCTGCCTGCCACCCTACCAATGCTTGTGCTGCACTAGTGCTCTGGAATGCGCTACCCCAGACAGAATAAATCCTACAGCTTTAAAAATACAATTTTCCAGGCAGGACATTAACATTCCTAAATCTAACTGCTCTGTATTTACCCTGCTTCTACAATATTCCTCAAAACGAGATCCCCTTTTTTTTAGCAGCAACCACTATACTTCATGTACACAGGAGTATTTATATCTGGGTGCATGCAGACTCTGGATGGTTCATGCAGCTTTATATAGAATAACTTTTTTTTTTAAGAAAATTACTTGATCATTGCAAAAACATGTGTAGCACCCCGAGGACTCGGCTGCTACAGGGGTATTGCACCTCAAACCAGAGGTGTGGTATTCCACTCCCGGGTAAGGATGGAGTGTGGGACCGAGCTCAGTTAGTTGCATGCACTACACTCATCCCATTTCCGGGGGACAGAACAACGGTACTCCCACCAGATAGATGTGCAGGTACGACAGCGTCTGTCCCTGGCTGGAGTGGGAGGGGGGGAGGAACATCCCAGTAGTGTAGGAGCAGTCAGGGGAGGGACTCTGGGCATAGGAAGGAGCCCATTGGGTGCTAGTCACCTGGGCTCGGATGTCAGAGGGAGTATAAGAGGTGGGCACCATCTTAGGACAGGGTCCTGTTCAGAGGAGGGTCTGTTCAGAGAGGAGCTCAGCCAGAGAGGGCTGAGGGGGAGCTGTGGCTCCATCTGGGCCCAGCTCCAGAGCCAGGCCTGAAGCACAGAGAGGAGGAACAGAAACACCAAGAAAGGCCCAGAGACGTAAGAATAGAGGGAACCCTGAGATCCCACAAGAGAACAAGTTAACGGGTGAAGGGTTGGCAGAAGAGGGTACCGGATCCCAAACTGGTAGAGGCTAAACATCCTTAGCCAGGAACCGGAGGTCGTGGACAAGTTTTGGCGCGACCCCTCACCATATCCACCAGGAAGGCAAACCACGCATAGGGTCAGGGAAGCCGGGAAAGGTTTCGCCACCAAAAGACCCGAGGGAGCCGGACAAAGGTGGGTCCCTGGTGAGGACGGCCCGTAGGAAGGAATAGAGGGGAGCTTGGGACCACGCTCTGGAACTGCCTGGGGGTTGGCCGAGTCCCGCACCTGGTGGACGCAGCACGGCTCGGGTGGTCACTGCTGGCCGAAGTGACCGGAGCAACACCTGTGAGTAAAAGCCTTGAAACTGCACCACACGTCTCTGAGCTTCCTTGCTGCACCATCACTACCACTATATTCCACATCTGCTGCCCTGAGGTCATACCCCTCCCGTTGGGGGTTCTATCAGCTACGCTGCACAACCTTACCACCGGCCTCAGCGGTCTGCCCTGCAGCGGCGGCTTCATAGCCGCATTCAACGGGTGGCGTAGTCGAACATTCTAACATCTACTGCTAAAGACTGCCGCTCAGTTTGACTCCCTGGGCACGGACCGGGTCACCGCCACGAGACTACTACCCCCATCTGATCCGGCTCCGGGTAGGCCCCCGCGTGCGCAACGCTACTCAGCACAGGCCCAGGGGCGCGTCAACTTTGGCGTAGTCGGCCGGATTACGTGCCCGCAACCACCGGGTACTGCGTGCCTGAAGAAAAGTTCATATTTACCGTAAAAAGGAGTCTCCCGCCAATTCCAGAGGGTTCCCGCCATCGGACGCCATCTCGGGTCGTTTCCCGCTGTTTGCCCGCCATCTGCAGCCTTTTCCCGCCATCCACGGAGTTTCCCGCCATAAGGAGACGATTCCCGCCATCTGAGACGATTTCCCGCCCTGGCAGAGTGGACTCCATTATGGGCGTGCCAGAGGGTGGCAAGAGGCCACCTCCCATCGTGGGCCAGGTCCAGGAATTGCGCCAAAAGCGGAAACCGCCCCCACCAGCAGAGACTGCAATGATAGAAATGTCCATCAGCATGAGAGGGCTGCCCCTGGAACTGACAATCACTAAGTTGCCCCGGGACCACCCTCAATGGGGGCGGATACAGAACAAAACCAAGAAGATGGGTGCGGCCTGGAGGAGTCTGGACAGATCGCACCCGGAGATGGAGGAAGAGTCAATCAGCACCGACCCTGTGGTCCGGAACCTGTTGCAGGCTGCCACCCCAGAAGGCCTGGTGGAGATTCTGGCACAGCTCCCCAGAAATCGGGAGCGTGCACAGACCGCGCTGGAGGCCTTGGCCCGGAAGATGGCCCGGGTACAGCAAGAAGCACTGGCCGAGTGGAGGAGAGAGATGGTCCAGCAGGCTGGAACCCGCCAGCAGAGGATGTCACCCGCAACGTGGAGCGTGTCTGCCCCTGAGGATGGTGCAGGAGGAACGGAGGCCGGAGACGCCGCCGCGGAGGGAGCCGCAGAGATGGAAGCAGGTAATGGGGACGTCATCACCCCGTGCCCCGTAGCCACAAGCCTGCCCCAGCTCCCCGTCGCAGAGCCCGAAGTTCCACTTACCGCGCCCGTTGCCGCACCGCCGCTGCTTCCAACTAGGCCTCAAGTGGCAGGAGCCGCGGTCGTGCCCTCTGTTACGCCACGCCCCTTGACCCTGAGCGCGGCAAAAGAGGAAGTGCCCCCGGCCTGGTCGCAGGGCCGAGTACCCCCGGGCGCCGCAGTCTCCACAGCGCCCTCTACCTCCACAGCGCCACCGTCCTGGTCGCAAGGCCGAGTACCCCCGGGCGCCGCCGTCTCCACAGTACCCTTCACCTTCAGAGTGCCACCGGCCTGGTCGCAAGGCCTGGTGAATCCGGGCGCCGCTGCCCCTCCTGTGCCCTCAACTTCCACAATGCTGCCCCTGGGTGAAGATCTATTCGCACAGCACACTAGCCCGGACGGGCTGCCTTTCATTTGGCCACCGGAGTACGTCAACCCCTGACTCCGGAAGGAATGGCCTCTGTGTGAGCCTCTGATCCCGGCTCCGGCACCAGCCAAAATTGTTCCGCTCCCGCTGGAGGAGGCCCAATTTGCATGGGACCCCACCGGTGAAAACCTCATGGGGTTCACCCAAGAGACACGGGCGGCCGCAGCCCAACGTGAGGAGTGTTGCCGACAACAACTGGAAGTCTTTCAGAGGGAACGGCGAGAGAGGCGGGTCCGCGAGGAGCGGCTGCAGGTCCAAAGCGCGGAGCAGAAAAGCCGGACCCAACGAAACCGCCGTGCGGCCCACGGTCCCCGCGCCACCGGGACTGTAATAAAGTTTCAAATGGAGCACGGCTGGGGCTTTATCCGGGATCACAGAACCCCCGGCGATGTCTTTGTTACCCGCAGGGATGTTGAGAGCCACCTGCCGGAGGGACACCGAGGACGTGACCTCTACCCGGGTGATGAGGTTACCTTCACCCGGCACCAGTGTGCCAAAGGACCATATGCCCTTCACGTGCACCGGTTGACGGAGGAGGAGTTGCGGTATGAGGAAGATCAAGAGGACCCGGACGGGTCTGAAGACTACCCTCAGGAAGAGCCAAGGAGAGGATACCGCTACTAAAGGGAAGTAGCATAAGCCAGGAACTGTATATAGTTACCCGTAGGGGTACCTAAGTTGTTGCTAATTAGAGTGTGGTCCCCGTTGGGACTAGTGTGGAACTGTTTAAAGGAACTGTTTCCTGTGTGCCCCTATCCCTTACTAGGCTGAGGACTGTGAGCAGCCATTCCCCTATTCCCCACTGGCCGAGGACTGAGAGCGGCCATACCCTGTAAATAGTTGCGCTTCCTAAAGCGCCCCCTTCTGGTTTTATAAAGAACTGTTTTTCTCTAGTGACTGTTGCACTTACCTGGTCACAAGTTGCACGGTGGCCAGGGATCACGGACGTATTAGTCCAGAATGTTTTATATGAAAAGGTTTTATATTATGAAAAAAAGGTTGATATATTTTATATGTAAGTGCACTTTAAAAAAAAAAAAATTTTGTATGTTTTGTTTTATTCTTTTACAGCCCGAGGACGTGCTGTGGTTTACCAGGGGGGAATGTAGCACCCCGAGGACTCGGCTGCTACAGGGGTATTGCACCTCAAACCAGAGGTGTGGTATTCCACTCCCGGGTAAGGATGGAGTGTGGGACCGAGCTCAGTTAGTTGCATGCACTACACTCATCCCATTTCCGGGGGACAGAACAACGGTACTCCCACCAGATAGATGTGCAGGTACGACAGCGTCTGTCCCTGGCTGGAGTGGGAGGGGGGGAGGAACATCCCAGTAGTGTAGGAGCAGTCAGGGGAGGGACTTTGGGCATAGGAAGGAGCCCATTGGGTGCTAGTCACCTGGGCTCGGGTGTCAGAGGGAGTATAAGAGGTGGGCACCATCTTAGGACAGGGTCCTGTTCAGAGGAGGGTCTGTTCAGAGAGGAGCTCAGCCAGAGAGGGCTGAGGGGGAGCTGTGGCTCCGTCTGGGCCCAGCTCCAGAGCCAGGCCTGAAGCACAGAGAGGAGGAACAGAAACACCAAGAAAGGCCCAGAGACGTAAGAATAGAGGGAACCCTGAGATCCCACAAGAGAACAAGTTAACGGGTGAAGGGTTGGCAGAAGAGGGTACCGGATCCCAAACTGGTAGAGGCTAAATATCCTTAGCCAGGAACCGGAGGTCGTGGACAAGTTTTGGCGCGACCCCTCACCATATCCACCAGGAAGGCAAACCACGCATAGGGTCAGGGAAGCCGGGAAAGGTTTCGCCACCAAAAGACCCGAGGGAGCCGGACAAAGGTGGGTCCCTGGTGAGGACGGCCCGTAGGAAGGAATAGAGGGGAGCTTGGGACCACGCTCTGGAACTGCCTGGGGGTTGGCCGAGTCCCGCACCTGGTGGACGCAGCACGGCTCGGGTGGTCACTGCTGGCCGAAGTGACCGGAGCAACACCTGTGAGTAAAAGCCTTGAAACTGCACCACACGTCTCTGAGCTTCCTTGCTGCACCATCACTACCACTATCTTCCACATCTGCTGCCCTGAGGTCATACCCCTCCCGTTGGGGGTTCTACCAGCTACGCTGCACAACCTTACCACCGGCCTCAGCGGTCTGCCCTGCAGCGGCGGCTTCATAGCCGCATTCAACGGGTGGCGTAGTCGAACATTCTAACATCTACTGCTAAAGACTGCCGCTCAGTTTGACTCCCTGAGCACGGAGCGGGTCACCGCCACGAGACTACTACCCCCATCTGATCCGGCTCCGGGTAGGCCCCCGCGTGCGCAACACTACTCAGCACAGGCCCAGGGGCGCGTCACATGCAAATTCACATCTTGTGTCACCCCTGTCTCCTCCTAGATTGCAAGCTTTTCTTAGCAGAACCCTGGCTCCTAGTGGTTGATTTGTTGATTGGTTTATTAATATGTAATGCCTCATTTTATTTTTACCTGTATATTCTAACTTGTAAAGCTCTGTGGCATATAATGGGGTTTAATGAATAAAGATTAATATTGTAGAAATGGTAAATTACTACAAAATTCCACAGCTTAAAGGGAACCTATCAGGTCAAATAACGCTATTAAACTGCAGATGTTTTGTTAATCTGCAGGTTAATAGAGGTATGGAAGTGCCCAGCCACTGTACTGAAAGTGTATGCCCGGGAGAAAATGTATTATATTCCTCCTGGGAGCAATTGGCTTTTAGTCCAGCAGGCGTTCCCAGAGCAATAACAGCCACAGCTTACTATACTGTGAGTGGTGACTGAAAGCACGCCCCAGCACTTTGACTGACAGCCGCCTCTGCACTGATGCACTGCTGAGCGAGCCGACAATCAAATAAGCCCTATATCTGCACGTTAATAGTGTTTTCCAACCTGATAGGTTCACTCTAAAAATAAGTAACCCGAGGACCCTTTGGCATTTCCTCTATATGGCGAATATTCAGCTGCTACACCAAGCACCGCTGTACAACAGCACTGCACCAGGCAGAAATCTATGCTGGAATACTACCTAGATCTAGTGACTGTTTGATCCCATCAAGTCAGTACTTTTGTTATTTGGGTATTTGGTGAAATCCTTTTTGTAGAACAATCACAGTAATATCTTGTAATACACAAATATATATTCCTAAAATATACGGTAAAAAATTGAAACAGGTGGCACAAAATACCGATCTTTTCTAACTGTAAGGCTACATTCCCATGAAGAGCTTTTGGTGACTTTTTGATGTTACAGACATTCTGCATCATTTCGGCACCCATTTAGTAAAATAGGTTACTTGCATTTTTTTTCAAAAATAAGCAGCATAAAAAAACTCACTAAAAACTCATGGTAGAAACGTGACCTTATGAATGTGGAGCATTTTTAATCTCAGAGTTCTCTTTTGCATTAAAAGTTTTTCACGAACAATGTCAAAGTCAAAGAGAGTAAAACATTGTATTAAGAATATAGCTAATTTTCGTGGATTGGTTGTTGTTAAAAAGCTTTTTCACACGTCTTACATTTACCATCATTTAGTAGTACTCATGTGTTCATTTAATGGTTTTGTGCTACAGCACTTAATTCAATAGACTCTAATCAAACTTGGCATGAGGAACGTTTCATTAGTATACTGTATTAAATAAAATAACAAAATTAAGGGTGCAGAACAGCCCAAAATTGTAATTTGACTTTATGGTTCATATTTGATATCAATCATATTAATAGCAACTGAAAGCATTAATGGAAAGTTTGATTATGAAATTAAGTAGTTTCATGTTCTAAACAAACTTCCTTCATGTATATTCAGAGTTCTTAAGAAAATACAAACACAGCATTTCACAAAAAATAGCTATTTTTATTAGATGGCTATGAGAAATGATATCCAAATTGGGTCATAAATACCCTTGTTGGCACTACAGGTTCTTGATTTAGATTAATTGACAAGGAAGATTAAAAATAAACATTTATTCTCTTGAATTTATTTTATGAATATTATAGAGAAATATCATCTTAAAGCATCTCAAATTAAATGAAACAGGCAATAGCACCCTAGGATATTTCCAAGGCTATGTCTGTAAATAAATTGCTTATTTGGACATGAGTGGGAAAACTGCTGAAAGTGTAATATTGCAAAGCAGTTCCTGTGGTCCCATGCTATAGAGCTGTATAGGCTGTCCCAGTGCATAACTGTATTATAGAGAATTTTACATCCAAGGCTAGGGTCACACGAGCGTACAAAAAAATCTGTTCATTTTTCATACAGAAAAGGGGTGCAATTTTTTTCTCACTGGTCATCCTTGTGTAGTCTGTATACAATCTGTTTTTTACTCAGCAGCTAGCAATCTTTTGCAGGAACATTTACAGTTTCTTATGCTACAGAATTGTATCCGTAAAAATTGGATGCTATACTGTGGCATCAGCTTTTATTCTCTTGCCCATAGTTTAATAGGTGAGTCTCATCCCATTTCAGAGTGAAATCGCAGCTTTCCTGCGATTTTTTTCACAGTTCAGTTCTGTCAGTGAAAAAAATCGGTCATCAGCACTGCCCCATTAAATAAAATTGGTACAAGTACTATCCGATAAAAAATTGGATAGCACTTGTCCAATTTATATGGTAGTGTGAGTGTGCCCTTAAAGAATTGCTTTTAGATGCAAAAAATGGCATTTAATTGACCGTGGTACAATTTTTTCTTCCTGTTGGATGTTCAACTTTTGTATGTCTCTGTATGAAAGTACAGTAAGAACCCAATACTATGAATGCTGTATTATAGCATTATACTTGTCAGAGGTTATATATGTATGACCTTAGGGATTGTTTGCATGTTGCATTTTTTGCTGTGTTTTTCTGTACGTATTTGCTGTAAAAAAAACAAAAAACGAAGCGTTTTACAATAGCAGCAAAGTGAATGAGATTTCTGAAACCTCATCCACTTGCTGCTAATTTTTTTCCTTGCAGACAGTGGTGTACCACCAATGGTGGCAGGCCACGTGACTGCTATGGGGCCCATGAGCAGGGGAGGGCCCAAAGCAGTGGGGAACGAGGAGGATAGGTGAGTATTGTATTTACCCTATATACTCGAGTATAAGCCGAGTAAATAATATCAAAATAGACAAGTCACCAGGCCCAGATGACATACACCCCCGGGTACTAAAAGAATTAAGTAATCTGATAAACAGGCCGCTGTATCTTATATTCAAGCACTCTTTATGGACAGGGACTGTCCCACTAGACTGGCGCCAAGCAAATGTGGTACCAATATTCAAAAAGGGGTCTAAAAGTGACCCTGGGAACTATAAACCAGTAAGCTTAACGTCTGTTGTGGGTAAATTATTTGAAGGATTTCTTAGAGATGCTATTGTAGAATATCTTAATGATAATAACTGTCTAACTCCATATCAACATGGATTCATGAGGGCTCGCTCCTGCCAAACAAACCTGATTGCCTTCTACGAGGAGGTGAGCTCACAGCTGGACCGGGGAGAGTCAGTGGATGTTGTATACCTTGACTTCTCCAAAGCGTTTGATACCGTGCCGCACAAAAGGTTGGTATATAAAATGAGAATGCTTGGTCTGGGGGATAATGTGTGCAAGTGGGTAAATAGCTGGCTGAGTGATAGAAAGCAGAGGGTGGTTATCAATGGAGTAAGCTCAGGGTGTGTCAGGGTTACTAGCGGGGTACCTCAAGGGTCTGTCTTGGGCCCTATATTATTTAATATATTTATTAATGATCTAGTGGAAGGGTTGCATAGTAAAATAGCAATATTTGCAGATGATACTGAACTTTGTAAAGTAGTTAATACAGATGAGGATAGGGCACAGCTACAGGAGGATTTAGATACATTGGGGAGTTTGGCCAAAAAATGGCAAATGGGGTTCAATGCCGATAAATGTAAGGTCATGCACATGGGAAAGAAAAACAGCAGTCACCCATACATATTAAATGGGAAACCGTTGGGGAAATCTGACATGGAGAAGGACCTGGGCGTCTTGGTTAACAGCAAATTAAATTGGAGTGCCCAGTGTCAGGCAGCAGCTGCGAAGGCAAATAGAGTCATGGCATGCATCAGAAGAGGAATAGGGGCATATGATGAGAACATTGTTCTTCCTCTGTATAAAGCGCTGGTAAGGCCGCACTTAGAATATGGTGCACAGTTCTGGGCTCCGGTGCTCAGGAAAGACATATTGGAGCTAGAGAGGGTACAAAGTAGGGCGACTAAGGTAATAAAGGGAATGGAGGGACTAGAATACCCAGAGAGGTTGTCAAAATTAGGCCTATTTGCGTTGGAAAAGAGAAGGCTTAGGGGAGACCTCATAAACATGCATAAATACATCAGGGGGCAGTACAGAGATCTCTCCCATGACCTGTTTATACCAAGGATGGTGACAAAGACTAGGGGGCACACTATGCATCTGGAGGAAAGGAGGTTCCTGCACCAGCATAGAAGGGGATTCTTTACGGTCAGAGCCGTGAGACTCTGGAACTCTCTGGGAGAGGAAGTGGTGATGTCCAACTCACTTAATGAGTTCAAGAGAGGCCTGAACGCCTTTCTTGAGAACAATAAAATTACATCTTATGCTTAGTGATAGTTAATTAATCCAGGGATTTAATCTGACTGCCAGATTGTAGTCGGGAAGTGAATTTTTCCTCAATGATGTAAATTGGCCTATACCGCATGTTTTTTTTTTTTGCCTTCCCCTGGATCAACGCTGAGGAATAGCTGCAGTGCACAAGAAATAGGCTGAACTGGATGGACGCTTGTCTTTTTTTGGCCTTATAAACTATGTAACTATGTAAAACCCCCCTCTAGTGTTGAGCGAGTATGTTCTGTTAACCCTTTCGGCGAGTATGCTGGGGCCGAGCTCCGAGTATTTACAGCTGCTCGGTGATATGGTTGAATCGCTCCTGTGTGCATGATTTGCGACTGTTTGACAGTTTTATTACATGAGAGGAATGTCTATTTCTTACACATTCCTCACATGTAATAAAGCTGTCAAACAGTTGCAAATCATGCACACGGGAGCGATTCAAACATATCACCGAGCAGCTGTAAATACTCGGAGCTCGGCCCGAGCATACTCGGAACAGAACATGCTCGCTCAACACTACCCCCCTCGGCTTATACTCGAGTATATAGAGATTCCGTTGGTGGACAACGGGGGGGTTGCGGCGGCAGAGGAGCAGGGCACACGCTGTAGCCGCTGCTGCAACTACTACGTTTGCCCACTGCTAAAGGGAAATGAGTATTCCCTCTTCTCCACTCCCATGGGCGTGGAGAGAAGTGAATATTCATTGTCTTTAGTAGCGGGCACGGAGGAGCTCTGAGCCGCGGCTCCTGCTGACAGTGCCTGCTACTAAAGAGAATGCATATTCACTCTTCTCCATGCCCATAGTTCCGGCGTGGAGAGGAGTGAATATGCCAGCAGCTCACATCAGTGTTTGAGAGTGCGCGCTGCTCAGATGCTGACATGAGCTGCTGGCAGACAGGACGCAGCGCTGTAGCAGAGGTGAGGAAGGAAGGTGAGTATTAGTGTTTAATTTTTTATGTGTAAAGTGATTGGGCCATGTATACCAGGATTGGGGGATGAGGGGGCCACACACACAGGGATTGGGGGATGAGGGGGCCATACATACCGGAATTTAGGGATGAGGGGGCCATGCATACCAGGATTGGGGGATGAGGGGGCCATGGATATCAGGATTGGGGGATGAGGGGGCCATGCATACCAGGATTGGGGGATGATGGGGCCATACATACTGGGATTGGGGGATGAGGGGGCAATGCATACCAGGATTGGGGGATGAGGGGGCCATGCATACCAGGATTGGGGGATGAGGGGACCATGCATACCAGGATTGGGGGATGAGGGGGCCATGCATACCAGGATTGGGGGATGAGAAGGCCATGCATACCAGGATTGCGGGATGAAGGGGCCATACGTACCAGGATTACGGGATGAGGGTGCCATGCATACCAGGATTGGTGATGAGGGAGCAATGCGTACCAGGATGGGGAAATTTACCTGTAGCTGCAGCATTTCCCACCCTAGGCTTATACTCAAATCAATCAGTTTTCCCATTTTTTTATGGTAAAATTAGGTACCTCGGCTTATACTCGGGTCGGCTTATTTAAAATATACGGTATTTTAAAATCAGTGAGTATGTGGTGCCTATAATACTGTGGGTGCATTATACTAAATGGGAGCTGCATTTTACCCTATGGGGTGTGAAATATACTGTATGGAGGACTATACGGAGTGCATTATATTCTATGGAGGTCCATGGGAAGTTCATTATACTATATGGAGGGCTATGTGGGGGGCCATTATAATGTATGAAAGCAATTATACGGTGTGAAGGTTTGTGTGGGGTCCATCATACTGTTTGGAAACTAGTGCTGGCCATTATACTGTATGTAGGCCCATTATACTGCATGGAGGGCTGTGTGGGGGTCACAGTTGGGGGATCATACTGTGTTGGGGTCACCATACTTTGCCTTGGGAGTTGAGGTGGAGTACAGTAGGGTCATCATACTGTACATGTGGAGGCTAATGTGGAGGAATGCACCATGGGGGTATCATACTGTGTTTGGGGGGCACTTTTATTGGCATCATACTTTATGGGGGCAATGAAAGAGGAATCTAGGACTTCAGCAGGAGGAAAATTGCTAGTAAAGGCTGGAAAGTTGTGAGATCTGCTCTTCTGTAACACAGACAAATATTTATTTATTTATTTTTGTGTGGGGGGGGGGCAATTAGAGCTTTTGTTATGGGGCCCCTTGATTTCTGTGTACGCCCCTGCTTGCAGATTTGAACTTTTAAAGCATTTTCTCAAATCTGCAGCATGTCAATCCTTTCAGCGTTTTTGCAGCATTTTTCATATATTCTAATGAAATGGGAAAAAAACACTTTTAACAAAAACATAAAAAAATAGGCAAAAATGTACTTATTTTTAAGCAGCTTTTTCTTGCCAACACTCTGTTTTTTGAAGCAGCAAAATCTGCTGCAAATAAATAATATGTGCACATACTCTTAATAGTGTAATGTGTGTGACCTCTTACAATTATTTGAAATATACATATGTACAAGCAGATTGGGGCATTATTTCTGCATACATCTCTGTTCCATCTAATCTAGATTGACAGCTAAGGAATACTTTAGTATCAAGTATTATATCTTATACAATCAATAATAAACACTTTTTTTTAGAAGAAACTGAAGAGGTTTTAAGTAGAGATGGGCACAAGGTAAGATAATAGATAAAAATGCAAGACTTCCTATCACAATAGTGTAGACCACCAGAAGAAAATAATGAATTTAGAACCTCACTATATAGGATTTAGCCAGGCTTCATTCATGTAAAGTGCACACATTTGCTGTAAGTGAGTGAAGCCTGACTACATTATCATGAAGAGAGGTAGTGTTGGCCATTTTCATCATTATTTGTCTTATAAATAAATAGATAGGGCACGATGCCGGATATCTTGTTGGTCTGACAGAGGAGAAGGTACATATTTAGCCAGCCAAGGACAGTTGTCTCTGACGCTACAGCTCAGCTTTGTTCCAATGCCTCAATGTCTCAATTTGATCTTTCTTATATAGTGGTGTGACAGCAGCCATTTTAACCTCTATAATTAGTATCCCCCAGATTTAAAAAAAAACATTTTTTTGTTACATTAACGTATTTATTATTTTTAATAACAATTTACTTTATTTATGTCTTTTCTTGTAGAACTCCATTAAATACAGGTATGTAGGAGAAACAAAAAACAAAAATAGCATAGCTCCTAGCCATCGCGGATGCAAACGGACTGTCTTGAATGGTGGAGCTGTCCTACTGTCCGAGGAGGTCAGGACAATGTCCCAACCTCTACTCACTTTGTGTGATGTGTCTCCTGCCATCTTCACTGCTCTGTAGCTCCTCCTCTTCCCCTGACTTTGGGGGGCAATGCCAGCGTCTCTCCACTCTCTACATACTTACATTTAATTAAAGAGAGCCTATCAGCACAATTGTGTAATGTAAAGTAAAACATGACGGTAATGGCACTGCAACATTAATTAAATTGACACCTTTGGTGAAGAAATTCTCTTTATTGTTCTTCTTTAATTACCATTTGAAGTTTTCTGCTAATTAGATTTCGGTGCACAGGGGCCAGACTGCACTGTATCTTCTCATCCTTCTCTGCCTGCCTCTGGTCTATGAATGACCTGCCTTCTCTGTTTGAAATCCCAGCAGTAACCGGTCATCCACAGACCGGAGGCAGGCAGAGGGGCCAGAGAACCAAAGGCTGGGAGGAGAAGACCCAGTGCAAAGTCCAGCCTCTGTGCACTGAAATCTAACTAGCAGAAAACTTCAAATGGTAATTAAAGAAGAACAACAAAGTGGATTCCTTCAACAAAAGTATCAATTTAATCAGTATTACAGCACCATTGCAGCACTTTACATCATAAAATTTTGCTGACAGGAACTCTTTAAATAAGTAATTATTCTCTTTTCTTGAGATCTGGTCCCACCAGGATTTGAACATTTATCACTGGAGGCAGGAGCAAAAGCTATAAGCCACAGCCTGCACTGACTAGCTGCAGATAATTTTCTCTACTTGAATGTGTAGCATATTTTCTCAAATTACAGAAAAATTGTACTGGTATATAGACAGACATCTCTATATACCAGTGCATTTCTATGTTCCTGAATTCCAGGGGTAAAATAAAAGTAAGATTTTTTTCTTTGTATAATATTAGTAAAAAATAATAAAAAATTGACAATAACATTTTTAATTCACCTTTTTAAAATATAAACATCACAAATCAGTAAATAACATTGACATATTAGGTGTTTCTGTTGCCATAACAACCTGTACATTATAGTAAGCAGAGTATTTATGATGATCGGAAAAAAGGCATAAAAATGGTGTAATTGGTTATTTTCTCCATTAACCCATGAAAAATTGAATAAAAACGTTGCTTTTTTCAGCTGCTTTTTGTCTGCATGTATTCTTCACATATCCTTACTACACTACGCAATAACAATATTCTCTGATTATTGCATTTTTGCTACATTTTTATGTCTTCTCTCCCTAATGTTTGATGCATTTTTGGTGCAGATTTGAAGCAGCAATTTTATTTTTAATGTTTTTTTTTCACAGTCCAGAAAACCGTTGATTCAGCATTTAAAATTGCAACTACATTTTTTTGCATACGTATTTTTTAGGCTCACCAAATAAGCTAATAGAGAGAAAATGGACCAAAGCCTCTCAGTTTAACACTATCTTTAGATGCACAGTGGGTAGGAGTTTTCGTGAAATCACATCCACTTTGCTTGGACAGTTAGGCCATGTTCACGGTAAATGTTTTGGGGGTTTTTATGCATTTTCTTGTGCAGAAACTCTGCTGCGTTTATCTGTCGAAGCAAAGTGGATATGATTTCATGAAAACTCTGGCCCACTCTGCGTTTAAAGACGCTGTTGAACTGTGCTTCCTTTTCTCTCTAGGCGAGCCTGAAAAAACACATGTAAAAAATAACCTAGTTGCTTTTTTAGGTGTAAAGTCAAAGCTTTTCTGTACTATAAAAACACACAAAAAACAGTGCTACAATTCTGCACCAAAAACACATCAAATAAGTGGGAAACTGCATAAAAACATGCAGCAAAAATGCAATAACCAGAGAAGAATATTATTGCTTTGTGTGGTGTGGACACCTGCAGAACACATACAGAAAAAATCCCAGTATTTATGCAACGTGTGAACACGACCTTACAGACTCAAAAAAGCATAATGAAAATAAGATGTAATATATTGAAGCTTAAAAAAAAATGAGAAAGTTAGGGCATCTTACACTAAAACCTATACTAATTCACACCAATTTTACTTTTTTATAGGATGCATTTATACAGTGAAACTGATGTTAAAAACTCATGTTTAGCGAGAAATAAAATATGTGTACCCTGAACAGGTACAGAAATTTTATCTTTCAGGGAAATCTACAGAAAGTATATATGTTACCTATTATCTACAAAGCCATCAATTATTTAAATTGAAAAGAGTATTAAAATAAATGAAATTGGCAGAGCAAAAATAAAGCTGTAATCTGAGCAGAAAGATGCTTAAATTCATTACAGTACATTAAGCTTACAGTACGGTTAGCTTCATTGCAAAAATAAATAAATAGCCATTGTGCTCCATCAGCAGAAATTGTGATAAAATCAGCAAAACCCCAGTTAAGATGTGAGAAATGTCACCTACTTATTTTAATGAATCAGAACACTGAAGAGGATAACCTGGAAGTCTATATTCAGTCTCGCACTGCGCTTTTACAGATTATAGGTATTTAACTTATATGTCCGATCTGTATGCAAGTATATAAATCCCATACAGCAACAACAAAAAGGACTACATATAAGCATTTCATTGTGATGGACTGTACTGTGTGTTATCCTTCATGTTCACATGGTAAAACAATGGCACTTTGTGATGGTGGTAAATAGACTAAACTACAATAAATTGAAATACATAGAGCCTATTGAACAACATAGGAATTTTAATTTTCGATGAGCAACAACTACACATGTTTCTACAGATCAGAGAACTCCAAGGTGACTTCTAATATTCTTCATAATCTCCATACTGAGACATATTATCATCTATTGTATACGTCCCTGCTGCGGCAGATGTAGCATTTTTTGAAGAAGGAGACTGTGTATCTCAGCTACTGCTAAACCCATGTATATTTTATTTTCCCATAGATCTACTTATATAAATATTATCCAAAATCAGCTTCTTTAACTAAAATTTTGACCCCACAAAATCAATTGTCTTTTGCTTTAGTTTTCAGGTCAGTGCTTTGCATTTATATTTACAACCCATTACTAAGCTCCTATCAGAGCTTAGATGATGCTGTATATTAACATCAAAATTTACAATTAGATAAACCACATGGTAAAAGCTGTAAAGAGAAAAAAAATCAAAATGCCAGAATTACTTTTTTTTATCATTGCAACTCCACCAAAATATGCAAAAATAAGTAATTAAAATGTAATATGTACTCCAAAATGGTACCAATAATCAGCTTATCACACAAAAAAACAATCCAGCACACAGCTTTATCTATGGAAAACATTACGGGTTTCAGAAAATGGAGCCACAATTTTTTTTTTCTTTTTTACAAAAAATGCAGAAATTTTTGCATCACTGAATTAAAAAAAAAAATTGACAAGTTCAATATTTCTGTAAGGCTGTGTGCCCACGATGCGTTTAAGCGTTTCCGCAGAGGCAAAAACGTTGCAGAAACGCTTAAAAAACGCATGGTAGAAGGTCTGCCATGTTCCCCAATGATAATCCGCATGTGCTGTGAACATGCTGCGGAAATTTCCGCTGCGGATTATCATTGCGGAAAAAAATGCAGCACTACCAATTATTTTGCGGAAGCACTGCGTTTTCGCCGCCATTGACTTGCATTGAATCGCTTGGATTCCGCATCACTGCATCTGTACATGCGCAATCAAAGCGTTTCAATGTGCGGATGGTACCCGGGTCTGGAGGACAGGAGACTCTCCTCCGGACCCGGATACCATAGAACCTGTAAAAAAAAAAAAAAAAAAATGTTATATTTACCTTCTGATGGCCCCTGCTGTGCTCGTCCTCCCTTGCCAGCAGATCGCGGTGGACTGAAGGACCTGCACTGACGTCATTTAGTCATGTGACGGCAGGTCCTTCAGTGTAGTGTACCACGAGCTGCCGGCAAGCCAGGACGGAGCAAATAAAGACTCCGGGGGCCATCGGAAGGTAAGCATAGATTTATTTTTTTGTTTTTTTACCATTCTTTCGGTCACACTATATAAATCCATGCCGTTTGCATGACTTTATATAGTGTGACCAAGTTGTCAAGCACTTTTCCAAGTGATGCTAAAATCGCTTGGAAAGCGCTTGTCAACCCGCATGCAGAAATGCCAGTGAAGAACGATTCACATCCGCTTGTCCCTGGCAGGAAAAACGCATGTACAATCCGCATGCGTTTTTTCTGCCAGGGAGATGCAGAAACGCTGAGGAAAAAATCCTGAGCATTTCTGCATCGTGGCCACATAGCCTAATAGTATTGTTTACTGGTCATTTTTATCGCAGAACAAATGAGGTAAAAACAAAATCCCCAAAGCAATGGAGAAATTGGGGTTTATTTCTCACCATTTGATGGCACGTGGATTCTTTTGCCTATTTTACTGTATATTGCATGGTAAAATGAATGGTGTCGTTGAAATTAAGGAGTTCATTATGTTATGTTGGCATAAAAAAAAAGTTATGTCTCTTGGAAGGGGGGGGGACAAATGAGCGAAAATTTATAGTGGATCTGTTATCAGATTTCACAATTTAAAATGCTTATATTAGTGAATAGATCTTAGGCTATGTTCACACATTCAGTATTTGGTCAGTATTTTACATCAGTATTTGTAAGCCAAAACCAGGAGTTGGAGAAAAATACAGAAATGGTGCATTATTATATTATTATACTTTCCCTCTGACTTTTCCACTTCTGATTTTGGGTTACAAATACTGAGGTAAAATACTGACCAAATACTGAATGTTGCCTCAGAGATCATTCCGTCATCAGTGATTTTTCTAGTACACAAAAAATTATGAGAGTTTCACCAATGTTTTTTATCACAGTTTCTTCAGAGTTTGGTCCTTGTGTCAATTTTTACAATCAGGTTTGGTCAGAGTTTCAGCAGTTTTTCATGGATGAAGAAACGAACTGATGGAGGGTTCTCCAGCTTCTATTGTCAAACAGTCCATGATAAACAGACAGCACATCCAGTGGCTTGCGAAAGTATTCATCCCCTTGTCATTTTTCGTGTTTTGCTACCTCACAACCTGGAATTTCCCTGTATTCTTTTAAGGGTTTGCAACAGTTCAAGCAGTTCATGTAAAGAACATGCCTACAACTGTGAACATTTGGTTTTCTTTTTATTGTGAAGCAAAGAACAAATAGGGGAAAATAACTGAAAACTTCAGTGTGCATAACTATTCACCCCCTAAAGTCAGTACTTTGTAGAGCGTCCTTTTGCAGCAGTTACAGCTGCAAGTCGCTTTGGAAAAGTCTCTATGAGCTCTCCACATCTTGCCACTGGGATTTTTTCTCATTCCTCAAGGCAAAACTGCTCCAGGAGCTTCAAGTTAGATGGTTTCCTCTGGTGAACAGCAATCTTCAAGTCTGACCACAGATTCTCAATTGGATTAAGGTCTGGGCTTTGACTGGGCCACACCAAAATGTTTACATGTTTCCCCGTAAACCACTAGAGTGTTGCTTTAGCAGTATGCTTTTGTCATTGTCATGATGGAACCTCTGTCCCAGTCTCAAATCACTGACAGACTGAAACAGGTTTTGCTCAAAAATATCCCTATATTTCACACCATCCATCTTCCCCTTAACTCAGACCATTTTCCCTGTCCCTGCTGCCAAAAAACATCCACACAGCATGATGCTGCCACCACCATATTTCACTGTGGGGATGGTGTTCTTGGGATGATGAGCTGTGATGGTTTGGTGCCAGACATAGAGTTTACCTTGGTGGCAAAAAAGTTCAATTTTGGTCTTATCTGACCACAGCACCTTCCTCCATACATTTGGGGAGTCTCCCATATATCTTTTGGCAAACTCAAAATGAGCCTTAAAATTTTTGTAAGTAAATACTTTTTTCTGCCCACTCTTCCATAAAGCCCACCTCTATGGAGTTATTGTGATCGTATGGACAGATAATCCAGTCTCTGCTTGGGAATTCTGCAGCTCCTTCAGGGTTACTTTTGGTCTCTCTGCTGCCTCTCTGATTAATGCCCTCCTTGCCTGGGATGAGTGTTTTGGTGGGCGGCCCTCTCTTGGCAGGTTTGTTGTGGTACCATATTTTTTCCATTTGATGATAATGGATTTGATGGTGCTCTGGGATTATCAGAGATCAGGAAATTTTTTTATAACCCATCCCTGAGTTGTACTTCTCAACAACTTTGTCCCGTTTTGTTTGAAGATCTCCTTGGTCTTCATGGTGTTGTATGATTAGTGGTGCCTCTTGCATAATGATATAGCAGTCTCTGTGGCCTCTCAGAAAAGGTGTGTATATACTGACAGACCATGTGACACTTAGCTTGCACACAGATGGTCTTCCTTTTGCTAAATATGTGACATATGAAGGTAATTGCTTGCACCAGAAATTTTTAGGGACTTATAGCAAAAGGGGTGAATGCATATGCACATGCTAATTTTTAGTTATTTGATCCCAAAAATTTACCTTGTCTATATTTTTCTCACTTTACTTCACAAATTTAGACTGTGTTGAATGCAACCAGAGAGATCCCTCAGAATCCCACCACTGCTGACACTTGTGACGAATGGCACCAGAGAGAGCCCGCAGAATCCCACTTTTGCCACCACTTGTGATGGATCCACACCTCACTACCCGCCTGACGTCGCAATTACACCCGATGGATCACGTGATACAAATCTGCCCTTTGCTCCAACGTAACATTACGCACCCCCTCGTAAGGACACGTGAGTTCAGATTGGTACAGTTCTACACAGACACCCACTGTCCTCTCGGGTGCAGGAAGGCACTGGGAGTGAGAAGAGGTGGCCCAGTCAGTCACTGACGTGGCACCACACCCGCTCACACCCCTGACAGGTTGAGAGGTAGCTTGCCCCAGTGAAGCAGAACCTTGTCGGCCTGGTAGAGCTGCCACCAGTTTGTTAGATATATGGGGAATTATATCAGGCCAAAAACCAGCCCCAGTAGCATGTTTGTTGGACTGAGCAACAGATGTGAGGATTCGTGGATCAAGATAAAAGAGTAGCCCAAGGTTAAAGTATAGGTTTAATCACCAAGTGTATGCTAGACAATACACTCTATGCAGAAGGGTTATACATACATAATGGTCAGTGATGCAAATACAATAGTAGTGGTACAAAAGATATAAGCAGATATTAAGAGTCAGTTACCAGTCAGATGGAAGGCCTGGCTTGCGGGGGAGGGGCTGCCACATGGGAGGCTTGTGGTTCCCTTTGTTGCGGGACTTCTCCCACACGATGTGTCGTCGCGACCTCCCAGCTGCAAGAGCTCTTAACCTCTCTGGGTCACTCCCCTTACTGACCCCAGGCTGGACCTAAGTCTCCACCCCTGGCTTCTCTCAGCTATAAGCTCCAAAAACTAAAATGGGCTTTACGTCAACCTCTCTGGGTCACTCCCCTTACTGACCCCAGGCTGGACCTAAGTCTCCACCCCTGGCTTCTCTCAGCTATAAGCTCCAAAAACTAAAATGGGCTTTACTTCCTTAATGGACGGTCATAGGGAGCTGGTTCTAGTGTAATTGGATCCAGCCGAGCCCCTGCTAAGCGTGGAGACCAAGCACAGTGACCCTAGGGGTTTCCAAAAGCTGTGCCGTGTATCTCCCCATCCTTATGCGTTAGACTGTGCTGGAAGCTGGGGCGACATTTCTCATGTTCGTGTGATTCCAAAAATCTATTTGGTGTATCGCTGGGATGTATCGTATTCCCATAACTCGGTATTGAATTATAATTGTCTGACACAAACGGAATGCCACATGGCTTGGGTCGACAGGGGGTCTTCCAGTAGCAGCTCCTTGGCTGAGAGCTGCTGTGAGACAATTGTCTCCACTGTCTCTCTGCCCCTTCCCTTCTTCTTAGCTGAAGCAGTGTCCGGTTACAGTTGTACACTGTAGACCATTACAATCCCCTGCCAAACAGGATACACTGATTGACATGGGATTATATCTACAATTTTCTTAACATAGACTATTTAGTGATGATGCAGTACACACCGATTGTATTACAAAAATATTCAAACACGTTGTAATGAAACAAAATAGGTAAAAAGCCAAGGGGGTGAATACTTTCACAAGCCACTGTAGATGACGTTTGAGTGCTGTACATTTTTTTCATGCACTCATAGATCTGCATTAGCAAGCTTGATCCAATATTATGATGTCATTGCATGCTTCTTGACCTTTGCGGGTCCATGTGCAGAACCCTCCTATTAAACTCGGAAGCAATGGCCTAGTTTTAGAGGCCAGTGATTTTAACACGGTCGATGGTGATCATGAGATGCAACAAGGACCAAATAGGCGGCGGTGAGGACTAGAGGAGCCAGAGAGGTATATTTTCATATAGACCCCAGAGCATAAAAAGGGACATCAAGTTCATGGAGAATAACTTCTCTGAAAAAAGAATTTCCCAATAAAATTCACATGAATAGGCAAATTCGAATTTTGCCTGATCCCCTCATCTCTAGCTGCCAGTGATGGGTTACAGCTGCCATGTGCTGACAATTTTGTAAACAAAGCCATGGAGGAATGCCACCGTGTTAGGGAGAGTTAGTAGTGTGTGATATTTTAGAACAGTTGCAGCTTTTAAGAGGGTTGAAAATAACTGTTCTTGTTAATCCTCTTATAAGTGAGACTGGCCCTTTAACTTTTGTGCTTTCAGCCACACCTTGACTCCTGCTTAGTGGATTATTTATGTTTTATTGTCTATCCATTTTTATCATTGCATTCTGTGCCTACTTTGTCAGTCAGTGAAAAGTGTTGTGTCATGCCAACACTGCTGTTGCTCAGAAAGAGCACTTTCACATTGCATTTTTTCCAACGTTCAGTGGCCCTGAAGGGACTTACATTCCAACACTCCCCCTGCAAAAGGGGGTTTGGCGTATATGCCTAATGGAGGAGGACAGCAAGACATAGTTGACTACGTCAACTATGGCATATACGGCCAAAAATTATGCATGACTGAGCACACTGTGACTCTGTCTGCATCATTATAGTCAATGGCCCCATGATATCATATGCCCGAGAGGGGGAGTTCAGGCGTATAACATATATCCATCTGCTCAGCTTCCCCTGCTCTATAACATGGTGCCTGCAGATTGGACATCATTTTCATGATGACAGGTTCCCTTTAAGTGCTTTTGCACTGATGACATAATAATTAAAGTCAGTTCAGTACTGCAGGTGTGACTGGGTCTTTTAAAAGGTTAGAGTAAGGTACATCCAGCACTGGGTCCTCGTAAAAAATCTTTGCTTATTGCAAATCCATAAAAACTCCAGATATAGAGTAATCGCAGACGCGTTTCAGACGGTTAAGTCCTTAGTCATTGCATACATACGCTAAAACTAAAACTATACAAGCTATATACATGTCATGTCCTGAAGGAATGTAGCTCTAATTACTTATTCACCATCTGTTCATCATTTAATTTAACCCTTTTAGGTGAATTTTTCTCATGATCACAATCTCTATAATGTGGAATTACTATAAACAACATATATAACAACATGTGCATATAGAATTAGATACAATAAAAAACACATACAAATAAAAATATACAATCAAAGAGTCAAATAATCAAATATACAAATCTTGTTCAAAATGGTATATAATATCCTGGTGCATATTCATACCTTGCGGTATCCGTGTTTTTAACACATATATCCACCATGACTCCCTATTAAAAGGTTATTCCCAGAATATCATTATTTTTCACATAGCACAGTAAATGCATACTTATTGTTATTATGCAGAATAAGAACTAAGTGAGACATCAATGATTTTTCTTGTACACAGAAAACTGTCCAAGTTTCATCAGTGTTTCTTATTAGTCTCATCAGAGTTTGGTTAATCTGTCATCTTTACCATCAGAGTTTGGTCAGAGTTTCATCAGTTAATAGTATAAAATAGTTCGTGAAAAATAGACAGCACTTGGATGGTATAGTGGAGACTTACATTGGTGAGTTTGTTCCGACACTCAGCTCAAAATCAGACAAGTCTCCATGTTTTTGTGCAGAACACTCAGAAAATACACAGACATGTGAACAACTCCTTACACTATAATAGGAAAGAATTCTATCTGTGAAAAACATGGATTAAACTTGTATGAGAAAAACTTAAGTAGCCCTAAGCCCCACATAAAGTTTCTATCTTATAACTTTACTATAGAAAAGTCTCTATGGCGCTAGTTTCTGTTGGTTTTATTTAGCAGCAAATAAAGACAAAAAAATACTATTTGTCTATGTTTAACCCCTTCATGACCAGCTCATTTTCCGTTTTTGCATTTTTGTTTTTTGCTCCCCTTGTTACCAGAGCGATAACTTTTTTTTTCTGTCAATATGGCCGTGTGAGGGCGTATTTTTTTGGGGACAAGTTGTACTTTTGAACAACATCACTAGTTTTACCATTTCATGTACTATAAAATGGGAAAAAAATTCAAAGTGCGGTGAAATTGCAAAAGTGCAATTCCACAGTTATTTTTTGTTTGTTTTTTTACTATCTTCACTGATTGCTAAAACTGACCTGCCATTATTATTCTCCAGGTCATTACAAGTTCGTAGATACCAAACATGTATAGGTTTTTTTTTTGTGAAAAAAAATTCCAAAATTTGCTTAAAAAAAAAAAAAGGCGCCATTTTCCCAGTTTTTTAGCTTAGTGTCTCTATTTTTTGTGATCTGGGGCCAGGTGAGAGCTTATTTTTTGCTTGGTAAGCTGAGATTTTTTATTGATACCATTGTGGAGTGGATACTATGTTTTGATCGCCCGTAATTATAACATTTAGAATTTTTTTCCTGTTGCGCTGTTTACCGATTGGATTAATTCTTTTAAATTCTCCGACACCCGCGATCATGTGATGGAGTCGTCGATGGGCGATGAGATTGACAGCGGCATTTAACTAGTTAACAGCGGCGGGTGGATCGCTATATTGGCACAAATGAATAAGTGTACATTATTATAAAACCATATTTGTGATTTTGAGACTACCCCTTTAACATTATACATTTTTGAAAAATAACAGATTTTGCATTTCCAGTGATTCTATTTGCTGTAGCATCATGCTTGTATGGGCATAATGTAATATTCAGAATTTTAAATTTAAACTAAAAATGTATGCTGTCATGCTCACTTTAAAGTTTTGTTTTACTAGCATCTAACATATCTTGCTATTTATTTTGCTTAATAATTAGTGCACATGGCTAAGCTGAATACATAGTTAATAAGTTCCAACATAAAAAGCAGTGTACAGAATGTAATGCTATTAAAAAGTTGAATCGTTTAACCAGGGCAAATTGATAATGGCAAATGGTCCGAAATTTGAATGCTCTCTCCAAGCAATTAAATATATTTGGAAGCATACCCAGCTGATTAAAAAATGCTGAATACATGCAGTATTTTGGATTAATAGCTTTCCTGCTCTCCATTTGCAGGCACTATTTTTGATTATACCTGTAGTTAGTCACATGTAAAATCTAATCTGATTTCATGTCTTTTTTATTATAAACAGTATGCATGTTGCATTTATTTGGAAAATCTTTATTACAATATTAATAGATTGTTTTTATATAACTATCTCATTTCAATTGTAAGATCATACATGAAGGGGTTCATTTCTTACTATTATCTTAAAAAGTATTTTATTTTAATAAATGTACACAAACATATAACCATTGATTAACCCCTTTACAACCCAAGGTGGTTTGCACGTTAATGACCAGGCCAATTTTTACAATTCTGACCACTGTCATTTTATGAGGTAATTACTCTGGAACGCTTCAATGGATCCCCCTGATTCTGGGATTGTTTTTTTGTGACATATTGTACTTCATGATTGTGGTAAAATTTCTTCGATATCACTTGCGTTTATTTGTGAAAAAAATGGAAATTTGGCGAAAATTTTGAAAATTTTGCAATTTTCAAAATTTTAATTTTTGTGCCCTTAAATCAGAGAGATATGTCACACAAAATAGTTAATAAATAACATTTCCCACATGTCTACTTTACATCAGAACAATTTTGGAACCAAATTTTTTTTTTGTTAGGAAGCTATAAGGGTTAAAAGTTGACCAGCGATTTCTCATTTTTCCAACAAAATTTACAAAAACATTTTTTTAAGGACCACATCATATTTAAAGTCACTTTGAGGGGTCTTTATGACAGAAAATACCCAAAAGTGACACCATTCTAAAAACTGCACCCCTCAAGGTGCTCAAAACCACATTCAAGAACTTTATTAACCTTTCAGGTGCTTCACATAAATTTTGGAATGTGGAAGAAAAAAATTAACATTTAACTTTTTTTCACAAAAAATGTTACTTTAGACCCAATTTTTTTTATTTTCTCAGGGGTAACAGGAAAAAATGGACTCCAAAATTTGTTGTGCAATTTCTCCTGAGTTAGCAGATACCCCATATGTGGGGGAAAACTACTGTTTGGGCGCACGGCAGGGTTCGGAAGGGAAGGAGCGCCATTTGACTATTTGAATATAAAATTTGCTTGAATAATTAGCGGACGCCATGTTGCATTTGGGGAGCCCCTGATGTGCCTAAACAGTGGAAACCCCCCACAAGTGACACCATTTTGGAAACTAGACCCCTTAGGGAACTTATCTAGATGTGTGATGAGCACCTTGAACCCCCAGGTGCTTCACAGAAGTTTATAACATTGAGCCGTAAAAATAAAATGTTCACATTTTTCCCACAAAAATGTATTTCAGCCCCCACTTTTGCATTTTCATAAGGGTAACAGGAGAAATTGCACCATGCAGTTTGTTGTGCAATTTCTCCTAAGTAAGCAGATACCCCATATGTGGGGGAAAACTACTGTTTGGGCGCACGGCAGGGTTCGGAAGGGAAGGAGCGCCATTTGACTTTTTGAATGTAAAATTTGCTTGAATAATTAGCGGACGCCATGTTGCATTTGGGGAGCCCCTGATGTGCCTAAACAGTGGAAACCCCCCACAAGTGACACCAATTTGGAAACTAGACCCCTCAGGGAACTTATCTAGATGTGTGGTGAGCACCTTGAACCACCAAGTCCTTTACAGAAGTTTATAACATGGAGTCGTGAAAATAAAAAAATCAAACTTTTTCCACAAAAATGATGTTTTAGCCCCAATTTTTTTATTTTCACAAGGGTAAGAGGAGAAAATGGACCCCAAAAACTTTTGTGCAATTTCTCCTGAGTACGCCAATATCCCATATGTGGGGAAAATACAGTGTTTGGGTGCACGGCAGAGTTCAGAAGGGAAGGAGCACTGTGTGACTTTTTGAATGCAAAATCGGCTGGAATCGAGAGCGGATGCCATGTGGCGTTTGGAGTGCCCCTGATGTGCCTAAATAGTTGAAACCCCCCACAAGTGACCCCATTTTGGAAACTACACCCCTCAAGGATTTTATCAAGGGGTATAGTGAACATTTTGAACCCAGAGGTACGACACAGAATTTGATGACATTAGGTCATCATATTGAATAAGTTGTCATTAGTCTTGAGCGCAAGTGCTCGCTACTTGAGTTTGCATCGGGTACTCAGGAATGCACCATGTATCACGGGTGCTCAAGTGAAATGCTCGAGTCCCCGCCCGCATGTTTCTCGGTTATTAGACACCCCAAAAAACAAATGCGGGGATCGCTTGTGCATGGCAGGCAATCCCGCGAGTTTTTTTTGGCCGCGAAGTATATGGGATGGAGACTCGAGCACCTGCGATACTCAATGCATACCCGAGCACCCGATGCAAAGTCAAGTAGCGAGCACTTGCGTTCAACACTAGTTGCCATATCGTCATCTTTTTTCTTTTTTTTTTTTACTTTTGATAAAAAAAACAACCCTAACCCCAACCCTAAGATTACCACAATCCTAACCCCAGCCCTAGCGTTTATTTTTTACGCCGTTCCTAGTGCGGTCTAAGTGATTAGACGACCTTATTCTTCGGGTCGGTGCGACTATAGAGATACCAGAATGATATCGGGTTTTTATGATTGACAGCTGTCACACACTAAAAGACACATATTTTGTAAAATCTAGTTTTTGCATCGCCATATTTTGAGAGCTATAATTTTTCCATATTTTGGCCGACAGAGTCATGTGACAGCTTGTTTTTTGCGGGATGAGTTGACATTTTTATTGGTGCCTTTTTCTGGCATGTGACATTTTTTGATCACTTTCTATTTCAGCTTTTGGGAGGCAGAATAAACAAAAACCAACAATTCAGGAATTTTTTTTTTTTACATTTTTTTATTCTACTCCGGGTGGTGTTAAAATTAATAAGGTAGCATTATTCTTCGGGTCAGTACGTTAACAGCGGTGCCACAATTATATTGTTTTTCTATGTTTTGGCGCTTTTACACAATAAAAGCTATTTTACAGAAAAAAATATTTTTTTGCATCGCTTTATTCTGAGAGATATAACTTTTTGATTTTTTTGGATTATGGAGCTATATGGCAGCATATTTTTTGTGGGACAAGATGACGTTTTCAGCGGTACCATTTTTATTTATATTCGTCTTTTTGATCGCGTGTTATTCCATTTTTTGTTTGGCGGTATGATGATAAAGCATTGTTTTTTGCTTCGTTTTTTATTTTTATTTTTTACCGTGTTCACTGAAGGGGTTAACTAGTGGGATAGTTTTATAGGTCAGGTCGTTACGGACGCAGCGATACCAAATATGTGTACTTTTATTATTTGTTTTTTTTTTTTCATAATAATATTTATTGATGGGTACATTATATTTTTATTTTTGGTGGATTATTTTTTTTATTTTTTTTTAAATATTTTTACAATTTTTTTTTTTTTTTTAACTTTCTGAGAGTTTTTTTTACTTTTTTACTTTGTCCCACTCTGGGACTTTCACTTTTTTTATTCTGATCGCCTGCATAGCATAGGGATGGAGCACCATCCCTGTGCCATGCAGGCAGTCAGGGCTGCACAGTGATAAGATTGTTTGGTCATGCACTGCGCATGACCAAAAATTCTTCCTGCTGTCTGGTGACCCCGATGTTGTCATGACGACATTGGGTCATCATGTCAACACCCGGGAAGCCGCGGCAGACAGCGCTGGAGGCCGGAAGAGGAGGTGAGTATTGCGATCACCTCCCCTTAGCCACCGCAATGCTGCGATCGACTTCGATCGCAGCATTGCAGGGGTTAATGTGCCGGGAGTGGTGCGAGACCACTCCCTGCACATAGTACCGGGTGTCAGCTGTGACAATCATCTGACACCCGGCGGCGATCGCGCCCGCACAGGCTCTTAAGTCCCAGGGCACAGACGCGTATTAGTACGTCATGGGCTTTAAAGGGGTTAAAAGCCATTGGGCCACAAAAATACAAAAATACAAATACTAATGCAATTGCAGTCATAAATACTGCATAAATAGCTCTGTAATAGATAATGTCATTGAATTTTTTTTAATTTGATTATACATTTAATTACAATAATATAAAATCTATTAAAAAGAGCGGTTAATTCATCCATTAATTAGTATATGAATATCAAATGAATTGATAAGGACCATAAGATATATTTAAATTATAAAATTGGTATACATGTATGTCCACCATAAAATTATTGCTAGCATCTGCTACAGTGGGTACGGAAACTATTCAGACCCCTTTAAATTTTTCACTCTTAGTTTCATTGCAGGCATTTCGTAAATTCTAAAAACTTAATTTTTTACTCATTAAAGTACACTCTGCACCCCATCTTGACTGAAAAAAAACAGAAATGTAGAAATTTTTGAAAATTTATTAAAAAAGAAAAACTGAAATATCACATGGTCATAAGTATTCAGACCCATTGATCAGACACTGATATTTAAGTCATATGCTGTCCATTTCCTTGTGATCCTCCTTGAGATGGTTCTACTCCTTCATTGGAGTCCAGCTGTGTTTAATTAAACTGATAGGACTTGATTTGGAAAGGCACACATCTGTCTATACAAGACCTCACAGCTCACAGTGCATGTCAGACCAAATGAGAATCATGAGCTCAAAGAAACTGCCCAAGGAGCTCTGAGACAGAATTGTGGCAAGGCACAGATCTGGCCAAGGTTATAAAAGAATTTCTGCATTACTCAAGGTTCCTAAGAGCACAGTGGCCTCCATAATCCTTAAATGGAAGAAGTTTGGGACTACCAGAAGTCTTTCTAGACCTGACTGTCCGGCCAAACTGAGCAATCGTGGGAGAAGAGCCTTGGTGGGAGAGGTAAAGAAGAACCCCAAGCCCACGGTGGCTGAGCTCCAGATGGGATGCAGTAGGGAGAAGGGAGAAAGTTCCACAAAGGCAACTATCACTGCAGCCCTCCACCAGTCAGGCCTTTATGTTAGAGTGGCCCGATGGAAGCCTCTCCTCAGTGCAACACATTTGAAAGCCCGCATAGAGTTTGCTCAAAAACACATGAAGGACTCCCAGACTATGAGAAATAAGATTCTCTGGTCTGATGAGATAGATCTTTTTGGTGATAATTCTAAGCGATATGTGTGGAGAAAACCAGGCACTGCTCATCACCTGCCCAATACAATCCTAACAGTGAAACATGGTGGTGGCAGCATCATGCTATGGGGGTGTTTTTCAGCTGCATCGACAGGATGACTGGTTGCAAATGAAGGAAACATGAATGCTGCCAAGTACAGAGATATCCTGGATGAATACCTCCTCCAGAGTGCTCTGGACCTCAGGCTTGGCTGAAGGTTCACCTTCCAACAAGACAATGACCCTAAGCACACAGCTAAAATAACAAAGGAGTGGCTTCAGAACAACTCTGTGACCTTTCTTGAGTGCCCAGCCAGAGCCCTGACCTAAACCCAATTGAGCATCTCTGGAGAGACCTGAAAATGGCTGTCCACCAACAATCACCATCCAACCAGACGGAACTGGATAGGATCTGCAAGGAAGAATTGCAGAGGATCCCCAAATCCAGGTGTGAAAAACTTGTTGCATCATTCCCAAGTAGACTCATGGCTGTACTAGCTCAAAAGTGTGCTTCTACTCAATACTGAGCAAAGGGTCTGAATACTTATGACCATGTGATATTTCAGTTTTTCTTTTTTAATAAATTTGCAAAACTTTCCACATTTCTGTTTTTTCTTCAGTCAAGATGAGGTGCAGAATGTACTGTACTTTAATGAGATAAAAAAAGAACTTTTTAGAATTTACCAAATGGCTGCAATGAAACAAAGAGTGAAAATTTTAAAGGGGTCTGAATACTTTCCATACCCACTGTATGTATGATGCCAACACAAATAGAGATATTGCACAAATTAACCTGGAATATTTCCCTTAAAAATGCGTAATAGTTCCATACAAAAATAATACATTCGGGGCATAAGTAAATTATTAAAATAATACATGTGGGGCATTATGTAAAAAAAAAACAACACCTGCTATCCCAATCAGAAAAGAGATAGCATGTAAAACAGGGTAAATCAAAGGTAAAAAAAACTTATAGAAGACAAAAAAGTCTTGTTCCATCTATACTACATTCAATCGCTTCAAGACTTTAGATCTGTGCCAAAGTATACTAATCCTAAAAATACTTTTTTGTGATCACCTTCTCTATTGATGTAAGTGGAAACTTTCCCTGTTATCCTAATTACATATGTATTTCCTTCTGAGGCCATGTTCACACGTTCAATATTCGGTCAGTATTTTACATCAATATTTGTAAGCCAAAACAAAAGTGGATGAAAAATGCAGAAGTGATGCACGTTTTTCTATTATACTTTTCCTCTGTTCTACTCCAGATTTTGGCTTACAAATACTGATGTAAAATGCTGACAAAATACTGAACATTTGAACTTGGCTTAATCCTAGAAACAGCAAGCAACTATCAGTGAAAAAAATCAACAGAAAGTCCTGGGACTTGTCACCACTCTGTAGGACATTGTACATTTCAGTTATAAGTGGGGAAAACTCTCTCCAGATTAGATATGAGTAGAGATGAGCAACCTGAACTTAAAGGGAATCTGTCACCACTCTGGAGATATCAGACCTCTACTATGGGCATACAGGTTATAGAAAAGTAAATCTATACATACCTGTATGGCCCATGGTAGAGGTTTGATTGCAGAGAAATCCCCACTTATGTGCTTATTATTCCCCCAAATCCCCATTTATATGCTTAATTATCATATTCCCCCCTCCCCTGAACGTCACAGGGCCCTGTGACGTGCACTGTGCTCCCCCTTGTGCCGGGCATGCGCAAAGCGCCGCTCACATAGAGTGCGCTTTGCTTCATCCTGGCCCTGTCTGCCTGTGCTCTGCGCTGCAGGGCTCTATTGAACAGGTGCCGGGAAGTGACAGTGACTCCCCTGCGCCTGCGCAATTGAAACCTGCGGCGCAGTGCACAGGCAAACGGGGCCGGGATGAAGCAAAGCGCGCTCTATGTGAGCGGCACTTTGCACATGCCTGGGAAGTCAGGGAGCACAGTGCACGTCACAGGGATGCCAAGCCTGTGAAAAACGTAGTTTATAAAAACAGATTTTTCTGCCATCAAATCTCTACTATGGCCATACAGGTATCTAGATTTACTTTTCTGTACCCTGTATGCCCATAGTAGAGGTCTGATAACTACAAAGTGGTGACAGATTCCCTTTAAAAGTTCAGGGTTTGTACTGGGCAGTTAGTGTCTGGTGTTAAATGCAGAACACGGACTTCTCCCGGAAGTATGTTGCAATGTTCGCAGTTCCAGGAAAGTTTGGGAGGAGAGAGAGAGAGAATTTTCCTGCTCAAAAGTTTGGGTCCTCATTATTTTCAATGGGGTTTGAGTTCTGGTTCATGTTCAGGGAAAGTTCTGGTACCCAAACCGAACTTTGAAAAAAAGTTTGGGTAGGGTACCACAACCCAAACTTCCATAGGTCCGCTCATCCCTAGATATGAACGGATCATTTGAAATACAAATTTGCCAAATTCACAATTGCCAAATTTATAGGCACAAAACAGGTGTACTTACTGTTTTGAACATGAAGAAGTAATGGCTTCTCAATATAGATGAGTGAGCACTAAAATGCTCGGGTGCTCGTTGCTCAAACCAAGCAATTTCTAATGCTCGAATGCTCGTTACAAGTAACAAGTATAATGAGAGTCAATGGGAAAGCCAAGCTTTTTTCCGGCAGACCCTACAAAGAGGTCTGGGGGGCAGTGAAAATGTTTCAATGGATGGGAAAAGTGCTGAATGGAAGGAGAACAGCATGGGGAAGAACCCTGAAAGCATCCCTGATTTTCCACTCTGAGATCACTGCTGAGAACAATGCAGTCATACTTTTACTCCACTTAAGGACTGACAATAAAACATTCCAAACCGACAAGAAATTGCATTATACAGGAATAAAAATGTTAAGAATCATTTTTTTCCTGTATAATGATTTGTGTATAAGGCCAAATTTAAAAAGGATTTACAAAAAATAATTAAGTAAACCAAAAATTGTTTTTTTTTTATTAAAAAATAGGAAATTTCAGTTTCATTTATGATGGAAGCTAGAACTGCCAAAAATTAGGAACTCAGAAGGACTCAGATACACCCTGTATTATACATAAAAGAGGGCCTCATACACATTCTGTTTAAATTGTCATGTAGTGGTACTCCTAGACTTATAAAGGCTACGCATGTTTGAGGATTTTATGCCACCGAAATTTACTCAAGACTAGAGATGAGCGAACATGTACAAAAAACGTTTGTTTTTTTCAAATTTGGTGCAAACATTACACATTTGGATTCGCGATTGCACACCCGAGCATTTTTACTGAAAATTGTTCCAATTCGGCAAAAGTGAGGGAAATGATCGCGTTTCCACTACTTTATTTACTAGGACTCTGGCTAGGGTAGTGGTGCTGTATGATGAGTGGGGGGGATGTGCTTGATGAGGGGAGGGGGTGTGAGCTAGAGATGAGCAATCATCAAAAAAAAACTCGTCTTCGGGCACCCGAACCCAAACTCAAACCCGAAGATCTGTAGTTTCCCCCACTGTCATCTGTGTGACAGCGTGGGAAACAAGGGTTTTGATTTGCAGTAGCATAGTTACCACCAGTCAGAGTGCTGCGGAATCGCGCAGTCAGATGTGAGCGTGATCCCGCAGCTGTCACGGTAACCAGTGGTAAAAAGCTTACTACGTGTCACAGGCGCCGGATGATGGGACTACTTCTCCCATCATCTGGTGCTAACTCTCACTGTTAACAGTGGTTGCAAGCGCCGCTGATGAGAATAGTGCAGTGAAAGTAAAACATTTTTAAAAAGTTAAAATTATTATAAATAATTATTTCAATAAAAATGAAAAACACATTGCACTCACCTACAATTAATTGCCGATGGCCTTGTCCCCTCTAAAAAATAAAAAATAAAAAAACACCATATACTCACCTTAACACCTAATCCCTGATGCCCATGTCTCCTGTAATATAGAAAAAATAATAAACCACCATAATCCTCACCTGACCGCCATAGTCCAGGTAATATCGAGTGTCCCACGCAGATCTCATGAATAGGACAGCCACATCGTGAGATGTGACAGCTCTATTCAGCAGCCGTCGATACACTGACAGGAGCATCATCGCTCCCACAGTGTAGAGCGCTAAACTGCAGGAAGAGAAGTCACACAAGTTCATCAGCTGATCATCAGAATGATTGCCGTGGGACACTTGGGATTATGTCATCACGGCAGACAGGTGAAGGATATGTTTTTTTAAAAATTTTTACAGGTGGCAATGGCTTCAGTGGATTAGGTGTTAGGTGAGTATACAGTGTTTTTTATTTTTAAATAAATAATTAAAACCGTGAGGACTTTTATTTCACATAAAGGATTTTTTTCAGGCTGTGTGTTTTTTTCTAAACCTTAGTCTGGGGTTAGTAATGTAAGCATCTTACAGACGCCTCTCTATTACTAACCTGGGCTTCATGTCAGCTGCTAATAAAAGGCTGACATGGCAAGTGGGAAGAGTGGAGGCTAAGCGCCAGAATTTGTACATCTTATGGCCATGCCATTTCTGGGGCGGCTGAGAGCTGATGTTTTTAGCCTCGGAAGGGAGCCAATATTTATGGCCCCTTCCTAGACTATTAATATCACCCCACAGCTGTCTGCGTAGCCTCTGCTGGTTATTAATTATAGGGGGGCCCTCATCAATTTTTTTTGGTCCCCCATTTTAGTAACCAGTAAAGACTAAGTATAAAGCTGTGGGCTGATATTAAGAGCCTGGGTAGCTCCATGGGTATAACACTCTTCCCAGTCTATAAACATCAGCCCCAGCTGTCCGTTTTCCCTCTGCTGCTTAATAAAATTGCAGGGGGTCCCATGACATTTTCTTCAGAAATGTCATAATTTATTATCAGGTCATGTGATCACGCTGCTGACGCCAGTCACCGGCGCTGCAGCTGCAGAGGCGCACATTGGTGGAAAGTGCTCTGTACTTCAGAGCTGAAGACACCAAAGGTGGAATGGAGGTGAAGATTCATTGTGGGGGGTGATTTACTATGGGGGGGCGGTGATTTACTATGGGGGGTGATTTATGGTATGGCTGAAGGGTGATTTACTATGGAGGGTGATTTATGGTATGGCTGGAGGGTGATTTACTATCAAGGGTGATTTATGGTATGGCTGGGGGGTGATTTACAATGGGGGTGATTTATGGTATGGCTGGGGGGTGATTTACTATGGGAGTGATTTATGGTATGGCTGGAGGAGATTTACTATGGGGGTAGATTTACAATAGGGGGTGATTTATGGTATGGCTGGGGGGTGATTTACTATGGAGGGTGATTTATTGTACGGCTGGGGGGTGTTTTACTATGGGGGGTGATTTATGGTAAGGCTAGGGGGAGATTTACTATAGGGCGAGATTTATGTTATGGCTGGGGGAGATTTTCAATGGGGGGGTGATTTAAGGTATGGCTGGGGGTGATTTACTATGGGGTGATTTATGGTATGGCTGGGGGGTGATTTACTATGGGTGGTGATTTATTGTATGGCTGGGGGGAGATTTACTATGGGGGGGATTTATGGTATGGCTGGGGGAGATTTACTATGGGGGTGATTTATGGTATGGCTGGGGGGTGATTTACTATGGGGGTGATTTATGGTATGGCTGGGGGAGATTTACTATGGGGGGATATTTATGGTATGGCTGGGGGAGATTTACTATGGGGGAGATTTATTATATTGCTGGGGGGGGAGATTTATTGTATGGGTGGGGGAGATTTAGTGTGGGGAGAGGGGTGGGAGAGATTTTGTGTGTGGGTGATTGGTGCGAGCACAGAATGGGGAGGATGGGTGCGTACGCAATATGGGGAGCAAAGGAGGGGAATGTATACGGACACAGTATGGAAGCGAGGGTGATGTAATGTGTGCAGACCCAGTATGGGGAATTGGGGGGGATGTGTGAGGGTAAATATATGAAGAGACAGTATGGTTAACAGGGGAATGTGAGAGAAGACAATATAAGGAGGGGAGGGGGAAATAATGGGAGGAGAAAAGTGTGAGTGTTCACAGAAGAGAGACTGAGTAGTGTTGTGGGTGTAGAATGGGGGACAGTGTAAAGTCACAGGAAGAGACAGTAAGCCAAGGAGGCTTGTATACAGTATAGAGACTGGGCTCTGTAGGGGGGACACAGTGTGAGGACAGTGTGAAGAGGGGGCCCAGTATGGAAAGGAGAGGGCAGTGTGGAGGGCATGTACAATAAGAGGGGCAGTGTGGGGGTGATATTTTGTGCAGGGAATATAATGAGGGGCAATTATTTACTCAGGGGCTTAGTGTAGGGCAGATATTTTTATTCAGAAGCATTATAATGACACTGCTATTAGTGATGAGCGAGCATACTCGCAAGTACTCGGTACTCGCCCAAGCATCTCAGTACTTGAGATGCTCAGAGCTCACCGAGTATTTGCGAGATGCTCAGGCGAATGCTCGGGTTCCCTCCCTGCATGTTTGGCGCTCTTTAAAGCCGCAATCAACATGCAGGGATTGCTTGCCACTCATTGTAATGCCGCAGCCATGGTGGTTGTGGCATTACAGTGATTGGCTGGCCGCACAGCGTCATCAGGTCTATATTAGACCTGGCGCCGCCGTGTTCATCACAGTCACTACGGAATCAGGCAGAGTAGGGAGAGGTGCTGCTGCGTCAGGGAGAGATTTGCTTGTGTATTAGGTAGTGTAGGGAGAAAAACCGTACACTACACATATCCATCTTAACAAACAGTCCTTCTGAGGACTAATCCATCTGCAGAGATATCAGCCAGGCAGTGTATATACGCAGGCAGTGTATATAGCAGACTGCAGTGCATATAGCACAAGAGGCTCCATTCCAATTCTGCCTTCTGCTGCTTTTAGATATTTCTAGACAAAGGCCGGGTCTCAGGGGCAAGGAATACTTTTTTTTGGATCTTAATCCTCATTATTTGCTTAAAAAGCAATCCAGATACACAGTTTTTCTGCGCCATTTGATTGTTGGCACTGCAGAATACAGCCAGGTCCTTTCCATATTACAGCGCTAGAAATCCAGCTATTTAAAACTGTGTTTTCTCCGTCACACGGATCACATATACATTTTCAGAAAATACTGCCATTTCTGGCCTCCATTAAAAATTTGTTTCAGTGTATCAGTGAAGCAATTGACACCAGTTTGCTGTTCAAAATAGTTACCTACAGGCCAGGTATTCAAAACTGTGTTTTCTCTGCCACACGGATCACATATACATTTTCAGAAAATACTTCCATTTCTGGCCTCCATTAAAAATTTGTTTCCATGTGTCAGTGAAGCAATTGACACCAGTTTGCTGTTCAAAATAGTTATCTACAGGCCAGGTACTTAAAACTGTGTTTTCTCCGTCACACAGATCACATATACGTTTTCAGAAAATACTGCCATTTATAGCCTCCATTAAAAATTTGTTTCAATGTGTCAGTGAAGCAATTGACACCAGTTTGCTGTTCGAAATAGTTACCTACAGGCCAGGTATTTAAATTGTGTTTTCTCCGTCACACGGATCACATATATGTTTTCAGAAAATACTGCCATTTCTGGCATCCATTAAAAATTTGTTTCCGTGAGTCAGTGAAGCAATTGACACCAGTTTTCTGTTCAAAATAGTTACCTACAGGCCAGTTATTAAAAACTGTGTTTTCTCCGTAACACGGAACACATAAGTTCGCTCCAAATTCAGTCATTTGTAGTGAGCATGGAAGATATTGTCCTCCATTTAAAATGGGCAAGGCACGTGGCAAGGGACGGGAAACTGGGCGTGATGGTGATAGTGCATGCAGAGGCCGAGGACAAGGCCGTTGGCAAGCTGAAATTGTGCCTCAACAAACACCCACTTCTTCTCGCCCGACCTTCCTGTCCCAATTCCTAGGGGGCCGCAGGATACCACTATTGAACCCAGAGCAGTGTCAAAAGGTTGTTGGTTGGATAGCGGATAATGCTTCCAGTCACTTAGCCATCACCACCACCACCCTGTCTTCCACACGGTCAAGTCTCAGTAGCCGTGAGTCTGGACCGCATATTCCTCACCCTGATGCTCCTTCTTCCCACCATGCCGAGTGCCCGGAGACAACTTATCCCACACTTGGACACTCTGAAGAGCTGTTCACCGTTCCATTTATAGATTCAGGCCTCTCGCCCGGTCCACTTGAAGCAGGGCAAGAGGAGATCGCATGTAGAGATGCCCAAATATTTGAGCAGCCACGGTCACACGAAGGCGACAGTGGGAAAGTGTCACAAGAGGTGGACGATGATGAGACACAATTGCCAGAAAGTCAGGAGGAGGACCAGGGTGCGGAAGTGGAAGACGAGGTTGTGGATGATATAGTAACTGACCCAACCTGGCAGGAGGACATGCAGAGCGAGGACAGCTGCACACAGGGGGAGGGAGGCAGAGCACCCCAACAAGCAGGAAAAATCAGTGTGGTGGCCACAATTTGGGGCAGCCCTGCCACTCACTGCATATGCAATAACAGTATAGGAGACCCACTCTTTAGTAATGGGAACAATAAAACATAGCCGGCTGATAGCTCTTTAAGAACAGTGAGGGCCGACTGCTGGCCCTTTAAGAATAGTAAAGGCCGCCTGATGGCCCTATAAAAATAGGCTTTGTGACTTTCAGAGTCCCTACTTCATAAATGAAACACTATGTGTCTGATGATACTTACACACCACATGGCCAGATAAGGTTGTAAAATGTTAAAATGACATTTCCTGGTAAATGCATTTGTCACGGTTGAATGCAATGCAATATTGAAAAAACGCATCAAAAACGCTACGTGTGAACATAGCCCAAGGTGTGGAGGAGCATTTTTGTTTTTAGTTATTTATTTTGCCTTATATACAGTCATGGCCAAAAGTTTTGAGAATGACACCAAAATTATATTTTCACATGATCTGCTGGCCTCTGGTTTTTAATAGTGTTTGTCTGATGTTTATATCACATACAGAAATATAATTGCAATCATATTATGAGTACCAATAGGTTATATTGACAGTTAGAATGAGTTAATGCAGCAAGTCAATATTTGCAGTGTTGCCCCTTCTTCTTCAAGACCTCTGTAATTCTCCCTGGCATGCTCTCAATCAACTTTTGGACCAAATCCTGACTGATAGCAGTTCATTCTTGCATAATAAATGCTTGCATTTTGCCAGAATTTGTTGGTTTTTGTTTGTCCACCCGTCTCTTGATGATTGACCACAAGTTCTCAATGGGATTAAGATCTGGGGAGTTTCCAGGCCATGGACCCAAAATCTCTATGTTTTGTTCCATGAGCCATTTTGTTATCACCTTTGCTTTATGGCAAGGTGCTCCATCATGCTGGAAAATGCATTTTTGGGCACCAAACTGCTCTTGGATGATTGGGAGAAGTTGCTCTTGGAGGACATTCAGGTACCATTCTTTATTCATGGCTGTGTTTTTAGGCAAGACTGTGAGTGAGCCGATTCCCTTGGCTGAGAAGCAACCCCACACATGAATGGTTTCAGGATGCTTTACAGTTGGCATGAGACAAGACTGGTGGTAGCGCTCACCTCTTCTTCTCCGAATAAGCTGTTTTCCAGATGTCCCAAACAATCGAAAAGGGGATTGATCAGAGAAAATGACTTTGCCCCAGTCCTCAGCAGTCCACTCCCTGTACCTTTTGCAGAATATCAGTCGGTCCCTGATGTTTTTTCTGGAGAGAAGTGGCTTCTTTGCTGCCCTCCTTGAAACCAGCCCTTGCTCAAAGAGTCTCCGCCTCACAGTGCGTGCAGAAGCACTCACACCAGCCTGCTGCCATTCCTGAGCAAGCTCGGCACTGCTGGTAGTCCGATCCCGCAGCTGAAACAGTTTTAAGATACGGTCCTGGCGCTTGCTTGTCTTTCTTGGGCGCCCTGGAGCCTTTTTGACAACAATGGAAGCTCTCTCCTTGAAGTTCTTGATGATGCGATAGATTGTTGACTGAGGTGCAATCTTTGTAGCTGCAATACTCTTCCCTGTTAGGCCATTTTTGTGCAGTGCAATGATGGCTGCACGTGTTTCTTTAGAGATAACCATGGTTAACTGAAGAGAAACAATGATACCAAGAACCAGCCTCCTTTTAAAGTGTCCAGTGATGTCATTCTTACTTAATCATGACTGACTGATCGCCAGCCCTGTCCTCATCAACACCCACACCTGTGTTAATGGAACAATCACTAAAACGATGTTAGCTGCTCCTTTTAAGGCAGGACTGCAATGATGTTGAAATGTGTTTTGGGGGTTAAAGTTCATTTTCTGGGCAAATATTGACTTTGCAAGCACAGTAATTGCTGTTAAGCTGATCACTCTTTGACATTCAGGAGTATATGCAAATTGCCATTACAAAAAATGAAGCAGTAAACTTTGGAAAAATTACTATTTGTCTCATTCTCAATACTTTTGGCCATGACTGTACAAGTCATTGCCCTGGAAAGGATGTTCCTTAACATATTTCCCAGGAAAATCCATTTTGGTTTCGTTTTGGTATGTTTTATTGTGAGTCCGTAAAAGTGGCGTAATACCTCTGACAACGTTGTTGACAGAAGTGACCTGGGAGTCAGAAATGCTTCCAGGGGTCATCCCCATGCTGTCCCCATGTCATTTGAGCACTGTTCCCATCAATTTTGGCAATTTATAGGCCCTCTGCAGATCGCTGGGGGGAGCCGCCTGAAAAATCCTCGAGTTTCCCATAGACTTACATAGGGCTCGTTGCTCGGGTCGAGCACCCGAGTATTCCAATGTGCTGAACCCGAGCATCGAGCACCTGAGCATTTTAGTGCTCGCTCATCACTAACTGCTAACTTTAAGGGCCTTATGTGGGAATGTGCTGCAGAAGACCAGAGAAGATGGAAGTCGAGCTGTGGATGAGAAAAGTCATCATGGCGTTCGGACAAGATGGAGAAGAAAGAGAACGACTCCAGAGACAACGTCATCTATCAGGTACCTGGATGTAAATGTTTTTTGTGATACTAACTAATTCTCATACAGTATATATATGAATAGATAGATAGATATATGGATACCTTTATCTATCTATCTATCTATCTATCTATCTATCTATCTATCTAGATAGATAGATAGATAAAGGTATAAAGGTGAAATAAGTCCAGCACCACTCTTCCAGAAAAATTAATTGTGGATTAAAAACAACATTTATTAGAATAATTAAAAACTTCCATAGTAAAAAAGGGCTATGTCAGAGGCATGCTCACTGACGCGTTTCGAACAGTAGTTCTTAGTACTAGTATCGCATGAGTCTTGCGCAACAGGTATTGTTTTAAATAGTATCTTAATAAGGAAATGACGTAGAGGAATCAAATCTTTTCATCTTTCTAAGCAAAATCAATTAAATACAATTCATAGTTAATATATATACATTAGATCCGATGTAATGTTCATTCCATTAGGAATGCAACTATTAAGTTTCAAAATTCATAAAGCCTCTCTATGTCTAAGATTCTTAATTTTGTCTCTTCCTCTTTTGGGCGGAATTTTTTTTTCGATTGCATTTACTCTGAGTGAACCAACGTCACCATTGTGGCAATTACGAAAGTGCTGAGAAGCACCTGATAAGTAGAGATGAGCGTTGTTCTACTCGAACTGTTCGCCAATCTCAAATTCGAGCTGTTTTGGGCGGTGTTCAAGCCGTTCGGCGAACACGAACAATTTGAGAAAAATTCGGCTGTTCGAGGTTATGTTCGATAACTGTTCGTGCACCAAAATCATAACTGGATTTTTTCTCAGTAATGATGAAAATTAATGTTAATACGCAGTTTGAGTGTACAGCGGGGTGGGGGGAGGGGCAGGGGATAGATCTCTGCAGGAACAATGAAGATCTCCAATTTTTTTTCTCTTTCCCGCATTTGCAGTGGGGAGGTGCAATCTGTCAGCCTATCAGCAGCGCACACACGGAGCGAAGTGCTTTTTTTCACACAAGCAAGGGCATGTGTCATTGGCAGTGTATGTCACATGTCCTTGCCCTATTAGACCAAGCCATTTTCCCCGTCGCCACCATTTTCTCACTGCTGCAGCTGCGTGTTAGACGGCACCGCTGTTGCTGTGTGCGCTATACCTTGTTAATTTCAAGCCAATTTTCGCACAAATATAGAGATAGCTTGGGAGTAGGGAATAGTTGTGATTGCAGTCCTTTTAAGGACTAGGTTACAGCATTTCCTACGACTTTTATCAGGGAGGTCTGTGCTCTTAAATAGATAGATTGTGGGAGTAAAGACTAATTGTAATTGGAGTCCTTTTCAGGACTAGGTTACATCAGTTCCTATCAGTTTTTGCCAGGCAGGTCTGTGCCAGTGCTGTGCAAGTTTTTTTCACAGCATTTGGCTGAATCTAGCAAAGCTAATCCTTTTTGGCCTATTGCAGAGTGTGTTAGTCAGTGGAGTAGCCTATCTGTGTTGCAAGATATACCACCTGTGAATAGAATACCAATTTTTTTACTGCACCTAGTGAAGTAAAATCTTTTGGGCATAGCATCATTCTATTAGTCCATCTATACTGACCTCCATCAGGTTGCAAACTGAATATAATTTTTTTCTGCATCTAGCTCTGAAAAAATATTTGGCCTTCTAGCAGTGTGTCGGACTTTCTCTATTAGTCCATCTATACTGACCTCCATCAGGTTGCAAATTAAAAATAATTTTTATCTGCATCTACTGTACCTCTGAAAAAATATTTGGGCTTCTAGCTGTGTGTGGGACTTGTTGTATTAGTCCATCTATACTGACCTCCATCAGGTTGCAAACTGAATATATTTTTTTCTGCATCTACCTCTGAAAAAATATTGGGCTTCTAGCTGTGTGTGGGACTTGTTGTATTAGTCCATCTATACTGACCTCCATCAGGTTGCAAACTGAATATATTTTTTTCTGCATCTACCTCTGAAAAAATATTGGGCTTCTAGCTGTGTGTGGGTCTTGTTCTATTAATCCATCTATACAGACCTCCATCAGGTTGCAAACTGAATATAATTTTTTTCTGCATCTAGCTCTGAAAAAATATTTGGCCTTCTAGCAGTGTGTGGGACTTTCTCTGTTAGTCCATCTATACTGACCTCCATCAGGTTGCAAACTGAATATAATTTTTTTCTGCATCTAGCTCTGAAAAAATATTTGGCCTTCTAGCAGTGTGTGGGACTTTCTCTGTTAGTCCATCTATACTGACCTCCATCAGGTTGCAAACTGAATATAATTTTTTTCTGCATCTAGCTCTGAAAAAATATTTGGCCTTCTAGCAGTGTGTCGGACTTTCTCTATTAGTCCATCTATACTGACCTCCATCAGGTTGCAAATTAAAAATAATTTTTATCTGCATCTACAGTACCTCTGAAAAAATATTTGGGCTTCTAGCTGTGTGTGAGACTTGTTGTATTAGTCCATCTATACTGACCTCCATCAGGTTGCAAACTGAATATATTTTTTTCTGCATCTACCTCTGAAAAAATATTGGGCTTCTAGCTGTGTGTGGGACTTGTTGTATTAGTCCATCTATACTGACCTCCATCAGGTTGCAAACTGAATATATTTTTTTCTGCATCTACCTCTGAAAAAATATTGGGCTTCTAGCTGTGTGTGGGTCTTGTTCTATTAATCCATCTATACAGACCTCCATCAGGTTGCAAACTGAATATAATTTTTTTCTGCATCTAGCTCTGAAAAAATATTTGGCCTTCTAGCAGTGTGTGGGACTTTCTCTGTTAGTCCATCTATACTGACCTCCATCAGGTTGCAAACTGAATATAATTTTTTTCTGCATCTAGCTCTGAAAAAATATTTGGCCTTCTAGCAGTGTGTGGGACTTTCTCTGTTAGTCCATCTATACTGACCTCCATCAGGTTGCAAACTGAATATAATTTTTTTCTGCATCTAGCTCTGAAAAAATATTTGGCCTTCTAGCAGTGTGTCGGACTTTCTCTATTAGTCCATCTATACTGACCTCCATCAGGTTGCAAATTAAAAATAATTTTTATCTGCATCTACAGTACCTCTGAAAAAATATTTGGGCTTCTAGCTGTGTGTGGGACTTGTTGTATTAGTCCATCTATACTGACCTCCATCAGGTTGCAAACTGAATATATTTTTTTCTGCATCTACCTCTGAAAAAATATTGGGCTTCTAGCTGTGTGTGGGACTTGTTGTATTAGTCCATCTATACTGACCTCCATCAGGTTGCAAACTGAATATATTTTTTTCTGCATCTACCTCTGAAAAAATATTGGGCTTCTAGCTGTGTGTGGGTCTTGTTCTATTAATCCATCTATACAGACCTCCATCAGGTTGCAAACTGAATATAATTTTTTTCTGCATCTAGCTCTGAAAAAATATTTGGCCTTCTAGCAGTGTGTGGGACTTTCGCTGTTAGTCCATCTATACTGACCTCCATCAGGTTGCAAACTGAATATAATTTTTTTCTGCATCTAGCTCTGAAAAAATATTTGGCCTTCTAGCAGTGTGTGGGACTTTCTCTGTTAGTCCATCTATACTGACCTCCATCAGGTTGCAAACTGAATATAATTTTTTTCTGCATCTAGCTCTGAAAAAATATTTGGCCTTCTAGCAGTGTGTCGGACTTTCTCTATTAGTCCATCTATACTGACCTTCATCAGGTTGCAAATTAAAAATAATTTTTATCTGCATCTACAGTACCTCTGAAAAAATATTTGGGCTTCTAGCTGTGTGTGGGACTTGTTGTATTAGTCCATCTATACTGACCTCCATCAGGTTGCAAACTGAATATATTTTTTTCTGCATCTACCTCTGAAAAAATATTGGGCTTCTAGCTGTGTGTGGGACTTGTTGTATTAGTCCATCTATACTGACCTCCATCAGGTTGCAAACTGAATATATTTTTTTCTGCATCTACCTCTGAAAAAATATTGGGCTTCTAGCTGTGTGTGGGTCTTGTTCTATTAATCCATCTATACAGACCTCCATCAGGTTGCAAACTGAATATAATTTTTTTCTGCATCTAGCTCTGAAAAAATATTTGGCCTTCTAGCAGTGTGTGGGACTTTCTCTGTTAGTCCATCTATACTGACCTCCATCAGGTTGCAAACTGAATATAATTTTTTTCTGCATCTAGCTCTGAAAAAATATTTGGCCTTCTAGCAGTGTGGGGGACTTTCTCTGTTAGTCCATCTATACTGACCTCCATCAGGTTGCAAACTGAATATAATTTTTTTCTGCATCTAGCTCTGAAAAAATATTTGGCCTTCTAGCAGTGTGTCGGACTTTCTCTATTAGTCCATCTATACTGACCTCCATCAGGTTGCAAATTAAAAATAATTTTTATCTGCATCTACAGTACCTCTGAAAAAATATTTGGGCTTCTAGCTGTGTGTGGGACTTGTTGTATTAGTCCATCTATACTGACCTCCATCAGGTTGCAAACTGAATATATTTTTTTCTGCATCTACCTCTGAAAAAATATTGGGCTTCTAGCTGTGTGTGGGACTTGTTGTATTAGTCCATCTATACTGACCTCCATCAGGTTGCAAACTGAATATATTTTTTTCTGCATCTACCTCTGAAAAAATATTGGGCTTCTAGCTGTGTGTGGGTCTTGTTGTATTAATCCATCTATACAGACCTCCATCAGGTTGCAAACTGAATATAATTTTTTTCTGCATCTAGCTCTGAAAAAATATTTGGCCTTCTAGCAGTGTGTGGGACTTTCTCTGTTAGTCCATCTATACTGACCTCCATCAGGTTGCAAACTGAATATAATTTTTTTCTGCAACTAGCTCTGAAAAAATATTTGGCCTTCTAACAGTGGGTGGGACTTTCTCTGTTAGTCCATCTATACTGACCTCCATCAGGTTGCAAACTGAATATAATTTTTTTCTGCATCTAGCTCTGAAAAAATATTTGGCCTTCTAGCAGTGTGTCAGACTTTCTCTATTAGTCCATCTATACTGACCTCCATCAGGTTGCAAATTAAAAATAATTTTTATCTGCATCTACAGTACCTCTGAAAAAATATTTGGGCTTCTAGCTGTGTGTGGGACTTGTTGTATTAGTCCATCTATACTGACCTCCATCAGGTTGCAAACTGAATATATTTTTTTCTGCATCTACCTCTGAAAAATTATTGGGCTTCTAGCTGTGTGTGGGACTTGTTGTAATAGTCCATCTATACTGACCTCCATCAGGTTGCAAACTGAATATATTTTTTTCTGCATCTACCTCTGAAAAAATATTGGGCTTCTAGCTGTGTGTGGGTCTTGTTCTATTAATCCATCTATACAGACCTCCATCAGGTTGCAAACTGAATATAATTTTTTTCTGCATATAGCCCTGAAAAAATATTTGGCCTTCTAGCAGTGTGTGGGACTTTCTCTGTTAGTCCATCTATACTGACCTCCATCAGGTTGCAAACTGAATATAATTTTATTCTGCATCTAGCTCTGAAAAAATATTTGGCCTTCTAGCAGTGTGTGGGACTTTCTCTGTTAGTCCATCTATACTGACCTCCATCAGGTTGCAAACTGAATATAATTTTTTTCTGCATCTAGCTCTGAAAAAATATTTGGCCTTCTAGCAGTGTGTCGGACTTTCTCTATTAGTCCATCTATACTGACCTCCATCAGGTTGCAAATTAAAAATAATTTTTATCTGCATCTACAGTACCTCTGAAAAAATATTTGGGCTTCTAGCTGTGTGTGGGACTTGTTGTATTAGTCCATCTATACTGACCTCCATCAGGTTGCAAACTGAATATATTTTTTTCTGCATCTACCTCTGAAAAAATATTGGGCTTCTAGCTGTGTGTGGGACTTGTTGTATTAGTCCATCTATACTGACCTCCATCAGGTTGCAAACTGAATATATTTTTTTCTGCATCTACCTCTGAAAAAATATTGGGCTTCTAGCTGTGTGTGGGTCTTGTTCTATTAATCCATCTATACAGACCTCCATCAGGTTGCAAACTGAATATAATTTTTTTCTGCATCTAGCTCTGAAAAAATATTTGGCCTTCTAGCAGTGTGTCGGACTTTCTCTGTTAGTCCATCTATACTGACCTTCATCAGGTTGCAAACTGAATATAATTTTTTTCTGCATCTACAGTACCTCTGAAAAAATATTTGGGCTTCTAGCTGTGTGTGGGACTTGTTGTATTAGTCCATCTATACTGACCTCCATCAGGTTGCAAACTGAATATATCTTTTTCTGCATCTACCTCTGAAAAAATATTGGGCTTCTAGCTGTGTGTGGTATTTGTTGTATTAGTCCATCTATACTGACCTCCATCAGGTTGCAAAATGAATATATTTTTTTCTGCATCTACCTCTGAAAAAATATTGGGCTTCTAGCTGTGTGTGGGACTTGTTGTATTAGTCCATCTATACTGACCTCCATCAGGTTGCAAACTGAATATATTTTTTTCTGCATCTACCTCTGAAAAAATATTGGGCTTCTAGCTGTGTGTGGGACTTGTTGTATTAGTCCATCTATACTGACCTCCATCAGGTTGCAAACTGAATATATTTTTTTCTGCATCTACCTCTGAAAAAATATTGGGCTTCTAGCTGTGTGTGGGACTTGTTGTATTAGTCCATCTATACTGACCTCCATCAGGTTGCAAACTGAATATATTTTTTTCTGCATCTACCTCTGAAAAAATATTGGGCTTCTAGCTGTGTGTGGGACTTGTTCTATTAGTCCATCTATACTGACCTCCATCAGGTTGCAAATTGAATATAATTTTTTTCTGCATCTAACCCAGCCAATAGTTTTGGCCTAATACCACAGCTTGGCCACTCAGCTCTGCTCGGTTACCATCCATTGTTTTTTTGTGCAAACAACTCCAGAGTTTTGAATTAGTTAACCACCAAAATGAGTGGAAAAAGGCCTGCTGCTGGTGGAAAGGGGAATAGGCGTGTTGGGAAGGGGAAAAAAGGTTGTGTCCGTGGGGTAGGTGTTAAAGCAACAGTAACATCTGCAGAAGAAAGACCATCTTCCAGCCAAACTAAAATGTCTACTTCTTTTAGCGGACAATGTGATAAGATCCCTTTCTTACGGCCACGCCAATCGCTACAAATTCCAGATGAGGCACAAAAACAGCAGGTGCTTCAACGGATATCAAGTGCTCCTTTAAGTGGGCTCTCCTCCACATCAACTTCAACATCACAAATACTCCAGTCCTCAAAGGTGTCACCCCAATCGCACTTGCTTCCTCACAGCTCCCAAATCTCCAGCTGCCCGTCTGAGTATGAGGTAGAACAGATGGTTGAGTCTGCAGAGCTGTTTACTCATACTATAGCCTGGGAATCAGAGGTCGACTCCAGCGCTTCTGTGAATCCAGACGAGGAAATGATCTGCACTGATGCCCAGAATCTTTATGAGTCGGATCCAGGACCAGACGCAGAAGGTTCTGACCATAATGTAGACCCTCATTCCCAAACTGTAACTCCTGTTGGTGGAGACAATGAGGAAGACGATGATAAGACTCAAATACCTGATTGGAGCGACAACTTTAGTTTTTTGTCAGGGCAGGAACAGGTTGGCTCTGAGGACGACGGGTGTGATAACGCACAGGGTGATGATGATGAGGTTGGAGATCCCACTTACTGTCAACCCACAGTCAGCCAAGAGATGAGGTCAGCAGAAGAGGTGGAGGAAGATGCTAGTGACGAGGAGGTCAGGTTGCGCCTTCCTGGACAGAGACGTAGTACTGGAAGCACGTCAACAACTGCATCCTCAAACACAACTCTGCCTCTCACCACAAGTCGTGGTGGCTCTTCAGGTTGCATGGGTGCTAAGCCTTGCATAGCCTGGGCATTTTTTCAGATCGATAAAGATGACCCAACTCGTGTTATCTGTAACATTTGTCAGCAAAAGCTAAGTAGAGGCCAAAAAATACATAGTTTGAGTACTTCATACATGAACCGGCACATGGACATGAAGCATAAGTTGCAGTGGGAAGCTCAGTGTGCTACAATGCGACCTAGCCGGCCGGGCCAACCACCGTCTGCCATATCTTGTGCATCCGCGGCCTCTTCATCCTCTGTGAATGGGGGGACAGCAGTCACACCTGTTTTGGGGTGCAGACCTGCCACCTCTTTACCCGCAACAGCCAGCGTGATTGGCAGGTCATCATTTTCTTTGGAGGTGGGAACACCAGCTGGTGTTGAGCGCTGTCCGACATCGATAGCACCACCTTTGGATCAAGGCAACCTAACATGTCCGCCTGCATCTTCCTCACAGACCGGCAGTTTGCCGGGGACACCCTTATCAACCCCGTCTAAGCACAATAGCCAGCCCTCGGTCCCTCAGATGTGGACAAGTAAAAGACCATTTCCTCCTAGCCATGAGAAAGCTAAGAGGTTGAATTTCACCATCTGCAAGCTCTTGGCTACAGAAATGCTGCCTTTCCGCCTGGTGGACACAGAGGATTTTCGAGACCTTATGTCCGTCGCAGTGCTCCAGTACCAGATGCCCAGTCGGCACTACTTCTCAAAGAAAAGTGTGCCTGCGCTCCACCAGCATGTCGCACACAACATCACCGCTTCTTTGAGAAACTCTGTGTGTGACAGGGTGCATTTCACCACAGACACTTGGACGAGTAGGCATGGACAGGGGCGTTACATGTCGCTGACTGGGCACTGGGTAACTATGGTGACAGCAGGACAAGGGGCTGCTGTCCAAGTCTTGCCGTCCCCACGAGTTGTGCGTCAATCCTCTTTATGTCAAAGTTCCTCCACTGCTTCTGCCTCCTCAACCTCCTCTCGGTCTTCCACCTGCACCCAAAGCCTGTCTGGTCATGCCACAAGCTTTCTAACTGCGCAGAAGGGATCCTGCACACCTCCTTACTATGCTGGCAGTAGGGCTCAACGTCATCAGGCGGTTTTTACATTGAAATGTCTGGGAAATGTGAGTCACACAGCTGAGGAGTTGTGGTCAGCTCTGGAGAACCAATTTCATGAATGGTTGTCTCCACTGGACCTGAAACCAGGGAAGGCCGTGTGCGACAATGCTGCAAACCTGGGTGCGGCCCTTCGCCGGGGCAATGTCACACACGTGCCTTGTATGGCTCACGTGTTGAACCTGGTTGTCCAGCAATTTTTAGCCCACTATCCCAGACTAGATGGCCTTCTGCAGAGGGCACGGTCGCTGTGTGCTCACTTCCGCCGTTCGCATCCCGCAGCTCAGCGACTTACATCTCTACAGAAGTCGTTGGGCCTGCCACTTCACCGGCTAAAATGCGATGTGCCTACCCGGTGGAATTCAACTCTGCACATGTTGCAGCGACTGTGGCAGCACCGACAAGCCCTGGTGCAATACGTTCTGACGTATAGCCTGGGCCAACGAGATTCAGAGGTGGGGCAAATCACGCTGGAGGAGTGGTCTCAGATCAGGGACCTATGCACCCTTCTGCACAGTTTTGAAATGGCGACGAAGATGTTTAGTGCTGACGATGCCATTATCAGCATGACTATTCCGGTGATTTACATGCTGGAGCACATGTTAAACAGAATTCGGAGTCAGGTGGTGGCACAAGAGGAGGTGGAGGAAGTAGAGGAGGAGGAGTTGTATGCGTAAGGGCTAACATCTGCAAGGTCCAGACGGTCGGCAGCACCAAGGCGGCAGGCATGTGAGGGTGGGGGAGATGGTTTTACCAGGGCGCATGGTAGCAGCCAAACTAGTGAGGAAGGTGCAGGAGCCCAGGAAGAAGTGGAGGGCGAACTGATGGAAGACTCATCAGATGAGGGAGACCTTGATCACATTTCTGTTGTGCGAGGTTGGGGGGAGAGGACAGAGGAAGGAAGCCACCAACACAACAGGGACTTGGTGCTCCTGGATGCGCAACACACATGAGTGCCTTCTTGCTGCACTACCTGCAACATGACCCTCGAATTGTGAGAATTAGAAATAATCCTGACTACTGGGTTGCCACACTGTTAGATCCCCGTACAAAAGTAAATTTGCAGAAATTATTCCTGCCATAGAAAGGGATGCACGCATGCAGGAGTATCAGCAGAGACTGTTGCAGAATCTTACATGTGCTTTTCCACAAAATACCAGTGGTGCACGTAGTGAATCTCACAGTTCCAACTTGCCAACCGTGGGACCGTCAAGTGTTCAGCACTCAAACCGTAACAGAACCACAGTATCTGCTGGTAACATCAATTTTGCGGAATCATTTCACCACTTTTTTAGCCCATCCTTTGCAAGGCCACAGGAGACAAGAAGTCTGACACATAGTCAGCGCCTAGAGACGATGGTACAGGAGTATCTCCAAGTAAACATTGAAGCCACGACTGTGTCACTGGACCCTTGCTCTTTTTGGGCTTCCAATCTGGATAAATGGCCGGAGCTAGCCACTTACGCCTTGGAGATCTTGTCATGCCCCGCAGCCAGCGTTCTGTCTGAACGTGTGTTCAGCGCTGCTGGTGGTGTGCTGACAGATAAGCGCACGCGGCTCTCCACTGATAATGTAGACAGACTCACGTTCATAAAGATGAACAAATCATGGATCCAAAATGACTTTTCTACCCCTGTGTCATCCTGGGGAGAGTAAAAGCTTGATGATTGGTTAAAATCACCCTACCAACCGTTTTAAGCTTTCAAATTACTAATCATGTTTATCTGTATCTTGGCTGGAAAATAATTTGGGCTTTGTAGCAGTGTGCAGCACTGATACTATTAGGCCATCTATACTAAAGCTTCACCAGATTTAAAATTAAAAATAATTTTTAGCTGCATCTAGCCCGGAAAACAATTTTGGGGCTCCGAGATGCGCAAGACACATAAGTGCCTTCTTGCTGCACTACCTGCAGCATGACCCTCATATTGTCAGAATTCGAAGTAATCATGACTACTGGGTTGCCACACTCTTAGATCCCCCAAACTTTTCGATCAACCTTTTCATTTTAATAAAGACCAAAAAAATGGTCATTTTTGAAATTATAAGCATTAGCAGGTTGTTAGAAACTGAAATCAAACAGTTTTCAACTCAAAACTTTATTCTAGGTGATGTTACATTTTCACATAGGACCCCTTGATCGAAAGGAGCTTCTGAACTCTCTCGTCCATTGAATTTGTCAGGTTTTGGATGGTTTCTGCTTCAATTGTTTTGCATGAGGACAGAATACCCTCCCAGAGCTGTTGCTTAGATGTGAACTGCCTCCCGCCATCATAGACACTCCTTTTAATGATGCTCCAAAGGTTCTGAATGGGGTAGAGGTCAGGGGAGCATGGGGGTCACACCATAAGTTTGTCCCCTTTTATGCCCATATCAGCCAGAGATGCAGATGTTTTATGTGCAGCATGAGATGGTGCATTATCATGCAGAAAAATGATCTTGCTGTGAAATACACGGTTCTTCTTCTTGAACCATGGCAGGAAGTGCTGTTTGAGAAAATCCACATAAATTATGGAGTTCATCTTTAGCACCTTCAGGGATCCTAAAGGGGCCGACAATCTCTCTCCCCATGATTCCAGCCCAAAACATTACTCCACCTCCTCCTTGTTGGTGCTGTAGCCGTGTTTGCGTGGGGTGTCCATCAACCAGCCATCCTCCACTCCATCCATCTGGACCATCGAGCGCTGCACGGCACTCATCCGTGAACAAAACTGTTTTGAAATCAGTCTTCATGTAATGTTTGGCCCACTGGAGCCGTTTCTGCTTGTGTGAAGTGGATAGAGGAGGTCGACAGGATGGCGTATGCACAGCTGCAAACCTCTGAAGGACCCTGCATCTTGTTGTTCGGGGGACGTTGGAGGCACAAGCAGCTTCAAAAACTTGTCTGCTGCTATGACAAGGCTTTTTTGCCGCTGCTCTTTCAACCTGACGTAATTGCCTGTAGGAAAGAGTCCTCAATTTGCCCTTATCAGCGCGCACACGTGTGTACTGTGAATCAGCTACATACTTCTTGATTGCCAAGACACTTCATCCTGATCATCGCACAATGTTGATTGTAGTCATGCCTTGACCTAAATACTCCACAATTTGTTGCTTCTCAGCAGCCGACACATCCTTTTTCTTTCCCATTTTGGCAGAAAATGTAGGCTGCTTAATAATGTGAGAGAGCCTTCTTAAGTAGTCTTGCCTTTCATTGGACACACCTGCCAAACTAATTAGCACAGGTTTCTGCAATTGCTTACAGTGATATAAAGAGCCCTGACACACATCACCATCAATGAGTTTAACTGACAAACAAACAAATTCTTCCCTTATCACTCCTAAACACTTTTTGCATAATAATTTGGAACGCAGTGTACATGTGCTTTTCCACAAAACACCAGCGGTTCACGTAGTGAATCTTACAGTTCTAACTTGCCAACCGTGGTCTGTATGGAGTTGTTCAATAAAGGGCCCAAAATTAAGATAAAATAGATGGGAGAGGTCTCTATGAATAGGAATTCCTAAGTATTTGATACCCTGTGAGGGCCAGGCAAAGGGAAAGTTGGACTGGATGGAATCCTATATGGATTTGGGGAGGGAGACATCGAGGGCCTCAGACTTCGCTGCATTGATTTTAAAATTTGACCATGTAACAAAGTGATCTATTTCAGCCATAACAGCATGGATGGATATATGTGATTGAGTGATATATACTAGGACATCATCAGCAAATAGAGAGCACTTGTACTCGGTGCCTCCCACCTCAATCCACCTGATATTGGGGTTATGGCGAATTGATGAGAGCAGGTGCTCCGTCACTAGGATGTATAAGAGAGGGGACAGAGGACATCCCTGCCTTGTCCCATTGGTGATTGTGAAAGGTGATGAATATGTTCTGACGCACCCCCTGGGCCTTGGGACACCCGGAGCCGGACCCTTTTTGGTGGATGCTGGTGGTTGTAGTCTTCGTGGCGGTTCCGTGGCTCAGGGCGGTCAAACCAGTGGCGGAACTATTTATGTGGTTTTGATGTTTAAATGTACGACTACGCCACCTGTGGATTGCGGTCAGAGTGAACCGCCGCTACAGGGCAGACCGCTGAGGCTGGTGTTGTGGGTGCAGCAGAGCGTAGCATAACTCCCCACGGGAGGAGTATAGCCTCAGGGCAGTGTATGCGGAGGATGGGGGTGATGGTGCAGGGCAGCAGCAGTAACGACACGGAGTCAGTGATGCAGTTCAGGGCCTTTACTCACAGTTCTTATTATCCAGACCACGTCTGCAGGTAACGGCTGCCCACGTCGTACTGTGCTCACCAGGTGAGGGGCTCAGACAACTCCCAGATAACTTTGGAGCACTTCACAGGACCCCCTTTGTGTGTCCTTTGTATGGCCTTTCTTACCAACACTTCTGTCCGGCTGCCTCGGGCCTCCTCTTGGTAAACTTGGCGCCAGTTTCCCTGACCCTATGTGGTGCCTTCCTAGCGGGTGTAGCGAGGGGCTGCGCCACATAAAATGTCAGAGCCTCCGGTTTCTAGCTGAGGGTCGTTTCCTGCCTCCACTAGTTCGGGGACCGGTCTCCCCCTTTGGCCTGACCCCTCCACGCAGGTGGATTCGGGCGTGCGGTGGCGACTCGCCCGTCCGCACCCCTGGGATCCCTTCATTCCTCGTTCCTGGAGCCTTCTCCGCTCCTCTTCCTTCCTTCTCCCTCTTCCAGGCCTGGGCCTCTGCTACTAGGCCCGCCTCCGGAGCAGAGCTCATGCAGAGCCCCTGCTCCCTGCCACTTCTGCTCAGACTTCTCTGCACTGAACTAAGATGGTGCCCACCTTTTATACTCCCTTCTCAATGCACCCAGGAACTGCTTCCTCCCTGCTCCTGCACTACAGGGTTCCCCTTCCTCAGTGTTCCCTCCCCCCACTCCAGCCAGGGACAGGGACTGTCGTGCCCATCTCAGGGGCATATTGGTCGCCCTGCCCCATGGCAATGTGGTGTAATGCATGCAGGTGTCGGGTCCTGATCCACACTACATCCTTACCTGAGAGTGAGATATCACACCTCTGGGTGAGGTGCAATACCTCTGTAGCAACCGAGCCCTCAGAGTGCTACAGTTCCATTTATCTTCAGCCTAGGTGACGTATTGCAATACAGGGCCGTGATTTTGGCTATAAAAGGGTCCCCTAGACCCCTACCCCAAGCTTTTTAAGAGAATCATATATGGCGTGCCAGGAGACTCTATGGAATGCTTTCTCAGCATCCAACGAGAGTATCTAATTACAAATTTTTAACTGCATCTAGCCCAGGAAATACTTTGTGCCTAGTAGCAGTGTCTGCTAGTCAGCGGATTATCCCGGCTGTTAAGCAAGCTACACCACCTGTAGTTTGGACACTTAATTTTTTCAAAGGAAATGCTTCGGGACCACGGGATACTCAGTGAAGAGCATCAGGAGGCACCCCAAGGCATAGGGGCTCGGACTGGCAGTAGGATGCCTTTCGGTGGACAGCCGAGCTCGATCCTTATAAAAGCTTTTTAACTGCAGCAGCTTTAGTGGACGCTACTGGAGCTGGAATTACGCGGCTGCTGGCATGAGACTTGCCCTCCAATAGATCCTTGTAAATAGATTTAAAGTGTATTTATTCAAATTAGAGAGACAATTTAAATTAAAAAGCTTAGAGCTGCCTCCACCACAGGGGGGCTCGCTCGACCCACCAGCGGACAGGCACCAGTATTGGGAGAGGGGGGCTGGCCATCAGGGTTCACCGCGGCTCTGGCACAAACCCGGCGACACGGAGGTGGCACGGGCAGGAGCGGACTGGCCGTGTCGGCTTCTCACTTTTTGGATTTTAGAAGGGCATGACATGCCTATATCTGTGTCTCCCCCTCCTTTTACTCCTCCACCTCTTTTATTTTTGCATGACTATATGTACTTGTCACTTTTCCATGTGTTAGTTATGTCTTCTGAGCAGTTTGTCAGCTTTTGGACACCTTTGAAGGTGTTTTCTATGTGTTTCTATGTGTTTTTGTTTGCCTGCCATTGGTTTTAACGGTGTTCGACGAACAGTTCGACGAACAGTTCGGCGAACACACGGGTGTTCGATGAACCGAACCGAACTCGAACACTACGGGGGTGGCTCAACACTACTGATAAGCTCTGTGTAGTGCTATTCTGAGCATGGTATATATGTTCAGAAATACGCCTTCTGAGGGTTCTGGTGGTGCAGCCCACATACTGCAAACTGCATTTTACACATTAAAAGAAATACACCACATAGGTGCTACTGCAATTTATAAAGCTCTTAATAAGATTTTTTTTTTGATCAAATAATGACAAATATTTAGTCGTGTTACACATATGTGTGCGTAAACCGCACATTTTTTTACCGAATCTGTATGAACTCTTTATATAAAACCAATTCTTGCAATTGGTGTGATCATCCCTATGGGCGTGATCACTAGGGCCAACCATATTGCCAATAGTAAGTCCCCGTTTAAGTATAAAGCGACAACCCCTGTCCAAGATCGTTTTTATGGATTACATGCGATGTGACATGGATTGTGCCGTGTTAGCAACGCAAGTTTTTTCTTAGTGCATTTCCGAATTAATGCCATTCAAGAACTGGTGAGCTAGATTCCTCTATTTCAGTGGGGAAAATAAGTATTTGAAACACTGCAGATTTTGTAAATTTTCCCACCTACAAAGAATGCAGAGGTCTGTAATTTTTATCATAGGTACACTTCAACTGTGAGAGATAGAATCTTAAAACAAAAAATAGAAAATCACATTGTATTATTTTTACATAATTAGTTTGCATTTTACTGAATAAAATAAAAACAGAACTTAACATTTGGTACAGAAACTTTTGTATGCAATTGCAGAGGTCAGACGCTTCCTGTAGTTCTTGACCAAGTTTGGGCAGTCAAATTCACCATACACTCTCAGGTTCAGCTGATGAAGAATAATTTTATTATAGTTCGTGAAAATAGGGGATATGACAATACAAGGCGACTATATTACATTACATGAATTTTCTACTGGGTTCAGGTCTGGAGAATGGCTAGGCCTCTCCAGGACCTTGAAATGCTTATAACGGAGCCACTTCTTAGTTGCCATTGCTCATCTCTACTCCAGACCAGAGAATAGTGTATTTATGAACAATATAATAACAATAAATTTTTGACCAAGTTTTTTGAGTGTTGTATGCCAACAAATTGTACCCCAGAGCACAGAATAGTGTATGGGTGAGCAACATAATAATACATTTTTGGACAAGTTTTTGAAGGGTTATATACCAATGAAATGTACTGCAGTGCAGACCATGGAATAATCTATGAGTGAGCAATATAATACCGATACATTTTTGAATACTTTTAAGGCTTATATACCAACAAAATGTACCCAAGAAGATGTAATATCCTATGGATGATCAATATAATCCTCCTCCTCAATATAATCCTCCTCGCCCCCAATTTTTGGAAATGTGGAGGGCCACTTTGGTGGTGTCTGCCCCCAATTTTTGGAAATGTGGAGACTCCTGATTGGGTCTCCATCTGCTCGGTTGACTGTAGTGGAAGAGGTGTCGGTCCCCATTATACTATTTCTGCTCTAGTGAAATTGATGCCACTTGGGTGGTGTCTGCCCCTAATTTTTGGAAATGTGGAGACGCCTGATTGGGTCTCCATCTGCTGGGTTAGCTGTAGTGGAAGGGGTGTCAGTTACCCATTATAATAGTCCTACTGTGATCAACCTCCTCCTCTTCCTCCACCTCCTCAGATGAGCTACTCAGCTGCATGTCTCTGGGTTCACACCAAGTGGGATCTAGAACATAATCATCATCCTCTCTATTCTCCAATTCCTTGCCCTGAAAGCCACCCTCTTCCTGCTCTAACAGCACAGTACAATCTGCGTGCACCTTAGGTATCTAAGTCTCATCAAGGTCAACTCCCTTCATGGTGGTTAATGTCTGGTGACGAGTGTCAGGATTCTGCTCGGACTCTACTTCGTCCTGCCCCGATCCAACATAAGTCTGTGAATCTTTGGAGCAGACCTCTGATGCCCATGCATAGAATGTGTTAACATCTCTGCAGTTAGTAACAGAAGAAATTAGATTTTTTACTGTGGACGAGGCCTGTATACAGTAGAATATATGCACCAAAAAATTTCAAGCTGAGATATCAACTGCTGTATGCATTACGGTAGTAACAGAAAATAATAGATTTTTTTACTTTGGAGCCCTGGATACAGCTGACTCTCAGCCCAAAAGAATTACAAGGTCAGATGTGGCTTGCTTAGTGTAGCACGGTAGGAACAGAAAAAATTAGAGTTTCAAAGGTGTACTCTTGCTTGGAGCACAATATAAGCAGTGCACAACTGAGTTCTATGCTGAAATGAGCCATGCTATCTCTGTCTGGACCTCACTAATAGCAAAAACTATTGATCTGCTGTAAGGTCGATTTCCCAGCCACACAGGATCCTATCTATCTAAACTATCTGACTTAAAAGCAACCACCTAGCTAACTATTTAAAATCTCTCAGTATCCAGGACCAGCATCAGGAGCAGCCTCTCTGCGCTATTATACTGTCCGCTCTTTTTATGGAGAGGGACATGTGACTTCAGCAGCCAATGGCACAAGCCCTTGTGTCTGGACATTGTGGATAGTTCCTGCGCCCTGATTGGCTTGCCAAAATCTGCACACATTAAGTTAAGAAAACAAAAATTAGATTAACAGAACGCCGCTACTCTGACCTCTCCCCGCCCCCTCCCCTCATCAAACACATACCCCCTGCTCATCATACAGAACCACTATCCTAGCCAAAGTGATAAAAATACTGTAGTGGAAAGGCAATCATTTCCTGCACCTTTACTGATTTTTGCCGATTTTAAGTAACAACGCTAGGGTGTCCGATCACGACTCCGAATGAGCAACATTCGTGACAAATTTTAAATTGGCGAACATTTTCCGAACATGTTCGCTCATCCCTACTGATGACCCCCCATGCCTGTTAATATGATATGCCTGTGAAAGCCAGCATTTAGATCATGATTTTTGCTATGCATAGCAGTGCTGATGAACATCCTTTCCAGGGTAATGACTTGTATATAAGGCAAAATAAATAACCAAAAACAAAAATACTCCTCCACACCTTGGGCTATGTTCACACGTAGTGTTTTTGATGCGTTTTTGCACTTTCAACCGTGACAAATGCATTCACCAGGAAATGTCATTTTAACATTTTACAACCTTATCTGGCCATGTGGTGTGTGACACATCATCAGACACATGCATAAAGTGCTGAAAAGACATGGGCACAGCATGGGGAAGACCTCTGGAAGCATCTCTGACTCCCAGGTCACTGCCTAAAAGTGTGCCCATCATTAGTGATCCTTGGAGCATGCGAAGATGCCTCCCGCCATGCACCTGTCATTGCAGACTTGCAACAATCACCGTTCACGTCCTTGTCCCAGTGCAGCGTTCAGCTGTCCCTACCCCATTCCTTGGAATGCAAGCGCAAATATGCAGCCAGCCACCCACCAACCCACAGGCTGCAATACTATACTGCCAAATTTTTGACAGCTGCTTGCACTTGACATGTGGCCTTTTAGGCTCGTGGAGGCGGAAGCTGTCCACAAACTTATGGCGGCAGCGACCGGGTATCCATACTCGGTCCCCAGCTGCCACTGTTTCTCCCGGTATCGTTTCCGCCTTCCACAAGCATGGGTACCACAACATTACCCGTGCCCTCCCCAGTGCACTTACTGGAAAGGACCGCCAGGGACGGTACGGAGCCAGTCCACAGCTTTTTTTGCTGAGTTGTATTTCACCACAGCCATATTCTTTAGCTTGGTGAAAGGACTTGGGAAACCATATCTACCCAGCTGTCATTTCTCCCAGGAAGTCCTCTAAAGCTGCTTTCACTTGAAATGTGGCCTTTTAGGCTCGTGGAGGCGGAAGCTTTTCATAACCTCATGCCGGCGGCAGCCGGGTGTCCATACTCGGTCCCCAGCCGCCACTGTTTCTCCTGGAGTCGTCTCCGCCTTCCACAAGCACGGGTCCCACAACATTACCCGTGCCCTCCCCAGTGCACTTTCTGGGAAGGACCGCCTAACCACAAACACGTGGACAGGTGAATGTGGCCAGGGACTGTACGGAGCCAGTCCACAGCTTTTTTTGCTGAGTTGTATTTCATCACAGCCATATTCTTTAGCTCGGTGAAAGGACTTGGGAAACCATATCTACCCAGCTGTCATTTCTCCCAGGAAGTCCTCTAAAGCTGCTTTCACTTGAAATGTGGCCTTTTAGGCTCGTGGAGGCGGAAGCTTTTCATAAGCTCATGCCGGCGGCGGCCGGATGTCCATACTCGGTCCCCAGCCGCCACTGTTTCTCCCGGTGTTGTCTCCGCCTTCCAAAAGCACGGGTCCCACAATATTACCCGTGCCCTCTCCAGTGCACTTACTGGGAAGGACTGCCTAACCACAAACACGTGGACAGGTGAATGCGGCCAGGGACGGTACGGAGCCAGTCCACAGCTTTTTTTTTCTGAGAGTTGTATTTCACCACAGCCATATTCTTTAGCTCGGTGAAAGGACTGGCATAGAGGGAAACCGTATCTACTCTTGGTGTCATTTCTCCCAGTAAGTCCTCTAAAGCAGCTTTTGCAGAAGCAATGGCATCCCGTCCAACATCAACTCGCACTTCTCGGTGGTGCTTTGACACAGAAACATCTTTCTTTGCGCATTTAATTTGATGACTACAGAGTTGGGCAATGGCCTGATCTGCAATCTGGTTTGAGAAATAACATACATAAGCACATCCGATCCACATTAAGAAAACAGCCATAGAGTGTCCTGGAACCTTCCCCCACACTTTTCTTAGCCAGGGCTGCTTCTCGGCAGGGTTGGACGGACCCACCAGAAAACTGGAGACACCTCCGGTGGGCCCTGGCTTCTCCTTCAGGAGAGTTCATAGTGCCAAGGTGAGGCCATGATGATGATAAAGGCCACGATCTGCTTAGTTTTCTGTTACTTGGAATTCAAGTGCAAGTATGCAGACAGCCACCCACCCACAGGCTGCAATACTAAACTGCCAGATTTCTGGGCAGCTGCTTGCACTTGAAATGTAGCCTTTTAGGCTCATGGAGGTGGAAGCTTTTCACAACCTCATGCCTCATGCTTCGTGTCCATACTCGGTCTCCAGCCGTCACTATTTCTCTCGGTGTTGTCTCCGCCTTCTACAAGCGCAGGTCCCTGAACATTACTGCTGGTACTTTTTGTGGTAATTTGCTTGTCTCCTACCAGCCTGGAATATTTACAGTAAACTATGGTACAACGCCATGGTATTAGCACTGCCCCCAGTAACAGAAGCAAAGCCATCCCCAATTTCCTTCTCAGGAATTTTATTTGGTAGAATGAGTGGCTGACCAAATACATTAGTTTCTCACAAAGGAGCTGAATATTGAGTGGCAGTAGGTGCAAGTTTCTCCAGCCTGTAAGATATTAGAAGGTGAACGGTAGCACATTGGATCAGTGGTTAGCACTGAAGCCTTGCAGTGCTGGGATCCTGGGTTCAAATCCCTGCAAGGACTTTGTATGTTCTCCCCATGTTTGCGTGGGTTTCCGCCTCAGTAAAAAAGCAGCCATATAGTGTCCGAGAACCTTCCTACACATTTTTCTTAGCCAGGACTGCTTCTTGGCAAGGTTGGACAGTCCCACCAGAGAATCCTCTGATGTGCCCTGGCTTCTACATCTGGAGAGTTCATGATAGCGCTAACTTTGCAGCTGCTATGGGGCTCTTGAGAGGGGAAGAAAGGTGAGCCCTCATAATCAAATTCTCTGGTGGGCACAATGTTTTTCAATCTGAAACAGCTTCTCAGTGGGAGTTGCATTTCACCACAGCCATATTCTTTAGCTCGGTGAAAGGACTGGCATAGAGGGAAACCGTATCTACTCTGGCTGTCTTTTCTCCGTTACCAGGTTCCGCCCATTGTCACACACAACCATGCCTGGCTGTATGTTCAGCAGTGAGAGGCACAGATCAAGCTGCTGTGTTACAGCTTTCAACAACTCTGCAGCGCTGGGCGGTTTGTCACCTAAGCTTTAAGCATGTTATCTTCAGCACAGCCTGTTGCTGCTTGGCCAAGGCAGTGCTGCAGTGCTTTCAGCTTGTGACTGATGTGGTCATTTCGGATATGGAGGAGGAAGTGCACGAGCGGAACAATGTGATTACATTGAGGTTACATTGACGACTCTGTTTTTATACTACAGAAAGATCCTACTGTTTTTTTTTTTTACATTATTTTTTAAGGCTAATGCATTCACCGGGAAATGTCATTTTAATATTTTACAACCTTATCTGGCAATGTGGCGTGTGACACATCATCAGACACATCCTGTTTCATTGATGATGGATGGACTCTGAACGACACATAGAGCAGGGCCACAGTAACGAGTGCGACATGTTCCCATTAGAAAGGCGAGAGTCTGCTATACAGTTATAAGGTATGCAGTGAGTCCAATGTCTGACCAATTTTGGGAAAACCCCCACTAAGAATTTAAAGAAACATAGAGTAGGGCCACAGTAACGAGTACGACATGTTCCCATTAGAAAGGAGAGAGTGTGCTATACAGTTATAAGGTATGCAGTGAGTCCAACGGCTGACCAAATTTAGGAAAAACCCCACTAAGAATTTAAAGACACATAGAGCAGGGCCACAATAACAAGTACGACATGTTCCCATTAGAAAGGAGAGGGTCTGCTATACAGGTATAGGGTATAGAGTGAGTCCAACGGCTGACCAAATTTAGGAAAAACCCCATTAAGAAATTAAAGACACAAAGAGCAGGGCGACAGTAACGACAAATTCCCATCAGAAAGGAGAGAGTCTGCTATACATTTATAGGGTAGGCTGTGAGTCCAACAGGTGACCAAATTTAGGAAAAACCCCACTAAGTAATTAAAGACACATAGAGCAGGGCCAGAGTAATGAAAAATTCCCATTAGAAAGGAGAAAGTTTGCTATACAGTTATAGGGTATGCAGTGAGTCCAACGGCTGACCAAATTTAGGAAAAACCCCACTAAGAATTTAAAGACACATAGAGCAGAGCCATAGTAACTAGTACGACATTTTCCCATTAGAAAGGAGAGGGTCTGCTATACAGTTATAGGGTATGCAGTGAGTCCAATGGCTGACCAAATTTAGGAAAAAACCCACTAAGAAATTAAAGACACATAGAGCAGGGCCACAGTAACGACAAATTCCCATTAGAAAGGATAGAGTGTCCCATAGTGTTGGCCTATGCAGTGAATGCAAGGGCTGCCAAAAATTTGGAGGCACTTCAATGGCCCTTGGAAGAGAAATGGAGGTCAGAGGGTCTCCTCAAAACAATGTTCATATTATTAGGAAGTGGGTCTCCCATAATGTTGGCCTATGCAGTGAATGCAAGGGTTGCCAAAAATTTGGAGGCACTCCAATGCCCCTTGGAAGAGACGTGGAGGAGGGCCTCATAAAAAAACATTCCCATTAGAAAGGAGCGGGCCTCCTATACTTGTAATGCCCATGCACTAAGTGTATAGGCTGACAAACATTTACCCCTGGGGGTATACATGAACATACTGTATAAAAAATTTTTTTACGGGCATCATAAACACCCTTTAAAAAAATGATGTGGGTGTTGCATCACTGACCACGGTCACCCTGGTGATATGGTGGTGGAGGATGACAAGGAGGAGGGCAAGATCAAATAGCGAAAATCAGGACGTGCATACCCATGTCTGGGTGTGAAAAGGTGCATGGGAATACACCTCCCAAGAAAAGACACTGGATTTGAGTTTATGTTACGCTGCTATCATTCGGTGGTGTTGAGAAGTCTGGCCCAATCCAGCCCTTGTTCATTTTTATAAGAGTCAGCCTGTCAGCATTTTCAGTTGACAGGCGGATGCGCTTATCAGTTATAATTCCACCAGCGGCACTAAAAACCCGCTCTGATAAAACGCTGGTGGCAGGGCAGGCCAGGACCTCCAAGGCATAGAGAGCCTGTTCATTCCACGTATCCAGCTAGGATACCCAATAATTATAAGGCACAGAGGAATCACGGAGGACATTGGTACGGTCGTCGAGGTACTCTCTCAGCATCTTTTCTAACGTTGCACTCCTTATGAGAGCACCGCGAGCCTCAGGGCCTGTGCAATGGGAGGGGCAGAGAAAACTCTCCCAAAATTTTGACAGTGTTCCCCTGCCTCTGCTGGATTGAAGTTGTGTCTCTCTCGCCTGTACTCCTTGGTTGTCCAATGAAGTGTGTCCTCTGCAACCTAAACTCAGCCATGCATGCCAGACTACTAACAGGCAAGACTTCCGTGTGCTCACCAAGAGGATGACTGACCATGCTCTCCTCCTCCTCTTCCACTCTGTCCTCTGGCCATCCACGCTGAACAGACGGTATGACAGCTGTGCAGGTAGTACTGTCTATAGCGCATGAAACTAGCTCCTGTCCTTCCTCCTCCTCCTCCTCTTCCTCATTGTCACCCAATCCACGTTGGGATGAGATGAGGCTGGGCTGTGTGTAATTACCCTGTATGGTTCCTTGCTCCATCTTATTGTGCTCCTTCTGCAATGCATCCTCTTTGATTGGGAGCAGAGAGCATTTCAGAAGACAGAAAAGTGGGATGGTGATGCTAATTACATGTTGGTGGAGTCCTCAAAGTTTTGGAGGATAGTACATATGTCTGACATCCATGTCCACTCCTGAGGTCTTATGTGTGGAGTCTGAGCTGAATACCGATGGCCTTGTTGATGCTGTTACTCAACAACTGTCCTCTTCTGCTCACAAATACTTCCCAACATCTGCAGTGTAGAGTTCCAACGCGTGGGAACATCACACAGCAGACTGTGAGAGGAAAGCTGCAAAAGCTGCTGAAACATGGCAAGGGCGGCTGAAGCTGTAGCTGACTTTATAAAATGGGCACACAGGCGGTGTACTTTAACAAGCAGATCTGGCAGCTCCGGGTACGATTTGAGAAACCGCTGAACCACGAGTTTAAGCACATGGGCCAGGCATGGTGCGTGTGTGAGCTCGCCTCGCCTCAGAGCCGCCACCAGGTTCCGGCCATTGTCACACATGACCATGCCTGGATGTAGGTTCAGCGGTGTGAGCCAAAGAGCTGCCTGCTCTTTCAGAGCTGTCTACAACTCTTCAGCATTGTGCGGTTTGTCACCTAAGCATATTAGCTTCAGCACAGCCTGTTGCCCCTTGGCCGAGGCAGTGCTGCAGTGCTTCCAGCTTGTGACTGATGTGGTCATTTCGGAGATGAAGGCTGAAGAGGGAGAGGAGGCTGAGGAGGATGAGTTGAAGGAGCTGTAGACCGTGGGGGCAACCCTGATTGACCTAGGGCCCGCAATCCTTGTCATTGGGAGGACTTATTCGGTCCCAAGGTCCGACTGGGTCCCTGCTTCCTCTATGTAAACCCAGTGTGCCGTCAGCGAGATGTACCCTCCCTGCCCACAAGCACTTGTCCACGTGTCCGTGGTTAGGTGGACTTTCCCGGTAGCTACGTTGTTGAGGGCACAGCTAATGTTTTGGGACACGTGCTTGTGTAAGGCGGGGATGGCACACCGGGAGAAATAGTTGCGGCTGGGGACCGAGTACCAAGGGACGGCCGCCGCCATCAGGTTGCGGAATGCTTCTGCTCCACGAGCCTAAAAGGCAACATTTCAAGCGCAAGCAGTCGTGAAATGTGAGAATTTAATAGTGTGGCCTGTGGGGCATTGGCTGCATATTTGTGCTTGCGTTCCAAGCACTGGGGTATGGACAACAGAGCGCTGCGATGGGACAAGGACATGGACATGCGTCCTGTTGATGCTACTTTAGAGTGCGCAATGACAGGTACAGGGCAGGAGGCATCTTCGCATGCACCATGGACAGGGGATTGGCTTGCATGCACAACAGCGAAAAAAGCAATGGTGCCACCTGCAGACACTGTTCCTGGGCCCTGGGGTTCGGCCCATAAAGTCGAGTGCTTTGCTGCCATGTGCCTGATCATGCTGGTGATGGTCAGGCTGGTCGTTTTGCCAAACCTGCTGATGCTGGCCTGGAAGGTGGTGCAAATGGCCTTTTTGGGGTTATCGGCAGAGTCTTTAAAAAACAACCAGACTCGGGAAGACCTAACAGTTGCCTGCCTTCTGTCTGTGGCCACCACACTGCTTCTTCCTGACTGTTGAGGTGCTCTGCCTCCCTCTCCCTGTGTGCTGCTGTCCTCGCTCTGCATGTCCTCCTGCCAGGTTGTGTCAGTTACTATATCATCCACCACCTCTTCTTCCACTTCAGCACCCTGGTCCTCCTCCTGACTTTCTGGCGATTGTGTCTCATCATCGTCCACCTCTTGTGACACTTTCCCACCGTCGCCTTCGTGTGACCGTGGCTGCTCAAATATTTGGGCATCGCTACACGCGATCTCCTCTTGCCCCGCTTCAAGTGGACCGGGTGAGAGGCCCGAATCTATAAATGGAAAAGTGAACAGCTCTACAGAGTGTCCAAGTGTGGGATCAGTTGTATCCGGGCACTCGGCATGGTGGAGGAAGGAGAATCAGGGTGAGGATTATGCGGTCCAGACTCATGGCTACTGAGACTTGACCGTGTGGAAGACAGGGTAGTGGTGGTGGTGGCTAAGTGACTGGAAGAATTATCCTCTATCCAACCAACAACCTTTTGACACTGCTCTGGGTTCAATAGTGGTATGCTGCGGTCCCCTAGGAAATGGCAGTATTTTCTGACAACGTATATGTGATCCGTGTGTCAGAGAAAACAGAGTTTTAAATACCTGGCCTGTAGGTAACTAGTTTGAACAGAGGCCAAAAATGGCAGCATTTTCTGAAAATGTATATGTGATCCGTATGACGGAGAAAACACAGTTTTAAATAGCTGGATTTCTAGCGCTGTAATATGGAAAGGACCTGGCTGTATTCTGCAGTGCCAACAAGCAAATGGCGCAGAAAAATGGTGTTCTCTGTATTGCTTTTTTTAAGCAAATAATGAGGATTAAGATCCAAAAAAAAGTATTCCTGGCCCCTGAGACCTGGCCTTTGTATAGAAATATCTAACAGCAGCAGAAGGCAGAATTGGAATGGAGCCTCTTGTGCTATATGCACTGCAGTCTGCTATATACACTGCCTGCCTATATACCCTGCCTGCCTGATATCTCTGCAGATGGATTAGTTAGTCCTCAAAAGGACTGTTTGTTAAGATGGATATGTGTAATGTACGTTTTTTCTCCCTACACTACCTAATACACAAGCAAATCTCTCCCTGACGCAGCAGCTCCTCTCCCTACTCTGCCTGATTCCGGAGTGACTGTGATAAGCACAGTGACGCCAGGTCTGATATAGACCTGATGACGCCGTGCGGCTATCCAATCAATGTAATGCCACAACCACCATGGCTGCGGCATTACAATGAGTGGCAGGCAATCCCTGCATGTTGATTGGCGCTCTAAAGAGCACCAAACATGCAGGGAGGGGACCCAAGCTCCCGCCGAGCGACCTCGGAAATACTCCACGAGCGCCGAGCATCTCGAGCAGTGAGATGCTCGGGCGAGCACCGAGCAGTAGCGAGCATGCTCTCTCATCACTAGTTACGGTATGATATTCATCACCCACGTAGACTGGTGGACTCCCTACCATATAGTCAGTTGTTAAGAGTTAGGAGAATTGTAAGCAACAAAGACAGACTTGGGACTGCTTTGGATTCTATGGTTGACAGATTTAGGGAGAGAAAGTATCCTAAAAAACTGTTGGAAAAATGTAGAGATAAGGTTGAAAAAATGGATCGTACTAGCCTTTTTGGATAAAAAAATGAGTGGGAATACTATCTTGGAGAGAGTTCCATTGGTGACCACTTTCTGTGAGCAGAGTAAGTGTGTGGCCAGTATTGTCAAGAGACAGTGGCCTATGTTAAATAGATGTTTGCTGGAAATTGAGGAGTTTAAAATGCCCTCGTTGATCTCAAATAAACGTGCTAAGAACATTAGAGACAGGTTAAAAAGGGCAGATGTTGGTCCTCAGAGGGTAATAACTCAAGGGTCACTAACTGGGAAGCAGCGATTGGGTTGTTTCCCATGTCTCAATTGCGTCAATTGTCCATATATACTAAAAGAGGAGAAATTTCAACATCCAACAAGTGGAGCGATGTATACAATTAAATATTATCTCACGTGTTCTTCTGATCACATCATTTATCTATTACAGTGCCCGTGTAATTTGCTATATGTCGGTGAGATGACTATAGATTTTAAGACCAGGATGAACAATCACAGACATTCTATTAGGAAGAAAAGACTCGATTTTTCGGTTTCTAAACACTTTACGGAAAAGGGACATTTAGAGAAACAATTGAAGTTTAGGATTATTGACCATATACCCCCACTTAGAAGAGAAGGAGTCAGCGCGCGCCTTCTCAGGATTAGGGAACTTGAATGGATCAGGAGACTCAACACTTTGAAACCACATGGTCTTATTGTTGACTTTAAATTGAGTGTGACCCTCTAGGAACCTAGAGGGTCACAGTCGTAAGCCATAATCATCAACATTAACTGAAATAAACACTTGAAATAGATCCCTCTGTTTGTAATGACTCTATATTATATATAAGTTTCACTTTTTGTAGTGAAGAACTGAAATAAATTAACTTTTTGATGATATTCTAATTTAGTGAGATGCACCTGTATATGTACATATATATATATATGTATATATATTAGTAGTGTGGCTGTCAAAAATCTTTTGTGTAAATTTTTTGTTCTCATCCCTGGGAAAAATTCCCTTTCGTGTGATTATAACATCCAAAAAGTTTTTTAACATTGCAACATTGTTTACTGATGGCTCCATCATCACAAAACTAATAATTATTAGTGATAAATGTCTTGCAGCAAAGTAAATGCAAATTTTACAGTAGTTTCACAGTTTCACTTTTTTTTTAACGAAACACGCTTTATTTGGTTCAGGATAGTCATGATGATGCTTCTCCACACAATAGAGAATAAACTGTTTCTGTCATTCTTGAGTGCTCAATGACAAATTGAATGTACTCATGAGTGCAATGGAGCATTGGGCAGCATCATTCATGATTTTCAATCCGGCGACTTTTAAGGATGCATCGATGTAACTTGCATTAGTGTGCCACAGACAAGGATCTTCATGAAGCAAATCTTGGTTTAATTCCAGTGCAACAAACAATTTTTTTATGTCGGACATGAAGTGATGAAGCTTCTTGTGTGACGCAAAGTCTTTGGCAAGCTGCACGCGAGTTGAGCAGACATCATTGCCTTCCTTTTACAGAACCAGTACAAACTCAACCTTTTCTGCGGTTGGAACCTCACTGTCAAAAAAAGCCAAACCCACCATAATCTCACTGTCTGTTGATTCCTTTGTATGTTACAAGTTTTTGCAGTAATGTCAAGTCATTTTGCAGTGATGGGGCTTGGATCTGACAGAGGTACTAAGACTTCAAGTATAAGCGGACAGTGCAAAATTGACAGAGATTTTTTAACTTTGTCAAAGTTAAACGAAATTGGTGACGAAAAGCATGAAGATCTTCAGAGCATATATCACTTTGGCCATCCATCGGGCCTGATGGTAGGTTCCTGGAGTGTTGATGTGTACGTCTGGGTTTGTCAGAGAACCAAGGAACAGGAGAGCCAGTGTTAACAATTCCTTGTAATCATTTCTTGGATGGCATTGTGCAAGCTGGTTGGTGTAAAATTCAACTTGACACTCCTTAAGTGGACCTAGCTCAGTTGAAACTATGTTATCTTCCATTCCAGCTAAAAACTTGGCGTTATCCAGTTGATTCCAGACAGCCAAAAAAGGGTCGATATTGACTTTTAGGATTGTTACTTCCTATAGGTGGCAATAGAGTTCTAGTCCTCTTCCTCTCTGAAGAGACAATTTGCATAGAAAATGGAAGAAACACAAGATGACTGTCAGTCTTCCTCGGTCTGGGGCTCCATGCAATATCTCGCCTCATGGGATAAGGATGTTTCTGCGAAAGGTCAGTAATAGTGTTGAGCATTCCGATACTGAAATATCGGGTATCGGCCGATATTCGCGGTATCGGAATTCCGATACTTAATTCCGATACTTTTACAATATCGAATACCGGAATCGGAAGTTCCCATAATGCCTGCGCTCTGCAGTGTCTGTGAAGGATGACAAGCTGGATGGCAGCGCGATCCAGCCTGTCATCAGAATGCCATCCCAGCGTGGGAGAATTCTCCTGATTGTTTAAAAGCCGGCGCGCGGTAAAAAGCCGCCGGCTTTTAAACAATCACACAGCCCCATACTGCTTCCCCGCAGCCTCCCACCCCGATCCTCCGCTCCCCTCGCCACCTCCAATCCCAATCGTAAATTAGGACCGGGCGGGGAGCGCAGCACCAAGGAGCGGGGAGCGAAGGACCCGGGCGGGGAAGCCGGCAGTGAAAAGACTTCACCGCCGGCTTTCCCGTTCTGTGCTGCGCTTTCCTGACGGTTATTTCAAATGAACAGCTGAGGTATCAGCTGATGCCGATCAGCTGTTCATTTGAAGTAGCCGCGGTGCCCTCAGAGGGTTCATGTGAGTTCACGCTTGACTGCATGAACTCACATGAACTTTCCCACGGCCGCACAGGTCAGCCTCACCTCCCAGACCATCAGACCGGTCATGATTAGTGTGTGTGCGGGTGTCTGTGCGTGCGTGTGCGGGGTGTGTGTGCGATGTCTGCGTGTGTGTGCGGGGTGTCTGTGCGATGTTTGTGCGGGTGTGCGCGGTGTCTGTGCGTGCAGGCAGACATAGGCCGATGTGACACTACTACTCCCATCGGCCTATGTCTGTCCCCCGTCCACTCGTGCCAGCAGGATCAGCTCGATGGGAGCAGTAGTTCCCATCAGCCTGATCCTGCTATTTAAATTGCCCTACTGTGTCCCCAATAAATTTTAAATACATGTCATTGGTGGCCAGTGGTTACCTACAATAAATTAGTTCATACATTACCTGTCCCCACCGATCGCCACCTAAAATAAAGTAAAAAATAAAAAACTACACCTATACTCACCTAGACACCTAATTCCCCGAAGCCATCGATCTCCTGTAATAAAATATAAAATAATAAACCACAACCTTATCCTTACCCCTCCATAGTAGTCCACGAGTGTCCCACGAAGATCTCCAGTTCAGAGCAGCCACATAGAATGTGACCGCTCTGAACCGCTGCTCCGGTTAGCTCCTTTACGGCCCTGCTGTATCGTGAGAAATTCCCACGGTACAGCACTGCCGTAAAGGAGGTCTCCGGAGCAGCGCTGACTGAATGCACTCTGGTGACCTCAGTCAGGGGCTCCCGCTGCCGGGAGCGGACGTGTTCCCGGCAGCGTGAGCTTACAGCAGCCATGCACAGCTGTCACCATCTCCAAATGTGACAGCTGTGCATGGGAGATCAGCGCAGGAACGTGGACAGGTAACTATTATTTTTAGTAAACTAAGAATTAAATAAAATGGTCTGTTTTATTTCAAATAAATTATTTTTTTCTGGGTGTAGTGTGTTTTTTTTTTTTAACACTTTGTAGGTTAGTAATGGGGGTGTCTTATAGATGCCCATCATTACTAACCTGGGCTTCATGGCAGCTGGCGCTGACATGAACCCCACCACTATTACCCCCTGACACCGCACCAGGGCAGCGTGGAAGAGCGAGGCTAAGTGCCAGAATTGGCGCATCATATGGATGCGCCATTTCTGGGGCGGCTGACGGCTGGTGTTTCTAGCCTGGGAGGGGGCCATTATTCATGGCACCCTTCCTGGGCTATTAATATCAGCCCCCAGCTGTCTGCCTAGCCTTTGCTAGCTATTAAAATAGGGGGGACCCCACGTCATTTTTTTGGGGGGGGTCCCCCATTTTAATAGCTAGTAAAGGCTAGGTATTCAGCTGGGGGCTGATATTAGTAGCCTGGGAAGCTCCGTGAGTTTTACCCCCTTCCCAGGCTTCAAACATCTGCCCCAGCCGTCTGCTTAACCTCAGCTAGAGACTAAAATTATGGGGGATCCCACGCCATTTTTTTTTTAAATAAATCCTTTATTTTAACACTAAATGACATTTGAGGAGTTAATAAAGATGCAGTCCCTAAATTATTATTTATTTTTTAATTAATTTTTCCCAAAACTTTTGACGTGGGCTTCGCCATATTTTTGTATGCCAGCCAGGTACAGCATCCAGCTTCTATGAATGCGCCATTTTCCGGGGCGGCTGCGGACTGCAATTTTCAGCGGGGGGGGGGGGGGGCAGAAAGCTTGGGCCTCCCTGCGCTGCAGATTCCAGCCCCCAGCTGCCTAGTTGTACCTGGCAGGACACAAAAATAGGGAGAAGCTCCACGTTTTTTTTTTTTTTAATTATTTCATGAAATTCATGGAATAATTAAGAAAAAAAGGGCTTCCCATAAAGTTGTGTCCAACCAGGTACAAATAGGCAGCTGGTGTTTGGGGGCAGCCCGTTGCTGCCTGCTGTACCTGGCTGGACACAAATATAGTGCAAAGCCCCACGTCAATTTTTTTTAAATTATTTCAGGAAATTCATGAAATAATTAAAAAAAATTTATGTGGGGCTTCGCCCTATATTTGTGTCCAGTCAGGTACAGCAGTCAGGAACGGGCTGCCCCCAACCACCAGCTGCCTATTTGTACCTAGCCGGACACAACAATATAGGGAAGCCCTTTTTTTCTTAATTATTCCATGAATTTCATGAAATAATTAAAAAAAATAAATACGTGGGGCTTCGCCCTATTTTTGTGTCCAGCCAGGTACAACTAGGCAGCTGGGGGCTTGAATCTGCAGCGCAGGGAGGCCCAAGCTTTCTGGGCCCCACCCGCTGCAAATTGCAGTCCGCAGCCGCCCCGGAAAATGGCGCGTTCATAGAAGCGCCATCTTCTGGCGCTGTACCCAACTCATCCAGGGCCCTGGTGCGGTGGCTCACTGGGTAATAAGGGGGTTAAGGCCAGCTTGGCATTATCAGCTGGCCCTAAGCCCGAATTTCATGGGGTCACGCCAATATTAGACATGACCGCCATGAATTTCTAGTAAAGTATTTAAAAAAAACACAAACACCCAGAAAAAAGTCCTTTAATTGAAATAAAGACACAATTCTTTATTGTTCTAAATTAAACCATACTTACAGTCACGCCCATACCAGCTGAAGCCAACGATCTCCTTCAATAAAAGAAAAATAATAAAGCAACCTCATCCTTACCTTTCCATGGTTCCCACGACAGCTTCAGCTCTGCTACATCGAGATGACAGGCTGGACCGCAGCAGAACGCTGCCATCCAGCCTGTCATCCCGCAGACACTGAGAAGCGCAGGCATGCTTGCACTCCTCAGTGTCAGGCTGTGACGGCATCCAGATGAGCCGAGGTTATGTCCAATGAACTCAGCACACCTCATGCACGTCACTGACAGCGTGGGAAAGTTCTCCTGCACTCAGCGCTTCAGCGTGAGAATTTTCCCAAGCTTTCTGCCCCCCCCCCCGCTGAAAATTGCAGTCCGCAGCCACCCCGGAAAATGACGCATTCATAGAAGCTGGATGCTGTACCTGGCTGGCATACAAAAATATGGCGAAGCCCACGTCAAAAGTTTTGGGAAAAATTAATTAAAAAATAAATAATAATTTAGGGACTGCATCTTTATTAACTCCTCAAATGTCATTTAGTGTTAAAATAAAGGATTTATTTAAAAAAAAATTGATGTGGGGCTTCGCCCTATATTTGTGTCCAGCCAGGTACAGCAGGCAGGAACGGGCTGCCCCCAACCACCAGCTGCCTATTTGTACCTGGCCGGACACAACAATATAGGGAAGCCCTTTTTTAAAAAAATTATTTCATGAAATAATTAAAAAAAAATTTACGTGGGGCTTCGCACTATATTTGTGTCCAGCCAGGTACAGCAGGCAGGAACGGGCTGCCCCCAACCACCAGCTGCCTATTTGTACCTGGTTGGATACAACAATATAGGGAAGCCCTTATTTTCTTAATTATTCCATGAATTTCATGAAATAATTAAAAAGAAAAATACGTGGGGCTTCGCCCTATTTTTGTGCCCAGCCAGGTACAACTAGGCAGCTGGGGGCTGGAATCCGCGGCGCAGGGAGACCCAAGCTTTCTGGGCCACCCCCGCTGCAAATTGCAGTCCGCAGCCGCCCCAGAAAATGGCGCGTTCATAGAAGCGCCATCTTCTGGCGCTGTACCCAACTCATCCAGGGCCCTGGTGCGGTGGCTCACTGGGTAATAAAGGGGTAAAGGCCAGCTTGGCATTATCAGCTGGCCCTAAGCCCGAAATTCATGGGGTCACGCCAATATTAGACATGACCACCATGAATTTCTAGTAAAGTATTTAAAATAACACAACACCCAGAATAAAGTCCTTTAATTGAAATAAAGACACAATTCTTTATTGTTCTAAATTAAACCATACTTACAGTCACGCTCATTCCAGCTGAATCCAACGATCTCCTGCAATAAAAGAAAAATAATAAAGCAACCTCATCCTTACCTTTCCATGGCTTCCACGACAGCTTCAGCTCTGCTGCATCGAGATGACAGGCTGGACCGCAGCAGAACGCTGCCATCCAGCCTGTCATCCCACAGACACTGAGAAGCGCAGGCATGCTTGCACTCCTCAGTGTCTGGCTGTGACGGCATAAAGATGAGCCGAGGTCATGTCCAATGAACTCAGCTCACCTCATGCACGTCACTGACAGCGTGGGAAAATTCTCATGCTGAAGCGCTGAGTGCAGGAGAATTTTCCCACGCTGTCAGTGACGTGCATGAGGTGAGGTCATGTCCAATGAACTCAGCTCACCTCATGCACTTCACTGACAGCGTGGGAAAATTCTCCTGCACTCAGCGCTTCAGCGTGAGAATTTTCCCACGCTGTCAGTGACGTGCATGAGGTGAGCTGAGTTCATTGGACATGACCTCAACTCATGTATGTCACTGACAGCGTGGGAGAATTCTCACGCTGAAGCGCTGAGTGCAGGAGAATTTTCCCACGCTGTCAGTGACGTGCATGAGGTGAGCTGAGTTCATTGGACATGAGCTCACCTCATGCACATCACTGACAGCGTGGGAAAATTCTCCTGCACTCACCGCTTCAGCGTGAGAATTTTCCCACGCTGTCAGTGACGTGCATGAGGTGAGCTGAGTTCATTGGACATAACCTCGGCTCATCTTTATGCCGTCACAGCCAGACACTGAGGAGCGCAAGCAAGCCTGCGCTTCTCAGTGTCTGTGGGATGACAGGCTGGATGGCAGCGTTCTGCTGCGGTCCAGCCTGTCATCTCGATGTAGCAGAGCTGAAGCTGTCGTGGGAACCATGGAAAGGTAAGGATGAGGTTGCTTTATTATTTTTCTTTTATTGCAGGAGATCGTTGGCTTCAGCTGGAATGGGCGTGACTGTAAGTATGGTTTAATTTAGAACAATAAAGAATTGTGTGTTTATTTCAATTAAAGGACTTTATTCTGGGTGTTTGTGTTTTTCTTTAACTTTGACTATGGGGTTAGTAATGGGGGTGTCTTATAGACGCCTCTCCATTACTAACCTGGGCTTGATGTCAGCTGGCATTATAAGCTGACATCAACCCCAGCCCTATTACCCCACTGCCACCGCTACAGGGCAGTGGGAAGAGCGAGGCTAAGTGCCAGAATTGGCGCATCCTATGGATGCGCCATTTCTGGGGCGGCTGACGGCTGGTGTTTCTAGCCTGGGAGGGGGCCAATATTCATGGCACCCTTCCTGGGCTATTAAAATCAGCCCCCAGCTGTCTGCCTAGCCTTTGCTAGCTATTAAATTAGGGGGGACCCCACGTTATTTTTTTGGGGGGGGTTCCCCCATTTTAATAGCTAGTAAAGGCTAGGTATTCAGCTGGGGGCTGATATTAGTAGCCTGGGAAGCTCCGTGGGTATTACCCCCTTCCCAGGCTTCAAACATTTGCCCCAGCTGTCTGCTTAACCTCCGCTAGAGCCTAAAATTAAGGGGAACCCCACGCCAATTTTTTTTTAAATAAATCCTTTATTTTAACATTAAATGACAAGTACAGTAATCAACACTGTCACTGTACTTCATATATATGTGACTGACATGTTTCTATCTATCTAATCTATGTGTGATTCTCTATTCTTTCTGTTCTAAATTGTCGGGTACAGATGCTGAATTGCCGGCCGGCTTTCTTAAAGAGACGGTGCACGAAAACACTAATATTTTTTTAAATAAATCCTTTACACTAAATGACAAGTACAGTAAGCAACACTGTCACTGTACTTCTTATATATGTGACTGACATGTTTCTATCTATCTAATCTATGTGTGAAGCTCTATTCTGTCTGTTATAAATTGTCGGGTACCGCTGCTGAATTGCCGGCCGGCTTTTTTAAAGAGACGGTGCACGAAAACACTAATATTTTTTTAAATAAATCCTTTACACTAAATGACAAGTTCTGTAAGCAACACTGTCACTGTACTTCATATATATGTGACTGACATGGTTCTATCTACCTAATCTATGTGTGAAGCTCTATTCTTTCTGTTGTAAATTGTCGGGTACCGGTGTATGCCGCTGATGAATTGTCGGCTTTTCATGTCATTCTACATTATTCTTAGTTGTTTTACTTCATGTAGAATTAACCTACAAGGAAAGAAAGGGTTTATTTTCATTCCGATATTTGTGTCCCATTGACTTGCATTGGTTTCCGGTATCGGAATCGGCGATATCCGATACTTTTTGGGTATCGGCCCGATCCAATCCGATACGATATTTCCTGATATCGGAAGGTATCGCTCAACACTAGTCAGTAATAAACGCAGAATTACACGGGAAAACCTGGTCAATGACCTGAAGAGAACTGGGATCACAGTCTCAAACATTACCATTAGTAACACACTACGCCATCATGGATTAAAATCCTGCAGGCCTTGCAAGGTCCCCCTTCTCATGAAAGCACATGTCCAGACTCATTTTAAGTTCACCAATAACCATCTGGATGATTCAGAGGAGGCATGGGAGAAGATCGTGTGGTCAAATGAGACCAAAATAGAACTTTTTGGTATCAACTCCGCTCACCGTGTTTGGAGGAAAGAGAAGGATGAGTACAACCCCAAAAACACCGCCCCAACCGTGAATCTTTGGAAACTCAATGTTTCCCAGCAACAGCCCCGAGACCTGAACGATCTGGAGAAGATCTGTATGGAGGAGTGGGCCAAAATCCCTGCTGCAGTGTGTGCAAATTTGGTCAAGAATTACCAAAAACATCTGACCTATGTAATTGCAAAAAACAGGTTTCTGTACCAATTATTAAGTTCTGTTTTCTATTGTATCAAATACTTATTTCATGCTATATAATGCAAATTAATTCTGCAAAAATCATACAATGTGAATTTTTTGGATTTTTTATTTAGATTCTGTCTCTCACAGTTGAAGTGATAAAAATTGCAGACCTCTCCATTCTTTGTAGGTGGGAAAAATTGCAAAATCGGCAATGTATCAAATACTTATTTTCCCCACTGTACATGAAGATAAGCAACTTTGTTAAATAGCTTATCAGAGAAATCTGCTCCTTTCTGTACCAGGACTGATTTTACATTTTCAAATTTCTCAATTTCTAAGTAAAATCTGTATTCAGTGAAGATAGGTGATGACAGTTGCTACTAATAAGATTCTATGGAGATAGGAAAACCACCGAATGTCCAGTCCAAAATGTAAGAGACATAAACCAACATACAGTTATATGAAAAAGTTTGGGCACCCCTATTAATCTTAAGCTTAATGTTTTATAAAAATTGGTGTTTTTGCAACAGCTATTTCAGTTTGATATATGTAATAACTGTTGGACACAGTAATGTTTCTGCCTTGAAATTAGGTTTATTGTACTAACAGAAAATGTGCAATCTGCATTCATACAAAATTTGACAGGTGCATAAGTATGGGCACCCCACCAGAAAAGTAACATTAATATTTAGTAGATCCTCCTTTTGCAAAAATAACAGCCTCTAGTCGCTTCCTGTAGCTTTTAATGAGTTCCTGGATCCTGGATGAAGGTATTTTTGACCATTCCTCTTTACAAAACAATTCCAGTTCAGTTAAGTTTGATGGTCGCCGAGCATGGACAGCCCTCTTCAAATGATCCCACAGATGTTCAATGATATTCAGGTCAGGGGACTGGGATGGCCATTCCAGAACATTGTAATTGTTCCTCTGCATGAATGCCTGAGTAGATTTGGAGCGGTGTTTTGGATCATTGTCTTGCTGAAAGATCCATCCCCTGTGTAACTTCAACTTTATCACTGATTCTTGAACATTATTGTCAAGAATCTGCTGATACTGAGTTGAATCCATGCGTCCCTCAACTTTAACAAGATTCCCGGTGCCGGCATTGGCCACACAGCCCCAAAGCATGATGGAACCTCCACCAAATTTTACTGTGGGTAGCAAGTGTTTTTCTTGGAATGCTGTGCTTTTTTGCCGCCATGCATAACGCCTTTTTGTATGACCAAACAACTCAATCTTGGTTTCATCAGTCCACAGGACCTTCTTCCAAAAAGAAATTGGCTTCTCCAAATGTGCTTTTGCATACCTCAGCCGACTCTGTTTGTGGTGTGCTTACAGAAACGGCTTCTTTCGCATCCCTCTCCCATACAGCTTCTCCTTGTGCAAAGTGCGTTGTATAGTTGACCGATGCACAGTGACACCATCTGCAGCAAGTTGATGCTGCAGCTCTCTGGAGGTGGTCTGAGGATTGTCCTTGACTGATCTCACCATTCTTCTTCTCTGCCTTTCTGATGTTTTTCTTGGCCTGCCACTTTTGGCCTTAACAAGAACTGTCCCTGTGCTCTTCCATTTCCTTACTATGTTCCTCACAGTGGAAACTGACAGGTTAAATCTCTGAGACAGCTTTTTGTATCCTTCCCCTGAACAACTATGTTGAATAATCTTTGTTTTCAGATCATTTGACAGTTTTTTGAGGAGCCCATGATGCCACTCTTCAGAGGAGATTCAAACAGGAGAACAACTTGCAAGTGGCCACTTTAAGTAGCTTTTCTCATGATTGCATACACCTGGCTATGAAGTTCAAAGCTCAATGAGGTTCCAAAACCAAAAAAAGTGCTTTAGTAAGTCAGTAAAAAGTAGGTAGAAGTATTTAAAACAAGAAAATGATAAGGGTGCCCATACTTATGCACCTGTCAAATTTTGTTTGAATGCAGATTGCACATTTTCTGTTAGTACAATAAACCTCATTTCAAGGCAGAAACATTACTGTGTCCAACAGTTATTAAATATATCAAACTGAAATAGCTGTTGCAAAAACACCAATTTTTATAAAACATTAAGCTTAAGATTAATAGGGGTGCCCAAACTTTTTCATATAACTGTATATATAAGAGGACCTTTATTGAAAAATGGTCAAAGTGGTGCTACAAACACTTGAGAGCCCACCATATCAAAAATGTAAATACAACATTATAAAAGATAATATCACAGTGGATATAACAGTTGCAAAAAAGAGTATATTACAAATCCAAAAGAGATACGTAGGTATGTTAAAGCCCAAAGGTACCCCAGCATAGAAAATCCATTTTTTATATGAAGAGAAAAAATGATTCATATATCTACATAACTATAGTAAAGGTACAATTGCTGCTGTTGTAAATAATGAGTGGGTACCGAGTGTCAATTATATTGGTGTATAATTAGACAGTTAGTATACACGGTATTAGGCAGGGAATCATGAGGCTGACAGGGGGTGACGAAGGACGCTGCAGTCCGAAACGTGCGTCGGGGCTCCTCCTGTGATCCCTCCATTACCCTCCATAAACAGGTATGTCAGCCTCATGATTCCCTGCCTAATACCGTGTATACTAACTGTCTAATTATACACCAATATAATTGACACTCGGTACACACTCATTATTTACAGCAGCAGCAATTGTACCTTTACTATAGTTATGTAGATATATGAATCATTTTTTCTCTTCATATAAAAAATGGATTTTCTATGCTGGGGTACCTTTGGGCTTTAACATACCTACGTATCTCTTTTGGGTTTGTAATATACACTGCGTGCAGAATTATTAGGCAAATGAGTATTTTGATCACTTGATACTTTTTATACATGTTGTCCTACTCCAAGCTGCATAGGCTTGAGAGCCAACTACCAATTAAGTAAATCTGGTGATGTGTATCTCTGTAATGAGGAGGGGTGTTGTCTAATGACATTAACACCCTATATAAGGTGTGCTTAATTATTAGGCAACTTCCTTTCCTTTGGCAAAATGGGTCAGAAGAGAGATTTGACGGGCTCTGAAAAGTCGAAAATTGTGAGATGTCTTGCAGAGGGATGCAGCAGTCTTGAAATTTCAAAACTTTTGAAGCGTGATCACCGAACAATCAAGCGTTTCATGGCAAATAGCCAACAGGGTCGCAAGAAGCGTGTTGGCCAAAAAAGGCGCAAAATAACTGCCCATGAATTGAGGAAAATCAAGCGTGAAGCTGCCAAGATGCCATTCGCCACTAGTTTTGCCATATTTCAGAGCTGCAACGTTACTGGAGTATCAAAAAGCTCAAGGTGTGCGATACTCTTGGACATGGCCAAGGTAAAGAAGGCTGAAAAACGACCACCTTTGAACAAGAAACATAAGATAAAACGTCAAGAATGGGCCAAGAAATATCTTAAGACTGATTTTTCAAAGGTTTTATGGACTGATGAAATGAGAGTGACTCTTGATGGGCCAGATGGATGGGCCAGAGGTTGGATCAATAAAGGGCAGAGAGCTCCACTCCGACTCAGACACCAGCAAGGTGGAGGTGGGGTACTGGTATGGGCTGGTATAATCAAAGATTAACTTGTGGGACCTTTTCGGGTTGAGGATGGAGTGAAGCTCAACTCCCAGACATACTGCCAGTTTCTGGAAGACAACTTCTTCAAGCAGTCGGTATCGTTCAAGAAAAACATGATTTTCATGCAGGACAATGCTCCATCACATGCATCCAACTACTCCACAGCGTGGCTGGCCAGTAAAGGTCTAAAAGAAGAAAAAATAATGACATGGCCCCCTTGTTCACCTGATCTGAACCCCATAGAGAACCTGTGGTCCATCATAAAATGTGAGATCTAAAGGGAGGGAAAACAGTACACCTCTCGGAACAGTGTCTGGGAGGCTGTGGTGGCTGCTGCACGCAATGTTGATCGAAAACAGATCAAGCAACTGACAGAATCTATGGATGGAAGGCTGTTGAGTGTCATCATAAAGAAAGGCGGCTATACTGATCACTAATTTTTTTTGTTTTTGCATGTCAGAAATGCTTATTTCTAAATTTTGTGCACTGATATTGGTTTACCTGGAGAAAATATACAATTAAGTTGCCTAATAATTCTGCACAGTAATAGTTACCTGCACAAAACAGATATCCTCCTAAAATAGCCAAATCTAAAAAAATCCCACTCCAACTTCCAAAAATATTAAGCTTGGATATTTATGAGTCTTTTGGGTTGATTGAGAACATAGTTGTGGATCAATAATAAAAATAATCCTCTAAACTACAGCTTGCCTAATAATTCTGCACACAGCGTACTCTTTTTTGCAACTGTTATATCCACTGTGATATTATCTTTTATAATGTTGTATTTACATTTTTGATATGGTGGGCTCTCAAGTGTTTGTAGCACCACTTTGACCATTTTTCAATAAAGGTCCTCTTATATATATGTTGGTTTATGTCTCTTACATTTTGGACTGGACATTCGGTGGTTCTCCTATCTCCTGTGTTCTTAACCGAATGGTCTGCCATTTATTTTGTCCACACAGTATATACAATCTATTAATTACTGTTGGGTTGCTCATATTGACCCATGTGTCTCTATGACATATTCCCATTTGGATGTGGATGTTCCTGAGTGTACTATTGCGCTTATAAGATTCTATGTAGATGGGAGGAGGGTGGAGCTCTGCCTCTAGCACCTCCCTTCTTCTCCCTCCTACCCTATACATTATCGCACCTACTATCATCAGTAGCAACTGTCATCTGCTATCTCAGTAATGTAAAAATATGTCTTCATTGAACAAAAATTTTACCTGGAAATTGTGAATTTTGAAAATAAAATGAAAATGAGCCCTGATGGAGAAAGAAGCAAATTTCTCTGATAAGATATATTACAAAAGTTGCTTATTTTCATGTGTACTATCAATTAAGAAATAAAAATTAACATGAAGATTGAGCTTCCCTTTACCCTCCAAGGTGGTTTGCATGTCAATGACTAGGCAAATTTTTACAATTCTGACCACTGTCACTTTATGAGGTAATAACTCTGGAACGCTTCAACGGATCCCACTGATTCTGAGACTGTTTTTTCAGGACATATTATGCTTCATGAAAGTGGTAAAATTTCTTCGATATGACTTACTTTGTGAAAAAATTGGAAATTTGGCGAAAATTATTAAAATTTTGCAATTTTTTAAACTTTGAATTTTCATGCCCTTAAATCAGAGAGATATGTCACACAAAATAGTTAATAAATAACATTTCCCACATGTCTACTTTACATCAGCACAATTTTGGAGCCAACATTTGTTTTTGTTAGGAAGTTATAAGGGTTAAAAGTTGACCAGCGATTTCTCATTTTTCCAACAAAATTTACAAAATCAATTTTTAGGGACCACATCACATTTGAAGTGACTTTGAAACATTGAAAAGGTTTATTAACCCTTCAGGTGCTTCACATGAATTTTTGGAATGTGGAAGAAAACAATGAACCTTTAACTTTTTTTCACAAAAATTTTACTTTAGATCCACATTTTTTTTTATTTTTGCAAGGATACCAGGAAAAAATGGACCACAATATGTGGAGGAAAACCACTGTTTAGGTGCATGGCAGGGTTCGGAAGGGAAGAAACGCTGACTTTTTTAATGTAAAATTTTCTTGAATAATTAGAGTATGCAATATTGCGTTTGGGGAGCCCCAATGTGCTTAAACAGTGGAAATCGCCCACAAGTGATGCCATTTTGGAAACTAGACCCCTTAAGAAACTTATCTAGATGTATGGTGAGCACCCTGAACCCCCATGTGCTTCATGGAAGTTTATAACGTAGAGCCGTGAAAATAAAAAAATCTAACTTTTTCCACAAAAATGTTTTTTATTTTCACAAGGGTAAGAGGAGAAAATGGATCACAAAAAATGTTGTGCAATTTCTCCTGAGTACGCCGATACTGCATATGTGGGGAAAAAACACTGTTTGGGCACACTGCAGGGTTCAAAAGGGAAGGAGCACTGTGTGACTTTTTGAACACAAAATTGTCTGGAATTGAGAGCGGATGCCTTGTTACATTTGCAGAGCCACTGATGTGCCTAAACAGTGGGCTTATGTTGGAAACTACACCCCTCAATGATTTTATCAAGGGGTATAGGGAACATTTTGAATCCAGAGGTACGATGCAGAATTTGATAACATTATGCCATTATATTTAATATATTGTCATTAGTCTTGAGCACAAGTGCTCGCTACTTGAGTTTGCATCGAGTATGCGGGTATACACAAAGTATCGACATGCTCGAGTCCCCATCCCGCATGTTTCACGTTTGTTAGACACCCAAAAAAAACATTTGGGGATTGCTCGTGTATGGCAGGAAATCCTCATGTGTTTTTTTTTTGCAGTATAACAGCGGAAAAACATGCGGAGCGGGGACTGGAGCATGTCACCTGTGATACTCGGTGTATATCCAAGCACCCGATGCAAACTCAAGTAGCGAGCATTTGCGTTCAACACTAGTCACCATATCATCATCATATTTTTTTCTTTACTTTTGAAAAAATCCCAATCCTAACCCTAACACAACCTTAACCCTAACACAACCTTAACCCTAACACAATCCTAACCCTAACACAACCCTACCACAACCCTAATCCTAACCCTAACACAACCCTAATCCTAACCCTAACACAACCCTAACCTTAACATAGCCCTAACCCTATCCCGAGGGATCCATTCACTATGATGAAGGAGCAGAGTTACTCTGGACTCTGTCTGGCCTCTGTTTAGCGGTGTCCTTTATTTCAGAGGTTTACAACACTGTGGCAGACGGCACTTTTATGCACGCCTAATAAAAGACGGACACCATGGGATCACAGGCAAGACAGCGTCCACGGTGCCTCCATTTGCCTCATTACAGGGAGTCTTCCGTTGGAGGTTCCATCTGAATCACGTATTTCAGAGATTTACATGGAAACCACGGTGTAAACACTCAGCGTAGAGCGCAGGATAAATGTGAGCCGAGCCATACTGTGATCTTTGAGAGGCAGAAGGAGCAAATCAGCAGTAGGTGAAGAATTGATTTTATTTATCTTTTTACATTGTTCCTCGTGCGGTGTAAGTGATTAGATGACTTTATTCTTCGGGTTGGTGCGATTACAGCGATGCCAGATTTTATATCAGGTTTTATATTTGGCAGCTGTCACACACTAAAAGACGTTTTTTTTTTTTCAAAGACTAGTTTTTGCATTGCCATATTTTGAGGCTTATAATTTTTCCATATTTCGGCCGATAGAGTCATGTAAGGGCTTGTTTTTTGCAGGACGGGGTGATGTTTTTCTTGGTACCATTTTTTGATCGCTTTCTATTCTAATTTTTGAGAGGCAGAATAAACAGAAACCAACAATTCAGGAATTGTGTTTTTTTTTTATGCCGTTACGCATTTGGTAAAATTGATAAGGCAGCTTTATTCTTCGGGTCAGTAAGTTTACAGCGATACTACATTTATTTCATTTTTTATGTTTTGGCGCATTTACACAATAAAAACTATTTTATAAAAAAAAGGATTTTTTGCATCGCTTTATTCTGAGAGCTATAATTTTTTTATTTTTCAGCTGATGGAGCTGTATGGTGGCTTGCTTTTTGCGTGACAAGATGATGTTTTCAGCGGTACCGTTTTTATTTACATTTGTCTTTTTGATCGCGTTTTATTCCATTTTTTGTTAGGCGGTATGATGATAAAGAACCGTTTTTGCTTTGTTTTGTTTTTTTACCATGTTCACTAAAGGGGTTAACTAGTGGGAAAGTTTTATAGGTCAGGTCGTTCCGGATGTGGCAATACCAAATACTTTTATTCTTTTTTTTTTTTCATAATAATATTTATTTATGGGTACAATATATACAGTTGAAACCAGAAGTTTACATACGCTATATAAAAAGACACGTGTGCATGTTTTTCTCAATATGTGACATGAAATCAGAATAAACCTTTGCTGTTTTAGGTCAATTAAGATTATCATAATTTTTAATATTTGCCAAATGTCAGAATAATGAGAGAGAGAGAGAGAATGTTTTAAGGTTTTTTTATTACTTACTGCAAAGTCAAAAGTTTATATACACTAAGATTAATATTCCTTAAACCTAGCTGACTTATAATCAGTTCCTCTCACATAATAATCTTTGACATAATTTGTCTTGCTCCTTATAATTGGTCCGGTCTTAAACACAACATTTTTTTTCAGTTTTTAACTCCTTCATGACTGGAGCATTTTCCATTTTTGCGTTTTCGTTTTTTGCTCCCCTGGTTTCCAGAGCCATAACTTTTTTATTTTTCAGTCAATATGGAAGTGTGAGTGTTTATTTTTTGCAAGACAAGTTGTACTTTCTAACGACATCACTGGTTTTACCATATCGTGTACTAGAAAACAGGAAAAAAAGTGCAGTGAAATTGCAAAAAAGAGTAATACCACAGTTTCTTTTTTTTTACCACATTCACTGAATGCTAAAACTGACCTGCCATTATTATTCTCCAGGTCATTACGAGTTTATAGACACCAAACATGTATAGGTTCTTTATTATTTAAGTGATGAAAAAAAAATCCAAAGTTTGCTTGAAAAAAAAAAAAAGTCTCCATTTTCCCAGAACTGTTGCATCTCCATTTTTCATGATCTGGGGCTGGGTGAGGGCTTATTTTTGCACACCAAGCGGACATTTTTATTGATACCATTTTGAGGTAGATCCGATGTTTTGATCGTGTTATTGTATTTTATTATAATGTTGCGGCGACCAAAAAAACATAATTCTGGCGTTTAGAATTTTTTTCTTGTTACGCCATTTACCAATCCGATTAATTTTTTTTTATATTGATAGATCGGGCGATTCTGAACGCAGCGTTGCCAAATACATGTATGTGGTTTATTTTATTGTTTTATTTTGAATGGGGCAAAAGGGGGATGATTTCAACTTTTATATATATATATATATTTTTTTTTTTAATTTTTAAAAACATTTTTTTACACTTTCTGCATGCTTCAATAGTCTCCACGGGAGACTAGAAGAATCACTTATCTGATCTTTTCTGTTACACACAGGCGATGATCCCCTATGTCGCAGAAATGCTCACTTGCTATGAGCGCCGACCACAGGGTCATGCCAACCCATCGGTGACCCGCGATCATGTGACAGGGTCACCGATAGGTGGGGTAAGTGACGCACATCTGGTTTGCACAAGTTAAATGCCGCTGTCAGAGATTGACAGCGGCATTTAACTAGTTAACAGCCGCGGGTGGATAGCGATTACACCTGCGGCTGTTGCGGGCACATGTCAGCTGTATAGATCAGCTGACATGTGCCAGGTTTATCACGGACTCAGCACCGGAGCCCGCGCGGAATAGGGGGTGCCGCGATGTGATGCATACTATTACGTACCACGTCGGAAAGGGGTTAAAGTTTTTTTCACACTCACACTTTTTTTTTGCACATGTATTATTTGCACCGAAAGCCACATCTTGGCATATCCACATGCCCACTGTTTTTGTTTGCATGTCATGTGCCAATGCAATTCATATGCCAACATGAGTGGATGGGTTTTGTGTTTTTGGCAATATCTCAGCTACCTGGAGTGAGGGGTATGGAATTTGAGATTCTTCTCTACAGGGTGGGCCATTTAAATGGATGCACCTAAATTAAATGGGAATGGTTGGTGATATAAACTTCCTGTTTGTGGCACATTAGTATATGGTATGGGGAAAACTTTTCCAGATGGGTGGCGACCATGGCGGCCATTTTGAAGTTGGCCATTTTGGATCCAACTTTATTTTTTTCAATGGGAAGAGGGTCATGTGACACATCAAACTTATTGACAATTTCATAAGAAAAACAATGGTGTGCTTGTTTTTAACAAAACTTTATTCTTTCATGAGTTTTTTACAAGTTTATCACCACTTCTAAAATGTGTTCAAAGTGCTGCCCATTGTGTTGGATTGTCAATGCAACTTTCTTCTCCCACTTTTGACACACTGATAGCAACACCGCAGAAGAAATGCTAGCGCAAGCTTCCAGAATCTGTTGTTTCAGATGCTGCACATCTCGTATCTTGATGGTATGGTGTTGTATATGGGGTACAAAGATAGTGGAGCCCAATGTTAGTCTATGGGAGACCCGAGCATTTTTGAGGCGGCACCCCCGGCAGTCTGTAGAAAGCCTAAAAGGAGCCCAAAACGATAGTGACAGTGCTCAAAAGACATGGGGACAGCATGGGCATTGCCCCAGGAAGCATTTCTGACCCCCAGGTCACTGCTGTCAACAACATGGTCAGATGTATTAAGCCACTTTAACGGGCTCACAATAAAACGGGCAAAAACGAAACTGAAACGGTTTTCCTGTGAAATATGTTAAGGAACTTCCTTTCCAGGGTAAATACTTGTGTATTAGGCAAAATAAATAACCGAAAACAAAAATACTCCTCCACACCTTGGGCTATGTTCACAAGTAGCATTTTTTATGCGTTTTTGCACTTTTGTATTGCTTTCAACCGTGACAAATGCATTGACCGGAAAATGTCATTTTAACATTTTACAATCTTATCAGGCCATGTGCTGTGTGACACATGCATACAGTGCTGAAAAGACATAGGAACAGCATGGGGAAGACCCCTGGAAGCATCTCTGACATGCAGGTCACTGCCTAAAAGTGTGCCCATCTGAAGTGATCCTTTCCGCATCAGAAGATGCAGACTTGCAACTATCCCGTGGAAGTCCTTGTCCCAGGAGAGTGTTCAATTGTACCTCCCCCATTCCTTGCAATGCAAGCGCAAGTATGCAGCCTGCCACCCACCCACACCCAGGCTGCAATACCATACTGCTAGCTTGAAATGAGGCCTTTTACTTTGGAGGAGGCCGAAACTGGCCACTACTAGTGTTGAGCCACCCCCGTAGTGTTCGAGTTCGGTTCGGTTCATCGAACACCCGTGTGTTCGCCGAACTGTTCGTCAAACTGTTCGTCGAACACCTTCGAACACCGTTAAAACCAATGGCAGGCAAACAAAAACACATAGAAACACATAGAAAACACCTTCAAAGGTGTCCAGAAGCTGACAAACTGCTCAGAAGACATAACTAACACATGGAAAAGTGACAAGTACATATAGTCATGCGAAAAGAAAAGAGGTGGAGGAGTAAAAGGAGGGGGAGACACAGATATAGGCATGTCATGCCCTTCTAAAATCCAAAAAGTGAGAAGCAGACACGGCCAGTCCGTTCCTGCCCGTGCCACCTCCGTGTCGCCGGGTTTGTGCCAGAGCCGCGGTGGACCCTGACGGCCAGCCCCCCTCTCCCAATACTGGTGCCTGTCCGCTGGTGGGTCGAGCGAGCCCCCCTGTGGTGGAGGCAGCTCTAAGCTTTTTAATTTAAATTGTCTCTCTAATTTGAATGAATACACTTTAAATCCATTTACAAGGATCTATTGGAGGGCAAGTCTCATGCCAGCAGCCGCATAATTCCAGCTCCAGTAGCGTTCACTAAAGCTGCTTCAGTTAAAAAGCTTTTATAAGGATCGAGCTCGGCTGTCCACCGCAAGGCATCCTACTGCCAGTCCCAGCCCCTATGCCTTGGGGTGCCTCCTGATGCTCTTCACTGAGTATCCCGTGGTCCCGAAGCATTTCCTTTGAAAAAATGAAGTGTCCAAACTACAGGTGGTGTAGCTTGCTTAACAGCCGGGATAATCCGCTGACTAGCAGACCCTGCTACTAGGCACAAAGTATTTCCTGGGCTAGATGCAGTTAAAAATTTGTAATTAGATACTCTCGTTGGATGCTGAGAAAGCATTCCATAGAGTCTCCTGGCACGCCATATATGATTCTCTTAAAAAGCTTGGGGTAGGGGTCTAGGGGACCCTTTTATAGCCAAAATCACGGCCCTGTATCGCAATACGTCACCTAGGCTGAAGATAAATGGAACTGTAGCACCCTGCGGGCTCAGTTGCTACAGAGGTATTGCACCTCACCCAGAGGTGTGATATCTCACTCTCAGGTAAGGATGTAGTGTGGATCAGGACCCGACACCTGCATGCATTACACCACATTGCCGTGGGGCAGGGCGACCAATATGCCCCTGAGATGGGCACGACAGTCCCTGTCCCTGGCTGGAGTGGGGGGAGGGAACACTGAGGAAGGGGAACCCTGTAGTGCAGGAGCAGGGAGGAAGCAGTTCCTGGGTGCATTGAGAAGGGAGTATAAAAAGTGGGCACCATCTTAGTTCAGTGCAGAGAAGTCTGAGCAGAAGTGGCAGGGAGCAGGGGCTCTGCATGAGCTCTGCTCCGGAGGCGGGCCTAGTAACAGAGGCCCAGGCCTGGAAGAGGGAGAAGGAAGGAAGAGGAGCGGAGAAGGCTCCAGGAACGAGGAACGAAGGGATCTCAGGGGTGCGGACGGGCGAGTCGCCACCGCACGCCAGAATCCACCTGCGTGGAGGGGTCAGGCCAAAGGGGGAGACCGGTCCCCGAAACTAGTGGAGGCAGGAAACGACCCTCAGCTAGAAACAGGAGGCTGTGACATTTTATGTGGCGCAGCCCCTCGCAACACCCGCTAGGAAGGCACCACATAGGGTCAGGGAAACTGGCGCCAAGTTTACCCAGAGGAGGCCCGAGGCAGCCGGACAGAAGGGTTGGTAAGAAAGGCCAGACAAAGGACACACAAAGGGGGTCCTGTGAAGCGCTCCAAAGTTATCTGGGAGTTGTCTGAGCCCCTCACCTGGTGAGCACAGTACGACGTGGGCAGCCGTTACCTGCAGACGTGGTCTGGATAATAAGAACTGTGAGTAAAGGCCCTGGACTGCATCACTGACTCCGTGTCATTACTGCTGCTGCCCTGCACCATCACCCCCATCCTCCGCATACACTGCCCTGAGGCTATACTCCTCCCGTGGGGAGTTATGCTACGCTCTGCTGCACCCACAACACCAGCCTCAGCGGTCTGCCCTGGAGCGGCGGTTCACTCTGACCGCAATCCACGGGTGGCGTAGTCGGACATTTAAACATCAAAACCACATAAATAGTTCCGCCACTGGTTTGACTGCCCTGAGCCACGGAACCGGGTTGCCACCACGGAGACTACAACCACCAGCATCCACCAAAAAGGGTCCGGCTCCGGGTGTCCCAAGGCCCAGGGGGCGCGTCAGAACATTTTCATCACCTTTCACAATCACCAATGGGACAAGGCAGGGATGTTCTCTGTCCCCTCTCTTATACATCCTAGTGACGGAGCACCTGCTCTCATCAATTCGCCATAACCCCAATATTAGGTGGATTGAGGTGGGAGGCACCGAGTACAAGTGCTCTCTATTTGCTGATGATGTCCTAGTATATATCACTCAATCACATATATCCATCCATGCTGTTATGGCTGAAATAGATCACTTTGTTACATGGTCAAATTTTAAAATCAATGCAGCGAAGTCTGAGGCCCTCGATGTCTCCCTCCCCAAATCCATATAGGATTCCATCCAGTCCAACTTTCCCTGTGCCTGGCCCTCACAGGGTATCAAATACTTAGGAATTCCTATTCATAGAGACCTCTCCCATCTATGTTATCTTAATTTTGGGCCCTTTATTGAACAACTCCATACAGACCACGGTTGGCAAGTTAGAACTGTAAGATTCACTACGTGAACCACTGGTGTTTTGTGGAAAAGCACATGTACACTGTGTTCCAAATTATTATGCAAAAAGTGTTTAGGAGTGATAAGGGAAGAATTTGTTTGTTTGTCAGTTAAACTCATTGATGGTGATGTGTGTCAGGGCTCTTTATATCACTGTAAGCAATTGCAGACACCAGTGCTAATTAGTTTGTCAGGTGTGTCCAATGAAAGGCAAGACTACTTAAGAAGACTCTCTCACATTATTCAGCAGCCTACATTTTCTGCCAAAATGGGAAAGAAAAAGGATGTGTCGGCTGCTGAGAAGCAACAAATTGTGGAGTGTTTAGGTCAAGGCATGACTACAATCAACATTGTGCGATGATCAGGATGAAGTGTCTTGGCAATCAAGAAGTATGTAGCTGATTCACAGTACACATGTGTGCGTGCTGATAAGGGCAAATTGAGGACTCTTTCCTACAGGCAATTACGTCAGGTTGAAAGAGCAGCGGCAAAAAAGCCTTGTCATAGCAGCAGACAAGTTTTTGAAGCTGCTTGTGCCTCCAACGTCCCCCGAACAACAAGATGCAGGGTCCTTCAGAGGATTGCAGCTGTGCATACGCCATCCTGTCGACCTCCTCTATCCACTTCACACAAGCAGAAACGGCTCCAGTGGGCCAAACATTACATGAAGACTGATTTCAAAACTGTTTTGTTCACGGATGAGTGCCGTGCAGCGCTCGATGGTCCAGATGGATGGAGTGGAGGATGGCTGGTTGATGGACACCCCACGCAAACACGGCTACAGCGCCAACAAGGAGGAGGTAGAGTAATGTTTTGGGCTGGAATCATGGGGAGAGAGATTGTCGGCCCCTTTAGGATCCCTGAAGGCGCTAAAGATGAACTCCATAATGTATGTGGATTTTCTCAAACAGCACTTCCTGCCATGGTTCAAGAAGAAGAACCGTGTATTTCACAGCAAGATCATTTTTCTGCATGATAATGCACCATCTCATGCTGCACATAAAACATCTGCATCTCTGGCTGATATGGGCATAAAAGGGGACAAACTTATGGTGTGACCCCCATGCTCCCCTGACCTCTACCCCATTCAGAACCTTTGGAGCATCATTAAAAGGAGTGTCTATGATGGCGGGAGGCAGTTCACATCTAAGCAACAGCTCTGGGAGGGTATTCTGTCCTCATGCAAAACAATTGAAGCAGAAACCATCCAAAACCTGACAAATTCAATGGACGAGAGAGTTCAGAAGCTCCTTTCGAACAAGGGGTCCTATGTGAAAATGTAACATCACCTAGAATAAAGTTTTGAGTTGAAAACTGTTTGATTTCAGTTTCTAACAACCTGCTAATGCTTATAATTTCAAAAATGACCATTTTTTTGGTCTTTATTAAAATGAAAAGGTTGATCGAAAAGTTTGGGGGATCTAAGAGTGTGGCAACCCAGTAGTCATGATTACTTCGAATTCTGACAATATGAGGGTCATGCTGCAGGTAGTGCAGCAAGAAGGCACTTATGTGTCTTGCGCATCTCGGAGTCCCAAAATTATTTTCCGGGCTAGATGCAGCTAAAAATTATTTTTAATTTTAAATCTGGTGGAGCTTATTATAGATGGCCTAATAGGATCAGTGCTGCACACTGCTACAAAGCCCAAATTATTTTCCAGTCAAGATACAGATAAACATGATTAGTAATTTGAAAGCTTAAAACGGTTGGTAGGGTGATTTTAACCAATCATCAAGCTTTTACTCTCCCCAGGATGACACAGGGGTAGAAAAGTCGTTTCGGATCCATGATTTGTTCATCTTTATGAACGTGAGTCTGTCTACATTATCAGTGGAGAGCCGCGTGCGTTTATCTGTCAGCACACCACCAGCAGCGCTGAACACACGTTCAGACAGAACGCTGGCTGCGGGGCATGACAAGATCTCCAAGGCGTAAGTGGCTAGCTCCGGCCATTTATCCAGATTGGAAGCCCAAAAAGAGCAAGGGTCCAGTGACACAGTCGTGGCTTCAATGTTTACTTGGAGATACTCCTGTACCATCGTCTCTAGGCGTTGACTATGTGTCAGACTTCTTGTCTCCTGTGGCCTTGCAAAGGATGGGCTAAAAAAGTGGTGAAATGATTCCGCAAAATTGATGTTACCACCAGATACTGTGGTTCTGTTACGGTTTGAGTGCTGAACACTTGACGGTCCCACGGTTGGCAAGTTGGAACTGTGAGATTCACTACGTGCACCACTGGTATTTTGTGGAAAAGCACATGTAAGATTCTGCAACAGTCTCTGCTGATACTCCTGCATGCGTGCATCCCTTTCTATGGCAGGAATAATTTCTGCAAATTTACTTTTGTACCGGGGATCTAACAGTGTGGCAACCCAGTAGTCAGGATTATTTCTAATTCTCACAATTCGAGGGTCATGTTGCAGGTAGTGCAGCAAGAAGGCACTCATGTGTGTTGCGTATCCAGGAGCACCAAGTTCCTGTTGTGTTGGTGGCGAGGTAACAATCATGCTTCCTTCCTCTGTCCTCTCCCCCCAACCTCGCACAACAGAAATGTGATCAAGGTCTCCCTCATCTGATGAGTCTTCCATCAGTTCGTCCTCCACTTCTTCCTGGGCTCCTGCACCTTCTTCACTAGTTTGGCTGCTACCATGCGCCCTGGTAAAACCATCTCCCCCACCCTCACATGCCTGCCGCCTTGGTGCTGCCGACCGTCTGGACCTAGCAGATGTTAGCCCTTCCGCATACAACTCCTCCTCCTCTACTTCCTCCACCTCCTCTTGTGCCACCACCTGACTCCGAATTCTGTTTAACATGTGCTCCAGCATGTAAATCACCGGAATAGTCATGCTGATAATGGCATCGTCAGCACTAAACATCTTCGTCGCCATTTCAAAACTGTGCAGAAGGGTGCATAGGTCCCTGATCTGAGACCACTCCTCCAGCGTGATTTGCCCCACCTCTGAATCTCGTTGGCCCAGGCTATACGTCAGAACGTATTGCACCAGGGCTTGTCGGTGCTGCCACAGTCGCTGCAACATGTGCAGAGTTGAATTCCACCGGGTAGGCACATCGCATTTTAGCCGGTGAAGTGGCAGGCCCAACGACTTCTGTAGAGATGTAAGTCGCTGAGCTGCGGGATGCGAACGGCGGAAGTGAGCACACAGCGACCGTGCCCTCTGCAGAAGGCCATCTAGTCTGGGATAGTGGGCTAAAAATTGCTGGACAACCAGGTTCAACACGTGAGCCATACAAGGCACGTGTGTGACATTGCCCCGGCGAAGGGCCGCACCCAGGTTTGCAGCATTGTCGCACACGGCCTTCCCTGGTTTCAGGTCCAGTGGAGACAACCATTCATGAAATTGGTTCTCCAGAGCTGACCACAACTCCTCAGCTGTGTGACTCACATTTCCCAGACATTTCAATGTAAAAACCGCCTGATGACGTTGAGCCCTACTGCCAGCATAGTAAGGAGGTGTGCAGGATCCCTTCTGCGCAGTTAGAAAGCTTGTGGCATGACCAGACAGGCTTTGGGTGCAGGTGGAAGACCGAGAGGAGGTTGAGGAGGCAGAAGCAGTGGAGGAACTTTGACATAAAGAGGATTGACGCACAACTCGTGGGGACGGCAAGACTTGGACAGCAGCCCCTTGTCCTGCTGTCACCATAGTTACCCAGTGCTCAGTCAGCGACATGTAATGCCCCTGTCCATGCCTACTCGTCCAAGTGTCTGTGGTGAAATGCACCCTGTCACACACAGAGTTTCTCAAAGAAGCGGTGATGTTGTGTGCGACATGCTGGTGGAGCGCAGGCACACCTTTCTTTGAGAAGTAGTGCCGACTGGGCATCTGGTACTGGGGCACTGCGACGGACATAAGGTCTCGAAAATCCTCTGTGTTCACCAGGCGGAAAGGCAGCATTTCTGTAGCCAAGAGCTTGCAGATGGTGAAATTCAACCTCTTAGCTTTCTCATGGCTAGGAGGAAATGGTCTTTTACTTGTCCACATCTGAGGGACCGAGGGCTGGCTATTGTGCTTAGACGGGGTTGATAAGGGTGTCCCCGGCAAACTGCCGGTCTGTGAGGAAGATGCAGGCGGACATGTTAGGTTGCCTTGATCCAAAGGTGGTGCTATCGATGTCGGACAGCGCTCAACACCAGCTGGTGTTCCCACCTCCAAAGAAAATGATGACCTGCCAATCACGCTGGCTGTTGCGGGTAAAGAGGTGGCAGGTCTGCGCCCCAAAACAGGTGTGACTGCTGTCCCCCCAGTCACAGAGGATGAAGAGGCCGCGGATGCACAAGATATGGCAGACGGTGGTTGGCCCAGCCGGCTAGGCCGCATTGTAGCACACTGAGCTTCCCACTGCAACTTATGCTTCATGTCCATGTGCCGGTTCATGCATGAAGTACTCAAACTATGTATTTTTTGGCCTCTACTTAGCTTTTGCTGACAAATGTTACAGATAACACGAGTTGGGTCATCTTTATCGATCTGAAAAAATGCCCAGGCTATGCAAGGCTTAGCACCCATGCGACCTGAAGAGCCACCACGACTTGTGGTGAGAGGCAGAGTTGTGTTTGAGGATGCAGTTGTTGACGTGCTTCCAGTACTACGTCTCTGTCCAGGAAGGCGCAACCTGACCTCGTCGTCACTAGCATCTTCCTCCACCTCCTCTGCTGACCTCATCTCTTGGCTGACTGTGGGTTGACAGTAAGTGGGATCTCCAACCTCATCATCATCACCCTGTGTGTTATCACACCCGTCGTCCTCAGAGCCAACCTGTTCCTGCCCTGACAAAAAACTAAAGTTGTCGCTCCAATCAGGTATTTGAGTCTTATCATCGTCTTCCTCATTGTCTCCACCAACAGGAGTTACAGTTTGGGAATGAGGGTCTACATTATGGTCAGAACCTTCTGCGTCTGGTCCTGGATCCGACTCATAAAGATTCTGGGCATCAGTGCAGATCATTTCCTCGTCTGGATTCACAGAAGCGCTGGAGTCAACCTCTGATTCCCAGGCTATAGTATGAGTAAACAGCTCTGCAGACTCAACCATCTGTTCTACCTCATACTCAGACGGGCAGCTGGAGATTTGGGAGCTGTGAGGAAGCAAGTGCGATTTGGGTGACACCTTTGAGGACTGGAGTATTTGTGATGTTGAAGTTGATGTGGAGGAGAGCCCACTTAAAGGAGCACTTGATATCCGTTGAAGCACCTGCTGTTTTTGTGCCTCATCTGGAATTTGTAGCGATTGGCGTGGCCGTAAGAAAGGGATCTTATCACATTGTCCGCTAAAAGAAGTAGACATTTTAGTTTGGCTGGAAGATGGTCTTTCTTCTGCAAATGTTACTGTTGCTTTAACACCTACCCCACGGACACAACCTTTTTTCCCCTTCCCAACACGCCTATTCCCCTTTCCACCAGCAGCAGGCCTTTTTCCACTCATTTTGGTGGTTAACTAATTCACAACTCTGGAGTTGTTTGCACAAAAAAACAATGGATGGTAACCGACTAGAGCTGAGTGGCCAAACTGTGGTATTAGGCCAAAACTATTGGCTGGGTTAGATGCAGAAAAAAATATATTCAGTTTGCAACCTGATGGAGGTCAGTATAGATGGACTAATAGAGAAAGTCCGACACACTGCTACAAGGCCAAATATTTTTTCAGAGGTAGATGCAGAAAAAAATTATATTCAGTTTGCAACCTGATGGAGGTCTGTATAGATGGATTAATAGAACAAGACCCACACACAGCTATAAGCCCAATATTTTTTCAGAGGTAGATGCAGAAAAAAATATATTCAGTTTGCAACCTGATGGAGGTCAGTATAGATGGACTAATACAACAAGTCCCACACACAGCTAGAAGCCCAATATTTTTTCAGAGGTAGATGCAGAAAAAAATATATTCAGTTTGCAACCTGATGGAGGTCAGTATAGATGAACTAATACAACAAGTCCCACACACAGCTAGAAGCCCAAATATTTTTTCAGAGGTACTGTAGATGCAGATAAAAATTAGTTTTAATTTGCAACCTGATGGAGGTCAGTATAGATGGACTAATACAACAAGTCCCACACACAGCTAGAAGCCCAAATATTTTTTCAGAGGTACTGTAGATGCAGATAAAAATTATTTTTAATTTGCAACCTGATGGAGGTCAGTATAGATGGACTAATAGAGAAAGTCCGATACACTGCTAGAAGGCTAAATATTTTTTCAGAGCTAGATGCAGAAAAAAATTATATTCAGTTTGCAACCTGATGGAGGTCAGTATAGATGGATTAATAGAACAAGTCCCACACACAGCTAGAAGCCCAAATATTTTTTCAGAGGTAGATGCAGAAAAAAATATATTCAGTTTGCAACCTGATGGAGGTCAGTATAGATGGACTAATACAACAAGTCCCACACACAGCTAGAAGCCCAAATATTTTTTCAGAGGTACTGTAGATGCAGATAAAAATTATTTTTAATTTGCAACCTGATGGAGGTCAGTATAGATGGACTAATAGAGAAAGTCCTACAAACTGCTAGAAGGCCAAAACATTTTTTCAGAGCTAGATGCAGAAAAAAATTATATTCAGTTTGCAACCTGATGGAGGTCAGTATAGATGGATTAATAGAACAAGACCCACACACATCTAGAAGCCCAATTTTTTTTCAGAGGTAGATGCAGAAAAAAATATATTCAGTTTGCAACCTGATGGAGGTCAGTATAGATGCACTAATACAACAAGTCCCACACACACCTAGAAGCCCAAATATTTTTTCAGAGGTACTGTAGATGCAGATAAAAATTATTTTTAATTTGCAACCTGATGGAGGTCAGTATAGATGGACTAATACAACAAGTCCCACACACAGCTAGAAGCCCAAATATTTTTTCAGAGGTAGATGCAGAAAAAAATATATTCAGTTTGCAACCTGATGGAGGTCAGTATAGATGGACTAATACAACAAGTCCCACACACAGCTAGAAGCCCAAATATTTGTTCAGAGGTACTGTAGATGCAGATAAAAATTAGTTTTAATTTGCAACCTGATGGAGGTCAGTATAGATGGACTAATAGAGAAAGTCCGACACACTGCTAGAAGGCCAAATATTTTTTCAGAGCTAGATGCAGAAAAAAATTATATTCAGTTTGCAACCTGATGGAGGTCAGTATAGATGGATTAATAGAACAAGACCCACACACAGCTAGAAGCCCAATATTTTTTCAGAGGTAGATGCAGAAAAAAATATATTCAGTTTGCAACCTGATGGAGGTCAGTATAGATGGACTAATACAACAAGTCCCACACACAGCTAGAAGCCCAAATATTTTTTCAGAGGTACTGTAGATGCAGATAAAAATTATTTTTAATTTGCAACCTGATGGAGGTCAGTATAGATGGACTAATACAACAAGTCCCACACACAGCTAGAAGCCCAAATGTTTTTTCAGAGGTACTGTAGATGCAGATACAAATTATTTTTAATTTGCAACCTGATGGAGGTCAGTATAGATGGACTAATACAACAAGTCCCACACACAGCTAGAAGCCCAAATGTTTTTTCAGAGGTACTGTAGATGCAGATACAAATTATTTTTAATTTGCAACCTGATGGAGGTCAGTATAGATGGACTAATACAACAAGTCCCACACACAGCTAGAAGCCCAAATATTTTTTCAGAGGTACTGTAGATGCAGATACAAATTATTTTTAATTTGCCACCTGATGGAGGTCAGTATAGATGGACTAATAGAGAAAGTCCGACACACTGCTAGAAGGCCAAATATTTTTTCAGAGCTAGATGCAGAAAAAAATTATATTCAGTTTGCAACCTGATGGAGGTCAGTATAGATGGATTAATAGAACAAGACCCACACACAGCTAGAAGCCCAAATATTTTTTCAGAGGTAGATGCAGAAAAAAATATATTCAGTTTGCAACCTGATGGAGGTCAGTATAGATGGACTAATACAACAAGTCCCACACACAGCTAGAAGCCCAAATATTTTTTCAGAGGTACTGTAGATGCAGATAAAAATTAGTTTTAATTTGCAACCTGATGGAGGTCAGTATAGATGGACTAATAGAATGATGCTATGCCCAAAAGATTTTACTTCACTAGGTGCAGTAAAAAAATTGGTATTCTATACACAGGTGGTATATCTTGCAGCACAGATAGGCTACTCCACTGACTAACACACTCTGCAATAGGCCAAAAAGGATTAGCTTTGCTAGATTCAGCCAAATGCTGTGAAAAAAACTTGCACAGCACTGGCACAGACCTGCCTGGCAAAAACTGATAGGAACTGATGTAACCTAGTCCTGAAAAGGACTCCAATTACAATTAGTCTTTACTCCCACAACCTATCTATTTAAGAGCACAGACTTCCCTGATAAAAGTCGTAGGAAATGCTGTAACCTAGTCCTTAAAAGGACTGCAATCACAACTATTCCCTACTCCCAAGCTATCTGTATATTTGTGCGAAAATTGGCTTGAAATTAACAAGGTATAGCGCACACAGCAACAGCGGTGCCGTCTAACACGCAGCTGCAGCAGTGAGAAAATGGTGGCGACGGGGAAAATGGCTTGGTCTTATAGGGCAAGGACATGTGACATACACTGAAAATGACACATGCCCTTGCTTGTGTGAAAAAAAGCACTTCGCTCCGTGTGTGCGCCGCTGATAGGCTGACAGATTGCACCTCCCCACTGCAAATGCGGGAAAGAGAAAAAAAAATGGAGATCTTCATTGTTCCTGCAGAGATCCATCCCCTGCCCCTCCCCCCACCCCGCTGTACACTCAAACTGCGTATTAACATTAATTTCATCATTACTGAGAAAAAATCCAGTTATGATTTTGGTGCACGAACAGTTATCGAACATAACCTCGAACAGCCGAATTTTTATCAAATTGTTCGTGTTCGCCGAACGGCTCGAACACCGCCCAAAACAGCTCGAATTTGAGATTGGCGAACAGTTCGAGTAGAACAACGCTCATCTCTAGCCACTACCTCATGGCTGCTTCGGCAACGAGGTATCCATACTCAGTCCCCAGCCACCAGGGGGTGGCCGGGTGTCCGTACTCACCCCTATTTCTCCTTGAAACTTCCCCCACACTTTTCTTAGCCTGGCCTGCTTTAGCGCACCATTGGACGAGCCCACCAGATAAACAGACTCCTCCGGTGGGCCCTGGCTTCTCCATCAGGGGAGTTGAGAGTGCCAAGGTGAGGAGCATGATGATGATGATAGAAGTTAGCGTCTGCTTTGTTTTCTTGGAATGCAAGCGCATGTATGTAGTAGTGGCTAGGCCTGAGGTGGTCAGAGTTTTGGCGTATATCCTACCTCCTCCGAGGATTGCTGGATGTTTTCCTGCTACTATCCCAGTTCTATGACTCCCGCTAAAACAAAGCTTCAGGTGATGAATGATGGATGAGGTGATGGCAAAGGAGAAAGAGCAGGAGGAACAGGGACCATTCACATCAATATCAGGCCAGTCAACCACACATGTCTTGCAGGATATGTTTCTGTACCAAAAGGAGTGGTTCAGCTACACAGTTATAGGGCATGCAGTGAGTGCAATGCCTAACAAAAATTTTGAGGCACTCCAATGCCCCTTGGAAGTGACATGGAGGTCAGAGGGCCTTAAGTAATCCGTTTTTTACATTTATAGCAACTGGGTCTCCTGTGCACTGTTGGCCTAAGCAGTGAATATAAAGTTTTCCAAAAATTATGAGGAACTGCAATGCCCCTTGAAACAGACGTGGATTACAGCATACTAAAAACCTACTACCCATAATTGGGGAGTGGGTCTCCCTTAGTGTTCGCCTATGCATTGAAAAGCAAAAGCTGACTAAAATTAGGAGGAAATGCAATGCCCGTTGGAAAAATGGTGGAGATCGCAGTGCAATAAAAAGACAATATCAATGCCCCTTGGAAAAGTGGTGGAGGTCGCAGTAGCTTAACAAAACAGTTTTAATGCCCCTGGGGAAAGTGGTGGAGGTCGCAGTAGCTTAACAAGATGGTTTTAATGCCCCTTGGAAGAGACGTGGAGGTTGCAGTAGCTTAACAAGACGGTTTTAATGCCCCTTGGAAGAATGGTGGAGGTCGCAGAGGAATAAAAAGACAATATCAATGCCCCTGGGAAAAATGGTGGAGATCGCAGTAGCTTAACAAGACGGTTTTAATGCCCCTGGGAAAAGTGGTGGAGGTTGCAGCAGCTTAACAAGACGGTTTTAATGCCCCTTGGAAGAGAAGTGGAGGTCGCAGTGGAATAAAAAGACAATATCCATGCCCCTTGAAAAAGTGCTGGAGGTCGCAGTAGCTTAACAAGACGGTTTTAATGCCCCTGGGAAAAGTGGTGGAGGTCGCAGTAGCTTAACAAGACGGTTTTAATGGCCCTTGGAAGAGACGTGGAGGTCGCATTGGAATAAAAAGACAATATCAATGCCCCTTGAAAAAGTGGTGGAGGTCGCAGAAGCTTAACAACACGGTTTTAGTGCCCCTGGGAAAAGTGGTGGAGGTCACAGTAGCTTAACAAGATGGTTTTAATGCCCCTTGGAAGAATGGTGGAGGTCGCAGTAGCTTAACAAGACAGTTTTAATGCCTTTTACAAGAGCCATGCAGTATAGCATATTATTATTATTATTATTATTATTATTTATTATTATAGCGCCATTTATTCCATGGCGCTTTCCATGTGATAGGGATATACATAACAAAAGCATTTACATAATCTTAACAAAACGAGTCAGCGACTGGTACAGGAGGAGCGAGGACCCTGCCCGCGAGGGCTCACAGTCTACAAGGGATGGGTGAGGATACAGTAGGTGAGGGTAGAGCTGGTCGTGCAGTGGTGTTTACTGGAGGTTGTAGGCTTGTCGGAAGAGGTGGGTCTTCAGGTTCAGGTCAAAAACATTATTCCCATTATTGGGGAGTGGTTCCGTCCACAACTCTCAAGCAGTGTGAGGTTTATCACCTAAGCTTATGAGTTTCAGCACAGCCTGCTGCCACTTGGCTGAGGCAGTACTGCAGTGCTTCCAGCTTGTAACTGATGTGGTGATATCTGAGATGGAGGCTGAATATGAGGAGGAGGAGGAGGATGATGCGCAGGAGCTGTACACTGTGGGGGCAACTCTGACTGACATAGGGCCCGCAATCCTTGGTGTTGGGAGGATGTGTTCCGTCCCAAGGTCCGACTGGGTCCCGGCTTCCACTATGCTTACCCAGTGTGCCGTCAGGGAGTTGTACCGTGCTTGGCCACAAGCACTTGTCCACGTGTCCGTTGTCAGGTGGACTCTCCCAGTAACTGCGTTGTTGAGAGCACGGCAGATGTTTTGGGACACATGCTTGTGTAGTGCAGGAATGGCACACAGAGCAAAATAGTGTTGGCTGGGGACCGAGTACCGAGGGACGGCCACCGCCATTAGGTTGTGGAAGGATTCCGTCTCCACCAGCCTAAAAGGCAGCATTTCCAACGCAAGCAGTCGTGAAATGTGCGAATTTAGGACTGTGGCCTGTGGGGCGTTGGCTGCGAATCTGCACTTTCATTCAAAGGTCTGGGATATGGACAATTGAACGCTGTGGTGGGACGTGGACGTGGACGTTGATGCTGTTTCTTGAGAAACCGCCATAACAAGTGAAGACTGAGAGGAGGGGGCATCTTTGCATGCAGTATGGACTGGGGATTGCCTTGCATGCACAACAGGGGGTTGTATTACACGCACAACAGCGGAAGAAGCAGTGGTGACACCTGCTGACACTGGTCGTGGACCCTGGGGTTCGCTCCACAAAGTCGGGTGCTTTGCTGCCATGTGCCTGATCATGCTGGTGGTGGTCAGGCTGGTAGTTTTGTCACCCCTGCTGATGCTGGCATGGCAGGAGGTACAAATGGCCTTATTGGGGTTATCACCAGAGTCTTTAAAAAAATTCCAGACTCGGGAAGACCTACCGGTTGTACTGGCAACATCCCTCATGTTGGTGTTACGGGGAACTGTTGCCCGCCTTCTGTGTGCGGCCACCACACTGCTTCTTCCTGCCTGTTGGGGTACTCTGCCTCCCTCCCCCTGTGTGCTGCTGGCCTCGCTCTTCGTGTCCTCCTGCCAGGTTGGGTCAGTTACTAGATCATCCACCACCTCCTCCTCTTCCACTTGCGCACCACGATCCTCCTCCTCGCTTCCTGGCAATTGTGTCTCGTCATCGTCCACCTCTTGTGACAAATTGCCAGCGTCGACTTCCTGTGGCCGTGGCTGTTCAAATATTTGGGCATCGCTACATGGGAACTCCTCTCCCACCACTTCAAGTGGAGCAGGCGAGGGGCACAAATATGGAAATGGACAAGCGAACAGCTCTTCAGAGTGTCCAAGTGTGGGATCAGTTGCTGTCTGACGACACTCGGCATGGTGGGAGGAAGGAACATCAGGGTGAGGAGGTGTATGCGGTCGAGACTCACGGCGACTAAAACTTGACCGTGTGGAAGACAGACCGGAGGTGCTGGTGCCCAGGTAACTGGAAGTATTATCTGCTATCCAATTAATAACCTGTTCACACTGATCAGTTCGCAACACTGGTGTTGTAGTGTGCTTCCCTAGTAATTCGGTCGAGAAGTGGGAGCGAGAAGATGTGGCTGTTGGTTGTGGCACATTTTCACCTTGGCCACGGCCCCGTCCTCTACACGCACCATCACCAGAACGTCCAGTTCCAAGTCCCTTGCCACGCGCCTTGCCCATTGTAAATGAAGTAAAATAGCTTACACTCGCACTATCAATGGAAAAAGGGTAATTAAAAGGAAATTACAACCGTGGAAAACCACAGTTCTATTTGTCTGGCCTACACCAGAATCTTTTAAACAGATATATTTGTGCCTGAACAGACAGGGAGACACTATTACTGTTTTTTTTTTTTACGTAAAACAGGCCAAAAGCAGGATAATACAGAGATTCGAACCATGGAACTGCAAAACCACAGTTCTAATTTACTGGCGTATACCAGACTTTTTTAAATAGATATATTCGGGGCGGAACAGTCAGCGACACACTCAAACTGTTTTTTTTATGTAAAAAAAAAAATTCCCAAAAGTGGATAATACAGAGATTTGACCCATGGAACTGCAAAACCACAGTTCTATTTTTCTGGTCTACACCAGACTCTTTTAAACAGATATATTGGTGTCTGACCAGTCAGGGAGACACTATTACTGTTTTTTTTTATGGCAAAAAATGCCAAAAGCAAGATAATTCAGAAATTTGACCCGTGGAACTGCAAAATCACAGTTCTATTTTTCTAGCCTACACCAGACTCTTTTAAACAGATATATTGGTGTCTGACTAGTCAGGGAGACACTATTACAGTTTTTTTTGCGGCAAAAAATGCCAAAAACAGGATAATACAGAGATTTGACCCGTGGAACTGCAAAACCACAGTTATAGTTATGTGGCGTACACCAGACTCTTTTAAACAGATATATTGGTGTCTGACCAGTCAGGGAGACACTATTACAGTTTTTTTTTACGGCAAAAAATGCCAAAAACAGGATAATACAGAGATTTGACCAGTGGAACTGCAAAACCACAGTTCTATTTTCCAGGCCTACACCAGACTTTTTTAATCAGATATATTGGTGTCTGAACAGTCACAGACGCACTTAATTTTTTTTTTTTGGGGGGGGGGGGGGGGGGGGAATACCCAAAGGTTAATAAGACGCGTATTTGTACAGTCTGACTGAGGAAAAAAAAAATACAGGATTTAGATTAAAAAAATAATAATTTTTCCTGGCCCCTGAGATCGTGTTGATAAGTCAAGCAATTTGACCAACAGGAGCACACAGGACTGTAATGCAGCGTTTGCTGGTATAACCACTGCGTCTCCTATACAGCCTGCCTGCCTGCCTGATATCTGGGATGGATATTAGTCCTGAGAAGGACTGTTTGTTTGATTTGGCAGGCTTTAGAGACCCTACACTACCTATTTCGCACTATATATCTCTCCCTAACTCAGCAGCACTGACCCTACACTGTCTAATCCGGAGCGACTGTGTCCAAGATGGCGGCGCCCGGTTTTAAATACTCCAGGTGACGCTGTGCGGCCAGCCAATCACTGTAATGCCCACAAACAACATGGCTGCGGCATTACATGACTGGCTGGCAATCCCAGTATGTTCATTGGCTCTGTAAAGAGCGCCAAACGTGCAGGGCGGAGACCCGAGCTCCCGCCCAAGTAACCCGGAAATGGTTGGTGCTCGCCGAACATCCCAAGTAGCGTGATGCTCGGGCGAGTAACGAGCAGTGTCGAGCATGTTCGCTCAACACTAGTCACCACCCATCTGGAAAAGTTTTCCCCCTCCCATATACTAATGTGCCACAAACAGGAAGTTGATTTCACCAACCATTCCCATTTAATTTAGGTGTATCCATATAAATGGCCCACCCTGCATATTATATTATTGTATGTACACTATATAAATTAGTAACAGCAATGAATGGGGTACTGTGAAAAAAAAAGCAGAGGTCGTTATGGAATATATTGCACATCACTCGTCTCAGTCACAGAATGATGATGCTGCCTCTGACAGTGACACCATCTGTTCTGTGGAGAACACTGCCTAAAATGGTCTGCCTGATTACAAATGACAGAGAGGGATACTTTTTGGAGCATTTTTTAATTGTAAAAATAATGGAAAGTTTGTTAGTTTACTGTGTCATTAAATGGGCTATTGGTTACTATCGGGTTACTATCTTTTTCTATGGTGAGGTAAGTATGACATTACTAAGGCTGTGTTTGCATTAAAGAGATTGAAAGGGGTTGGATACAGTCAAAGGAGACCTCAGAATATTAAACAGATGTTTTCAGGGTAATTGTGATTCGTCACAAATCTATTTTTGGGAAATAATTTGCCAAATCTCAATTTCAAAAGATTTGTTCATCTCTATCAACCTGCTTTGAAAAGGAGTATATAACAAAGAGTTGTCTATAGTAATTAGTACCTTTAAATAGTGAGATTCTTCATATCAAACTCTAATGCCTGTGTGTAGTCCTATACAGCGTGATGAACTTTTAGTTATCTATTCTGCAGTTGTACAGGTTGTACTTTTACTGCATCCATAACAGTCTAATTTTTCCTGTTTCTTCACTGAAAAAGGGCAAAAGGACTCTGACCTTGACAGTCTAACTAACCAGCAAAAGGCAATCATGTGTGCAAGGCTGTCACCTACAGCACAAATTATGATAAAATATATCTTAGAACAGGGAAAAATATCCGTGCGTCTATGACATCCCACTCTGCTGCATTTAGGATTTGAATAGAACAGCAATTTATTTAGCACTAAAATGTTTTATGGAGCTAATAAAGTATTATGCTTTAGAAGACAGTTTTCATAGACTCTCAAGTCTTGTCATCATCTCCACACTTCAGATAGGAATCTGTTAAAATATATATATACTAGTCCTCATCTGCCTAATAAATTGAACATCTAATAGCTGATTGTGAAAAGGGAGGCAGGTTTCTGCAAAGCAGAAGGCTATTTTCAAGATTAATGTCTCAGAATCACATGTTTTTCAGATTTATACTGAAATAAATAATGATAGTAACTTAACTTTTAAACTTCTAGAACACCATAATATCAAACATTTTAAGAACTCTATACAATCTATTATGTTTTTTTTATATTCAAGAACTTTATTTATTATCATATTTTTTTGCCTTTACATACAATCCTCTAGTAATACAAACTTTCTACCAGGGTTATATTTATGAAAATGTTGCGTAATGATAGCCATAAGGTATATACTGTAATAGTGATGATCGAGCACTAAAACGCTTGAGTACTCGAATCGGGCAGGTCGGACACTCGGACGGGCTCGATTCGAGTACCAAGTATAATGGACGTAAATGGGAAACGCAAGCATTTTTTTGGAAATCCCTAACAGGAGAGCTGGCTAGGCAGGAAAATAGCTGAAATGGATTTAAACAGCGCTCAAATGGAATGGGAACAGCATGGAGAAGAACAATGCTGGGAATAATATTGGCAGAGTACTACTCCACTTTTACGGACTGACAATAAAACATACAAAACAGAAGATAAAATGGATTTTACAGGAAAAAAATGTTAGGAATCATTCTTTCCTGTATAATGACTTGTATATAAGGCAAAATAAAAAACAACAACCAAAAAAGCACCTCCTCCACCCCTTAATAGCCAGGCCATCTCTCACCATATTTCCCCATCTCTTATAACTACAGTAGATGACATAGTAGAGTGGGAAATAGAACTACACCCACCGTTAGTCACCAGTAATTTTAAGGCTGTATGCCCACGATGCGTTTTTTAAGCGTTTCCGCAGCGGCCAAAACGCTGCAGAAACGCTTAAAAAATGCATGGTAGAAGGCCTGCCATGTCCCCCAATGATAATCCGCATGTGCTGTGCACATGCTGCAGAAATTTCCGCTGTGGATTATCATTGCGGAAAAAAACGCAGCACTACCAATTATTTTGCGGAAGTGTTGCGTTTTCGCAGCCATTGACTTGCATTAGAATGCGCCAATTCCGCAAGACTGCATCTGTACTTGCGTAATTGGCGCGTTCTAATGTGTGGATGGTACCCGGGTGTGGAGGACAGGAGACTCTCCTCCACACCCAGGTACCATTAAAAGCTGTAAAAAAAGAATAAAATAAAAAATAAAGATTATATTCACTTTCCAACGCCCCCCGGACTCCTTCCCTGTGCTTGTCAATAGATCGCGGGCAGATCTGTAGGACCTGCGCTGACGTCGCAGTCATGTGACGGCAGGTCCTTCAGTACAGCATACCGCAATCTGCCGGCAGCCAGCACAGGAGCGCAGCAAGTCTCGGGGGCCATCGGAGGATAAGTATATATTTATTTTTTTATTTTTTGACATTCTCTCGGGTCACACTATATAAATCCATGCTGTTTGCATGGATTTATATAGTGTGACTGAGTTGTAATGCACTTTCCTAGTGATGCTAAAATCGCTTGGAAAGCGCTTGTCAACCCGCATGCGGAAATGCATGTGAAGAACGCTTCACATCCGCTTGTCCCTGGCAGGAAAAACGCATGTACAATCCGCATGCGTTTTTTCTGCCAGGGAGATGCAGAAACGCTCAGGAAAAAATCCTGAGCATTTCTGCATCGTGGGCACATAGCCTAACACCTTAACTGGGCATGTGGTGTGTGTGACATGGTCAGACACATCCTGTTTATTTTTTGAAGGAGTGACCCTGAAACTCACAAAGCCTATGCAAACAATGCAAGAAATGGCAAAAATTAGAAGGAAGAGGGACTCTGACACCCTGTATTAGACATAAAGGAGGGCCTCAAACACATTCTGTTAAAATTATTAGACTCATAAAGCCTATTCATTAAGCGCAAGGGCTGCCAACAATTAGAAGGAGGGACTGTAATACACCCTGAAGACACATAGAGGAGGGCCTTAGAAAACATTTTTTCCCATTTATAAGAAGTGGGACTCCTAGACTGGTAAAGCTTATGCACTAAGTGCAAGGGCTGAAAAATATTTATCCCTGGGGGGTATACATATGCATGTGTAAGAGAATTGTAGAGGTAGGCCTCATACACATCCTGTAAAAATTATGAAGGAGGACATCATACACAACCTGTAAAAAATAAGGGTGACATGATGACCCTCTAAAAATTATGAGTGAGTGCTGCATAATGATCCTCTGAAAATTAAGAGTGAGGGCTGCCTGATGACCCTCTAAAAATTTGGAGCGAAAGCCGCATGATGACGTTGTAAAGATTTCAAGCGAGGGCCGCATGCTGACCTTCTAAAAATTATGAGTGAGGGCTGCCTGATGACCCTCTAAAGATTTGGAGCGAAAGCCGCATGATGACCCTCTAAAGATTTCAACCGAGGGCCGCATGATAATCTTCTAAAAATTTGGAATGTGGGCCACATGATGACTCTCTAAAAATTATGAGCGAGGGTTGCAAGATGATCATCTAACCCTCTAAAGATTTGGAGTGAGTGCCGCATGACGACCCTCTAAGGATTTAGAGTGAGGGCCACCTGCTGACCCTCTAAAAATTTGGAGCGAGTTTTACATGATGACCCTCTAAAAATTTGGAGCATGGGCCACTTGAGGACCCTGTTGATATGGTGGAGAAGGAGGAGGACAAGAAAAAGAAGAAACCATGAACCGTATACTCTTTTTTTAGTGGGAAAGTGTGCATGGAAATACCCCAGAAAAAAGGAACATTTGAATTGGCTTTATGTTCTGCTGCTGTCATCTGGTGGGGTTGAGAAGTGTGAGGCAATCCAGGTCTTGTTCATTTTGCACTAAAAACCCACTCTGACAAAACGCTAGTGGCAGGGCAGGCCAGCACCTTCAAGGCATAGAGGAACATGCCACATGTTCAACTTGGATACCTAATAGTTGTACCATTTTACTAGCCTTCTCCACCACAGGATGGAGAGATGGAAAGTTCTCCTTGTAGCATTGGCCGAGAAGGGTGAACAACCAGTAATCAGTGTTGGCTAAAATGTGAATAGTGCAAGGGTCATGGGATAGGTAGCGGGACATAAAGTCAGCCATGTGTGCCAGACTCCAAACAGACAAAACTTCCCTGTCCCCACCAGGAGGAGGACTCTCCATCTCCTTCTCATCCCTCTCTTTCTCTTCCTCTTCCTCTGCAGCCCATCCACGCTGAACAGACGGGATGAAGCTGGTGTGGGTAGTACCCTCTGTAGTGCAGGCAACCATCTCCAGTTCCTCCTGCTCCTCAGCCTCCTCCTCATTATCACTCAATCTGCGCTGAGAAGATAAGATGAGGCTGGGCTGTGTAATATCACTCTGTATTTTCTTCCTCCATCTCCACCTGGTCCACATGCAAAGCTTCCTCTTTAATTGTGAGCATCAAGCATTTGAGTACACACAGAAGTGGGATGAATACGCTGATTATGGTGTCATCGCCGCTCACCATCTTATTCAACTACTGGCCTCTGCTGCTCACAAAGCCTTGCCAACATGTGTAATGTGGAGTTTCAGCTTGTGGTCACTTCGCATATCAGTCAGTGAGTTGCCACTTGCAAGCACTGCTGCTGCACTGTCAGTCTGGCGGCAGCTGTAGCTGACTTGCGGAAATGGGTGCACACGTGGCGTACCTTCACAAGTAGCTCAGGTAAATCTGGGTAGGTTTTCAAAAACTACTAAAGCACTAAGTTGAGCATGTGGGTAGGCACGGTACGTGTGCGAAGCTTCAGAGCAACCACCATTTTACAGCCATTATCACACACGACCATTCATGGTTGGAGGTTCAGCGTTGAGAGACACAGATCTGTCTGGTCTGTTATACCTTTCAACAAATCTGTGGCGGTGTGCTGTTTTTCACCTAAACAAATTAGTTTAAATAGAAACTAATTTGGCCTGTTGCCACTTCACCGAGGCAGTGCTGCAGTGCTTCCAGCTTGCGAATGATATGGATGACGTGCTCTGAGATGACAATTTGGAGATGGAGTATGAGGAGGAGGAGTGTGTGTAGGAACTGTTGTAGGAGGTGGAGGAAACCCTGATGGTACTATAGCCCACAGTCCTCAGCATCAGTAGCACATGTGCTGTCCCAGGGTCCAACTCGGTCCTGGCCTCCACAAGGTTCACCCAGTGTGCTGTCAGGGAAATGTAGCATCCCTGGCCACAAGCACTTGTCCATGTGTTGGTCGTTAAGTGGATCTTCCCAGTAACTGCATTGATCAGGGCCCAGGTGATGTTATGGGACACCTGCTAGTGTAAGGCAGGGACAGCACATTGAGAAAAATAGTGGCAGCTGGGGAATGAATATCGAGGGACATCCACCACCATGAGGTTATGGAAAGCCTCAGTGTCCACAATCCTAAGAGGCAATATTTCCACAGCAAGCAGTCTGATAAAGGAGCCCATTTAGTGTTTGAGACTGTGGGTAAGTGGTTGGGTTTTTACGTTTGCATTCCAAGACCTGGGGTAGGGACAGCTGAACACTGCACTGGGACAAAAATTGAACTTGGTTGCTAATGGAGGTTGCAAATGTGCAACAACAGGTGCCGGGCAGGAGGCATCCGCACCTGAGTCCTGGACAGGGAATTGGAAAGCACGTAGCATAGGGGAAGAGGCAGTGATCTTACCCACAGACACTAATTGTGGACCCACGCTTTCGTTCCACCTAGTCGAGTGTTTTGATGACATGTGCCTGAGCATGCTGGTGGTGGTCAGGCTGGGAGTGGTTAGGCCCCTGCTGATCTTGGCATGGCACAGGTTGCAAACGACAGTTCTTTTATCATCCGAACTTTCTTTAAAAAGTGCCAGACAGGGTAACACCTAATACTTGGCCAGTGAACTTGTCCCATGTGGGTGCCCTGGGGAACAGTTGTCCTACTTCTCCATTTGGTCAACCCACTGTCTCTTCCTGTCTGTTGTGGTTTCTGTGGATCCCTCTCCCTCTGTGCTGCTGTCCTTGCTTTGCATGGCTCCTTCCCAGGTTGGTTCAGTGACTTCATCATTCACCACCTCGTCTTCCACTTCTGCACTTCCATCCTCCTGACTTGTTGACTTAACAACATCACTTGTTGGCAACTGTGTCTCATCATAATTTACATCTTGAGACACTAATTGCTGCTCCTTACCGTCATGTTCTTCTGAAAATGGCTGCTCAAATATTTAGGCATCACTACTCATGATCTTCTCATATTCCTCTTGAAATGTGAGGGCGAGAGGTCAGAATCAATAAATGGAAATGTAAAGAGCTCCTTGGTGTGTCCGAGTATGGGATCACTTGTCTCTTGGGACAAAGCATGGGGGAGGAAGGAGGATCAGGGTGAGGATTATGTGTTCCAGACTCTTGTCTAGTAAGACTGGACTGGACCATGTGGTGCTGCCAAACATACTGGAAGCATTATCTGCCATCCAACCGACCACCTGTTCGCACTGTTCTGGCTTCAAGAGTAGTTTCCTGCGTCCCCCCTGCAAAGTGGGACAGGAATCTAGGTCTCGTGGATGAGTGTGTTTGTTGTGCTCCCACAGCAGGCACAGTTTCACCCAGCCCACTGCTACGGACTCTGCGTGCACAATCAGTGGCACTTTCACTTCCCCATCCCTTACTGCACGCCTTGCTCATTTTACATTAAGTATACAATATATGCTTGCAAATTTTCAGGTATTAATAGGGAAAAGAACATATGTAGCCCTGTAAAGAACTTTTGTTTTTAGGTTGCAGCAGCAGTATACCTATAGAAAGACTGTAAAGCAATAAACCTTGCCTATATGTCTCTAATCCAAAACTATCCCTTCTCCACCAGTTATCCTTACACTGCATGCAGGTGTCAGTGGTTTTACTAGAGAAAGGACAGTATGTAGCCATGAAAAGGTGCAGCGGCATACAAGTACTGCAATAGCAATTAATCACTGCCTATGTGCCTGCTCTAATCTAAACTCTCCCTCCTAGATCAACTCTCCCTTAACTGCTTCCAGAGGAGAATGTGATGAGTATCGCATTACCAGGTCATATATAAGACCCAATGATGCAATGCGGCCGGCCAATCACAGTAATACCAGTAGCCAACATAGCTATGGCATTACCGTGTATGGCATGTAATCACCGCATGTTTATTGGCTGTCTAACAGCCTCGAAACATGTGAGTCGGGGATTTAAGCATGGCGCTTGAGCACCCCGAAGCTTGCTCATCACTAGAATATAACCGTTATTTAACCGAGTAAATGGTACCTAAAGTACATCAATATAATGAGGCTTAACCCCTTTACGACATAGGGCGTATTAGTACGTATCTGTGCCCTGGGCCTTATGGACCAGATACGTATTAATACGCTCTATCTTTAATGCGGCACCGCGACCGTAAAAATAAAATAAAAATAAAAAGTAAAAATAAAAAAGTGTTTTTTTTCCACTTTTTCATTTTTACGAATCAATTTGTGAAGCACCTGGGGGTTACAAGTTCTCACTATGCATCTCACTATGCATCTAGATAGGTGCCTTGGGGGTCTAGTTTCCAAAATGGAGTCACTTGTGGGGGAGCTCCAATGTTTAGGCACACAGGGGCTCTCCAAACGCTAACAATTTGAGCCGATTTTCCGTTCAATTTGTTAGCGGACACCATGTCGCGTTTGGAGAGCCCCTGTGTGCCTAAACATTAGAGCTCCCACACAAGTGACCCCATTTTGGAAACTAGAGCCCCCAAGGCACCTATCTAGATGCATAGTGAGCACTTGGAACCCCCAGGTGCTTCACAAATTGATTCGTAAAAATTAAAAAGTGGAAAAAAAAATACTTTTTCATTTTTACGGATTAATTTGTGAAGCACTTGGGGGTTCAAAATGCTCACCACCCATCTAGATAAGTTCCCTGTGGTGTCTAGTTTCAAAAATGGGGTCACATGTGGGGAGTTTCCACTGTTTAGGCACATCAGGGGCTCTCCAAACGCAACATGGCGTCCGCTAATTATTCAAGCAAATTTTACAATCAAAAAGTCAAATGGCGCTCCTTCCCTTCTGAGCCCTGCCGTGTGCCCAAACAGTGGTTTCTCTCCACATATGGGGTATCTGCGTGCCCAGGGGAAATTGCACAACAAATTTTGTGGTCCATTTTTTCTTGTTACCCTTGTGAAAATAAAAAAAAATGGGTCTAAAATAACATTTTTGTGAAAAAAGTGAAATGTTCATTTTTTCCTTCCACATTCCAAAAATTCCTGTGAAGCACCTGAAGGGTTAATAAACTTCTTGAATGTGGTTTTGAGCACCTTGAGGGGTGCAGTTTTTAGAATGGTGTCACTTTTGGGTATTTTCTGTCATAAAGACCTCTCAAAGTGACTTCAAATGTGATGTGGTCCCTAAAAAAATGGTTTTGTAAATTTTGTTGGAAAAATGAGAAATCGCTGGTCAACTTTTAATCCTTATAGCTACCTAACAAAAAAAAATTTTGGTTCCAAAATTGTGCTGATGTAAAGTAAACATGTGGGAAATGTTATTTATTAACTATTTTGTGTGACATATCTCTCTGATTTAAGGTCATAAAAATTAAAATTTAGAAAATTGCTAAATTTTCAAAATTTTCGCCAAATTTCAATTTTTTTCACAAATAAACGCAAGTGATATCGAAGAAATTTAACCACAATCATGAAGTACAATATGTCACAAAACAACATTCTCATAAACAGGTGGATCCGTTGAAGATTTCCAGAGTAATTACCTCATAAAGTGACAGTGGTCAGAATTGTAAAAATTGGCCTGGTCATTAACGTGCAAACCACCCTCGGGGGTAAAGGGGTTAACATGAAATGTACTAATTAATTAAATTAATTAAAAATTAACTTTTAATAGATATATTAAAATTGTGTACTATAAATACAAAAATATATCAGAAAAAGTGGAGAGACTCCCAAATATGTGCAAAAAACGCTATCAGTTCTATGGTTTCCACATGTCGAATACAAAAAAATGGAAAAAAACAAGATCCAATAGGTCTTAAAAATACCCTATAGAAAACTCTATGTATTTCCTGGTATTCCCTGCCTAGCCGCAGAGGTTGGCACCCTAAAAGTGTATTTGGCACCCTTGCTCAATGGAGGCTGGCCCTAATGTGCCCTATAGTTCCCTAACATAGAACAAATAAATATACACAAAACTACAAAGTAATACAGATAAACTGCAGTAAACCATAACCCAATGAAAAGTCAATTGATAACATAGGCAAAAATTAAAATTACATATGGATCCAACAATATATATGGACACAACCTGTGTCCCAATGTATTATTCACCCAATAGAATGCAGGCTCATTCTTTTATGTAAGATACTTAGATATGTAGTATAAGATAATCAAGTGTCCAAGAATGAAGTTATTTTACCCTATTCAGAGTAGGTAAAGATGAAGTATATAAATCAATCAAACTTCATCATGTTGAAATATGTAAAATAAATAAAGATATGATATATAGACACTCTTAAAAGGAATCTGTCAGCAAGTTTTTGTTATGTAATCTGAAGAACACAGAATTTAGGGATGTGTCACTTGTCAAAGTGCATGCTGTTGTTTACTAACTGTGAAGGATTTATCCCTAAGAGATTAACATTGCTCAACTAGTCTATGGACTTTGTACATGGAGATCCTGGTGTATTCGGGGTTAGCTTTCTCAGCTTTGCATCATTGCTAAATCCAATAACTCTGTGTCAGAACGGATGCACCCAGTAAAATAAGTGATATATTGTTGGATTCATCTTCTTCTGTGGGCCCTGAGCTGGGAAGAGGGGGTGTCCCGGCGGTGCAAGGCAGGAGCGGAGTCCCCATCGTACACATTGATATCCTGGCGGCCTACAGTAAAATGGCGATGGAGATTTCGCATGCGTAGATTGAGATCTTGGCTCGCCATTGAGCCAAGATCTAAATCCACGCATGCGCCGCCAACCAGCGGCGACCTTGTTCCTGTCTCCTGTGACACCGCTCCACCACCGCCACCCCCAACCATGGTCAGCTAATTTTGGACTATAAAACGCACCCACATTTTCCTCCCAAATTTTGGGGAAAAAGTGCTTCTTGTAGTCCGAAAAATATGGTTTCTTAAAAATAGTAAAGCTGAAATATAATGATGCATTGCAGGGCATCTGAAAAGGATAGATGAACTCCTTGATAGTGTGCATAGTATTTGTCCCACTCCTAGTTGAAATAACCCCGGCCAGAAGTTCTCACTAGAGATGAGCGTTGTTCTACTCGAACTGTTCGCCAATCTCAAATTCGAGCTGTTTTGGGCGGTGTTCGAGCCGGTCGGCGAACACGAACAATTTGAGAAAAATTCGGCTGTTCGAGGTTATGTTCGATAACTGTTCGTGCACCAAAATGATAACTGGATTTTTTCTCAGTAATGATGAAAATTAATGTTAATACGCAGTTTGAGTGTACAGCGGGGCGGGGGGAGGGGCAGGGGATGGATCTCTGCAGGAACAATGAAGATCTCCATTTTTTTTTCTCTTTCCCGCATTTGCAGTGGGGAGGTGCAATCTGTCAGCCTATCAGCAGCGCACACACGGAGCGAAGTGCTTTTTTTCACACAAGCAAGGGCATGTGTGATTGGCAGTGTATGTCACATGTCCTTGCCCTATAAGACCAAGCCATTTTCCCCGTCGCCACCATTTTCTCACTGCTGCAGCTGCGTGTTAGACGGCACCGCTGTTGCTGTGTGCGCTATACCTTGTTAATTTCAAGCCAATTTTCGCACAAATATACAGATAGCTTGGGAGTAGGGAATAGTTGTGATTGCAGTCGTTTTAAGGACTAGGTTACAGCATTTCCTACGACTTTTATCAGGCAGGTCTGTGCTCTTAAATAGATAGATTGTGGGAGTAAAGACTAATTGTAATTGGAGTCCTTTTCAGGACTAGGTTACATCAGTTCCTATCAGTTTTTGCCAGGCAGGTCTGTGCCAGTGCTGTGCAAGTTTTTTTCACAGCATTTGGCTGAATCTAGCAAAGCTAATCCTTTTTGGCCTATTGCAGAGTGTGTTAGTCAGTGGAGTAGCCTATCTGTGTTGCAAGATATACCACCTGTGTATAGAACACCAATTTTTTTACTGCACCTAGTGAAGTAAAATCTTTTGGGCATAGCATCATTCTATTAGTCCATCTATACTGAACTCCATCAGGTTGCAAACTGAATATAATTTTTTTCTGCATCTAGCTCTGAAAAAATATTTGGGCTTCTAGCGGTGTGTGGGACTTGGTCTATTAGTCCATCTATACTGACCTCCATCAGGTTGCAAATTAAAAATAATTTTTTTCTGCATCTAGCTCTGAAAAAATATTTGGGCTTCTAGCAGTGTGTGGGACTTGGTCTATTAGTCCATCTATACTGACCTCCATCAGGTTGCAAATTAAAAATAATTTTTTTCTGCATCTAGCTCTGAAAAAATATTTGGGCTTCTAGCAGTGTGTGGGACTTGGTCTATTAGTCCATCTATACTGACCTCCATCAGGTTGCAAATTAAAAATAATTTTTTCTTCATTTATCTCTGAAAAAATATTTGGGCTTCTAGCAGCGTGTGGGACTTGTTCTATTAGTCCATCTATACTGACCTCCATCAGGTTGCAAATTAAAAATATTTTTTTTCTGCATCTAGCTCTGAAAAAATATTTGGGCTTCTAGCAGTGTGTGGGACTTGGTCTATTAGTCCATCTATACTGACCTCCATCAGGTTGCAAATTAAAAATAATTTTTTTCTGCATCTAGCTCTGAAAAAATATTTGGGCTTCTAGCAGTGTGTGGGACTTGGTCTATTAGTCGATCTATACTGACCTCCATCAGGTTGCAAATTAAAAATAATTTTTTTCTTCATTTATCTCTGAAAAAATATTTGGGCTTCTAGCAGCGTGTGGGACTTGTTCTATTAGTCCATCTATACTGACCTCCATCAGGTTGCAAATTAAAAATAATTTTTTTCTGCATCTAGCTCTGAAAAAATATTTGGGCTTCTAGCAGTGTGTGGGACTTGGTCTATTAGTCCATCTATACTGACCTCCATCAGGTTGCAAATTAAAAATAATTTTTTTCTGCATCTAGCTCTGAAAAAATATTTGGGCTTCTAGCAGTGTGTGGGACTTGGTCTATTAGTCCATCTATACTGACCTCCATCAGGTTGCAAATTGAATAAAAAAATTTTCTGCATCTAGCTCTGAAAAAATATTTGGGCTTCTAGCAGTGTGTGGGACTTGGTCTATTAGTCCATCTATACTGACCTCCATCAGGTTGCAAATTGAATAAAAAAATTTTCTGCATCTAGCTCTGAAAAAATATTTGGGCCTCTAGCGGTGTGTGGGACTTGGTCTATTAGTCCATCTATACTGACCTCCATCAGGTTGCAAATTAAAAATATTTTTTTTCTGCATCTAGCTCTGAAAAAATATTTGGGCTTCTAGCAGTGTGTGGGACTTGGTCTATTAGTCCATCTATACTGACCTCCATCAGGTTGCAAATTAAAAATAATTTTTTTCTGCATCTAGCTCTGAAAAAATATTTGGGCTTCTAGCAGTGTGTGGGACTTGGTCTATTAGTCCATCTATACTGACCTCCATCAGGTTGCAAATTAAAAATAATTTTTTTCTTCATTTATCTCTGAAAAAATATTTGGGCTTCTAGCAGCGTGTGGGACTTGTTCTATTAGTCCATCTATACTGACCTCCATCAGGTTGCAAATTAAAAATATTTTTTTTCTGCATCTAGCTCTGAAAAAATATTTGGGCTTCTAGCAGTGTGTGGGACTTGGTCTATTAGTCCATCTATACTGACCTCCATCAGGTTGCAAATTAAAAATAATTTTTTTCTTCATTTATCTCTGAAAAAATATTTGGGCTTCTAGCAGCGTGTGGGACTTGTTCTATTAGTCCATCTATACTGACCTCCATCAGGTTGCAAATTAAAAATAATTTTTTTCTGCATCTAGCCCAGCCAATAGTTTTGGCCTAATACCACAGTTTGGCCACTCAGCTCTGCTCGGTTACCATCCATTGTTTTTTTGTGCAAACAACTCCAGAGTTGTGAATTAGTTAACCACCAAGATGAGTGGAAAAAGTCCTGCTGCTGGTGGAAAGGGGAATAGGCGTGTTGGGAAGGGGAAAAAAGGTTGTGTCCGTGGGGTAGGTGCAGAAGAAAGACCATCTTCCAGCCAAACTAAAATGTCTACTTCTTTTAGCGGACAATGTGATAAGATCCCTTTCTTACGGCCACGCCAATCGCTACAAATTCCAGATGAGGCACAAAAACAGCAGGTGCTTCAACGGATATCAAGTGCTCCTTTAAGTGGGCTCTCCTCCACATCAACTTCAACATCACAAATACTCCAGTCCTCAAAGGTGTCACCCAAATCGCACTTGCTTCCTCACAGCTCCCAAATCTCCAGCTGCCCGTCTGAGTATGAGGTAGAACAGATGGTTGAGTCTGCAGAGCTGTTTACTCATACTATAGCCTGGGAATCAGAGGTCGACTCCAGCGCTTCTGTGAATCCAGACGAGGAAATGATCTGCACTGATGGCCAGAATCTTTATGAGTCGGATCCAGGACCAGACGCAGAAGGTTCTGACCATAATGTAGACCCTCATTCCCAAACTGTAACTCCTGTTGGTGGAGACAATGAGGAAGACGATGATAAGACTCAAATACCTGATTGGAGCGACAACTTTAGTTTTTTGTCAGGGCAGGAACAGGTTGGCTCTGAGGACGACGGGTGTGATAACGCACAGGGTGATGATGATGAGGTCGGAGATCCCACTTACTGTCAACCCACAGTCAGCCAAGAGATGAGGTCAGCAGAGGAGGTGGAGGAAGATGCTAGTGACGACGAGGTCAGGTTGCGCCTTCCTGGACAGAGACGTAGTACTGGAAGCACGTCAACAACTGCATCCTCAAACACAACTCTGCCTCTCACCACAAGTCGTGGTGGCTCTTCAGGTCGCATGGGTGCTAAGCCTTGCATAGCCTGGGCATTTTTTCAGATCGATAAAGATGACCCAACTCGTGTTATCTGTAACATTTGTCAGCAAAAGCTAAGTAGAGGCCAAAAAATACATAGTTTGAGTACTTCATGCATGAACCGGCACATGGACATGAAGCATAAGTTGCAGTGGGAAGCTCAGTGTGCTACAATGCGGTCTAGCCGGCCGGGCCAACCACCGTCTGCCATATCTTGTGCATCCGCGGCCTCTTCATCCTTTGTGACTGGGGGGACAGCAGTCACACCTGTTTTGGGGCGCAGACCTGCCACCTCTTTACCCGCAACAGCCAGCGTGATTGGCAGGTCATCATTTTCTTTGGAGGTGGTAACACCAGCTGGTGTTGAGCGCTGTCCGACATCGATAGCACCACCTTTGGATCAAGGCAACCTAACATGTCCGCCTGCATCTTCCTCACAGACCGGCAGTTTGCCAGGGACACCCTTATCAACCCCGTCTAAGCACAATAGCCAGCCCTCGGTCCCTCAGATGTGGACAAGTAAAAGACCATTTCCTCCTAGCCATGAGAAAGCTAAGAGGTTGAATTTCACCATCTGCAAGCTCTTGGCTACAGAAATGCTGCCTTTCCGCCTGGTGGACACAGAGGATTTTCGAGACCTTATGTCCGTCGCAGTGCCCCAGTACCAGATGCCCAGTCGGCACTACTTCTCAAAGAAAGGTGTGCCTGCACTCCACCAGCATGTCGCACACAACATCACCGCTTCTTTGAGAAACTCTGTGTGTGACAGGGTGCATTTCACCACAGACACTTGGACGAGTAGGCATGGACAGGGGCGTTACATGTCGCTGACTGGGCACTGGGTAACTATGGTGACAGCAGGACAAGGGGCTGCTGTCCAAGTCTTGCCGTCCCCACGAGTTGTGCGTCAATCCTCTTTATGTCAAAGTTCCTCCACTGCTTCTGCCTCCTCAACCTCCTCTCGGTCTTCCACCTGCACCCAAAGCCTGTCTGGTCATGCCACAAGCTTTCTAACTGCGCAGAAGGGATCCTGCACACCTCCTTACTATGCTGGCAGTAGGGCTCAACGTCATCAGGCGGTTTTTACATTGAAATGTCTGGGAAATGTGAGTCACACAGCTGAGGAGTTGTGGTCAGCTCTGGAGAACCAATTTCATGAATGGTTGTCTCCACTGGACCTGAAACCAGGGAAGGCCGTGTGCGACAATGCTGCAAACCTGGGTGCGGCCCTTCGCCGGGGCAATGTCACACACGTGCCTTGTATGGCTCACGTGTTGAACCTGGTTGTCCAGCAATTTTTAGCCCACTATCCCAGACTAGATGGCCTTCTGCAGAGGGCACGGTCGCTGTGTGCTCACTTCCGCCGTTCGCATCCCGCAGCTCAGCGACTTACATCTCTACAGAAGTTGTTGGGCCTGCCACTTCACCGGCTAAAATGCGATGTGCCTACCCGGTGGAATTCAACTCTGCACATGTTGCAGCGACTGTGGCAGCACCGACAAGCCCTGGTGCAATACGTTCTGACGTATAGCCTGGGCCAACGAGATTCAGAGGTGGGGCAAATCACGCTGGAGGAGTGGTCTCAGATCAGGAACCTATGCACCCTTCTGCACAGTTTTGAAATGGCGACGAAGATGTTTAGTGCTGACGATGCCATTATCAGCATGACTATTCCGGTGATTTACATGCTGGAGCACATGTTAAACAGAATTCGGAGTCAGGTGGTGGCACAAGAGGAGGTGGAGGAAGTAGAGGAGGAGGAGTTGTATGCGGAAGGGCTAACATCTGCAAGGTCCAGACGGTCGGCAGCACCAAGGCGGCAGGCATGTGAGGGTGGGGGAGATGGTTTTACCAGGGCGCATGGTAGCAGCCAAACTAGTGAGGAAGGTGCAGGAGCCCAGGAAGAAGTGGAGGACGAACTGATGGAAGACTCATCAGATGAGGGAGACCTTGATCACATTTCTGTTGTGCGAGGTTGGGGGGAGAGGACAGAGGAAGGAAGCATGATTGTTACCTCGCCACCAACACAACAGGGACTTGGTGCTCCTGGATGCGCAACACACATGAGTGCCTTCTTGCTGCACTACCTGCAACATGACCCTCGAATTGTGAGAATTAGAAATAATCCTGACTACTGGGTTGCCACACTGTTAGATCCCCGGTACAAAAGTAAATTTGCAGAAATTATTCCTGCCATAGAAAGGGATGCACGCATGCAGGAGTATCAGCAGAGACTGTTGCAGAATCTTACATGTGCTTTTCCACAAAATACCAGTGGTGCACGTAGTGAATCTCACAGTTCCAACTTGCCAACCGTGGGACCGTCAAGTGTTCAGCACTCAAACCGTAACAGAACCACAGTATCTGCTGGTAACATCAATTTTGCGGAATCATTTCACCACTTTTTTAGCCCATCCTTTGCAAGGCCACAGGAGACAAGAAGTCTGACACATAGTCAACGCCTAGAGACGATGGTACAGGAGTATCTCCAAGTAAACATTGAAGCCACGACTGTGTCACTGGACCCTTGCTCTTTTTGGGCTTCCAATCTGGATAAATGGCCGGAGCTAGCCACTTACGCCTTGGAGATCTTGTCATGCCCTGCAGCCAGCGTTCTGTCTGAACGTGTGTTCAGCGCTGCTGGTGGTGTGCTGACAGATAAGCGCACGCGGCTCTCCACTGATAATGTAGACAGACTCACGTTCATAAAGATGAACAAATCATGGATCCGAAACGACTTTTCTACCCCTGTGTCATCCTGGGGAGAGTAAAAGCTTGATGATTGGTTAAAATCACCCTACCAACCGTTTTAAGCTTTCAAATTACTAATCATGTTTATCTGTATCTTGACTGGAAAATAATTTGGGCTTTGTAGCAGTGTGCAGCACTGATCCTATTAGGCCATCTATAATAAGCTTCACCAGATTTAAAATTAAAAATAATTTTTAGCTGCATCTAGCCCGGAAAATAATTTTGGGGCTCCGAGATGCGCAAGACACATAAGTGCCTTCTTGCTGCACTACCTGCAGCATGACCCTCATATTGTCAGAATTCGAAGTAATCATGACTACTGGGTTGCCACACTCTTAGATCCCCCAAACTTTTCGATCAACCTTTTCATTTTAATAAAGACCAAAAAAATGGTCATTTTTGAAATTATAAGCATTAGCAGGTTGTTAGAAACTGAAATCAAACAGTTTTCAACTCAAAACTTTATTCTAGGTGATGTTACATTTTCACATAGGACCCCTTGTTCGAAAGGAGCTTCTGAACTCTCTCGTCCATTGAATTTGTCAGGTTTTGGATGGTTTCTGCTTCAATTGTTTTGCATGAGGACAGAATACCCTCCCAGAGCTGTTGCTTAGATGTGAACTGCCTCCCGCCATCATAGACACTCCTTTTAATGATGCTCCAAAGGTTCTGAATGGGGTAGAGGTCAGGGGAGCATGGGGGTCACACCATAAGTTTGTCCCCTTTTATGCCCATATCAGCCAGAGATGCAGATGTTTTATGTGCAGCATGAGATGGTGCATTATCATGCAGAAAAATGATCTTGCTGTGAAATACACGGTTCTTCTTCTTGAACCATGGCAGGAAGTGCTGTTTGAGAAAATCCACATACATTATGGAGTTCATCTTTAGCGCCTTCAGGGATCCTAAAGGGGCCGACAATCTCTCTCCCCATGATTCCAGCCCAAAACATTACTCCACCTCCTCCTTGTTGGCGCTGTAGCCGTGTTTGCGTGGGGTGTCCATCAACCAGCCATCCTCCACTCCATTCATCTGGACCATCGAGCGCTGCACGGCACTCATCCGTGAACAAAACAGTTTTGAAATCAGTCTTCATGTAATGTTTGGCCCACTGGAGCCATTTCTGCTTGTGTGAAGTGGATAGAGGAGGTCGACAGGATGGCATATGCACAGCTGCAAACCTCTGAAGGACCCTGCATCTTGTTGTTCGGGGGACGTTGGAGGCACAAGCAGCTTCAAAAACTTGTCTGCTGCTATGACAAGGCTTTTTTTGCGGCTGCTGTTTCAACCTGACGTAATTGCCTGTAGGAACGAGTCCTCAATTTGCCCTTATCAGCACGCACACGTGTGTACTGTGAATCAGCTACATACTTCTTGATTGCCAAGACACTTCATCCTGATCATCGCACAATGTTGATTGTAGTCATGCCTTGACCTAAACACTCCACAATTTGTTGCTTCTCAGCAGCCGACACATCCTTTTTCTTTCCCATTTTGGCAGAAAATGTAGGCTGCTTAATAATGTGAGAGAGCCTTCTTAAGTAGTCTTGCCTTTCATTGGACACACCTGCCAAACTAATTAGCACAGGTGTCTGCAATTGCTTACAGTGATATAAAGAGCCCTGACACACATCACCATCAATGAGTTTAACTGACAAACAAACAAATTCTTCCCTTATCACTCCTAAACACTTTTTGCATAATAATTTGGAACGCGGTGTACATGTGCTTTTCCACAAAACACCAGTGGTTCACGTAGTGAATCTTACAGTTCTAACTTGCCAACCGTGGTCTGTATGGAATTGTTCAATAAAGGGCCCAAAATTAAGATAACATAGATGGGAGAGGTCTCTATGAATAGGAATTCCTAAGTATTTGATACCCTGTGAGGGCCAGGCAAAGGGAAAGTTGGACTGGATGGAATCCTATATGGATTTAGGGAGGGAGACATCGAGGGCCTCAGACTTCGCTGCATTGATTTTAAAATTTTACCATGTAACAAAGTGATCTATTTCAGCCATAACAGCAGGGATGGATATATGTGATTGAGTGATATATACTAGGACATCATCAGCAAATAGAGAGCACTTGTACTCGGTGCCTCCCACCTCAATCCACCTAATATTGGGGTTATGGCGAATTGATGAGAGCAGGTGCTCCGTCACTAGGATGTATAAGAGAGGGGACAGAGGACATCCCTGCCTTGTCCCATTGGTGATTGTGAAAGGTGATGAAAATGTTCTGACGCACCCCCTGGGCCTTGGGACACCCGGAGCCGGACACTTTTTGGTGGATGCTGGTGGTTGTAGTCTTCGTGGCGGCGATCCGGTTCCGTGGCTCAGGGCGGTCAAACCAGTGGCGGAACTATTTATGTGGTTTTGATGTTTAAATGTCCGACTACGCCACCCGTGGATTGCGGTCAGAGTGAACCGCCGCTACAGGGCAGACCGCTAAGGCTGGTGTTGTGGGTGCAGCAGAGCGTAGCATAACTCCCCACGGGAGGAGTATAGCCTCAGGGCAGTGTATGCGGAGGATGGGGGTGATGGTGCAGGGCAGCAGCAGTAACGACACGGAGTCAGTGATGCAGTTCAGGGCCTTTACTCACAGTTCTTATTATCCAGACCACGTCTGCAGGTAACGGCTGCCCACGTCGTACTGTGCTCACCAGGTGAGGGGCTCAGACAACTCCCAGATAACTTTGGAGCGCTTCACAGGACCCCCTTTGTGTGTCCTTTGTCTGGCCTTTCTTACCAACACTTCTGTCCGGCTGCCTCGGGCCTCCTCTTGGTAAACTTGGCGCCAGTTTCCCTGACCCTATGTGGTGCCTTCCTAGCGGGTGGAGCAAGGGGCTGCGCCACATAAAATGTCAGAGCCTCCGGTTTCTAGCTGAGGGTCGTTTCTTGCCTCCACTAGTTCGGGGACCGGTCTCCCCCTTTGGCCTGACCCCTCCACGCAGGTGGATTCGGGCGTGCGGTGGCGACTCGCCCGTCCGCACCCCTGGGATCCCTTCATTCCTCGTTCCTGGAGCCTTCTCCGCTCCTCTTCCTTCCTTCTCCCTCTTGCAGGCCTGGGCCTCTGTTACTAGGCCCGCCTCCGGAGCAGAGCTCATGCAGAGCCCCTGCTCCCTGCCACTTCTGCTCAGACTTCTCTGCACTGAACTAAGATGGTGCCCACCTTTTATACTCCCTTCTCAATGCACCCAGGAACTGCTTCCTCCCTGCTCCTGCACTGCAGGGTTCCCCTTCCTCAGTGTTCCCTCCCCCCACTCCAGCCAGGGACAGGGACTGTCGTGCCCATCTCAGGGGCATATTGGTCGCCCTGCCCCACGGCAATGTGGTGTAATGCATGCAGGTGTCGGGTCCTGATCCACACTCCATCCTTATCTGAGAGTGAGATATCACACCTCTGGGTGAGGTGCAATACGTCTGTAGCAACCGAGCCCTCGGTGCTACAGTTCCATTTATCTTCAGCCTAGGTGACGTATTGTGATACAGGGCCATGATTTTGGCTATAAAAGGGTCCCCTAGACCCCTACCCCAAGCTTTTTAAGAGAATCATATATGGCGTGCCAGGAGACTCTATGGAATGCTTTCTCAGCATCCAACGAGAGTATCTACTTACAAATTTTTAACTGCATCTAGCCCAGGAAATGCTTTGTGCCTAGTAGCAGTGTCTGCTAGTCAGCGGATTATCCCGGCTGTTAAGCAAGCTACACCACCTGTAGTTTGGACACTTAATTTTTTCAAAGGAAATGCTTCGGGACCACGGGATACTTAGTGAAGAGCATCAGGAGGCACCCCAAGGCATAGGGGCTGGGACTGGCACTAGGATGCCTTGCGGTGGACAGCCGAGCTCGATCCTTATAAAAGCTTTTTAACTGCAGCAGCTTTAGTGGACGCTACTGGAGCTGGAATTACGCGGCTGCTGGCATGAGACTTGCCCTCCAATAGATCCTTGTAAATGGATTTAAAGTGTATTCATTCAAATTAGAGGGACAATTTAAATTAAAAAGCTTAGAGCTGCCTCCACCACAGGGGGGCTCGCTCGACCCACCAGCGGACAGGCACCAGTATTGGGAGAGGGGGGCTGGCCGTCAGGGTTCACCGCGGCTCTGGCACAAACCCGGCGACACGGAGGTGGCACGGGCAGGAGCGGACTGAACGTGTCGGCTTCTCACTTTTTGGATTTTAGAAGGGCATGACATGCCTATATCTGTGTCTCCCCCTCCTTTTACTCCTCCACCTCTTTTCTTTTCGCATGACTATATGTACTTGTCACTTTTCCATGTGTTAGTTGTGTCTTCTGAGCAGTTTGTCAGCTTTTGGACACCTTTGAAGGTGTTTTCTATGTGTTTCTATGTGTTTTTGTTTGCCTGCCATTGGTTTTAACGGTGTTCGAAGGTGTTCGACGAACAGTTCGACGAACAGTTCGGCGAACACACGGGTGTTCGACGAACCGAACTCGAACACTACGGGGGTGGCTCAACACTAGTTCTCACATATCGGAAGTGCCTTGCCTTGCGGTCCACCGGCTTTGTGCATGCACGCTCCTCATCATTCTCATATGCACTCCTGGTATGCATTCTATGGCATGCGTTCCACTGGTACTGCGCCTGCTTCGCATAGTCTGTCACTTATGTGATCAAGATATGTATTGCACAGTCAGAGATCTGTAATTTATAGGGCAGGAACATTTGCATAAGTAGATGACTCCTTCAGTTTTACAATTTGCGAAATGCATGCATTTAAAAGACTGGTCATGCTTATGTAATCTATAGGGCAGGAACATTTGAATAAGTAGATGACTCCTTCATTTTTACAATTTAAGAAATGCATGCATTTAAAAGACCTCCCCGTGTTTGACACTTCAATATATTGACAAAAGGAACAAACCCTGTATTTAAAAGTACCCAAGTCCCTAAATTTCAGCTAAGTACCAGTTCTTTTGGGAGAGACATAGGCACTATGTACTAATTAATCCTCAATAGATCTGCCATTTCTGAACATTATGGCAGGAAGTGGAGGGATCAGATCACAGATCTCAGGACCTGCTTGGAGGATACTCTAATTTTATTAAGAATCTCACAAATGCTGGCTGTATTGTCATCAAACGTTCCGACGAGCCTAATAGTCTTCCTCTCTCCTTTTGGGGCCTAATAGGGTTGACCCTTCCTGGTTAATAGCAAATTTAAATACATCATTAAGTTCAGAATGTGGATAGCCCCTCTCCATAAATCTGTTCCTCCACTGCTGTGCTTCCTGATGAAAGGAGAAGGAGTTAAAGCAATTCCTACAGACACGCAGGTATTGCCCTTTTGAAATGCCTTTTTTTAAAGGGAATCAGTCAGCAGGGTTTTGACATGTATTCTGAAGACAGCATGCTGTAGGTGTTAAAACACAGATTATAGTGATTCCTCTCTTAACAAGTTCCATGCATTTGTTTAATTACAATGATTGTTTTAGCACCAGTAGCTTATCATTGCTGTGACTAGCTTTGTGTGTGAGTCCTGGTCCCAAACGCACCCTCCTGTGATAAGCAGATCACTGTCTATGGACTTTGTACATACAGAGCCTGGTGTGGGTGAGGTTAGCTTTCTTGGTTCTGCTGCATTGCTAAATCTAAAAACTCTGATTGTGTCAGAACGACAGCACCCTTTAATCTAAGCGATATATCATTGGATTCAGTTTCTCTTTGCCTACATTAGGATGCTCTCAGATGAGGTAGCAAAAACCTGCTGATAGATTCCCTTTAAAGCTGTAGGGATGGTTACTATACCACAGAAGCAAATTGTTGATAGACATAGGTTTGGAGAAAATTTTGGTCTGGGGATGTCCCTCTCCTTCTTTTTCAATGTTAACATCCAGGAAATTGATGGAATTACAGTTTATTTCTGACATAAATTTAATTTCTATATGGTTCGCTTTAAGGTCTTGTATGAACCTATTGAAAGGTTATAGAAAAAATTCTCCAGGTTGATTATAGGAATAAAACGTCACATTTATTGCATATTCGTTAAAAATAACATGCTAGACACACCAATGGAAAAACACAGAGGACACAAAACCAACGCGTTTCCACTTACACATAGTCTGATGTATGGGAGTTCAGTTAAAACTTATATACACACCTTTTTGAAACACCTGGATATCTAATAATTTGTATGTTAAGATCAAGTTAACCCTGTGTTACATGGAAGAATAAGAAAGGTGTAGAATTTTTTTAGTTAAAGCTAGTAGGAAAAGCTGGAAAGATTAAATAAATGTATTTAATTATATTGTAATATCAGGTCTTGTCTTTTAAATCCTATAATCGACACTGGATAATTATTTCTATATTTTCTGCTATTGAGAAGCGCCAAGGACTGAGGCAGCTCCATGCGGTGATCTTTCTTACTACGAGGTGCCTTGGAATATGCTGAGCTGACTTCCCATCACCTCTTCCCTACTTTATGCATTGAAAGAGTTTGTGTTCCCTTCCCATATTACCAAAACATCATCAATATATCTTCCCCAGAATAATATCTGGGGATACCAATATGAGGTTTCATTGCCTCCAAAGACTATCAGGTACTCCCACAAGCCCAGGAACAGGTTGGTGTAGGTAGGTGCACATGAGTCATTCCCCTGACCTGGTGATAGATGCTGCCATTGAAGGTGCAATAGTTGTGCATAAGTATTAAACATAGCAGTTCCTGAACAAAGGTTTTATGTGTCCTCAGGTGTATGCCTCTTGATCTCCGGTAATACCCCACCGCTTTTTGTCTAGCATCATGCAGGATACTGCTATATAACACCTCTACGTCTAAATACCAACTGATAAATCATCATTCAATGTGATGCCCTCCAATTTGAGATGATCCCATGTATCTCTCACATATGATGGTAAAGAGACCACAAATTCCTGCAATACCTTATCTACATAGATGCTACATTTTTGTGCAGTATAATTGTTCCCTGATACCATGAGGCTTCCTTTTAGGGGATTAGGCCCTTGTGGATCTTTGGGAGCCTGTAAAAAGTTGGGCTCATAGGGTATTTCATTTCAGACAGATGAAGTTCATCTCACTTTTGGACATCAGCCCAGAGAACTTTATATTCACTCTTAACTAAACCATACGGTTATCACCATAACCATACTGTTAACACCACACCTGCATTTCATAATATTAGTAGAATTTAAAAATTAATTTGTAAAAAATGTCCACAGCAGTAGGTAATTTACTTTAAAGGGTACCTGTCATTTTAAAAAAAAAACTTCTGACATGTCATAATTAGAGATGAGCGTTGTTCTACTCGAACTGTTCGCCAATCTCAAATTCGAGCTGTTTTGGGCGGTGTTCGAGCCGGTCGGCGAACACGAACAATTTGAGAAAAATTCGGCTGTTCGAGGTTATGTTCGATAACTGTTCGTGCACCAAAATCATAACTGGATTTTTTCTCAGTAATGATGAAAATTAATGTTAATACGCAGTTTGAGTGTACAGCGGGGCGGGGGGAGGGGCAGGGGATGGATCTCTGCAGGAACAATGAAGATCTCCATTTTTTTTTCTCTTTCCCGCATTTGCAGTGGGGAGGTGCAATCTGTCAGCCTATCAGCAGCGCACACACGGAGCGAAGTGCTTTTTTTCACACAAGCAAGGGCATGTGTGATTGGCAGTGTATGTCACATGTCCTTGCCCTATAAGACCAAGCCATTTTCCCCGTCGCCACCATTTTCTCACTGCTGCAGCTGCGTGTTAGACGGCACCGCTGTTGCTGTGTGCGCTATACCTTGTTAATTTCAAGCCAATTTTCGCACAAATATACAGATAGCTTGGGAGTAGGGAATAGTTGTGATTGCAGTCCTTTTAAGGACTAGGTTACAGCATTTCCTACGACTTTTATCAGGCAGGTCTGTGCTCTTAAATAGATAGATTGTGGGAGTAAAGACTAATTGTAATTGGAGTCCTTTTCAGGACTAGGTTACATCAGTTCCTATCAGTTTTTGCCAGGCAGGTCTGTGCCAGTGCTGTGCAAGTTTTTTTCACAGCATTTGGCTGAATCTAGCAAAGCTAATCCTTTTTGGCCTATTGCAGAGTGTGTTAGTCAGTGGAGTAGCCTATCTGTGTTGCAAGATATACCACCTGTGTATAGAATACCAATTTTTTTACTGCACCTAGTGAAGTAAAATCTTTTGGGCATAGCATCATTCTATTAGTCCATCTATACTGACCTCCATCAGGTTGCAAACTGAATATAATTTTTTTCTGCATCTAGCTCTGAAAAAATATTTGGGCTTCTAGCGGTGTGTGGGACTTGGTCTATTAGTCTATCTATACTGACCTCCATCAGGTTGCAAATTAAAAATAATTTTTTTCTGCATCTAGCTCTGAAAAAATATTTGGGCTTCTAGCAGTGTGTGGGACTTGGTCTATTAGTCCATCTATACTGACCTCCATCAGGTTGCAAATTAAAAATAATTTTTTTCTTCATTTATCTCTGAAAAAATATTTGGGCTTCTAGCAGCGTGTGGGACTTGTTCTATTAGTCCATCTATACTGACCTCCATCAGGTTGCAAATTAAAAATAATTTTTTTCTGCATCTAGCTCTGAAAAAATATTTGGGCTTCTAGCAGTGTGTGGGACTTGGTCTATTAGTCCATCTATACTGACCTCCATCAGGTTGCAAATTAAAAATAATTTTTTTCTGCATCTAGCTCTGAAAAAATATTTGGGCTTCTAGCGGTGTGTGGGACTTGGTCTATTAGTCCATCTATACTGACCTCCATCAGGTTGCAAATTAAAAATAATTTTTTTCTGCATCTAGCTCTGAAAAAATATTTGGGCTTCTAGCAGTGTGTGGGACTTGGTCTATTAGTCCATCTATACTGACCTCCATCAGGTTGCAAATTAAAAATAATTTTTTTCTGCATCTAGCTCTGAAAAAATATTTGGGCTTCTAGCAGTGTGTGGGACTTGGTCTATTAGTCCATCTATACTGACCTCCATCAGGTTGCAAATTAAAAATTATTTTTTTCTGCATCTAGCTCTGAAAAAATATTTGGGCTTCTAGCAGTGTGTGGGACTTGGTCTATTAGTCCATCTATACTGACCTCCATCAGGTTGCAAATTAAAAATAATTTTTTTCTGCATCTAGCTCTGAAAAAATATTTGGGCTTCTAGCGGTGTGTGGGACTTGGTCTATTAGTCCATCTATACTGACCTCCATCAGGTTGCAAATTAAAAATAATTTTTTTCTGCATCTAGCTCTGAAAAAATATTTGGGCTTCTAGCAGTGTGTGGGACTTGGTCTATTAGTCCATCTATACTGACCTCCATCAGGTTGCAAATTAAAAATAATTTTTTTCTGCATCTAGCTCTGAAAAAATATTTGGGCTTCTAGCGGTGTGTGGGACTTGGTCTATTAGTCTATCTATACTGACCTCCATCAGGTTGCAAATTAAAAATATTTTTTTTCTGCATCTAGCTCTGAAAAAATATTTGGGCTTCTAGCAGTGTGTGGGACTTGGTCTATTAGTCCATCTATACTGACCTCCATCAGGTTGCAAATTAAAAATAATTTTTTTCTGCATTTAGCTCTGAAAAAATATTTGGGCTTCTAGCAGTGTGTGGGACTTGGTCTATTAGTCCATCTATACTGACCTCCATCAGGTTGCAAATTAAAAATAATTTTTTTCTTCATTTATCTCTGAAAAAATATTTGGGCTTCTAGCAGCGTGTTGGACTTGTTCTATTAGTCCATCTATACTGACCTCCATCAGGTTGCAAATTAAAAATAATTTTTTTCTGCATCTAGCTCTGAAAAAATATTTGGGCTTCTAGCAGTGTGTGGGACTTGGTCTATTAGTCCATCTATACTGACCTCCATCAGGTTGCAAATTAAAAATAATTTTTTTCTGCATCTAGCTCTGAAAAAATATTTGGGCTTCTAGCGGTGTGTGGGACTTGGTCTATTAGTCCATCTATACTGACCTCCATCAGGTTGCAAATTAAAAATAATTTTTTTCTGCATCTAGCTCTGAAAAAATATTTGGGCTTCTAGCAGTGTGTGGGACTTGGTCTATTAGTCCATCTATACTGACCTCCATCAGGTTGCAAATTAAAAATAATTTTTTTCTGCATCTAGCTCTGAAAAAATATTTGGGCTTCTAGCAGTGTGTGGGACTTGGTCTATTAGTCCATCTATACTGACCTCCATCAGGTTGCAAATTAAAAATTATTTTTTTCTGCATCTAGCTCTGAAAAAATATTTGGGCTTCTAGCAGTGTGTGGGACTTGGTCTATTAGTCCATCTATACTGACCTCCATCAGGTTGCAAATTAAAAATAATTTTTTTCTGCATCTAGCTCTGAAAAAATATTTGGGCTTCTAGCGGTGTGTGGGACTTGGTCTATTAGTCCATCTATACTGACCTCCATCAGGTTGCAAATTAAAAATATTTTTTTTCTGCATCTAGCTCTGAAAAAATATTTGGGCTTCTAGCAGTGTGTGGGACTTGGTCTATTAGTCCATCTATACTGACCTCCATCAGGTTGCAAATTAAAAATAATTTTTTTCTGCATCTAGCTCTGAAAAAATATTTGGGCTTCTAGCAGTGTGTGGGACTTGGTCTATTAGTCCATCTATACTGACCTCCATCAGGTTGCAAATTGAATAAAAAAATTTTCTGCATCTAGCTCTGAAAAAATATTTGGGCTTCTAGCAGTGTGTGGGACTTGGTCTATTAGTCCATCTATACTGACCTCCATCAGGTTGCAAATTGAATAAAAAAATTTTCTGCATCTAGCTCTGAAAAAATATTTGGGCTTCTAGCGGTGTGTGGGACTTGGTCTATTAGTCCATCTATACTGACCTCCATCAGGTTGCAAATTAAAAATAATTTTTTTCTGCATCTAGCTCTGAAAAAATATTTGGGCTTCTAGCAGTGTGTGGGACTTGGTCTATTAGTCCATCTATACTGACCTCCATCAGGTTGCAAATTAAAAATTATTTTTTTCTGCATCTAGCTCTGAAAAAATATTTGGGCTTCTAGCAGTGTGTGGGACTTGGTCTATTAGTCCATCTATACTGACCTCCATCAGGTTGCAAATTAAAAATAATTTTTTTCTTCATTTATCTCTGAAAAAATATTTGGGCTTCTAGCAGCGTGTGGGACTTGTTCTATTAGTCCATCTATACTGACCTCCATCAGGTTGCAAATTAAAAATAATTTTTTTCTGCATCTAGCTCTGAAAAAATATTTGGGCTTCTAGCAGTGTGTGGGACTTGGTCTATTAGTCCATCTATACTGACCTCCATCAGGTTGCAAATTAAAAATCATTTTTTTCTGCATCTAGCTCTGAAAAAATATTTGGGCTTCTAGCGGTGTGTGGGACTTGGTCTATTAGTCCATCTATACTGACCTCCATCAGGTTGCAAATTAAAAATAATTTTTTTCTGCATCTAGCTCTGAAAAAATATTTGGGCTTCTAGCAGTGTGTGGGACTTGGTCTATTAGTCCATCTATACTGACCTCCATCAGGTTGCAAATTAAAAAAAATTTTTTTCTGCATCTAGCTCTGAAAAAATATTTGGGCTTCTAGCGGTGTGTGGGACTTGGTCTATTAGTCCATCTATACTGACCTCCATCAGGTTGCAAATTAAAAATAATTTTTTTCTGCATCTAGCTCTGAAAAAATATTTGGGCTTCTAGCAGTGTGTGGGACTTGGTCTATTAGTCCATCTATACTGACCTCCATCAGGTTGCAAATTAAAAATAATTTTTTTCTGCATCTAGCTCTGAAAAAATATTTGGGCTTCTAGCAGTGTGTGGGACTTGGTCTATTAGTCCATCTATACTGACCTCCATCAGGTTGCAAATTAAAAATAATTTTTTTCTTCATTTATCTCTGAAAAAATATTTGGGCTTCTAGCAGCGTGTGGGACTTGTTCTACTAGTCCATCTATACTGACCTCCATCAGGTTGCAAATTAAAAATAATTTTTTTCTGCATCTAGCCCAGCCAATAGTTTTGGCCTAATACCCCAGTTTGGCCACTCAGCTCTGCTCGGTTACCATCCATTGTTTTTTTGTGCAAACAACTCCAGAGTTGTGAATTAGTTAACCACCAAAATGAGTGGAAAAAGGCCTGCTGCTGGTGGAAAGGGGAATAGGCGTGTTGGGAAGGGGAAAAAAGGTTGTGTCCGTGGGGTAGGTGCAGAAGAAAGACCATCTTCCAGCCAAACTAAAATGTCTACTTCTTTTAGCGGACAATGTGATAAGATCCCTTTCTTACGGCCACGCCAATCGCTACAAATTCCAGATGAGGCACAAAAACAGCAGGTGCTTCAACGGATATCAAGTGCTCCTTTAAGTGGGCTCTCCTCCACATCAACTTCAACATCACAAATACTCCAGTCCTCAAAGGTGTCACCCAAATCGCACTTGCTTCCTCACAGCTCCCAAATCTCCAGCTGCCCGTCTGAGTATGAGGTAGAACAGATGGTTGAGTCTGCAGAGCTGTTTACTCATACTATAGCCTGGGAATCAGAGGTCGACTCCAGCGCTTCTGTGAATCCAGACGAGGAAATGATCTGCACTGATGCCCAGAATCTTTATGAGTCGGATCCAGGACCAGACGCAGAAGGTTCTGACCATAATGTAGACCCTCATTCCCAAACTGTAACTCCTGTTGGTGGAGACAATGAGGAAGACGATGATAAGACTCAAATACCTGATTGGAGCGACAACTTTAGTTTTTTGTCAGGGCAGGAACAGGTTGGCTCTGAGGACGACGGGTGTGATAACGCACAGGGTGATGATGATGAGGTCGGAGATCCCACTTACTGTCAACCCACAGTCAGCCAAGAGATGAGGTCAGCAGAGGAGGTGGAGGAAGATGCTAGTGACGACGAGGTCAGGTTGCGCCTTCCTGGACAGAGACGTAGTACTGGAAGCACGTCAACAACTGCATCCTCAAACACAACTCTGCCTCTCACCACAAGTCGTGGTGGCTCTTCAGGTCGCATGGGTGCTAAGCCTTGCATAGCCTGGGCATTTTTTCAGATCGATAAAGATGACCCAACTCGTGTTATCTGTAACATTTGTCAGCAAAAGCTAAGTAGAGGCCAAAAAATACATAGTTTGAGTACTTCATGCATGAACCGGCACATGGACATGAAGCATAAGTTGCAGTGGGAAGCTCAGTGTGCTACAATGCGGCCTAGCCGGCCGGGCCAACCACCATCTGCCATATCTTGTGCATCCGCGGCCTCTTCATCCTCTGTGACTGGGGGGACAGCAGTCACACCTGTTTTGGGGCGCAGACCTGCCACCTCTTTACCCGCAACAGCCAGCGTGATTGGCAGGTCATCATTTTCTTTGGAGGTGGTAACACCAGCTGGTGTTGAGCGCTGTCCGACATCGATAGCACCACCTTTGGATCAAGGCAACCTAACATGTCCGCCTGCATCTTCCTCACAGACCGGCAGTTTGCCGGGGACACCCTTATCAACCCCGTCTAAGCACAATAGCCAGCCCTCGGTCCCTCAGATGTGGACAAGTAAAAGACCATTTCCTCCTAGCCATGAGAAAGCTAAGAGGTTGAATTTCACCATCTGCAAGCTCTTGGCTACAGAAATGCTGCCTTTCCGCCTGGTGGACACAGAGGATTTTCGAGACCTTATGTCCGTCGCAGTGCCCCAGTACCAGATGCCCAGTCGGCACTACTTCTCAAAGAAAGGTGTGCCTGCGCTCCACCAGCATGTCGCACACAACATCACCGCTTCTTTGAGAAACTCTGTGTGTGACAGGGTGCATTTCACCACAGACACTTGGACGAGTAGGCATGGACAGGGGCGTTACATGTCGCTGACTGGGCACTGGGTAACTATGGTGACAGCAGGACAAGGGGCTGCTGTCCAAGTCTTGCCGTCCCCACGAGTTGTGCGTCAATCCTCTTTATGTCAAAGTTCCTCCACTGCTTCTGCCTCCTCAACCTCCTCTCGGTCTTCCACCTGCACCCAAAGCCTGTCTGGTCATGCCACAAGCTTTCTAACTGCGCAGAAGGGATCCTGCACACCTCCTTACTATGCTGGCAGTAGGGCTCAACGTCATCAGGCGGTTTTTACATTGAAATGTCTGGGAAATGTGAGTCACACAGCTGAGGAGTTGTGGTCAGCTCTGGAGAACCAATTTCATGAATGGTTGTCTCTACTGGACCTGAAACCAGGGAAGGCCGTGTGCGACAATGCTGCAAACCTGGGTGCGGCCCTTCGCCGGGGCAATGTCACACATGTGCCTTGTATGGCTCACGTGTTGAACCTGGTTGTCCAGCAATTTTTAGCCCACTATCCCAGACTAGATGGCCTTCTGCAGAGGGCACGGTCGCTGTGTGCTCACTTCCGCCGTTCGCATCCCGCAGCTCAGCGACTTACATCTCTACAGAAGTCGTTGGGCCTGCCACTTCACCGGCTAAAATGCGATGTGCCTACCCGGTGGAATTCAACTCTGCACATGTTGCAGCGACTGTGGCAGCACCGACAAGCCCTGGTGCAATACGTTCTGACGTATAGCCTGGGCCAACGAGATTCAGAGGTGGGGCAAATCACGCTGGAGGAGTGGTCTCAGATCAGGAACCTATGCACCCTTCTGCACAGTTTTGAAATGGCGACGAAGATGTTTAGTGCTGACGATGCCATTATCAGCATGACTATTCCGGTGATTTACATGCTGGAGCACATGTTAAACAGAATTCGGAGTCAGGTGGTGGCACAAGAGGAGGTGGAGGAAGTAGAGGAGGAGGAGTTGTATGCGGAAGGGCTAACATCTGCAAGGTCCAGACGGTCGGCAGCACCAAGGCGGCAGGCATGTGAGGGTGGGGGAGATGGTTTTACCAGGGCGCATGGTAGCAGCCAAACTAGTGAGGAAGGTGCAGGAGCCCAGGAAGAAGTGGAGGACGAACTGATGGAAGACTCATCAGATGATGGAGACCTTGATCACATTTCTGTTGTGCGAGGTTGGGGGGAGAGGACAGAGGAAGGAAGCATGATTGTTACCTCGCCACCAACACAACAGGGACTTGGTGCTCCTGGATGCGCAACACACATGAGTGCCTTCTTGCTGCACTACCTGCAACATGACCCTCGAATTGTGAGAATTAGAAATAATCCTGACTACTGGGTTGCCACACTGTTAGATCCCCGGTACAAAAGTAAATTTGCAGAAATTATTCCTGCCATAGAAAGGGATGCACGCATGCAGGAGTATCAGCAGAGACTGTTGCAGAATCTTACATGTGCTTTTCCACAAAATACCAGTGGTGCACGTAGTGAATCTCACAGTTCCAACTTGCCAACCGTGGGACCGTCAAGTGTTCAGCACTCAAACCGTAACAGAACCACAGTATCTGCTGGTAACATCAATTTTGCGGAATCATTTCACCACTTTTTTAGCCCATCCTTTGCAAGGCCACAGGAGACAAGAAGTCTGACACATAGTCAACGCCTAGAGACGATGGTACAGGAGTATCTCCAAGTAAACATTGAAGCCACGACTGTGTCACTGGACCCTTGCTCTTTTTGGGCTTCCAATCTGGATAAATGGCCGGAGCTAGCCACTTACGCCTTGGAGATCTTGTCATGCCCCGCAGCCAGCGTTCTGTCTGAACGTGTGTTCAGCGCTGCTGGTGGTGTGCTGACAGATAAGCGCACGTGGCTCTCCACTGATAATGTAGACAGACTCACGTTCATAAAGATGAACAAATCATGGATCCGAAACGACTTTTCTACCCCTGTGTCATCCTGGGGAGAGTAAAAGCTTGATGATTGGTTAAAATCACCCTACCAACCGTTTTAAGCTTTCAAATTACTAATCATGTTTATCTGTATCTTGACTGGAAAATAATTTGGGCTTTGTAGCAGTGTGCAGCACTGATCCTATTAGGCCATCTATAATAAGCTTCACCAGATTTAAAATTAAAAATAATTTTTAGCTGCATCTAGCCCGGAAAATAATTTTGGGGCTCCGAGATGCGCAAGACACATAAGTGCCTTCTTGCTGCACTACCTGCAGCATGACCCTCATATTGTCAGAATTCGAAGTAATCATGACTACTGGGTTGCCACACTCTTAGATCCCCCAAACTTTTTGATCAACCTTTTCATTTTAATAAAGACCAAAAAAATGGTCATTTTTGAAATTATAAGGATTAGCAGGTTGTTAGAAACTGAAATCAAACAGTTTTCAACTCAAAACTTTATTCTAGGTGATGTTACATTTTCACATAGGACCCTTTGTTCGAAAGGAGCTTCTGAACTCTCTCGTCCATTGAATTTGTCAGGTTTTGGATGGTTTCTGCTTCAATTGTTTTGCATGAGGACAGAATACCCTCCCAGAGCTGTTGCTTAGATGTGAACTGCCTCCCGCCATCATAGACACTCCTTTTAATGATGCTCCAAAGGTTCTGAATGGGGTAGAGGTCAGGGGAGCATGGGGGTCACACCATAAGTTTGTCCCCTTTTATGCCCATATCAGCCAGAGATGCAGATGTTTTATGTGCAGCATGAGATGGTGCATTATCATGCAGAAAAATGATCTTGCTGTGAAATACACGGTTCTTCTTCTTGAACCATGGCAGGAAGTGCTGTTTGAGAAAATCCACATACATTATGGAGTTCATCTTTAGCGCCTTCAGGGATCCTAAAGGGGCCGACAGTCTCTCTCCCCATGATTCCAGCCCAAAACATTACTCCACCTCCTCCTTGTTGGCGCTGTAGCCGTGTTTGCGTGGGGTGTCCATCAACCAGCCATCCTCCACTCCATTCATCTGGACCATCGAGCGCTGCACGGCACTCATCCGTGAACAAAACAGTTTTGAAATCAGTCTTCATGTAATGTTTGGCCCACTGGAGCCGTTTCTGCTTGTGTGAAGTGGATAGAGGAGGTCGACAGGATGGCATATGCACAGCTGCAAACCTCTGAAGGACCCTGCATCTTGTTGTTCGGGGGACGTTGGAGGCACAAGCAGCTTCAAAAACTTGTCTGCTGCTATGACAAGGCTTTTTTGCCTCTGCTGTTTCAACCTGACGTAATTGCCTGTAGGAAAGAGTCCTCAATTTGCCCTTATCAGCACGCACACGTGTGTACTGTGAATCAGCTACATACTTCTTGATTGCCAAGACACTTCATCCTGATCATCGCACAATGTTGATTGTAGTCATGCCTTGACCTAAACACTCCACAATTTGTTGCTTCTCAGCAGCCGACACATCCTTTTTCTTTCCCATTTTGGCAGAAAATGTAGGCTGCTTAATAATGTGAGAGAGCCTTCTTAAGTAGTCTTGCCTTTCATTGGACACACCTGCCAAACTAATTAGCACAGGTGTCTGCAATTGCTTACAGTGATATAAAGAGCCCTGACACACATCACCATCAATGAGTTTAACTGACAAACAAACAAATTCTTCCCTTATCACTCCTAAACACTTTTTGCATAATAATTTGGAACGCGGTGTACATGTGCTTTTCCACAAAACACCAGTGGTTCACGTAGTGAATCTTACAGTTCTAACTTGCCAACCGTGGTCTGTATGGAATTGTTCAATAAAGGGCCCAAAATTAAGATAACATAGATGGGAGAGGTCTCTATGAATAGGAATTCCTAAGTATTTGATACCCTGTGAGAGCCAGGCAAAGGGAAAGTTGGACTGGATGGAATCCTATATGGATTTAGGGAGGGAGACATCGAGGGCCTCAGACTTCGCTGCATTGATTTTAAAATGTTACCATGTAACAAAGTGATCTATTTCAGCCATAACAGCAGGGATGGATATATGTGATTGAGTGATATATACTAGGACATCATCAGCAAATAGAGAGCACTTGTACTCGGTGCCTCCCACCTCAATCCACCTAATATTGGGGTTATGGCGAATTGATGAGAGCAGGTGCTCCGTCACTAGGATGTATAAGAGAGGGGACAGAGGACATCCCTGCCTTGTCCCATTGGTGATTGTGAAAGGTGATGAAAATGTTCTGACGCACCCCCTGGGCCTTGGGACACCCGGAGCCGGACCCTTTTTGGTGGATGCTGGTGGTTGTAGTCTTCGTGGCGGCGATCCGGTTCCGTGGCTCAGGGCGGTCAAACCAGTGGCGGAACTATTTATGTGGTTTTGATGTTTAAATGTCCGACTACGCCACCCGTGGATTGCGGTCAGAGTGAACCGCCGCTACAGGGCAGACCGCTAAGGCTGGTGTTGTGGGTGCAGCAGAGCGTAGCATAACTCCCCACGGGAGGAGTATAGCCTCAGGGCAGTGTATGCGGAGGATGGGGGTGATGGTGCAGGGCAGCAGCAGTAACGACACGGAGTCAGTGATGCAGTTCAGGGCCTTTACTCACAGTTCTTATTATCCAGACCACGTCTGCAGGTAACGGCTGCCCACGTCGTACTGTGCTCACCAGGTGAGGGGCTCAGACAACTCCCAGATAACTTTGGAGCGCTTCACAGGACCCCCTTTGTGTGTCCTTTGTCTGGCCTTTCTTACCAACACTTCTGTCCGGCTGCCTCGGGCCTCCTCTTGGTAAACTTGGCGCCAGTTTCCCTGACCCTATGTGGTGCCTTCCTAGCGGGTGGAGCAAGGGGCTGCGCCACATAAAATGTCAGAGCCTCCGGTTTCTAGCTGAGGGTCGTTTCCTGCCTCCACTAGTTCGGGGACCGGTCTCCCCCTTTGGCCTGACCCCTCCACGCAGGTGGATTCGGGCGTGCGGTGGCGACTCGCCCGTCCGCACCCCTGGGATCCCTTCATTCCTCGTTCCTGGAGCCTTCTCCGCTCCTCTTCCTTCCTTCTCCCTCTTGCAGGCCTTGGCCTCTGTTACTAGGCCCGCCTCCGGAGCAGAGCTCATGCAGAGCCCCTGCTCCCTGCCACTTCTGCTCAGACTTCTCTGCACTGAACTAAGATGGTGCCCACCTTTTATACTCCCTTCTCAATGCACCCAGGAACTGCTTCCTCCCTGCTCCTGCACTGCAGGGTTCCCCTTCCTCAGTGTTCCCTCCCCCCACTCCAGCCAGGGACAGGGACTGTCGTGCCCATCTCAGGGGCATATTGGTCGCCCTGCCCCACGGCAATGTGGTGTAATGCATGCAGGTGTCGGGTCCTGATCCACACTCCATCCTTATCTGAGAGTGAGATATCACACCTCTGGGTGAGGTGCAATACGTCTGTAGCAACCGAGCCCTCGGTGCTACAGTTCCATTTATCTTCAGCCTAGGTGACGTATTGTGATACAGGGCCGTGATTTTGGCTATAAAAGGGTCCCCTAGACCCCTACCCCAAGCTTTTTAAGAGAATCATATATGGCGTGCCAGGAGACTCTATGGAATGCTTTCTCAGCATCCAACGAGAGTATCTACTTACAAATTTTTAACTGCATCTAGCCCAGGAAATACTTTGTGCCTAGTAGCAGTGTCTGCTAGTCAGCGGATTATCCCGGCTGTTAAGCAAGCTACACCACCTGTAGTTTGGACACTTAATTTTTTCAAAGGAAATGCTTCGGGACCACGGGATACTTAGTGAAGAGCATCAGGAGGCACCCCAAGGCATAGGGGCTGGGACTGGCACTAGGATGCCTTGCGGTGGACAGCCGAGCTCGATCCTTATAAAAGCTTTTTAACTGCAGCAGCTTTAGTGGACGCTACTGGAGCTGGAATTACGCGGCTGCTGGCATGAGACTTGCCCTCCAATAGATCCTTGTAAATGGATTTAAAGTGTATTCATTCAAATTAGAGGGACAATTTAAATTAAAAAGCTTAGAGCTGCCTCCACCACAGGGGGGCTCTCTCGACCCACCAGCGGACAGGCACCAGTATTGGGAGAGGGGGGCTGGCCGTCAGGGTTCACCGCGGCTCTGGCACAAACCCGGCGACACGGAGGTGGCACGGGCAGGAGCGGACTGGCCGTCTCGGCTTCTCACTTTTTGGATTTTAGAAGGGCATGACATGCCTATATCTGTGTCTCCCCCTCCTTTTACTCCTCCACCTCTTTTCTTTTCGCATGACTATATGTACTTGTCACTTTTCCATGTGTTAGTTGTGTCTTCTGAGCAGTTTGTCAGCTTTTGGACACCTTTGAAGGTGTTTTCTATGTGTTTCTATGTGTTTTTGTTTGTCTGCCATTGGTTTTAACGGTGTTCGAAGGTGTTCGACGAACAGTTCGACGAACAGTTCGGCGAACACACGGGTGTTCGACGAACCGAACCGAACTCGAACACTACGGGGGTGGCTCAACACTAGTCATAATAGCATGGCACAAGCTTTGTTTGGTGAAGGTTTGGTGCTGAGATCCCCAACAATCACTAAAATGAAGATGCAGAAGTACCGAGGCGAACACAATGTCCATTACTTTTCTGCTTAGCTCTCTAAAGTAGAATTGTATAAAAATATTTATAAGATGAGACAAGCAGTGCTGATCAGAAGTGAATAGACACAGCCCTTTAAGTACCTTTTTTAACTACTTTTGGACCGTATAGATTTTAAATGTCCCGACGGTCCAAACTTTACTCTGAACTAACATTCTGAAATGTCAATGCAGAGAATGCAGCTTGGAGGAGATAGTTCAGGGGGGCGGGAAGCTTATGTCAGACACAGCAAAACTCCTCACAGAGAAGGCAGATTTGATTTAATATCATAAAAATATTGGCACATGTAGAATATGTAAAATAGGTTTCTAATAAGTTTTTTGGGCTGTATGATATACTCGATTTTGATGAAACTGGATAATTTTGATGTAGCAGAGTGTGTTCCGTAGGCTAAATCAAGGGAGAACGACTGCCATTTGGTGCGTTGAATCACTGGAGGATGAGAGGTATAGTGCGTTCAGGCCAGAGGTGCACTTATAATAAGAACTACTTCAAGTTCAAACTTCCCTCCCAAATATTGTGCTGAGTGACGTTGCAAACTAAGGAAAAACACAGACTAAAATGAACCTATCATTTACTATCATGCTTGCTTTCCTGTTTGCTTTGTATACAACACTGAGCCATCAATGTGTATACAGCATAGGAAACACTGATTGTGCGTCCTCCTCGGGACCCATTGATCATGTGATCAATGGGTGTAGAGAAGAAAGAACTGCTGGTTCCTAGGAGACCCACTCAGCTTTGCTATGCAGCCATGAGGTTGAATTTCTACTGTAACTGGGGCTAAAACCAGTTACAGGGGAAATCAGCAATACAAAGAATAACACATTCACATACCCCCTAAAGGTCTTTAAATGCCTTATGAGAGCACACAGTGTAAAATAAATGAAAACAAATATTTAAATAAAAAAATTATAATATAGAAAACTGATCTTAAAAATAAAAAGAACCTGTTGTAAACACTCTTACTTGCCCTGTCTAATAAGTCCGATATATAGAAATAATTTCCAATGTAAGATGTTTTTAGTGGTCCTTTATGGTCTTAAAAATGATAAAAACATAACATTGTCAACAAAGTGTCCGCAGACACATCACTAAGATTGCTGGAACAGCACTCTTCCAGATGGTCACTTTTATTTTACATGGGGCCCTGTTTAATTTAATAAGGGGTGTCCAAGTAGCAGACAGCTCCTTTATGCAATAGACTAAAGTAAATCCCTTTCTCACTACTGCTGTCTTGAGGCAATCAGCAGAATATGGTTACAATTTACAGTACAATTTAAGTATAAATACATAAACTGGACCTCAACTACACAAAAATACATAAAATACATGCTTTTCATAGTTTCTTGTAGTTTTTGTCAGTGGTTGTCTGTATCACCTCTATTTCACCTATTTGTTACTGTGTGAATGAGGCTTACTTTTCCTTACTTTTCCTTAACAAAGAAGGTCCAAGAAAAGATATTTGGAAGGGAGGTAAGAAAATTTCTAATACAATCCACAGGGAGAAGATTGGAACCAAAGAAAATCGTGTAAACTGCATGCTAGCAAATGCCAGAAGCCTGACAAACAAGATGGATGAACTGGAAGCAGAAATATCTACAGGTAACTATGACATAGTGGGAATAACCGAGACATGGTTAGATGAAAGCTATGACTGGGCAGTTAACTTACAGGGTTACAGTCTGTTTAGAAGGGATTGAATAAGTCGGAAAGGGGGTGGAGTCTGTCTATATGTAAAGACGTGTCTAAAGCCTACAATACGGGAGGATGTATGGGAGGGAAATGAGGAGGTCGAGTCCTTATGGGTGGAGATACATGGGGCAAAAAACAATAATAAAATTATCATAGGAGTCTGTTATAAACCACCAAATATAGCAGAAGCCACGGAAAGTCTATTAATGAGACAAATAGACGAGGTAGCAAAAAATAACGAGGTGATTATTATGGGGGACTTCAACTACCCCGATATAGACTGGGAAACCGAAAGCTGTAGATCTCAGAAAGGAAACAGGTTTCTGTCAATTATCAAAGACAATTATTTGTCACAACTAGTGCAGGAACCAACTAGAGGGACGGCCCTTTTAGACTTAATATTAACTAACAGGCCAGACAGAATAACTGAGGTGCAGGTCAGGGGGCACCTGGGAAATAGTGACCACAACATTATACAATTCTACATGTGCTTCAGTAGGGTGCCCAGCAAGGGAGTCACAAAAACACTGAACTTCAGGAGGGCAAAGTTTGATCAGCTAAGAGATGCCCTTCACCTTATAGACTGGGATAGTATCTTTAGTAATAGGAGCACGGATAGAAAATGGGAAATTTTCAAAACAGTCCTACATAGTCACTGTAGAAGGTACATACCTTATGGGAATAAAAGGGCTAGGAATAGGAGGAAGCCAATGTGGCTAAATAAGGAAGTCAAGAGGGCAATGAAAAACAAAAAAAGGGCTTTCGGTAAACTTAAACAAGAAGGCAGCGAGGAAGCGCTAATATCTTATAGGGAAAAAAACAAAATCTGTAAGAAACAAATAAGAATAGCAAAAGAGGAGACAGAGAGACTAATTGCCAAGGAAAGTAAAACGAATCCCAAACTGTTCTTTAACTATATAAACAGTAAAAGGATTAAAACTCATGGAGTTGGCCCATTGAAAAATAACCTGGGTAAAATCATAGAGGGCGATGAGGGTAAAGCAAACCTACTCAATAGCTTCTTCTCCACTGTTTTCACAAAAGAAAACAATTTATCGGAGGAAATGCAGAGTGATAAAGTAAACCCTCCGCTAAATATCACCCACCTAACCCAGGAGGAAGTTCAGAAACGCCTAAATAATATCAAAATAGACAAGTCACCAGGCCCAGATGACATACACCCCCGGGTACTAAAAGAATTAAGTAATGTGATAGACAGGCCGCTGTATCTTATATTCAAACACTCTTTATGGACAGGGACTGTCCCACTAAACTGGCGCCAAGCAAATGTGGTACCAATATTCAAAAAGGGGTCTAAAAGTGACCCTGGGAACTATAGACCAGTCAGCTTAACGTCTGTTGTGGGTAAATTGTTTGAAGGATTTCTTAGAGATGCTATTGTAGAATATCTTAATGATAATAACTGTCTAACTCCACATCAACATGGATTCATGAGGGATCGCTCCTGCCAAACAAACCTGATTGCCTTCTACGAGGAGGTGAGCTCACAGCTGGACCGGGGAGAGTCAGTGGATGTTGTATACCTTGACTTCTCCAAAGCGTTTGATACCGTGCCACACAAAAGGTTGGTATATAAAATGAGAATGCTTGGTCTGGGGGATAATGTGTGCAAGTGGGTAAATAGCTGGCTGAGTGATAGAAAGCAGAGGGTGGTTATCAATGAAGTAAGCTCAGGGTGTGTCAGGGTTACTAGCGGGGTGCCTCAAGGGTCTGTCTTGGGCCCTATATTATTTAATATATTTATTAATGATCTAGTGGAAGGGTTGCATAGTAAAATAGCAATATTTGCAGATGATACTAAACTTTGTAAAGTAGTTAATACAGATGAGGATAGGGCACAGCTACAGGAGGATTTAGATAAATTGGGGAGTTGGGCCAAAAAATGGCAAATGGGGTTCAATGCCGATAAATGTAAGGTCATGCACATGGGAAAGAAAAACAGCAGTCACCCATACATATTAAATGGGAAACCGTTGGGGAAATCTGATATGGAGAAGGACCTGGGCGTCTTGGTTAATAGCAAATTAAAGTGGAGTGCCCAGTGTCAGGCAGCAGCTGCGAAGGCAAATAGAGTCATGGCATGCATTAGAAGAGGAATAGGGGCATATGATGAGAACATTGTTCTTCCTCTGTATAAAGCGCTGGTAAGGCCGCAATTAGAATATTGTGCACAGTTCTGGGCTCCGGTGCTCAGGAAAGACATATTGGAGCTAGAGAGGGTACAAAGGAGGGCGACTAAGGTAATAAAGGGAATGGAGGGACTAGAATACCCAGAGAGGTTGTCAAAATTAGGCCTATTTACATTGAAAATGAGAAGGCTTAGGGGAGACCTCATAAACATGTATAAATACATCAGGGGGCAGTACAGAGATCTCTCCCATGACCTGTTTATACCAAGGATGGTGACAAAGACGAGGGGGCACACTATGCGTCTGGAGGAAAGGAGGTTCCTGCACCAGCATAGAAGGGGATTCTTTACGGTCAGAGCCGTGAGACTCTGGAACTCTCTGGGAGAGGAAGTGGTGATGTCCAACTCACTTAAAGAGTTCAAGAGAGGCATGGACGCCTTTCTTGAGAACAATAAAATTACATCTTATGCTTAGTTAATTAATCCAGGGATTTAATCTGACTGCCAGATTGGTGTCGGGAAGTGAATTTTTCCTCAATGATGTAAATTGGCCTACACCGCATGGTTTTTTGTTGCCTTTCCCTGGATCAACGCTGCGGAATAGCTGCAGTGCACAAGAAATAGGCTGAACTGGATGGACGCTTGTCTTTTTTCGGCTTTATAAACTATGTAACTATGTAACTCTCATATTTTGTATAAAGAAAAGTAGCAGAAGTTAACCCATTATACCACTTTGTTGAATGTTAGACACTTGGTGAAGTTGAGAAGAGTCACTTTTAAAACTAGAACAGACTTAACGAAAAATTGTAGTTTTTTTTTTTTTGCTCAGCTTCCACTTAGAAAATACATGAAAGGAAAAATACACCCAAGTATTCTAAAAGCCGAGCCCAGACTGTCAATCTCATAGTTTTCTAAGGATGCTTTTGATGAGGATATGTTCTTGACAAGTTGTAGGCTACTGGATGTTTGAAAGCACACATTTGCATGCAATGATTGATGAAAAGAACTACGGCCAGAGGGAAAAATGTCAGAAAAAGCAAAGCTTTATACAGTAGCTTGGTTTCTAAAAAAGCAAAGGATTGGTTTTCTACAGCACACATTTGATTTACCCTATATTCTCTGTAAGAAGATAAATGTATTTTGTCTCTATACACAGACAACAACCTTTATTAAATAGGCACAATACTTTCCAAATTTATATTTAGAGACAATTGTATCTTTCCCATAAAACTACGATATGCATCTAAAATGTTTGTGTGAAACACCACTGGAATTGTCCTTTTAAATGACTTGTTGGAAATATGAAAGCGAGAAAATTCAAACCTTTATTAGAATGTATAACGGCAATACCTGACTGCTTGGATTTTGTATTGAGTACTCCTTTCATGAAAGTCCAATTTATTTAATTGAAAAAGAATAATTGGATATCAATTAAAAAAAAGACTTGTATTTTCACTTTATAGGTGTAAAGCTACAGTAATTTTAAACAATCCCTTTGAGCATCTATAAGGATTTTAATTATGACTGTTCTGATGTAAGCAAAGTGATTAGAGATTGCGGAATCTTTTGAAATGCAAATTTGAAAAGTTTGGCAAATTTAATTTGCGCCAAACTGCAGATATTCCAATTGCCTTAAAAAGATGTGTATTACACACTGAAGACTATATCTAACCCCTTTCAATCTCTTTAATGCAAACACAGCCTTAGGCCAGGGTCACACAACTGTTTTTTCTCTCATCCAAGAGAATTTGAACGATTATGCTAATCACACTCTGATCAAACTCTGATCAGTGCGATTTTATGTTTTGTTGGATCTCATTAGGACCGAAAATACGGTCGTCTGCACGAGCCCTTGGTGAAAGTGATTCCACCATAGAAATGGATGGTATTAATAAAATTGGGTATTTCTAGAATGTTTCTTTAAAAATTTGGTGTTATGTAAGTTGAGTAAGAATAGACTAGGTATAAGGTTTATTTTGATGTTAAGGGTGATTTCAATATGATGTTTTATTTTTCCCCACAATGGTTTGATTTTACGGCAAAGGAACCAGAGGGAGTGCCTAGCTCTTGATTATATTTCCAGCATTTTGTAGAGTAAGACTTGTCAATTTTGTGCAAGATAACTGGACTTTTGTACCATCTTAAGATAACTTTATAATTGCATTCTTGATATATTATTGATGTTAAAAATGAGTGTATATATTTTAAGATGGTTTTCATCTGTGGTGAAGCTGGTTTTTAGTTCTGTTTCCCACTTTTTAATACAGGAAGGCATTTTTGGTGTATAGCATAGGGTTTATTATAATTTTGATATTGTTTTCTTGATTTTTTTTTTACAAAAAATTCTATTGTCAGTGCTCAAACTTGATATATCTGGTATATAAAATGTAGTTATATCTTTAAGAACTAGACATTCTTGATAATTTAATCTTAAATCAGAGTTAATTTCTGTCATTTTATTTATGGAAAAAGTCTCACTATTATTTCTCAGATGTCCATTAGATTATCATTGCAAACAATTGAAAAAACATTGACCCTCCTTCCACACCAGAATGGTCCAATGAACTGAATCTTACATATACTCTAGAAAAGGCACAAAAAATAAAAATATTCTCTTGTATACTGGAACAAATTACATGACATATTTCAAAACTCAACCTCATTCAGAATAACACGATAATTTAGTACTTTAACCATTATAACCTTGAGAACCATAAAGTACAGATAATATTAATAATGTTTATGCAACACATATCTCCATATTATACAACTGAATTTTTCTCAACTATCCAAATAATACCATCTCTTAACAAGACCCTTGTCTTTCCCACGGAATTCCCCAAATGTATCCCTAGTATCCCTACAATCCCACTCTACTCAGAAAAAAAAAAAAAAGAAAAAAAGTAATGGATGATAACCCAGTATTAACCATCAGCCCATTTAATAACACAGTGCGCTGACATACTTTTCATGTTTTTTTAATTAAAAACAATCTAAAAATTATCACTCTTAGTCATTTACCATCAGGCAGCCAATTTTGTACAAAACATTGATTCATACTGATTGTGTCATTGTCATAGGTAACATTATCCTGCTGTGACTGAGACAAACGATGTGCCATATTCCACTGCCTTCCAACTAATACTGCTGGTGCCAATGGTGGTGGTAGTTGTGGTAGTTGTGCTTCCGCTGTTGCTGCTGTTTTGTTTGTTTAAATTTACCCTACTACATTCTTTCTCATTGCCACATCTTCTTTTACCATACATTTTATACACAACATAATTACCTTTTGACAATCATTCAACCTTTCCACAAGTATGTAATAATAAATAGGAGTGAGGTAAAAATACACATACAGAAAGCAAAATTTTTCAACATGCCACAATATACAGTGGCATGTAAAAGTTTGGGCACCCCTAGTAAAAATTAATTGAGTATAGTTAACCGGTTCCCGACCGCCCACTGTACATAAACGTCGGCGCTGCCTGGGCTCTGTGCAGCGCCGACGTTTAAAAACAGTGGGTGGTCCCGCAGCGCTCAGGACCCCCAGGGTCCTGCTAGCGCTGCAGTACCGGTTCAGAGCGATAGCTCTGACATGTGGCATCATGGGGACCTGATTGGATCAGGTCCCCATGATGTTAACCTGTTCCTATCTTCTAAATGCCGCGATCCATAGCGATCGCGGCATTTAAAAGATAGTGACAGCCGGTGGTCGGCGATCGGGACCCCCCACATACCTGCCAGCGGCGGGGATCCCGGTGCTGTGACCTCTGACATCATCGGGACCTGATTGGCTCAGGTCTCGATGATGTCAGCGTCACACCAGCCAATCAGAGAGATCACCAGGGAAGTTTGTTTTAGCAACAAACTTTCCCGGGCGACCTGCCTGATAAATGCACTGTTTCTCCTCCGATCTCAGTGAGAGAGCAGAGGAGAAACACTGTGACAAGAGCTGTCAGCCTTGCCACAGTAAAAGTGAAAAAAAGAAAAAAGAAAAAAGAAAGTAAGAGTTAGGGTTAGTCAGTCCTGTCAGATCTGTCAGTCAGTCAGTCCTGTCAGATCAGTCAGATCAGTCAGTCCTGTCAGATCAGTCAGTCCTGTCAGATCAGTCAGTCAGTCAGTCCTGTCAGATCAGTCAGTCCTGTCAGATCTGTCAGTCAGTCAGTCCTGTCAGATCAGTCAGTTAGTCAGTCCTGTCAGATCAGTCAGTCCTGTCAGATCTGTCAGTCAGTCAGTCCTGTCAGATCTGTCAGTCAGTCAGTCCTGTCAGATCAGTCAGTCAGTCAGTCCTGTCAGATCAGTCAGTCCTGTCAGATCTGTCAGTCAGTCAGTCCTGTCAGATCTGTCAGTCAGTCAGTCCTGTCAGATCAGTCAGTCAGTCAGTCCTGTCAGATCAGTCAGTCAGTCTTGTCAGATCAGTCAGTCCTGTCAGTCAGTCAGTCCTGTCAGATCAGTCCAGTCAGTCCTGTCAGATCAGTCAGTCAGTCCTGTCAGATCAGTCAGTCCTGTCAGGTCAGTCAGTCCTGTCAGATCAGTCCTGTCAGATCAGTCCTGTCAGTCCAGTTCGGTCAGTCCAGTCCGGTCCCGACCTTTCAGTCTGGTCCGTTCAGTCCGGTCCGTTCAGTCCAGTCAAAAAATATAAAAATAAAATGGCCCGTCAGACTTATACCGCAGAAGAGGTGTATGCCCTGCTATGTTCTGACACTGATGACAGTGCAATCTCAGATGGAGATATGGATTTTGAGGGCTTTAGTAGCGGCGACACTGAGAGCTCAGAAATGAGCAGTGATTCTGTTCCATCCTCAAGCCCAAGGACCAGTACAGCAATAGGGGCAAATAGCGCTACTGGAGAAACGTCTCCAAATCAGGGAACACTGCCCAGTACAAGCGCTGTCCCTGCTACTAGTGAATTGGTGCATGCCAGTGTACAAGGGGCGTTGCCACATGATCTAGCATTTCCCAGATGGGAGGCTTCGGATTCGGCTGCTCCATTCAGCCCTGATTTCAACGCCATTCCTGGTAAAAATGTGGAGGTGGAAGATTTTGGACCAATTCATTTTTTTAATTTGTTTTTTACAGACAGCTTGCTAGAGCATATTGTCGTGCAAACAAATTTATATGCATCCCAATTCATAAGCCAGAATCCCCGATATTACTATGCTAGGGCAAATTTATGGACACCAACTAATGTCCCGGAAATAAAAAATTTTTTAGGACTTACATTTGCCATGGGGCTTGTTAAAAAACCGAGCATTCGATTCTACTGGTCCAACCACATAGTTCAAGCCACCCCTATGTTTTCCGTCGTTCTCCCTAGGACCCGTTATGAAATGCTCATGCGGTTTTGGCATTTTAGCAACAATAGTCAATGCCTGCCCAGAAATGCCCCAGAACATGACAGGTTATATAAAATTAGACCCATCATTGAAAATTTGTCAGAAAAATTCTTAAGCCTCTACACCGCAACACAAAATATTTCTATAGATGAGTCCCTTGTAAAATTCAAAGGAAGACTGCACCTCAAGCAATTTATCCCATCTAAAAGGGCAAGGTTTGGAATAAAGCTCTATAAAATGTGCGAAAGTTAAACCAGATACACATCCGCTTTTCGCATATATGAGGGGAAAGATAGCCAACTAAACCCACCAGGATGCCCTACTTATCTGGGGACATCTGGAAAAATTGTTTGGGAGCTGATAAGTCAATTTTTTCAAAAAGGCTACAATCTATATGTGGACAATTATTACACCAGTATACCCCTATTTAAAAGTCCGGTTGAACACAACATCGGGGCTTGTGGGACCATCCGTAAAAACCGTCAGGGGTTTCCACAACCATTGGTCAACCAAAAGTATCAAAAGGGGCAGTCAGGGGCTGTACGCAACGGAGAGCTGCTTGCCCTGAAATATAGGGATAAGAGGGATATTTTTGTCCTCAGCTCGATCCACACAGATGCCACAAGGGCCACTGTAGAACTAGGATCCACCACTCCGAAGCAAAAACCTGTGTCACATGGGGGGTGTGGACCTTGCAGACCAGGTTCTACAGCCATACCAGGTATCAAGAAAGTCCTATACCTGGTATAAAAAGTTGGTTATTTATTTGTCTCAGGTGGCCACATACAATTCTTTTGTGTTGTACAAAAAAGCAGGAAATTCAGATCCTTTTCTTGATTATCAAGAAAAGGTAATTGAAAATCTTGTCTTTCATAGTGTTAGCCCCGCTCATCCATTAGAATCTGAGGATGTGAAAAGACTCACTGAGCGACATTTTATTGCACTTATTCCAGCAACGGAAACAAGAAGGAACCCCCAGAAAAGATGTCGTGTATGTACTAAGAGAGGAATGAGGCGTGATACCTGCTACTATTGCCCACAATGCCAATCATTGCCAGCCTTATGCGTCACTGACTGCTTTAAAATCTTCCACACAGAACCACGTTTTTAAACTGTAAAAATGTATCCCAATTTGTCATTCAAACATTTGGTTCATTTAGTGAATGACACATTCGAGTAGAGCTCACTTAATTTCCAGGGGGGGGTTCTCCAGAATCTAAACCTTCCATTGCGTGCTTGTTTCTGGAAATCATCCATTGAGTTAAAATGGTCACTAAACCCATAAATGAATTCCCAGAGGGGTGTCATTTCCAAAATGGGGTCACTTCAGGGGGGATTCTTTAGCTCTGGTACTCTGAAAAGTGCCAGAACAGCATAATCCCCCCTGAAGTGACCCCATTATGGAAATGACACCTCTGTGGGAATTCATCTATGGGTTTAGTGACCATTTACTTATCTACTTATTTTCCCACCACTAGATTAATTTATACAGAGGAGTAGATTGTAAAATTTGGTCACTTGTTGTGGGTTTCCTCTGTTTAGGCACCTCAGGGGCTCTCCAAATGCAACATGGCGTCCGCTATCCATTCCAGTCAAATTTCCATTCCAAAAGTCAAATGGCGCTCCTTACTTTCCGAGCCATGCCGTGCGCACAAACAGTGGCTTTGCACCACATATGGGGTATCAGCGTGCTCAGGAGAAATTGCACAACACATTTTGGGGTCCATTTTTTCTGGCTGCCCTTGTGAAAATTAAAAGTTTGAGGCTAAAGTAGCAGTTTTGTGTTAAAAATGTGTTTTTTTATTTTCACACTTCAACATTATAAAATTCTGTGAAGCCCCTGGGGGTTCAAGGTGCTCACCACACATCTAGATAAGTTCCTTGAGGGGCCTAGTTTCCAAAACGGGGTCACTTGTTGGGGTTTCCTCTGTTTAGGCACCTCAGGGGCTCTCCAAATGCAACATGGCGTCCGCTATCGATTCCAGTCAAATTTCCATTCCAAAGTCAAATGGCGCTCCTTACCTTCCAAGCCATGCCGTGTGCCCAAACAGTGGTTTTGCACCACATATGGGGTGTCAGCAAGCTCAGGAGAAATTGCACAACACATTTTGGGGTCCATTTTTTCTGGCTGCCCTTGTGAAAATTAAAAATTTGAGGCTAAAATAGCAGTTTTGTGTTAAAAATGTGTTTTTTTATTTTCACACTTCAACATTATAAAATTCTGTGAAGCCCCTGGGGGTTCAAGGTGCTCACCACACATCTAGATAAGTTCCTTGAGGGGTCTAGTTTCCAAAATGGGGTGACTTGTTCGGAGTTTCCTCTGTTTAGGCACCTCAGGGGCTCTCCAAATGCAACATGGCATCCGCTATCGATTCCAGTCAAATTTCCATTCCAAAAGTCAAATGGCGCTCCTTACCTTCCGAGCCATGCCGTGCGCCCAAACAGTGGTTTTGCACCACATATGGAGTATCAGCGTGCTCAGGAGAAATTGCACAACACATTTTGTAGTCCAGTTTTTCTGGCTGCCCTTGTGAAAATTAAAAATTTGAGGCTAAAGTAGCAGTTTTGTGTTAAAAATGTGTTTATTTATTTTCACACTTCAACATTATAAAATTCTGTGAAGCCCCTGGGGGTTCAAGGTGCTCACCGCACATCTAGATAAGTTCCTTGAGGGGTCTAGTTTCCAAAATGGGGTGACTTGTTGGGGGTTTCCTCTGTTTAGGCACCTCAGGGGCTCTCCAAATGCAACATGGCGTCCGGTATCGATTCCAGTCAAATTTCCATTCCAAAAGTCAAATGGTGCTCCTTACCTTCCAAGCCATGCCGTGCGCCCAAACAGTGGCTTTGCACCACATATTGGGTATCAGCGTGCTCAGGAGAAATTGCACAACACATTTTGGGGTCCATTTTTTCTGGCTGTCCTTGTGAAAATTAAAAATTTGAGGCTAAAGTAGCAGTTTTGTGTTAAAAATGTGTTTTTTTATTTTCACACTTCAACATTATAAAATTCTGTGAAGCCCCTGGGGGTTCAAGGTGCTCACCACACATCTAGATAAGTTCCTTAAGGGGTCTAGTTTCCAAAATGGGGTCACTTGTTGGGGGTTTCCTCTGTTTAGGCACCTCAGGGGCTCTCCAAATGCAACATGGCGTCCGCTATCGATTCCAGTCAAATTTCCATTCCAAAAGTCAAATGGCGCTCCTTACCTTCTAAGCCATGCCGTGCGCCCAAACAGTGGCTTTGCACCACATATGGGGTATCAGCGTGCTCAGGAGAAATTGCACAACACATTTTGGGGTCCATTTTTTCTGGCTGCCCTTGTGAAAATTAAAAATTTGAGGCTAAAGTAGCAGTTTTGTGTTAAAAATGTGTTTTTTTATTTTCACACTTCAACATTATAAAATTCTGTGAAGCCCCTGGGGGTTCAAGGTGCTCACCACACATCTAGATAAGTTCCTTGAGGGGTCTAGTTTCCAAAATGGGGTGACTTTTTGGGGGTTTCCTCTGTTTAGGCACCTCAGGGGCTCTCCAAATGCAACATGGCGTCCGCAATCGATTCCAGTCAAATTTCCGTTCCAAAAGTCAAATTGCGCTCCTTACCTTCCGAGTTATGCCGTGCGCCCAAACAGTGGTTTTGCACCACATATGGGGTATCAGAATGCTCAGGAGAAATTGCATAACACATTTTGGGGTCCATTTTTTCTGGCTGCCCTTGTGAAAATTAAAAATTTGAGGCTAAAGTAGCAGTTTTGTGTTAAAAATGTGTTTTTTTATTTTCACACTTCAACATTATAAAATTCTGTGAAGCCCCTGGGGGTTCAAGGTGCTCACCACACATCTAGATAAGTTCCTTGAGGGGTCTAGTTTCCAAAATGGGGTGACTTGTTTGGGGTTTCCTCTGTTTAGGCACCTCAGGGGCTCTCCAAATGCAACATGGCGTCCGCTATCGATTCCAGTCAAATTTCCATTCCAAAAGTCAAATGGCGCTCCTTACCTTCCAAGCCATGCCGTGCGCCCAAACAATGGCTTTGCACCACATATGGGGTATCATCGTGCTCAGGAGAAATTGCACAACACATTTTGGGGTCCATTTTTTCTGGCTGCCCTTGTGAAAATTAAAAATTTGAGGCTAAAGTAGCAGTTTTGTGTTAAAAATGTGTTTTTTTATTTTCACACTTCAACATTATAAAATTCTGTGAAGCCCCTGGGGGTTCAAGGTGCTCACCACACATCTAGATAAGTTCCTTGAGGGGTCTAGTTTCCAAAATGGGGTGACTTTTTGGGGGTTTCCTCTGTTTAGGCACCTCAGGGGCTCTCCAAATGCAACATGGCGTCCGCTATCGATTCCAGTCAAATTTCCATTCCAAAAGTCAAATGGCGCTCCTTACCTTCCGAGCCATGCCGTGCGCCCAAACAGTGATTTTGCACCACATATGGGGTATCAGTGTGCTCAGGAGAGATTGCACAACACATTTTGGGGTCCATTTTTTCTGGCTGCCCTTGTAAAAATTAAAAATTTGAGGCTAAAGTAGTAGTTTTGTGTTAAAAATGCGTTTTTTTATTTTCACACTTCAACATTATAAAATTCTGTGAAGCCCCTGGGGTTCAAGGTGCTCACCACACATCTAGATAAGTTCCTTGAGGGGTCTAGTTTCCAAAATGGGGTCACTTGTTGGGGGTTTCCTCTGTTTAGGCACCTCAGGGGCTCTCCAATTGCAACATGGCGTCCGGTATCGATTCCAGTCAAATTTCCATTCCAAAAGTCAAATGGCGCTCCTTACCTTCCAAGCCATGCCGTGCGCCCAAACAGTGGCTTTGCACCACATATGGGGTATCAGAATGCTCAGGAGAAATTGCACAACACATTTTGGGGTCCATTTTTTCTGGCTGCCCTTGTGAAAATTAAAAATTTGAGGCTAAATTAGCAGTTTTGTGTTAAAAATCTGTTTTTTTATTTTCACACTTCAACATTATAAAATTCTGTGAAGCCCCTGGGGGTTCAAGGTGCTCACCACACATCTAGATAAGTTCCTTGAGGGGTCTAGTTTCCAAAATGGGGTGACTTGTTGGGGGTTTCCTCTGTTTAGGCACCTCAGGGGCTCTCCAAATGCAACATGGCGTCCGCTATCGATTCCAGTCAAATTTCCATTCCAAAAGTCAAATGGTGCTCCTTACCTTCCAAGCCATGCCGTGCGCCCAAACAGTGGCTTTGCACCACATATTTGGTATCGGCGTGCTCAGGAGAAATTGTACAACACATTTTGCGGTCCATTTTTTCTGGCTGCCCTTGTGAAAATTAAAAATTTGAGGCTAAAGTAGCAGTTTTGTGTTAAAAATGTGTTTTTTTATTTTCACACTTCAACATTATAAAATTCTGTGAAGCCCCTGGGGGTTCAAGGTGCTCACCACACATCTAGATTAGTTCCTTAAGGGGTCTAGTTTCCAAAATGGGGTGACTTGTTGGGGGTTTCCTCTGTTTAGGCACCTCAGGGGCTCTCCAAATGCAACATGGCATCCGCTATCGATTCCAGTCAAATTTCCATTCCAAAAGTCAAATGGCGCTCCTTACCTTCCAAGCCATGCCGTGCGCCCAAACAGTGGCTTTGCACCACATATGGGGTATCAACATGCTCAGGATAAATTGCCCAACACATTTTGAGGTCCATTTTTTCTGGCTGCCCTTGTGAAAATTAAAAATTTGAGGTTAAAATAGCAGTTTTGTGAAAAAAAGTTAAATGTTCATTGTTTTCTTCCACATTCCAAAAATTCCTGTGAAGCACCTGAAGGGTTAATAAACTTCTTGAATGTGGTTTTGAGCACCTTGAGGGGTGCAGCTTTTAGAATGGTATCACTTTTGGGTATTTTCTGTCAAAAAGGCTCCTCAAAGTCACTTCAAATAAGATGTGGTCCCTAAAAAAATGTTTTTGTAAATTTTGTTGTAAAAATGAGAAATCGCTGGTCAACTTTTAACCCTTATAGCTTCCTAACAAAAAAAAATTTTGGTTCCAAAATTGTGCTGATGTGAAGTAAACATGTGGGAAATGTTATTTATTAACAATTTTGTGTGACATATCTCTCTGATTAAAGGGCATGAAAATTCAAAGTTTGAAAATTGCAAAATTTTCAAAATTTTCGCCAAATTTCCGATTTTTTCGCAAATAAACGCAAGTGATATCAAAGAAATTTTACCACTATCATGAAGTACAATATGTCACATAAACAATCTCAGAATCAGGGGAATCCGTTGAAGCATTCCAGAGTAATTACCTCATAAAGTGACAGTGGTCAGAATTGAAAAAATTGGCCCGGTCACGAAGGCAAAAACAGGCTCTGGCGCGAAGTGGTTAAGCAAGTTGATGATCTCTAAAAGGCCTAAAGTTAAAGATGACACATTTTCTTTGTATTTTAGGCAAAAAATATATATATTTTCATCTTTTACATTTTAAAAATAACAAAAAGGAACATGGTCCGATACAAAAGATTGGGCACCCAGCATGGTTAGTACCTAGCTCCCCCTTTTGAAAGTATCACAGCTTGTAAATGCTTTTTGCAGCCAGACAACAGTCTTTCAATTCTTGTTTGAGGGATTTTCATCCTTTCTTGCTTGGAAAATTCTTCCAGTTCTCGGAGATTCCTGGGTCGTCTTGCATGCACTGCTATTTTGAGGTCTAGCCACAGATTTTCAATGATGTTCAGATCAGGGGACTGTGAGGGCCTTTGTAAAACCTTCAGCGTGCGTCTTTTGAGGTAGTCTATTGTGGATTTTGACATGTGTTTATGACCATTTCCATTTGTAGAAGCCATCCTCTTTTCAACTTCAGCTTTTTTACAGATGGTGTTATATTTGCATGAAGAATTTGCTGAAATTTCATTAAATCCATTCTTCCCTGTACCCGTGAAATGTTACACGTGCCATTGGCTGCAATACAACCCCAAAGCATGATTGATCCACACCCATAGCTACTGGTTGGCTTGAAGTTCTTTTCCTGAAATTCTGTGCCCTTTTTTCTCCACTCATATCTTTGATCATTGTGGCCAAAGAGTTCTACTGTAACTTCATCGGTTCACCGCTTCAAAAATGCATCAGACTTGCTTAGATGTTCTTTTGCATACTTCTGAAGCTGAATTTTATGGTGAGATCACATGAGAGGTTTTGTTCTGATGACTCCTTCATGAAAGCCATATTTGTGCAGGTATTTCTGAACAGTAGAACAATGTACTGTGGCGCCCTGCTCCACACGGGTGCCACAGAGCCCAGTAGGGTGCATGGATGGACTTCTCCACAAGAGGCCCTCACACATTCACACACCTCCACCCTACCACCTCACACCACCAGAGGGAGCCCTGATAGGGATATAAATACAGAGGATGGAGCCAGGCAGCTCAGTTTTTAGTTTAGAGTTTAGTGTGCTCAGAGAGAGAGAGCAGCACGCAGGCTGCTGTGTGAGGCAAGTTGAGGCCTACAGCACGCACTGAAGCCTTGTGAGGGCCCTGAGTGTGGCCGAAGGTGACAGGAGAGAAGAGGAGAGGAGAAAGGAGTTGAGGGGGCAGAGGAGCATACTAGGCTCACCCCGAACCATACACCAGACACCGGGTCCATGCCTACAGGGCCCCTTTACACCCAGTAGGGACCACCGAATACCTGGAGGACTACAAGTCCCAGGTTAACCAACGCTGACTACAGTAACAGGGCTAGGAGTCACGGAGGCCCCAGCGTCCAGGGAGAGTGATCTCCAAGAGAAGGCCCTACCACCAGGTCAGCAGGTGCACAAGAGAGAGACAGTAATAAAGCCAGGCCTAGCTCCAGGCAGGTCAGAAGCTTAGCAAGAGAAAGCAACGGATCAAGAGGCCTATACCCGCTCACTGGGGAGTGTCCAGAAGTGCACCCTGCCTACCGAGTACCCTGGACCATACCTGCATCTACACCAGTAAAGGTACCGAAGCGAATCCCAGTGTGAGTGTCCGTCATTTCTTCCTGAACCGCCCTGGCGGTCTCTCCCCTGTACCACTAACCATTAACCCCATGCTGCCCTGAGGCCCGCTCCACCTGTGGGGAGCCGTTCCATCATAAGCTGCCCTAACATCTGCCTCAAAGGACTGCTCCGCAGCGGCGGCTCCCTTTAGCTGCACTCCACAGGTGGCGTCACGAACACTTCACAAATCCCCTATAAATAATCCCCCCTTTTTGGGTGACCACCCTGGGCCATGGACCGGGCCAGCCACCGTGATATCCCCCACCGGCATCCATAGAGGCCCGGCTGCCGAGTACCCCACGGCCCTGGGGGCGAGTCATCTCTCTGGCGTCACGAACAGGATTCCGTGCCCATTGCCACCGGGTACTGTGCGCCTTAAAAGACTGTAATACTCACTGTGGTGAAGGTTTCCCGCCATTCCAGAGATTTCCCGCCATTGTCCGCCATTTTCCGGTCGCCGCGCGGGAAGAAGAGGGACGTAACCGTGGGAATCGGAGAGGCGTAACCGCTGGAAGCGCGCAAAGCCCAGGACACGCCCCACCCCTGATGTCGAATCAGGAAGCGTCAGGTCCTGGAAGGAGTCCAGTGGACGCTCTGACGTCAGACGCGAGTGACGCAAGGTCCTGGAAGAAGACCGTCGCCCGCGGAGCTGCGACCTATCTGATAAAAAGTGAAGAAGGTAGGCTATGGTTTACTAGGGGGGGCATCCGTGGCCGACGACCAGCAAGCCGCCGGAGCATCGGTTAATGCTCCTGATGCCCAACTTGCACCCGGCGCGGCACAGACTGGAGCGGCGGCTCCACCAGCAGGGGTTGTGACCCCGTTGATACCCATGGCCCTGCCGTATATCCCTGGAGTGAAATGGCTTCCCCAGTATGATGGCAAATCAGACACCCTGCCTGGGTTCATGAGGAAAATATGTGGTGTACTGGACATGTATTCTATGACTGGTAAACAGAGAGCCGCTGTTGTGTTGGGACAATTGACTGGTGCCGCAGAGCGGGAAGTTGAAGCCTGGCCAGACGCAGACCAGGAATCAGTATCCATCATCTTTAAGAGACTGCAAACTGTGTTTGAAAACCGCACTGAGACGGATCTCTGGATGAGGTTCTACCACTGTATCCAGAAACCTGAGGACAGTATCCGGGACTATGCCTGGCTCTTACAGGAAGCCCTGTGGGCCCTGAAACAGGTTAGCATACAAGCCAGCATACAAGATGAAAATAAAATGCTGACGGAACAGTTCATCCGAGGGTTGAGGTCCCAGGAGGAGAGCAGAACTGTGCGGTGGTGGGCTTTAGATCATCCAGACGCCACCTTTGACACCCTGAAGGACACGGCTATTAAGGCTCTACTGCCCCTGGAAACATCAGGGACTGCTATTCAGCGCTACCAGGGTGGGGCCACCCCAGTGCCCGCAGCACCCACCGCTCTTTCATTAGCGGCTGAAACAAAGACGCAAACAGTGCCCCCTAGCGAGCTGGACAGCCTGCGCTCTGAAGCGCGCCAGCTAAGTAAAACCCTGGCCACTGTCCTGAGCACCCTGCAGCTACAGACGGAGCCTGAGCCGGAAGGAAGGATCCTATTCACTAACAGTCCTGAGGATGTCCCCTGGATGAGGAGAATAAGGAGAACAACGCCACCCCGTAGGAGGATAACGCCACCCCAGAGGAGGACAACGCCACCCCGTGGGAGGACCAATGACCAATGTCGCCCTCAAGGAGTCTTCCTCTTCTACCGCTGCCACAAGGCAGGCCACACAGCGCAGAACTGTCCTTTAAACAAGCAAACCCTGGGGCCGAGGGCCAACACCCAGGAGTAAATCAACCAGGCCCATCAAGCTGGTACCATCGGTTCGTGGGAGGAAGGCCTTTCCCGTCCATTGTGCGGGTTGGCATAGCCACACCTGCATTACTGGACACCGGCTCACAGGTAACCATCATACCTGATGTCCTCTACAAAAGGTACTGGTCCGTAGATGAACTCCGCCTGCCAGCCCCGAACCTCTCTGTGTACGCCTCTAACAGCCTTCCTCTTAACCTAGTAGGGGTTAAGGACGCGACAGTGAAGGTGGGGAGAGCGGAACTAAAGGACCAAGGACTGATTGTATTGGAGTCTAACCCTGGTGATACAGACTTGTATATGATACTTGGTACAAATATTGTTGGTAACTGTTTGAGAGAAGTGTTGTTTTTACTCCAACAGATTGCTGACACTGCCAAACCAGGGCAGAGGAAGGTGCTCCAGAGAGAGATTCGAGCCCTCCTGTACCAGCAAAAGGTAAAGTTAACAGGTAGTGAGATCGATAATGTACGGGTGACAGACCAGATACCCATTGTGATTCCCCCAATGAGTGAGATGCTGATTTGGTATAGGGCAGCAATAGGTCTCAAGGGACAGAACTACCAGGCAGTAGTGGAGCCCATTAGCTCAGAGCACAGACCTACACTCTTAACTGCTAGAGGGGTGGTTGATGTACGCAACGGGAGGGTACCCATACGTCTCCTAAATTGTGGGGAGGATGAAGTTAAATTACCAAGATACGCCACTGTTGCCAGGTTGTATACTGTGAATGATGATGCCATACACACAGTGGAATCCTTGACCCCACCAGATACAGTGGAGGACAATGACTCCGAAGCTCAGCTGGAGGATTGGTGTCAACAGCTCCATGTTGGGACTGACGCCACTCCTGTCCATCAAAAACAAGGTGTACACAGGGTGGTCCAGGAATATGAACAGGTATTCAGCAAACACCCACTTGATTTTGGGAGGATTAAAGGGTTACAACACCATATACCCACAGGTGACTATCCACCCATCAAAGAACGTTAACAGGCCCATACCACCAGCACACTACCAGAAAGCGAAGGAAATGTTGCATGACATGAGGAAAGCAATGGTAATAAGAGATAGCTGTAGCCCCTGGGCAGCTCCCCTGGTCCTGGTCAGGAAAAAGGATGGAAGCATGAGGATGTGTGTAGACTACAGACAGGTAAACTGCATAACACATAAAGATGCATACCCTTTGCCCCGTATAGAGGAATCCCTGGCTGCATTAAAGTCTGCAAATTACTTCTCTACCCTTGACCTCACTAGTGGGTACTGGCAAGTAGCAGTTGCTGAGGAGGACTGGGAGAAGACGGCCTTCACTACCCTGATAAGGCTCTGCGAGTTCAACAGTATGCCGTTCGGACTCTGCAACGCCCCTGGAACATTCCAGAGATTGATGGAGTGCTGTTTGGGACACTGTAACTTTGAGACCGTGCTGCTATACCTGGATGACGTGATAGTGTACTCCAAGACGTATGAGGACCATTTGAAGTCCCTGGCGGAGGTATTTGAAGAATTGTCCCGGTATGGGATGAAATTGAAGCCTTCCAAGTGCCACCAGCTCAAACGGAAGGTTCAGTACTTGGGGCACATCGTCAGTCCAGAAGGAGTAGCACCAGACCCGGAGAAGGTCACTGCCATCCAGAAATGTCCGGAACCAAAGAATCTCAAGGGGGTACGTCAGTTCCTGGGACTGGTCGGGTATTACCAGAGGTTTGTAAAGGACTACACCAAGAAGGCAGCGCCTTTGCAAGATCTCCTGGTAGGACAGTACAACAGAGGCAAACCACCCCCCTTCGAGTGGGGTAAAGAGCAGGCTGAGTCCTTTGAAGTGATGAAAGAGATCCTGACTGGCGAAGAAATCCTGGCCTACGCTGACTACAGCCAATCTTTCCAGCTGTACACTGATGCCAGCAACGAGGGACTAGGAGCTGAATTAAGCCAGAAGCAGTATGGCAAAGAGAAGGTGATTGCCTATGCCAGCAGGAAGCTTCGTCCTACTGAGAGGAATCCAGAAAACTATAGCTCCTTCAAGTTGGAGTTCCTGGCCTTGGTCTGGGCCATCACTGAATGATTCAAGCACTACCTAGCCTCCACTAAGTTCACAGCCTATACCAACAACAACTTCCTGACACATCTAGAGACAGCCAAGTTGGGAGCCATGGAACAGCGTTGGATGGCCCAACTGTCAAACTATCAGTTCACCATCAAATACTGGGCAGGCCGCAAGAACACCAACGCCAATGCCCTATCCAGAATGCCTCACCAGTCAGACACTGAAGAAGAAGTGGATGACCTGGAGGAGATTGAGCTACCTGCCTTCCATAGAAATGGGATGGTCCACGAGCAGCGCACCTCCAGGAGGTATCGAGGTAAGACACTAAACCCTTTACCTCATCACTGTTGGAAGGAGACCCAGGACAGCGACCCGGTTGTCAGCCGTATCAAGGAACTGATAACCCAGGAAGGTTCCTCCCTGGAGAAGGACGCTCCTCCACAAGCCAAGCAACTGTGGAATGAGAGAAGCCAGCTGTTCATCTATAGAGAAAAGCTGTGCCGGAGGTATGTTAACCCTAAGACCCATGAGATGGTATGGCAGATCGTAGTGCCCAGGACAGACATCCAGATGGTGTTGGGGGCCTACCACGATCAAGCAGGGCACTTTGGTTGGAAGAAGCTGGAAACCCTCCTGAAGAGTTGGTTTTATTGGGTTGGAATGGGGAGTTCCATAGAGAAGTGGTGCCGGGATTGTGGACCCTGTAGCCTCAGAAGAAAAGACTACAGCAGCCAGAAAGCACCCTTGCAGTCCATCAAGACAAGCCAGCCCCTGGAGATCGTCGCCCTGGATCTCGTCAAGCTGTCATGCAGCAGGTCAGGCTACTCCTATGCCCTGACCATGGTGGATCACTATTCCCAGTTCCTGGTGGTAGCCCCCGTCAAGGATCTGACAGCAGAAACTGCAGCAAGAACATTTCAAGCATACTTCTGCAGGCCTCATGGATACCCGGATAAGGTGCAGATGGATCAAGGCCTTGCCTTTGAAGCCGAGCTGTTCAAAGAGTTTTGCCATCTGTACGGGTACAAGAAGATTCGGACTACGCCGTACCACCCTCAAACCAATGGTCTATGTGAAAAGATGAACAATATCGTCATAGACCTGCTGAAGACCTTACATCTAGAAGAAAGGAATCAGTGGCCAGACAAACTACCTGACCTGGTAGATCTCTACAATCACATACCTGTGAGTTCCACCAATTGTACTCCAGCGTACCTCATGAGACCCGGAAAGTTGCCCATGGACCTGGAGCTTGGAGTGGTAGAGCCAGAAGCAGATATGTCCACTGAAGAGTGGGATATGACCCGACAGGAGCAGTACAAGAGAGCACAGGCCTGTGTCGAAGACAGTCTAAATAGGATGCTGGATAAGCAGGAAGCACAGTACAGCAAGAGTGCACCCGCAGAACCCTTAACACCTGGAGAAGTTGTGCTGAAGCGAAAGAGAAGAAACCACAAGCTTGACGACCAGTGGGAAAGAGAGCCTTACACTGTGTTGGATTCCAGGTTCGACAATAGAAAAACCTGTCTAATCAGTAAAGATGGAGTTAAGAGAGTTACAGCTGTCTCAAGAGACCATTTGAAGTTGTGCCCAGGTCTATTGAAACCACAGGAAGAAGTACCTCCTATCGTGACTGAAGAACCCAAAGAAGATGTACTCCATATTGTCTTAGGAGATTTCCCGGTAGATTGGCTTCAACTGGATAGAGCCGTAATAATACCTGCGATGCACTTCTACCAACAGCCAGAAGACCCTGCACTGCAAGTAAGATCTGTAAGTGCCCCAGAAGAGCCTGCTCAGGAAGAATCCCCGGAAGAAGGATCACCAGTAGAAACAGAGCCAGAAGGCCCAGTAACCAGTGTACGTGCCAGTTCCATAGAGAGGTTAAGACAGTTCTACAATTTACCCACACATAGATCTGACAGGGTAGCAGACAGTGCAAGCACAGACATCAACAACACCCTAGTACTACATAGGTCAGCACGCAGTACAAAAGGCCAGGTCCTTGCCAGGTATAAGGAATATGTTAGAAGTACTTGCAGTGTAAATAGTTACCCAGTGGGTATTGCTACTGTTATTGTTTATTGTATAAACTGAAATTTAATATGTGTTTATTTAGTTACCCATAAGGGTATAAAGATTCGTAGGCTGAGGACTGTGAGCAGCCCAAAAACTGCCTTGTACATAGTTGCACTCCCTGGAGTGCCCCTTAAGTGACCACAGAACAAAAACCCATTTGGCGTGGTCCAGCACCTGGATCACCTAAGCCCTGTAGCCACGCCCAGGGCCTACGTTGAGGGTTTTCAGGCGGGTCCTTCATATTACTCATGTTCTTTCATCGGTGAAATGGACACCAGGTTACGGGACTTACTGTAACTGTATTATTGTTATAATTATACTTGTTATTATCATTGTTATTTGTTAACCTGTTTTGCAAAAAATGCTTCAGTCCAGGAGTACTGAATTGTACTAGGGGGGAATGTGGCGCCCTGCTCCGCACGGGTGCCACAGAGCCCAGTAGGGTGCATGGATGGACTTCTCCACAAGAGGCCCTCATACATTCACACACCTCGACCCTACCACCTCACACCACCAGAGGGAGCCCTGATAGGGATATAAATACGGAGGGTGGAGCCAGGCAGCTCAGTTTTTAGTTTAGAGTTTAGTGTGCTGAGAGAGAGAGCAGCGCGCAGGCTGCTGTGTGAGGCAAGTTGAGGCCTACAGCACGCACTGAAGCCTTGTGAGGGCTCTGAGTGTGGCCGAAGGTGAGAGGAGAGAAGAGGAGAGGAGAGAGGAGTTGAGGGGGCAGAGGAGCGTACCAGGCTCACCCTGAACCATACACCGGACACCGGGTCCGCGCCTACAGGGCCCCTTTACACCCAGTAGGGACCACTGGATACCTGGAGGACTACAAGTCCCAGGTCAACCAACGCTGACTACAGTAACAGGGCCAGGAGTCATGGAGGACCCAGCGTCCAGGGAGAGTGATCTCCAAGAGAAGGCCCTACCACCAGGTCAGCAGGTGCACAAGAGAAAGAGAGACAGTAATAAAGCCAGGTCTAGCTCCAGGCAGGTCAGAAGCTTAGAAAGAGAAAGCAACGGATCAGGAGGCCTATACCCGCTCACTGGGGAGAGTCCAGAAGTGCACCCTGCCTACCGAGTACCCTGGACCATACCTGCATCTACACCAGTAAAGGTACCGAAGCGAATCCCCATGTGAGTGTCCGTCATTTCTTCCTGACCGCCTTGGCCTTCTCTCCCCTGTACCACCATCCATTAACCTCACGCTGCCCTGAGGCCTGCTCCACCTGTGGGGAGCCGTTCCATCATAAGCTGCCCTAACATCTGCCTCAGAGGACTGCTTCGCAGCGGCGGCTCCCTTTAGCTGCACTCCACAGGTGGCGTCACGAACACTTCACAAATCCCCTATAAATAATCCCCCCTTTTTGGGTGACCGCCCTGGGCCACGGACCGGGCCAGCCACCGTGATATCCCCCACCGGCATCCAGAGAGGCCCGGCTGACGAGTACCCCACGGCCCTGGGGGCGAGTCAGTACCACAACTCCAGAGTCTACTAAATCTTTCTGAAGGTCTTTTGCAGTCAGTCATGCAGGGGATTCTAATTTGCCTCTCTAGCAATCGTATAAGCAGCTCTGACTGAAATGTTGTTTGGTCTTCCAGATCTAATTTTGAAACTCACTGTTCCTGTCAACTGCCATTTCTTAACTACATTTTGAACTGAGAAAAGGGCAGCTTGAAAACGCTTTGCTATCTTCTTATAGATGTCTCCTGCTTTTGTGGGCCTCCATATTTTTCATTTTCAAAGTGCTAGGCAGCTGCTTAGAAGAATGAAAAGCTGCTGTTTTTTGGTACAAGGTTGGAGGAGGCTGGATTTTTATAAAGCTGGGAAATTTTCATCACCAGGCCTTTTGTAATGATAGTAAGTATCTTTGGCTAGTAAAACAGATATGCAAAAGAAAAATTGTTTGCGACACGCACACTTTGTAAGGTAGACAGTCACTATTAAATGTCTGTTTTTTGGGGATTTTTCTTATCTATTTTAATTATTCAACCTTCACAAAAATGATTGCACAAGAAATTTAAAAACGGAGTACAGCGCTTGTGATAAGCATGCACACCGACACTATTTTCAAATTTCTATTTCTGTAAAAACTATTGTGCTGTCTTGCTTCTGCTTTTACTGCTTTAGGAATGAAAAAAAAAGAAAGAAATTATAATTGTATTTTAAGTGCAGCAGTAGATATTCCAATTGCACCATAACTCTGATCAATCACACTAGTCTAGCACTTCTGCAGCTATCACTAGTGATGAGCGCATCGTTTGGGCTTCAAAATCGCCGTATTGTGCTCTGGTGTCTCTTGAGGGCCCAGAGAATAATACAAATAAGATTAAAAAAAAAATCTAATACTCACTTCACGTCTCCAGTTGCTCCGCTTATCGCTGCTGGCTGTTCGTTCTTCTTTTTTATACATGTGAAAAAAAGAAGGCCACTCGGTGGGTTGGGGAAGTGCTTGTAAGAAAAGTACAATCCAAAATTTAAAATACAGCACTCTCTTATTGGTGTGCAATTTGTGTGCAATTGAAATCCAATTTATTTAAATCCAAAAAATATGCAGTGAATAACTTGTATTTTTAAACTAGGAGTTATTGTGACCTTTACTGTCCTTTCTGTTGCTCCTTGTTGCCAGCAGCTTTTATGGTATATGTGTTGGGGTTTTTCTACTTTTCAACACTGTGACTATATATGAACAAGGCTCGGGATAAGCCAAACGGTCATACTATTGTGGATAGTCATATTTTCTGTGGAAAAGTCATAATAACTCCTTTATGTTTAAAAATACAAGTTATTCACTGTATAATAAAGAAATCCAAAAAGCATGCAGTCTCTCGTCCCATCTCCGTTTTCTTTACTATAGGCTTGGACTTATAGGGTTTTACCACAAAAAGTACACACATGGCCATGTTGGTGCTGTGATGCTGATTAAAATGATACCTGTGGTGAAGAAATAAATTTTGTATAATCAGTGCTTGAAGTTTTCTTATAATCATAGCAAATCGAAGTGGGACTGTGGGTAAGGTCTTCAGCTCTGCTCTGGCCCCCCACTGCTCCCATTGATTTTATCGTCGACCTGGTTTAAACTTCTCGCCATCCTAGCTGTGGGTGGCACTTGCGCGTATTGATCTCCTGGCAGTCGTCAGGAAAATGGCTCCGGTGGTGGCACATACGCAAATTAACCTCCTCGCAGTCAATCTGCATGCGCAGATTGAGATCTCCACTAGTCATTGATGATGTTTAAATCAGGAGGATGATAAAGATAACAGGATCAGTGAAGGGGCCATGGCAGAGCAAAGACTCTACCCACTGTCCCGGCCCACAGGCCGGTTCCAATGCACGAAGCTATGATTATAAGAAGACTTGATACCCTGATTACGCAAAATCCACAAAACAGATTTTTTCACCATTTCCCATTCACCATTTTAATCAGTATCACAACGCCAATATGGCCATGGGCTTATGGGAAATGGCCGCCAAGTTCTCAGCCTGCACATGTGCCAGCTCGGGTGGCCATTTTCCTGTAGATCACGGCAAGATGACCGCGGCCAACTGAAAAGCAGCGCACGCTGCTCTGCTTCACGCCGACACCGGCCTCATAGCTTCTCACCTCTTCTGCTGCTACCGCTGGGTTCCTGAGAGAGGGATCGGAGGGACCCTTCTTCCTGTGATCCCACTCTACCATCACCTCAACTCGCCGGTAAGCTACGTTTGGACCATAAGACAAATTTTTACAGGGTTAATAATCACTAATAGATACTAGAGAAAGTATATACCCCTAGAAAGGTTTTCACAATCAATCACAGTTTGTGGTTTTAATTTAGGTATAAGATATTCCTATAAGTTTTTGTTTAGAATAAAAGGTAAGTTTTAACTTACAATTTTCAGTACAGGGATTTTTTTGCCTTTGGCAATTAGTAAATATATGATAAAGAATAAGAGACATATTCATTAACAAATTGGAGTAATTTAGCAAGTATGGTTTTACTGAAAAGGAAAATGAGGCAAGTTAAAAAAAGGCTAAGTGAAAAATTGAAATTTTCTAGGCCAAACATAGAGCCACTTTGTCTAATACTCATGTTTCAATGAGATGTTTTTGCTTAGGCATATCACTCTTTAGTAATTTCCTTCATGTTTGGCCGACCACATTGAAACCTTCAAGAAGAGCATCTAAATCCCTGTGTCCCTGACACATTGTTTCTTTATAGATAATAGTCAAGGAAGGCCACGCTACATTTAACTTGGCTATCTCTCAGTAGGCTGGTAGTCCACGCAAAACACAACCCATCTGAATATTCTTTGCATGCTAAACAGATCACAAGAAGCCTTTTCCCGAGGCTAGATTGTTATAAATGCTGTTTATGATCCTGCTATGACAACTGTGAAGGACATGGCCAAGAATTTATCATAGGATTATTCATCCAATGTCAGAATACCTAATAAGATTCTAAATGACCCCAGATGATAATAAGATCCATCTTGTTGCAATAAGGTATTAATAAACTTGCTTCCTTTTGATAGAGAAAACTCCAGGCATCATTACTCTGACATATTTGTTTTGCTTATATTTTGCTGCTAGTCTGGGTCTATTGGTTTATAGAGTAAATCTTTAGAAGGCCATGAGGTAGAAATAATAAACCACGCTTGAAGTAAAAGCCTGTAGGTTAAAACAAATAATGCTCTGTTTGATGATACTGTAAATGGCACATTCCCAAGGTTCTTCTTAATTGAATTGCCATAACAAATAGCAGCTTTCTAAAGCAGAAGAATTGATAGAGGGTATACACTCATAATACATCTAAAAATTACACAAACAAACAATTATATAATTAATTTATAAGGTTACGTCATCATTTTTAAAGCGAAATTATTTAAAATACTGGAAAAATACAAATACACTAAATATTCATATAATGAAAGCAGATTTGATCCAATAAAGACATGAACTCTGCAAGACCTCTGCACATGTCCTGTGGTATGTGGCAACTTAGACATGAGCAGCAGGTCCTTCACGTCTTGTATAATGCGAAGTAAAGCTTCCATGAATCCCCTGTCACTGCATAGGCAACAATATGCTGGCTTCCCTCCAGTCTGTATTTACAACTCATTTCAACTCATGTCTGAGGCAGAAAAAAATCGCAAAAATATTTTAGGTATTTTTTTTTTAAAGTTTATAAAAACGTTTAAGATGTAAAATACCTTAAAAGTATAACATAAATAGCTGCATTATTTGGATTTTTGAACTGGACACACTAACAGTAACAATGCAGCAAGATATCTTAAAGGGGTTGTCCAGGACTTTAACTTTGATGGCCTAGCCTTAGGATAGGTCATCAATGTCTGATCGGTGTGACGCGGCCACTGTTTTGTTAATGGAGCTGTGCAGCTCCGTAACTGAGCATTTCCGGCCACCGCCACTCCATGGAACAGCTGATCGCACTGATCAGACATTGATAACCTGTCCAAAGGATAGTACATTAATGTTAAAGTCTCAGACAACCCCTTTAATGCAGAAAACTGTAAATGCCAATTTAGAGAGGCAGAAAATGTGGAAGCAAAGGCCTGTCTAAATGTAATAGTTGATCTGATGCTATTAAAATGTAATTCTGTGAACATGGAATATGCTACCAATAAAATTTTGTTCTATGAGCACAGAAAGATCATATTAATGATTGTGTATAGAATAGTGATGAGCGAGCGTGCTCGCCTCTGCTCGATACTCAATTGAGTATCGGGATGCTCAGGCACATTTGATTCTCTGGCCTGCATGTTTCACACCAGTTAGACAGTCAATAAACATGCGAGGATTGTCCACCAAACACGGTAATGCCGTAGCCATGTTGGCTACTGGTATTACTGTATTGACCGGCCGCATAGTGTCATCGGGTCTTAAAGAAGACTCGATAACGCGATGCTTGACACACTCTCCTCTGGAAGCAATTCAGGGAGAGTTGATCTAGGAGGGAGAGCTTAGATTAATATAACCCCCCCTAAATATTATAAACTTGCACTCTTTAGTGCCTTCATGTGGCATTAAAAGGTGTTTTATCCTTTTTTTAAACCTATTAAATAAATAAATACATTTAAAAAAATGAAGAGGGGGTCCCCCCTATTTTTGATGACCAGCCAAGGTAAAGCAGACAGCGAGGGGCTGATATTATCAGGCTGGCAAGGTCCATGTATATTGACCCCTTCCCAGCTTAAAAAAATACCAGCCCGCAGCCACCCCAGAATTAGCGTATCACATTAGATGCATCAATTCTGGCACTTTGCCTGACTCTTCTTACTAACATCACTGCTCTTGCCAGGTCACACAGAGTGCAACCTGACCGGGAGTGACATATGAAGCTTTGTTCTCAGAATAAGCCTCCATAGCCTGTACTACAGAATCGGTGGATGTCATGGAAAGCTGGGAGTCAGAGATGTGTCCAGGCATCTTCCCCATGCTGTTCCCATTCCATTTGAGCATTGTTTCCATGCATTTCAGCAATTTTCCTGCCCTCCCAGCCCTCGGGTTAGGGTCTTCCGGAAAAATGATTGAGTTTCCCATTGGCTTCCATTATGCTCGTTACTCGAGTCGAGTCCGTCTGAGTGTCCGACCTGCTCGATTTGAGTACCGAGCACTTGAACATTTTAGTGCTCGCTTATCATTAGTATAGAAGTGTGGTCAACTGGTTTAAACAAGCCACTAAACGTCCACAGATTGACCAATTGGGTTTTGTTTAAAATATTTTAAAATATAAATAACTCAACTCTAAACTTGACATGCTCAATGGCTTATACCTTGCTAAGTGTTGAGTTATAGTTATTTGAATCAAAATATTTTTCTGAATCAAAGTACAGTTAATGCATTCGGTGGTGAGTTAAAAAAATGCTACATCTGCTTGTTTAAGAAAAATATGTTATTAAAGACTAACTAAATGCTTGAGACAAAATTTAATATTTTGTGTTATTTTAATTGTCTACAGTTAATCAATGGGGGTCTCGATCCTAAGACCCCCACCGATTATTCAAAAGACCTGCCAGCTCAGGATACAGGAGCGCACAGTTTTCTCAGACTGAAACTGTGACAGGTCATAGAACATATGTTGGTCCTCTATAGATATACAATCGCCTCATATATAGAAGCATATCTAACCTAATAAGTACAAAAAGAGATATGGGATCCAAATATAAAAACAAAGTATCAAAGTTTATTAACAAATAATTTAAAGTTTAAATGCAATGGTCAACCTCATTGGCAACCATTAGTATCATATACGTATTCATAAACAAAAGCAGAAGCAGGAATGAAAACTATATACCCCAATGCTAGCATAAATGCACATAGCGTGAGAATTAATCACAGTACACATATTGACATTTAGATGTATGTATTAAGCCCAGTATTAAATAGCTATCAGAAAAAAACTTCATAGATATATTGTCTGAGGATATCAATCATGCACCTATAAATAATAATATGTAGTAATGCAGAAATAGGGCATAAATAGTTACATGAATATCTGCAGCCTATCATTGCATATTATGCATTCATGAAGGGAATGAAATATAGCATAGTAGTATAACAACTATTTGTGGAGGTATCAATTACCAGTATTCATGGTGCATAAGCTGGGGGGGTACAGGATGTCATTGAAGCGCGTTTCACTGCCAACAGTGCATCTTCAATAGGAGGTCAGGTGACAGGTCATGTCTGCAAAAATATCCTATTACTACTAAAGGAAGTTGTTTTCATAAAAAATCTAAATTTCTCACATAAAATTTTATTAAATTGTGTAACATTGTAATAAATTTGTTTAAATGTACATGGAAATTCTAAACGATTAAGTAAAGCTAATTGGCAAAATAAATTATGTATATCAATTCAGAGAATATTTAAGAACAGTAAAAGTTATTGCAATTGTAGGTTCTCAGGGATAACGGCAATTCCGGTTGTAAGCAAGGTATATATTTGTATTCGGTGTAAAATTTATCAGTAAAATGTAGGAAATAAAATGGAGGTAAATCTCAAAAATAGCAATAATAACTATTCAAATAATCAGAATGTCTTTCTCCCCAAAGTGAAGCCACATACAACGACTGATTTATTATAATTCTTTCGTATTACAGGAGAAAGTGAACGCTACTCAGAGCACAGATTAAATGCTGCTCTAACAGCCTTAATGTCTAACTTTAAAAGCCTTGGGGCACAGCCTGTAGCAAAATGCAGATCACAGTTGCCTTTCATTCTGCATGTGTAGAAGAGTACAAGACATGTTCTTCAAGGTTTCTATACTCTGTGAAGAAAATTTAATTTTAAATACTCAAATACAAATTGTAGGTATTAAACTAATATAATTACTCTGAGAACAATGATTATAGCATTATTATCATTTATCACTTGTAGATATTTTAGGGTTATACTTAAAGGTTTATATTCCCACAAAATCAATTATAACTCAATGGCTTAATATCCTAAAATATATATATAGTTGTAAAAAGCAATCAATTTCCAAAAAGTGTTCAGTGCTCCGGATCTAACCCCATGAAAACCTGCATGTCAGAGACTTTCGCTAACCTTGTTGAGCAAGGATACGTCCTGTGGTTCTTACATGACAGGTCACACATGCTCAGTAGATATCGGCTAATCTTATAAAGCAGGAATCCCCTTCTTACTTTGTAGTGACATAGCGCATGTGTGATTGCACTGTCCTCATTGCAAAGGGTGGACATGGACTCTGTGCACCCAGTCCTATGAAAGAAGGAACAGCAATCTTCCGGTCTAACTGCGCCCTGGCTGTGTGATAGAAAAAACAGAGCAAAAGCAGAAGTACCAGTCACTAAACCACTAATGGTTTTTCCCATTAAAATTATGAATATTTCTGTCTATACTTTTTATAATGGAAACCTCCTATCTATATGTGCAAAAAATATATAACTTATCGTCTAAAAGAAAAACTGTCTCTCCTGCCCATATCAACTAATCAGATCTCAGCTGAATACAGGTTTGGAGCCAGGAGAGGACGCGTTGTAAGACTATAACTGAAGTGTATATGGATCTGCAGGATGAAGGATTATAAACCTTTACAGAGGGCAGCAGAGACAGACAAGAATTATATTTCTTGATATAAAATTAGAAAATATTTACTGCACCATGATTCCTCCTGTCAACTGCTCTTCCCCACTGGCCATTAGCAGGTCAAAGAACAATTTGAATAGGTAGCTAATGTTAGCTAGCCAAAAAGTATTTTGGGTTCATTGGAGGGGTTATTAGACTACAGCAAGTTTGAAAAAATAATAGATTCTGGGATAACCCTTTTAATAAAAAGTCATAAGATCCTTTTACAAAATGCAGAAATTAATTCTGCAATATTATCATAGTTTATGGCTCAGTGAAAAAATATTCTTAAAATATTTCTTAGATTTTACAGTCATAATAAAAAGTTACATATTAAAACATTATTGTGTTTAGATTTGTTTTGATCTGGTATACTAAATTAACTTGTGTAGTTTTATATGTTTTTATATTTTTTCTATTACTTGGAGTAAATAAAAGGGTTGGAAAAGGGTCTGACACCTTCAATAAAAAAAATTAACAACCACCTGAACCCTGCAGTTATGTTTTGAAGTTTTCAGGACTAAGGTATAATTTATTGACAGGTTTGGCTTAATGTTGACCCCGTTGAGGAGGAGCCATCACCTAGTTACATAAGTAGTCTGATTACTATGTATAAGCCATGTAGGTATGTTCTATGCAATGCCATATGGGATATAAGAAAATGCTAACTCTACCTTGCTATATACCTCCAGAAATGTGATATTTGTAGGTAGTATCATGCCATTTCAGTTAACTATACATTTTAGTATATACAGTACATATATATATTCATTGTTGCCATTTACAAGGGGGTGATGCAACTGAGTTTTGACAGTTGTGCGATAAATTGTGCTGTAAATATGGGAATGCTAACATGAGTGATGGTGAGAGATGAGTGGCACAATCCAAAGAAGATTGAGTTTGAGTCAAATTTCCCACCATCTCCTACATTGCTGAAGCATCAGAGAGCAGACTAATGCCTTTTTGCATGCCCCAATGGAGTTACCCAAAATGCCTTGCAGCTATGACATCTTGCGAATTATCATACCTTATACAGGTCTGGTCAGTACCTGGGCCATCACAGATCAGCGGATCCCAGTGTAGCTCAGTTTGTACGGTAGAGTCTTTTTCCATCTCCAGAGTCAATGGAAAAGTCTCTTTCTTCTGTAGAGTGTAAGCTCTTATGATCAGCTGGGTCCTCTCTTGCTCCTTTCCCCTATGTGAATTTTCTGAGCAATTCTAAGCTTTCCAGTATTGATATTTGCACATTTTTTTGTGCAAATTAAATTTGGGGAAATTTTTTTGGCAAATCGAAATTTCAAAAGATCTACTGTTGACTGGTACCTAAATGTGAGAGATTGGTTAGTGAGGAGTAGGTTTCAGGCATGTGCATAATTGCCAGACAAGCTACAGCAGGAAAATGTGGCCAGCAGGAAATGTGGCCAGAAAGAGGTGACACAGAGCAGCTTTGACAAGCACCAAGAGATTGTGTGCTGTGCTGCATTGAGATTGACATGTAGACTGTGCCACAGTAAATATGGAGCTGAAGAGAATGCCAGCAGGCTGTGTAAAGCCCACCATTGTTGTAAATACCAACCTTCTCTGTTGATACCAATTGATTATCTCATGTAGAATTATTGAAACCATGAAGCTTGTGTTTCTTGTAGGCCTCTTTTACCACCAAGACTACAGCTTTTTCTTTTGAACAAAGCTATTTTTGAATTGAATCTTGTGTTGGTCTGCATTACTCCTTTATTCAGTCATGCACTGTCTAATTTGGTATTTTATAGAACTTGAAAGTAGCTATGGTTTTGTTAATACTTCATCTTTTCACTTCCACAAATTTAAAATCCTGAAAATGAACAGGCATTTTACATTGACTAACATATATTGTAGATCTATTCATTACTATGGAATATACTTCCAATACAACAGCAGTAGCAAAAATTAAATGTTAGTTCTATAGCCTGTAAACAGTATTAGAGCACATACGTTCAAATATAGATATATATATTTCCCAGATCTCAGTGTTTTATTAGTCAGTAATGCCTTTTTACTAATATCAGTTTGAAGACATTTGATTTGCCCCCATTTAGCACTGCTCTCCCAAGCGGATTATAGGAGAGAAAGCTGTGATTAGATCAATATTTCTGAACTCTGAGGGAATATCGTTTTTATTGTGATTGATTGAATGAGTAGACACTAAGTACTGCTTCAATGTCTAATTAATAAAAATTAATTGACTCATTCAGCATTTTAGTGTAAGGGTTTTGAAGTATTATTGGCCATTAAATTTAGGTAAAAAGGAACAGTTTTAAAAGGACGTAAATGGCACCAATTGTAGAGAAATTAGTTAGTTGAAAGCTACTTATTCTTGAGTTAAACAGGTTATACTTTCAACCTTTTTTGATGGCATAAAATGGCACTGTAGAGCTGTTTAAATTTTCTTCTATGGACAGAAATTATAATGTGTCCTTTTGGTACTTTGCTCAAATTAATTGTAGAAAATGTGTGTTTTGACTTTAATATTACACCATTTATCTTTATATGGTATTTTCAGTTTTTCTAATGTATTGTTTTTCTTTTGTCGTTTTCTGCAGAAAACTGTTATGGGAGCTATCGTCTATACCATATAAAGACACAATAATCAAAATCAAGTTGCAAAAAGCATCAGTATGCAAAACTAAAATAATTTTTGATTATGAATCATATTTTAACATAAAAGGTGGTCAATCATGACAGCTATCTAGTAATAGAAGCTGCCTTGGTTTTAAAGCATACAAGCAAACAAATACAACTGCACTTTGAGTGGGCTAAGGTGTATGTGAACATTGAATTTATGAATTGTTACATTTTTTACTGCTATTTCTATAATACTTATAATATTGAGGTACTTAGCACACAGTTTAATCAGTTTTGACCCCTCTAGATAGAAACTTACACTATCAGATTTATATCTCCTGGGCCTAAACCTACAAATTTAAAGAACAGGCAGAAGACAGCTGAGCCAAGAAAAAGGCAGTTTCATACCCTCAACATGTTGTCAACCACATCCTTGAAAAAGGAAATTAATGTACTGTACGGGTGCAGGTTGCTATGACTGTATTGCTATAACATACAAACAAATACAATTTTTGCTAGGAAGTAAAGTAGTTCAAATATTTTGAAATTCAAATATACCAGAGTCATTGATTTTTTTACATAATTTTCAGCAAATGTATTCACTGTGAATCACAATGTTGCATAGCCTCCAATTGCCCTGAAAAGGCTTGCATAGCTCTGAGGCCTCATAGGACTGCCTTAGTAATGTCAAATTGACTCCTCCATAGAAACTGATGATAACCAGTAGTAACCAATAGCCCATTCAATAACACAGCACACTGACAGACTTAAGTTTTTTATTTTTTCATTTAAAAAAATGTGTCTAAAAATTATCCCCCTTAGTTATTTGTGATCAGGGAGACTGTTCTGTGCAGATCACTGACTGATGGTGTGATTGTCGTATTATTAGAGGTAACAAGACCTTTCTGTGAGTGAAATGAGTGTTGTGCAATATATTATTTAAATCCATCAATTCCTAACCACTAATATGTTTTTCAGTTGCAAAGCAGGCCAATTGTAGCCTGAGCTTGGTAGTATCAACGCCTGGACAGTTGGCACAAGAAGTGAAGATGGTGCTTTTGCTGTTGCTAATTGTCACAAGGAGGTTTTTGCAAACACTGCTGACTGTCATGGTGGCGTCAGGATCTGTAGAATCTCTAGATTCTGGCACTTTTACTTGGAACTTCACTAATCTCTGTAATCAGCACAGGGATACTCGGCAGTCAACACAAAGACCTGTAGCTCCTAGACAGGTTACCAAGTTAAATCTCTGCTGGGCTAGGTTGTTAATACTCCTTGGTCACATGCTGTGAGAGAACCAGTCATATCTTATCTTCGACTATATATGTGTGCTGGAAAATTCAGGTAGTGTCAGCTATAGCTATTCTAAACCTGGTTTGAAGAGGTACAGATGTCCAGGCATTTCTGGTAGTTGCTCTGTGATAGTTTGTGCAGTTTTTGGTGAAAACCTTTTCTTTGCTCTCTGATGTTTTATATAGTTTCTTTGCCTCATTGGCTCATTGTTCCCTAGTGTTTATTCCTGTGTAACTGGACTTCTTTTTTTCCTTGTCTGTCTTTTATGTGTTTACCCTTTCACTTCTTCCCTCTTTTCCCTTGGTGTGGGAGGGGATCAGATTAGATTGGTGCAGGAGAATAGTGAGGTATGAGACCCAGGCATCCCCACCATCAGGGGTAATCTTGGGACAGGGATAGCCTAGGGTCACTTTAGCTTGAGGGACTAAACTAAAGTCCACAGTCCTTGCTACCCTATAGTCACAATGTGACACTAAGGGCTCCCCATCCTTAGCTGTGGTATTGTTTTTTTTTTCTTTCACACCATTTATTAGCAGTTATTTTGCCTTACATTTTGCACAACATTATATTTAATTTTTCAAAATATCTTCATATCCAATTCTTAAAAATTTACCAAAAAGGACAAAACAAGAAATGCTAGATCGGTACTACTAGAGATGAGCGAATAAATTCAAGTGGAATTTCAATCTATTCAAATTTTACAAAAATCCACATTTGCCAAAATGCAGATTTTTGTAATTCACTTCCACGTGCACTCAGCAAAATGACAACCACCATTTTTCTGAGCCATAGAAGGCCATCAAAATGTTAAATAAAACCTTTATACTTACTTCTCTGGCCCCTCTGCTCCTTACAGCTACCTATCTAGTCCTCGTCACATCTTCAAATTGGCATTGGCAGCAGTTAAATCCCCTGGTTTGCTAGGCATGGGAGGAATCTGCGCATGCTCCGGCAAAGGTTGTGACCCATGCTGAGACATGTGACGTCACAGCATGCGCCACTACTTTTGCAGACACATGTACCCATGTGCCTCAAAGGCCTTGCAAACCCAGAATCATTGGCCTAGCAACCGAAGCACAAGGATTTTACCGCTGCCTATGCCAATTCAAAGATGCAACGAAGACCAGATGAGTGACAGAAAGTCTGGAGAGATTAGAAGTGAGGTACCGTAACTATAAGGATTTTTATCATTTATTACATATTACAGTTATTATGCTTTGGGATATAGATAGAGTCCAAAGCATATTAAGGGACGTTAAGTTTATCGAATTTCCCTGTGAAAACCTTGCAAAAGGTGAAGTCGAATGTTGCCTGATCCGCTCTACTCTATTAGGTACACATACAGAAAGAAAATCTGTCTGCAGGCGACAATATAGATGTGGCATGCATGGTTACCAAATTCGACTAGTAAAACAGGTGTGCAAAAACATGCACAGTTAAGTGCCTACATGTTTTAAATATTGTTTTTTCCATTTTTTTCTTGTTAAATTCATTTACCTTCCCAAAAATGATGTGAAAAGAAATGCTAGGTAGGTACACATCCAAAAAGCCAGCACCTGCAATGGGGTACTGTATTGGTGTAGCATGTCCGGATACAATATTTGACTAGTAAAATAGTTGTGCAAAAAGCTCATTTCTAGAGACACGCACACGTTGTGAGGTCAACAGTCACAGTTAAATGTCTGTATTTGGTGGAATTTATTATTCTCCTTCACAACAAGGAATGCACAAGAAAAGGAACAACTCAATACTCAGTACAGAGCACACTTTTCTGACTCACACTGATTTCAGATTTTTCTTTACTGTAAAAATATTGTGCTGCCTTAATGCCACTTTATAGTGTATTTTGAATGGAGAATGCAGCAGAACAGAAGCCAGCTGCACCATATCACTGAACAATCACACTGGAGTCAGGAATTGCTGCTGCTAGAACCTTTGCTTTCTTTTCTTTCTATATCAATTAACCGGTTCAGGACCGCCCACTGTAGATAAACGTCGGCGCTTGCTGGGCTCTGTGCAGCGCCGACGTTTAAAAACGGTGGGTGGTCTCGCAGCGCTCAGGACCCCCAAGGTCCTGCAAGCGCTGCGATTCCGGTGCAGAGCGTTAGCTCTGACAGGGGACATCATCGGGACCTGATTGGATCAGGTCCCAGTGATGTTAACCCTTTGCTATGTTCTATATGCCGCGATCTATAGTGATCGCGGCATATAGAAGATAGACAGAGGAGAGGGGGTCGTCTTACTTACCTCTCCGACGACCCCTGATACCTTCCAGGACCTGGGGTTGCTATGGCAGCTGGAGGTCACATGACCGCCTCCAGATCTGCCATATATGGTGTCCTGCCTGGCTCAGCCTGCAGCTGAAGCCTGGCAGGAGACTCTGACTGTGAAACAGTCAGCAAAGATCTCAGGTAATGTAATACATGTCTATTACATTACATGAGATCAGTCATCAGAAAAATAAAAATTAATGTCCCATACAGGGACTAAGTAAAAATGTAAAAAAAAGTAAAAAAAAATGTTTTTAAACTGTTAAAAAAAAATCACAAAATAAATAAAAATAAATAAATAAAATATTAAACCAATAAATCTGTATATTTTTACAAAACCAAAAAAAGTACACATATTTGGTATCGCCATGTCCGAAACAACCTGAGCTATAAAACTGTCACACTAATTAACTCCTTCTGTGCACACCATAATAAAAATAAATAAAAAACGGAGCAAAAAAATATGCTTTTTCATCATATCGCCAAACAAAAAGTGGAAAAAAATGAGATCAAAAAGGAAAATAGAAATAAAAATGTTACCGCTGAAAACGTCATTTTGTTCTGCAAAAAAAAGCCGCCATACAGCTCCATCAGCCAAAAAATAAAAAAGTTATAGCGCTCAGAATAAAGCAATGCAAAAAAAAAATTTTTCTATAAAATTGTTTTATTGTGTAAAAGTGCCAAAACATAAAAAAAATACAGTAAGTGTAGTATCGCTGTAAACGTACTGACCCGAAGAATAACGCTGCCTGATCACTTTTACCACACGCAGAACGGCATAAAAAAAAACCTCAAAAAACAATTCCTGAATTGTTGGTTTTTGTTAATTTTACCTCCCAAAAAACGAAATAGAAAGCGATCAAAAATGTCACGTACCCAAAAATGGTACCAATAAAAATGTCAACTTATCCCGCAAAAAACAAGCCATCACATGACTCTGTCGGCCGAAATATGGAAAAATTATAGCTCTCAAAATATGGTGATGCAAAAACTAGATTTTGCAAAAAAAAGCGTCTTTTAGTGTGTGACAGCTGTCAGTCATAAAAACCCGAGATAAATCTGGTATCTCTGTAATCGCACCGACCCGAAGAATAAAGTAATCTCATCACTTATACCGCACGAGGAACGGTGTAAAAAATAAATAAAACCAATTCTTCACCTGCTACTGATTTGTTTATTATGTCTCCCAAAGATCGCAGTAAGGCTCTGCCCACATTTATCCTGCGCTCTGCGCTGAGCGCTTACACCAGAGTTTCCGTATAAATCTCTGAAATACGTGATTCATCCGGGACCCATGACGGAAGATTCCCTGTAATGAGGCAGATATAGGCCACTGTGGACGCCGTCTAGCCTGGGATCCCACGGTGTTATTTGTTTTAGGCGTGCATAAAAGTGCGGTTGGCCACAGTTTTGTGCACTTCTGATCAAAAGGACACCGCTAAACAGAGGCCAGATGGAGTCCAGAGTATCTCTGCTGCCTCATTACAGTGAATGGATCCCGCAGGGGTTTCATCTGAATTATATCACTTGGAAATTTAGATGGAAACCCCGATGTAAGTGCTCAGCCTAGAGCGCCGGATAAATGTTACGTAAAATGTTCCCAATAAAAGCTTCAACTCAGTCCTCAAAAAAAGCTAGTCCCCACTCAGGTCCGAGATCTGTTAAAAATATAAGGGACTTCCAAGTTACTGGTAGCAGAAAGGCTCTGGAAAAGCAAAATGGCCCTTGCCCCCAAAAGAAATTCAGAAAATTTTGTGCTCCCAAATCCAAATGCCTATTCTACAATAATTTGTTCTCCAATTGTCAAATAGCACTCCGTCTCCCCCAGATCTCGCCGTATGGCTGAGCGGTACGATACAGCCACATATGGGGTATTGCCACTTTAAGAAGAAATTGTGTGACACATTTTGGCACCATTTTTACCCATTGTCTTGTGTGAAAATGTAAAATCTGAGGGTAAAACATTTTTTTGTGGTAAAAATATAATGATGCTTTTTTCACTGCCCAATGGTATAAATTAAAAAATTAAAAAATACTCACTACTTCCCTAGATGAATTCCTTGAGCGGTGTAGTTTACAAAATGGGGTCACTTGTGGGGGTTTCTGCCGTTTCGGCATGTCAGCGACTCTTCAAATGTGACATGGTGTCTGCCACCTATCCCAGCCAACATAGCGCTCCTTTCTCTTCTGAACCCTGCCGTACACCAAAGCAGTGGTTTTCCCCCATATATGGGGTATCGGCGTACTCAGGAGAAATTGCACAACAAATTTCATGGTGCAATTTCTCCTGTTATCCTTATGATAATACAAAATTAGGGAATGAAAAACATTTTTGTGGGAAAAATGTGAAAATTTTATTTTTACGGCTCAATATTATAAACTTCTGTGAAGCAGCTGGGGGTGCAAGGTGCTCACCACACATCTAGATAAATTCCCTAAGGGGTCTAGTTTCCAAAATGGTGTCACTTGTGGTGGGTTTCCACTGTTTAGGCACATTAGGGGCTCCCCAAATGCGACATGGCGTCCGCTAATTATTCAAACAAATTTTACATTCAAAAAGTCAAATGGCGCTCCTTCCCTTTCAAACCCTGCCATGCGCCCAAACAGTAATTTGCCTCCACATATGGGGTATCGGCGTGTTCAGGAGAAATTGCACAACAAATTTCATGGTGCAATTTATCCTCTTACCCTTATGATAATGCAAAATTAAGGGATGAAAAACGGTTTTGTGGGAAAAATGTGAAAATTTTATTTTTACAGCTCAATATTATAATCTTCTGTGAAGCACCTTGGGGTTCAAGGTGCTCACCACACATCTAGATAAGTTCCCTAAGGGGTCTAGTTTCCAAAATGGTGTCACTTGTGGGGGGTTTCCACTGTTTAGGCACATCAGGGGCTCCCCAAATGCAACATGGCGTCCGCTAATTATTCAAACAAATTTTACATTCAAAAAGTCAAATGGCGCTCTTTCCCTTTCAAACGCTGCCGTGCGCCCAAACAGTGGTTTGCCTCCACATATGGGGTATCGGCGTGTTCAGGAGAAATTGCACAACAAATTTCATGGTGCAATTTTTCCTATTACCCTTATGATAATGCAAAATTAAGGGATGAAAAACGTTTTTGTGGGAAAAATGAGAAAATTTTATTTTTACAGCTCAATATTATAAACTTCTGTGAAGCACCTTGGGGTTCAATGTGCTCACCACACATCTAGATAAGTTCCCTAAGGGGTCTAGTTTCCAAAATTGTGTCACTTGTGGGGGGTTTCCACTGTTTTGGCACATCAGGGGCTCCCCAAATGCAACATGGCGTCCGCTAATTATTCAAACAAATTTTACATTCAAAAAGTCAAATGGCGCTCCTTCCCTTTCAAACCCTGCCGTGCGCCCAAACAGTGGTTTTCCTCCACATATGGGGTATCAGTGTGTTCAGGAGAAATTGCACAACAAATTTCATGGTGCAATTTTTCCTATTCCCCTTATGATAATGCAAAATTAAGGGATGAAAAACGTTTTTGTGGGAAAAATGTGAAAATTTTATTTTTACAGCTCAATATTATAAACTTCTATGAAGCACCTTGGGGTTCAAGGTGCTCACCACACATCTAGATAAGTTCCCTAAGGGGTCTAGTTTCCAAAATGGTGTCACTTATGGGGGGTTTCCACTGTTTAGGCACATCAGGAGCTCTCCAAACGCAACATGGCGTGCGCTAATTATTCAGACAAATTTTACATTCAAAAAGTCTAATGGCGCTCCTTCCCTTCCGAACCCTGCAGTGCACCCAAACAGTGGTTTTCCCTCACATATGGGGTATCAGCACGCTCAAGAGAAATTGCACAAAAAAATTTGGTGTCCATTTTTTCATGTTACCCCTGTGAAAATAAAAAAATTGGGTCTAAAGTAACATTTTTGTGAAAAAAGTTAAATGTTAATTTTTTTCTTCCACATTCCAAAAATTCCTGTGAAGCACCTGAAGGGTTAATAAAGTTCTTGAATGTGGTTTTGAGCACCTTGAGAGGTGCAGTTTTTAGAATGGTGTCACTTTTGGGTATTTTCTGTCATAAAAACCCCTCAAAGTGACTTCAAATATGATGTGGTCCCTAAAAAAATGTTTTTGTAAATTTTGTTGGAAAAATGAGAAATCGCTGGTCACCTTTTAACCCTTATAGCTCCCTAACAAAAAAAAATGTTGGTTCCAAAATTGTGCTGATGTAAAGTAGACATGTGGGAAATGTTATTTATTAACTATTTTGTGTGACATATCTCTCTTATTTAAGGGCATGAAAATTCAAAGTTTTAAAATTGCTAAATTTTCAAAATTTTCACCAAATTTCCGATTTTTTCACAAATAAACGCAAGTTATATCGAAGAAATTTTACCACTATCATGAAGTACAATATGTCACGAAAAAACTATCTCAGAATCATAGGAATACGTTGAAGCGTTCCAGAGTAATTACTTCATAAATTGACAGTGATCAGAATTGAAAAAATTGGCCCGGTCACGAAGGCAAAAACAGGCTCTGGTGCGAAGTGGTTAAATCTCTGTTATTTGCACAGTACTAAACCCATCTTCACTATTTCAGTTATACAACAAATTGCTATAACTGTTGAAAAAGACATGGACCAGACATTCAAAAATAATACATTGATCTATTGCTTTTAAGTAAAAATTTACAAAACTAAACATGAGGCTGATAGTTTAACATTTTGATTAGACTATAGTAAGCCCCAAAACACATCATAATGAACTCCCAGCAGGCCCCTGACCTAAAAGGTGAAGTGCCATGGTAAATTAAGAATCTCACGTTTATTTTTGTAAATTTTTGCCTAACACGCAATAGATCAATGTATCATTTTTGGATGCGAGGTCTATGTCTTTTTTCTATAGTTATAGCATTAACAACTGGAGTTTTTGGCCAATGTTTTAGGGCTCTCTCTTTCTATGTCTATTGCAGAGCTGTGAGCTCTGACATCTTTTCACTATTCCAAATCACTATAAAATGGCTGCTGCATTCCCTGCCTAAGCTATTATATAGGCTATAATATTGCACTCCTCCCATTTGTTCAAGGCAGTTTTTAGTTAGAGCTGCTCTTTAAATGTGTAGGTTAAGTCCCAAGTGAGGTACATTTAACAGTGTAGGTTCACATCTAGAAAGGTCTTCTTGTCTTTTGTAAATTGGCTCTCACAATTTCAAAAAAATTGTTTACTATGTATCGCAATTTTGTAGGCATATACTATATAGCATTAATGCAGTTCAATGTTCACATAATCTATGTTCAACTTAGTGCTCGCAGCAGGCAATTTATTTATTTTACTCACTTATATTCCACAGCACTTTACAGACAATATTGGCACTGCCCCCATTGGGGCTCACAATCTAGATTCCCTATCAGTATGTCTTTCTATTGTGGAAGGAAACCCATGCGAACACGGGGAGAACATACAAACTCCTGCAGATCTTGTCCTTAGTGGGATTTGAACCCAGGACCCCAGCTCTACAAGGCTGCAGTGTTAACCACTGAGCCATTGTGCTGTCCAGTTGTGCTTGTTTCTTTGAGTGCTATAGCATTTGTACATTGATATTCTTTTGCAAGAAGGTGAAGGGGGAAGGCACAGGGCCGGTATCAATACGCTGTGGGCCGGAGCTGAGTTCTCTTCACCCTGTGTCCCTTCTTCTAAAAAGGACTGAGAGTGGAGTGTATAGTAGAGGGAGGATTTTCTTGACTCACTGTTACATTGTCCAAGGGACCGGAACTGGCTTCAAACAAGACAGCAGATCTTAGATCCAGATTAACAGTTTTACTGTGCAATTCTTTTACACACAGCTGCAGCATACAGATTAAGACATGGTCTTTAGTTAGTGAAGTACCCTTGGTTATGTGCCTTTCCAGTGTTTGTCCTCGTCCTATCCTGAGACCCACCATCTTCCACTTCCTCTGTGATCCAGCTGAAATTCTCCCCATGAGGGATACAGAGGCCTGCTTCTCAGTACCTCTTGTAGGCTTTAAGCCCAGGACTGCATCCAGATCGAGCATCAAATGTGTCCTCATTCTGTTCAGAAAATTTGCGCTGATAACACACTCTCTTCACCACTGCATCTGCTTGCTGAAACCTGTCTCCCTGTCTGTTCAGCCTTCCTTCTCCACTCTACTCTCTCTTGTGCAGAACCTGCATTGGTCCTGTCCTATAAGGGCCGTGGACCCAAAACTAGGGTGTCCGTGTCATGGACTACACCTTGACTAACTGCCTGAAACCGGATATTGTTTTCTATAAAACTATACTCAACCCCTCCCAACTGATGAGCTAATCCCTGAATTAACTGTCTAATGTCTAAGCAGTGTAGTGTAAATTCCTGCATTCCCAGGGACGGCCTTAGGCAGAGCCTAAAGGTGAACCAGCATACAATAACAGCCATAGGGATAAAACAGCAAAAACATTATCACAACTTGTAACGTACACAGCCCACACATTCAACATATTATTTTAACTCTGTCAACCCACTTGTTGCCACGGTGTCTTCAAAGGTACTTGCCAATTTCATTTTTCTGCTATGGTTTATATGTCTAGACTACAATAGAATTTAAATATTGTCCTTAGCACTGAAAACCCTGTTAGTGTTTTCTCTAAATGGTTTGCTTGAGATAGTGTGGATTCAGCAGCTGACAACTCTTGTTTAACATGGATGCACCCCTTTTTTCATGTGATTAGCCTTCATCTGTCTTAAACGTGAATGGCTGGCTAGCACACTTCAGATAAACTATTTAGACTGCCTTTCAAAAATTTCAGCAAGATTTGTAAATTTCAAGTTTTAGAAAACATCTTTAATAAGTGAGATTCCTAAATCTGGAGGACTTAAAGAAGTTATTAAATTGCTTTAGTTAGCATGAAAATAAGTAAGTTTGCAATTGACTTGCGTTTTCTATCTACTGTGATTCTCCTAATATGAGAACTTTTATTTTACATAGTGAACAGCTGGTTTGCATAGCCGAGTGTGTGCAGTAGCTACATTCCAGGAGAAGAGTTAACTTATAACATCTCAGCCATCTCTCAGCAGCCCATTGATTTCAATACTGCAGTTATCTGCTCACCTCACTCCCCTACTTCTCAGCTCTTGACAAGCTATGGTTCAACTAATGCTACAGTTCTACTACTTACCAGAACTGTCAATCAAGCATGAGTGCCCACCCTACCAGAAACCAGAAAGTGAAAGATGCTGCAGAGCTATGAGCTGCTGTAGAGCCAACTTGAGAGTAACCTTTTAGCATGGCAGCCCTTTGATATCAGTTAGAGATGCTTTAAAAATACCCATAAAAAATTGATAATTGGTCTCTGCATCATTGTGCAATTTAAGTATTTTGGAAAACTGCCAAAATCTAGCATATTACTTTATTACGAGGAAATGCATATCTCTACATTTTCACCTTGCCATTATCATAATTCTAATACCAATACGAGGGGGCTAGAAATATACAAGTACTTTCTGTATCATATGTTCAGATGTATGACTTGTGATTAGTTAGCATTGCATATATTATTTGTATTTTTCATCTTAAATTCTAAGCCAGATGTCTCACCATGAAACATCTGTCCTCTTCCCTCAAGCAATCAAACAGTAATGCATAGGGACAGATTTCTATTGCAGCTTTTCGTATTTGTAAAGCTGTATGATCATGAAAAATGCACATTGTATGGTTCTGACCCATATCTTTTTTTTTATTATTATTATTATTATTTCAAATTAATACATTAATCAAAGACAAAGGTAAATCTGATGTGTAGTCTTGAGAAACAAAAAAAAACCATTCAATTTAAGATATTGTGCTAAAAGCAATTTGAATATACTGTTATAAAATAGAAAATTGTTTTATTGTGGTCAGTAATGTATTTTGTGAATATTAGTAGTTCAAAGTACTGTACTACCCACTGTATTTAGTATATGAGCCAGTTTTCACATTATCAATATTTCAGTTTAGACATGGCAAGAGATTATATCTTAGGAATATGAATAGTGACATTTTGATCCAATCCTCGGTCTTTTTCTTGCCAACAATAAACTACAGTAGCAATTAATTAAACATTTAAATTAGCCATACCGAAACATACTCATGTGTTTATATATACATATAGTCAGACCCTTTCTAAACTGCATAAATCCCATAGTAAACAACAAGGCACTCATAGTAATATTTCATGGCTATATAAGCATCAATCGTCTTGTGGATTGTGAGTTTGCATACCTCCCAGTATATACCATTGAAATCACTTTGCTATTAGGCAGGGTGTTGGCACTCTGTATTGTGTTGCACTTTAATATGTATTGTTGCAAAAAATATTTTGAAACTGGTCAAACTCCCTATAACTGGCATTTATTTCTATCTGCCCTATTCACAACTGGTTTTATTATATGCAATTTTAATGTTGTATTTAATAAAATTACTCTTTTGATTGTCTATACCATACACTCCTATGCTTTCTCCTGTTGCTACGTTTCCAAAGTTGGTGCATACTGGTCGACTCACTTGGGTATGAATACAACTTTTTCTTCAACTCTACCCACAAGTGTTCGATTGGGTGATGTCCCCACAGCCCACCCCGTCATTCAATATGATGAAACCCACAGCCCAATCTCAACTTAGTATGATGGCCCCCATAGCCCCTCACTCAGAATGATAGCCCATACAGCCCCTCACTTAGTATGATGGCCCCTCCAGCACCTCACTCTGTATGATGCCATCACAGCCTATCACACAATATGATGCCCCCACAACCCCTCGCTTAGTATGATACCCTCACAGCCCCTTCCACAGTATAATGTCCTCACAGCACAGCCCCTCACATAGTATGATACCCTTATAGGCTTTCACTCTGTATGATGGGTCCCACAGCTCCTAAATTAGTATGAATATCCCCATAGATCCTTACAACGGATAATGGATACTACAGCCCCTCAAAGTATGATGGCCATACAGCCCCTCATACAGTTTGGTGGCCCATAGCCAATCCCGTTACTCAGTATGATGGAACCCACAGTTCAACCCCCACTTAATATGATGGCCTTCATACAACCCCACTCAGTATGAAGGCCCCCCACCGCCCCTCACTCAGTACAATAGCCCCCACATCCTCTCACTCAGTATGGTGCCCCTCACAGCCCCTTACTTAGCATGATACCCTGAAGTCCCTTACTCAATATTATGCCCTTATAGCCCCTCATTTAGTATGAAGCCCCTCACTTAGTATGGTGCCTTCACAGTCTATCACACAGTATTATGCCTCCACAGCCCCTCGTTTAGTATGATTCCCCCACAAGCCCCTGCAAGTAATACCACATTTTGTTTTCTGTACATGTACCTACCTACCTACCTAGCATTTGTAGTTAAATTCTTTTTTGCAAGGGTTAAATAATTGGGGTTGGAAGGATTCTTAAAATGTATGTTAAAAGAAAAAGTGAAAAATGAAAATGAAAGTGGAAACCCATACCATGGCTAAGAAACTCATACCATGGCTAAAAAACCCATCCCATGGCTAAGAAACCCATCCCATGCTAAGAATGTGGGCCTAAAATTAAGTCGTTTCGGATCCATGATTTGTTCATCTTTATGAACGTGAGTCTGTCTACATTATCAGTGGAGAGCCACGTGCGCTTATCTGTCAGCACACCACCAGCAGCGCTGAACACACGTTCAGACAGAACGCTGGCTGCGGGGCATGACAAGATCTCCAAGGCGTAAGTGGCGAGCTCCGGCCATTTATCCAGATTGGAAGCCCAAAAAGAGCAAGGGTCCAGTGATACAGTCATGGCTTCAATGTTTACTTGGAGATACTCCTGTACCATCATCTCTAGGCGTTGACTATGTGTCAGACTTCTTGTCTCCTGTGGCCTTGCACAGGATGGGCTAAAAAAGTGGTGCAATGATTCCGCAAAATTGATGTTACCAGCAGATACTGTGTTTCTGTTACGGTTTGAGTGCTGAACACTCGACGGTCCCACGGTTGGCAAGTTGGAACTGTGAGATTCACTACGTGCACCACTGGTGTTTTGTGGAAAAGCACATGTAAGATTCTGCAACAGTCTCTGCTGATACTCCTGTATGCGTGCATCCCTTTCTATGGCAGGAATTATTTCTGCAAATTTACTTTTGTACCGGGGATCTAACAGTGTGGCAACCCAGTAGTCAGGATTATTTCTAATTCTCCCAATTCGAGGGTCATGTTGCAGGTAGTGCAGCAAGAAGGCACTCATGTGTCTTGCGCATCCAGGAGCACCAAGTCCCTGTTGTGTTGGTGGCGAGGTAACAATCATGCTTCCTTCCTCTGTCCTCTCTTCCCAACCTCGCACAACAGAAATGTGATCAAGGTCTCCCTCATCTGATGAGTCTTCCATCAGTTCGTCCTCCACTTCTTCCTGGGCTCCTGCACCTTCCACACTAGTTTGGATGCTACCATGAGCCCTGGTAAAACCATCTCCCCCACCCTCATATGCCTGCCGCCTTGGTGCTGCCGACCGTCTGGACCTTGCAGATGTTAGCCCTTCCGCATACAACTCCTCCTCCTCTACTTCCTCCACCTCCTCTTGTGCCACCACCTGACTCCGAATTCTGTTTAACATGTGCTCCAGCATGTAAATCACCAGAATAGTCATGCTGATAATGGCATCGTCAGCACTAAACATCTTCGTCGCCATTTCAAAACTGTGCAGAAGGGTGCATAGGTCCCTGATCTGAGACCACTCCTCCAGCGTGATTTGCCCCACCTCTGGATCCCGTTGGCCCAGGCTATACGTCAGAACGTATTGCACCAGGGCTTGTCGGTGCTGCTACAGTCACTGCAACATGTGCAGAGTTGAATTCCACCGGGTAGGCACATCGCATTTTAGCCGGTGAAGTGGCAGGCCCAACGGCTTCTGTAGAGATGTAAGTCGCTGAGCTGCGGGATGCGAACGGCGGAAGTGAGCACACAGCGACCGGGCCCTCTGCAGAAGGCCATCTAGTCCGGGATAGTGGGCTAAAAATTGCTGGACAACCAGGTTCAACACGTGAGCCATACAAGGCACGTGTGTGACATTGCCCCGGCGAAGGGCCGCACCCAGGTTTGCAGCATTGTCGCACACAGCCTTCCCTGATTTCAGGTCCAGTGGAGACAACCATTCATGAAATTGGTTCTCCAGAGCTGACCACAACTCCTCAGCTGTGTGAATCACATTTCCCAGACATTTCAAAGTAAAAACCTCCTGATGACGTTGAGCCCTACTGCCAGCATAGTAAGGAGGTGTGCAGGATCACTTCTGAGCTGTTAAAAAGCTTGTGGCATGACCAGACAGGCTTTGGGTGCAGGTGGAGGACCGAGAGGAGGTTGAGGAGGCAGAAGCAGTGGAGGAACTTTGACATAAAGAGGATTGACGCACAACTCGTGGGGACAGCAAGACTTGGACAGCAGACCCTTGTCCTGCTGTCACCATAGTTACCCAGTGCCCAGTCAGCGACATGTAATGCCCCTGTCCATGCCTACTCGTCCAAGTGTCTGTGGTGAAATGCACCCTGTCACACACAGAGTTTCTCAAAGAAGCGGTGATGTTGTGTGCGACATGCTGGTGGAGCGCAGGCACACCTTTCTTTGAGAAGTAGTGCCGACTGGGCATCTGGTACTGGGGCACTGAGATGGACATAAGGTCTCAAAAATCCTCTGTGTCCACCAGGCGGAAAGGCAGCATTTCTGTAGCCAACAGCTTGCAGATGGTGAAATTCAACCTCTTAGCTTTCTCATGGCTAGGAGGAAATGGTCTTTTACATGTCCACATCTGAGGGACTGAGGGCTGGCTGTTGTGCTTAGACGGGGTTGATAAGGGTGTCCCCGGCAAACTGCCGGTCTGTGAGGAAGATGCAGGCGGACATGTTAGGTTGCCTTGATCCAAAGGTGGTGCTATCGATGTCGGACAGCGCTCAACACCAGCTGGTGTTACCACCTCAAAAGAAAATGATGACCTGCCAATCACGCTGGCTGTTGCGGGTAAAGAGGTGGCAGGTCTGTGTCCCAAAACAGGTGTGAAGAGGCCGCAGATGCACAAGATGGGGCAGACGATGGTCGGCCTGGCCGGCTAGGCCGCATTGTAGCACAGTGAGCATCCCACTGCAACGTATGCTTCATGTCCATGTGAGAGTTCATGCATGAAGTACTCAAACTATGTATTTTTTGGCCTCTGCTTAGCTTTTGTTGACAAATGTTACAGATAACACGAGTTGGTTCATCTTTATCGATCTGAAAAATGCCCAAGCTATGCAAGGCTTAGCACCCATGCGACCTGAAGAGCCACCACGACTTGTGGTCAGAGGCAGAGTTGTGTTTGAGGATGCAGTTGTTGACGTGCTTCCAGTACTACGTCTCTGTCCAGGAAGGCGCAACCTGACCTAGTTGTCACTAGCATAATCCTCCACCTCCTCTGCTGACCTCATCTCTTGGCTGACTGTTGGTTGACAGTATATGGGATTTCCAACCTCATCATCATCACCCTGTGTGTTATCGTACCCGTCGTCCTCAGAGCCAACCTGTTCCTGCCCTGACAAAAAACTAAAGTTGTCGCTCTAATCAGGTATTTGAGTCTCATCATCGTCTTCCTCATTGTCTCCACCAACAGGAGTTACAGTTTGGGAATGAGAGTCTACATTATGGTCAGAACCTTCTGCGTCTGGTCCTGGATCCGACTCATAAAGATTCTGGGCATCAGTGCAGATCATTTCCTCGTCTGGATTCACAGAAGCGCTGGTGCCGACCTCTGATTCCCAGGCTATAGTATGAGTAAACAGCTCTGCAGACTCAACCATCTGTTCTACCTCATACTCAGATGGGCAGCAGGAGATTTGGGAGCTGTGAGGAAGCAAGAGCGATTGCGGTGACACCTCTGAGGACTAGAGTATTTGTGATGTTGAAGTTGATGTGGAGGAGAGCCCACTTAAAGGAGCACTTGATATCCGTTGAAGCACCTGCTGTTTTTGTGCCTCATCTGGAATTTGTAGCGATTGGCGTGGCCGTAAGAAAGGGATCTTATCACATTGCCCGCTAAAAGAAGTAGACATTTTAGTTTTGCTGGAAGATGGTCTTTCTTCTGAAGATGTTACTGTTGCTTTAACACCTACTCCACGGACACAACCTTTTTACCCCTTCCCAACACGCCTATTCCGCTTTCCACCAGCAGCAGGCCTTTTTCCACTCATTTTGGTGGTTAACTAATTCACAACTCTGGAGTTGTTTGCACAAAAAAACAATGGATTGGAACCGAGCAGAGCTGAGTGGCCAAACTGTGGTATTAGGCCAAAGCTATTGTCTGGGTTAGATGCAGAAAAAAAATATATTCAGTTTGCAACCTGATGGAGGTCAGTATAGATGGACTAATAGAACAAGTCCCACACACAGCTAGAAGGCCAAATATTTTTTCAGAGCTAGATGCAGAAAAAAATTATATTCAATTTGCAACCTGATGGAGGTCAGTATAGATGGACTAATAGAACAAGTCCCACACACTGCTAGAAGCCCAAATATTTTTTCAGAGCTAGATGCAGAAAAAAATTATATTCAATTTGCAACCTGATGGAGGTCAGTATAGATGGACTAATAGAACAAGTCCCACACACTGCTAGAAGCCGAAATATTTTTTCAGAGCTAGATGCAGAAAAAAATTATATTCAATTTGCAACCTGATGGAGGTCAGTATAGATGGACTAATAGAACAAGTCCCACACACTGCTAGAAGGCCAAATATTTTTACAGAGCTAGATGCAGAAAAAAATTATATTCAATTTGCAACCTGATGGAGGTCAGTATAGATGGACTAATAGAACAAGTCCCACACACTGCTAGAAGCCCAAATATTTTTTCAGAGCTAGATGCAGAAAAATATTATATTCAATATGCAACCTGATGGAGGTCAGTATAGATGGACTAATAGAACAAGTCCCACACACAGCTAGAAGCCCAAATATTTTTTCAGAGCTAGATGCAGAAAAATATTGTATTCAATTTGCAACCTGATGGAGGTCAGTATAGATGGACTAATAGAACAAGTCCCACACACTGCTAGAAGCCCAAATATTTTTTCAGAGCTAGATGCAGAAAAAAATTATATTCAATTTGCAACCTGATGGAAGTCAGTATAGATGGACTAATAGAACAAGTCCCACACACTGCTAGAAGTCCAAATATTTTTTCAGTGGTAGATGCAGAAAAAAATTATATTCAGTTTGCAACCTGATGGAGGTCAGTATAGATGGACTAATAGAACAAGTCCCACACACTGCTAGAAGGCCAAATATTTTTTCAGAGCTAGATGCAGAAAAATATTATATTCAATTTGCAACCTGATGGAGGTCAGTATAGATGGACTAATAGAACAAGTCCCACACACTGCTAGAAGCCCAAATATTTTTTCAGAGCTAGATGCAGAAAAAAATTATATTCAATTTGCAACCTGATGGAGGTCAGTATAGATGGACTAATAGAACAAGTCCCACACACTGCTAGAAGGCCAAATATTTTTACAGAGCTAGATGCAGAAAAAAATTATATTCAATTTGCAACCTGATGGAGGTCAGTATAGATGGACTAATAGAACAAGTCCCACACACTGCTAGAAGCCCAAATATTTTTTCAGAGCTAGATGCAGAAAAATATTATATTCAATATGCAACCTGATGGAGGTCAGTATAGATGGACTAATAGAACAAGTCCCACACACAGCTAGAAGCCCAAATATTTTTTCAGAGCTAGATGCAGAAAAATATTGTATTCAATTTGCAACCTGATGGAGGTCAGTATAGATGGACTAATAGAACAAGTCCCACACACTGCTAGAAGCCCAAATATTTTTTCAGAGCTAGATGCAGAAAAAAATTATATTCAATTTGCAACCTGATGGAAGTCAGTATAGATGGACTAATAGAACAAGTCCCACACACTGCTAGAAGTCCAAATATTTTTTCAGTGGTAGATGCAGAAAAAAATTATATTCAGTTTGCAACCTGATGGAGGTCAGTATAGATGGACTAATAGAACAAGTCCCACACACTGCTAGAAGGCCAAATATTTTTTCAGAGCTAGATGCAGAAAAATATTATATTCAATTTGCAACCTGATGGAGGTCAGTATAGATGGACTAATAGAATGATGCTATGCCCAAAAGGTTTTACTTCAGTAGCTGCAGTAAAAAAATTGGTATTCTATACACAGGTGGTGTAGCTTGCAACACAGATAGGCTACTCCACTGACTAACACACTCTGCAATAGGCCAAAAAGGAGTAGCTTTGCTAGATTTAGCCAAATGCTGTGAAAAAAACTTGCACAGCACTGGCACAGACCTGCCTGGCAAAAACTGATAGGAACTGATGTAACTTATTCCTGAAAAGGACTGCAATTGCAATTAGTCTTTACTCCCACAACCTATCTATTTAAGAGCACAGACCTGCCTAATAAAAGTCGTAGGAAATGCTGTAACCTAGTCCTTAAAAGGACTGCAATCACAACTATTCCCTACTCCCATGCTATCTGTAGATTTGTGCGAAAATTGGCTTGAAATTAACAAGGTATAGCGCACACAGCAACAGCGGTGCCGTCTAACACGCAGCTGCAGCAGTGAGAAAATGGTGGCAACGGGGAAAATGGCTGGGTCTTATAGGGCAAGGACATGTGACATACACTGCCAATGACACATGCCCTTGCTTGTGTGAAAAAAAGCACTTCGCTCCGTGTGTGCGCTGCTGATAGGCTGACAGATTGCACCTCCCCACTGTAAATGCGGGAAAGAGAAAAAAAAAAAGGAGATCTTCATTGTTCCTGCAGAGATCCATCCCCTGCCCCTCCCCCCACCCCGCTGTACACTCAAACTGCGTATTAACATTAATTTTCATCATTACTGAGAAAAAATCCAGTTATGATTTTGGTGCACGAACAGTTATCGAACATAACCTTGAACAGCCGAATTTTTTTCAAATCGTTCGTGTTCGCCGAACGGCTCGAACACCGCCCAAAACAGCTCGAATTTGAGATTGGCGAACAGTTCGAGTCAAACAACGCTCATCTCTACTCAAGAGTCTCCTCGCCTTTGTCCTGCCAGGTTTGACATGTCACTTTCCGCAAAGAGAAACATTACCCCTTGGATGCCAGTCAGATGCCTCTCACCCAGCCAAACCAGATTTTATTTATTTATTTACTCATTTATATTGCGCCATTAATTCCATAGCACTTTACAGACATTATCGGCACTGTCCCCATTAGTGCTCATAATTAAGGTTGAGCGAGTATGTTCTGTCCGAGTATGCTCGGGCCGAGCTTCGAGTGTTTACAGCTGCTCGGTGATAAGGTTAAATCGCTCCCGTGTGCATGATTTGCAACTGTTTGACAGCTTTATTACATGTGAGGAATGTGTAAGAAATAGAGCTGTAATAAAGCTGTCAAACAGTTGCAAATCATGCACACGGGAGCGATTTAACCTTATCACCGAGCAGCTATAAATACTCGGAGCTCGGCCCGAGCATACTCGGCGAAAGGGTTAATAGAACATACTCGCTCAACACTACTCATAATCTAATTTCCCTATCAGTATGTCTGTGGAGGAAACCAGAGTACCTGGAGGAAACTAATGCAAACACGGGGATGAAAACATAAACTCCTTGAAGATGTTGTCCTTGGCTGGATTTGAACTCAAGACCCCAGTGCTGCAAAGCTGCAGTGCTAACGACTGAGCCACCATGCTTCCCTGTTCTCACATTTTGCACTGATGAGGGGCAGTACCCACAAACACAGTGTCTGCAAATTGAGATTCTGGTTTGGCTTTTATCCTAAGTCATGTGGCAAGGCTCGTTTAAGGGTTGATATTGACTTTTTGGATTGCTACTTCCAATAGCTGGCACTAGAGTTCTAGTCCTCTTTCTCTCTAAAGAGTTAAGTTAAATTTGAAAGAGGATGAAAGGGCAACATTCATTAGTTAGGGTGCTTTCACACTGCATTATGTTACATACGTATAGACTTCCAAAAATAGAGAGCAGGAGTATAACTGGCATATAAAGACAAATTTTATTCATGATTTCATTTAATATGATACACAACAATTAAATAACATTATATGTCCAGACAAAGTGCAGTGTGCCGGAGACTGCAGAGCAGCAGAACAAATAGGCCTGAAATCTACCTGCCAAAATAGTAGAAGGCAGTGCAGACTACGTGCACAGGAACCACATACTAAACACAAGTAAATAGGCATAAATGAGCCATTATATATCAAAAGGTGAGAATTGAGCCCCTGGGGTCTTACCAAGATCAGGCAAGAAGGGTCCTGGAGTGCTGCAGGTGGGGGTGGTAGAAGAGGGATGCCTCTGGGAGTCCGCCTCCACTAGGCGTATACACCAGAAAACGATGTACGACAGAGCACGTTTGCTGTGTCGGCACCATCATAGTCTATGGCTCCGTCGGCGCATACGTCCCAATCCTGTTTTGCAGTGTGGTTCGTACGTATGCCCCAACAGGACCACCAAGAGTGTAACCAAGTGCAATGTGAAATCACCCTAACAAAATGCAATGTGAAAGCACCCTTAGCCAAGCTAATTCAGATGAGATGGGGAGCATAATTTACAAAGGAAAAATGTGGTTGTAAAAATTAAACTGCAATTCCATTGTAATTGCAAACATTCTAGAATTTGTTTAAAGTGGCAAGATTGTGATGATTTAAATAATTCTAAATGAAAAGTAATACTTTTATAAAAAGGTTAACTACATAACTGCACTTTTTATCCCTTCAAAATTCTGTTGAGATAAAAACCTGAACATGGTGAAAGAGTAGCAGAGGAGCAAGCTATTAATCATAATTAAGACACATCAGACAAATCCTCAGGGACCAAAATACTCACTGTCACAAAGTATCACTTTTTCAATAGATTTAATGACTCTCCTTCTTCAATTGAAATATACAAAACATATTTATGAGAATATTGTAGATTGATTGTGCTAAATGTATTAAAAGATTTAAACATTCACGGTTCATTTTTGTCAGAAAGAAGATATCTTGAAAATCAATTTTTGAAAATTATATCTGTTTTTATTATGCAAATAATATTTATTTGCTGAAACACCTTTAAAGAATTCTGCTAGAAGCAAGAAGTGACTTGTCTACCACTATTAGTAAAAACTATGTAATGGGGCTTGATTAGTATAAAAGTTTATATACACTTGCCTCCGGTCTTCGCATGGTTTTGAAGCTGAGCTATAGGCTACAGCTCCACTATCAGTATTTGGTCAGTATTCGGTCAGTATTTTTTCTCAGGAGTGGGAGCCAAAACCAGTTGAGGAACAATCAGAGAAAAGGTATAATAGAAACAAGTCACCAATTCTGCATTTATCACCCACTCCTGGTTTTGGCTTACAAATGCTGAGGAAAATTACTGACCATATACTGACCGAATACTGATAGTGGGGTCATAGCTATATACTGAGGTTCAAAGGAGACCAAGATTTACACTCTATATTGTGGTATTGCTGTATATAGTATAAGTGATCGGATGATCGCAGGTTAAAGTTCCCTGAGGGAAATCAAATATAAACTAAAAATTAAAAGTAAAGTTTTAAAAAAAAATCTAAAAAAAAATCAAAGTTAAAATCACTTCCCTTTTCTCCTATTAAAAATAAATAAAAAAGAAAGAAAACAAACATATTTGTAGCGCTGCATTCATAAAAGTCTAATCTATCAAAATTTAAAATTAATTAACTCGATTGGTAAACGCAGTAATGAAAGAAAAATTAAAATGGAAGAAATGTATTTAAACAATGCAATAAAAACAGATCCAAACATTGTGTGTAGCAAAAAATGGTATCAATAAAACCATGAGCTGGTCACATAAAAATAAGCCCTCACCCAGCTCAATTGACAGAAAACCAAAAAAAATGTTATGCGTCTCGGAATATGGCAATACAAACCCCCGGATTATGTTTCGCGAATTTCAGATTTTCTTTCACTAATTATACAATATCAGTTTGGTATGGCCATAATCGTACTGACCTGGAGAATCATGATTCAGGTAAACTTTTATCACAAAATGCAAGCCGTAAAAGCAAAACACAAAAAACCATGGCAGAATTGCCTTTTTTTCCCAAGTTTACCAGATTTGGATTTTTTTTCCTGTTTTTTTTTTTAAAGTTGTCATTCTTCAAAGTTACAACTTGTCCCACAAAAAAGAAGCCATCAAACAGCCATGTAGACAGAAAAATAAAAAAGCTATGAATCTTGGAAGAAGGGGAGTAAATAAAAAATAAGCAAAAATGAAAACTGGCCACAGAGGGAAGGGGTGAAGCCTCTGCTGGGTTATATGGTATTGCATTTGCTTGAATTTTGATAATCTTATGATTTAATACTCATTTATAATCTGCATTTCCTAATTACTTTCATCAAGAGAATTAAGTTATCCAGCTTTCTTTAGACCTACACCAAAGTCTCATTAAGTATCTCTGTGACCAAGAGTGTTATACATAAAAGTAGTTTTATAAATGGAAGGGCCCTAAGCTATAAATATAAAGCTATTTGTAATATTATTAGATTTGCTAGGCAATAATACAGCATCTATATAGACAGACAACATGCAATGGACAGACAGCTATAATTAGTGTTGAGCGATACCTTCCGATATCAGGAAATATCGTATCGGATTGGATCGGGCCGATACCCAAAAAGTATCGGATATCGCCGATTCCGATACCGGAAACCAATGCAAGTCAATGGGACACAAATATCGGAATGAAAATAAACCCTTTCTTTCCTTGTAGGTTAATTCTACATGAAGTAAAACAACTAAGAATAATGTAGAATGACATGAAAAGCCGGCAATTCATCAGCGGCATACACCGGTACCCGACAATTTACAACAGAAAGAATAGAGCTTCACACATAGATTAGATAGATAGAAACATGTCAGTCACATATATATGAAGTACAGTGACAGTGTTGCTTACTGTACTTGTCATTTAGTGTAAAGGATTTATTAAAAAAAATATTAGTGTTTTCGTGCACCGTCTCTTTAAAAAAGCCGGCCGGCAATTCAGCAGCGGTACCCGACAATTTATAACAGACAGAATAGAGCTTCACACATAGATTAGATAGATAGAAATATGTCAGTCACATATATATGAAGTACAGTGACAGTGTTGCTTACTGTACTTGTCATTTACTGCAAAGGATTTATTAAAAAAAATATTAGTGTTTTCGTGCACAGTCTCTTTAAAAAAGCCGGCCGGCAATTCAGCATCTGTACCCGACAATTTATAACAGACAGAATAGAGCTTCATACATAGATTAGATAGATAGAAACATGTCAGTCACATATAAAAGAAGTACAGTGACAGTGTTGCTTACAGAACTTGTCATTTAGTGTAAAGGATTTATTAAAAAAAATATTAGTGTTTTCGTGCACCGTCTCTTTAAAAAAGCCGGCCGGCAATTCAGCATCTGTACCCGACAATTTATAACAGACAGAATAGAGAATCACACATAGATTAGATAGATAGAAACATGTCAGTCACATATATATATGAAGTACAGTGACAGTGTTGCTTACTGTACTTGTCATTTAGTGTAAAGGATTTATTAAAAAAAATATTAGTGTTTTCGTGCACCGTCTCTTTAAAAAAGCCGGCCGGCAATTCAGCAGCGGTACCCGACAATTTATAACAGAAAGAATAGAGCTTCACACATAGATTAGATAGATAGAAACATGTCAGTCACATATATATGAAGTACAGTGACAGTGTTGCTTACTGTACTTGTCATTTAGTGTTAAAATAAAGGATTTATTTAAAAAAAAATTGGCGTGGGGTTCCCCTTAATTTTAGGCTCTAGCGGAGGTTAAGCAGACAGCTGGGGCAAATGTTTGAAGCCTGGGAAGGGGGTAATACCCACGGAGCTTCCCAGGCTACTAATATCAGCCCCCAGCTGAATACCTAGCCTTTACTAGCTATTAAAATGGGGGAACCCCCCAAAAAAAATAACGTGGGGTCCCCCCTAATTTAATAGCTAGCACAGGCTAGGCAGACAGCTGGGGGCTGATATTAATAGCCCAGGAAGGGTGCCATGAATATTGGCCCCCTCCCAGGCTAGAAACACCAGCCGTCAGCCGCCCCAGAAATGGCGCATCCATAGGATGCGCCAATTCTGGCACTTAGCCTCGCTCTTCCACGCTGCCCTGGTGCGGTGGCAGGGGGTAATAGGGTTGGGGTTGATGTCAGCTTATAATGCCAGCTGACATCAAGCCCAGGTTAGTAATGGAGAGGCGTCTATAAGACACCCCCATTACTAACCCCATAGTCAAAGTTAAAAGAAAACACAAACACCCAGAGTAAAGTCCTTTAATTGAAATAAAGACACAATTCTTTATTGTTCTAAATTAAACCATACTTACCATCACGCCCATTCCAGCTGAAGCCAACGATCTCCTGCAATAAAAGAAAAATAATAAAGCAACCTCATCCTTACCTTTCGATGGTTCCCAGGACAGCTCCAGCTCTGCTACATCGAGATGACAGGCTGGACCGCAGCAGAAAGCTGCCATCCAGCCTGTCATCCCGCAGACACTGAGAAGCGCAGGCATGCTTGCGCTCCTCAGTGTCTCTCTGTGACGTCATCCAGATGAGCCGAGTTCATGTCCAATGAACTCAGCTCACCTCATGCACGTCACTGACAGCGTGGGAAAATTCTCCTGCACTCAGCGCTTCAGCGTGAGAATTCTCCCACGCTGTCAGTGACATACATGAGGTGAGGTCATGTCCAATGAACTCAGCTCACCTCATGCACGTCACTGACAGCGTGGGAAAATTCTCACGCTGAAGTGCTGAGTGCAGGAGAATTTTCCCACGCTGTCAGTGACGTACATGAGGTGAGCTGAGTTCATTGGACATGACCTCGGCTCATCTGGATGCCGTCACAGCCAGACACTGAGGAGTGGAAGTATGCCTGCGCTTCTCAGTGTCTGCGGGATGACAGGATGGATGGCAGCGTTCTGCTGCGGTCCAGCCTGTCATCTCGATGTAGCAGAGCTGAAGCTGTCGTGGGAGCCATGGAAAGGTAAGGATGATGTTGCTTTATTATTTTACTTTTATTGCAGGAGATCGTTGGCTTCAGCTGGAATGGGCGTGGTGGTAAGTATGGTTTAATTTAGAACAATAAAGAATTGTGTGTTTATTTCAATTAAAGGACTTTTTTCTGGGTGTTGTGTTTTTTTAAATACTTTACTAGAAATTCATGGTGGTCATGTCTAATATTGGCGTGACCCCATGAATTTTGGGCTTAGGGCCAGCTGATAATGCCAAGCTGGCCTTAACCCCTTTATTACCCAGTGAGCCACCGCACCAGGGCCCTGGATGAGTTGGGTACAGCGCCAGAAGATGGCGCTTCTATGAACGCGCCATTTTCTGGGGCGGCTGCGGACTGCAATTTGCAGCGGGGGTGGCCCAGAAAGCTTGGGCCTCCCTGCGCTGCAGATTCCAGCCCCCAGCTGCCTAGTTGTACCTGGCTGGACACAAAAATAGGGCGAAGCCCCACGCATTTTTTTTTTAAATTATTTCATGAAATTCATGGAATAATTAAGAAAAAAAGGGCTTCCCTATATTGTTGTGTCCAACCAGGTACAAATAGGCAGCTGGTGGTTGGGGGCAGCCCGTTCCTGCCTGCTGTACCTGGCTGGACACAAATATAGGGCGAAGCCCCACGTCAATTTTTTTTAAAATAAATCCTTTATTTTAACACTAAATGACATTTGAGGAGTTAATAAAGATGCAGTCCCTAAATTATTATTTATTTTTTAATTAATTTTTCCCAAAACTTTTGACGTGGGCTTCGCCATATTTTTGTATGCCAGCCAGGTACAGCATCCAGCTTCTATGAACGCGCCATTTTCCGGGGTGGCTGCGGACTGCAATTTTCAGCGGGGGGGGCAGAAAGCTTGGGCCTCCCTGCGCTGCAGATTCCATCCCCCAGCTGCCTAGTTGTACCTGGCTGGACACAAAAATAGGGAGAAGCTTCACGTATTTTTTTTTTTTAATTATTTCATGAAATTCATGAAATAATTAAGAAAAAAAGGGCTTCCCTATATTGTTGTGTCCAACCAGGTACAAATAGGCAGCTGGTGGTTGGGGGCAGCCCGTTCCTGCCTGCTGTACCTGGCTGGACACAAATATAGTGCGAAGCCCCACGTCAATTTTTTTTAAATCATTTCAGGAAATTTATGAAATAATTTAAAAAAATTGATGTGGGGCTTCGCCCTATATTTGTGTCCAGTCAGGTACAGCAGGCAGGAACGGGCTGCCCCCAACCACCAGCTGCCTATTTGTACCTAGCCGGACACAACAATATAGGGAAGCCCTTTTTTTCTTAATTATTCCATGAATTTCATGAAATAATTAAAAAAAAAAAAACGTGGAGCTTCTCCCTATTTTTGTGTCCAGCCAGGTACAACTAGGCAGCTGGGGGATGGAATCTGCAGCGCAGGGAGGCCCAAGCTTTCTGCCCCCCCCCCCGCTGAAAATTGCAGTCCGCGGCCGCCCCGGAAAATGGCGCGTTCATAGAAGCTGGATGCTGTACCTGGCTGGCATACAAAAATATGGCGAAGCCCACGTCAAAAGTTTTGGGAAAAATTTATTAAAAAATAAATAATAATTTAGGGACTGCATCTTTATTAAGTCTTCAAATGTCATTTAGTGTTAAAATAAAGGATTTATTTAAAAAAAAAATGGCGTGGGATCCCCCATAATTTTAGTCTCTAGCGGAGGTTAAGCAGACGGCTGGGGCAGATGTTTGAAGCCTGGGAAGGGGGTAAAACCCACGGAGCTTCCCAGGCTACTAATATCAGCCCCCAGCTGAATACCTAGCCTTTACTAGCTATTAAAATGGGGGACCCCCCAAAAAAAAATGACGTGGGGTCCCCCCTATTTTAATAGCTAGCAAAGGCTAGGCAGACAGCTGGGGGCTGATATTAATAGCTCAGGAAGGGTGCCATGAATATTGGCCCCCTCCTAGGCTAGAAACACCAGCCGTCAGCCGCCCCAGAAATGGCGCATCCATAGGATGCGCCAATTCTGGCACTTAGCCTCGCTCTTCCACGCTGCCCTGGTGCGGTGGCAGGGGGTAATAGTGGTGGGGTTCATGTCAGCGCCAGCTGCCATGAAGCCCAGGTTAGTAATGATGGCCGTCTATATGACACCCCCATTACTAACCTACAAAGTGTTAAAAAGAAAAAACACACTACACCCAGAAAAAAATAATTTATTTGAAATAAAACACCATTTTATTTAATTCTTAGTTTACTAAAAAAAAAATAGTTACCTGTCCACGTTCCTGCGCTGATCTCCCATGCACAGCTGTCACATCTGGAGATGGTGACAGCTGTGCATGGCTGCTGTAAGCTCACGCTGCCGGGAACACGTCCGCTCCCGGCAGCGGGAGCCACTGACTGAGGTCACCGGAGTGCATTCAGGCAGCGCAGCTCCGGAGACCTCCTTTACGGCAGTGCTGTACCGTGGGAATTTCTCACGATACAGCAGTGCCGTAAAGGAGCTAACCGGAGCAGCGCTGCCTGAGCTCCGGTGAACCCTTACGGCCCCGTCATTCTAGCGGCGGCAGCGGTTCAGAGCGGTCACATTCTATGTGGCTGCTCTGAACTGGAGATCTTCGTGGGACACTCGTGGACTGCTACGGAGGGGTAAGGATAAGGTTGTGGTTTATTATTTTATATTTTATTACAGGAGATCGATGGCTTCGGGGAATTAGGTGTCTAGGTGAGTATAGGTGTAGTTTTTTATTTTTTACTTTATTTTAGGTGGCGATCGGCGGGGACAGGTAATGTATGAACTAATTTCTTTTAGGTAACCACTGGCCACCAATGACATGTATTTAAAATTTATTGGGGACACAGTAGGGCAATTTAAATAGCAGGATCAGGCTGATGGGAACTACTGCTCCCATCAAGCTGATCCTGCTGGCACGAGTGGACGGGGGACAGACATAGGCCGATGGGAGTAGTAGTGTCACATCGGCCTATGTCTGCCTGCACGCACAGACACCCCGCACACACACCCGCACACACACCCGCACACACCCCGCACACACCCCGCACACACACACACCCCGCACACACACACACCCCGCACACACACACACCCCGCACACACACCCCGCACACACACTAATCATGACGGGTCTGGGAGGAGTGGCTGACCTGTGCGGCCGTGGGAAAGTTGATGTGAGTTCATGCAGTCAAGCATGAACTCACATGAACCCTCTGAAGGCACCGCGGCTACTTCAAATGAACAGCTGATCGGCATCACCTGATACCTCAGCTGTTCATTTGAAATAACCGGCGGGAAAGCGCAGCACAGAACGGGAAAGCCGGCGGTGAAGTCTTTTCACTGCCGGCTTCCCCGCCCGGGTCCTTCGCTCCTTGGTGCTGCGCTCCCCGCCCGGTCCTAATTTACGATTGGGATTGGAGGTGGCGAGGGGAGCGGAGGATCGGGGTGGGAGGCTGCGGGGAAGCAGTATGGGGCTGTGTGATTGTTTAAAAGCCGGCGGCTTTTTACCGCGCGCCGGCTTTTAAACAATCAGGAGAATTCTCCCACGCTGGGATGGCATTCTGATGACAGGCTGGATCTCAGCTGAGCGCTGCCATCCAGCTTGTCATTCTTCACAGACACTGCAGAGCGCAGGCATTATGGGAACTTCCGATTCCGGTATTCGATATTATAAAAGTATCGGAATTAAGTATCGGAATTCCGATACAGTGAATATCGGCCGATACCCGATATTTCAGTATCGGAATGCTCAACACTAGCTATAATACACAAGCTTATTTTCTCTTGTCTGTCATTAGCAATCACAGAAAGGTAAGCAAGTTCAAGAGAATGCATATTTCTTAGGCTAAGTTCACATGAGCACATAAAAAAATCATCATATTCATTCATAAAAAATGGATGTATTATCATCTGTAAGCCATCTGTATGCAATCTGTAAAGCATTAGTTTTTTTATAAAAACAGAAGTGAATAAAATTTACACTAAAAATAGTTTCCTATGTTAAAGAAGCACTCTTCCCATCAAAATGTGTATCCTCTTAAAATAGTGCAATCATCATATTATAAAGCACTGTGTACTTACAATTGATCATTTTGCCTTCCTGCACAATTAATTCTTCTCTTTTCCATTAGGTCTATAATAATAATCTTTCTTTTTACATAGTATTAACATATTTTGCAGCACTTTACATACATTATTGTCGCTGTCCCCATTGGGGCTCACAATCTAAATTCCCTATCAGTATGTCTTTGGAGTGTAGGAGGAAACCCACACAAACATGGGGAGAACATACAAACTTGCAGATGTTGTCCTTGGTGGGATATGTACCCTGGACCCCAGCGCTGCAAGGCTGCAGTGCTAACCACTGTGCCACCGTGCTGCCCTAGGTCTGTAACATCAAGTGATTAAAAACTGACTAGCTGAATCCTTCTTAACTCTATGTAGAAAGAGGAAGTCTCTTTTCACTGGATGAGTCATCACTGCAAAATTCACTGGCAGGGGGAGAAGGGGGCAGCTGGGTCAGGAGTTGAAGAGGGGATGACTCATACAGGGAAAAGAGATTTCCTCTTTCTACATAGAGCAGAAAAAAAGAGAAAAAAGAATAAGGCTAAAGTGCCCACAATGCAGAAATGCTGCAGATTTTTTCCGCATCTCCCTGGCAGGAAAAACGCATGCGGATTTTACATGTAGTCATGCAGATATTAATAGATTCAATGCAAGTCAATGGCGGCAATTTCGCTGCGTGTCCGCAAAATTAATGGACATGCTGCGTATTTTTCCTCAATGATAATCCGCAGCGGAAATTTCCGCAGCATGTGCACAGCACATGCAGATTATCATTGAGGACCACGGGGCAAGTATTACCAAGCGTGAAAAACGCATAGTGGGCACACAGCCTTATTAACTGGGTAAAAGGGCAAAATGAGCAATTGTAAGTACACAGTGCTATATAGTAAGGTGTTATCAATTTATTAACAGGATGAAAACTTTGATGGGAGTGCTTCTTTACTAATGGCAATGTATCCTTAAAAATTGGATGCTATAAGATTGATCTGTATGGGATCCAATTTTATTTGCACATCTATATATATGAATAGGTAAGTCGCACTGAAAATACAGAAGAGATTAATGCATGCAGTGTAAAAAAATGTTCATCTGAACAGCTCAATTGAAAAACATTGGTCCTAGTGCTTTCAACGTGATGACAGTGTTATCCACGGACAGCACCAGTACCGAAAATACGGTTGTGTGAACGTATCCTCATAGTGATTGCTTTTGAATTATTTTATTATTACCTAAATGCGCACCTAAGCCTTGAAAGCTTAGTTTAGCTTCTCATTAGCAGAAGGCAGCTCATTCCTATTAGCTCCGTTACCGACTGTGAATGTCCTATTTATCAAATCACGCTTAATGTATCACTCTACCTGATCTATAATGGACTCCAGTTATTTCTTAATGTGTCCATAAAATTGTGTATAAAAGCTCTTAAAAGAACCCCTATTGCTGACTTTAGATTTTGTTGTGTATTCTAGGTTGTATCTCATGTTAGTGAGGTCCCTGAGGGTTTGGCAATTAGCATGAGGAAAGCAGTATGATAATCAGGAGAAATTAATGGTTTAAAAGTACAATCTTGCATGTCCCTCAAGCATTGTTCCATGCAACTGAAGAAGTAAAAACTGTAATTGATTCTTAATAAGCATATTATCTCACAAATGTTATTAAACTACAACACACTGAACTTCATATAGCCCTGTGCATTTGAAGGGTTATTAAAAAGGACCATATTTTTATTTCTTTACCGTCATAGATGCATAACTTTATATGAATAATTATTTTAATTAGCAGACGCTATACATAAGGCATTATATATATATCTATAGTATAACGCTACAAGCGTCCCTTTGTCCGAAGCCTTTATAAACTGTGCAAGAGCGACACACCTGCGCAGTCTGGCTCCAGACAGAAGAATGCATGGAGCAGTTACAGGTAAGAGGAGATCGCGGTATCCGTAGGCACTGAAGGTGAGTGTAAGTGTTTATTTTTTTTGTATGTGTGTGCAGCGCTATAGGGATGAGGGGCCATGCATACCAGGCTAGGTATGAGGGGGTACCAAGCATACCAGGATGAAGGATGGGGTACCATGCATACCAGGCTAAAGATGAGGGGGTACCATGCATACCAGGATAGGGAAGAGAGTTTACCATGCATTCCAGGATACGGATGAGGGGGTACCGTGCATACCAGGATAGGGATGAGGGGGTACCAGGCATACCAGGATGAGGGATGGGGTACCATGCATACCAGGATAAGGATGAGGGAGTGCCATGCATACCAGGATGAGGGATGCGGTACCATGCATACCAGGATATGGTTGAGAGGGTACCATGCATACCAGGATGAGGGATGGGGTGCCATGCATACCAGGAAAGGGATGAGGGTGTACCATGAATACCAGGATAGGGATGAGGGGTACCATACATACCAGGATGAGGGATGGAGTCCCATGCATACCAGGATAGGGTTAAGGGGTGCCATGCATACCAGGATGAGGGGCCATGCATACCAGGATAGGGATGAGGGGGCACCATGCATACCAGGATAGGGATGTGGGGGTACCATGCATACCAGGATAGGGATGAGGGGCCATGCATACCAGGATACAGATGAGGGGTACCATACATACCAGGAAAGGAATGAGGGGGTACCATGCATACCAGGATGAGGGATGGGGTACCATGCATACCAGGATATGGATGATGGGGCACCATGCATACAAGGATAGGGGTGAGGGGGTACCATGCATACCAGGATATGGATGAAGGGCCATGCATACCAGGATACGGATGAGGGAGTACCATGCATATCAGGATAGGGATGAGAGGTGTCATGCATACCAGGATAGGGATGAGAGGTGCCATGCATTCCAGGATAGGGATGAGTGGGTACCATGCATACCAGGATGAGGGATGGGGTACCATGCATACCAGGATGAGGGATGGGGTACCATACATGCAAGGATGAGGGATGGGGTACCATGCATACCAGGATGAGGGATGGGGTACCATACATACCAGGATAGGGATGAGGGGGTACTATGCATACCAGGATGAGGGATGGGGTACCATGCATACCAGGATTGGGGATGAGGGGTACCATGCATACCAGGCTAAAGATGAGGGGGTCCCATGCATACCAGGATAGGGAAGAGAGGGTACCATGCATTCCAGGAAACGGATGAGGGGGTACCGTGCATACCAGGATAGGGATGAGGGGGTACCAGGCATACTAGGATGAGGGATGGGGTACCATGCATACCAGGATAAGAATGAGGGAGTGCCATGCATACCTGGATGAGGGATGCGGTACCATGCATACCAGGATAGGGTTGAGAGGGTACCATGCATACCAGGAGGAGGGATGGGGTGCCATGCATACCAGGAAAGGGATGAGGGGGTACCATGAATACCAGGATAGGGATGAGGGGTACCATACATACCAGGATGAGGGATGGAGTACCATGCATACCAGGATAGGCATAAGGGGTGCCATGCATATCAGGATGAGGGGCCATGCATACCAGGATAGGGATGAGGGGGCACCATGCATACCAGGATAGGGATGTGGGGGTACCATGCATACCAGGATAGGGATGAGGTGCCATGCATACCAGGATACAGATGAGGGGTACCATACATACCAGGAAAGGAATGAGGGGATACCATGCATACCAGGATGAGGGATGGGGTACCATGCATACCAGGATATGGATGATGGGGCACCATGCATACCAGGATAGGGATGAAGGGGTACCATGCATACCAGGATATGGATGAAGGGCCATGCATACCAGGATACCGATGAGGGATTACCATGCATATCAGGATAGGGATGAGAGGTGCCATGCATACCAGGATAGGGATGAGAGGTGCCATGCATTCCAGGATAGGGATGAGGGGGTACCATGCATACCAGGATGAGGGATGGGGTACCATGCATACCAGGATGAGGGATGGGGTACCATGCATACCAGGATGAGGGATGGGGTATCATGCATAACAGGATAGGGATGAGGGGGTACCATGCATACCAGGATGAGGGATGGGGTACCATGCATACCAGGAATGGGGATGAGGGGTACCATGCATACCAGGCTAAAGATGAGGGGGTATCATGCATACCAGGATAAGGAAGAGAGGGTACCATGCATTCCAGGATAAGGATGAGGGGGAACCATGCATACCAGGGTAGGGATGGGGTACCATGCATACCAGGATGAGGGATGGGATAGCATGCATACAAGGATGAGGGATGGGGTACCATGCATACCAGGATGAGGGATGGGGTACCATACATACAAGGATGAGGGATGGGGTACCATGCATACCAGGATAGGGATGATGGGGTACCATGCATGCCAGGATGAGGTATGGGGTACCATGCATACCAGGATGAGGGATGGGGTACCATGCATACCAGGATAGGGATGAGGGGGTACCATGCATACCAGGATGAGGGATGGGGTACCATGCATACCAGGATTGGGGATGCGGGGTACCATGCATACCAGGCTAAAGTTGAGGGGGTACCATGCATACCAGGATAAGGAAGACAGGGTACCATGCATTCCAGGATAAGGATGAGGGGGTACCATGCATACCAGGATAGGGATGAGGGGGTACCATGCATACCAGGATGAGGGATGGGGTACCATGCATACCAGGATAAGGATGAGGGAGTGCCATGCATACCAGGATGAGGGATGCGGTACCATGCATACCAGGATAGGAATGAGAGGGTGCCATGTATACCAGGATGAGGGATGGGGTACCATGCATACCAGGATAGGGATGAGGGGGTACCATGCATACCAGTATGAGGGATGGGGTACCATGCATACCAGGATTGGGGATGAGGGGTACCATGCATACCAGGCTAAAGTTGAGGGGGTACCATGCATACCAGGATAAGGAAGAGAGGGTACCATGCATTCCAGGATAAGGATGAGGGGGTACCATGCATACCAGGATAGGGATGAGGGGGTACCATGCATACCAGGATGAGGGATGGGGTACCATGCATACCAGGATAAGGATGATGGAGTGCCATGCATACCAGGATGAGGGATGCGGTACCATGCATTCCAGGATAAGGATGAGGGGGTACCATGCATACCAGGATAGGGATGAGGGGGTGCCATGTATACCAGGATGAGGGATGGGGTACCATGCATACCAGGATAGGGATGAGGGGGTACCATGCATACCAGGATGAGGGATGGGTTACTATACATACCAGGATAGGGATGAGGGGGTACCATGCATACCAGGATCGGGATGGAGTACCATGCATACCAGGATAGGGATAAGGGGTGCCATGCACACCAGGATGAGGGGCCATGCATTCCAGGATAGGGATGAGGGGGCACCATGCATACCAGGATAGGGATGAGGGAGTACCATGCATACCAGGATGAGGGATGAGGGTACCATGCATACCAGGATATGGATGATGGGGCACCACGCATACCAGGATGGGGATGAGGGGGTGCCATGCATACCAGGATATGGATGATGGGCCATGCATACCAGGATACGGATGAGGGAGTACCATGCATATCAGGATGAAGGATGAGAGGTGCCATGCATACCAGGATAGGGATGAGAGGTGCCATGCATTCCAGGATAGGGATGAGGGGTACCATACATAACAGGATAGGGATGAGGGGTACCATATATACCAGGATTGGGGATGAGGGGTGCCATGCATACCAGGATTGGGGATAAAGGGTACCATAATACCAGGATTGGGGGATGAGGGGTGCCATACATACCAGGATTGGGATGAGGGGTGCCATGCATACCAGGATTGGGGATGAGGGGTGCCATGCATGCCAGGATTGGGGATGAGGGGTACCATACATACCAGGATAGGGATGAGGGGTACCATACATACCAGAATTGGGGATGAGGGGTGCCATGCATACCAGGATTGGGGGTGAGGGGTGCCATGCATACCAGGATGAGGGATGGGGTGCCATGCACTCCAGGATTGGAGGATGAGGGGTGCCATGCATACCAGGATGGGGATGGGGGGTACCATGCATACCAGGATGGGGATGAGGGGGCCATGCATACCAAGATTGGGGATGAGGGAGCCATGCATACCAGGATTGATATGAGGGGGTGCCATGCATACCAGGATAGGATGGGGGCAGCACATAACAGGATTGGGGAACAGGATTGGGTAGCACAAATACCAGGATGGGGGCAGCACAAATACCAGGATAGGAGCAGCACAAATAACAGGTGGGGGCAGCACAAATGCCAGGATGGGGGTAGCACAAATAACAGGATGGGGCAACATATAATAGGATGGTGGCAGCACATAACAGGATGGGGGCCATACACCAATAAAAATGCTCGCCACCCGGGCTTAGAACGGGTTCACATGCTTAGAGGTTATAACTAGCAACTCTAACATTTCCTCAACTATTACTACAATGATAATGTGTTCTAATGCGTTAATAATACATATCTCAAGAATTCTCAGAAGTTCAATTTGGGAGTGCGGAAAAGTTATTGGAATTAGTCAAACAGAAAGCACTAAGGGCCTGATTTATACATTTGCACATTTTTTCTCCAGTTTTTGTTGGTTTTCGACTATTTTTCATATTTATCTTATTCTTCTTTTTATTTAAAGTGTATTTTATATGTGCTTTCAAATTTTGTTTTTTTTTTGCTTTGGTTTTATGTTCACAATTTTGGGCAGGGTTTGGGGCTTTCTGATGTTTTTGGCTGATTCATAATTAATGACTTTTAACAGTCACAATATTTCTGCACAAATGTACTCTAGTTGTTTCCTGGAGTGATTTTACTCACGCCATAAAATTAATGAACAATTTTTGTGACTTTTTGAAAAAAGATGAACTTCTTTCATTACAGAAATGCAAAAAAGATTAAACATAAAGGTAATTGCTGACTTTGCAGAAAATTCTTTAACTGCATAAGACATTTCAAAGAATTTGGTGCAAAAAACGGCAACGAATAGCAAAAGACAAAAAGGATAAGTGACTTTAAAACCCCCCAGCAAATTGTGGCCTTAACTTTTTTAAATCTAAGGTAAAATTTTGTTCACTAGGATTGGCTTTTAACCCAAGGAGTCAGATGGGGCCATTAAACTTATCAAAACAAAGAGAAATAAGAAATAAAATAATTATTTTTTAAGCCCATGTAAATAGTTATTCAGTAGGATTAGCTCTTAGCATAAGAAGTCTTATGGTGCCATGAAGGTCTGTAAAAAAATAAATACACAAATAAAGGGGTTGTGTAAGACAAGGGTAAGATTCATTTTCTCAGGTGTCCACAAGAGAAATTAGAGCTGTTCTGGAGAGCTGAATCAATAGGCCTAACCTAATTTTGTGCAAATTTAAAGCTTGAATGATGATATGTATGCTACTGCTATGCATGTTACAATTTATTCGAAAAATGAATTGCCCACTCCTATAATATACAAGATTCCACATTTCACATTTGCATAAGGCCCAAATTTCTTTTCTCCTAGCCCACAGTTTGCTTCTCGACAGAAAGAGTCTTATTTTTTGGGACAAGTGAAAAAATAACCATTTAATAAGGCATCAACATATTTACATGGTTACTTACAATAGACTTAACTTCACAGCCAGCGAGACTTCACAAATATGTGCCACTCAGGCAGTGTGGCCAAGGATTATTTATAATAATAATAATAATAATTATTTTTATTTTTATAGCGCCAACATATTCTGCAGCACTTTACAAATTTTAGGGGGAACTTATACAGACAATACAGAATAACCATATCTCATATCAAAAGGAGTGAGAGCCCTGCTCGCAATCTTACAGTCTATGAGGAAATGGGGGAGACACAAAAGGTAGAATGTACATATATTGTATAATGTAGCCTTGATATACTAAATAGGATAAATAATACATGGACTGGTCGCCTGCCAGTATGTGTGCAGTCCTGACCGAGGCTATTATGTGCATGGTTGGTATGAACCTGAAATTGAAGAAGATTTTAATATGGGGGAAAACTGGGACGGACTACTGGGATGGACAGATAGTGTGTGGAGGCGATACGCCAGTCTAAAGAAATGGGTTTTTAGGGTCTGCTTCAAACTGTGGGTATTGGGAATTAATCGAACTGTCCTGGGTAGTGCATTCCAAAGAATTGGCGCAGCATGCGAGAAATCTTGGAGACGGGAGTAGTGTTGAGCCACCCCCGTAGTGTTCGAGTTCGGTTCGGTTCGTCGAACACCCGTGTGTTCGCCGAACTGTTCGTCGAACTGTTCGTCGAACACCTTCGAACACCGTTAAAACCAATGGCAGGCAAACAAAAACACATAGAAACACATAGAAAACACCTTCAAAGGTGTCCAAAAGCTGACAAACTGCTCAGAAGACACAACTAACACATGGAAAAGTGACAAGTACATATAGTCATGCAAAAAGAAAAGAGGTGGAGGAGTAAAAGGAGGGGGAGACACAGATATAGGCATGTCATGCCCTTCTAAAATCCAAAAAGTGAGAAGCTGACACGTTCAGTCCGCTCCTGCCCGTGCCATCTCCGCGTCGCCGGGTTTGTGCCAGAGCCGCGGTGAACCCTGACGGCCAGCCCCCCTCTCCCAATACTGGTGCCTGTCCGCTGGTGGGTCGAGCGAGCCCCCCTGTGGTGAAGGCAGCTCTAAGCTTTTTAATTTAAATTGTCTCTCTAATTTGAATAAATACACTTTAAATCCATTTACAAGGATCTATTGGAGGGCAAGTCTCATGCCAGCAGCCGCGTAATTCCAGCTCCAGTAGCGTCCGCTAAAGCTGCTGCAGTTAAAAAGCTTTTATAAGGATCGAGCTCGGCTGTCCACCGCAAGGCATCCTACTGCCAGTCCGAGCCCCTATGCCTTGGGGTGCCTCCTGATGCTCTTCACTGAGTATCCCGTGGTCCCGAAGCATTTCCTTTGAAAAAATGAAGTGTCCAAACTACAGGTGGTGTAGCTTGCTTAACAGCCGGGATAATCCGCAGACTAGCAGACCCTGCTACTAGGCACAAAGTATTTCCTGGGCTAGATGCAGTTAAAAATTTGTAATTAGATACTCTCGTTGGATGCTGAGAAAGCATTCCATAGAGTCTCCTGGCACGCCATATATGATTCTCTTAAAAAGCTTGGGGTAGGGGTCCAGGGGACCCTTTTATAGCCAAAATCACGGCCCTGTATGGCAATACGTCACCTAGGCTGAAGATAAATGGAACTGTAGCACCCTGAGGGCTCGGTTGCTACAGAGGTATTGCACCTCACCCAGAGGTGTGATATCTCACTCTCAGGTAAGGATGTAGTGTGGATCAGGACCCGACACCTGCATGCATTACACCACATTGCCGTGGGGCGGGCGACCAATATGCCCCTGAGATGGGCACGACAGTCCCTGTCCCTGGCTGGAGTGGGGGGAGGGAACACTGAGGAAGGGGAACCCTGTAGTGCAGGAGCAGGGAGGAAGCAGTTCCTGGGTGCATAGAGAAGGGAGTATAAAAGGTGGGCACCATCTTAGTTCAGTGCAGAGAAGTCTGAGCAGAAGTGGCAGGGAGCAGGGGCTCTGCATGAGCTCTGCTCCGGAGGCGGGCCTAGTAACAGAGGCCCAGGCCTGGAAGAGGGAGAAGGAAGGAAGAGGAGCGGAGAAGGCTCCAGGAACGAGGAACGAAGGGATCCCAGGGGTGCGGACGGGCGAGTCGCCACCGCACGCCCGAATCCACCTGCGTGGAGGGGTCAGGCCAAAGGGGGAGACCGGTCCCCGAAACTAGTGGAGGCAGGAAACGACCCTCAGCTAGAAACAGGAGGCTGTGACATTTTATGTGGCGCAGCCCCTCGCTACACCCGCTAGGAAGGCACCACATAGGGTCAGGGAAACTGGCGCCAAGTTTACCAAGAGGAGGCCCGAGGCAGCCGGACAGAAGTGTTGGTAAGAAAGGCCAGACAAAGGACACACAAAGGGGGTCCTGTGAAGCGCTCCAAAGTTATCTGGGAGTTGTCTGAGCCCCTCACCTGGTGAGCACAGTACGACGTGGGCAGCCGTTACCTGCAGACGTGGTCTGGATAATAAGAACTGTGAGTAAAGGCCCTGGACTGCATCACTGACTCCGTGTCGTTACTGCTGCTGCCCTGCACCATCACCCCCATCCTCCGCATACACTGCCCTGAAGCTATACTCCTCCCGTGGGGAGTTATGCTACGCTCTGCTGCACCCACAACACCAGCCTCAGCGGTCTGCCCTGAAGCGGCGGTTCACTCTGACCGCAATCCACGGGTGGCGCAGTCGGACATTTAAACATCAAAACCACATAAATAGTTCCGCCACTGGTTTGACCGCCCTGAGCCACGGAACCGGGTCGCCGCCACGGAGACTACAACCACCAGCATCCACCAAAAAGGGTCCGGCTCCGGTTGTCCCAAGGCCCAGGAGGCGCGTCAGAACATTTTCATCACCTTTCACAATCACCAATGGGACAAGGCAGGGATGTTCTCTGTCCCCTCTCTTATACATCCTAGTGACGGAGCACCTGCTCTCATCAATTCACCATAACCCCAATATTATGTGGATTGAGGTGGGAGGCACCGAGTACAAGTGCTCTCTATTTGCTGATGATGTCCTAGTATATATCACTCAATCACATATATCCATCCATGCTGTTATGGCTGAAATAGATCACTTGGTTACATGGTCAAATTTTAAAATCAATGCAGCGAAGTCTGAGGCCCTCGATGTCTCCCTCCCCAAATCCATATAGGATTCCATCCAGTCCAACTTTCCCTTTGCCTGGCCCTCACAGGGTATCAAATACTTAGGAATTCCTATTCATAGAGACCTCTCCCATCTATGTTATCTTAATTTTGGGCCCTTTATTGAACAACTACATACAGACCACGGTTGGCAAGTTAGAACTGTAAGATTCACTACGTGAACCACTGGTGTTTTGTGGAAAAGCACATGTACACTGTGTTCCAAATTATTATGCAAAAAGTGTTTAGGAGTGATAAGGGAATAATTTGTTTGTTTGTCAGTTAAACTCATTGATGGTGATGTGTGTCAGGGCTCTTTATATCACTGTAAGCAATTGCAGACACCTGTGCTAATTAGTTTGGCAGGTGTGTCCAATGAAAGGCAAGACTACTTAAGAAGGCTGTCTCACATTATTAAGCAGCCTACATTTTCTGCCAAAATGGGAAAGAAAAAGGATGTGTCGGCTGCTGAGAAGCAACAAATTGTGGAGTGTTTAGGTCAAGGCATGACTACAATCAACATTGTGCGATGATCAGGATGAAGTGTCTTGGCAATCAAGAAGTATGTAGCTGATTCACAGTACACACGTGTGCGTGCTGATAAGGGCAAATTGAGGACTCTTTCCTACAGGCAATTACGTCAGGTTGAAAGAGCAGCGGCAAAAAAGCCTTGTCATAGCAGCAGACAAGTTTTTGAAGCTGCTGGTGCCTCCAACGTCCCCCGAACAACAAGATGCAGGGTCCTTCAGAGGTTTGCAGCTGTGCATACGCCATCCTGTTGACCTCCGCTATCCACTTCACACAAACAGAAACGGCTCCAGTGGGCCAAACATTACATGAAGACTGATTTCAAAACTGTTTTGTTCACGGATGAGTGCCGTGCAGCGCTCGATGGTCCAGATGGATGGAGTGGAGGATGGCTGGTTGATGGACACCCCACGCAAACACGGCTACAGCGCCAACAAGGAGGAGGTGGAGTAATGTTTTGGGCTGGAATCATGGGGAGAGAGATTGTCGGCCCCTTTAGGATCCCTGAAGGCGCTAAAGATGAACTCCATAATGTATGTGGATTTTCTCAAACAGCACTTCCTGCCATGGTTCAAGAAGAAGAACCGTGTATTTCACAGCAAGATCATTTTTTTGCATGATAATGCACCATCTCATGCTGCACATAAAACATCTGCATCTCTGGCTGATATGGGCATAAAAGGGGACAAACTTATGGTGTGACCCCCATGCTCCCCTGACCTCTACCCCATTCAGAACCTTTGGAGCATCATTAAAAGGAGTGTCTATGATGGCGGGAGGCAGTTCACATCTAAGCAACAGCTCTGGGAGGGTATTCTGTCCTCATGCAAAACAATTGAAGCAGAAACCATCCAAAACCTGACAAATTCAATGGACGAGAGAGTTCAGAAGCTCCTTTCGAACAAGGGGTCCTATGTGAAAATGTAACATCACCTAGAATAAAGTTTTGAGTTGAAAACTGTTTGATTTCAGTTTCTAACAACATGCTAATGCTTATAATTTCAAAAATGACCATTTTTTTGGTCTATATTAAAATGAAAATGTTGATCGAAAAGTTTGGGGGATCTAAGAGTGTGGCAACCCAGTAGTCATGATTACTTCGAATTCTGACAATATGAGGGTCATGCTGCAGGTAGTGCAGCAAGAAGGCACTTATGTGTCTTGCGCATCTCGGAGCCCCAAAATTATTTTCCGGGCTAGATGCAGCTAAAAATTATTATTAATTTTAAATCTGGTGAAGCTTTAGTATAGATGGCCTAATAGGATCAGTGCTGCACACTGCTACAAAGCCCAAATTATTTTCCAGTCAAGATACAGATAAACATGATTAGTAATTTTAAGTCTGGTGGAGCTTATTATAGATGGCCTAATAGAATCAGTGCTGCACACTGCTACAAAGCCCAAATTATTTTCCAGCCAAGATACAGATAAACATGATTAGTAATTTGAAAGCTTAAAACGGTTGGTAGGGTGATTTTCACCAATCATCAAGCTTTTACTCTCCCCAGGATGACACAGGGGTAGAAAAGTCGTTTCGGATCCATGATTTGTTCATCTTTATGAACGTGAGTCTGTCTACATTATCAGTGGAGAGCCGCGTGCGCATATCTGTCAGCACACCACCAGCAGCGCTGAACACACGTTCAGACAGAACGCTGGCTGCGGGGCATGACAAGATCTCCAAGGCGTAAGTGGCTAGCTCCGGCCATTTATCCAGATTGGAAGCCCAAAAAGAGCAAGGGTCCAGTGACACAGTCATGGCTTCAATGTTTACTTGGAGATACTCCTGTACCATCGTCTCTAGGCGTTGACTATGTGTCAGACTTCTTGTCTCCTGTGGCCTTGCAAAGGATGGGCTAAAAAAGTGGTGAAATGATTCCGCAAAATTGATGTTACCAGCAGATACTGTGGTTCTGTTACGGTTTGAGTGCTGAACACTTGACGGTCCCACGGTTGGCAAGTTGGAACTGTGAGATTCACTACGTGCACCACTGGTATTTTGTGGAAAAGCACATGTAAGATTCCTCAACAGTCTCTGCTGATACTCCTGCATGCGTGCATCCCTTTCTCTGGCAGGAATAATTTCTGCAAATTTACTTTTGTACCGGGGATCTAACAGTGTGGCAACCCAGTAGTCAGGATTATTTCTAATTCTCACAATTCGAGGGTCATGTTGCAGGTAGTGCAGCAAGAAGGCACTCATGTGTGTTGCGCATCCAGGAGCACCAAGTCCCTGTTGTGTTGGTGGCGAGGTAACAATCATGCTTCCTTCCTCTGTCCTCTCCCCCCAACCTCGCACAACAGAAATGTGATCAAGGTCTCCCTCATCTGATGAGTCTTCCATCAGTTCGTCCTCCACTTCTTCCTGGGCTCCTGCACCTTCCTCACTAGTTTGGCTGCTACCATGCGCCCTGGTAAAACCATCTCCCCCACCCTCACATGCCTGCCGCCTTGGTGCTGCCGACCGTCTGGACCTTGCAGATGTTAGCCCTTCCGCATACAACTCCTCCTCCTCTACTTCCTCCACCTCCTCTTGTGCCACCACCTGACTCCGAATTCTGTTTAACTTGTGCTCCAGCATGTAAATCACCGGAATAGTCATGCTGATAATGGCATCGTCAGCACTAAACATCTTCGTCACCATTTCAAAACTGTGCAGAAGGGTGCATAGATCCCTGATCTGAGACCACTCCTCCAGCGTGATTTGCCCCACCTCTGGATCTCGTTGGCCCAGGCTATACGTCAGAACGTATTGCACCAGGGCTTGTCGGTGCTGCCACAGTCGCTGCAACATGTGCAGAGTTGAATTCCACTGGGTAGGCACATCGCATTTAAGCCGGTGAAGTGGCAGGCCCAACGACTTCTGTAGAGATGTAAGTCGCTGAGTTGCGGGATGCGAATGGCGGAAGTGAGCACACAGCGACCGTGCCCTCTGCAGAAGGCCATCTAGTCTGGGATAGTGGGCTAAAAATTGCTGGACAACCAGGTTCAACACGTGAGCCATACAAGGCACGTGTGTGACATTGCCCCTTGTCCTGCTGTCACCATAGTTACCCAGTGTCCAGTCAGTGACATGTAACGCCCCTGTCCATGCCTACTCGTCCAAGTGTCTGTGGTGAAATGCACCCTGTCACACACAGAGTTTCTCAAAGAAGCGGTGATGTTGTGTGTGACATGCTGGTGGAGCGCAGGCACACCTTTCTTTGAGAAGTAGTGCCGACTGGGCATCTGGTACTGGGGCACTGCGACGGACATAAGGTCTCGAAAATCCTCTGTGTCCACCAGGCGGAAAGACAGCATTTCTGTAGCCAAGAGCTTGCAGATGGTGAAATTCAACCTCTTAGCTTTCTCATGGCTAGGAGGAAATGGTCTTTTACTTGTCCACATCTGAGGGACCGAGGGCTGGAAATTGTGCTTAGACGGGGTTGATAAGGGTGTCCCCGGCAAACTGCCGGTCTGTGAGGAAGATGCAGGCGGACATGTTAGGTTGCCTTGATCCAAAGGTGGTGCTATCGATGTCGGACAGCGCTCAACACCAGCTGGTGTTACCACCTCCAAAGAAAATGATGACCTGCCAATCACGCTGGCTGTTGCGGGTAAAGAGGTGGCAGGTCTGCGCCCCAAAACAGGTGTAACTGCTGTCCCCCCAGTCACAGAGGATGAAGAGGCCGCGGACGCACAAGATATGGCAGACGGTGGTTGGCCCGGCCGGCTAGGCCGCATTGTAGCACACTGAGCTTCCCACTGCAACTTATGCTTCATGTCCATGTCCATGTGCCGGTTCATGCATGAAGTACTCAAACTATGTATTTTTTGGCCTCTACTTAGCTTTTGATGTTGGGTCATCTTTATCAATCTGAAAAAATGCCCAGGCTATGCAAGGCTTAGCACCCATGCGACCTGAAGAGCCACCACGACTTGTGGTGAGAGGCAGAGTTGTGTTTGAGGATGCAGTTGTTGACGTGCTTCCAGTACTACGTCTCTGTCCAGGAAGGCGCAACCTGACCTCGTCGTCACTAGCATCTTCCTCCACCTCCTCTGCTGACCTCATCTCTTGGCTGACTGTGGGTTGACAGTAAGTGGGATCTCCAACCTCATCATCATCACCCTGTGCGTTATCACACCCGTCGTCCTCAGAGCCAACCTGTTCCTGCCCTGACAAAAAACTAAAGTTGTCGCTCCAATCAGGTATTTGAGTCTTACCATCGTCTTCCTCATTGTCTCCACCAACAGGAGTTACAGTTTGGGAATGAGGGTCTACATTATGGTCAGAACCTTCTGCGTCTGGTCCTGGATCCGACTCATAAAGATTCTGGGCATCAGTGCAGATCATTTCCTCGTCTGGATTCACAGAAGCGCTGGAGTCGACCTCTGATTCCCAGGCTATAGTATGAGTAAACAGCTCTGCAGACTCAACCATCTGTTCTACCTCATACTCAGACGGGCAGCTGGAGATTTGGGAGCTGTGAGGAAGCAAGTGCGATTGGGGTGACACCTTTGAGGACTGGAGTATTTGTGATGTTGAAGTTGATGTGGAGGAGAGCCCACTTAAAGGAGCACTTGATATCCGTTGAAGCACCTGCTGTTTTTGTGCCTCATCTGGAATTTGTAGCGATTGGCGTGGCCGTAAGAAAGGGATCTTATCACATTGTCCGCTAAAAGAAGTAGACATTTTAGTTTGGCTGGAAGATGGTCTTTTTTCTGCAGATGTTACTGTTGCTTTAACACCTACCCCACGGACACAACCTTTTTTCCCCTTCCCAACACGCCTATTCCCCTTTCCACCAGCAGCAGGCCTTTCTCCACTCATTTTGGTGGTTAACTAATTCACAACTCTGGAGTTGTTTGCACAAAAAAACAATGGATGGGAACCGAGCAGAGCTGAGTGGCCAAACTGTGGTATTAGGCCAAAACTATTGGCTGGGTTAGATGCAGAATAAAATTATATTCAATTTGCAACCTGATGGAGGTCAGTATAGATGGACTAATAGAACAAGTCCCACACAAAGCTAGAAGCCCAAATATTTTTTCAGAGGTACTGTAGATGCAGATAAAAATTATTTTTAATTTGCAACCTGATGGAGGTCAGTATAGATGGACTAATAGAGAAAGTCCCACACACTGCTAGAAGGCCAAATATTTTTTCAGAGCTAGATGCAGATAAAAATTATTTTTAATTTGCAACCTGAAGGAGGTCAGTATAGATGGACTAATAGAGAAAGTCCCACACACTGCTAGAAGGCCAAATATTTTTTCAGAGCTAGATGCAGATAAAAATTATATTCAATTTGCAACCTGATGGAGGTCAGTGTAGATGGACTAATAGAACAAGTCCCAAACACAGCTAGAAGCCCAAATATTTTTTCAGAGGTACTGTAGATGCAGATAAAAATTATTTTCAGTTTGCAACCTGATGGAGGTCAGTATAGATGGACTAATAGAGAAAGTCCCACACACTGCTGGAAGGCCAAATATTTTTTCAGAGCTAGATGCAGAAAAAGATTATATTCAATTTGCAACCTGATGGAGGTCTGTATAGATGGATTAATAGAACAAGTCCCACACACAGCTAGAAGCCCAAATATTTTTCCAGAGGTAGATGCAGATAAAAATTATTTTTAATTTGCAACCTGATGGAGATCAGTATAGATGGACTAATAGAGAAAGTCCCACACACTGCTAGAAGGCCAAATATTTTTTCAGAGCTAGATGCAGATAAAAATTATTTTTAATTTGCAACCTGATGGAGGTCAGTATAGATGGACTAATAGAACAAGTCCCACACAAAGCTAGAAGCCCAAATATTTTTTCAGAGGTACTGTAGATGCAGATAAAAATTATTTTTAATTTGCAACCTGATGGAGGTCAGTATAGATGGACTAATACAACAATTCCCACACACAGCTAGAAGCCCAATATTTTTTCAGAGGTAGATGCAGAAAAAAATATATTCAGTTTGCAACCTGATGGAGGTCAGTATAGATGGAGTAATAGAACAAGTCCCACACACAGCTAGAAGCCCAAATATTTTTTCAGAGGTAGATGCAGATAAAAATTATTTTTAATTTGCAACCTGATGGAGGTCAGTATAGATGGACTAATAGAGAAAGTCCCACACACTGCTAGAAGGCCAAATATTTTTTCAGAGCTAGATGCAGATAAAAATTATATTCAATTTGCAACCTGATGGAGGTCAGTATAGATGGACTAATAGAGAAAGTCCCACACACTGCTAGAAGGCCAAATATTTTTTCAGAGCTAGATGCAGATAAAAATTATATTCAATTTGCAACCTGATGGAGGTCAGTATAGATGGACTAATAGAACAAGTCCCACACACAGCTAGAAGCCCAAATATTTTTTCAGAGGTACTGTAGATGCAGATAAAAATTATTTTTAATTTGCAACCTGATGGAGGTCAGTATAGATGGACTAATAGAGAGAGTCCCACACACTGCTAGAAGGCCAAATATTTTTTCAGAGCTAGATGCAGAAAAAAATTATATTCAGTTTGCAACCTGATGGAGGTCAGTATAGATGGACTAATAGAGAAAGTCCCACACACTGCTAGAAGGCCAAATATTTTTTCAGAGCTAGATGCAGATAAAAATTATTTTTAATTTGCAACCTGATGGAGGTCAGTATAGATGGACTAATAGAGAAAGTCCCACACACTGCTAGAAGGCCAAATATTTTTTCAGAGCTAGATGCAGATAAAAATTATATTCATTTTGCAACCTGATGGAGGTCAGTATACATGGACTAATAGAGAAAGTACCACACACTGCTAGAAGGCCAAATATTTTTTCAGAGCTAGATGCAGATAAAAATTATATTCAATTTGCAACCTGATGGAGGTCAGTATAGATGGACTAATAGAACAAGTCCCACACACAGCTAGAAGCCCAAATATTTTTTCAGAGGTACTGTAGATGCAGATAAAAATTATTTTGAATTTGCAACCTGATGGAGGTCAGTATAGCTGGACTAATAGAGAAAGTCCCCCACACTGCTAGAAGGCCAAATATTTTTTCAGAGCTAGATGCAGATAAAAATTATATTCAATTTGCAACCTGATGGAGGTCAGTATAGATGGACTAATAGAACAAGTCCCACACACAGCTAGAAGCCCAAATATTTTTTCAGAGGTACTGTAGATGCAGATAAAAATTATTTTTAAATTGCAACCTGATGGAGGTCAGTATAGATGGACTAATAGAGAAAGTCCCACACACTGCTAGAAGGCCAAATATTTTTTCAGAGCTAGATGCAGATAAAAATTATATTCAATTTGCAACCTGATGGAGGTCAGTATAGATGGACTAATAAAAAAGTCCCACACACAGCTAGAAGCCCAAATATTTTTTCAGAGGTACTGTAGATGCAGATAAAAATTATTTTTAATTTGCAACCTGATGGAGGTCAGTATAGATGGACTAATAGATAAAGTCCCACACACTGCTAGAAGGCCAAATATTTTTTCAGAGCTAGATGCAGAAAAAAATTATTTTCAGTTTGCAACCTGATGGAGGTCAGTATAGATGGACTAATAGAGAAAGTCCCACACACTGCTAGAAGGCCACATATTTTTTCAGAGGTAGATGCAGAAAAAAATATATTCAGTTTGCAACCTGATGGAGGTCTGTATAGATGGATTAATAGAACAAGTCCCACACACAGCTAGAAGCCCAATATTTTTTCAGAGGTAGATGCAGAAAAAAATATATTCAGTTTGCAACCTGATGGAGGTCAGTATAGATGGACTAATACAAGAAGTCCCACACACAGCTAGAAGCACAATATTTTTTCAGAGGTAGATGCAGAAAAAAATATTTTCAGTTTGCAACCTGATGGAGGTCAGTATAGATGGACTAATACAAAAAGTCCCACACACAGCTAGAAGCCCAATATTTTTTCAGAGGTAGATGCAGAAAAAAATATATTCAGTTTGCAACCTGATGGAGGTCTGTATAGATGGATTAATAGAACAAGTCCCACACACAGCTAGAAGCCCAATATTTTTTCAGAGGTAGATGCAGAAAAAAATATATTCAGTTTGCAACCTGATGGAGGTCAGTATAGATGGATTAATAGAACAAGTCCCACACACAGCTAGAAGCCCAATATTTTTTCAGAGGTAGATGCAGAAAAAAATATATTCAGTTTGCAACCTGATGGAGGTCCGTATAGATGGACTAATACAACAAGTCCCACACACAGCTAGAAGCCCAATATTTTTTCAGAGGTAGATGCAGAAAAAAATATATTCAGGTTGCAACCTGATGGAGGTCAGTATTGATGGATTAATAGAACAAGTCCCCCACACAGCTAGAAGCCCAATATTTTTTCAGAGGTAGATGCAGAAAAAAATATATTCAGTTTGCAACCTGATGGAGGTCCGTATAGATGGACTAATACAACAAGTCCCACACACAGCTAGAAGCCCAATATTTTTTCAGAGGTAGATGCAGAAAAAAATATATTCAGGTTGCAACCTGATGGAGGTCTGTATAGATGGATTAATAGAACAAGTCCCCCACACAGCTAGAAGCCCAATATTTTTTCAGAGGTAGATGCAGAAAAAAATATATTCAGTTTGCAACCTGATGGAGGTCCGTATAGATGGACTAATACAACAAGTCCCACACACAGCTAGAAGCCCAATATTTTTTCAGAGCTAGATGCAGAAAAAAATTATATTCAATTTGCAACCTGATGGAGATCAGTATAGATGGACTAATAGCATCATTCTATGCCCAAAAGATTTTACTTCACTAGGTGCAGTAAAAAAATTGGTATTCTATACACAGGTGGTATATCTTGCAACACAGATAGGCTGCTCCACTGACTAACACACTCTGCAATAGGCCAAAAAGGATTAGCTTTGCTAGATTCAGCCAAATGCTGTGAAAAAAACTTGCACAGCACTGGCACAGACCTGCCTGGCAAAAACTGATAGGAACTGATGTAACCTAGTCCTGAAAAGGACTCCAATTACAACTAGTCTTTACTCCCACAATCTATCTATTTAAGAGCACAGACCTGCCTGATAAAAGTCGTAGGAAATGCTGTAACCTAGTCCTTAAAAGGACTGCAATCACAACTATTCCCTACTCCCAAGCTATCTGTAGATTTGTGCGAAAATTGGCTTGAAATTAACAAGGTATAGCGCACACAGCAACAGCGGTGCCGTCTAACACGCAGCTGTAGCAGTGAGAAAATGGTGGCGACGGGGAAAATGGCTTGGTCTTATAGGGCAAGGACATGTGACATACACTGCCAATGACACATGCCCTTGCTTGTGTGAAAAAAAGCACTTCGCTCCGTGTGTGCGCTGCTGATAGGCTGACAGATTGCACCTCCCCACTGTAAATGAGGGAAAGAGAAAAAAAAAATGGAGATCTTCATTGTTCCTGCAGAGATCCATCCCCTGCCCCTCCCCCCACCCCGCTGTACACTCAAACTGCGTATTAACATTAATTTTCATCGTTACTGAGAAAAAATCCAGTAATGATTTTGGTGCACGAACAGTTATCGAACATAACCTCGAACAGCCGAATTTTTCTCAAATTGTTCGTGTTCGCCGAACGGCTCGAACACCGCCCAAAACAGCTCGAATTTGAGATTGGCGAACAGTTCGAGTAGAACAACGCTCATCTCTACCTATCAGTTATAATTTACATTTCCTGTCAAAGTACCTCTTGGATTTTTTGTTAGCTTCTTGAAGGTTACGACGTACATCAGTCCAAACTCTCTCTAAATCACCGGAAAAATTCTCCTCCTCCGGCACAGCCAATACCAATTTGGAGAATGACCCAAACGACGGATGTCTCCCCGTACAACAAAAAAAAGGAGAACACCCAGCAGAAGAGGATGTATGGTTGTTAAGAGCAAATTCAGCCAGTGGCAGAAACTCAGACCACCCCTCTAGATTGTCAGCCACAAAACAACGTAAAAACTGTTCAACATCCTGGTTCTTTCTTTCTGTCTGTCCATTAGACTCAGGATGATAACCAGACGAAAATGACAAATGGACTCCCAACCTGTCACAAAAGGCACGCCAAAAACGAGCCACGAACTGAGGTCCCCTATCGGAAACAATGTCGGTAGGAACGCCATGGAGCCCGACAATTTGTTTAACAAAAGCCTTAGCGAGTGTCTTGGCGCAGGGCAGTTTGATGAAGGGAACCAAATGACACATCTTGCTAAAACGGTCCACGACCACCCAGATAACAGTGAAACCCTCAGAGGCAGGAAGGTCAGTAATAAAATCCATAGCAAGATGCGTCCAAGGAGCACTAGGAACCTCCAGAGGGCAAAGCAACCCCGCAGCAGGAGCATGTGAAGACTTAGATCTAGCACACACAGTACATTGACGCACCCACTTAATGACTTCCTTCTGCCACCCAGGCCACCAAAAACTGCGACCTACAAGTCTCTTAGTCTCCAAAATTCCTGGATGACCTGCCAACCGAGACTCATGACACTCCACAAACAAATCTCTCCTAAAGTTCCTAGGCACAAACAACCTCCCATGGGGAGTGTTAGATAGGGCATCCTCCTGGGCTTTCAGAATCCCATCTTCCAAAAAGGAGTCCAATGCTGCTATCACAACACCTTCCTGTAAAATGCTCTCCTCCACCTCGGTACCAACCATGGGAGAAAAACTGCGAGATAAAGCATCAGCTTTTACATTCTTGGTACCCGGGATGTAAGTAACAGAAAAATTAAACCGCGAAAAAAAAAGTGCCCACCTAGCTTGACGGGCATTCAAGCGCTTGGCAGCATCAAGATAGATCAGATTCTTATGATCAGTAAAAACCTGAATGGGAAATTTAGCACCTTCCAAGAGATGACGCCAATGTTCAAATGCGAGTTTAATCGCCAGCAATTCCCGATTACCAACATCGTAATTAAGTTCGGTCTCAGAAAATTTTTTTGAAAAAAAAGCACAGGGATGTACTCCATCCTTGTTTTCCTGAGACAAAACAGCACCGACCCCCACCGAAGAAGCATCAACCTCGACCAAAAAAGGCTTGGTCTCATCAGGCTGCATAAGGATGGGGGCAGAACTGAACCTCTCCTTGAGATACACAAAAGCTTCAATGGCCTCAGTAGTCCACTGAACCGTATTCGCACCTTTCCTGGTGAGATCGGTCAGCGGCTTAACAATTATAGAAAAATTGTTAATGAATTTTCTGTAATAATTGGCGAAACCCAAAAATCTCTGTATTGGTTTCAAACCAATATGTCTAGGCCATTCCTGCACCGCATGAACCTTCACCGGGTCCATCTGAAAGCCCTCGCTGGAGATAATGTAGCCCAAAAAGCTAATTCTCTGCACAGCGAACTCACATTTCTCCAGCTTAGCAAAAAGTGAATTGTCGCTTAACAACTGCAATACCTCACGTACGCTCTGCCAATGAGACTCCAGATCCGGCGCAAAAATCAAAATGTCATCCAAATACACCACCACATTCTTACCGATCAATGGTCTTAGGATGTCATTAATAAGGTTCTGAAAAAACGCTGGTGCGTTGGTAAGACCAAAGGGCATAACCAGATTCTCAAAATGACCCACTGGAGTGTTAAAAGCAGTTTTCCACTCATCACCTTCCTTCATACGTAACAAATTGTATGCCCCCCGGAGATCAATCTTAGAGAACCACTTGGCCCCCACTAACTGGTTGAACAAGTCAGGAATTAATGGCAGTGGGTAGGAATTGCGTACTGTAATTTTATTAATTTCGCGAAAGTCCAGACAGGGACGTAAACCGCCGTCCTTTTTTTTTCCAAAAAAAAATCCAACAGCCACAGGTGACTTAGAAGGTCTAATGTGACTGGCGGCCAAGCTTGTCTGTATGTATTCCTCCAAGGCCTTTCTCTCAGGGATAGTTAGATTAAATAAGCGACTCTTGGGAAGAGTTGCTCCAGGGACAAACTCAATAGTACAATCATAGTCCCTATGAGGAGGCAAAACTTGCGACTCCTCCTCAGAAAAAACCTTCCAAAAATCCTGAATAGGTACAGGTAATTCCCCTCTTTCCACAGTAGCAATGCGACCGTTACAACATCTATCATAACACTTAGGACTCCAAGACTTAATTTCATTGGTAGACCAGTCCAGTACAGGATTGTGCAATTTTAACCAAGGTATCCCCAAAACCACTGGAGCAGGCAAATTATTTAATACCGCCAAATCCAAATTCTCTTGGTGAATACCATTAATGGTGAGGGGAAATTCAAAAACCTTGTGAGTAATACCTTTCAAGGGAGAGCCATCAACAGCAACCACAGAAATAAGAGATGACAAAAGTTTGGATTCTAATTTAAATTTTTCCAAAAAACCCTCATCAATCACATTGAGTGTAGAACCACAATCCACAAATACCCGAAATTCAATCAACTCCACCTGGAATGAGGTGCTTCCAGAAAGAAATACTCCTTTTGAGTTTAAACACGCTATGCGGGCGTAACTGACCTCTTTTTTTTTTTCTTTGTTCAAACGAAGCACACAGTTCTTAATAAAGTGGTCAGATTTACAGCAATAAAAACACAATCCTTTAGCAAACCTGCGGTCCTTTTCCTGAGAGTGGGGTGACATCGCCCCAATCTCCATCGGTTCTCCACCCTCCGAACAGACCCTCTGAAAGCTAGGAGCTGCCATAGCAGTCGATTTCTCTTCATTACTCCTAGCATGCAGTCTCCTGTCCACACGTATGGCTAATTGCATTGCCTCCTGCAAGGTTCCAGGTTTTGGGAAGGCAATCAGCAGATCCTTAACCCTTTCACCTAGACCATCAAAAAACAAACATTTCAATGCTGAGTCATTCCATTCCACTTCAGCCGACCATCTTCTGAAGTATGTACAATAATTTTCCACATCCCCTGATCCCTGCTTCAAACGTCTTAATTCAGTTTCAGCAGATGAGACTCGATCAGGATCATCATACAACAACCCCATAGCAGAAAAAAATCTTCCACAGATCTAAAACACGGATCATTAGGTTGTAGAGAAAAGGCCCATCCCTGTGGTTCTTTGCGCAAAAGTGACATTATAAACCCAATGCGCTGTGATTCATTCCCCGAGGATCTGGGTCTTAAACAAAAATATAATAAACAAGCGTTTTTAAAGGAAAAAAAATCTGGAAGTCCTACGTTCGGTTCGACAAAATGCGCTCCAGGACAGCTACTCACATGTTGCTGGAGCTCAGCCACCTCCAAAGACAGTCCCTGCAGGCGTTGAGCCAACTCCTGAACCGACACCATGCTGAAATCAGGATTTCTTTCCTTAGAGTGTTTTATTTTGGGCTGGACTTACTGTTATGAACTGCTACAAACACTAAGGAAAGATAGAATCATAGAATCATAGAATCATAGAATGGTAGAGTTGGAAGGGACCTCCTGGGTCATCTGGTCCAACCCCCTGCTCAAAGCAGGATTCACTAGATCATCTCAGACAGATGTCTGTCCAGCCTCTGTTTGAAGACGTCCATTGAAGGGGAACTCACCACCTCTCGTGGCAGCCTGTTCCACTCATTAATCACCCTAACTGTCAAAAAGTTTTTTCTAATATCTAATCTGTGTCTCCTCCCATTTAGTTTCATCCCATTGCTTCTAGTCTTTCCTTGTGCAAATGAGAATAAAGATGATCCTTCTACAATGTGACAGCCCTTGACATATTTGTAGACAGCTATTAAGTCTCCTCTCAGTCTTCTTTTTTGCAAGCTAAACATTCCCAAATCCTGCAACCGTTCCTCATAGGACATGGTTTGCAGACCAGTCACCATTCTGGTCGCTCTTCTCTGAACTTGCTCCAGTTTGTCTATGTCTTTTTTAAAATGTGGTGCCCAAAACTGTACACAGTATTCCAGATGAGGTCTGACCAAAGCGGAGTAAAGACCGATAATGACTTCACGTGATCTAGACTGTATGCTTCTGTTAATACATCCCAGAATTGTATTTGCCTTTTTTGCTGCTGCATCACACTGTTGACTCATGTTCAGTCTATGATCTATTAGTATACCTAAGTCTTTTTCACATGTACTGTTGCTTAGCTCTATTCCTCCCATTCTGTATATGCTTTTTTCATTTTTATTGCCCAGATGTAGTACTTTGCATTTTTCCCTGTTAAAAACCATTCTGTTGGTTGCTGCCCACTGCTCCAGTTTATTTAGGTCTTTTTGAATCCTCTCTCTCTCTTCTCTAGTATTAGCTATCCCTCCTAGCTTTGTGTCATCAGCAAATTTAATCAGTTTACCCTCAATTCCTTCATCTAAATCATTGATAAAGATGTTGAACAATACAGGTCCCAGGACGGAGCCCTGTGGTACCCCACTTGAGACATTCATCCAGCTGGATGTGAAGCCATTTACAACCACCCTTTGAATCCGATCACTAAGCCAGTTATGAATCCACCTAACAGTTGCCTGATCCATTGCATACTTGGTCATTTTTTCAATAAGGATGGTGTGAGATACTTTGTCAAATGCTTTTCTGAAGTCAAGATATACTATATCTACAGCATTTCCCTGATCCACCCAGTCAGTGATTCTGTCATAGAAGGAAATTAAGTTAGTCTGACATGACTTGTTAGTTACAAACCCATGCTGACTCTGGTTAATCACTTCATTCTTATCCATGTACTTACATACATGTTGTTTAATAATTTGTTCAAAGATCTTTCCTGGTATAGAAGTCAGACTCACCGGCCTATAGTTCCCTGGGTCCACCTTCTTCCCCTTTTTGAAGATAGGAACAACATTTGCTCTGCTCCAGTCTTCTGGGACTTCTCCTGTTCTCCAAGAATTTTCAAAGATTATGGAGAGTGGTTCTAAAATTTCTTCTACGATCTCCTTCAGTACTCTGGGGTGTAATTCATCTGGACTTGGAGACTTGAACTCATTTATGTTAGCTAAATATTCCCTCACAATCTTTCTGTTTACAGATAACTTGGATTCCTCTATTCCTTTAAAAGGACAGTGAAGATCAGTTGATGTTACATTTTCTTTCTGAGAGAAAACAGATGCAAAATAGGAATTAAAAAGTTCGGCCTTCTCAACATCCTCTCTTACCATTTCTCCATTTTCATCCTGTAAAAATCCTATAGCATCTTTGACTTTTCTTTTACTTTTGACATACCCCCAAAATCCTTTTTTATTGCTTTTGACATCTCTTGCAAGCCTTAATTCATTGTCAGCTTTAGCTAACCTGATACGTGCCCTACAGGATCTGCAGACTGCATTATAATCTTCTTTAGATATGCCTCCCTCTTTCCATTTAATAAACATTTCTTTCTTTCTTTTTAGCATGTGTTTAAGTTCTGTGTTCATCCATCCTGGTTTCCTTAAATGCTTCCCATTCTTCCTACTTTTCGGGATTGTTAATGATTGTGCTTTGAGAATCTCATTTTTAAAAATTTCCCATCCTTCCTGGACATTTTTGTCCTTAAGGACATCCAGCCATTGGATCCCTCCTATTCTCTTTCTGAGTCTCTTAAAATCTGCCTTTCTAAAATCTAACCTAGAAGTTTGAGTCTTCACATGTCTTCCTCCTCTAGTTATCCAAAATTCTATAATAGCATGATCGCTGCCTCCTATAGGAAAACTGTCCCTACAATAGGACTAAGCTGATTCCCTACGATGCAGCGGGGGACCTGTTCCTTGTGAACAGACCCGCCTAAGTCCTCCGCTAGTCTGAACGCAGACCTATAGATATAAGGGAGGGGTCCCTACAAGAACTAAGGACTGGGATATAGTTTGACACCACCTAGCAGAAATTGTAGCAGAGCAAAAACAAACAAACAATCAGAAGTACTAGTGGTCGAAAGACCAAGCAAACTACAGAGTAAGGTACAAAGCACCTGGCTAGCTTAAGAGTAAAAGTAACACTGAAGTCCAGCAAGGCCAGGAGGGCGGAGCTGGATTAAATAGGCAAAAAGTCATGTGAGCAGCAAAATAGAAAAAACTAACAGGAGGGTTCTAACACCTGCAATGCATCCTCTTTAATTGAGAGCAGAGAGCATATCAGAAGACAGAGAAGCAGGATAGTGACGCTAATTATGGCGTTATCGCCGCTCACCATCTTGGTGGAGTCCTCGAAGTTTTGGAGGATGGTACAGGTGTCTGACATCCATGTCCACTCATCAGGTTATGTCTGGAGTCTGACCTGAATACCGACGGCCTTGTTGATGCTTGTAGTCAACAACTGCCCTCTTCTGCTCACAAATCCTTCCCAATATCTGCAATGTAGAGTTCCAACACGTGGGGACATCACACACCAGTCAATGAACAGGAAGCTGGAAATGCTGCTGAAGCATGGCAAGGGCGGCGGAAGCTGTAGCTGACTTTCTAAAATGGGCACACAGGCGGTGTACTTTGACAAGCAGATCCAGCAGATCCAGGTTGGTTTTGATAAACCGCTGAACCACGAGGTTAAGCACACGGGCCAGGCATGGTACGTGTGTGAGCTCGCCTCGCCTCAGAGCCGCCACCAGATTCCGGCCATTGTCACACACGACCATGCCTGGCTGCAGGGTCAGCAGTGTCAGCCACAGATCTGTCTGCTCTTTTAGAGCTGTCCACAACTCTTCAGCATTGTGTGGTTTGTCACCTAAGCATATTAGCTTCAGCCCAGCCTGTTGCCGCTTGGCCGATGCAGTGCTGCAGTGCTTCCAGCTTGCAACTGATGTGGTCCTTTCAGAGATGGATGCTGAAGAGTAGGAGGAGGAGGAGGTGTAAGAGCTGCAGAATGTGGGGGCAACCCTGATTGACCCAGGGCCCGCAATCCTTAGCGTCGGGAGGACGTGTTCCATCCCAAGGTCTGACTGGGTCCCGGTTTCCACTATGTTAAACCAGTATGCCCTCAGTGAGATGTACCTTCCCTGCCCACAAGCACTTGTCCACGTGTCCATTGTTATGAGGACTTTCCCAGTAACTGCTTTATTGAGGTCACGGCTAATGTTGTGGGACACATGCTTGTGTAATGCGGGGATGGCACACTGTGAGAAATAGTGACGGCTGGGGACCAATTACCGAGGGATGGCCGCCACTATCAGGTTGCGGAAAGCTTCCGTCTCCACGAGCCTAAAAGGTAACATTTCGAGTGCAAGCATTCGCGAAATGTGTACATTTAGTAGTGTGGCCTGTGGGGCGTTAGCTGTGTATTTGCGTTCCAAGGACTGGGGTAGGGACAACTGAACTCTGCGCTGGGACAAGGACGTGATGCTAGTTGAGAGTGTTCAACGACAGGTGCAGGGAGGGAGGCATATTGGCATGCGCCATGGACAGGGGATTGGCATGCACTCACAACAGCGGAACAAGCAGTGGTGTCACCCGCAGACACTGTTGCTGGACCCTGGGGTTCGGCCCACAAAGTCGGGTGCTTTGCTGCCATTTGCCTGATCATGCTGGTGGTGGTCAGGCTGCTAGTTTTGCTACCCCTGCTGATGCTGGCCTGGCAGGTGGTGAAAATGGTCTGTTTGGGGTTATCTGCAGAGTCTTTAAAAAAGAACCAGACTCGGGAAGACATAACAGTTGTACTGGCAACTTCCGTCGTGTTAATGTTACGGGAAACGGTTGCCCGCCTTCTGTCTGCGGCCACCACACTGCTTCTTCTTGCCTGTTGTGGTGCTATGCCTCCCTCCCCCTGTGTGCTGCTGTCCTCGCTCTGCATGTCACCTTGTCAGGTTGGGTCAGTGACTTCATCGTCCACCACCTCATCTTCCACTTCCGCACCCTGGTCCTCCTCCTGACTTTCTGGTAATTGTGTCTCATCATCATCCACCTCTTGTGACAGTTTCCTACCGTCGCCTTTGTGTGACCGTGGCTGCTCAAATATTTGGGCATCGCTACATGTGATCTCCTCTTGCCCCGCTTCAAGTGGACCGGGCGAGAGGCCGAAATCTATAAATGGAAAAGTGAACAGCTCTTCGGAGTGCCCAAGTGTGGGATCAGCTGTCTCAGGGCACTCGTCATGGTGGGAGGATGGAGGATCAGGGTGAGGAATATGCAGTCCAGACTCATGGTTACTGAGACTTGACTGTGTGGAAGACAGGGTGGTGGTGGTGGCTTAGTGACTGGAAGCATTGTCTGCTATCCAACCAATAACCTTTTCACACTGCTTTGTGTTCAGTAGTGATGTTCTGTGGTCCCCTATTAATTGGGACAGGAAGGTTGAGTGAGAAGATGTGGGTGTTTGTTGTGGCACAATTTCAGCTAGCCCACAGCCTCGGCCTCTGCATGCACCAATCACGTCCACTTCCCGTCCCTTGCCACGTGCCTTGCCCATTTTAAATAAAGGACAATATTTTCCACGTTCACTACAAATGCTGGATTTGAACCGCAGTGATATATGATACGTGTGACGGAAAACCACAATTTTAAAGAGCTGGCATGTAGGTTACTATTTTTCTCTGCGACCTGGTGTCAATAACTTCACTGACATACTGCAACAAAATGTAAATGGAGGCCAGAAATGGCTGAATTTGGATCACACTTATATGTGATACGTGTGACAGAAAACAACAGTTTTAAATAGCAAGCCAGTAGGTTACTATTTTTCACAGCGACCTTGTGTCAATAACTTCATTAACACACTGCAACAAAATTTTAATGGAGGCCAGAAATGGCTGAATTTGGAGCAAACTTATATGTGATATGTGTGACGGAAAACCACAGTTTTAAATAGCTGGCCTGCAGATTACTATTTTTCACAGTCACCTGGTGTCAATAACTTCTCTGACACACTGCAACAAAATTTAAATGGAGGCCAGAAATAGCTGAATTTGGAGCACACTTATATGTGATACGTGTGACAGAAAATCACAGTTTTACATAGCTGGCCTGTAGGTTACTATTTTTCACAGCAACCTGGTGTCAATAACTTCATTAACACACTGCAACAAAATTTTAATGGAGGCCAATATTTTCCACATTTACTACAAATTTCTGGATTTTTATCACTGTAAGGGTATGTGCACACGATGCAGAAATGAAGCAGAAAATTTTTGCACCATTTCTGCATCTCCCTGGCAGAATAAAAGCATGCAGATTGTGCATGCGTTTTTCCTGCGGAATACATGCGGATTCACATGCGTTTCCACATGCGTTTCCGCATGTGGATTGACAAGCGCTTTCCAGGCGATTTTAGCATCACCTGGAAAGTGCTTGACAACTTGGTCACACTATATAAATCCATGCAAACAGCATGGATTTATATAGTGTGACCTGAGAGAGTGTATATACTTACCTCCGATGGCCCGCCCTGTCCTGCTCAATCCGTTCTCCCTCGCCGGCAACTTTGAATTGAAAGACCTACCGACGTCAGCGTCACGTGACCCGTCACATGACTGACGTCAGCGCAGGTCCTTCTGTAGCACCCTGAGGACTCGGCTGCTACACGGGTATTGCACCTCGACCCAGAGGTGTGGTATTCCACTCCCGGGTAAGGATGGAGTGTGGGACTGAGCTCAGTAGGCTACATGCACTACATACATCCCATTTCCGGGGGACAGAACTACGGTACTCCCACCAAGTAAATGTGCAGGTACGACAGCATCTGTCCCTGGCTGGAGTGGGAGGGGGGTGGAACATCCCAGTAGTGTAGGGGCAGATAGGGGGAGTACTCTGGATAAAGCTAGGAGCTCATTGGGTGCTAGTCACCTGGGCTCATACATAGAGGGAGTATATATGGTGGGCACCATCTTAGGACAGGGAGAGCTGAGGGAGTCTTTAGGAAGAGTTCAGCCAGGAGGGCTGACAGGGAGCTGTGGCTCCGGCTGGGCCCAGCTCCAGAGCCAAGCCTGCAGAGGAGAGAGGAGAAAGAAAGGCCCAGAGTGGAAGACCAGAGGGAACCCCAAGAACCCAGAATCAGACCAAAAAGGGTGAAGGGTTGGCGGACACGGGTACCGGAACCCGAACTGGTGGAGGCCACTTATCCTCAGCCAGGAACCGGAGGTCGTGGTCAAGATTTGCCACGACCCTCACCAAATCCACCAGAAAGGCACACCAAGTATAGGGTCAGGGAACCCAGAGGAGGTTTGACCACCAAGAGACCCGAGGGAGCCGGCCAAAGGTGGATCCCTGGTGGGAACGGCCAGAGACAGAGAGAGAGAAGGGAGCTCAGGACCACGCTCCGGAACTGCCTGGGGGTTAGCCGAGTCCAGGACCTGGTGGACGCAGCACGGCTCGGGTGGTCACTCAAGGCCAGAGTGACTGAGAGAACACCCGTGAGTAAAAACCCTGAAACTGCATCTCCTGACTCTGACTCTTCTTACTGCACCGTCACAACCCCCATCATCTTCACCTGCTGCCCTGAGGCCATACCCCTCCCGTTGGGGGTTATAACATCATCGCTGCACCCATACCACCGGCCTCAGCGGACTGTTCTGCAGCGGCGGCTGCAAAGCCGCACTCAACGGGTGGCGTAGTCGACATCCAAGTTAACATCTTCTGCCATAGACTGCCACTTAGTTTGACACCCTGGGCACGGACCGGGTCACCGCCACGAGACTACAACCCTCAACAGATCCGGCTCCGGGTAAGCTCCCGCGTGCGCAACGCAGCGCGACACAGGCCCAGGGGCGCGTCAACTTTGGCGCAGTCGGCAGGATAACGTGCCCGCAACCACCGGGTACTGCGTGCCTGAAGAAAAGTTCATATTTACCGTAAAAAGAAGTCTCCCGCCAATTCCGAAGGGTCCCCGCCATCGGACGCCATCTCGGATCGTTTCCCGCCGTTTGCCCGCCATCTGCAGTCTTTTCCCGCCATCCACAGAGTTTCCCGCCATTGGGAAGCGGTTCCCGCCATCTGAGAAGATTTCCCGCCCTGGCAGAGCGGACGCCATTATGGGCGTGCCAGAGGGTGGCAAGAGGCCACCTCCCATCGTGGGCCAGGACCAAGAATGGCGCCAAAAACGAAGACCGCCCCCACCAGCAGAGACTGCAATGATTGAGATGTCCATCAGCGTGGGGGGTCTGCCCCTGGAACTGACAATCACCAAGTTGCCCCAGGACCGCCCTCAATGGGGGCGGATACAGAACAAAACAGAGAAGATGGGTGCAGCCTGGAGGAGTCTAGAGAAGCCGTACCCGGAGATGGAGGGAGAGTCAGGCAGCACCGACCCTGTGGTCAGGAGCCTGTTGCAAGCTACCACTCCACAAGACCTGGTGGAGATCCTGGCAAAGCTCCCCCGAGACCGGGAGCGTGCACAGACCGCGCTGGAGGGCCTCGCACGGAGGATGGCCCAGGTGCAGCGAGAAACGCTGACGGAGTGGAGCAGGGAGATGGCGCAGCAGGCTGGAACCCGCCAGCGAAGCACACCACCCGCAACGAGGAGCACGCCTGCCCCTGAAGAGGATGCAGAAGGGACGGAGGCCGGAGACGACGCCGCAGAGGGAGCTGAAGAGACGGAGGCAAGTAAAGGGGACGTCACTACCCCAAGCCCAGCCACCGTAAGCCTACCCCCGCTCCCCATCGCAGAGCCCGAAATCACACCGATCGTGCCCGTTGCCGCACCGCTACCGTGCCAGACTAGGCCTCAAGCAGGAGCCGCGGCCACGCCTCTTGTGACGTCACGCGCCTCAACCCTGAGCGCGGCCAAGCAGGAGACGCCACCGGCCTGGTCGCAGGGCCGAGTACCCCCGGGCGCCGCAGTACCAACAGCGCCCTCTACCGAGCCACCGGCCTGGTCGCAAAGTCAAGTACACCCGGGCGCCGCCGTCTTCACGGTGCCCTTCACCTTCAGGGTGCCCCAGGCCTGGTCGCAAGGCCTGGTGAACCCGGGCGCCGCTACCACCACCGCGCCCTCAACCTCCACAGTGCCGCACCTGGGTGAAGACTTGTTACCCCAGCATATTTGCCCGGATGGGCAGCCCTTTGAGTGGTCACCGGAGTACTACCATCCCCGACTCCGGAAAGAAAGACCCCTGGATGAGCCCCTGATCCCGGCTCCGGCGCCCGCCAAGATCACCCCACTCTCGCTGGAGGAAGCGCAGTTTGCGTGGGACCCCACTGGATGAGACCTCATCGGGTTCACTCAAGAGACCCGGGCGGCCGCAGCCCAGCGAGCAGAGTGCTGCCGGCAGCAATTAGAGGTTTTCGACCGGGAACGACGAGAGAGGCGGGTCCGCGAGGAGCGGCTGCAAGTGAGGAGTGCAGAACAGAAGAGCCGGACCCGACGGAACCCCCGTGCAGCCACCGAGACTGTAATTAAATTCCAACTGCAGCACGGTTGGGGCTTCATCCGGGATCACCGCACCCCTGGCGACGTCTTCGTGACCCGCAGGGATGTTGAGTCCCACCTGCCGGAGGGACACAGAGGTCGTGACCTATACCTGGGTGATGAGGTCACCTTTACCCGGCACCAATGTGCCAAAGGACCCTATGCCCTTCATGTACACCGGTTGATGGAGGAAGAGCTGAGGTGTCAGGAGTAGAGATGAGCGTTGTTCTACTCGAACTGTTCGCCAATCTCAAATTCGAGCTGTTTTGGGCAGTGTTCGAGCCGTTCGGCGAACACGAACAATTTGAGAAAAATTCGGCTGTTCGAGGTTATGTTCGATAACTGTTCGTGCACCAAAATCATAACTGGATTTTTTCTCAGTAATGATGAAAATTAATGTTAATACGCAGTTTGAGTGTACAGCGGGGTGGGGGGAGGGGCAGGGGATGGATCTCTGCAGGAACAATGAAGATCTCCATTTTTTTTTCTCTTTCCCGCATTTACAGTTGGGAGGTGCAATCTGTCAGCCTATCAGCAGCGCACACACGGAGCGAAGTGCTTTTTTTCACACAAGCAAGGGCATGTGTCATTGGCAGTGTATGTCACATGTCCTTGCCCTATAAGACCAAGCCATTTTCCCCGTCGCCACCATTTTCTCACTGCTGCAGCTGCATGTTAGACGGCACCGCTGTTGCTGTGTGCGCTATACCTTGTTAATTTCAAGCCAATTTTCGCACAAATCTACAGATAGCTTGGGAGTAGGGAATAGTTGTGATTGCAGTCCTTTTAAGGACTAGGTTACAGCATTTCCTACGACTTTTATCAGGGAGGTCTGTGCTCTTAAATAGATAGGTTGTGGGAGTAAAGACTAATTGTAATTGGAGTCCTTTTCAGGACTAGGTTACATGAGTTCCTATCAGTTTTTGCCAGGCAGGTCTGTGCCAGTGCTGTGCAAGTTTTTTTCACAGCATTTGGCTGAATCTAGCAAAGCTAATCCTTTTTGGCCTATTGCAGAGTGTGTTAGTCAGTGGAGTAGCCTATCTGTGTTGCAAGATATACCACCTATGTATAGAATACCAATTTTTTTTCTGCACCTAGTGAAGTAAAATCTTTTGGGCATAGCATCATTCTATTAGTCCATCTATACTGACCTCCATCAGGTTGCAAATTAAAACTAATTTTTATCTGCATCTACAGTACCTCTGAAAAAATATTTGGGCTTCTAGCAGTGTGTGGGACTTGTTCTATTAGTCCATCTATACTGACCTCCATCAGGTTGCAAACTGAATATATTTTTTTCTGCATCTACCTCTGAAAAAATATTGGGCTTCTAGCTGTGTGTGGGTCTTGTTCTATTAATCCATCTATACTGACCTCCATCAGGTTGCAAACTGAATATATTTTTTTTCTGCATCTAGCTCTGAAAAAATATTTGGCCTTCTAGTAGTGTGTCGGACTTTCTCTATTAGTCCATCTATACTGACCTCCATCAGGTTGCAAATTAAAAATAATTTTTATCTGCATCTACAGTACTTCTGAAAAAATATTTGGGCTTCTAGCTGTGTGCGGGACTTGTTGTATTAGTCCATCTATACTGACCTCCATCAGGTTGCAAACTGAATATATTTTTTTCTGCATCTACCTCTGAAAAAATATTTGGCCTTCTAGTAGTGTGTCGGACTTTCTCTATTAGTCCATCTATACTGACCTCCATCAGGTTGCAAATTAAAACTAATTTTTATCTGCATCTACAGTACCTCTGAAAAAATATTTGGGCTTCTAGCAGTGTGTGGGACTTGTTCTATTAGTCCATCTATACTGACCTCCATCAGGTTGCAAACTGAATCTATTTTTTTCTGCATCTACCTCTGAAAAAATATTTGGCCTTCTAGTAGTGTGTCGGACTTTCTCTATTAGTCCATCTATACTGACCTCCATCAGGTTGCAAATTAAAACTAATTTTTATCTGCATCTACAGTACCTCTGAAAAAATATTTGGGCTTCTAGTAGTGTGTCGGACTTTCTCTATTAGTCCATCTATACTGGCCTCCATCAGGTTGCAAACTGAATATAATTTTTTTCTGCATCTAGCTCTGAAAAAATATTTGGCCTTCTAGTAGTGTGTCGGACTTTCTCTATTAGTCCATCTATACTGACCTCCATCAGGTTGCAAATTAAAACTAATTTTTATCTGCATCTACAGTACCTCTGAAAAAATATTTGGGCTTCTAGCAGTGTGTGGGACTTGTTCTATTAGTCCATCTATACTGACCTCCATCAGGTTGCAAACTGAATATATTTTTTTCTGCATCTACCTCTGAAAAAATATTGGGATTCTAGCTGTGTGTGGGTCTTGTTCTATTAATCCATCTATACTGACCTCCATCAGGTTGCAAACTGAATATATTTTTTTCTGCATCTACCTCTGAAAAAATATTTGGCCTTCTAGTAGTGTGTCGGACTTTCTCTATTAGTCCATCTATACTGACCTCCATCAGGTTGCAAATTAAAACTAATTTTTATCTGCATCTATAGTACCTCTGAAAAAATATTTGGGCTTCTAGCAGTGTGTGGGACTTGTTCTATTAGTCCATCTATACTGACCTCCATCAGGTTGCAAACTGAATATAGTTTTTTCTGCATCTACCTCTGAAAAAATATTGGGCTTCTAGCTGTGTGTGGGTCTTGTTCTATTAATCCATCTATACTGACCTCCATCAGGTTGCAAACTGAATATATTTTTTTCTGCATCTACCTCTGAAAAAATATTTGGCCTTCTAGTAGTGTGTCGGACTTTCTCTATTAGTCCATCTATACTGACCTCCATCAGGTTGCAAATTAAAACTAATTTTTATCTGCATCTACAGTACCTCTGAAAAAATATTTGGGCTTCTAGCTGTGTGTGGGACTTGTTGTATTAGTCCATCTATACTGACCTCCATCAGGTTGCAAACTGAATATATTTTTTTCTGCATCTACCTCTGAAAAAATATTTGGCCTTCTAGTAGTGTGTCGGACTTTCTCTATTAGTCCATCTATACTGACCTCCATCAGGTTGCAAATTAAAAATAATTTTTATCTGCATCTACAGTACCTCTGAAAAAATATTTGGGCTTCTAGCTGTGTGCGGGACTTGTTGTATTAGTCCATCTATACTGACCTCCATCAGGTTGCAAACTGAATCTATTTTTTTCTGCATCTACCTCTGAAAAAATATTTGGCCTTCTAGTAGTGTGTCGGACTTTCTCTATTAGTCCATCTATACTGACCTCCATCAGGTTGCAAATTAAAAATATTTTTTTTCTGCATCTAACCCAGCCAATAGTTTTGGCCTAATACCACAGTTTGGCCACTCAGCTCTGCTCGGTTACCATCCATTGTTTTTTTGTGCAAACAACTCCAGAGTTGTGAATTAGTTAACCACCAAAATGAGTGGAAAAAGGCCTGCTGCTGGTGGAAAGGGGAATAGGCGTGTTGGGAAGGGGAAAAAAGGTTGTGTCCGTGGGGTAGGTGCAGAAGAAAGACCATCTTCCAGCCAAACTAAAATGTCTACTTCTTTTAGCGGACAATGTGATAAGATCCCTTTCTTACGGCCACGCCAATCGCTACAAATTCCAGATGAGGCACAAAAACAGCAGGTGCTTCAACGGATATCAAGTGCTCCTTTAAGTGGGCTCTCCTCCACATCAACTTCAACATCACAAATACTCCAGTCCTCAAAGGTGTCACCCAAATCGCACTTGCTTCCTCACAGCTCCCAAATCTCCAGCTGCCCGTCTGAGTATGAGGTAGAACAGATGGTTGAGTCTGCAGAGCTGTTTACTCATACTATAGCCTGGGAATCAGAGGTCGACTCCAGCGCTTCTGTGAATCCAGACGAGGAAATGATCTGCACTGATGCCCAGAATCTTTATGAGTCGGATCCAGGACCAGACGCAGAAGGTTCTGACCATAATGTAGACCCTCATTCCCAAACTGTAACTCCTGTTGGTGGAGACAATGAGGAAGACGATGATAAGACTGATTGGAGCGACAACTTTAGTTTTTTGTCAGGGCAGGAACAGGTTGGCTCTGAGGACGACGGGTGTGATAACGCACAGGGTGATGATGATGAGGTCGGAGATCCCACTTACTGTCAACCCACAGTCAGCCAAGAGATGAGGTCAGCAGAGGAGGTGGAGGAAGATGGAGGAAGATGCTAGTGACGACGAGGTCAGGTTGCGCCTTCCTGGACAGAGACGTAGTACTGGAAGCACGTCAACAACTGCATCCTCAAACACAACTCTGCCTCTCACCACAAGTCGTGGTGGCTCTTCAGGTCGCATGGGTGCTAAGCCTTGCATAGCCTGGGCATTTTTTCGGATCGATAAAGATGACCCAACTCGTGTTATCTGTAACATTTGTCAGCAAAAGCTAAGTAGAGGCCAAAAAATACATAGTTTGAGTACTTCATGCATGAACCGGCACATGGACATGAAGCATAAGTTGCAGTGGGAAGCTCAGTGTGCTACAATGCGGCCTAGCCGGCCGGGCCAACCACCGTCTGCCATATCTTGTGCATCCGCGGCCTCTTCATCCTCTGTGACTGGGGGGACAGCAGTCACACCTGTTTTGGGGCGCAGACCTGCCACCTCTTTACCCGCAACAGCCAGCGTGATTGGCAGGTCATCATTTTCTTTGGAGGTGGTAACACCAGCTGGTGTTGAGCGCTGTCCGACATCGATAGCACCACCTTTGGATGAAGGCAACCTAACATGTCCGCCTGCATCTTCCTCACAGACCGGCAGTTTGCCGGGGACACCCTTATCAACCCCGTCTAAGCACAATAGCCAGCCCTCGGTCCCTCAGATGTGGACAAGTAAAAGACCATTTCCTCCTAGCCATGAGAAAGCTAAGAGGTTGAATTTCACCATCTGCAAGCTCTTGGCTACAGAAATGCTGCCTTTCCGCCTGGTGGACACAGAGGATTTTCGAGACCTTATGTCCGTCGCAGTGCCCCAGTACCAGATGCCCAGTCGGCACTACTTCTCAAAGAAAGGTGTGCCTGCGCTCCACCAGCATGTCGCACACAACATCACTGCTTCTTTGAGAAACTCTGTGTGTGACAGGGTGCATTTCACCACAGACACTTGGACGAGTAGGCATGGACAGGGGCGTTACATGTCGCTGACTGGGCACTGGGTAACTATGGTGACAGCAGGACAAGGGGCTGCTGTCCAAGTCTTGCCGTCCCCACGAGTTGTGCGTCAATCCTCTTTATGTCAAAGTTCCTCCACTGCTTCTGCCTCCTCAACCTCCTCTCGGTCTTCCATCTGCACCCAAAGCCTGTCTGGTCATGCCACAAGCTTTCTAACTGCGCAGAAGGGATCCTGCACACCTCCTTACTATGCTGGCAGTAGGGCTCAACGTCATCAGGCGGTTTTTACATTGAAATGTCTGGGAAATGTGAGTCACACAGCTGAGGAGTTGTGGTCAGCTCTGGAGAACCAATTTCATGAATGGTTGTCTCCACTGGACCTGAAACCAGGGAAGGCCGTGTGCGACAATGCTGCAAACCTGGGTGCGGCCCTTCGCCGGGGCAATGTCACACACGTGCCTTGTATGGCTCACGTGTTGAACCTGGTTGTCCAGCAATTTTTAGCCCACTATCCCAGACTAGATGGCCTTCTGCAGAGGGCACGGTCGCTGTGTGCTCACTTCCGCCGTTCGCATCCCGCAGCTCAGTGACTTACATCTCTACAGAAGTCGTTGGGCCTGCCAGTTCACCGGCTAAAATGCGATGTGCCTACCCGGTGGAATTCAACTCTGCACATGTTGCAGCGACTGTGGCAGCACCGACAAGCCCTGGTGCAATACGTTCTGACGTATAGCCTGGGCCAACGAGATTCAGAGGTGGGGCAAATCACGCTGGAGGAGTGGTCTCAGATCAGGGACCTATGCACCCTTCTGCACAGTTTTGAAATGGCGACGAAGATGTTTAGTGCTGACGATGCCATTATCAGCATGACTATTCCGGTGATTTACATGCTGGAGCACATGTTAAACAGAATTCGGAGTCAGGTGGTGGCACAAGAGGAGGTGGAGGAAGTAGAGGAGGAGGACTTGTATGCGGAAGTGCTAACATCTGCAAGGTCCAGAAGGTCGGCAGCACCAAGGCGGCAGGCATGTGAGGGTGGGGGAGATGGTTTTACCAGGGCGCATGGTAGCAGCCAAACTAGTGAGGAAGGTGCAGGAGCCCAGGAAGAAGTGGAGGATGAACTGATGGAAGACTCATCAGATGAGGGAGACCTTGATCACATTTCTGTTGTGCGAGGTTGGGGGGAGAGGACAGAGGAAGGAAGCATGATTGTTACCTCGCCACCAACACAACAGGGACTTGGTGCTCCTGGATGCGCAACACACATGAGTGCCTTCTTGCTGCACTACCTGCAACATGACCCTCGAATTGTGAGAATTAGAAATAATCCTGACTACTGGGTTGCCACACTGTTAGATCCCCGGTACAAAAGTAAATTTGCAGAAATTATTCCTGCCATAGAAAGGGATGCACGCATGCAGGAGTATCAGCAGAGACTGTTGCAGAATCTTACATGTGCTTTTCCACAAAATACCAGTGGTGCACTTAGTGAATCTCACAGTTCCAACTTGCCAACCGTGGGACCGTCAAGTGTTCAGCACTCAAACCGTAACAGAACCACAGTATCTGCTGGTAACATCAATTTTGCGGAATCATTTCACCACTTTTTTAGCCCATCCTTTGCAAGGCCACAGGAGACAAGAAGTCTGACACATAGTCAACGCCTAGAGACGATGGTACAGGAGTATCTCCAAGTAAACATTGAAGCCACGACTGTGTCACTGGACCCTTGCTCTTTTTGGGCTTCCAATCTGGATAAATGGCCGGAGCTAGCCACTTACGCCTTGGAGATCTTGTCATGCCCCGCAGCCAGCGTTCTGTCTGAACGTGTGTTCAGCGCTGCTGGTGGTGTGCTGACAGATAAGCGCACGCGGCTCTCCACTGATAATGTAGACAGACTCACGTTCATAAAGATGAACAAATCATGGATCCGAAACGACTTTTCTACCCCTGTGCCATCCTGGGGAGAGTAAAAGCTTGATGATTGGTTAAAATCATCCTACCAAACGTTTTAAGCTTTCAAATTACTAATCATGTTTATCTGTATCTTGACTGGAAAATAATTTGGGCTTTGTAGCAGTGTGCAGCACTGATCCTATTAGGACATCTATAATAAGCTCCACCAGATTTAAAATTAAAAATAATTTTTAGCTGCATCTAGCCCGGAAAATAATTTTGGGGCTCCGAGATGCGCAAGACACATAAGTGCCTTCTTGCTGCACTACCTGCAGCATGACCCTCATATTGTCAGAATTCGAAGTAATCATGACTACTGGGTTGCCACACTCTTAGATCCCCCAAACTTTTCGATCAACCTTTTCATTTGAATAAAGACCAAAAAAATGGTCATTTTTGAAATTATAAGCATTAGCAGGTTGTTAGAAACTGAAATCAAACAGTTTTCAACTCAAAACTTTATTCTAGGTGATGTTACATTTTCACATAGGACCCCTTGTTCGAAAGGAGCTTCTGAACTCTCTCGTCCATTGAATTTGTCAGGTTTTGGATGGTTTCTGCTTCAATTGTTTTGCATGAGGACAGAATACCCTCCCAGAGCTGTTGCTTAGATGTGAACTGCCTCCCGCCATCATAGACACTCCTTTTAATGATGCTCCAAAGGTTCTGAATGGGGTAGAGGTCAGGGGAGCATGGGGGTCACACCATAAGTTTGTCCCCTTTTATGCCCATATCAGCCAGAGATGCAGATGTTTTATGTGCAGCATGAGATGGTGCATTATCATGCAGAAAAGTGATCTTGCTGTGAAATACACGGTTCTTCTTCTTGAACCATGGCAGGAAGTGCTGTTTGAGAAAATCCACATACATTATGGAGTTCATCTTTAGCGCCTTCAGGGATCCTAAAGGGGCCGACAATCTCTCTCCCCATGATTCCAGCCCAAAACATTACTCCACCTCCTCCTTGTTGGCGCTGTAGCCGTGTTTGCGTGGGGTGTCCATCAACCAGCCATCCTCCACTCCATCCATCTGGACCATCGAGCGCTGCACGGCACTCATCCGTGAACAAAACAGTTTTGAAATCAGTCTTCATGTAATGTTTGGCCCACTGGAGCCGTTTCTGCTTGTGTGAAGTGGATAGAGGAGGTCGACAGGATGGCGTATGCACAGCTGCAAACCTCTGAAGGACCCTGCATCTTGTTGTTCGGGGGACGTTGGAGGCACAAGCAGCTTCAAAAACTTGTCTGCTGCTATGACAAGGCTTTTTTGCCGCTGCTCTTTCAACCTGACGTAATTGCCTGTAGGAAAGAGTCCTCAATTTGCCCTTATCCGCACGCACACGTGTGTACTGTGAATCAGCTACATACTTCTTGATTGCCAAGACACTTCATCCTGATCATCGCACAATGTTGATTGTAGTCATGCCTTGACCTAAACACTCCACAATTTGTTGCTTCTCAGCAGCCGACACATCCTTTTTCTTTCCCATTTTGGCAGAAAATGTAGGCTGCTTAATAATGTGAGAGAGCCTTCTTAAGTAGTCTTGCCTTTCATTGGACACACCTGCCAAACTAATTAGCACAGGTGTCTGCAATTGCTTACAGTGATATAAAGAGCCCTGACACACATCACCATCAATGAGTTTAACTGACAAACAAACAAATTCTTCCCTTATCACTCCTAAACACTTTTTGCATAATAATTTGGAACGCGGTGTACATGTGCTTTTCCACAAAACACCAGCGGTTCACGTAGTGAATCTTACAGTTCTAACTTGCCAACCGTGGTCTGTATGGAATTGTTCAATAAAGGGCCCAAAATTAAGATAACATAGATGGGAGAGGTCTCTATGAATAGGAATTCCTAAGTATTTGATACCCTGTGAGGGCCAGGCAAAGGGAAAGTTGGACTGGATGGAATCCTATATGGATTTGGGGAGGGAGACATCGAGGGCCTCAGACTTCGCTGCATTGATTTTAAAATTTTACCATGTAACAAAGTGATCTATTTCAGCCATAACAGCATGGATGGATATAGGTGATTGAGTGATATATACTAGGACATCATCAGCAAATAGAGAGCACTTGTACTCGGTGCCTCCCACCTCAATCCACCTAATATTGGGGTTATGGCGAATTGATGAGAGCAGGTGCTCCGTCACTAGGATGTATAAGAGAGGGGACAGAGGACATCCCTGCCTTGTCCCATTGGTGATTGTGAAAGGTGATGAAAATGTTCTGACGCACCCCCTGGGCCTTGGGACACCCGGAGCCGGACCCTTTTTGGTGGATGCTGGTGGTTGTAGTCTTCGTGGCGGCGACCCGGTTCCGTGGCTCAGGGCGGTCAAACCAGTGGCGGAACTATTTATGTGGTTTTGATGTTTAAATGTCCGACTACGCCACCCGTGGATTGCGGTCAGAGTGAACCGCCGCTACAGGGCAGACCGCTGAGGCTGGTGTTGTGGGTGCAGCAGAGCGTAGCATAACTCCCCACGGGAGGAGTATAGCCTCAGGGCAGTGTATGCGGAGGATGGGGGTGATGGTGCAGGGCAGCAGCAGTAACGACACGGAGTCAGTGATGCAGTCCAGGGCCTTTACTCACAGTTCTTATTATCCAGACCACGTCTGCAGGTAACGGCTGCCCACGTCGTACTGTGCTCACCAGGTGAGGGGCTCAGACAACTCCCAGATAACTTTGGAGCACTTCACAGGACCCCCTTTGTGTGTCCTTTGTCTGGCCTTTCTTACCAACACTTCTGTCCGGCTGCCTCGGGCCTCCTCTTGGTAAACTTGGCGCCAGTTTCCCTGACCCTATGTGGTGCCTTCCTAGCGGGTGTAGCGAGGGGCTGCGCCACATAAAATGTCAGAGCCTCCGGTTTCTAGCTGAGGGTCGTTTCCTGCCTCCACTAGTTCGGGGACCGGTCTCCCCCTTTGGCCTGACCCCTCCACGCAGGTGGATTCGGGCGTGCGGTGGCGACTCGCCCGTCCGCACCCCTGGGATCCCTTCATTCCTCGTTCCTGGAGCCTTCTCCGCTCCTCTTCCTTCCTTCTCCCTCTTCCAGGCCTGGGCCTCTGTTACTAGGCCCGCCTCCGGAGCAGAGCTCATGCAGAGCCCCTGCTCCCTGCCACTTCTGCTCAGACTTCTCTGCACTGAACTAAGATGGTGCCCACCTTTTATACTCCCTTCTCAATGCACCCAGGAACTGCTTCCTCCCTGCTCCTGCACTACAGGGTTCCCCTTCCTCAGTGTTCCCTCCCCCCACTCCAGCCAGGGACAGGGACTGTCGTGCCCATCTCAGGGGCATATTGGTCGCCCTGCCCCACGGCAATGTGGTGTAATGCATGCAGGTGTCGGGTCCTGATCCACACTCCATCCTTACCTGAGAGTGAGATATCACACCTCTGGGTGAGGTGCAATACGTCTGTAGCAACCGAGCCCTCAGGGTGCTACAGTTCCATTCATCTTCAGCCTAGGTGACGTATTGCGATACAGGGCCGTGATTTTGGCTATAAAAGGGTCCCCTAGACCCCTACCCCAAGCTTTTTAAGAGAATCATATATGGCGTGCCAGGACACTCTATGGAATGCTTTCTCAGCATCCAACGAGAGTATCTAATTCCAAATTTTTAACTGCATCTAGCCCAGGAAATACTTTGTGCCTAGTAGCAGTGTCTGCTAGTCAGCGGATTATCCCGGCTGTTAAGCAAGCTACACCACCTGTAGTTTAGACACTTAATTTTTTCAAAGGAAATGCTTCGGCACCATGGGATACTCAGTGAAGAGCATCAGGAGGCACCCCAAGGCATAGGGGCTGGGACTGGCAGTAGGATGCCTTGCGTTGGACAGCCGAGCTCGATCCTTATAAAAGCTTTTTAACTGCAGCAGCTTTAGTGGACGCTACTGGAGCTGGAATTACGCGGCTGCTGGCATGAGACTTGCCCTCCAATAGATCCTTGTAAATGGATTTAAAGTGTATTCATTCAAATTAGAGAGACAATTTAAATTAAAAAGCTTAGAGCTGCCTCCACCACAGGGGGGCTCGCTCGACCCACCAGCGGACAGGCACCAGTATTGGGAGAGGGGGGCTGGCCATCAGGGTTCACCGCGGCTCTGGCACAAACCCGGCGACACGGAGGTGGCACGGGCAGGAGCGGACTGGCCGTGTCGGCTTCTCACTTTTTGGATTTTAGAAGGGCATGACATGCCTATATCTGTGTCTCCCCCTCCTTTTACTCCTCCACCTCTTTTATTTTCGCATGACTATATGTACTTGTCACTTTTCCATGTGTTAGTTGTGTCTTCTGAGCAGTTTGTCAGCTTTTGGACACCTTTGAAGGTGTTTTCTATGTGTTTCTATGTGTTTTTGTTTGCCTGCCATTGGTTTTAACGGTGTTCGAAGGTGTTCGACGAACAGTTCGACGAACAGTTCGGCGAACACACGGGTGTTCGACGAACCGAACCGAACTCGAACACTACGGGGGTGGCTCAACACTAGTCAGGAGGAGCAAGAGGACCCGGACGGGTCTGAAGAATACAGGGAGGAAGCATCAGGAGGACGCCGTTATTAGAGTACGGTAAAAAAAAAAAACTGTACATAGTTATCCGTAAGGGTATAAGAACTGCTGCTAATTTAAATATGTTCCCCGTTGGGACAAGTGTGAACTTAAACCCGTGTGTCCCCTATCCCTTAACAGGCTGAGGACTGTGAACAGCCATTCCTTTTCCCCACTGGCCGAGGACTGAGAGCGGCCACCTCCCCTTGTATATAGTTGCGCTTTCTAAGGCGCCCCCTACTGGTTTTATAGGAAACTGTTGTTCTTGAACTGACTGTTGCACTTCTACCTGGTCACAAGCGCACAGTGGCCAGTAACTCAAAGAACATTATTATGAAAGAGTTTTATATGAAAGAAAAATTTATATTGTTTAAATCTGATAATGTTTAATGTTTGATATGTTCTTTTATGTTTTGAAAAAATTGTATGTTTTTGGATATTTTATTCTTTTACAGCCCGAGGACGTGCTGTGATTTACCAGGGGGGAATGTAGCACCCTGAGGACTCGGCTGCTACAGGGGTATTGCACCTCGACCCAGAGGTGTGGTATTCCACTCCCGGGTAAGGATGGAGTGTGGGACTGAGCTCAGTAGGCTGCATGCACTACATACATCCCATTTTCGGGGGACAGAACTACGGTACTCCCACCAAGTAAATGTGCAGGTACGACAGCGTCTGTCCCTGGCTGGAGTGGGAGGGGGGTGGAACATCCCAGTAGTGTAGGGGCAGATAGGGGGAGTACTCTGGATAAAGCTAGGAGCTCATTGGGTGCTAGTCACCTGGGCTCATACATAGAGGGATTATATATGGTGGGCACCATCTTAGGACAGGGAGAGCTGAGGGAGTCTTTAGGAAGAGTTCAGCCAGGAGGGCTGACAGGGAGCTGTGGCTCCGGCTGGGCCCAGCTCCAGAGCCAAGCCTGCAGAGGAGAGAGGAGAAAGAAAGGCCCAGAGTGGAAGACCAGAGGGAACCCTAAGAACCCAGAATCAGACCAAAAAGGGTGAAGGGTTGGCGGACACGGGTACCGGAACCCGAACTGGTGGAGGCCACTTATCCTCAGCCAGGAACCGGAGGTCGTGGTCAAGATTTGCCATGACCCTCACCAAATCCACCAGAAAGGCACACCAAGTATAGGGTCAGGGAACCCAGAGGAGGTTTGACCACCAAGAGACCCGAGGGAGCCGGCCAAAGGTGGATCCCTGGTGGGAACGGCCAGAGACAGAGAGAGAGAAGGGAGCTCAGGACCACGCTCCGGAACTGCCTGGGGGTTAGCCGAGTCCAGGACCTGGTGGACGCAGCACGGCTCGGGTGGTCACTCAAGGCCAGAGTGACTGAGAGAACACCCGTGAGTAAAAACCCTGAAACTGCATCTCCTGACTCTGACTCTTCTTACTGCACCGTCACAACCCCCATCATCTTCACCTGCTGCCCTGAGGCCATACCCCTCCCGTTGGGGGTTATAACATCATCGCTGCACCCATACCACCGGCCTCAGCGGACTGTTCTGCAGCGGCGGCTGCAAAGCCGCACTCAACGGGTGGCGTAGTCGACATCCAAGTTAACATCTTCTGCCATAGACTGCCACTTAGTTTGACACCCTGGGCACGGACCGGGTCACCGCCACAAGACTACAACCCTCAACAGATCCGGCTCCGGGTAAGCTCCCGCGTGCGCAACGCAGCGCGACACAGGCCCAGGGGCGCGTCACTTCAACTCACTGCAAGTGCCGGGAACCAAGCAGGAGCGGTGCGTGGGCCGACAGATGGTAAGTATATATATATTTTTTATTTTATTCTTGTTTTACAGCTTCTTAATGGTACCTGGGTGTGGATGAGACTCTCCTCTCCTCCACACCCGGGTACCATCCGCACATTAGAACGCGCCAATAGCGCAAGTACAAATGCAGTCTTGCGGAATTGGCGCGTTCTAATGCAAGTCAATGGCGGCGAAAACGCCGCGTTTACGCAAAATTAATTGACATGCTGCGGATTTTTGAGTGCAGCGTTTACACTGCGGAAAAATCCGCATCATGGGCACAGCACATGCGGATTTCAATTGGGGAACATTGCTGCCCTTCTACCATGCGTTTTTAATGCGTTTCCGCTGCGTTTACGTAACTGCAAAAACGCCGCGGAAACGCATTAAATACGCATCGTGTGAACTCAGCCTAACATGAAAAGGATCTGGCTGTATTCTACAGTGGCAACAAGCAAATGGAGCAGAAAAACGGTGTTCTCTGGATTGCTTTTTAAGCAAATTATCAGGATTAAGATAAAAAAAAAATTATCACTGGCACCTGATACGTGGGGCTATTTCTAGTAATATCTGTAACAGCAGCAGCAGACAGAACTGGAATGGAGCCTCTTGTGCTGTATGCACTGCACTCTGCCACATACACTGCCTGCCTAGCTCTGTTATATATATATATATATATATATATATATATATATAATATAATCAGCCAAGCGTCCCTCTGTCTGAAGCCTCTATAGACTGCGCATGAGCGATGCGCCATCTGGCTCCAGACAGAAGAACGCATGGAGCCGTTACAGGTAAGAGGAGTGTATAGTGCCGGAGATCGCGGTATGCGTAGACACTGAACGCATACCGCGATCTCCGGCGCCATACTTACCTGACCGAGAGGAGTGTTGCCGCGGCGCCTCTCTTCTGGCCGGAGACCGGGGGCGGAGTGAAGGCGTCGGAATTGGTGCATGCGCAGTGAGTCTTCAGCAAAATGGTGCCGGACAGTGCGGTGCTCTGGCGCCGCACACCTCCCCCGGCCTTTGGCAGAACAGGACACAGCAGCGCTGGAGCACAGGGAAGAAAGGTGAGTATAAGTGTTTATTTTTTTTGTATGTGTGCAGCGTGAAAGGGATAAAGGGTGCCATACATACATGGATTGGGGGATGAGGGGGCCACAAATGCCAGAATTGGGGGATGTGGGGGCCACACATACCAGAATTGGGGGATGAGGGGTACCATGCATACCAGGATTGAGGGATGAGGGGGCCACACATACCAGGATTGGGGGTAAGGGGGCCATGCATACCAGGATTGGGGGATGAGGGGTACCATACATACCAGGATTGGGGATGAGGAGATCATGCATACCAGGATTGGGGGTGAGGGGACCATGAATACCCGGATTGGGGGTGAGGGGTACCATGCATACCAGGATTGGGGGATGAGTGGTACCACGCATACCAGGATTGGGGAATGAGTGGTACCATGCATACCAGGATTGGGGGATTAGGGGTACCATGCATACCAGGATTGGGGGATGAGGAGTGCCATGCATACCAGGATAGGGATGAAGGGGCCATACATACCATGATTGGGAATGAGAAAGCCATGCATACCAGGATGAGGGATTGGGTACCATACATACCAAGATTGGGGGATTGGGGGTGCCATACATACCAGGATTGGGATGATGGGTGCCATGTATATAAAATTTGGGATGAGGGGTGCCATGCATACCAGAATGAGAGATGGGGTGCCATGCATACCAGGATTGGGGATGTGGGGTGCCATGCATACCAGGATTGGAGATGGTGGGGTGCCATGCATACCAGGATTAGGGATGAGGGGTGCCATGCATACCAGGATTGGGGTAAGAGGGGTGCCATGCATACCAGGATTGAGGGGTGAGGGGTACCATGCATACCAGGGGTGAGGGGAACCATGCATACCAGGATGGGGGGATGAGGGGTACCATGCATACCAGGATTGGGGGATGAGGGGCACCATGCATACCCGGATTGGGGGATCTGGGGGAGGCATGCATACCAGGATTCAGATGAGGGGCCATGCATACCAGGATAGGGATGAGGGGTACCATGTATACCAGGATAGGGATAAGGGGTACCATGCATACCAGGATTGAGGGTGAGGGGTGCCATGCGTACCAGGATTGAGGGTGAGGGGTGCCATGCATACCAGGATTGGAGGTGAGGGGTACCATGCATACCAGGATAGGGAAGAGGCGTGCCATGCATACCAGAATAGGGATGAGGGCAGCACATAACATGATGGGGGAACAGGATTGGGGAGCACAAATACCAGGATGGGGGCAGCACATAACAGCATGGGAGACCATATATCAATAAAAATGCTCGCCACCCGAGCGTAGAACAGACTCAATAGCTAGCTGTCCACTTAGGAAGCAACACTGATTGACAATCAATTTCACATGCTGTTGTGCAAATGGAATAGAGAATAGATGGAAATCATTGGCTGTTATAAAGATACACTCAATAAAGCAATGGTTCTGCAGGTGGGGACCAAAAACCACATCTCAGTACCAATGCTTTCTGGCTGATGTTTTGGTCACTTTTGAATGTTGGTTGTGCTTTCACACTCGTGGTAGCATGAGATGGACTTTACAACCCACAGAAGTTGCTCAGGTAGTGCAGCTCATCCAGGATGGCACATCAATGCGAGCTGTGGCAAGAAGGTTTGCTCTGTCTGTCAGCGTAGTGTCCAGAGGCTGGAGGCACTGCCAGGAGACAGGATAGTACACCAGGAAATGTGGAGGGGGCCGTATGTGGGCAACAACACAGCAGCAGGACCGCTACCTCCGCCTTTGTGCAAGGAGGAACAGGAGGAGCATGGCCAGAGCCCTGCAAAATGACCTCCAGCTGGCCACAAATGTGCATGTTTCTGCATAAACGGTTATAAACCGACTCCATGAGGGTGGTATGCGGGCCCGATGTCCACAGATGGGGGTTCTGCTCACAAGCCAACACCATGCAGGACGCTTGGCATTTACCACAGAACACCAGGATTGGCAAAGTCGCCACTGGCGCCCTGTGCTCTTCACAGATGAAAGCAGGTTCACACTGAGCACATGTGACAGACGTGACAGAGTCTGGAGACGCCGTGGAGAGCGATCTGCTGCCTGCAACATCCTTCAGCATGACCAGTTTGGCAGTGAGTCAGTAATGGTGTGGGGTGGCATTTCTTTGGAGGGCCGCACAGCCCTCTATGTGCTCGCCAGAGGTAGCCTGACTGCCATTAGGTACCGAGATAAGATCCTAAAACCCCTTGTAAGACCATATGCTGGTGCGGTTGGCCCTGGGTTCCTCCTAATGCAGGACAATGCCAGACCTCATGTGGCTGGAATGTGCAGTTCCTGCAAGATGAAGGCATTGAAGCTATGGATTGGCCTGCCCGTTCCCCAGACCTGAATCCGATTGGGCACATCTGGGACATCATGTCTCACTTCATCCACCAACGTCACGTTGCACCACAGACTGTCCAGGAGTTGGCAGATGCTTTAGTCCAGGTCTTGGAGGAGATCCCACAGGAGACCATCCCAAACCTCATCAGGAGCATGCCCAGGTGTAGTAGGGAGGTCATACAGGCACGTGGAGGCCACACACAATACTGAGCCTCATTTTGACTTGTTTTAAGGACATTACATCAAAGTTGGATCAGCCTGTCGTGTGTTTTTCCACTTTAATTTTGGGGGTGACTCCAAATTCAGGCCTCCATTGGTTAATAAATTTGATTTCCATTGATGATTTTTATGTGATTTTGTTGTCAGCACATTCAACTTTGTACAGAACAAAGTATTCAATGAGAATATTTCATTCATTCAGATGTAGGATGTGGTATTTGAGTGTTACCTTTATTTTTTTGAGCAGTATATATATATACAGTACAGACCAAAAGTTTGGACACACCTTCTCATTTAAAGATTTTTCTGTATTTTCCTGACTATGAAAATTGTACATTCACACTGAAGGCATCAAAACTATGAATTAACACATGTGGAATTATATACTTAACAAAAAAGTGTGAAACAACTGAAAATATGTCTTATATTCTAGGTTCTTCAAAGTAGCCACCTTTTGCTTTGATGACTGCTTTGCACACTCTTGGCATTCTCTTGATGAGCTTCAAGAGGTAGTCACTGGAAATGGTTTTCACTTCACAGGTGTGCCCTGTCAGGTTTAATAACTAGGATTTCTTGCCTTATAAATGGGGTTTGGACCATCAGTTGTGTTGTGCAGAAGTCTGGTGGATACACAGCTGATAGTCCTACTGAATAGATTGTTAGAATTTGTATTAAGGCAAGAAAAAAGCAGCTAAGTAAAGAAAAACGAGTGGCCATCATTACTTTAAGAAATGAAGGTCAGTCAGTGCGAAAAATTGGGAAAACTTTGAAAGTGTCCCCAAGTGCAGTTGCAAAAACCATGAAGTGCTACAAAGAAACTGGCTCACATGAGGACCGCCCCAGGAAAGGAAGACCAAGAGACCTCTGCTTCTGAGGATAAGTTTATCCGAGTCACCAGCCTCAGAAATCGCAGGTTAGCAGCAGCTCAGGTTAGAGACCAGGTCAATGCCACACAGAGTTCTAGCAGCAGACACATCTCTTCAACAACTGTTAAGAGGAGACTTTGTGCAGCAGGCCTTCATGGTAAAATAGCTGCTAGGAAACCACTGCTAAGGACAGGCAACAAGGAGAAGGGACTTGTTTGGGCTAAAGAACATGAGAAATGAATATTAGACCAGTGGAAATCTGTGCTTTGGTCTGATGAGACCAAATTTGAGATCTTTGGTTCCAACCACCGTGTCTTTGTGCGACGCAGAAAAGGTGAAAGGATGGACTCTACATGCCTGGTTCCCACCGTGAAGCATGGAGCAGGAGGTGTGATGGTGTGGGGGTGCTTTGCTGGTGACACTGTTGGGGATTTATTCAAAATTGATGGCATACTGAACCAGCATGGCTACCACAGCATCTTGCAGCGGCATGCTATTCCATCCCGTTTGCGTTTAGTTGGACCATCATTTATTTTTCAACAGGACAAAGACCCCAAACACACCTCCAGGCTGTGTAAGGGCTATTTGACCAAGAAGGAGAGCGATGGGGTGCTTCGCCAGATGACCTGGCCTCCACAGTCACCAAACCTGAACCCAATCGAGATGGTTTGGGGTGAGCTGGACCGCAGAGTGAAGGCAAAAAGTCCAACAAGTGCTAAGCATCTCTGGGAACTCCTTCAAGATTGTTGGAAGACCATTTCCGGTGACTACCTCTTGAAGCTCATCAAGAGAATGCCAAGAGTGTGCAAAGCAGTCATCAAAGCAAAAGGTGGCTACTTTGAAGAACCTAGAATATAAGACATATTTTCAGTTGTTTCACACTTTTTTGTTAAGTATATAATTCCACATGTGTTAATTCATAGTTTTGATGCCTTCAGTGTGAATGTACAATTTTCACAGTCAGGAAAATACAGAAAAATCTTTAAATGAGAAGGTGTGTCCAAACTTTTGGTCTGTACTGTATATATATATATATATATATACACATACACATACACATGTTGTGGAATACCTGGACTAAGAGGAAGTTCAATAGACCCTATTGCTCTATGCACTGCTGTCTCTCACATACACTGCCTGCCTGCCTAACTCCTGCTGTCACCACTGAATAGATGCAGCTGGATTAGTCCTCAGAAGTACTGTTCGTTCAGATGGATATATATAGATGTTGTGGTATACCTATGTAAGGTGCCCCAGTGAGGTAGTCGTGGGCGAGCTGTAGCCCCCTCTCGCTCTGGCACCCTACAGACAATTTGTGTCCTCCCTCTGAAGTGTGGCTGTGTATGTGGTGCTCTTCACTTACTTCAAGCCATCCGATCGCGGCTGTCTCCAGGCATTTCTCTTCTGGGACCAGGGCAACAATAAATTCAGACGACACAAGGTTCTTAACCAGAACTTGAACTTTGCTTGGGGAAGAGGAATATATACAATATTTACAGGCAGATATAATGGATAAGGCCCGACAGGTTATCATCTCTCTCACAGGTGCTGCCAACATCTTCAGCCCTGGTTCCCTCTTTGAGTGAAGCATCTCTGTGACTCTATCTCTAGCCCAAGAGACTCTTCTGTAATACTAACAGTGATCTGGATCCAATCTCTCCCCCACGTCTTAGCCTGGAGTCCTATTTATCTTCTTCTGCTTCCTGCAGACTAGAAGTGCCCCGGGTCCTCAACACTTCCTTTGAGTTTCTCCGGCCGGCTAACAGGACTCTTGCTCTTGCGTAGGGAGACTTTTACACTATTGATCCCACTGTCTGAGGGTATGGAGCTCCCGTCTACCCTAGCAGCCACATATAATCAGGTTGCCCGTAATGGTCACTGTCCTATCTCTAACTGAAGAATCACTTCCTGATTCTGGAAACTAAACAGAGATTTTCCTAATGTGCCCACCCTCAGTGAGCTGTCATCACACAGAATTAACTCATCACTGTCTGTAACACTGCTAGCAGACTCAACCTGACATCTGCACCCAGGAGAGTGGCATCTTGTGGCTGTTTTCAGGTACTGCAGCCCACAAGGAATTATGCCAGGAACAAGCTCTATGTCACTCAAGGCTTGATCAGGGCACTAAGTTTCCCCTCTACTCTACTGACTGGACCACTAAAGCTAACCCCTTAGCTTGGTCTACCAATAGTTCAGAGAGGTCTGACTTCAGGAACACTTCCTTTAACTATCTCAGTGTCAAGGGAAGGCTACGCCCTACCCCACTATTACATAGTTACATAGTTACATGGTTTATAAGGCCGAAAAAAGACAAGCGTCCATCCAGTTCAGCCTATTTCTTGTGCACTGCAGCTATTCCGCAGCGTTGATCCAGGGGAAGGCAAAAAAAAAAACATGCGGTATAGGCCAATTTACATCATTGAGGAAAAATTCACTTCCCGACACCAATCTGGCAGTCAGATTAAATCCCTGGATTAATTAACTAAGCATAAGATGTAATTTTATTGTTCTCAAGAAAGGCGTCCAGGCCTCTCTTGAACTCATTAAGTGAGTTGGACAACACCACTTCCTCTCCCAGAGAGTTCCAGAGTCTCACGGCTCTGACCGTAAAGAATCCCCTTCTATGCTGGTGCAGGAACCTCCTTTCCTCCAGACACAGTGTGCCCCCTCGTCTTTGTCACCATCCTTGGTATAAACAGGTCATGGGAGAGATCTCTGTACTGCCCCCTGATGTATTTATACATGTTTATGAGGTCTCCCCTAAGCCTTCTCTTTTCCAACGTAAATAGGCCTAATTTTGACAACCTCTCTGGGTATTCTAGTCCCTCCATTCCCTTTATTACCTTAGTCACCCTCCTTTGTACCCTCTCTAGCTCCAATATGTCTTTCCTGAGCACCGGAGCCCAAAACTGTGCACAATATTCTAAGTGCGGCCTTACCAGCGCTTTATACAGAGGAAGAACAATGTTCTCATCATATGCCCCTATTCCTCTTCTGATGCATGCCATGACTCTATTTGCCTTCGCAGCTGCTGCCTGACACTGGGCACTCCAATTTAATTTGCTATTAACCAAGACGCCCAGGTCCTTCTCCATGTCAGATTTCCCCAACGATTTCCCATTTAATATGTATGGGTGACTGCTGTTTTTCTTTCCCATGTGCATGACCTTACATTTATCGGCATTGAACCCCATCTGCCATTTTTTGGCCCAACTCCCCAATTTATCTAAATCCTCCTGTAGCAGTGCCCTATCCTCATCTGTATTAACTACTTTACAAAGTTTAGTATCATCTGCAAATATTGCTATTTTACTATGCAACCCTTCCACTAGATCATTAATAAATATATTAAATAATATAGGGCCCAAGACAGACCCTTGAGGCACCCCGCTAGTAACCCTGACACACCCTGAGCTTACTCCATTGATAACCACCCTCTGCTTTCTATCACTCAGCCAGCTATTTACCCACTTGCACACATTATCCCCCAGACCAAGCATTCTCATTTTATATACCAACCTTTTGTGTGGCACGGTATCAAACACTTTGGAGAAGTCAAGGTATACAACATCCACTGACTCTCCCCGGTCCAGCTGTGAGCTCACCTCCTCGTAGAAGGCGATCAGGTTTGTTTGGCAGGAGCGATCCCTCATGAATCCATGTTGATATGGAGTTAGACAGTTATTATCATTAAGATATTCTACAATAGCATCTCTAAGAAATCCTTCAAACAATTTACCCACAACAGACGTTACACTAACACCTACACTAACTAATAAACAAGCAAATCTTTCCCTAGCTCAGCAGCATCTTTCCCTACACTGCCTGTTTCTGGGGTAGATTGTGACGAGCATGGCGGCGCCAGGTCTTATATAGACCTGATGACGCTGTGCGGCCAGCCAATCACTATAATGCCACAACCAACATGGCTACGGCATTACAGTGTGTGTCAGGCAATCCCTGCATGTTCATTTTCTCTCTAAAGAGTGCCAAACATGCAGGAAGGGGACCTGAGTTCCCGCCCTAGCAACCCGGAAATACTCCCCGAGCGCCAAGCTTTTCGAGCACAGTGATGCTCGGGCGAGTACCAAGCAATGGAGAACACGTTAGCTTATCACTACCCACTACCTTTTCCTGCCTGTTTCGGTGCTGCTGATCACTCCCCCATCAGTGCTCCTTGTGTCGCTCTACATGCCAGCTTCCCAGGTTGGGTCAGTGACTTCGTCATCCACCACCTCGTTTTTCCACCACCTCACCCTGGTCCTCCTGATTCATGGTAGGAGGAAGAAGAATCAGGGTGAGGATTAAGTGATCCAGACACTTGGCTGGTGAGACTAGACCGTGTGGAAGACTGGGTGGTGCTGGCAAGCGTGTTGGAAGCATTATCTGCTATCCAATCAACCACCTGTTTGCACTGGTGTCGCTCCAGAAGTCGCTCCATGCCTCCCTGCAAAGTGGGACAGGAAGCTATGTGTCGTGGATGGGCATGTTGCTTGTGCTCCAACAATAGTCAATTTTTAGAGCAAAAAAATTGGGTGACCTGTAGCAGGCCAAGCCTTTTTTTATAATTTCAAACCACCGTCATTTCACACAAAGCAGGTTAAAATGTATGGATGACAATAGTCATTTTTTGTTCAAAAATAATTTGGTCACCTGTAGCAAGCCAAGCCTTTTTTTATAATTTCAAACCACCGTCATTTCACACAAAGCAGGTTAAAATGTATGGATGACAATAGTCAATTTTTGTTCAAAAATAATTTGGTCACCTGTAGCAAGCCAAGCGTTTGTTTTTTTTATTTCAAACCGCTGTAATTTCACACAAAGCAGGTTATATCAAGTGGCCCAGATATTGATCCTCTTCATGCAAGGTATGATAATATATGATATGATATAGCTGCAAAGCATTATGGTGAGGCCTGTACAGCCACCCAAAATTATATTAGACTGTTTTCTGATGCTTCAGCAATGTGGTAAATGGTGTTGAATCTCAAATCAAATATCAATTATCAAAATGTTCGAATTCAAGTGAAACCACAAATTTCAGGAAATTTGACTCAAAGTAGATCTTTCATGGCTCAATACACTCATCTCTAGTGCTAGTCAAATGATTACACGTAGATCATCATACTTGCTAACTGCCAATACCTTTTAAATACACCCCATATACCTTTGATACCTCATTCTTTCCTAACAAAGTAAGCCCATGTCTTCCAAATCCTTACACTAAAACTAAAGGAAATCACTGAAATTAATTGGATGCTCTGCGCATAATCGTTTGACTGCCTCCCTATATATGTCTAACATGTGTGCAAGTATTGTAAGGTTGCAGCTGGACAGGTCGTGGATGGGAGGTATGTGTCCCCAAGGTGTCAAGCCTCTGTGATGTACGATCTGGAGAAGTAGGCTTCAGCACACATAGTGCTGAGAGGTGTTTAATGAGCCTGCAATATGGGTCCGGGTTTTACGAGCAGCTGAAAGAGCTGGGTGGAATCAGCTGCTCACTTTCCTCCATTCCAGGTCTTGGAATGTCTGATATAAGTCAGCTGGTGCTGTCTCACTGTGTCTGTGTGTGTGCAAGGTGAGGAGGCCTTGCATGTGCTGCTCAGACCTGCTGAATGGAGTCTGAGAGAAAAGAACTCACATTTAAACGGCTGATCCCGTGTGTTATATAGACTGGTTATTTTTTCCGTTTTGTGCTATTGTACCTTTTTGCGTCTGGAAGAGGCTATTTGACTTTAACCCTGGCGGTTTATGAATTTTTACTAAACAGCCTGTTTTTTTGGAAACAGCGAACTGAATCCTGTGTGTGAACCAGCGTCTACCACAGAGATGATCCCCCACAGTATATATTGAAGTTTTATAACCTTGCAATGACTGATCAATAATTACATTTAAAAAAAAGGCTTTCTTTAAAGGTTTATTCCCAACTGGATTATGTTATAACTGGAGATGAGCAATTACACTTAAAAAAATAAAATTTACATTGTAACGAATCTGAATATTTGAGGATTAGATTTGCTCGAGTACAGCAAAATGGCAGACAATTGGCCTCTGATTTGCACACATCCAGCAAAATGGCTCAGTGCACATAATTGATGATTATTGAGTCTCATATGACTGCATGAGGCCTAGTCAGTGGCAGCACTCGCCTGAAGATTGGAAAGACAAGGAGAAGGAAGAAGAGGCATTTTGAAGAAAGAAGAGTTGTGGTGGGACAGGAGGTTTTTGGAGGGTTGAAGACAAGTGAGTATAAGGATTAATTATTTTTTTTACCACTTCCTAGTAGATTCAATTTTTGCTGAATTTATTATATGCCAATCAAATTTCTTTTCTGAGTTAAGCGAATCTGCCCAAATCACATTTTGGGAGATTTGCTGAACACTACTTATCAACTATCTACAAAACCGGTGATTACTGGATGATAATTGGATTTGAACAGGGCCCTGAAATGTCCCTCTAGAATAGAGCTGACGCCCCATGTCCGTGCATGAGCAGCCATTGCACCTTACTAACAAAGCATTTAAGAGCTAATTTCTTGGAATCGGTTGGGTCCCAGTAGTCGGTCCCACAGCGACCAGCAGGTTAACTCAGTGTTGAGCGAGCATGCTCGACACTGCTCGGTACTCGCCCGAGCATCACGCTACTCGGGATGTTCGGCGAGCACCGAGCATTTCCGGGTTACTCGGGCGGGAGCTCGGGTCTCCGCCCTGCATGTTTGGCGCTCTTTACAGAGCCAATGAACATGCAGGGATTGCCAGCCAGTCACTGTAATGCCGCAGTCATGTTGTTTGTGGGCATTAAAGTGATTGGCTGGCCGCACATCGTCACCTCGAGTATTTAAAACCAGGCGCCGCCATCTTGGACACAGTCGCTCCGTATCAGACAGTGTAGGGACAGCGCTGCTGATTTAGGGAAAGATATATCCTGCGAAATAGTTAGTGTAGGGTCTGTAAAGGCTGCCAGATCAAACAAACAGTCCTTCTCAGGACTAATATCCATCACAGATATCAGGCAGGCAGACTGTATAGGAGACACAGTTGTTATACCAGCAAACGCTGCATTACAGTCCTGTGTGCTCCTGTTGCTGAAATTGCTGAACTTAGCTCCAGGTCTCGGGGGCCAGGAAAAATCCTTTTTTTTTCATCTAAATCCTCTTTTTTTTTTTTTCCTCCTTCACACTGTACAAATACCCATCTTATTAACCTTTTGGTGTCCCCCCCCCCCCCCCCCCACCCAAAAAAAAAAGTGTGTCTCTGATTTTTCAGACACAAATATATCTGTTGAAAATAGTCTGGTGTAGGTCAGAGAAATCGAAGTGTGGTTTTGCAGTTTCATTGTCACGCTGTCTCTGTGTACTGGAGGTAGGGGGCCTAAGCTGACCCTGAGCTGGGGCCCTGACTAATCCCTCTACCTGGAGGTACTGTTAAAGGTACAGAGGTCCAGGCCGCCAGCGTATCCCCTACCTCCTGAGGATCCCTGCACCTAAGTAATCTAGTCCTGAGAAGGACCCCGATCACAACAAAAGGGGACAGGTAATAATATGCCAACACTCAGTACTTAGACGAACGAGACAGTACAAGGGTAAAACCAAAACCACCTTGCATACAAAAACTACACAACTACAACAGAGGGAACACCAACGGGAAAGGAGATAAATGATAAAGCGAGGAAGGGAAAAAACACTCCAAATACACTTATCTCTGAAACTCCAAATACCACGATCCGCTCTGTTAGTCTGCATGAAATGCTTTCACCGACACTTCCCTAACAGAGCAGCAGACATATGAAGGAATCTCACTACAGCAGAATTGATTGCAGCTGGGCGAGGCTGGACCTTGTCTAGCACAGAGAGAGAGAGTTAACTCCCTCACTGCCGAAAAGCACAAAGCACCAAAAACTCAGCTGCGAGAAGTCAGGCTGTGCAATCGTGACGATCTTCGTGGCGACACAACCATGACAGTACCCCCCCTTCTACGAGGGGCCTCCGGACCCTCAGGGCCAGGTTTATCCGGGTGAGTCGTGTGGAAGGCCCGAATTAACCGGTCTGCGTTAATATCTGACGCAGGAACCCACATCCTCTCCTCAGGACCATACCCCTTCCAATGAACCAGGTACTGAAGGGACCGACGATTAAAGCGTGAATCGATGACCTTCGATACCTGGAACTCCAAGTTACCATTGACCACCACTGGAGGCGGAGGTAAAGGTGACGGTATCACCGGCGCCACATACCTCTTAAGCAACGATCTGTGGAACACGTTGTGAATTTTAAACGTAGGGGGGAGATCAAGACGGAATGCCACCGGATTAATTATAGAACTGATCCTGTACGGCCCGATGAACCTGGGACCCAGTTTCCAGGAAGGAACCTTAAGTTTTATATTCTTAGTAGACAACCATACCAGATCGTTCACACTTAGGTCCGGACCAGACACTCTCCTCCTGTCAGCCATACGTTTGTAACGGTTCCCCATAGTACTCAGATTATTCAGTACCCCTCTCCATACAGAAGCGAGTGATGACGAAAATCGTTCCTCCTCAGGAACCCCCGAAGAGCCCTCTCTACTGAAAGTACAAAACTGGGGGTGAAAACCATATGCCCCAAAAAACGGGGACTTACCAGTGGACTCGCTCCGCCTATTATTAAGAGCAAACTCCGCCAGAGGTAAGAAGGAAGCCCAGTCCTCCTGGTTCTCTGACACAAAACACCGGAGATATGTCTCCAAACTCTGGTTCAGACGTTCCGTCTGACCATTGGTCTGGGGATGAAAAGCCGATGAGAATGACAAATGCATCCCCCGCCGAGTACAAAATGCCTTCCAGAACTTGGACACAAACTGAGACCCCCGATCCGACACCACATCGGAGGGTACCCCGTGAAGCCTCACAATCTCCCCAATGAACACCTGCGCAAGAGTTTTAGCATTAGGAAGAGCAGGAAGAGCGATAAAATGTGCCATCTTGCTGAACCTGTCTACTACAACGAGAATGACAGTTTTACCCGAAGACGGCGGGAGGTCCGTAATAAAGTCCATAGACAGATGAGTCCAAGGACGCTCCGGGATCTTCAAAGGTAAGAGGGCCCCAGACGGACGGGTATGTGGGGTCTTAGAGCGCGCACAAACCCCACAGGACGTAACAAAAGTTACCACCTCCTTATGTAAGTTAGGCCACCAAAATCGACGCGAGAGGAGATCCACAGTTGCTTTACTCCCTGGGTGTCCTGCTAAAGCTGAGTTATGGTGTGCCTCGATCACCTTTTGTCGTAGCTGATCTGGAACAAACAGTCTACCTGGAGGTCCAACAGGGGCGTCCCCCTGAGCCTCCAATACCTCCTCCTCAAGCTCAGAGCATACTGCCGACACCACCACCCCCTCTTGAAGGATAGGAACCGGGTCATCCGTATTCCCGGCCCCAGGGAAACTACGAGACAAGGCATCCGCCTTCACATTTTTTGACCCAGGACGAAACGTAACGACAAAATTAAAGCTGGTAAAAAACAACGACCACCTGGCTTGTCTGGGATTCAGACGTTTTGCAGACTCCAGATAAAGCAGGTTCTTGTGATCGGTGATGACGGTGACCGGATGGACTGCCCCCTCCAAAAAATGGCGCCACTCCTCAAAAGCTAACTTAATGGCCAAGAGTTCCCTATTGCCGACATCGTAATTCCTCTCGGCGGACGACAATTTTTTAGAGAAAAAGGCGCACGGATGCCACTTACCAGGGGACGAACCTTGTGACAACACTGCTCCCACCCCTACTTCGGAAGCGTCTACCTCTACAATGAATGGCTGTGACGCATCAGGTTGAATGAGTATGGGTGCTGAGGCAAAACATTTTTTCAAGGAGGAGAAAGCTTGACAAGCCTTGTCAGACCACCTAGAAAAATCCGTCCCCTTTTTTGTCATGTCAGTGAGAGGTTTAACCATGGACGAGAAATTACGAATGAACTTCCGGTAATAATTAGCAAACCCCAGGAAACGTTGTAGTGCCTTAAGATTCTCAGGCAGATCCCACTCAAGAACTGCCCGCACTTTCCCAGGGTCCATACGAAAACCAGACGCTGAAACCAGGAAACCTAAAAACTGGAGTTCCTGTACGGCGAACACACACTTTTCCCATTTAGCATACAGTTTATTATCCCGCAAGATTTGTAACACCTGCCTAACGTGCTCCTGATGAGACACCAGATCAGGCGAGTAAATTAAGATATCATCCAGATATATGACAACAAACTGTCCAACCAGGCGGCGAAAAATGTCATTAACAAAGTGTTGGAACACCGCCGGGGCATTAGTCAGACCGAATGGCATGACAAGGTTCTCATAATGCCCCTCCGGAGTGTTAAACGCCGTCTTCCACTCATCCCCCTCCTTCATTCTAATCAGATTGTACGCCCCCCTGAGATCCAACTTAGAGAACCATTTGGCGCCCACGATCTGATTAAAGAGATCGGGAATAAGTGGGAGCGGGTACGGATCTCGGACCGTAATCCGATTAAGTTCACGGAAATCCAGGCAAGGGCGTAGGCCTCCATCCTTCTTCTTCACAAAGAAGAACCCCGCGGCCACCGGGGAAGATGAAGGTCTAATATGCCCCTTAGCCAGACTTTCAGAAATATAATCCTTCATGGCCTGCCTCTCAGGACCAGAAAGGTTATACAACCTAGATTTAGGTAACTTGGCCTCAGGGAGCAGTTTAACAGAACAGTCATACTCGCGATGAGGAGGTAGTTCCCGACACCCCTTCTCCGAGAAAACATCCTCAAAGTCCACCAAAAATGGAGGCAAGACCCTAGGAGTGACAGCACCGATGACCGTATTCATGCAGTTTTTATTACAGAAATTACTCCATTGGCTTATCTCTCTGGATTGCCAATTAATAACCGGGTTATGCTTAGTTAACCAAGGAAGGCCCAACACTATAGGAGTGGGAAGACCCTCCAACACGTAGCAAGACAACAGTTCATTATGTATCGCCCCCACTTGAAGTTTTACGTTATGCACAACATGCAAAAAACTTCCCTGACCGAGGGGCCTGGCATCGATCGAGAATATGGGGATGGGTTTAGCCAACTCACTCAAATGCATACCTTGAACCCGGGCAAACCGAGCGTCCACCAGATTAGCCCCGGCCCCACTATCTAAAAGAACAGATATCTTCTCAGTTCTCATACCCACCACCACCTCCGCCGGTACGAGAAACTGAGATGACCCCAGGGACGAAATACCTACTCCCAGATTGCCGTCCACCACACAACCTGGGATTAAAAGTTTTCCGACGACTCTTTACTCTGCAAAGGACGGGATGGACACCCCCCAATAAAATGTCCCTTTCTCCCGCAGAAGAAACACCTTCCAGTCTTGTGGTGTGCCACCGGTCCCCTCCCCCGAAATGATGTCCCTCCTAATTGCATAGGCTCCTCTGGACTGACCAGGGGAACCACCAAATGAGGGGACCTTGTAGGAGGTGGAGTCATCACAGGGGGTGGAGTTATCCCGCAACTCTCCCGAAGCCATCTGTCAATGCGAATAGCAAGGGCCATAGCGGCTTCCAGTGACGCGGGAGAGTCATACTGTGCCAACACATCCTTTAATTTGTCGGACAAACCTTGACAAAACTGGCTCCTAAGAGCCGGGTCATTCCACTGGGTGTCAGTGGCCCACCTACGGAACTCCGAACAGAATTCCTCCGCCGGACGATCTCCCTGCTGGATCCTACGTAACTTAGATTCAGCAAGGGAGATCCGATCCGGGTCATCATATACAAGACCCAGAGCAGCAAAAAACCTATCCACTGACTGGAGAGTCGGGGAGCCCGGGGGAAGAGAGAACGCCCAAGATTGTGGGTCCCCTTGTAGGAGCGAGATGACAATTCCCACCCTTTGTTCTTCACTCCCCGATGACCGAGGCCGCAGCCGAAAGTACAACTTGCATGCCTCTCGGAAAACAAAAAACTTGTCCCGCCCCCCAGTGAACCTGTCAGGGAGAGCTACCTTAGGTTCTGGTCCAGCTTGCTCCTGGGGACACAAAACCTTGGACCTAACGTCCGCCAGCTCCATGGACAAACTCTGCAACTGCCGAGCTAGACCGGCTACTGGATCCATGGTAGCTGGAGAAAATCTAAGGGGGTCGGTGAAAATGTCACGCTGTCTCTGTGTACTGGAGGTAGGGGGCCTAAGCTGACCCTGAGCTGGGGCCCTGACTAATCCCTCTACCTGGAGGTACTGTTAAAGGTACAGAGGTCCAGGCCGCCAGCGTATCCCCTACCTCCTGAGGATCCCTGCACCTAAGTAATCTAGTCCTGAGAAGGACCCCGATCACAACAAAAGGGGACAGGTAATAATATGCCAACACTCAGTACTTAGACGAACGAGACAGTACAAGGGTAAAACCAAAACCACCTTGCATACAAAAACTACACAACTACAACAGAGGGAACACCAACGGGAAAGGAGATAAATGATAAAGCGAGGAAGGGAAAAAACACTCCAAATACACTTATCTCTGAAACTCCAAATGCCACGATCCGCTCTGTTAGTCTGCATGAAATGCTTTCACCGACACTTCCCTAACAGAGCAGCAGACATATGAAGGAATCTCACTACAGCAGAATTGATTGCAGCTGGGCGAGGCTGGACCTTGTCTAGCACAGAGAGAGAGAGTTAACTCCCTCACTGCCGAAAAGCACAAAGCACCAAAAACTCAGCTGCGAGAAGTCAGGCTGTGCAATCGTGACGATCTTCGTGGCGACACAACCATGACATTCATGGGCCATTTGTATCTAAAAAAAACAGTTTGAGTGTGTCGCTCACTGTTCAGCCGCAAATATATATATTTAAAAAAGTCTGGTATACACCAGTAAATTATAACTGTCGTTTTGCTGTTCCACTGTAAAAAATCTCTATTATCCTGTTTTTGGCATTTTTTGCCATAAAAAAAATAATAATAGTGTCTCCCTTATTTTTGAGACACAAATATATCTGTTGAAAATAGTCTGGTGTAGGCCAGAGAGACAGAAGTGTGCTTTTGCTGTTCCACGGTAAAAAATCTCTATTATCCTGCTCTTGGCATTTTTTGCCGTAAAAAAAAAAATAATAGTGTCTCCTGATTGTTCAGACACAAATATATCTGTTGAAAATAGTCTGGTGTACGCCCAAGAAATACAAGTGTGGTTTTGCAGTTCCACGGTTCAAACCTCTGTATTATCCACTTTTGGGCCATTTGTATCTGAAAAAAACAGTTTGAGTGTGTCGCTCACTGTTCAGCCGCAAATATATATATTTAAAAAAGTCTGGTATACATACACCAGTAAATTATAACTGTGGTTTTGATGCTCCATGGTAAGAAATCTCTATTATTCAGTTTTTGGTATTTTTTCCGTAAAGAAAAACAGTAATATTTTCTCCCTGATTGTTCAGATTGTTTAAAAGAGTCGGGTGTAGGCCAGAGAAATAGAACTGTGGTTTTCCTCTTCCACGGTTCTAATCTACTTTTTATTACCCTTTTTCCATTGATAGTGCGAGTGTAAGCTATTTTACTTACTTTACAATGGGCAAGACGCGTGGTAAGGGATGTGGAACTGGACGTTCTGGTGATGATGCGTGCAGAGGACGGGGCCGTGGCCAAGGTGAAAATGTGCCACAACCAACAGCCACATCTTCTCGCTCCCACTTCTTGACCGAATTACTAGGGAAGCACAGAACAACACCAGTATTGCGAACTGATCAGTGTGAACAGGTTATTAATTGGATAGCAGATAATACTTCCAGTTACCTGGGCACCACCACCTCCGGCCTGTCTTCCACACGGTCGACTCTTAGTAGCCGTGAGTCTCGACCGCATACTCCTCCTCACCCTGATGCTCCTTCCTCCCACCATGCCGAGTGTCATCAGACAGCAAATGATCCCACACTTGGACACTCTGAAGAGCTGTTCACTGGTCCATTTCAAGATTTGTGCCCCTCGCCTGCTCCGCTTGAAGTGGTGGAAGAGGAGATCCCATGTAGCGATGCCCAAATATTTGAACAGCCACGGCCACAGGAAGTCGACGCTGGCAATTTGTCACAAGAGGTGGACGATGGCGAGACACAATTGCCAGGAAGCTAGGAGGAGGATCGTGGTGCGCAAGTGGAAGAGGAGGAGGTAGTGGATGATCTAGTAACTGACCCAACGTGGCAGGAGGACATGCAGAGTGAGGCCAGCAGCGCACAGGGGGAGGTAGGCAGAGTACCCCAAAAGGCAGGAAGAAGCAGTGTGGTGGCCGCACACAGAAGGCGGGCAACCGTTCCCCGTAACACCAACACGAGGGACGATGCCAGTACAACCGGTAGGTCTTCCAGAGACTGGAATTTTTTTAAAGACTTTGCTGATAACCACAAAAAGGCCATTTGTACCACCTGCCATGCGAGCATCAGCAGGGGTGACAAAACTACCAGCCTGACCACCACCAGGATGATCAGGCACACGGCAGCAAAGCACCCGACTTTGGGGGGCGAACCCCAGGGTCCACGATCAGTGTCAGCGGGTGTCACCACTGCTTCTTCCACTGTTGTGCGTGCAATAGAACCCCCTGTTGTGTGTGCAAAGCAATCCCCTGTCCATACGGCATGCAAAGATGGCCCCTCCTCTCAGTCTTCAATTGTTATGACAGTTTCTCAAGAAACAGCATCAACGTCCACATCCACGTCCCACCGCAGCGTTCATTTGTCCATATCCCAGACCTTTGAACGAAAGCGTAAATTCGCAGCTAACGCCCCACAGGCCACAGTCCTAAATTCGCACATTTCATGACTGCTTGCGTTGGAAATGCTGCCTTTTAGGCTGGTGGTGACGGAATCCTTCCGCAACCTTATGGCGGTGGCCGTCCCTCGGTACTCGGTCCCCAGCCGACACTATTTTGCCCGGTGTGCCATCCCCGCACTACACAAGCACGGGTCCCAAAACATCTGCCGTGCCCTCAACAACGCAGGTACTGGGAGTGTCCACCTGACAACGGACACGTGGACAAGTGCTTGTGGCCAGGGACGGTACATCTCCCTGACGGCACACTGGGTAAACATAGTGGAAGCCGGGACCCAGTCGGACCTTGGGACGGAACACATCCTCCCCACACCGAGGATTGCGGGCCCTATGTCAGTCAGAGTTGCCCCCACAGTGTACAGCTCCTGCGCATCATCCTCCTCCTCCTCCTCATGTTCAGCCTCCATCTCAGATATCACCACATCAGTTACAAGCTGGAAGCACTGCTGTTCTGCCTCCGCCAAGCGGCAACAGGCTGTGCTGAAACACCTAAGCTTAGGTGAGAAACCTCACACTGCTTGGGAGTTGTGGACAGCTGTGAAAGAGCAGGCAGATCTGTGGCTGAGTCCGCTGAACCTACATCTAGGCATGGTCGTATGTGACAATGGCCGTAACCTGGTGGCGGCTCTGAGGCGAGGCAAGATCACAGACGTACCATGCCTGGCCCATGTGCTTAACCTCGTGGTTCAGCGGTTTCTTAAATCGTACACCGAGTTGCCAGATTTGCTCGTCAAAGTACGCCGCCTGTCAGCTCATTTTCACAAGTCGGCTACAGCTTCCGCCGCCCTTGCTGTGTTGCAGCAGCGTTTGCAGCTTCCGGCACACCGACTGGTGTGTGATGTCCCCACACATAGGAACTCTACCCTCCACATGTTGCAAAGGATTTGTGAGCAGAAGAGAGCAATTGTGGAGTACCAGCTGCATCAAGGCCATCGATATTCAGGTCAGACTCCACACATAAGATCTCAGGAGTGGACCTAGATGTCTGACATCTGTACCATCTTGACAAACTTTGAGGAGTCCACCCAGATGGCGAGTGGCGATGACGCCATCATTAGCGTCAGCATTCCACTTGTCTGTCTTTTGCAGCGCTCTCTGCAGAGAATTAAAGTAGAGGCATTGCAGCCAGAGTATGTAGAGATGGATCAAGAAGCCGTAGCGGTCGATTACACACAGCCCTGCCTCATCTCATCCCAACGTGCATTGGGGGACAATGAGGGAGAGGAGGAGGAGGAAGAACAGGAGCTTGTATCATGCGCTGTAGACAGTAGTACCTGTACAACTGTCATACCGTCGGTTCAGCGTGGGTGGCCTGAGGACAGAGGGGAGGAGGAGGAGGAGAGCATGGTCAGTCGTCATCTTGGTGAGGACACGGAAGTCTTGCCCGTTACCAGTCTGTCACGCATGGCTGACTTTATGTTACTCTGCCTTAACCTCCACGTCTCTTCTGAGGGGCATTAAAAGCATCTTGTTAAGCTACTGGGACCTCCACGTCTCTTCTGAGGGGCATTAAAAGCATCTTGTTAAGCTACTGGGGCCTCCACGTCTCTTCTGAGGGGCATTAAAAGCGTCTTGTTAAGCTACTGTGACCGCCACCACTTTTCTGAGGGGCATTAAAAGCGTCTTGTTAAGCTACTGGGACCTCCACGTCTCTTCTGAGGGGCATTAAAAGCGTCTTGTTAAGCTACTGGGACGTCCACGTCTCTTCTGAGGGGCAATAAAAGCGTCTTGTTAAGCTACTGGGACCTCCACGTCTCTTCTGAGGGGCATTAAAAGCGTCTTTTTAAGCTACTGGGACCTCCACGTCTCTTCTGAGGGGCATTAAAAGGGTCTTGTTAAGCTACTGTGACCTCCACCGCTTTTCCGAGGGGCATTTAAAGCGTCTTGTTACGCTACTGGGACCTCCACGTCTCTTCTGAGGGGCATTAAAAGCGTCTTGTTAAGCTACTGGGACCTCCATGTCTCCTCTGAGGGGCATTAAAAGCATCTTGTTAAGCTACTGGGACCTCCACGTCTCTTCTGAGGGGCATTAAAAGCATCCTGTTAAGCTACTGTGACCTACACCACTTTTCCGAGGGGCATTAAAAGCATCTTGTTAAGCTACTGGGACCTCCACGTCTCTTCTGAGGGGCATAAAAAGCATCTTGTTAAGCTACTGGGACCTCCACGTCTCTTCTGAGGGGCATTAAAAGCGTCTTGTTAAGCTACTGTGACCTCCACCACTTTTCCGAGGGGCATTAAAAGCATCTTGTTAAGCTACTGGGACCTCCACGTCTCTTTTGAGGGGCATTAAAAGCATCTTGTTAAGCTACTGGAATCTCCACGTCTCTTCTGAGGGGCATTAAAAGCGTCTTGTTAAGCTACTGGGACCTCCACGTCTCTTCTGAGGGGCATTAAAAGAGTTTTGTTAAGCTACTTGGACCTCCACGTCTCTTCTGAGGGGCAATAAAAGCGTCTTGTTAAGCTACTGGGACCTCCACCACTTTTAGGAGGGGCATTAAAAGCGTCTTGTTAAGCTACTGGGACCTTCACGTCTCTTCTGAGGGGCATTAAAAGCGTCTTGTTAAGCTACTGTGACCTCCACCACTTTTCCGAGGGGAATTAAAATTGTCTTGTTAAGCTACTGGGACCTCCACATCTCTTCTGAGGGGCATTAAAAGCATCTTGTTAAGCTACTGAGACCTCCACGTCTCTTCTGAGGGGCATTAAAAGCATCTTGTTAAGCTACTGTGACCTCCACCATTTTTCTGAGGGGCATTAAAAGCGTCTTGTTAAGCTACTGGGACCTCCACGTCTCTTCCGAGGGGCATTAAAAGCGTCTTGTTAAGCTACTGGGACCTCCACCACTTTTCCGAGGGCCATTAAAAGCATCTTGTTAAGCTACTGGGACCTCCATGTCTTTTCTGAGGGGCATTAAAAGTGTCTTGTTAAGCTACTGGGACCTCCGTCTCTTCTGAGGGGCATTAAAAGCGTCTTGTTAAGCTACTGTGACCTCCACCACTTTTCCGAAGGGGAATTAAACCCGTCTTTTTAAGCTACTGGGACCTCCACGTCTCTTCTGAGGGGCATTAAAAGCATCTTGTTAAGCTACTGCGACCTCCACCACTTTTCTCAGGGGCATTAAAAGCATCTTGTTAAGCTACTGGTACCTCCACATCTCTTCAGAGGGGCATTAAAAGCGTCTTGTTAAGCTACTGGGACCTCCACCACTTTTCCAAGGGGCATTAAAAGCGTCTTGTTAAGCTACTGTGACCTCCACCACTTTTCCGAGGGGCATTAAAACCATCTTGTTAAGCTACTGGGACCTCCACGTCTCTTCCAAGGGGCATTCAAACCGTCTTGTTAACCTACTGTGACCTCCACGTCTCTTCAAAGGGGCATTAAAAGGGTCTTCTTAAGCCACTCTGAACTCCACAGCTCTTCCAAGGGACATTGAAATGTTGTTTTTAATTACCTCTAACCTCCATGACTCTTCCAACGGGCATTGCATTTCCTCCTAATTTTAGTCAGCTTTTGCTTTTCAATGAAAAGGCGAAAACTAAGGGAGACCCACTCCCCAATAATGGGTAGAAGGCTTTTAGTACGCTGTAATCCACGTCTGTTTCAAGGGGCATTGCAGTTCCTTATAATTTTTGGAAAGCCTTCCATTCACTGCTTATACCAACAGTGAACAGGAGACCCAGTTGCTATAAATGGAAAAAATGGTTTAGTTAAGGCCCTCTGACCTCCATGTCATTTCCAAGGGGCATTGGAGTGCCTCAAAATTTTTGGTAGGCATTGCACTCACTGTATGCCCTATAACTGTGTAGCCGAACCGCTCCTTTTCTTACAGAAACATATCCTACAAGACATATGTGGTTGACTGGCCTGATATTGATGTGACTGGTCCCTGTTCCTCCTGCTCTTTCTCCTTTGCCACTACCTCATCCATCATTTATCACCTGAAGCTTTGTTTTAGCAGGAGCCATAGAGTTGGGATAGTAACAGGAAAACATCCAGCAATCCTCGGAGGAGGTAGGATATGCGCCAAAACTCTGACCACCTCAGGCCTAACCGCTACTACATACATGCGCTTGCATTCCAAGAAAACAAAGCAGATGCTAACTTGTATCATCATCATCATGCTCCTCACCTTGGCACTCTCAACCCCCCTGATGGAGAAGCCAGGGCCCACCGGAGGAGTCTGGTTGTCTGATGGGCTCGTCCAATGCTGCCCTAAAGCAGGCCGGGCTAAGAAATGTGTGTGGGGGGATGTTCCAAGGAGAAATAGGGGCGGCTGGGGACTGTGTGTGGACACCCGGCCGCGGGGCGGCTGGGGACCGAGTATGGACACCCGGCTGCCCCAAGGTGGCTGGAGACCGTGTGTGGACACCCGGCCGCGGGGCAGCTGGGGACCGAGTATGGACACCCGGCCGCCCCCTGGCGGCTGGGGACCGAGTGTGGACACCCGGCCGCCGGTCGGCTGGGGACTGAGTGTGGACACCCGGCCACCGGGCGGCTGGGGACTGAGTATGGATTCCAGGCCGCCAATGCAGCCATGACGTGGTGGCCAGATTCCACCTCCACATGCCTAAAAGGCCCAATTTCAAGTGCAAGCAAGCAAGCAGTATGGTATTGCAGCCTGGGGGTGGGTGGGTGGCAGGCTGCACACTTACGCTTGCATTCCAAGAAAACAAAGCAGATGCTAACTTGTATCATCACCATCATGCTCCTCATCTTGGCACTCTCAACTCCCCTGATGGAGAAGTCAGGGCCCACCAGAGGAGTCTGGTTCCCTGGTGGGCTCGTCCAATGCTGCCCTAAAGCAGGCTGGGCTAAGAAAAGTGTGTGGGGGGATGTTCCAAGGAGAAATAGGGGCGGCTGGGGACCGTTTATGGACACCCGGTTGCCCCCAGGTGGCTGGGGACCGTGTGTGGACACCCGGCCGCGGGGCGGCTGGGGACCGAGTATGGACACCCGTCCGCCCCTTAGCTGCTGGGGACCGAGAGTAAAGTCCCGGCCGCCGGGCGGCTGGGGACTGAGTAAGGATTCCAGGCCGCCAACGCAGCCATGACGTGGTGGCCAGATTCCGCCTCCACATGCCTTAAAGGCCCAATTTCAAGTGCAAGCAAGCAGTATGGTATTGCAGCCTGGGGATGGGTGGGTGGTTGGCTGCATATTTGCGCTTGCATTGCAAGGAATGGGGGAGGTACAATTGAACAGTGCCCTGGGACAAGAACTTGCACGGGGATAGTTGCAAGTCTGCATCTTCTGATGCGGCAAGGATCACTTCTGAAGGGCACACTTTTAGGCAGTGATCTGGGTGTCAGAGATGCTTCCAGGGGTCTTCCCCATGCTGTTCCCATGTCTTTTCGGCACTGTATGCATGTGTCACACAGCACATGGCCAGATAAAGTTGTAAAATGTTAAAATTACATTTCCCCGTGAATGCATTTGTCATGGTTGAAAGCAATACAAAAGTGCAAAAACGCATAAAAAATGCTACTTGTGAACATAGCCCAAGGTGTGGAGGAGTATTTTTTTGGGGGTTTATTTATTTTACCTTATACACAAGTCTTTACCCTGGAAAGGAACTTCCTTAACATATTTCACAGGAAAGCAGTTTCAGTTTCGTTTTTGAACATTTTATTGTGAGCCCTTAAAAGTGGCTTAATACCTCTGACCACGTTGTTGACAGCAGTGACCTGGAGGTTAGAAATGCTTCCTGGGGCGATCCCCATGCTGTCCCGATGTCATTTGAGCACTGTCACTATCGTTTTGGGCACTTGTTATGCTTTTAAAAGACTGCTGGGGGTGCAGCCGCAAAAATGCTCGGGTCTCCCATAGACTAACATTGGGCTCGTTGCTCGGGTCGAGCACCCGAGTATCACGGCGAGCTTGGCCCGAGCTTCGAGCACCCGAGCATTTTAGTGCTCGCTCAACACTAGTTATCACCAATCTGGAAGATATCGTGTACAGTAGAAAATATCCCTTGCGTAACAAAAGGAAATGGATTGCTGCATATACTTACCTATTTCAATTTGTTCTACTCATTATAAGGCTAAGTTCCCACTATCAGTATTTAGTGAGTTTTTGATGTTGCAAAACTCACTGAACCTATTAGGTTACTTGCAATTTTATTTTTTTCCATTGGGCTTTTGAGCGTTTTTTTCATATGCATTTTTATCATGTTTTTGACACTACGGTTTTTGTCTCTTTTTCGTGTATCATGTTTTAAACAAAGCTGTTTTGTTTTTGATAGTTCCTGTTCGGATTACTTGCTTCTTTGATTCATTTCCGCAGTGGAAACACATTAAAAACTCATGTGCATTTTTGACCTGCAGATTTTCTGCATCTAATGCAATTCTATGGGGAAAACTCACACATAAAACTCCGCGTACCTGCATAAAAAAATTGGCATGTTGCGAAGTTGAAACACCCACTGCAGGTCAGTTTACATTGAGTAACAAAAAAGTACAGCGGGCATGAGATTTCTAAAATCCCATCCACTTTGCTGGAACTCTAAGACACTGCATTTTTGATGCAGCGAATATACACAGTGTCAATAACTCACCAAGAACTCATCATGTGCACAGAGCCTAAGGACCTGTGCACACGTTGAAGATTTGTAGCGTTTTTTTTCTGAGCAGATTTGTCACAAAACCTGAAGGATGCCAGCAAAGTGTATGAGAATCCTGCAGTCTCATGCACACATTGCTTAGTTATTTGTGCCTTGCAGATTTAATTCTTCAGCATGTCCATTCTTTTCAGCTTTTTGCTGCAGATTTGACTGATTTGGGGCTGTGTTCTCACATTCAATATTCGGTCAATATTTTTCATCAGTATTTGTAAGCTAAAACCAGGAGTGGAACAATCAGGGGAAAAGTATAATAATAACGTGCACCTGTTCTGTATTTTTCACCCTCCTGGTTTCAGCTTACAAATACTGATATAAAATACTGATCAAATACTGAATGTGTGAACGTGGCCTAATAAGTGGGGAAAAATCTGCACTGAAAATGGATGTAAAAAACGCATCAAAAATGCTGCAAAAAACACATATTATATGCTGTACTTTTACTTCCAAAGGATGCAGAAATTTCAGCATCAAATACTTAACGTGTGCACATACCCTAATGATATATGACTCTGCAGCCAAATGGGGAAACACTTGTTTCTTGGATTATTGTTTGCTCTGGAATACAAATTCCTATTGATCATACATGCTCTCGATGTACCATACATTTATTTAGTGAAAAAACCCTTTGATAGTGCTGATTATGCCCACAAGACTCAATACAATGCCAAGCTGTACAATACATAACTTCATGGATGTACACTGCTTATTACAACATACAGACGTGTAACTACACCGTACAGTGCACAGATGGAAGGGGGGATCAATTGCTGCAGGGAAGACACAAAGTTTCCGACAGTTCACTATTGTCCACACATATAGTGAAATATATAGTATTGCCTTATATTGACTGCACAATAATTGTACATGAGGCTAGTTTTATATGCTAAAACCCATAAATGACTTTATAGTGATCTGAAAATAAATATACCTGCATCATTCACTGAGCTGATGTCATGTATTTTTAATTAAATTTGATTGCAGCCTGACATTGAGATTTTCATCTTAAATGATTTCAGTAAGTTTAAGTAGAGAAAGAGAGGAAAACATTTTGCAGTTTATATTCTGCTATGTACCGCCAGCGAGATAACAGAGTTGCACTCGTACACTCAATGACAGAACTGTAGCGTTCCTTGCATTACGATAATTCCAGCATATTGCAATTATGTGCCTAATTAAAATTAAGAAATTAGAGCATAGTTAAAAGGAATAATATTTTGCTCATAGCTAATTTCATTAAAGTATTAATGAGCAGGACTCATTTTATGGCTAGAGGGCAACTACTTTCTGCAGAACACCTCCGTGCTAGCTAATTTATTCATGCATGAAAAACAATCCAATGAAAAATGACTGAGCCGGGAACTGCTGGTCCTAATTAAAATATTTAAAACACCATGTCTATTCTGCTCAATCTAGCCAAATACCTAGGCTAGAAGCCAGCGTGGTGCCAATTAACATGGAAGAAGCAAACACACAACACCTACAGTTTCTGATTAAAGTGCATATTATTGTGCCATACAATATATTGTTGCACACATATATGTAAATGTTTAATTAACCCATGTCTAAATCTCTTCCATATCTAGCAACTGACGCATTAATCTCCGAGCAGCACGGATGAAAGCTGAATATACTTTTATTTATGGCTGCGAAATGCAGTCAAATATCATTTGGGATAATCTTGTGTGCTGCACATCCAAGTATTTTTCTTCAGGGAAAAAGTAAAAGTGTTTTTTTTTTCCTCAAATGTTGTACAAGTCAGCATAGACACTGCTAGGTGCCAAAGGCTTGTAAATACAAGGCAAGAGTGGCTTAGCCTTAGGTGATACAATGCTAATCATAAATAATGGAAGCAGAATCTGGGACCAAAATCTTTCATTAGTCTTGGATAACAACTGACACATCTAAAAGCAACGCTGCGTCTGGAGCCAAAGACTTGATTGTAAGCAGGAAGTTTAGCACGATCCCTGGAGAGGACATTCAATGTAATTGTCACATTGGAAACTGTGAAAACTTGTAGGCAACCTACTGGAAATGATAACTTTCAGATGCTGTTGATACATCATGAGATGCAACTAAGAACTGGATACAGTAATCTCCAAGGCAATTTCAAATGCACTACATAGTGTATTTAAAGAACAAAGTTAAATACATTTACATATAAACAATCACGGAAATGTAGATTTATATTGAACTCTAACAAGACTAGATCTTGTAGGCTTGTAGATACTACATAAGACTACTAGACCTTCATCAAGTTTATAGATACCATTGGTGTCCTTCTCTGTTTATGACGAATTATGGCAACTATAGTTAATCTCTTCCCATATATGAATATACACAGCCACCCATCTATTAACAAAAAGCAGGCAATTTACAGTAAATTTCTAATAGTGAAGCTGAAAGTTGACCAGACTTTTATGAAGTAGCCGCAACACAATTGTACTTTGCCTCCATTGTAGTTACACGCTGGCAGCTTCATGAGACCTCACCTGAATATGACTATACCTGGTCCATAGAATGATAAACCTATTACTACACTTCTGATACTACAGTTTTGAGGTGTTACACTTCATGCTGACAAATGTATAATATGCATGCTGCCTTTTTACACATTGCAGAAGACTGCATCAGTCACAGAAGGATTACATGCATTCAGGCACACCCATATGGGTACTATCATAGCCTGTATGAAAGCTTAGGTGTAGGCTAAGATGTGAGAGGATGTAGAGCACACAACTCAGCAATAAAAAGCAGTGAAGAGGATGAGTGTGGTAGATTGTGAACAATACAGATATTCAATTAATATGGGGAGTGAGAGATTAGAAAGATGCTAGCAGCAGCAGTGTAGCACAATAATGCGCTAGAAAGCAGCAGCAAGGTAGCACAATATTTTTTTTTGCAAAAAAAAATTCAGTGTCACCGTAGAGACTGTGCTTGTTAGTCAGAAGCAACTGTATTGTGCTTGTGCATTTCTTGTGCAATCATTTTTGTGAAGGGGGGGGGAATTGTTTTTCAATATTACAAAAGAAAATTCCTCAATATCCAGGTGTTTACCTTCCCTACTTCACAAAGTTTGCATGTCACAAGCATTTTTTTCTTTAATTTATTAAATTCATACAAGACACACCACTACAGCACTCTGTTAAAGGTGCTGGCTTTCTTGACAAGTACCTACCTAGTATTTCTTATCATGTCATTTTTAGGAAGAGGATTGAACTTTGTTAAAAAAATTAAAAACAAGATTAGAAATTGTAGACATCTAACTGTGCATGTTTGTTTTTGCACAACTGTTTTACTAGTCCAATTCCACAACCATACATGTCACTACAACCTGCTGCCACATTTTGCTTTCTATAATGTACCTACCTAGCATTTCTTGCTATGTTCTTTTTGGCAAGGAATTAATAATTTCGGTTGAAAAAAATTGTTAAAAGTTATTTCTACTGTTGTAAAAGATGTATGGCAAAAGAAAAATTGTTAATGTAAATGGAGAGGGTAGTTTCAAAAGTAAATAAACAAATACCATGGCTAAAAATGAGGGAGATACCTGCCACAGAAGAACCAGCATTAGCATCAGCTGTCTCAGCAGAAGCATTACCAAACACAGGCCATATTTGGCCTCCTTTGCCTCCAGTAAGTGTATTATTGTGGAGGAAGCTGAGGGCATTCAGGGATATGTGGCATATCTCTAATCTCAGTCAAAGCAGGATTGTTTTACCTCTGACAGTGACACCTTCAGTTTTAGCCAGTGTTCTGCAAATACAGTTATATGAAAAAGTTTGGGCACCCCTATTAATCTTAAGCTTAATGTTTTATAAAAATTGGTGTTTTTGCAACAGCTATTTCAGTTTGATATATGTAATAACTGTTGGACACAGTAATGTTTCTGCCTTGAAATGAGGTTTATTGTACTAACAGAAAATGTGCAATCTGCATTCAAACAAAATTTGACAGGTGCATAAATATGGGCACCCTTATCATTTTCTTGTTTTAAATACGCCTACCTACTTTTTACTGACTTATTAAAGCACTTTTTTTGGTTTCGTAACCTTATTGAGCTTTGAACTTCATAGCCAGGTGTATGCAATCATGAGAAAAGCTACTTAAAGTGGCCACTTGCAAGTTGTTCTCCTGTTTGAATCTCCTCTGAAGAGTGGCATCATGGGCTCCTCAAAACAACTGTCAAATGATCTGAAAACGAATATTATTCAACATAGTTGTTCAGGGGAAGGATACAAAAAGCTGTCTCAGAGATTTAACCTGTCAGTTTCCACTGTGAGGAACATAGTAAGGAAATGGAAGAACACAGGGACAGTTCTTGTTAAGGCCAGAAGTGGTAGGCCAAGAAAAACATCAGAAAGGCAGAGAAGAAGAATGATGAGATCAGTCAAGGACAATCCTCAGACCACCTCCAGAGAGCTGCAGCATCAACTTGTTGCAGATGGTGTCACTGTGCATCGATCAACTATACAACGCACTTTGCACAAGGAGAAGCTGTATGGGAGAGTGATGCAAAAGAAGCCGTTTCTGCAAGCATGCCACAAACAGAGTTGGCTGAGGTATGCAAAAGCACATTTGGAGAAGCCAATTTCTTTTTGGAAGAAGGTCCTGTGGACTGATGAAACCAAGATTGAGTTGTTTGGTCATACAAAAAGGCGTTATGCATGGCGGCAAAAAAACACAGCATTCCAAGAAAAACACTTGCTACCCACAGTAAAATTTGGTGGAGGTTCCATCATGCTTTGGGGCTGTGTGGCCAATGCCGACACCGGGAATATTGTTAAAGTTGAGGGACGCATGGATTCCACTCAGTATCAGCAGATTCTTGACAATAATGTTCAAGAATCAGTGACAAAGTTGAAGTTACGCAGGGGATGGATCTTTCAGCAAGACAATGATCAATGATCCAAAACACCGCTCCAAATTTACTCAGGCATTCATGCAGAGGAACAATTACAATGTTCTGGAATGGCCATCCCAGTCCCCAGACCTGAATATCATTGAACATCTGTGGGATCATTTGAAGAGGGCTGTCCATGCTCGGCGACCATCAAACTTAACTGAACTGGAATTGTTTTGTAAAGAGGAATGGTCAAAAATACCTTCATCCAGGATCCAGGAACTCATTAAAAGCTACAGGAAGCGACTCGAGGCTGTTATTTTTGCAAAAGGAGGATCTACTAAATATTAATGTCACTTTTCTGGTGAGGTGCCCATACTTATGCACCTGTTAAATTTTGTTTGAATGCAGATTGCACATTTTCTGTTAGTACAATAAACCTCATTTCAAGGCAGAAACATTACTGTGTCCAACAGTTATTACATATATCAAACTGAAATAGCTGTTGCAAAAACACCAATTTTTATAAAACATTAAGCTTAAGATTAATAGGGGTGCCCAAACTTTTTCATATAACTGTAACACTGTCTGATCCCAAATGACTAAAAGGGATAATTTTCGGACCATATTTTTAATTTAAAAAATGTGAGTGGTCTTTCAGTGAACTGTGTTTTAAATGGGCTGTTGGTTATTAATGCTTACCATTCATTTCTATAGTGAGGTCACTTTACTTAGGGTGTGTTTGCATCTAAGAGCTTGAAAGGGGGTTGGATACAGTTTTAGGAGACTTCAGAGTGTTAAAGGGAATCTGTCAGTAGGTACAACCCTCCTAAGCCATCTATATGGGCATGTAGATCATAGGAAGCTGAATAAAATAATACATTTATATCTGTGATCCAATTTCTTATTCAAGAAAAAATCCATGTTTTTCTTATTTGTAAATGAGCTGTCCCAGGCTTTGGGCAGGATGCTGACCTGTATAAGAATCTTTCTCCAGAGCTAATGATAAATGAAAGGCATAGTTATCAGTGTGAGACATGCAACTAAAACACAGGACAGTAGAACTGAATTTTGTCTTTGTACAAACATATTAGCAACTGCAGCTCTCTCAACTCTGCTGTATTGCAACACTGTAGCAATGCTAGCTGCCTGTGAGCTGGAAGCTGAAGCTGAGAGGAACCTGCAGATATATCAATTATAATCACACGGAGCTCTGCAGTGAGATAAGAAGGGAAGAGAGCAGCCATTACACATCACACTGGTAATTCCTCTTTTCATTTATTTTAATTTCTGGAGGCAGATTCTCATGCAGATCAGTGTCCAGCTCATAGCCTGGAGCAGCTCATTTATATATTATAAAAATATGGATTTCTCAGAAATAAGACATCAGATATCAAGGTATAATTTTATTTTGATTCCTATGACCTGAATGCACATACAGACAGATTAGAAGGGTTGATACTATTGATCCTTAACCCATTTCTGACCTTGTCAGTAATAGTACGTAGCTGTGCCCTGGGGCTTATGGACCAGCCATGTATTATTACACGCGCTGCGATCGCGCCCGCACACAAGCGGTGCGGGGCGATCACTGATGGGTGTCAGCTGATTGTCACAGCTGACACCCGGTGCTATGTGCTGGGAGTAGTACCGCACCTCTCCCGGCACATTAACCCCTGCAATGCTGCAATCGAAGTTGATCGCAGCATTGCTATGGAAAGGAGGGAGGTGATCGTTATACTCTCCTGCCGGCGTCCAGCGATGTCTACGGCGGCTTCCGGATGTTGCCATGATGACCCGATGTCGTCATGACAACATCCGGGTCACCAGTAGGCAGGACGTTACTTTGGTCATGCGCATTGCGCGACCAAAATAATGTCTCCCTGTGTGCAGCACTGACAGGCTGCATGATATAGGGAGCTGCTGCTTTCTATGCCATGCAGCCGATCAGGCTGCAAAAACTGAAAGTCCCATAGTGGGACAATGTGTAAAAGTAAAAAAAAAGTAGAAAAGTGAAAAAAAAAAATTGTAAAAATCTAAAAAAAAAAAATGAAAAAAATAATCCCCCAAAAATAAAAATATATTGAACCCATAATATTTATTTATTCTGGAAAAAAAATAAACCAATAAAAGTACACATATTTGGTATCGCCACATCCGGAAAGACCTGACCTATAAAACTGTCCCACTAGTTAACCCCTTTTGTAAACATGGTAAAAAAAATAAATAAAAAACGAAGCAAAAAACAATGCTTTATCATCATACTGCCAAACAAAAAATGGAATAACACGCTATCAAAAAGACGAATGTAAATAAAAATGGTACAGCTGAAAACGTAATCTTGTCCCACAAAAAACAAGCTGCCACACAGCTACAGCTCCATCATCCAAAAAATAAAAAAGTTATAGCTCTCAGAATAAAGCGATACAAAAAAAAAATTTTTTCTAGAAAATCGTTTTTGTGTAAAAGCGCCAAAACATAACAAAACTATATAAATGTGGTACCGCTTTAAACGTACTGACCCTAAGAATAATGCTGCATTATCAATTTTATCACACGCGGAACGGCATTAAAAAAACACAAAAAAACAATTCCTGAATTGTTGGTTTTTGTTTATTCTGCCTCCCAAAAATCAGAATAGAAAGCGATTAACAAAGTCACATGCCCGAAAATGGTACCAATAAAAACGAAACTTGTCCCGCAAAAAACAAGCCATCACATGACTCTGTCGGCCAAAATATGGAAAAATTATAGCTCTCAAAATATGGTGATGCAAAAACTAGTCTTTGCAAAAAAAGCGTCTTTTAGTGTGTGACAGCTGTCAATCATAAAAACCCGATATGAATCTGGTATCGCTGTAGTCGCACCGACCCGAAGAATAAAGTCCTCTAATAACTTATACCACACAAGGAACAGTGTAAAAAATAAACTCTAGGGTTAGGGTTGTGCTAGGGTTAGGGTTGGGCTAGGGTTAGGGTTGGGCTAGGGTTAGGGTTGGGGCTAGAGTTAGGGTCGGGGCTAAAGTTAGGGTTAGGGCTAGGGTTGTGGTTGGGTTTGGGCAAGGGCTAGGGTTGGGGTTGGGGTTGTATTAGAGTTGGGGTTGGCATTTTTTCAAAAGTAAAGAAAAAAAAAATGATGACAATATGGCGACCAGTGTTGAGATCAAGTGTTCGCTACTTGAGTTTGCATCGGGTGCTCGGGTATGCACTGAGTATCACGGGTGTTCGAGTGACATGCTCAAGTCTCTGCCCCATATGCTTCGCAGCCAAAAAAAACGTTGCTGGGATCGACCCCCGCATGTTTTTTTGTGTGTCTAACAACCGTGAAACATGTGGGGCAGGGACTCGAGCATGTCACTCGAGCACCTGCGATACTTGGTGCATACCCGTGCACCCAATGCAAACTCAAGTAGCGAGTACTTGTGCTCAAGACTAATGACAACTTATTCAATATGATGACTTAATGTTATCAAATTCTGTCGTACCTTTGGGATCAAAATGTACACTATACCCCTTGATAAAATCCTTGAGGGGTCTAGTTTCCAAAATGAAGCAAATTGTGGGGGGTTTCCACTATTTCAGCACATCAGGGGATCCCGAAATGCGACATGGCGTCCGCTCTTGATTCCAACCAATTTTACGTTCAAAAAGTCACACAATGCTCCTTCCCTTCTGAACCCTGACGTGCGCCAAAACAGTGTATTTTCCCCACATTTGGGGTATTGGCGTACTCAGGAGAAATTGCACAACAGTTTTTAGGTTCCATTTTCTCCTGGTACTCTTGTGAAACTAAAAAATTTGAGGCAAAAATATCATTTTTGTGCAAAAAGTTTGATTTTTTTATTTTCACGGCTTCATGTTCTAAACTTCTGTGAAGCACCTGGGGGTTAAGGGTGCTCACCACACATCTAGATAAGTTCCCTCAGGGGTCTAGTTTCCAAAATGGTGTCACTTGTGGGGGTTTTCCACTGTTTAGGCACATCAGGGGCACATCCGCTAATTATTCAAGCAAATTTTACATTCAAAAAGTCAAATGGAGCTCCTTCCCTTCCGAACCCTGCCCAGGGTGCCCAAACAGTAGTTTTTCCCCACATATGGGGTATGTGCTTACTCAGGAGAGATTGTACAACAAGTTGCATGGTGCAATTTCTCCTGTTACCCTTACGAAAATACAAAACTGAGGGCTGAAAAACATTTTTGTGGGAAAAATGTGAAAATTTTATTTTCACGGCTCCATGTTCTAAACTTCCGCGAAGCACCTGGAGGTTCGAGGTGCTAATTATACATCTAGATAAGTTTCCTGAGGGGTCCAGTTTCCAAAATGGTGTCACTTGTGGGGGGTTTCCACTGTTTAGGCACATCAGGGGCTCTCCAAACGCAACATGGCGTCTGCTAATTATTCAAGCAAATTTTGCATTCAAAAAGTCAAATGGCGCTCCTTCCCTTCTGAGCCCTGCTGTGCACACAAACAGTGTTTTTTCACCACGTATGGGGTATCTGCGTGCTCAGGGGAAATTGCACAACAAATTTTGTGGTCCATTTTTTCCTGTTACCCCTGCAAAAATAAAAAATTGGGGTCTAAAGTAACAATGTTGTGAAAAAAGTTAAATGTTCATTTTTTTCTTTCCCATTCCAAAAATTCCTGTGAAGCACGTGAAGGGTTAATAAACTTCTTGAATGTGGTTTTGAGCACCTTGAGGGGTGCAGTTTTTAGAATGGTGTCACTTTTGAGTATTTTCTGTCATAAAGGCCCCTCAAAGTCACTTCAAATGTGATGTGGTCCCTAAAAAAATGGTTTTGTAAATTTTGTTGGAAAAATGAGAAATCGCTGATCAAATTTAACCCTTATAGCGCACTAATAGAAAAAATTTTTGGTTCCAAAATTGTGCTGATGTAAAGTAGACATGTGGGAAATGTTATTTATTAACTATTTTGTGTAATATATGTCTCTGATTTAACGGAATAAAAATTCAAATTTTGAAAATTGTGAAATTTTTGCCAAATTTCCAATTTTTTCACAAATAAACGCAAGTGATATCGAAGAAATTTTACCACTATCATGAAGTACAATATCTCACGAAAAAAAAAATCTCAGAATCAGGGGAATCCGTTGAAGTGTTTCAGAGTAATTACCTCATAAAGTGACAGTGGTCAGAATTGTAAAAATTGGCCTGGTCATTAACGTGCAAACCACCTTCGGGGGTAAAGGGGTTAAACATATTTTTTTCAGAGCAATTGGAGGCTTTGCTGTATTGCAATTTGTGATAAATTAATTTGCAGCAAATCTAATTTTGGGGAAAAATTCAATGAATCTGGCGAATTTCAATTTCCATAAATTCATTCATTTCTAATAGACAAGATAAAATACCATGTCATTGCATTTTAATATCTAATTCAATTCTAACATTATTAGGTAACATATTAGTTGTGGCAATGGTTAAAGCATGTAAAACTATATTGAGTAATTTTTCACAGAAGAAAGGAGTGAGATGTTAAAACAGATTTAATCAATGCTTAGATATGCTAATATTAGACAGTCTAATATTTTTAAGCAATTTACTCTAATAAAGTGACGGCATCTCCAACACTCCCCAGGGTATAATATCTCAACAACAACAAACACTCTAGGCTAGGTTTATAAACAATAAACAGCGTTGCTACAATTCAATTAGCAAAACACAAATTATTCCCCTTAAGCATTGTCATCCTTTTTTTTACATGTTCAGAATCTCCTAAACTCCTTTGGGGTTTAGTTATTACACTTGCTAGGTATTCAGGATAGCATAAAATCAGCCACTTCAACTGTTATTAATGACACTGTGAGATTTCTTTAACCAGCAGCCTTGGGGTTTACATTTCCTATTGATTAACCCACCTATATAACTGGCACACATTTTCAGATTCCAAAGCAGCTGAACAAGAATAAAGTTAAAGGGAACCTGTCATGTCAAAAAATGCTAATAACCTGCAGATATGGTGTTAATCGGAAGGTTAATAATGTTCCACATCTGTGTGGCCGCCACACTAAAAGCCAGAGGCTGCTGTGAAGAAATTAACCTTATTCCTCTCGGTAGCCTCTGGCTTTCAGTCAGAGAGGCACAGCTTCAATCACGACTCAATAAATAGTGAGTGGTGGCCGTAACTAGAGATGAGCGAACCCAAACTGTAAACTTTGGGGTTCATACTGGACACCTAGTGTCCATTGCTGAATTCCAAACATGGACCTCTGAAGTCCCAGAGAGAGAGAGGGAGAGAGAGAACGAGAGAATGATTCTGTGGGGTACCCTGCTTCCTTTGGCAGCCCCTTAGCCTTTACTGCGGCCATGTTACAGCACCAAAATTCGGGTCCCCATTGGCTTCTATGGAGTTTAGGTTCGGGTTCAAGTTTGGATAGAGTTCTAGTACCCAAACCAAATTTTGGACTAAATTTCGATAGAACACGACAAACCCGAACATCCATGGGTCCGCTCATCCCTAGCTGTAACCACACCTGATACTGACTGATAGCTGGCTCAACATTGATGCACTGCTGAGAGAGCTGTCAGTAAGTACACAATTCCTCAAAGACCAAATTGAAGGGATTAAAAATTCTAAAAATGATAAAGACTTCAAAAAGTTTGAGGTCACACTACAACAAAGTGTGGAGAAATTAAAGGGCTCAATAAAAGAAAGGAAGCATAGTCAATTTACTCAAGACCTCGCTGAATTTAGGAACAATAGGGTCTATAACTTTCTTCAAAGTCGCTGGAGAGACCCCCTATCAGAGGTATCATCCTCTGAAGTTGAAACATTGGAGGGGGAAGGCAGTAGATCTTACAATTCACAACTGCCTAGGCTGAATAACTTTTCCTGCCCACGAGGTAATTCGAGGGGAAATCAAAGTAGATTTACAAGATACAAAAATCACCAGGGATAGAGCAAAGGTTTTTTACATCAGGAGTGTCCATCTGTGACACAATAGAGGGTTCAGACCAGGTCTACAAAGAGATATCAATGGATCATGACCATAGTATAGAGAGTATAAATAACATTATGAATTTATCTCTGTGCTGTGTTAATGATCATGAAATGGACCTTCTATCAAAGGGTCTATTCTTTGTCCCTCCTACTAAATACAATACATTTGAATGGATTAAGGACCTTAATCTGTTAGCTCAAAAGCTCAAATGGACTAAATTTTACAAAAATCATGATAAAAAACAATGTGAGGAATTAGAGCTAGATATATCAGATTATTCGGCTTTTTATACCCTTATGGAGCTGTTCAAGGAGGGACCGAGGGAAGAAGGAATAGGTCCATTTACAGAGTTGCACAAAAAAAGTACAAGGTCTCCCCCTTTGGATGATAACACACAAATCGATTTGATCGTGGAATTTGCGACGGCGCATCTCGAGGAGCTCGAACGAGTTCTAAGGGAGGATAGGAAGAATTTGTGATCAGGCCTATCCCAAGCCATCCAATCATTAACAGCAAAAAACAACATTATATAAAGTCAGCTGGTAAAGGGGGAAACCTTGTAATTATGGACAACGATCAATACAAGAGGATGTGCTTCGATATTCTAAGTGATCAAAAATACTATAAGAAATTAGATCACAATCCTCTAGGAGGTTTCAAAGAGAAATTGAGGGGTATATTGAAAGGCGTGGGATAGGAGACTCATTAATAAAAAAGAATATGAGTATTTCATGATGGAGCATCCCCAAGTTCCAACGTTTTATGGTGTCCCAAAGGTGCACAATCCCTTGAAAGGACAACCTATCATCTCTGGGATGTGGAGTTTGACACATAATATCAGTGACTATGTGGACAGAATACCACGGAGGTTTGTGACCAGCCTACCATCGCACGTCAGGGACACGACAGACTTCTTGCAAAAACTTGCAGGAATTGAGATAACATCTGATATCCTTCTAGCTAGTCTCGACATTGAGGCGCTTTATTTCTCGATCCCTCATGAACAGGGATGAAAGGTGGTGCAATATTACCTCGAAACTAGAGGGATATAATATAGTGAACACAATCAATTTGTGATGAAATTACTCTGGTTCATTCTGACAAGGAATGTATTCATCTTTGGCGGTCGTTTTTATCATCAAAAGCTTGGGACCACCATGGGGAGCCCATGCATGGCCAGCTTAGCTAACCTCTATATGGGTTGGTGGGAGGACCGAGTGGTATTTAGTGAGAACATGGAGCAATATACCTCGTCCATTCAACTATGGGCAAGGTATATTGATAATGTCCTCATTCTATGGTCTGACACCTCATACAAATTTGCTGAATTTGTGAAATTTGCAATCAAATTGGATTATTTTTTACCAGTGAGATTCAGGGAGATAAGATCAATTTCACTGATATAACTATAGGCAAAACTATAACTATTGGCTTGCTGGAAACTACCTTATTTCGGAAGCCAACTGCAGTAAACAGTTTATTGTCCTGGGAGAGTCATCACCCTGAACCATTATGACAAGGGATCACCAAAGGTCAATATTTGAGGCTGAGGAGGAATTGTTCCAACGTGTGAGAATATGTGTTGAGATCAAAAGAACTTCAGACTCGCTTCCTCCAGAAAGGATACCCACGAAGGGTGTTAGGTGATGCATATAGACATGTCCTCAATAAAAATCGCAGTTCCCTACTTGTACCAAAGCAATGAGTGGAGATGGATAGTCTCATCCGCTTGGTGGTTACTTACGACAATCGTAATTGGGAGGTATTTGCAATTATGCGAGATCTTTAAGGAATTTTGAAAGCAGATAAAGATCTTCAAGACAAGCTGGCTCCCTGAAAAGCCTATGATAACTTATAGGAGGGGCAGAAATCTAAAGGACTATTTGGTCAGTAGTCATTTTGCGGACCCAAAATGGGACAATACTTGGTTAACGAACAAAAGTGTGGGTACATTCAAATGTAGCGGATACAAAGCCTGCAAATATATTAAAATGACCAAAATATTTGAAAGTGCCACCACCAAGGAAATTTACAACAATTGTGAGTTGGCGAATTGTAGAATGAAAGGCGTTGTTTATGTGGCAACATTTGGGTATCCTCTTAATTATGTCTGGAAAACTAAGAGAAAGTTTCGCCGACAAATTCTCAAACATATTGAATACATCAGAAGAAAGGAGGACACCACATTGTCACGACATATGCTAGAGAGACATTCTGCTAACTCATTTGAACTCTGTTTCCAAGTGTTGGAAGTGGTATGTCCACCTGTGAGAGGTGGAAACTGGGATCAGTTCCTATTACAAAAAGAATGCAGGTGGATTTACCATCTACGTTCGTTCAATCTCTGGGGGATTAATGAATCCCTTTCATTTACCCCTTTTATTGAGGGTTGATTTTTTGCCCAGACTCTGATATACCCCCTTATTTCATGAACCCATAAAGTGAGATCCTGTTCTCATTCTTCATAACACCTATTAGGGTTTATGTGTGTAACCATCATCCAGAACCGTGTGCATTCCTTATATCGCCATCTAATTACTAAATGAAATCTCAAGGAAGTGGATAATTTAATATGATGACTAGTGTTGAGCGAACATGCTCGACACTGCTCGGTACTCGCCCGAGCATCACGCTACTCGGGATGTTCGGCGAGCACCGAGCATTTCCGGGTTACTCGGGCGGGAGCTCGGGTCTCTGCCCTGCATGTTTGGTGCTCTTTACAGAGCCAATGAACATACAGGGATTGCCAGCCAGTCACTGTAATGCTGCAGCCATGTTGGTTGTGGGCATTACAGTGATTGGCTGGCCGCACAGCGTCACCTCAAGTATTTAAAACCGGGCGCCGCCATCTTGGACACAGTCGCTCCGGATTAGACAGTGTAGGGACAGCGCTGCTGATTTAGGGAGAGATATAAACTGCAAAATAGTTAGTGTAGGGTCTGTAAAGGCTGCCAGAACAAACAAACAGTCCTCTTCAGGACTAATATCCACCCCAGATACCAGGCAGGCAAGCTGTATAGGAGACACAGTGGTTATACCAGCAAACGCTGCATTACAGTCCTGTGTGCTCCTGTTGCTCAAATTGCTGGACTTAGCACCAGGTGTCGGGGGCCAGGAAAAATCCTTTTTTTCCCATCTAAATCCTCCTTTTTTTTCCTCCTTCACACTGTACAAATACCCGTCTTATTAACCTTTTGGTGTGTCCCCCCTCCCCCCCCCCAAAAAAAAGCGTGTCTCTGATTTTTCAGACACAAATATAACTGTGGAAAATAGTCTGGTGTAGGCTAGAGAAACAGAAGTGTTGTTTTGCACTTCCACGGTTCAAACCTCTGTATTATCCATTTTGGGCCATTTGTATCTAAAAAAAAAACCAGTTTGAGTGTGTCGCTCACTGTTCAGCCGCAAATATCTCTATTTAAAAAAGTGTGGTATACCCCAGTAAACAATAACGGTGGTTTTGCCATCCCACGGTAAAAAATCTCTATTATTCAGGTTTTGGTAGTTTTTTCCGTAAAGAAAAACAGTAGTGTCTCCTGACTGTTGTGACACAAAAATATATCTGTTGAAAATAGTCTTGTGTAGGCCCGACATCCCAGTGTGGTTTCGCAGTTCCACGGGTCAAATCGCTGTACTATCCAGTTTTGGGCCTTTGGTATCTAAAAAAAAAGCAGTTTGAGTGTGTCGCTCACTGTTCAGCCGCAAATATCTCTATTTAAAAAAGTGTGGTATACCCCAGTAAACAATAACTGTGGTTTTGCCATCCCACGGTAAAAAATCTCTATTATTCAGCTTTTGGTAGTTTTTTCCGTAAAGAAAAACAGTAGTGTCTCCTGACTGTTGTGACACAAAAATATATCTGTTGAAAATAGTCTTGTGTAGGCCCGACATCCCAGTGTGGTTTCGCAGTTCCACAGGTCAAATCGCTGTACTATCCAGTTTTGGGCCTTTGGTATCTAAAAAAAAAGCAGTTTGAGTGTGTCGCTCACTGTTCAGCCGCAAATATCTCTATTTAAAAAAGTGTGGTATACCCCAGTAAACAATAATTGTGGTTTTGCCATCCCACGGTAAAAAATCTCTATTATTCAGCTTTTGGTAGTTTTTTCCGTAAAGAAAAACAGTAGTGTCTCCTGACTGTTGTGACACAAAAATATATCTGTTGAAAATAGTCTTGTGTAGGCCCGACATCCCAGTGTGGTTTCGCAGTTCCATGGGTCAAATCGCTGTACTATCCAGTTTTGGGCCTTTGGTATCTAAAAAAAAAGCAGTTTGAGTGTGTCGCTCACTGTTCAGCCGCAAATATCTCTATTTAAAAAAGTGTGGTATACCCCAGTAAACAATAACTGTGGTTTTGCCATCCCATGGTAAAAAATCTCTATTATTCAGCTTTTGGTAGTTTTTTCCGTAAAGAAAAACAGTAGTGTCTCCTGACTGTTGTGACACAAAAATATATCTGTTGAAAATAGTCTTGTGTAGGCCCGACATCCCAGTGTGGTTTCGCAGTTCCACGGGTCAAATCGCTGTACTATCCAGTTTTGGGCCTTTGGTATCTAAAAAAAAAGCAGTTTGAGTGTGTCACTCACTGTTCAGCCGCAAATATCTCTATTTAAAAAAGTGTGGTATACCCCAGTAAACAATAACTGTGGTTTTGCCATCCCACGGTAAAAAATCTCTATTATTCAGCTTTTGGTAGTTTTTTCCGTAAAGAAAAACAGTAGTGTCTCCTGACTGTTGTGACACAAAAATATATCTGTTGAAAATAGTCTTGTGTAGGCCCGACATCCCAGTGTGGTTTCGCAGTTCCACGGGTCAAATCGCTGTACTATCCAGTTTTGGGCCTTTGGTATCTAAAAAAAAAGCAGTTTGAGTGTGTCGCTCACTGTTCAGCCACAAATATCTCTATTTAAAAAAGTGTGGTATACCCCAGTAAACAATAACTGTGGTTTTCCTCTTCCACGGTTCTAATCTACTCTTTATTACCCTTTTTCCATTGATAGTGCAAGTGTAAGCTATTTTACTTCATTTACAATGGGCAAGGCGCGTGGCAAGGGACGTGGAAGTGGACGTTCTGGTGATGGTTCGTGCAGAGAACGGGGCCGTGGCCAAGGTGAAAATGTGCCACAACCAACAGCCACATCTTCTCGCTCCCACTTCTTGACCGAATTACTAGGGAAGCACAGAACAACACCAGTATTGAGAACTGATCAGTGTGAACAGGTTATTTATTGGATAGCAGTCAATACTTCCAGTTACCTGGGCACCACCACCTCCGGCCTGTCTTCCACACGGTCGACTCTTAGTAGCCGTGAGTCTCGACCGCATACTCCTCCTCACCCTGATGCTCCTTCCTCCCACCATGCCGAGTGTCGTCAGACAGCAAGTGATGACACACTTGGACACTCTGAAGAGCTGTTCACTGGTCCATTTCCATATTTGGGCCCCTCGTCTGATACGCTTGAAGTGGTGGAAGAGGAGATCCCATGTTGCGATGCCCAAATATTTGAACAGCCACGGCCACAGGAAGTCGACGTTGGCAATCTGTCACAAGAGGTGGACGATGACGAGACACAATTGCCAGGAAGTGAGAAGGAGGATCGTGGTGCGCAAGTGGAAGAGGAGTAGGTGGTTTGATGATCTAGTAACTGACCCAAAGTGGAAGGAGGACATGCAGAGTGAGGTCAGCAGCACACAGGGGGAGGGAGGCAGAGTACCCCAACAGGCAGGAAGAAGCAGTGTGGTGGCCGCAGACAGAAGGCAGGCAACCGTTCCCCGTAACACCAACACGAGGGTCGTTGCCAGTACAAGCGGTAGGTCTTCCAGAGTCTGGAATTTTTTTAAAGACTCTGCTGATAACCCCAAAAAGGCCATATGTTCCACCTGCCATGCCAGCATCAGCAGGGGTGACAAAACTACCAGCCTGACCACCACCAGCATGATCAGGCACATGGCAGCAAAGCACCCAACTTTGTGGGGCGAAACCCAGGGTCCACGACCAGTGTCAGCGGGTGTCACCACTGCTTCTTCCACTGTTGTGCGTGCAATAGAACCCCCTGTTGTGTGTGCAAGGCAATCCCCTGTCCATACTGCATGTAAAGATGCCCCCTCCTCTCAGTCTTCACTTGTTATGGCAGTTTCTCAAGAAACAGCATCAACGTCCACGTCCACGTCCTACCGCAGCGTTCAATTGTCCATATCCCAGACCTTTGAACGAAAGCGGAAATTCGCAGCTAACGCCCCACAGGCCACAGTCCTAAATTCGCACATTTCACGACTGCTTGCATTGGAAATGCTGCCTTTTAGGCTGGTGGAGACGGAATCCTTCCGCAATCTTATGGCGGTGGCCGTCCCTCGGTACTCGGTCCCCAGCCGACGCTATTTTGCCCGGTGTGCCATCCCCGCACTACACAAGCACGTGTCCCAAAGCATCTGCCGTGCCCTCAACAACACAGTTACTGGGAGAGTCCACCTGACAATGGACACGTGGACAAGTGCTTTTGGCCAGGGATGGTACATCTCTCTGACGGCACACTGGGTAAACATAGTGGAAGCCAGGACCCAGTCGGACCTTGGGACGGAACACATCCTGCCCACACCGAGGATTGCAGGCCCTATGTCAGTCAGAGTTGCCCCCACAGTGTACAGCTTATGCGCATCCTCCTCCTCCTCCTCCTCCTCATGTTCAGCCTCCATCTCAGATATCACCACATCAGTTACAAGCTGGAAGCATTGCAGTACTGCCTCCGCCAAGCGGCAACAGGCTGTGCTGAAACTCATAAGCTTAGGTGATAAACCTCACACTGCTTGTGAGTTGTGGACAGCTGTGAAAGAGCAGGCAGATCTGTGGCTGAGACCGCTGAACCTACATCCCGGTATGGTCGTGTGTGACAATGGCCGCAACCTGGTGGCGGCTCTGAGGCGAGGTGAGATCACACACGTACCATGCCTGGCTCATGTGCTTAACCTCGTGGTTCAGCGGTTTCTTAAATCGTACCCCGAGTTGCCAGATCTGCTCGTGAAAGTACGCCGCCTGTCAGCTCATTTTCGCATGTCGGCTACAGCTTCCGCCGCCCTTGCTGTGTTGCAGCAGCGTTTGCAGCTTCCGGCACACCGACTGGTGTGTGATGTCCCCACACGTTGGAACTCTACCCTCCACATGTTGCAAAGGATTTGTGAGCAGAAGAGAGCAGTTGTGGAGTACCAGCTGCAACAAGGCCGTCGATATTCAGGTCAGACTCCACACATAAGACCTCAGGAGTGGACCTGGATGTCTGACATATGTACCATCCTGACAAACTTTGAGGAGGCCACCAAGATGGTGAGTGGCGATGACGCCATCATTAGTGTCAGCATCCCACTTGTCTGTCTTTTGCAACGCTCTCTGCAGAGAATTAAAGAGGAGGCATTGCAGCCAGAGTATGATGAGATGGATCAAGAAGCCGTAGCGGGCGATTACACAAAGCCCAGCCTCATGTCATCCCAACGTGCATTGGGGGACAATGAGGGAGAGGAGGAGGAGGAGGAAGAACAGGAGCTGCTATCATGCGTTGTAGACGGTAGTACCTGTACAAGTGTCATACCGTCGGTTCAGCGTGGGTAGCCTGAGGACAGGGGGGAGGAGGAAGAGGAGGAGGAGGAGGAGGAGAGCATGGTCAGTCGACATCTTGGTGAGGACACGGAAATCTTGCCCGTTACCAGTCTGGCACGCATGGCTGACTTTATGTAACGCTGCCTTAACCGTGACCCTCGCGTTGTCAAAATGTTGGGTGACAGTCATTACTGGTTGATGACACTTTTAGACCCCCTCTACAAGGAGAACTTTCACTCTCTTATTCCTGAGGTGGAGAGGTCTACAAAAATGGGGCAATACCAGAAGGCCCTTGCTGCAGAACTCTTAAAAAAATTCCCATCTGAACACGCTAGCGGCAGAGGTCACAGTACGTTGCGCAACCAAGGCGTACAGGCGAGAGAGATGCAACTCCAATCCAGCAGAGGCAGGGGAACACTGTCAACGTTCTGGGACAGTTTTCTGACACCTGCCCAGCTTACAGGCCCTGAGGCGCGGGGTACTCTCACAAGGAGTGGAAAGTTTCAAAAGATGGTGAGGGAGTACCTTGCCGATCGTATCAGCGTCCTCCGTGATTCCTCTGTGCCTTTTAATTATTGGGTATCCAAGCTGGACACTTGGAATGAACTCGCTCTGTACGCCTTGGAGGTCCTGGCCTGCCCTGCCGCTAGCGTGTTATCGGAGCGTGTTTTTAGTGCCGCTGGGGGAATTATAACTGATAAGCGCACTCGCCTGTCAACTGACAATGCTGACAAGCTGACCCTTATCAAAATGAACAAGGGCTGGATTGGGCCAGACTTCTCATCACCACCAAATGACAGCAGAGTAACATAAAGTCAAATCCACTGTGTTATTTCGGGAGGTGTATTCACATGCACCGCTTCACACCCACACATGGGTATACGCTTCCTCGCTTCGGCTGTTTAATCTTCTTCTCCTTATCCTCAGCCTCCACCACCACTATACCACCAGAGTGCCAGCATTGCAAGTTCCTCCGTCCTAATTTTTGGCAGCTTTTGCTGGGAAAGCATAAGCAAATACTATGGGACTCCCACTCCCCAATAATGGGACTTATGTTTGTAATATGCTGTACTGCATGGCTCTTGTAAGGGGCATTGCAAGTTGCTCCGTCCTAATTTTTGGCAGCTTTTGCTGGGAAAGCATAAGCAAATACTATGGGAGACCCACTCCCCAATAATGGGACTTATGTTTGTAATATGCTGTACTGCATGTCTCTTGTAAGGGTCATTGCAAGTTGCTCCGTCCTAATTTTTGGCAGCTTTTGGTTGCAAGGCATAAGCAAATACTATGGGACACCCACTCCCCAATAATGGGACTTATGTTTGTAATATGCTGTACTGCATGGCTCTTGTAAGGGGCATTGCAAGTTGCTCCGTCCTAATTTTTGGCAGCTTTTGCTGGGAAAGCATAAGCAAATACTATGGGAGACCCACTCCCCAATAATGGGACTTATGTTTGTAATATGCTGTACTGCATGGCTCTTGTAAGGGGCATTGCAAGTTGCTCCGTCCTAATTTTTGGCAGCTTTTGGTTGCAAGGCATAAGCAAATACTATGGGACACCCACTCCCCAATAATGGGACTTATGTTTGTAATATGCTGTACTGCATGGCTCTTGTAAGGGGCATTGCAAGTTGCTCCGTCCTAATTTTTGGCAGCTTTTGCTGGGAAAGCATAAGCAAATACTATGGGAGACCCACTCCACAATAATGGGACTTATGTTTGTAATATGCTGTACTGCATGTGACGCGCCCCCTGGGCCATGTGTACACGTGTGTGGGATACCCGGTGCCGGGTCTCTGGGGTCTTTAGTCTCCGTGGCCGTGACCCGGTCCCGTGGCTCAGGCTGGTCAAACCAGTGGCAGTCTTTCTTAGGTTTTGAGGTTAATTGTCCGACTGCGCCACCCGTGGATTGCGGTCAGGGAGTACCACCGATGCGAGGCAGACCGCTGAGGCTGGTATTGTGTGCGCAGCATAGAATGGGATAACTCCCCTCGGGAGGAGTATAGCCTCAGGCAGTGAGTGTGGATGATGGGGGTGATGGTGCACGAGCACAGCAGGAACGACTCAGAGTTTTTGCAGTGCAGTTCAGGGTCTTTACTGATGATTATAAGGTAGACCCTCCCGGGAGTACTGGCTAGCATAAGAGGCCTCGTCAGTCTGTGAGCAAGCAGGAGTTCCCCTGGCCAGGTGGAGTTGTAGGCCTCCCCGTCTGTCTGCACTCTTCCTGGCTACCTTGCTGTAAGAGGGTAGAAGTAGCCCACGTCCCTGAGTGTACCGTGTAGTGCTCACCCGTATGGCTGGTGACTTGGGGCCTTCTGTTAGCCTCCGCTCAACGACAGCGGTGCTGGTCCCTTGCTTGTGACTGAGCCTCCGGGCTTCTATGGGCAGAGGACCTGAAATCCCCTGCCGGCTGGTTTCTGCTGCTGGATATATAAGTCCTCACAGCTTCGGACTCCTGTGTCCGGTTCCTATTGTCTTCTGCCAGGGCGAGCTCTGCTCAGCTTCCTGCCCCTGGTCTTTAGCTCCTAGCTCCTACAGAGCTCCTTGCTGTTACTTTCCCTTGCTCTCACTCTGACTCTGACTGTTCTCTGACTCACTCAACCCCGCCCCAGATCCAGTTTATAAGGGCAGAATTCTCCCCTCCCAGGACTGGGGCAGGAGGATGTTGTATGTTTAAGGGATCCTGACCAGGAAACCTCCCACTTGCTCTCCGACGTAATATCTCTATTACTGTGGTGACCAGACCCCTGGGGTGCCACACATGGCTCTTGTAAGGGGCATTGCAGTTCCTCATAATTTTTGGAAAGCCTTCCATTCACTGCTTAGGCCAACAGTGCACGGGAGACCCAGTTGCTATAAATCGAAAAAAAGGTTTAGTTAACACCCTCTGACCTCCATGTCATTTCCAAGGAGCATTGGAGTGGCTCGAAATTTTTGGTAGGCATTGCACTCACTGTATGCCCTATAACTGTGTAGCCGAACCGCTCCTTTTGTTACAGAAACATATCCTACAAGACATATCTGGTTGACTGGCCTGATATTGATGTGAATGGTCCCTGTTCCTCCTGCTCTTTCTCCTATGCCACCACCTCATCCATCATTTATCACCTGAAGCTTTGTTTTAACGGGAGTCATAGAACTGGGAAAGTAGCAGGAAAACATCCAGCAATCCTCGGAGGAGGTAGGATATGCGCCAAAACGCGGACCACCTCAGGCCTAGCCGCTACTACATACATGCGCTTGCATTCCAAGAAAACAAAGCAGATGCTAACTTCTATCATCATCATCATGCTCCTCACCTTGGCACTCTCAACTCCCCTGATGGAGAAGCCAGGGCCCACCGGAGGAGTCTGGTTCTCTGGTGGGCTCGTCCAATGCTGCCCTAAAGCAGGCCAGGCTAAGAAAAGTGTGGGGGAAGGTGACAGGAGAAATCAGGGTGGCTGGGGACCGAGTACGGACACCTGGCCGCCACCTGGCGGCTGGGGACCGAGCGTGGACTCCCGGCCGCCGGGCGGCTGGGGACAGAGTATGGATACCTCGCTGCCGAAGCAGCCATGAGGTAGTGGCCAGCTTCGGCCTCCTCCAAACTAAAAGGCCCCATTTCAAGTGAAAGCTAGCAGTATGGTATTGCAGCCTGCGGGTGGGTGGGTGGTTGGCTGCATATTTTCGCTTGCATTGCAAGGAATGGGGGAGGTACAATTGAACACTGCCCTGGGACAAGGACTTGCATGGGGATAGTTGCAAGTCTGCATCTTCTGATGCGGCAAGGATCACTTCTGATGGGCACACTTTTAGACAGTGACCTGGGGGTCAGAGATGCTTCCAGGGGTCTTCCCCACGCTGATCCCTTGTCTTTTCAGCACTGTATGCATGTGTCACACAGCACATGGCCAGATAAGATTGTAAAATGTTAAAATGACATTTCCCGGTGAACGCATTTGTCACGGTTGAAAGCAATGCAAAAGTGCAAAAATGCATGAAAAATGCTACTTGTGAACATAGCCCAAGGTGTGGAGGAATATTTTTGTTTTTGGTTATTTATTTTACCTTATACACAAGTTTTTACCCTGGAAAGGAAATTCCTTAACATATTTCACAGGAAAACCGTTTCAGTTTCGTTTTTGAACGTTTTATTGTGAGCCCGCAAAAGTGGCTTAATACCTCTGACCACGTTGTTGACAGCAGTGACCTGGGGGTCAGAAATGCTTCCAGGGGCGATCCCCATGCTGCCCCCATGTCTTTTGAGCACTGTCACTATCGTTTTGGGCACTTTTTAGGCTTTCTACAGACTGCCGGGGGTGCTGCCGCAAAAATGCTCGGGTCTCTCATAGACTAACATTGGGCTCGTTGCTCGGGTCGAGCACCCGAGTATCACGGTAAGCTCGGCCCGAGCTTCGAGCACCCGAGCATTTTAGTGATCGCTCAACACTATCAGTCGTCATCTTGGTGAGGACACGGAAGTCTTGCCCGTTACCAGTCTGGCACCCATGGTTGACTTTATGTTGCGCTGCCTTAACCGTGACCCTCGCATTGTCAAAATGTTGGGTGACAGTCATTACTGGTTGATGACACTTTTAGACCCCCTCTACAAGGAGAACTTTCACTCTCTTATTCCTGAGTTGGAGAGGTCTACAAAAATGGGGCAGTACCAGAAGGCCTTTGCTGCAGAACTATTAAAAAAATTCCCATCTGAACACGGTAGCGGCAGAGGTCACAGTTCGCTGCCCAACTATGGCATACAGATGAGAGAGACGCAACTCCAATCCAGCAGAGGCAGGGGAACACTGTCAATGTTCTAGGACAGTTTTCTGAGACCTGCCCAGCTTACAGGCCCTGAGGCGCAGGGTACTCTCACAAGGAGTGGAAAGTTTCAAAAGATGGTGAGGGAGTACCAGCGTCCTCCGTGATTCCTCTGTGCCTTTTAATTATTGGGTATCCAAGCTGGACACTTGGAATGAACTCACTCTGTATGCCTTGGAGGTCCTGGCCTGCCCTGCCGCTGGCGTGTTATCGGAGCGTGTTTTTAGTGCCGCTGGGGGAATTATAACTGATAAGCGCACTCGCCTGTCAACTGACAATGCTGACAAGCTGACCCTTATCAAAATGAACGAGGGCTGGATTGGGCCAGACTTCTCATCACCACCAAATGACAGCAGAGTAACATAAAGTCAAATCCACTGTGTTATTTCGGGAGGTGTATTCCCATGCATCGCTTCACACCCACACATGGGTATACGCTTCCTCATTTCGGCTGTTTTTTGCTCTTCTCCTTATCCTCAGCCTTCACGACCACTATACCACCAGGGTGACCGTGGTCCATGTTGCCAGCATTGCAAGTTTCTCTGTCCTAATTTTTGGCAGCTTTTGCTTGGAAGGCATATGCAAAGACTATGGGAGACCCACTCCCCAATAATGGGAATAATGTTTTTAATATGCTGTACTGCATGGCTCTTGTAAGGGACATTGCAAGTTCCCCCTTCCTAATTTTTGGCAGCTTTTGCTTGGAAGGCATAGGCAAAGACTATGGGAGACCCACTCCCCAATAATGGGAATAATGTTTTTAATATGCTGTACTGCATGGCTCTTGTAAGGGGCATTAAAATCGTCTTGTTAAGCTACTGTGACCTCCATGTCTCTTCCAAGGGTCGTTAATATTGTCTTTTTATTCCACTGCGACCTCCACCACTCTTCCAAGGGGCATTAAAAGCGTCTTGTTAAGCTACTGTGACCTCCACGTCTCTTCCACAGGGCGTTGATATTGTCTTTTTATTCCACTGTAACCTCCACCACTCTTCCAAGGGGCATTGATATTGTCTTTTTATTCCACTGCGACCTCCACCACTCTTCCAAGGGGCATTAAAACCGTCTTGTTAAGCTACTGTGACCTCCACGTCTCTTCCACGGGGCATTGATATTGTCTTTTTATTCCACTGTAACCTCCACCACTCTTCCAAGGGGCATTAAAACTGTCTTGTTAAACCACTCTGAACTCCACGTCTCTTCCAAGGGGCATTAAAACCATCTTGTTAAGCTACTGTGACCTCCACATCTCTTCCAAGGGGCATTAAAACTGTCTTGTTAAACCACTCTGAACTCCACGTCTCTTCTAAGGGGCATTAAAACCGTCTTGTTAAACCACTCTGAACTCCACAGCTCTTCCAACATGTTGTTTTTAATTACCTCTAACCTCCACGACTCTTGCAATGGGCATTGCATTTCCTCCTAATTTTTGTCAGCTTTTGCTTTTCAATGCATAGGCGAACACTAAGGGAGACCCACTCCCCAATAATGGGTAGAAGGTTTTTAATATGCTGTAATCCACGTCTGTTTCAAGGGGCATTGCAGTTCCTCATAATTTTTGGAAAGCCTTCCATTCACTGCTTAGGCCAACAGTGCACGGGAGACCCAGTTGCTATAAATCGAAAAAAAGGTTTAGTTAACACCCTCTGACCTCCATGTCATTTCCAAGGAGCATTGGAGTGGCTCGAAATTTTTGGTAGGCATTGCATTCACTGTATGCCTTATAATTGTGTAGCTGAACCGCTCCTTTTGGTACAGAAACATATCCTACAAGACATGTGTGGTTGGCTGGCCTGATATTGATGTGAATGGTCCCTGTTCCTCCTGCTCTTTCTCCTTTGCCACCACCTCATCCATCATTCATCACCTGAAGCTTTGTTTTAACGGGAGTCATAGAACTGGGATAGTAGCAGGAAAACATCCAGCAATCCTCGAAGGAGGTAGAATATGCGCCAAAACGCTGACCACCTCAGGCCTAGCTGCTACTACATACATGCGCTTGCATTCCAAGGAACAGAAAGCTAAGGAGGTGGATGGCCTCATGATCATGAATAATTTACTCGTTGTGTAGGAGGCCGACCACTGCTGCTGTCTACCTTCTGAACTTTGTGTTGAAGCCTGATTGACCCAGGACCCACAATCCTCTATGTCTGGAGGACGTGTTGCATCCCAGTGTCCAACTGTGTCCCAGCTTCAACAATATTAACCCAGTGTGAAGGCGTCAGTGAGATGGACTATTCCTGGCCACATTCACTTGTCCACGTGTTTGTGGTTAGGCTGTCCTTCCCACTAAATGCACTGGGGAGGGCACAGGTAATGTTTTGGTATGCGCGCTTGTGTATAAGGTGCAACGGGACAAATAGGGGCGGCTGGGGACCGTTTATGGACACCCGGCCACCCCCACGCGGCTGGGGACTGTGTGTGGGCACCCGGCCGCGGGGCGGCTGGGGACTGAGTATGGACACCCGGCCGCCCCCTGGCGGCTGGGGACCAAGCATGGACACCCGGCCGCCGGGCGGCTGGGGACTGAGTATGAATACCAGGCTACCGACGCAGCCATGACGTGGTGGCCAGATTCCACCTCCACATGCCTAAAAGACCCAATTTCAAATGCAAGCAAGCTAGCAGTATGGTATTGCAGCCTGGGGGTGGGTGGGTGGCAGGCTGCATACTTGCGCTTGTATTGCAAGTTATGGGGGAGGTACAATTGAACACTGCCCTGGGACAAGGACTTGCATGGGGAGAGTTGCAAGTCTGCTTCTTCTGATGCGGCAAGGATCACTTCTGATGGGCACACTTTTAGGCAGTGACCTGGGTGTCAGAGATGCTTCCAGGGGTCTTCCCCATGCTGTTACCATGTCTTTTTAGCACTGTATGCATGTGTCACACAGCACATGGCCAGATAAGGTTGTAAAATGTTAAAATGACATTTCCCGGTGAATGCATTTGTCACGGTTGAAAGCAATACAAACGTGCAAAAACGCCTAAAAAATGCTACTTGTGAACATAGCCCAAGGTGTGGAGGAGTATTTTTGTTTTTGGTTATTTATTTTACCTTATACACAAGTCTTTACCCTGGAAAGGATGTTCCTTAACCCCTTTCCGACCTGGTCAGTAATAGTACGCACCAGGTCGGGAAGGCCGGTTCAGCGGGGGCTCCGGCGGTGACCCCGCACTGAAGCGAGCATATGTCAGCTGATTATTGGAATCGCAATCCACCCGCGGCTGTTAACATGTTAAATCTCTGACAGTGGCATTTAACTCGCGCTTCCGGGAGTCCTAAGCCCCGCCCATCAGTGACCCCATCACGTGATCACGGGTCACCAATGGGTGGGCATGACATCTCCGGGTCTGCAGCAGACGCCTGTGTTTGTCATGTCTCAATTGCTATGAGCGCCACCTAGTGGTCAGCGCTCATAGCAAGTGAGCATTTCTCCTGCATACAAGCGATCTGCTCATCGCTTGTATGCAGTAGAAGCCATCAGACAACTGCTGATTCTAGTCTCCTCTGGAGACTATAGAAGCAAGCAGAAAGTGTAAAAAAAAGTTTTTAAAAAAATAAAAAAAATAAAAATATATAAAAGTTTAAGTCACCCCCCTTTCGCCCCATTCAAAATAAAATATATATATATAAAAAAAAAAACACATACACATATTTGGTATTGCCGCGTTCAGAATCGCCCGATCTATGAATATAAAAGAAGAATTAATACAATCAGTAAACGGCGTAACGAGAAAAAAATTTTAAACGCCAGAATTAAGTTTTTTTGGTCGCTACAACTTTGCAATAAAATGCAATAACGAGTGATCAAAACATCGGATGTACCCCAAAATGGTATCAATAAAAACGTCAGCCCGGTACGCAAAAAATAAGCCCTCACCTGGCCCCAGATCCCGAAAAATGGAGAAGCTAAGGGTCTCGGAAAATGGCGTAATTTTTTTTTGTTTTTTTAGCAAGCTTTGGATTTTTTTTTCACCACTTAAATAAAAAAGAACCTATACATGTTTGGTGTCTATGAACTCGTAACGACCTGGAAAATAATGATGGCAGGTCAGTTTTAGCAATCTGTGAACGTGGTAAAAAAAGGACCTAAAAAACAACTGTGGAATTGCATTTTTTTTGCAGTTTCACTGCACTTGGAATTTTTTTCCCATTTTCCAGCACACGATATGGTAAAACCAGTGATGGTGTTTAAAAATACAACTCGTCCTGCAAAAAATAAGCCCTCACATGGCCATATTGAACGAAAATTTAAAAATTCTGGCTCTGGGAAGAAGGGGAGCAAAAAAGGAAAACACAAAAACAGAAAGACCCATGGTCGTTAAGGGGTTAACATATTTCACAGGAAAGCACTTTCACTTCCGTTTTTGAACGTTTTATTGTGAGCCTGTAAAAGTGGCTTAATACCTCTGACCACGTTGTTGACAGCAGTGACCTGGGGGTCAGAAATGCTTCCAGGGGCGATCCCCATGCTGTCCCCATGTCATTTGAGCACTGTCACTATCGTTTTGGGCACTTTTTAGGCTTTCTACAGACTGCCGGGGGAGCCGCCGCAAAAATGTTCGGGTCTCCCATAGACTAACATTGGGCTCGTTGCTCGAGTCGAGCACCCGAGTATCACAGTGAGCTCGGCCCGAGCTTCGAGCACCCGCGCATTTTAGTGCTCGCTCAAAATAGTCCTTAATAATTTTATTTATATACGAAATAGATCACATAATGATGCTGAAGAGAAGCTTGTTGATATATGGCGGCGGTGGCTTTTTTGATATGATGTTATTGTATTCTATGACTGCTGTCACGGTAATTAGCATTGCCAACTATGAATATAGGATTGGAAACATGCTGGACAGTCTCTGTAATTAGTGAATTATCATATGGCCCTTACCTTGGTCCATATATATTAAGGTAAGAGACATGCATGACTGTTGCAAAAACACAAGCCATAGATATCGGAAGGACACAAAGTCTGGGGATGAAGTATAGATCCATATTAATGTATTTACCAATCAACAGATGACGCAACGATGCATCATGCACACTGATTGGAGCAATAATAAATGATGCGGAGATGACACAGGTACCAGCAGCACGCCCCCGATTAACGTGATTGGACGGAACAAAGATGACGTGGAGATGTTTGATTGGACAAGTTGAATGGGCCTCTTCCCCACATGCTGGAGCGTGATTGTTGGATACGTCATGACTGCAGTTGATTATCTAAGGGAGGAACTTGAAAATATTGAGGTGGCGATTCCCTACCTATTTAAGGATGGTGGTTTGGCTGCTGAACGCGGCCAGCTACCATGCTGACACGTTATCAATATCGTGATACATCAGTTATGTAATTGCACTCTGTACACTTTATCAGCTGCCTAGCCCCTGATGAATCAAGCCAATGACATCTAATTGATGAAACACGTATGAGTAAACAACAAAACAGTTAAACAGAGCTGTCAGTAAAACTCTATGACTGAAAGCCGGAGGCTGCTGGGAGGAATAAAATAATTTCTTCCCAGCAGCCATGCTTTCAGTGCGGCTGCTACACAGCTGTAGAATGCTATTAACTTGCAGATTAACTGCAGATTAACCTCATATCTGCAGGTTAATAGCATTTTTTGACATGACAGGTTCCCTTTAAATCACAGTTGACCATTACATTCCACATACATGTTTCAGCAATGCTGCAAAATGTTTGCCTCTGATGTACTTACTATTTATTAATATATACTGGCCAAACATACTCCAAAAGGACAATCTATTGGCAAAAACTTTGCCAACAAAACTCTACAGGCATCTTAGTCAAATACAAGAAAAACATATCCCAATAAAGCAAATATATCACCCAAACATGACGTGAACAGAGCTTGAAATCATTATTTCAAGAAAGCTCAATAAGTTTTATTGAATAATGCAAAGATTCAGTATATTCAGCTACAACTGGCATACAGATAAATCTCTTGGGAACAATCTGAATTGATTTTATTTTTTTTAAACATAACCTAGGTTTTAATTTATGTTACAAATAGTGTTGAGCCACCCCCGTAGTGTTCGAATTCGGTTCGGTTCGTCGAACACCCGTGTGTTCGCCGAACTGTTCGTCGAACTGTTCGTCGAACACCTTCGAACACCGTTAAAACCAATGGCAGGCAAACAAAAACACATAGAAACACATAGAAAACACCTTCAAAGGTGTCCAAAAGCTGACAAACTGCTCAGAAGACACAACTAACACATGGAAAAGTGACAAGTACATATAGTCATGCGAAAAGAAAAGAGGTGGAGGAGTAAAAGGAGGGGGAGACACAGATATAGGCATGTCATGCCCTTCTAAAATCCAAAAAGTGAGAAGCCGACACGTTCAGTCCGCTCCTGCCCGTGCCACCTCCGCGTCGCCGGGTTTGTGCCAGAGCCGTGGTGAACCCTGACGGCCAGCCCCCCTCTCCCAATACTGGTGCCTGTCCGCTGGTGGGTCGAGCGAGCCCCCCTGTGGTGGAGGCAGCTCTAAGCTATTTAATTTAAATTGTTTCTCTAATTTGAATGAATACACTTTAAATCCATTTACAAGCATCTATTGGAGGGCAAGTCTCATGCCAGCAGATGCGTAATTCCAGCTCCAGTAGCGTCCACTAAAGCTGCTGCAGTTAAAAAGCTTTTATAAGGATCGAGCTCGGCTGTCCACCGCAAGGCATCCTACTGCCAGTCCCAGCCCCTATGCCTTGCGGTGCCTCCTGATGCTCTTCACTGAGTATCCCGTGGTCCCGAAGCATTTCCTTTGAAAAAATTAAGTGTCCAAACTACAGGTGGTGTAGCTTGCTTAACAGCCGGGATAATCCGCTGACTAGCAGACACTGCTACTAGGCACAAAGTATTTCCTGGGCTAGATGCAGTTAAAAATTTGTAATTAGATACTCTCGTTGGATGCTGAGAAAGCATTCCATAGAGTCTCCTGGCACGCCATATATGATTCTCTTAAAAAGCTTGGGGTAGGGGTCTAGGGGACCCTTTTATAGCCAAAATCACAGCCCTGTATCGCAATACGTCACCTAGGCTGAAGATAAATGGAACTGTAGCACCCTGAGGGCTCGGTTGCTACAGAGGTATTGCACCTCACCCAGAGGTGTGATATCTCACTCTCAGGTAAGGATGTAGTGTGGATCAGGACCCGACACCTGCATGCATTACACCACATTGCCGTGGGGCAGGGCGACCAATATGCCCCTGAGATGGGCACGACAGTCCCTGTCCCTGTCTGGAGTGGGGGGAGGGAACACTGAGGAAGGGGAACCCTGTAGTGCAGGAGCAGGGAGGAAGCAGTTCCTGGGTGCATTGAGAAGGGAGTATAAAAGGTGGGCACCATCTTAGTTCAGTGCAGAGAAGTCTGAGCAGAAGTGGCAGGGAGCAGGGGCTCTGCATGAGCTCTGCTCCGGAGGCGGGCCTAGTAACAGAGGCCCAGGCCTGGAAGAGGGAGAAGGAAGGAAGAGGAGCGGAGAAGGCTCCAGGAACGAGGAACGAAGGGATCCCAGGGGTGCGGACGGGCGAGTCGCCACCGCACGCCCGAATCCACCTGCGTGGAGGGGTCAGGCCAAAGGGGGAGACCGGTCCCCGAAACTAGTGGAGGCAGGAAACGACCCTCAGCTAGAAACAGGAGGCTGTGACATTTTATGTGGCGCAGCCCCTCGCTACACCCGCTAGGAAGGCACCACATAGGGTCAGGGAAACTGGCGCCAAGTTTACCAAGAGGAGGCCCGAGGCAGCCGGACAGAAGGGTTGGTAAGAAAGGCCAGACAAAGGACACACAAAGGGGGTCCTGTGAAGCGCTCCAAAGTTATCTGGGAGTTGTCTGAGCCCCTCACCTGGTGAGCACAGTACGACGTGGGCAGCCGTTACCTGCAGACGTGGTCTGGATAATAAGAACTGTGAGTAAAGGCCCTGGACTGCATCACTGACTCCGTGTCGTTACTGCTGCTGCCCTGCACCATCACCCCCATCCTCCGCATACACTGCCCTGAGGCTATACTCCTCCCGTGGGGAGTTATGCTACGCTCTGCTGCACCCACAACACCAGCCTCAGCGGTCTGCCCTGGAGCGGCGGTTCACTCTGACCGCAATCCACGGGTGGCGTAGTCGGACATTTAAACATCAAAACCACATAAATAGTTCCGCCACTGGTTTGACCGCCCTGAGCCACGGAACCGGGTCGCCGCCACGGAGACTACAACCACCAGCATCCACCAAAAAGGGACCGGCTCCGGGTGTCCCAAGGCCCAGGGGGCGCGTCAGAACATTTTCATCACCTTTCACAATCACCAATGGGACAAGGCAGGGATGTTCTCTGTCCCCTCTCTTATACATCCTAGTGACGGAGCACCTGCTCTCATCAATTCGCCATAACCCCAATATTAGGTGGATTGAGGTGGGAGGCACCGAGTACAAGTGCTCTCTATTTGCTGATGATGTCCTAGTATATATCACTCAATCACATATATCCATCCATGCTGTTATGGCTGAAATAGATCACTTTGTTACATGGTCAAATTTTAAAATCAATGCAGCAAAGTCTGAGGCCCTCGATGTCTCCCTCCCCAAATCCATATAGGATTCCATCCAGTCCAACTTTCCCTTTGCCTGGCCCTCACAGGGTATCAAATACTTAGGAATTCCTATTCATAGAGACCTCTCCCATCTATGTTATCTTAATTTTGGGCCCTTTATTGAACAACTCCATACAGACCACGGTTGGCAAGTTAGAACTGTAAGATTCACTACGTGAACCACTGGTGTTTTGTGGAAAAGCACATGTACACTGTGTTCCAAATTATTATGCAAAAAGTGTTTAGGAGTGATAAGGGAAGAATTTGTTTGTTTGTCAGTTAAACTCATTGATGGTGATGTGTGTCAGGGCTCTTTATATCACTGTAAGCAATTGCAGACACCTGTGCTAATTAGTTTGGCAGGTGTGTCCAATGAAAGGCAAGACTACTTAAGAAGGCTGTCTCACATTATTAAGCAGCCTACATTTTCTGCCAAAATGGGAAAGAAAAAGGATGTGTCGGCTGCTGAGAAGCAACAAATTGTGGAGTGTTTAGGTCAAGGCATGACTACAATCAACATTGTGCGATGATCAGGATGAAGTGTCTTGGCAATCAAGAAGTATGTAGCTGATTCACAGTACACACGTGTGCGTGCTGATAAGGGCAAATTGAGGACTCTTTCCTACAGGCAATTACGTCAGGTTGAAAGAGCAGCGGCAAAAAAGCCTTGTCATAGCAGCAGACAAGTTTTTGAAGCTGCTGGTGCCTCCAACGTCCCCCGAACAACAAGATGCAGGGTCCTTCAGAGGTTTGCAGCTGTGCATACGCCATCCTGTCGACCTCCTCTATAAACTTCACACAAGCAGAAACGGCTCCAGTGGGCCAAACATTACATGAAGACTGATTTCAAAACTGTTTTGTTCACGGATGAGTGCCGTGCAGCGCTCGATGGTCCAGATGGATGGAGTGGAGGATGGCTGGTTGATGGACACCTCACGCAAACACGGCTACAGCGCCAACAAGTAGGAGGTGGAGTAATGTTTTGGGCTGGAATCATGGGGAGAGAGATTGTCGGCCCCTTTAGGATCCCTGAAGGCGCTAAAGATGAACTCCATAATGTATGTGGATTTTCTCAAACAGCACTTCCTGCCATGGTTCAAGAAGAAGAACCGTGTATTTCACAGCAAGATCATTTTTTTGCATGATAATGCACCATCTCATGCTGAACATAAAACATCTGCATCTCTGGCTGATATGGGCATAAAAGGGGACAAACCTATGGTGTCACCCCCATGCTCCCCTGACCTCTACTCCATTCAGAACCTTTGGAGCATCATTAAAAGGAGTGTCTATGATGGCGGGAGGCAGTTCACATCTAAGCAACAGCTCTGGGAGGGTATTCTGTCCTCATGAAAAACAATTGAAGCAGAAACCATCCAAAACCTGACAAATTCAATGGACGAGAGAGTTCAGAAGCTCCTTTCGAACAAGGGGTCCTATGTGAAAATGTAACATCACCTAGAATAAAGTTTTGAGTTGAAAACTGTTTGATTTCAGTTTCTAACAACCTGCTAATGCTTATAATTTCAAAAATGACAATTTTTTTGGTCTTTATTAAAATGAAAAGGTTGATCGAAATGTTTGGGGGATCTAAGAGTGTGGCAACCCAGTAGTCATGATTACTTCGAATTCTGACAATATGAGGGTCATGCTGCAGGTAGTGCAGCAAGAAGGCACTTATGTGTCTTGCGCATCTCGGAGCCCCAAAATTATTTTCCGGGCTAGATGCAGCTAAAAATTATTATTAATTTTAAATCTGGTGAAGCTTTAGTATAGATGGCCTAATAGGATCAGTGCTGCACACTGCTACAAAGCCCAAATTATTTTCCAGTCAAGATACAGATAGACATGATTAGTAATTTTAAATCTGGTGGAGCTTATTATAGATGGCCTAATAGAATCAGTGCTGCACACTGCTACAAAGCCCAATTTATTTTCCAGCCAAGATACAGATAAACATGATTAGTAATTTGAAAGCTTAAAACGGTTGGTAGGGTGATTTTAACCAATCATCAAGCTTTTACTCTCCCCAGGATGACACAGGGGTAGAAAAGTCGTTTCGGATCCATGATTTGTTCATCTTTATGAACGTGCGTCTGTCTACATTATCAGTGGAGAGCCGCGTGCGCTTATCTGTCAGCACACCACCAGCAGCGCTGAACACACGTTCAGACAGAACGCTGGCTGCGGGGCATGACAAGATCTCCAAGGCGTAAGTGGCTAGCTCCGGCCATTTATCCAGATTGGAAGCCCAAAAAGAGCAAGGGTCCAGTGACACAGTCATGGCTTCAATGTTTACTTGGAGATACTCCTGAACCATCGTCTCTAGGCGTTGACTATGTGTCAGACTTCTTGTCTCCTGTGGCCTTGCAAAGGATGGGCTAAAAAAGTGGTGAAATGATTCCGCAAAATTGATGTTACCAGCAGATACTGTGGTTCTGTTACGGTTTGAGTGCTGAACACTTGACGGTCCCACGGTTGGCAAGTTGGAACTGTGAGATTCACTACGTGCACCACTGGTGTTCTGTGGAAAAGCACATGTAAGATTCTGCAACAGTCTCTGCTGATACTCCTGCATGCGTGCATCCCTTTCTATGGCAGGAATAATTTCTGCAAATTTACTTTTGTACCGGGGACCTAACAGTGTGGCAACCCAGTAGTCAGGATTATTTCTAATTCTCACAATTCGAGGGTCATGTTGCAGGTAGTGCAGCAAGAAGGCACTCATGTGTGTTGCGCATCCAGGAGCACCAAGTCCCTGTTGTGTTGGTGGCGAGGTAACAATCATGCTTCCTTCCTCTGTCCTCTCCCCCCAACCTCGCACAACAGAAATGTGATCAAGGTCTCCATCATCTGATGAGTCTTCCATCAGTTCGTCCTCCACTTCTTCCTGGGCTCCTGCACCTTCCTCACTAGTTTGGCTGCTACCATGCGCCCTGGTAAAACCATCTCCCCCACCCTCACATGCCTGCCGCCTTGGTGCTGCCGACCGTCTGGACCTTGCAGATGTTAGCCCTTCCGCATACAACTCCTCCTCCTCTACTTCCTCCACCTCCTCTTGTGCCACCACCTGACTCCGAATTCTGTTTAACATGTGCTCCAGCATGTAAATCACCGGAATAGTCATGCTGATAATGGCATCGTCAGCACTAAACATCTTCGTCGCCATTTCAAAACTGTGCAGAAGGGTGCATAGGTCCCTGATCTGAGACCACTCCTCCAGCGTGATTTGCCCCACCTCTGGATCTCATTGGCCCAGGCTATACGTCAGAACATATTGCACCAGGGCTTGTCGGTGCTGCCACAGTTGCTGCAACATGTGCAGAGTTGAATTCCACCGGGTAGGCACATCGCATTTTAGCCGGTGAAGTGGCAGGCCCAACGACTTCTGTAGAGATGTAAGTCGCTGAGCTGCGGGATGCGAATGGCGGAAGTGAGCACACAGCGACCGTGCCCTCTGCAGAAGGCCATCTAGTCTGGGATTGTGGGCTAAAAATTGCTGGACAACCAGGTTCAACACGTGAGCCATACAAGGCACGTGTGTGACATTGCCCCGGCGAAGGGCCGCACCCAGGTTTGCAGCATTGTCGCACACGGCCTTCCCTGGTTTCAGGTCCAGTGGAGACAACCATTCATGAAATTGGTTCTCCAGAGCTGACCACAACTCCTCAGCTGTGTGACTCACATTTCCCAGACATTTCAATGTAAAAACCGCCTGATGACGTTGAGCCCTACTGCCAGCATAGTAAGGAGGTGTGCAGGATCCCTTCTGCGCAGTTAGAAAGCTTGTGGCATGACCAGACAGGCTTTGGGTGCAGGTGGAAGACCGAGAGGAGGTTGAGGAGGCAGAAGCAGTGGAGAAACTTTGACATAAAGAGGATTGACGCACAACTCGTGGGGACGGCAAGACTTGGACAGCAGCCCCTTGTCCTGCTGTCACCATAGTTACCCAGTGCCCAGTCAGCGACATGTAACGCCCCTGTCCATGCCTACTCGTCCAAGTGTCTGTGGTGAAATGCACCCTGTCACACACAGAGTTTCTCAAAGAAGCGGTGATGTTGTGTGCGACATGCTGGTGGAGCGCAGGCACACCTTTCTTTGAGAAGTAGTGCCGACTGGGCATCTGGTACTGGGGCACTGCGACGGACATAAGGTCTCGAAAATCCTCTGTGTCCACCAGGCGGAAAGGCAGCATTTCTGTAGCCAAGAGCTTGCAGATGGTGAAATTCAACCTCTTAGCTTTCTCATGGCTAGGAGGAAATGGTCTTTTACTTGTCCACATCTGAGGGACCGAGGGCTGGCTATTGTGCTTAGACGGGGTTGATAAGGGTGTCCCCGGCAAACTGCCGGTCTGTGAGGAAGATGCAGGCGGACATGTTAGGTTGCCTTGATCCAAAGGTGGTGCTATCGATGTCGGACAGCGCTCAACACCAGCTAGTGTTACCACCTCCAAAGAAAATGATGACCTGCCAATCACGCTGGCTGTTGCGGGTAAAGAGGTGGCAGGTCTGCGCCCCAAAACAGTTGTGACTGCTGTCCCCCCAGTCACAGAGGATGAAGAGGCCGCGGATGCACAAGATATGGCAGACGGTGGTTGGCCCGGCTGGCTAGGCCGCATTGTAGCACACTGAGCTTCCCACTGCAACTTATGCTTCATGTCCATGTGCCGGTTCATGCATGAAGTACTCAAACTATGTATTTTTTGGCCTCTACTTAGCTTTTGCTGACAAATGTTACAGATAACACGAGTTGGGTCATCTTTATCGATCTGAAAAAATGCCCAGGCTATGCAAGGCTTAGCACCCATGCGACCTGAAGAGCCACCACGACTTGTGGTGAGAGGCAGAGTTGTGTTTGAGGATGCAGTTGTTGACGTGCTTCCAGTACTACGTCTCTGTCCAGGAAGGCGCAACCTGACCTCGTCGTCACTAGCATCTTCGTCCACCTCCTCTGCTGACCTCATCTCTTGGCTGACTGTGGGTTGACAGTAAGTGGGATCTCCAACCTCATCATCATCACCCTGTGCGTTATCACACCCGTCGTCCTCAGAGCCAACCTGTTCCTGCCCTGACAAAAAACTAAAGTTGTCGCTCCAATCAGGTATTTGAGTCTTATCATCGTCTTCCTCATTGTCTCCACCAACAGGAGTTACAGTTTGGGAATGAGGGTCTACATTATGGTCAAAACCTTCTGCGTCTGGTCCTGGATCAGACTCATAAAGATTCTAGGCATCAGTGCAGATCATTTCCTCGTCTGGATTCACAGAAGCGCTGGAGTCGACCTCTGATTCCCAGGCTATAGTATGAGTAAACAGCTCTGCAGACTCAACCATCTGTTCTACCTCATACTCAGACGGGCAGCTGGAGATTTGGGAGCTGTGAGGAAGCAAGTGCGATTGGGGTGACACCTTTGAGGACTGGAGTATTTGTGATGTTGAAGTTGAGGTGGAGGAGAGCCCACTTAAAGGAGCACTTGATATCCGTTGAAGCACCTGCTGTTTTTGTGCCTCATCTGGAATTTGTAGCGATTGGCGTGGCCGTAAGAAAGGGATCTTATCACATTGTCCGCTTAAAGAAGTAGACATTTTAGTTTGGCTGGAAGATGGTCTTTCTTCTGCAGATGTTACTGTTGCTTTAACACCTACCCCACGGACACAACCTTTTTTCCCCTTCCCAACACGCCTATTCCCCTTTCCACCAGCAGCAGGCCTTTTTCCACTCATTTTGGTGGTTAACTAATTCACAACTCTGGAGTTGTTTGCACAAAAAAACAATGGATGGGAACCGAGCAGAGCTGAGTGGCCAAACTGTGGTATTAGGCCAAAACTATTGGCTGGGTTAGATGCAGAAAAAAATTATATTCAATTTGCAACCTGATGGAGGTCAGTATAGATGGACTAAAAGAACAAGTCCCACACACAGCTAGAAGCCCAAATATTTTTTCAGAGGTAGATGCAGAAAATTTTTTTATTCAGTTTGCAACCTGATGGAGGTCTGTATAGATGGATTAATAGAACAAGTCCCACACACAGCTACAAGCCCAATATTTTTTCAGAGGTAGATGCAGAAAAAAAATATATTCAGTTTGCAACCTGATGGAGGTCAGTATAGATGGACTAATAGAGAAAGTCCCACACACTGCTAGAAGGCCAAATATTTTTTCAGAGCTAGATGCAGACAAAAAATTATTTTGAATTTGCAACCTGATGGAGGTCAGTATAGGTGGACTAATAGAACAAGTCCCACACACTGCTAGAAGGCCAAATATTTTTTCAGAGCTAGATACAGAAAAAAATTATATTCAGTTTGCAACCTGATGGAGGTCTGTATAGATGGATTAATAGAACAAGTCCCACACACAGCTAGAAGCCCAAATATTTTTTCAGAGGTAGATGCAGATAAAAATTATTTTTAATTTGCAACCTGATGGAGGTCAGTATAGATGGACTAATAGAGAAAGTCCCACACACTGCTAGAAGGCAAAAGATTTTTTCAGAGCTAGATGCAGATAAAAATTATTTTTAATTTGCAACCTGATGGAGGTCAGTATAGATGGACTAATAGAGAAAGTCCCACACACTGCTAGAAGGCCAAATATTTTTTCAGAGCTAGATGCAGATAAAAATTATATGCAATTTGCAACCTGATGGAGGTCAGTATAGATGGACTAATAGAACAAGTCCCACACACAGCTAGAAGCCCAAATATTTTTTCAGAGGTACTGTAGATGCAGATAAAAATTATTTTTAATTTGCAACCTGATGGAGGTCAGTATAGATGGACTAATACAACAATTCCCACACATAGCTAGAAGCCCAATATTTTTTCAGAGGTAGATGCAGAAAAAAATATATTCAGTTTGCAACCTGATGGAGGTCAGTATAGATGGAGTAATAGAACAAGTCCCACACACAGCTAGAAGCCCAAATATTTTTTCAGAGGTAGATGCAGATAAAAATTATTTTTAATTTGCAACCCGATGTAGGTCAGTATAGATGGATTAATAGAGAAAGTCCCACACACTGCTAGAAGGCCAAATATTTTTTCAGAGCTAGATGCAGATAAAAATTATTTTTAATTTGCAACCTGATGGAGGTCAGTATAGATGGACTAATAGAGAAAGTCCCACACACTGCTAGAAGGCCAAATATTTTTTCAGAGCTAGATGCAGATAAAAATTATATGCAATTTGCAACCTGATGGAGCTCAGTATAGATGGACTAATAGAACAAGTCCCACACACAGCTAGAAGCCCAAATATTTTTTCAGAGGTACTGTAGATGCAGATAAAAATTATTTTTAATTTGCAACCTGATGGAGGTCAGTATAGATGGACTAATACAACAAGTCCCACACAGAGCTAGAAGCCCAATATTTTTCAGAGGTAGATGCAGAAAAAAATATATTCAGTTTGCAACCTGATGGAGGTCAGTATAGATGGAGTAATAGAACAAGTCCCACACACAGCTAGAAGCCCAAATATTTTTTCAGAGGTAGATGCAGATAAAAATTATTTTTAATTTGCAACCTGATGGAGGTCAGTATAGATGGACTAATAGAGAAAGTCCCACACACTGCTAGAAGGCCAAATATTTTTTCAGAGCTAGATGCAGAAAAAAATTATATTCAATTTGCAACCTGATGGAGGTCAGTATAGATGGACTAATAGAGAAAGTCCCACACACTGCTAGAAGGCCAAATATTTTTTCAGAGCTAGATGCAGATAAAAATTATATTCAATTTGCAACCTGATGGAGGTCAGTATAGATGGACTAATAGAACAAGTCCCACACACAGCTAGAAGCCCAAATATTTTTTCAGAGGTACTGTAGATGCAGATAAAAATTATTTTTAATTTGCAACCTGATGGAGGTCAGTATAGATGGACTAATAGAGAAAGTCCCACACACTGCTAGAAGGCCAAATATTTTTTCAGAGCTAGATGCAGAAAAAAATTATATTCAGTTTGCAACCTGATGGAGGTCAGTATAGATGGACTAATAGAGAAAGTCCCACACACTGCTAGAAGGCCACATATTTTTTCAGAGGTAGATGCAGAAAAAAATATATTCAGTTTGCAACCTGATGGAGGTCTGTATAGATGGATTAATAGAACAAGTCCCACACACAGCTAGAAGCCCAATTTTTTTTCAGAGGTAGATGCAGAAAAAAATATATTCAGTTTGCAACCTGATGGAGGTCAGTATAGATGGACTAATACAACAAGTCCCACACACAGCTAGAAGCCCAATATTTTTTCAGAGGTAGATGCAGAAAAAAATATATTCAGTTTGCAACCTGATGGAGGTCTGTATAGATGGATTAATAGAACAAGTCCCACACACAGCTAGAAGCCCAATATTTTTTCAGAGGTAGATGCAGAAAAAAATATATTCAGTTTGCAACCTGATGTAGGTCAGTATAGATGGACTAATACAACAAGTCCCACACACAGCTAGAAGCCCAATATTTTTTCAGAGGTAGATGCAGAAAAAATATATTCAGTTTGCAACCTGATGGAGGTCTGTATAGATGGATTAATAGAACAAGTCCCACACACAGCTAGAAGCCCAATATTTTTTCAGAGGTAGATGCAGAAAAAAATATATTCAGTTTGCAACCTGATGGAGGTCAGTATAGATGGACTAATACAACAAGTCCCACACACAGCTAGAAGCCCAATATTTTTTCAGAGCTAGATGCAGAAAAAAATTATATTCAATTTGCAACCTGATGGAGGTCAGTATAGATGGACTAATAGAATGATGCTATGCCCAAAAGATTTTACTTCACTAGGTGCAGTAAAAAAATTGGTATTCTATACACAGGTGGTATATCTTGCAACACAGATAGGCTACTCCACTGACTAACACACTCTGCAATAGGCCAAAAAGGATTAGCTTTGCTAGATTCAGCCAAATGCTGTGAAAAAAACTTGCACAGCACTGGCACAGACCTGCCTGGCAAAAACTGATAGGAACTGATGTAACCTAGTCCTGAAAAGGACTCCAATTACAATTAGTCTTTACTCCCACAATCTATCTATTTAAGAGCACAGACCTGCCTGATAAAAGTCGTAGGAAATGCTGTAACCTAGTCCTTAAAAGGACTGCAATCACAACTATTCCCTACTCCCAAGCTATCTGTAGATTTGTGCGAAAATTGGCTTGAAATTAACAAGGTATAGCGCACACAGCAACAGCGGTGCCGTCTAACACGCAGCTGCAGCAGTGAGAAAGTGGTGGCGACGGGGAAAATGGCTTGGTCTTATAGGGCAAGGACATGTGACATACACTGCCAATGACACATGCCCTTGCTTGTGTGAAAAAAAACACTTCGCTCCGTGTGTGCGCTGCTGATAGGCTGACAGATTGCACCTCCCCACTGTAAATGCGGGAAAGAGAAAAAAAAAATGGAGATCTTCATTGTTCCTGCAGAGATCCATCCCCTGCCCCTCCCCCACCCCGCTGTACACTCAAACTGCGTATTAACATTAATTTTCATCATTACTGAGAAAAAATCCAGTTATGATTTTGGTGCTCGAACAGTTATCGAACATAACCTCGAACAGCCGAATTTTTCTCAAATTGTTCGTGTTCGCCGAACGGCTCGAACACCGCCCAAAACAGCTCGAATTTGAGATTGGCGAACAGTTCGAGTAGAACAACGCTCATCTCTAGTTACAAATAATATGTAGACTATTCGAGATGTTGTCACAGGCATCCAAAACTTTAATCCTCCTAGCCTGTGCATCCTGTTTAGCCCAAAGAGGGCAAGGGGTGTATTAACTCCTTCAATGCATTTGAGCTCCAGAGATATCACAATTACCAATACTCGGGTTGTAGCCATAAACCTCTTCACTACCCTAGATCACAAAGGATAATTATGGTAATACCACAGATGTCATGATCCTTCTGTTTTGCTAAGAAAATTATTCCATTTAAATATATTCCTATATCAAATTTTCAGATATCCTTGCAGGATTTGGCTCTAATCTTGTTTTTGCTAAGAGCCCTCATTTGTATGTTTTTGCCCTATTCCCCTTGGTAGCTCCAAAATGTTGAGCATAAATTATCTTTTATGTGATAAAGCGATCCACCTGGAAAACTTGCACCCACCACATTCTCCAGACCATGGAAGCTATGTATAATGATTTCAATCTCCTTAAGAACAATAATTTGATAATTTGATTAGTCAATTGGTCAAGATTAACCAAATATTGCCATTTATCTGTTCCTTCAACCCTCACCCCCAGTTTTCTCCTTGCATCTTCTTTCCGCTCATACCCTCTGTTTTGCTACTTTAGTTCAAATTTATCTTTTATACTTTTGCTGTTATATATTTTGAGTTCAAGTTAAAGAAATTGTAAAAGCCTATTCTCATAAAAGGCAATGTGAAAAATAAAATTAATATGAATACCAAAAAAGATCTTGTACAAAAGGCCATAGTATATATAAAAAATAAATAAATAGATAAATCAATACTAACCAATAAATTTCATGCTCCTCTTTGTTTACTTGTCATGCAAGGATGGTGCTATATCTATTCACTTAACCATTGCAGACATTTACCCAGAGGTCTTCAGAGGATCCCCAGAAATCCTCAGAGGATCACGTTTGTGTCAAATTTCCTGAAATTCATAGTTTCACATGAATTCGAACATTTTGAGATTTAATTTGTGGCTTGCAAAATAAAACTTGCCTGGTACTATTTCCCACACTGCTGAACATCAGAGAGCAGGCAAATGTAATTTTGCATGGCGGTGCAGGCTTACCCATAATGTTGTGTAGTTATGACAGCTTTTGGATTATCATACCTTGTACAGTGGTGGTCAGTACTTGACCCATCACAGATCAGCGGTTCCCAACACAACACAGTTTTTACAGCAAGGTCATTTTCCATCTCCATAGTCAGTGGTTAAGTCTCTCTCTCTTGTGTAGAGTGTAAGCTTTTATGGTCATCAAGGTCCTCTCTCTCCCTCACGTGAATCATCCGATGAATTACAAGTTTTCCAGTACTGAGATTTGTGTGAATTTATTCACTGAAAAAAAAATTTTGGGAGAAATTTTGGTGCAGTTAGTGAATTCGAATTTCAAAGATTCCGCTCATCTCTCGATTTGAGTTATAGTTTTAGCTGCCTCATCATCAGGTCAGTGATTGGCTGAAGAGTTTATTTGAATGTATGGCATATGATCACTGCAACAAAGATCGCTGTGACCCCTTGCAGGTGAGGTACTATATTTGAGGAGAAACTTAACTGGTGAGTAGTGTTGAGCGAGTATGTTCTATTAACCCTTTCGCCGAGTATGCTCGGGCCGAGCTCCGAGTATTTATAGCTGCTCGGTGATAAGGTTAAATCGCTCCCGTGTGCATGATTTGCAACTGTTTGACAGTTTTATTACATGTGAGAAATGTCTATTTCTTACACATTCCTCACATGTAATAAAGCTGTCTCAACAGTTGCAAATCATGCACACTGGAGCAATATAACCTCATCACCGAGCAGCTATAAATACTCAGAGCTCGGCCCGAGCATACTCGGACAGAACATACTCGCTCAACCCTACTGGTGAGTAATTAAAATGTAGACAAAAATAGTACCACATCTTATCATAGCAATGTTTAGTTTTGACTATAACAGTTGTTATATGTTCATATTTAATAAAAAAATGAAATTTAAAGAAAGTAAAATCCAAAGGGCAACATCTGTTTGAATTTTGTTTCTTATATTTTTTCCTCTAGGGTGTAGGGTAATTTCCTTCCTGTAACAATGGCAATTTTGTGTATTTATGTATCCGAGATAGGAGAGTTGTGAAAGACACAGCTCTGTGGGACATAAGCAATGGAACAATAAGCAATAGAAGCTTCATAAAAGAAATATATTATATTGGATTGAGAAATTATAATTGAATTGTAATTTTTTCTTCATATTTTAACATTTTTTAGATTGTTACTGCTTCTCATCCATTCAAAATACTATTCAAAATCAGTCACAAAGTGAAAAATGTAGACCACCGTAGCCAAAAAATGTTTAGCTTGTGCTTCTAACAAAAAAGTGAATATCTGTAACCAATAACGCTTTGCTTCTGTTCTTTATTCTTTAGAAATCGTGTCAGGTTTAGACAGCACAGTTGCTTTAGAAATAATAAACTAAAGGTAATGTCTGTTTCACAATGTGGTTTCGCCTAAAGCAATAACTTTACTTTTTTGTAAGATGTGTCCGAGAAAACTGAAGACACATGCATTCTCCTTAATATGTTCCTCCTGTCACCTACAGAAGTGACAGCCTACCTAATTATATCTAATAAAGTAACAACCAGCAGTGGCACAGCAGCTATCTGAAGGAGAATGGCATTGACCTACAGATACAGGTGCCGCCTTTAGGCATTACTGCCTTTCAGTAGCACAGTGCAGCAAATAGATACAACAGCATATTCAAATTGAAGGAATAAGCTCCCTTACAGTCTTTAGATCAAGAAAACTCCAGTCATCTAATAAAAAAAGGCACAGACAAATGTTCTTTCACACATTAAAAGCGAATAGTTATTGGAACGAGAACCTCTGTATTCTTTTTTATGATATCACTTTAAGCTATTGCTTTGAATTGCAGACATTCCTTTGTCATGAAGGAAAATCAAAAATTCATCAGAAGTTGCTCTTTCTTCCTGTATTTTTGAGTTCACTGGGTTAGCAAGCTTTTTAAAAAGGAACCAACATTTGCAAAAGTTTGGGGTCCTTAAGCAATTATTAGAAGTATTGCTTGATGAAACAGAAGGTGCTGAAAACAAGCAGTAAACAAAGCATCTATGAATATTAAGACTTCTTCATATTAAAAAAAGCAATATGGATTTAATGTTTAGTTGGATTTCTTTGAACATTACTTAAGCAAAGTAAGTAGCACCTTTTAAGAGAAATAGTTATCATATTATAAACAATATTTTATCCTTGCGGATCTTTAGTCACAGTGAAGGAGATTCTATTAATACCGTTATCTCTTTTATCTCTTTAGGAAGAAAAGTAAAGAATTTGCTTACAGGTTATCTACTGCTTAGCATTGAATTACAGAAAATTTATATGACCATTGTAACAACTGTAAAAATATTACTAAAATTATATATATTTATTATCTGTAGTTCAAGTAATTAAAATGTGTTTTTTACCAGATAATGCCACACACTGCCCTGCTCAAATGGTTTCCTATAGCATTTATATTAATGGGACAAATTGTTTCTGGAAGGTGACACTGGGACCACATATAAATATATACACTTCTCAACATTATAATTGCAACGTTAAGAAGGAAAAGTCGTGGAATTATGGAAATAAAAGAAATGATAGACATGTTGTTGATGTGGAAATGATAAAAACAACATTTTCAAAATATCTTGATTTATTCGGTATCAAGTATGATTGCAAGGTTATTAATAGATGTCTGAGGAATGTTCTGCCATGCTGAATGCACTTGGGCACACAAATCATCAACATCCGCTGCTGGCAGCTCTCTTTGCAATTGCTGACCAATGACATCCCAGATGTGCTTGATGAGAGACAAGTTCGGAGATAACAGTTAGGCTATGTGCCCACGCTGCAGAAATGAAGCAGAAATTTTCTGCTTCATTTCTGCATGTCCTCTCCCGGATAAATGCATGCGGAATTCCGCACGCGTTTATCGTGCGTTTATCGCGCGATTTCCATATGAGGAATTGCCTTGCATTTTTTATTGCACTGCAAAGGCAATTCCGCTTGCGGAAACGCAAAATTAATGAACATGCTGCGGATTTTTCCCCGCAGCAAAAACGCTGCGGAAAAATCCGCCGCATGGGCATTGAACTTGCGTAATCACATTGGGGACCATGGGGGACAGATAACATAGCATTTCACAAGCGTTTACGCTGCGGAAATTCCGCAGCATATCCACTTGAAAAACGCTACGTGGGCACATAGCCTTATGGCATACTGCTGCATGGCATGATTTGAAACGCCTACCAAAGCAATCTGGTTGGCTTTGCCCAGTGTTGTCTCTGTGGCATTGACAACATGGGAGTTTGTACTTTATTCAGTGTATGTGCGCTCTGTAGAACACTCTTTTCGCATCCTCGTCCTCTAGGCAACTAAGTATGACATGGGTGGCACATGAACATATTCCATACATATTCCAGTACAGTTCAATACTCAACACTGTCATAACCAAGAGCTGGCACCTAGATACCTATAACCAGGGATGTGTCCTTCTGTCCGAAGCCTCTAAAGACTGGGCATGCTCAGTGAGCCATGACGACAATATGTCCAGGACAAGAGAGAGAGAAAAAGAGAGACAAATTTGTGTGATTACACCCTCGTATTATCAGTACATTATATAAACAGCCGTCAGCAAAAGTGATTACACTCCCCTGTATTCTCAGTACATTACATGTACAGCACACAGAGCAAGTGAGTACACCCCCTGTATTCTCAGTACGTTATACAATCAGCGCTCAGCATAAGTGAGTACACCCCCTGTATCCTCAGTATGTTATAGTATGTTATAGATACAGCTCTTAGCGGAAGTGAGAACACCCTACTGTATTCTCAGTTTGTTATATATACAGTGCTCAGCGTGAGAGAGCACACCTCCTGTATTCTCAGTGCGGGGGGAGGGGCAGGGGATGGATCTCTGCAGAAATAATGAAGATCTCCATTTTTTTTTCTCTTTCCCGCATTTACAGTGGGGAGGTGCAATCTGTCAGCCTATCAGCAGCGCACACACGAAGTGAACTGCTTTTTTTCACACAAGCAAGGGCATGTGTCATTGGCAGTGTATGTCACATGTCCTTGCCCTATAAGACCCACCATTTTCTCACTGCTGCAGCTGCGTGTTAGACGGCACCGCTGTTGCTGTGTGTGCTATACTTTGTTAATTTCAAGCCAATTTTCGCACAAATCTACAGATAGCTTGGGAGTAGGGAATAGTTGTGATTGTAGTCCTTTTAAGGACTAGGTTACATCATTTCCTATGACTTTTATCAGGCAGGTCTGTTCTCTTAAATAGATAGGTTGGGATTAAAGACTAATTGTAATTGCAGTCCTTTTCTGGGCTAGGTTACATCAGTTTCTATCACTTTTATCAGGCAGGTCTGTGCTCTTAAATAGATAGGTTGGGAGTAAAGACTAATTGTAATTGCAGTCCTTATGAGGGCTAGGTTACATCAGTTCCTATCACTTTTTGCCAGGCAGGTCTGTTTTAGTGCTGTGCAAGTTTTTTTTCACAGCATTAGGCTAAATCTAGCAAAGCAAATCCTTTTTGGCCTCTTGCAGTGTGTGTTAGTCAGTGGAGTAGCCTATCTGTGTTGCAAGCTACACCACCTGTGCATAGAATACAAATTTTTTTACTGCACCTAGTGAAGTAAAACCTTTTGGGCATAGCATCATTCTATTAGTCCATCTATACTAACCTCCACCGGGTTGCAAATTCAAAATAATTTTTTTCTGCATCTAGCTCTGAAAAAATATTTCGGCTTGCAGCAGTGTGTGGGACTTGTTCTATTAGTCCATCTATACTAACCTCCACCAGGTTGCAAATTCAATATAATTTTTTTCTGCATCTAGCTCTGAAAAATTATTTTGGCTTGTAGCAGTGTGTGGGACTTGTTCTATTAGTCCATCTATACTAACCTCCACCAGGTTGCAAATTCAATATAATTTTTATCTGCATCTAGCTCTGAAAAAATATTTCGGCTTGTAGCAGTGTGTGTGACTTGTTCTATTAGTCCATCTATACTAACCTCTACCAGGTTGCAAATTCAATATAATTTTTTTCTGCATCTAGCTCTGAAAAAATATTTTGGCTTGAAGCAGTGTGTGGGACTTGTTCTATTAGTCCATCTATACTAACCTCCATCAGGTTGCAAATTCAAAATAATTTTTATCTGAATCTAGCTCTGAAAAAATATTTCAGCTTGTAGCAGTGTGTGGGACTTGTTCTATTAGTCCATCTATACTAACCTCCACCAGGTTGCAAATTCAATATCATTTTTTTCTGCATCTAGCTCTGAAAAAATATTTCGGCTTGAAGCAGTGTGTGGGACTTGTTCTATTAGTCCATCTTTACTAACCTCCACCAGGTTGCAAATTCAATATCATTTTTATCTGCATCTAACCCAGCCAATACTTTTGGGCTAATACCACAGTTTGGCCACTCAGCTCTGCTCGGTTCCCATCCATTGTTTTTTGTGCAAACAACTCCAGAGTTGTGAATTAGTTAACCACAAAAATGAGTGGAAAAAGGCCTGCTGCTGGTTCAAAGGGGAATAGGTGTTTTGGGAAGGGAAAAAAAGGGGGTGTCCGTGGGGTAGGTGTTAAAGCAACAGTAACATCTGCAGAAGAAAGACCATCTTCCAGCCAAGCTAAGATTTCTACTTCTTTTAGCAGACAATGTGATAAGATCCCTTTCTTACTGCCACGCCAATCGCTACAAATTCCAGATGAGGCACAAAAACAGCAGGTGCTTCAACGGATATCAAGTGCTCCTTTAAGTGGGCTCTCCTCCACCTCAACTTCAACATCACAAATACTCCAGTCCTCAGAGGTGTCACCCCAATCGCACTTGCTTCCTCACAGCTCCCAAGTCTCCAGCTGCCCGTCTGAGTATGGGGTAGAACAGATGGTTGAGACTGCGGAGCTGTTTATTTATACTATAGCCTGGGAATCAGAGGTCGGCTCCAGAGCTTCTGTGAATCCAGACGAGGAAATGATCTGCACTGATGCCCAGAATCTTTATGAGTCGGATCCAGGACCAGACGCAGAAGGTTCTGACCATAATGTAGACCCTCGTTCCCAAACTGTAACTCCTGTTGGTGGAGACAATGAGGAAGACGATGATGAGACTCAAATACCTGATTGGAGCGACAACTTTAGTTTTTTGTCAGGGCAGGAAGAGGTTGGCTCTGAGGACGATGGGTGTGATAACACACAGGGTGATGATGACGAGGTTGGAGATCCCACTTACTGTCAACCCACAGTCAGTCAGTCGATGAGGTCAGCAGAGGAGGTGGAGGAGGATGCTAGTGACGACGAGGTCAGGTTGTGCCTTCCTGGTGTAATGCAGTGACTTGCTGGCATTATGGTAATGGTCCAGGATGTGTTTTACCTGACCATGTACCTTCCCCCTCAGGTGACTGGTCACATGACTGTGACATCAGCAAGGTCCTGTCAGCGTGTGTGTGTGTGTGTGCACGGGATGCATATATAAACCCTGCTTGATGGGAGACAGGTGTGTTCTGTGAGAGAGGCGTAAGGCCTGTTCCCGTGTGTGTGGGACACCGACCGTGTGAGGCCTAGTGAGGCCGAGTGAAGCCTGGTGCCTGAAAGGTCGAGACTGGATCCTGTGTGGATGCTAGTGGCCTTGAAAGGCAGAGGCTTGATGAAGAGTCCTGAAAGGCAAAGCCTGGATCCTGTGTGGATGTCAGTGGCCTTTGAGGGAACGACGGCTAGAGACCCCCACCTGGGAAGCCGCAAAGCCACAGTGGTGGCGGATTAAATGGACTGCAGCAGCTGAAACCCGGCAAAGGTAATACACTTTGTTATATGGACATTGATATGGACATTGCTATAGTATTACCTTGCTGAAGGCTGTAACTTGGGCCAATTGGGCCTGTCTGCTACTTGAGAGACTCCCGGATGTTAAGTGTGTAAACATGCCTGTGATAAACTAAGAAGGACTGTGTAATATGCGGTTTATGATAATCTAATAAACTGCTGTATTGAGAAAATACCGGAAGGACATTGCACGTGTGCTTAATTTACCCGGTGCCGCGAGTATCCCCCATTATGATGACTAGTGCTGCCTTACATATGGTTCGAGAATGTGGGCAACTGCAGCCCGGTTGCTAGCGGCAACGACAACCTGGTTGCTAGGGGCAACTGCAGTCCGGTTGCTAGGGGCAACTGCAGTCTGGTTGCTTGAGGCAACTGCAGCCCGGTTGCTAGGGGCAACGGCACAGGATGAGTGTGGATTAAAGCATCTGGCTGCAACTCGGTGGGGTTGCGAAGATTGACGTCGCACTCAAACCTGGTTTGCTGTGGCTCGGCGGGGCTCACGAAGTTTAAAGCATCTGGCTACAACTCGGCGGGGTTGCGAAGGTTGTCATCGCACTCAAATCTGGTTTTGCTGTGGCTCGGCGGGGCCACGAAGATTTTTCCGGGGAGAGCGGTGTGTGAATAGTGTCCTGAGGAAATGCAGGAGCAGATAAAAATGGCTGTGAAAGGAGCAGCAACTGAGTCTGAAGCTATTGAGTGATTAAAGCGATTAAAGTGCCTGTTAAAACCAGAGCAAGTATTTGAAAAACGTCTACTGGACATGAAACTGGACATGGTGCAGGAACCACAGGAGCTGTGGGCACCATATGGAATGGCGGCAGTGGACCATTCTATGAACTCTCCAGGGGCGCCAGTGTTGTCCCAGAGTGCCCGGGGAGGTGGTAAGAGCTGTTGTGAACTGAGTCCTAAGACTATTATTGATTTTTCTTGTAAAAATTCCCCTGCCGGTGTGGTTGTTAAAAAGGGGGCGGAGTCTAAAAAAGGGGCGGTTGTTCAAAACAGTGTGGAGGATAGAAAATCAAAAAAAATTACTGGTGGTGGGTTGGTACCTCCTAAAAATGACAATGTGACCATTGATAACGGGGTAGCTCCAGTAGAAGGGGGTGACGTCAAAGTGGGAGGTGACCTGTTAGTCCACAACACCATGGGGAGTGACACAGATACCGTAGCTGACGGTGACACTACGAAAGTAGAAGGAGAGGTCAGTCAGGAGGGGCTAGACGAGGTAAGAATGTCCCCATCTCGTAGATGGCGCAAGGGCCACAAAAAGGTTGCTCCTGTAGACTTGGCTGAAAATGAAAATAAAGAGAATGTAGTACTGTGTGCCTTTGCTTCAAGTGTGGATCCTCCATTAGAGGTAGAAGAGGAGGTGACGTTGCCAGTAGCAACCTCCGGTACGGTACCGAGTCAGAAGGATCTGACAGCCCTGAAAGAGGAGGCGGCCAGTCGTGACCAAGAGCTGGAGCCTATCGGCCAGCAGGGTCAGAGTGACGTGCAGCAATTATGTGAAAACCTGGGGAACGTGTCCTCAGACCAGTTGAACCTGGAGTCTGAACAGCAGAAAATACACCAGCTTATGAGGAACTGGCAGCGAGACGTGGAGCAAAGCCACGCGGAAATTAACCAGTGGAAGGAAATGTTATACGGAATTAAGGAGGACCGCCGCAAAATCAAGGAGGAGGTTTTTCAATTAGAGATTGACAAAGTGGTGTGTGAAGATGAGTTATGCGAGGTGAAAGATCGCTTCTCCCTGGTACAGTTAGAGCTGTCTGCCCTCAAAGAGGCGCTGCAGCATGAAGTTGCTGGGCGTGAACAAAACCTAGAACGACTGCGTGAACAGTTCCACCAGAAACTGTGACTCCAAGAAGGAGTGCGATGAAAAGTTCGGTAAGGAACTGCAACAACGTAGGAGAGATTATGAGGATCTCCTCAAGGTTAAAGTAAAACTAGAGGAGGATAAGGCAGGTGCAGAGCATGTGCGCCAAGTGGTTGAGACCACCCTGCAGGACACCCGTGATGAAAATGGTGATCTCCGCAGGAAGACCCTAGGTCTGGAAGCTCAGGTGAAGGAGTTACAGATGTTCTGTGATACTCTCCAGAGGGCGGTGACGTGCCTTAAGGAAACAGTCAGCAAGATGGAAGCTGAGCGGAAAAAGATGGAGGAGTCTATCAGAGAAGCCACAGACCAGGGCCAGGAGTTGGCCGCTGGTGATGGGAGGTATGAAGCAGATACCTCCTCGAGTGATGTGAGCTCGGATGATTCGGTGGATGTAGGAGCTGAGATCAAGGAGCTTAAGGAGTCGCTACAAACCCATTGGAAGCAGGAAGAGCTTCAGAGACGGGCCGCTGAGAGGCAAGTGGCGGAGCTAGAGGAAGAAGTTTCCGAGCTCAAAAGTCACCTGACAAAGTATCACTCAGTGAACGAGGCCTTCTTGGAGAAGGAAAAGGGCGAACACGTTGCACTCACTCCCTTATACCATGAGAAGGTGGACCTGAGGAGAGCTAAGAGAGTGTTAACCACAGATAAATATGAGGTGGAAGTGGTCAAGACGAAAATTTGTGAATTTGTAGCTGTGAGTCAGCTCAGGGGAAGCATACAGGGTGAAGAAGCTGGAGGTCAGTTGTCCCTGAAACCTGAGCTGGTTGATCGTCTGGAAACCACTGTTGAGACGGAAACGTCTCCGTACAAGTGCCTCGTAGATGTACCCGAGGATTTGAGGGAAGAATGCACCAGTGAGTCTGTGCATGAGGAGTTTAAGAAGGCCGTGGGAGCCTGTAAGGTGTACTTGACCTCAGAAGCTAAACAGCTGGTGGTCCTGTCCACGACCAAAGTCACAGTGAAGAGGGTGGCTATCCTAAATGACATGCACTGGCGATGCAACCGCACAAAGCGGTTTCTCCGGTTGCAGACGGAACAAGCCGTTAGACAACTGGAGTTGATGAGGAAAGCTCACAGTATGCGTAAAGAGGTAATCCGGGTGACTCATGTTCTGGTGAGGAAGCTCATTGGGAGAAATGGTCGAGCCATGCAGATGATGGTCAAGAAGTCTGGTGTGGTGAAAGTAAGCAGTCCACGTGATCGTCAGGACTGGATGCCAGACGAAGACGGCATGGTATCATTCTTCGCTGTAGGAACAGAAGAAAGCCTGGGATATATGCGCATGCTGTTGGAGTACCGAGTGACCTACCCGCGAGAGGTAGAACAGTTGAATCTCGCTAGACTGCGAGTGGATAGACAGCATCATCTGAGTAGCAGAAGATGGCAGCCGTCTACAAATTATGAGACCAGACAGAGAAAGGGCCCCCTAAATAACAGAACAGCTATAGCTGGAGTTAGGGACCTTTCAAGATGTCCTGAGAGTAGTGGGCGTGGGTTTAGAGGTAGTGAGACCTCCAGTAACTCAGGTTTGAGCAGCCCATATAAACGACCCAATAGAGGATGGGACAGTACGGAGTCGAATCGGACCTTAGATACCAGGGCATGTGAGTCACACCACTGTATGACTGACCGCTGGGAGCGGGGGAGACCTGACAAGGTTACGACTGACCGCTGGGAGCGGGGGAGACCTGACAAGGTTACGACTGACCGCTGGGAGCGGGGGAGACCTGACAAGGTTACGAATGACCGCTGGGAGCGGGGGAGCTCTGACAAGGTTATGACCCGGAAAGGTGGCCTGACGAAGTCAGTGACAGTGACAAATGGTAGGTCCCTAAGGTATGGGCTAATGTCATTGACTAATGTTCCAGGGGCTGAGTAGCACAATTGTAAAGTACATGGTCTCTATGTGAACTGGGGGTTATAATGTCATTGTGTATATTATGTGTTCAACCCCACAAGTTTGAACAGAGCTGGGGGTTATAGTGATTGTGTATATTATGTGTTCAACCCCACAAGTTTGAACAGAGGGGGGGGATATGTAATGCAGCGACTTGCTGGCATTACGGTAATGGTCCAGGATGTGTTTTACCTGACCATGTACCTTCCCCCTCAGGTGACTGGTCACATGACTGTGACATCAGCATGGTCCTGTCTGCGTGTGTGGGTGTGTGCACGGGATGCATATATAACCCCTGCTTGATGGGAGACAGGTGTGTTCTGTGAGAGAGGCGTAAGGCCTGTTCCCGTGTGTGTGGGACACTGACCATGTGAGGCCTAGTGAGGCCGAGTGAAGCCTGGTGCCTGAAAGGTCGAGACTGGATCCTGTGTGGATGCTAGTGGCCTTGGAAGGCAAAGGCTTGATGAAGAGTCCTGAAAGGCAAAGCCTGGATCCTGTGTGGATGTCAGTGGCCTTTGAGGGAACGACGGCTAGAGACCCCCACCTGGGAAGCCGCAAAGCCACAGTGGTGGCGGATTAAATGGACTGCAGCAGCTGAAACCCGGCAAAGGTAATACACTTTGTTATATGGACATTGATATGGACATTGCTATAGTATTAACTTGCTGAAGGCTGTAAATTGGGCCAATTGGGCCTGTCTGCTACTTGAGAGACTCCCGGATGTTAAGTGTGTAAACATGCCGGTGATAAACTAAGAAGGACTGTGTAATATGCGGTTTATGATAATCTAATAAACTGCTGTATTGAGAAAATACCGGAAGGACATTGCACGTGTGCTTAATTTACCCGGTGCCGCAAGTATCCCCCATTATGATGACTAGTGCTGCCTTACACTGGACAGAGACGTAGTACTGGAAGCACGTCAACAACTGCATCCTCAAACACAACTCTGCCTCTCACCACAAGTCGTGGTGGCTCTTCAGGTCGCATGGGTGTAAATCCTTGCATAGCCTGGGCATTTTTTTAGATCGATAAAGATGACCCAACACGTGTTATCTGTAACATTTGTCAGCAAAAGCTAAGTAGAGGCCAAAAAATACATAGTTTGAGTACTTCATGCATGAACCGGCACATGGATATGAAGCATAAGTTGCAGTGGGAAGCTCACTGTGCTACAATGCGGCCTAGCCGGCCGGGCCAACCACCGTCTGCCACATCTTGTGCATCCGCGGCCTCTTCATCCTCTGTGACAGTGGGGACAGCAGTCACACCTGTTTTGGGACGCAGACCTGCCACCTCTTTACCCGCAACAGCCAGCGTGATTGTCAGGTCATCATTTTCTTTGGAGGTGGAAACACCAGCTGGTGTTGAGCACTGTCAGACATCGATAGCACCACCTTTGGATCAAGGCAACCTAACATGTCCACCAGCATTTTCCTCACAGACCGGCAGTTTGCCGGGGACACCCTTCTCAACCCCTTCTAAGCACAACAGCCAGCCCTCGGTCCCTCAGATGTGGACAAGTAAAAGACCATTTCCTCCTAGCCATGAGAAAGCTAAGAGGTTGAATTTCACCATCTGCAAGCTCTTGGCTACAGAAATGCTGCCTTTCCACCTAGTGGACACAGAGGATTTTTGAGACCTTATGTCCGGCGCAGTGCCTCAGTACCAGATGCCCAGTCGGCACTACTTCTCAAAGAAAGGTGTGCCTGCGCTCCACCAGCATGTCGCACACAACATCACCGCTTCTTTGAGAAACTCTGTGTGTGACAGGGTGCATTTCACCACAGACACTTGGACGAGTAGGCATGGACAGGGGCGTTACATGTCGCTGACTGGGCACTGGGTAACTATAGTGACAGCAGGACAATGGGCTGCTGTCCAAGTCTTGCCGATCCCACGAGTTGTGCGTCAATCCTCTTTATCTCGAAGTTCCTCCACTGCTTCTGCCTCCTTAACCTCCTCTCGGTCCTCCACCTGCACCCAAAGCCTGTCTGGTCATGCCACAAGCTTTCTAACTGCGCAGAAGGGATCCTGCACACCTCCTTACTATGCTGGCAGGAGGGCTCAACGTCATCAGGCGGTTTTTACTTTGAAATGTCTGGGAAATGTGAGTCACACAGCTGAGGAGTTGTGGTCAGCTCTGGAGAACCAGTTTCATGAATGGTTATCTCCACTGGACCTGAAACCTGGGAAGGCCGTGTGCTGCAAACCTGGGTGCGGCCCTTCGCCGGGGCAATGTCACACACGTGCCTTGTCTACAGAAGTCGTTGGGCCTGCGACTTCACCGCCTAAAATGCGATGTGCCTACCCGGTGGAATTCAACTCTGCACATGTTGCAGCGACTGTGGCAGCACCGACAAGCCCTGGTGCAATACGTTCTGACGTATAGCCTGGGCCAACGAGATCCATAGGTGGGGCAAATCACGCTGGAGGAGTGGTCTCATATCAGGGACCTATGCACCCTTCTGCACAGATTTGAAATGGCGACGAAGATGTTTAGTGCTGACGAAGCCATTATCAGCATGACTATTCCGGTGATTTACATGCTGGAGCACATGTTAAACAGAATTCGGAGTCAGGTGGTGGCACAAGAGGAGGTAGAGGAAGTAGAGGAGGAGGAGTTGTATGCGGAAGGGCTAACATCTGCAAGGTCCAGACAGTCGGCAGCACCAAGGTGGCAGGCATGTGAGGGTGGGGGATATGGTTTTACCAGGGCGCATGGTAGCAGCCAAACTAGTGAGGAAGGTGCAGGAGCCCAGGAAGAAGTGGAGGACGAACTGATGGAAGACTCATCAGATGAGGGAGACCTTGATCACATTTCTGTTGTGCGAGGTTGGGGGGAGAGGGCAGAGGAAGGAAGCATGATTGTTACCTCACCACCAACACAACAGGAACTTGGTGCTCCTGGATGCGCAAGACACATGAGTGCCTTCTTGCTGCACTACCTGCAACATGACCCTCGAATTGTGAGAATTAGAAATAATCCTGACTACTGGGTTGCCACACTCTTAGATCCCTGGTTCAAAAGTAAATTTGCAGAAATTTTTCCTGCCATAGAAAGAGATGCATGCATGCAGGAGTATCAGCAAAGACTGTTGCAGAATCTTACATGTGCTTTTCCCCAAAACACCAGTGGTGCACGTAGTGAATCTCACAGTTCCAAATTGCCAACCGTGGGACCGTCGAGTGTTCAGCACTCAAAACGTAACAGAAACACAGTATCTGCTGGTAACATCAATTTTGCGGAATCATTTCACCACTTTTTTAGCCCATCCTTTGCAAGGCCACAGGAGACAAGAAGTCTGACACATAGTCAATGCCTACAGACGATGGTACAGGAGTATCTCCAAGTAAACATTGAAGCCATGACTGTGTCACTGGACCCTTGCTCTTTTTGGGCTTCCAATCTGGATAAATGGCCGGAGCTCGCCACTTACGCCTTGGAGATCTTGTCATGCCCCGCAGCCAGCGTTCTGTCTGAACGTGTGTTCAGCGCTGCTGGTGGTGTGCTGACAGATAAGCGCACGCGGCTCTCCACTGATAATGTAGACAGACTCACGTTAATAAAGATGAACAAATCATGGATCCGAAATTACTTTTCTACCCCTGTGTCATCCTGGGGAGAGTAACAGCTTGATGATTTGTTAAAATCACCTCACCAACCGTTTTAAACTTTCAAATAACTAATCATGTTTATCTCTATCTTGGCTGGAAAATAATTTGGGCCTTGTAGCAGTGTGCAGTACTGAGTCTATTAGGCAATCTATACTAAACTCCACCAGATTTAAAATTACTAATCATGTTTATCTGTATCTTGGCTGGAAAATAATTTGGGCCTTGTAGCAGTTTGCAGTACTGATTCTATTAGGCCATCTATACTAAGCTCCACCAGCTTTCAAATGAATAATAATTTTTAGCTGCATCTAGCCCGGAAAATAATTTTGGGGCTCCTAGATGCGCAAGACACATGAGTGCCTTCTTGCTGCACTACCTGCAACATGACCCTCAGATTGTCAGAATTCGAAATAATCCTGACTACTGGGTTGCCACACTCTTAGATCCCCCACACTCTTCGATCAACCTTTTCATTTTAATAAAGAACAAAAAAATGGTCATTTTTGAAATTATAAGCATTAGCAGGTTATTAGAAACTGAAATCAAACAGTTTTCAACTCAAAACTTTATTCTAGGTGATGTTACATTTGCACATAGGACCCCTTGTTCTAAAGGAGCTTCTGAACTCTCTCGTCCATTGAATTTGTCAGGTGTTGGATGGTTTCTGCTTCAATTGTTTTGCATAAGGACAGAATACCCTCCCAGAGCTGTTGCTTAGATGTGAACTGCCACCTGCCATCATAGACACTCCTTTTGATGATGCTCCAGAGGTTCTCAATGGGGTTGAGGTCAGGGGAGCATGGGGGTCACACCATAAGTTTGTCCCCTTTTATGCCCATATCAGCCAGAGATGCAGATGTGTTATGTGCAGCATGAGACGGTGCATTATCATGCATGAAAATGATCTTGCTGCGGAATACACAGTTCTTCTTCTTGAAACATGGCAGGAAGTGCTGTTTGAGAAACTCCACATACATTATGGAGTTCATCTTTACCCCTTCAGGGATCCAAAGGGGCCGACAATCTCTCTCCCCATGATTCCATCCCAAAACATTACTCCACCTCCTCCTTGATGGCGCCGTAGCCGTGTTTGCATGGGGTGTCCATCAACTAGCCATCCTCCACTCCATCCATCTGGACCATCGAGCGTTGCACGGCACTCATCGGTGAACAAAACAGTTTTGAAGCCAGTCTTCATGTATTGTTTGGCCCACTGGAGCCGTTTCTGCTTGTGTACAGTGGATAGAGGAGGTCGACAGGATGGCTTACGCACAGCTAAAAACCTCTGAAGGACCCTGCATCTTGTTGTTCGGGGGACGTTGGAGGCACCAGCAGCTTCAAAAACTTGTCTGCTGCTATGACAAGGCTTTTTTCCGCTGCTCTTTTAACCTGACGCAATTGCCTCTAGGAAAGAGTCCTTAATTTTCCCTTATCAGCACGCACACATGTGTACTGTGAATCAGCTACATACTTCTTGATTGTGTGATGATCAGGATGAAGTGTCTTGGCAATGTTGATTGTAGTCATGCCTTGACCTAAACACTCCACAATTTGTTGCTTCTCAGCAGCTGACACATCCTTTTTCTTTCCCATTTTGGCAGAAAATGTAGGCTGCTTAATAATGTGGGAGAGCCTTCTTAAGTAGTCTTGCCTTTCATTGGACACACCTGCCAAACTAATTAGCACAGGTGTCTGCAATTGCTTACATTGATATAAAGAGCCCTGACACACATCACCATCAATGAGTTTAACTGACAAACAAAAAAATTCTTACCTTATCACTCCTAAACACTTTTTGCATAATAATTTGGAACACAGTGTACATGTGCTTTTCCACAAAACACAAGGGGTTCACGTAGTGAATCTTACAGTTCTAACTTGCCAACCGTGGTCTGTAACATAGACGGGAGAGGTCTCTATGAATACGAATTCCTAAGTATTTGATACCCTGTGAGGGCCAGGCAAAGGGAAAGTTGGACGGGATGGAATCCTGTATGGATTTGGGGAGGGAGACATCGATGGCCTCAGACTTCGCTGCATTGATTTTAAAATTTGACCATGTAACAAAGTGATCTATTTCAGCCATAACAGCAGGGATGAATATATGTGATTGAGTGATATATACTAGGACATCATCAGCAAATGCAGAGCACTTGTACTCGGTGCCTCCCACCTCAATCCACCTAATATTGGGGTTATGGCGAATTGATGAGAGCAGGTGCTCTATCACTAGGATGTATAAGAGAGGGGACAGAGGACATCCCTGCCTTGTCCCATTGGTGATTATGAAAGGTGATGAAAATGTTCCATTTATCTTCAGCCTAGGTGACGTATTGCGATACAGGGCCATGATTTTGCCTATAAAAGGGTCCCCTAGACCCCTACCCCAAGCTTTATAAGAGAATAATATATGGCGTGCCAGGAGACTCTATGGAATGCTTTCTCAGCATCCAACGAGAGTATCTAATTACAAATTTTTAGCTGCATCTAGCCCAGGAAATACTTTGTGCCTAGTAGCAGTGTCTGCTTGTCAGTGGATTATCCCAGCTGTTAAGCAAGCTACACCACCTGTAGTTTGGACACTTAATTTTTTCAAAGGAAATGGTTCGGGCCCCCGGGACACTCAGTGAAGAGCATCGGGGAGGCACCCCAAGACACAGGGGCTGGGACTGGCGGTAGGACGCCTTGCGGTGGACCGCCAAGCTCGATCCTTATAAAAGCTTTTTAACTGCAGCAGCTTTAGTGGACGCTACTGGAGCTGGATTTACCGTGGCTGCTGGCATGAGACTTGCCCTTCAATAGATCCTTGTAAAAGGATTTAAAGTGTACTCATTCAAATTAGAGAGACAATTTAAATTAAAAAGATTAGACCTGCCTCCACCGCAGGGGGGCTCGCTCGACCCACCAGCGGACAGGCACCAGTATTGCGAGAGGGGGGCTGGCCGTCAGGGTCCACCGTGGCTCTGGCATAAACCCGGCGACACGGAGGTCGCACGGGCAGGAACGGACGGGCGGTGTCGGCTTCTCACTTTTTGGATTTTAGAAGGGCATGACATGCCTATATCTGTGTCTCCCCCTCCTTTTACTCCTCCACCTCTTTTCTTTTCGCATGACTATATGTACTTGTCACTTTTCCATGTGTTAGTTGTGTCTTCTGAGCAGTTTATCAGATTTTGGACATCTTTGAAGGTGTTTTCTATGTGTTTCTATGTGTTTTTGTTTGCCTGCCATTGGTTTTAACGGTGTTCGAAGGTGTTCGACGAACAGTTCGACGAACAGTTCGGCGAACATACGGGTGTTTGATGAACCGAACCGAACTCGAACACTACGGGGGTGGCTCAACACTAATTCTCAGTACATACAGCGCTCAGCAAAAGTGAGTGCACCCCCCTGTATTCTCAGTACGTTATATATACAGCGCTCAGCATAAGTGTGTACACCCCCCTGTATACTCAGTACGTTATACATACAGTGCTCAGCATAAGTGAGTACACCCCCCTGTATTCTCACTATGTTATACATACAGCTCTCAGCGCAAGTGAGTACACCCCCTTTATTCTCAGTGCATTAAATATACAGCGATAAGCGTGAGTACACTCCCCTGTATTCTCAGTACGTTATACATACAGTGCTCAGAATAAGTGAGTACACCCCCTGTATTCTCAGTATGTTATATATACAGCACTCAGCGTGAGTAAACCCCCTGTATTCTCAGTACGTTACATATACAGCGCTCAGCGTAAGTGAGTACAGCCCCTGTATTCTCAGTACATTATACATGCAGCGCTCAGCAAAAGTGAGTACACCCCCCTGTATTCTCAGTACGTTATATATACAGTGCTCAGCATAAGTGAGCACACCCCTCTGTATTCTCAGTACGTTATATATACAGTACTCAGCGTAAGTGAGTACACCCCCCTGTATTCTCAGTATGTTATACATACAGCTCTCAGCGCATGTGAGTACACCCCCTTTATTCTCAGTGCATTAAATATACAGCGATAAGTGTGAGCACACTGCCCTGTATTCTCAGTACGTTATACATACAGTGCTCAGCATAAGTGAGTACACCCCCTGTATTCTCATTACGTTAAATATACAGTGCTCAGCGTAAGTGAGCACATCCCCCTGTATTCTCAGTACATTATACATACAACGCTCAGCGTAAGTGAGTACACCCCCCTGTATTCTCAGTACGTTATGCATACAGTGCTCAGCATAAGTAAGTACACCCCCTGTATTCTCAGTACATTGTATATGCAGAGCTCAGTAAGTTAGTACACCCCCTGTATTCTCAGTACGTTATACATACAGTGCTCAGCGTGAGTACATCCCCTATATACGCAGTATGTTATATCTACAGCGCTCAGCATAAGTGAGTACACCTCACTTTATTCTCAGTACGTTATACATACAGCGCTCAGCGTGAGTACAACCCCTTGTATTCTCAGTATGTTACATCTACAGCGCTCAGCGTAAGTGAGTACACCCCCTGTATTTTCAGTACGTTATACATACAGCTCTCAGTGTAAGTGAGTACACCCCCCTGTATTCTCAGTATGTTAAACATACAGCTCTCAGCGCAAGTGAGTACATCCCCTGTATTCTCAGTGCATTAAATATACAGCGATAAGCGTGAATACACCCCCCTATATTCTCAGTAGGTTATACATACAGTGCTCAGCATAAGTGAGTACACCCCCTGTGTTTTCAGTACGTTATATATACAGTGCTCAGCGTAAGTGAGCACACCCCCTGTATTCTCAGTACGTTATACATACAACGCTGAGCGTAAGTGAGAACACCCCCCTGTATTCTCAGTACGTTATACATACAGTGCTCAGCATAAGTGAGTACACCCTCCTGTATTCTCAGTACATTATATATACAGTGCTCAGTAAGTCAGTACACCCCCCTGTATTCTCAGTAAGTTATACATACAGCGCTCAGCGTGAGTACATCCCCTATATTCGCAGTATGTTATATCTACAGCGCTCAGCGTAAATGAGTACACCCCACTGTATTCTCAGTATGTTACACATACAGCGTTCAGAGTAAGTGAGCACCCCACCCCTGTATTCTCAGTACGTTATACATACAGCGCTCATCGTAAGTGAGTACACCCCCCTCTCTTCTCAGTAAGTTGTACTTACAGCGTTCAGCGTAAGTGAGTACACCCCCTTGTATTCTCAGTATGTTATATCTACAGCGCTCAGTGTAAATGAGTACACCCCCCTGTTTTCTCAGTACATTTTACATACAGCGCTCAGAGTAAGTGAGTACACCCCCTGTATCCTCAGTATGTTATATATACAGCTCCCAGCGTAAGTGAGTACACCCCCCTGTATTTTCAGTGCACTAAATATACAGCGTTCATTAAATCATATGCAACAAGAAAGAAGTATGTATGGACAGGGATCACCAATATTTAATCATATACTTTTATTGAACAAACAACTAGACAAACTTTCCAAAAATTAAAAACATTTAAAAAGCACAAGGCTTAAATGTTTCAACAAGGCACACCACAATATTGTGTGGACTAAACCTCAAGCATAGGGTCATGGTAAATACAAGCTGGCACACTCCAAAGTTGTAACAATATACCTAATACCCACTTGGAATACAAGGTAAGGCAAAGGACATAAGAAGTGATACTCACAATAATACAATCTATTATGCGTAGGCACAACCATATTTAGTAAAATGGAGAACTTTTACCTGGGAGAAATGCCCATAATGTCATGCATGTGGTGTATACAAAGATACAAAAAGAGGTAAAAAAGGAGAGACTCCCAACCCTACGCGTATTGCCACTACCGGAGTGGCTTCATCAGGGTAGGAAATAATGATTGTGAAATTCGTCTAGTGAAGTATTTTATATATCATTAAATAATTACCTTAAACAGTATCAGCTGAGGAGAGCCGCAGTCAGACCGGCCGCCATGGTGCCCATGTGCATGAGCAGTGAATCAGAACAGAGGAATACAGGGTAATGACCGGGAAGTGAAATATCAACAGTTCCGAGTCAAACATAAAGTATAGGGTGCACTACATGCATGCGCAATGTTTAGGAAAGTGCATAGTGCGCATGCGCTCCCTCTAAAGCACACTAGTCATCTCCTTATAGACATATGCCCAGGCCAATAGACAGGTATAGCGCGTGTCTTGGTTTCAGTGCATGCATGTTTAGCGTTCAGGACGTATCCATGGGGATCAGCAGAAATCTGATAGACTGAAGGCGCCCAGATATGTATACATAGATATCATTCCAAAGATCCCGGTCATATGTGTGTACATGTCCATAATTCAGAGCGCATTTCAATGAATAAGATATTAAATAGATGAAACATTATACTGGACGTCCTAATAAACAAACCCTATATTGTTAGTGAAACATATACATAGTCATCCAGAGTTGGTGTCTGTCAAAACAAATTCTAATGACATTGGCTGCTAATACTAAAAGTATATATTTATAGATATGTGATAATTCAGCCAATGTCAGAAAATAATAATAAATATATAAAATAAATAACAGACCAACATTTTTTGGTGAATAGTTTAGATGCCAATCATAAGTAGAATAATGGGCCCTATCTACAAGACCTGGAATTAAATACAAGATGGAGTTATTGACAAGTACCAACCATTCAACCTTGCATAAAATAAGACTAAAGTGTCAAAAATTCATATAGCCTCATGATATTGCAAAAGTTTTTATTATTGTTGTTGTTGTATTTTTTTTTTATACATATGTCAATAAAAGTAGTTCGCTCCATCAGACTGGGAATAGAAAGGGACTGCCGTATCATCAAGATAAGTGTAGAAAGAGCATGCTTTCACGAGGAATATGCAATGCACGCCCCATCCAAGAGTGAATAGTGTGCTCCCCATAAAAAAAAAAAATATTCTTTTAAAGATCAAAGGTGAATATCATCATTAAGTCCAGGCGAAAACCCGTAACAAAAAAAATCGTAACAAAAGATTTGTATCAAAAAATTCCTGTCCCCACCCCTTCCCTTCCTTCTTCCCCACTCTCTCCCTCCCCCCACCACTGATCCCCCTCCGCCCGCACCCCCCACCACCAAGTGGCAGAGGAGTGGGGAGAGTGGAGTGGGGGAGGGGAAAGGTAAAAAGGAAAAAAAATGGTCAGAATTTATCAACTGACTTAAACAGTACCAGAAGTAGGGGCATATATGTATGAACTGGACAAAAACCTTCAAGAGAAGGTCACATAGGTTACTACATGGTTGTACCCACACCATATAACATAAAAAAGTATGCTGTACCACAATACAAATGGCAAGTATATAAATTCAAAAACACAAGATCATTTATGTCCAAAGTGTATAAATGAGAGAATATCCATTTATGCCGAAGAAGGTCCAGAAGGAGGGGGCATGCCTTATCAGGTAAATATGTGCAAGATATAGTAAGAGGTATAATGGTGCCCGCAAGAGTTTCAAAACATAGAGGCATGAAAGTTATCTTGATCTATAGAACCCTGTAAAATGAAGTTCTTCATTAATACCATATGGGGCTAGACTATTCAACCTGAAAATCCATTGGGACTCTTGTCGTAGAAGGTTTGGTACAATGTCCATATTTCGGATGTTCTTGCGGACCGTTTCCAAATCCACAAGTCAAATATTCTTTGGTCTGCCCTTATGAAAGTCCAGAAAGTGTGCAGCAATTGAGGCAAGTGTCTTGCCCTTCTCCCGGTCTTTCTCAGTCGTATTGATGGTAGATATATGTTGCTGAAACCGGCGTCTCAATTCCTGTGTGGTCTGTCCCACATAGATTTTAGGGCAACCACAAATGATTGCATAGACAAGATTAACTGTCTTGCACTTACAGTATTCCCGAAGACGTGACTGTTCAGGGAGAATGGAGAGAGAAATGTTATCAGCAGCCAACATAAATGGACATACCGTGCATTCACCACAAGGATAGGTACCCCGAAATTTGAAGCCCCTATTCAAGGAATGAGTGGGGCGTCTATAGTGGCTAGTTACTAAGCAATCCTTCAGGTTATGAGCCCTCCTAGCAATAACTCTTGGTTTGGTGGAAATTATGTTAAGGAGCTTAGGTTCCCTTGATAGTATCCCCCAATTCTTAGTGACAATATGGTAGACATCCTGCCACTGGATGTGGTATGTGGTTATAAGATTAACGGTCCCCTAATTCTTCAGCATTTTGGTATAAAGGTCTCCTTCCTGTCAATATCCCTGGAGAATTGGTATGCCCCAGATATAACCTTAAGGGGATAACCTCTGGCAAGGAATCTTTGTGTTAGGTCCCTAGCCAGTAATTTGAAGTCTTGTTGTTAACTACAATTCCTCTTAAGCCTCAAAAACTGTCCTTTAGGTATACCTTTTTTGATATGGGCAGGATGGAAGCTAGAGAAATGAAGTACGCTGTATGTTGCCGTAGGTTTTCGAAAGAGAGTCGTGGTGAGGGTTGATCCAGTCAGAGTAATCTTAAGGTCCAAAAATTCTACAGAGGAATATGAGTGATTCGATATTAGAATGATATTCCAAGGGTTGTCATTAAGTATATCAAGAAAAAACAGACATTCCTTCAAAGGACCAGACCACAGCATGAGGATGTCGTCAATATAACAATACCATCCGATAACATGCTGTTGAAAATGGTCCATCCTTCGTACTTTTGTCTCCTCCCACCACCCCAAAAAGAGGTTTGCATAAGCAGGGGCACATCTTGCCCCCATCGCGGTTCCAGACTCCTGTCGGTAAAATACATGGTCGAACACAAAATAGTTATTTTATAGTACCATATGCAACAGATCCAGGAGAAAGGAATCATGTGATCTCATACCTGTGGTGTGTACATCCAAAAAGTGGGAGACAGCATTTATGCCCAAATAGTGTCCAATATTCGAATATAAAAACTCCACGTCCATAGTGACCAACAATGTATTCTCTGGTAGATTTAGGCCATCCAGTTGCTGTAGAAGGTATGTGGAGTCTCTAACAAAAGATGCCAAAGATGAGGCTAGAGGTTGCAGAAAATGATCTAAATAGACACATGGGCGTTCAAAGAGACCCCCTATCCCCGATATAATGGGCCTACCTGGGGGTTCCAACAGGAACTTATGCACCTTTGGGAGCATATAGAAGGTTGGGGTAGTAGGATGGTAATTAGTTAGAAAATCAAATTCCTTTTTACTGATAATCCCTTGCCGTAATGACGAGGCCAAGAATCTATCCAACTTGTATTTAAAGGAGGAGGTGGGATCTGAGGGGAGACGTTGATAGTAAGTTGTGTTGGTCAGTTGCCTGCTGGCCACTTTCAGATATAGATTCATAGGTCACAACACTACGTTTCCAGCCTTATCTGCATCTTTGATCACAAAGGCATCATTGTTTTTTAATTTGCCTTTTCCTCCAGCAATGATAAATTGCCCTATTTGCAAGTATCAATTTTAAGTTTTTATATATCCCTGTAGACCATATCAAAAAAGATCTGGACTGCAGGAAAAAGGGAGAAGGAGGGAATAGCGTGTGACAGCAGTCTGCCATGAAAAGGAGATCTCTTACCAGGGAGTTGTTCATTTTCAATCATAAGGTCGACCAGATCACGAAATACTCCTCTCTCATCATTCGGCAGGGTGTAAATTATTGAGGGCTGATGATAAAGAAGTTTAAAAGTAAGTTGCCTACAAAATAAATATAAATCCTTTGTAAGTGTGAATTTGTCGAAGGTGTTCATTGGTGAAAAAGATAAGCCCTTAACGAGTAGGGCTTCCTCCTCGCATGTAAGGGCGTATGATGACAAGTTAATGATATGTAAATTACCTACATCCTCCTTGTGAGCTATCTCCTCTTGTTCCTGTTGGACCTTGTATTCCTCTTGCAAGTCGGGGACCACTCCCTGTAACGTCTGTTCCTTTTCCTTAGATTTGGTAGATTTTTGTTTGCCCCTCCGGCCGCGACATCTATGTCGCTTAGTTCCGATGATAAAAAAAAACGCTTGATGACAATTCCGAAGTTGTGGCTAAAGATTTCGGGATATCCCTAAATTTATCTTAAGGTTTATTTGATCCCCCAGTTCCAGTGTTTCTCTGATGTGACCACTTATAGGCCCGCTTACTATCAAAATCACCCCTATCACGTTGGAATTTCTGTGTCTTCCTTTTTATAATTTCTGTTTCTAGCTGATCTATAATTTTAGCTCAAAAGGAGCCACCTCCTTAACAGGATCATAGCTTTTCATCAAGCCCTCTTTCAATTTAATGTCACTCTTTACACGATCCATTAGTTGTTTATCATGTGTAATTAGCATATCCAAAATAATATTAGAGCCCTTAAGTAAACCTGCTTCCTATGTATTCCTGAAATCCTCGTCCACCTCCCAGGCTGGGAATATTTGTATCCTTAAATCACGGGGAACAATTTCCGTCCTCCTGAATTCATCCAAACTTTTGATATTCCACCAAGTTTTCGTTAATAATTAGTGATGAGCAAGCACTAAAATGCTCGGGTGCTCGATGTTCGGGTCGAGCACATTGGAATACTCGGGTGCTCGACCCGAGCAACAAGCCCAATGTAAGTCTATGGGAAGCTCAAGTATTTTTCAGGCGGCTCCCCCCGGCGGTCTGCAGAGGGCCTAAAAATTGCCCAAATTGATGGGAACAGTGCTCAAATGACATGGGAACAGCATGGGGAAGACCCCTGGTAGCATTTCTGACTCCCAGGTCACTTCTGTCAACAACGTTGTCAGAGGTATTACGCCACTTTTACGGACTCACAATAAAACATACCAAAACGAAACCAAAATGGAATTTCCTGGGAAATATGTTCAGGAACATCTTTTCCAGGGTAATGACTTGTATATAAAGCAAAATAACCAAAAACAAAAATGTTCCTCTACACCTTGGGCTATGTTCACACGTAGCGTTTTTGATACGTTTTTTTTCACTTTTGCATTGCTTTCAACCATGACAAATGCATTCACCAGGAAATGTCATTTTAACATTTTACAACCTTATCTGGCCATGTGGTGTGTGAGATATCATCAGACACATCGTGTTTAATTTATGAAGGAGGGACTCTGAGCGTCACAAAGCCTATTTTTATAGGGCCATCAGGCGGCCTTTACTATTCTTAAAGGGCCAGCAGTCAGCCCTCACTATTCTTGGAGAGCCATCAGCCGGCTATGTTTTATTGTTCCCATTACTAAAGAGTGGGTCTCCTATACTGTTATTGCATATGCAGTGTGCCAGGGCTGGCAAAAATTTGGACGCACCCCAATACCACTTTGAAAATTTGGATGCACCCGAATATCCCTTTGAAGAGACTTAGAGGAGGGCCTCCTGAAAACAATATTCCCATTATTAGGAAGTAGGTCTCCCATTGTGTTTGCCTATGCAGTGAATGCAAGGGTTGCCAAAATTTGGAGGCACTCCAGTGCCCCTTGGAAGAGACGTGGAGGTCAGACGTGGAGGTCAGAGGGCCTCCTGAAAACAATGTTCCCATTATTAGGAAGTGGGTCTCCCATTTTGTTTGCCATTGGGCACTCCAATGCCCCATGGAAGAGACGTGGAGGAGGGACTCATAAAAAAATGTTCCCATTAGAAAGGAGCGGGCCTCCTATACTTGTAATGCCCATGCACTAAGTGTATGGGCTGACAAACATTTACCCCTGGGGGGTATACATGAACATACTGGATAAAAAATTTTTTTACGGGCATCATAAACACCCTTTAAAAAAATTATGTGGGTGTTGCATCACGGACCACGGTCACCCTGGTGATATGGTGGTGGAGGATGAGGAGAAGGAGGAGGACAAGAGCAAATAGCCAAAATCAGGAAGCGTATACCCATGTCTGGGTGTGAAAAGGTGCATGGGAATTCACCTCCCAAAAAAAGATACTGGATTTGAGTTTATGTTACGCTGCTATCATTCGGTGGTGTTGAGAAATCTGGCCCAATCCAGCCCTTGTTCATTTTTATAAGAGTCAGCCTGTCAGCATTTTCAGTTGACAGGCGGATGCGCTTATCAGTTATAATTCCACCAGCGGCACTAAAAACCCGCTCTGATAAAACGCTGGCGGCAGGGCAGCACAGGACCTCCAAGGCATAGAGAGCCAGTTCATTCCACGTATCCAGCTTGGATACCCAGTAATTATAAGGCAAAGAGGAATCACGGAGGATGTTGGTACGGTCGGCAAGGTACTCCCTCAGCATCTTCCCAAACTTTGCACTCCTTGTGATAGTACCCCGTGCCTCAGGGCCTGTGCGATGGGAGGGGCTGAGAAAACTCTCCCAGGACTTTGACAGTGTTCCCCTGCCTCTGCTGGATTGAAGTTGTGTCTCTCTCGCCTGTACTCCTTGGTTGTCCAACGTAGTGTGCCCTCTGCCGCCAGCATTTTCAAATGGGATTTTGTTTAATAGTTCTGCAACAAGGGCCTTCTGGTACAGCCCAATTTTTGTAGACGTGTCCGCCTCAGGAATAAGAGATATAAAGTTCTCCTTGTAGCGTGGGTCTAGAAGTGTCACCAACCAGTAATGACTTATATGTGATCTGTGTGACTGAGAAAACAGAGTTCTAAATACTTGGCCTGTAGGTAACTAGTTTCAACAGCAAACTGGTGTGAATTGCTTCACTGACACACTGAAAGAAATTTTTAATGGAGGTCAGAAATGACAGTATTTTCTGACAACGTATATGTGATCCGTGTGACGGAGAAAACACAGTTTTGAATAGCTGTATTTCTAGCGCTGTAATATGGAAAGGACCTGGCTATATTCTGCAGTGCCAACAAGAAAATGGCGCAGAAAAACTGTGTTCTCTGGATTGCTTTTTAAGCAAATAATGAGGATTAAGATCCAAAAAAAAGTATTCCTGGCCCCTGAGACCTGGGTCTTTGTATAGAAATATCTAACAGCAGCAGAAGGCAGAATTGGAATGGAGCCTCTTGTGCTATATGCACTGCAGTCTGCTATATACACCGCCTGCCTATACACCCTGCCTGCCTGATATCTCTGCAGATGGATTAGTCCTCAGAAGAACTGTTTGTTAAGATGGATATGTGTAATGTACGGTTTTTCTCCCTACACTACCTAATACACAAGCAAATCTCTCCCTGACGCAGCAGCACCTCTTCCTACTCTGCCTGATTCCGGAGTGATTGTGATGAGCACAGCGGCCCCAGGTCTGATATAGACCCGATGACGCTGTGCGGCCAGCCAATCACTGTAATGCCACAACCACCATGGCTACGGCATTACAGTGCATGGCAGGCAATCCCTGCATGTTGATTGGCGCTCTAAAGAGCGCCAAACATGCTGGGAGGGGACCCGAGCTCCCGCCCGAGCAACCGGGAAATACTCGGCGAGCTCCGGTGAACTTAGAAACTATAATTAAATCGTATGCAAGAAGAAAGAAGTATTTATGGACCGGGATCACCCATATTTATTCATATACTTTATTGAACAAACAACTAGACAAACATTCCATAGATTAAAAACAGCATTCAGCGTGAGTACACCCCTCTGTATTCTTAGTACATTATGCATACAGTGCTCAGCATAAGTGAGTACACCCCCTGTATTCTCAGTGCTTTATAAAAACAGCGTTCGGCATAAGTGAGTACACCCCCTGTATTCTCAGTACGTTATATATATAGCGCTCAGCGTAAGTGAGTACACCCCCCTGTATTCTCAGTACGTTATACAAACAGAGCTCAGTGTAAATGAGTAAACCCCCTGTGGGCTCAGTATGTTATAGAAACTGCTCTCAGTGAGAGTACAACCCTTGAATTCTCAATTCGTTATACATACAGCGCTCAGCGTGAGTACACCCCCCTGTATTCTCAGTACGTTGTACATACAATGCTCAGCGTAAGTGAGTACACCCCCTGTATTCTCAGTACGTTATACATACAGCGTTCAGCGTAAGTGAGTACACCCTCCTGTATTCTCAGTACGTTATGCATACAGCGCTCAGCGTAAGTGAGTACACCCCCCTGTATTTTCAGTATGTTATACATACAGTGCGCAGAATAAGTGAGTATGACGCGCCCCTGGGCCTGTGTCGCGCTGCGTTGCGCACGCGGGAGCTTACCCGGAGCCGGATCTGTTGAGGGTTGTAGTCTCGTGGCGGTGACCCGGTCCGTGCCCAGGGAGTCAAACTGAGCGGCGATGTATCAGCGGTAGATGTTGGACGACTACGCCACCCGTTGAGTACAGCTAAGGAGCTGCTGCTGCAGGGCAGACCGCTGAGGCCGGTGGTAGGATTGTGCAGCGTGATAGTATAACCCCCAACGGGAGGGGTATGGCCTCAGGGCAGCCGACGTGGATGATGGGGGTAGCAGGAACCACTCGGAGACGGTACGGTGTAGTTCAGGGTCTTTACTGGTGACAAAGATAGACCCTCCCGGAGTACTGGCTAGCGATTGGGGCCTGGTCAGTCCTTGAGCAGATGGGATCTCCCCTGGCCAGGCGGAGTTGTAGGCCTCCCAAACTAACTGTACTCTTCTGGCTACCTTGCTAGAGGCGGGTATAAGTAGCCCACGTCCCTCAGTGTACCGTGTGGTGCTCACCCGTATGGCCGGCGACTCGGGGCCTTCGGGTTTCTTGGCCAGAGGACCTGGAATCCCCTGCCTGACGGATTCTGCTGCTGGGTAAGGATTAGTCCCCACAGCCTCGGACTCCGGGTCCGGTAAGAAATCTTCTCAGTCAGGGCGAGCTCTGCAGCTGCCAGCCCCTGACTCCTTGTAACACTGCTCCCACAGAGCTCTTGATGTTCTGTTCCTATATTTGCTTCTTTTCTCTGTCTCTACTTCTTCTCTACTCACTAACCCTGCCTCAGCCCCAGTTTTATATAGGGGAAGTTCTTCCCCTCCCAGGACTGTGCAAGAGGTGTGGCATGCATAGGATTCCTGACCAAGAGACCTCCCACCTGCTCTCAGACGTAATATCTCTATCACTGTGGCAACCAGACCCCTGGGGTGTCACATTCCCCCCTAGTGAAATTTAGTACTCCGGGACTAAACATATTTTAGAAAAACATAACAAGATATAACAATAACAATACAATAAAGAAACACATATAGGTGGTCACGGCATGTCCGTAACCGGGTGCAGTCTTTGAAGAAAGCAAGGTGTCCATTTCACCAAAACAGGGAGACGTAACCAGGTAGGGGTCTGTCCTGCCCCGAGTCCTTAACAGTCTTTAGTCCGTCCTGGGTTACGCTCCAACTATGTACACAGGATTCCCGGTAAATCCACCAAAGACTCCTATAAACAACTAGAAACACATAATTATACACAAGCAACAAGAAAAACAGGTAACCACAAATAAAACAATTTATACACTTCAAATCCTCCAACGTGCGGGTAACTGGCCTCTAGTGGCCCTAGTGGACCTACGGAGCTGACTGTCTGGCCCTGAACTACAGGGTGTAGGAGCTGTCAAGGGTAAATTGGGCAGCTGTCTATGGGCCCTTTGGCTCACTAGGGATATGGCAGGCTCACTGCAAGCAGAGGGTTGATCCTCCTGATCTGCTGGTGTGGGGTCTTCTGCCTCCTGGACCGGCTGTTCTTCCAGCTCTACCTGTTGCTCCGTAGGTGCTTGGGATGCTGGTTGGAGGAAGGTGAGTACGGGTACCACAACTGCACCATTGACTTGAGTCCAAGACCGAGGGAAGTTTCCGAGCACAGTACTAACCATATCTTCCCTTTCCTCTACGGGTCGATGGTCTTCTTGTTCCTCTTCAGGGTTCCGTAGCAGTTCAGGACACTTCTTCAGGTGATCCCGGGATACAATGGCTGTGGTCTCCCCTCCGTCTTTACTGATGGTACAGACCTTCGGGTTCTCGTGGCTTGAGGGCAGTACGGTGTACGGGTCCTTCTCCCACTGGTCATCCAACTTGTGGAGCCGTCTTTTCCTCTTCAAGACCTGCTCTCCGGGCACCAGGGGAACAGCGGGAGCATACTGGTTGTAAGTTTTCTCTTGTCTCTCCCTAGCCTGACAGAGACTTCGCTCCACGCTCTCCTGTACTTTCCGGTACTGCTGCTGCCTCTCTGTGTCCCAGTCTGCTTCTGGTGAAGTGTCCTCGGGTGTCAGGACTCCCATTTCCAGGTCAACAGGTAACTTACCAGGTCTCGCCCTCATTAGGTAAGCCGGGGTACAGTTGGTGGAACCTACCGGGAAGTGGTTGTATAGGTCCACCAGATCGGGCAGCTTCTCAGGCCACAGACTGCGTTCTTCCAGGGGCAACGTTTTCAGAAGATCCATTACCACCTGGTTCATTTTCTCACAAAGTCCATTAGTTTGCGGATGATAGGGTGTCGTCCTTATCTTCCGGCAGCCATACAGATTGCAGAATTCCTGGAAGATCTCCGCTTCAAAGGCAGGTCCCTGGTCCGTCAGCACTTGGTCCGGGTACCCGTGTGGACGGCAGAAGTGCTGCTGGAAGGCTCTAGCTGCTGTTTGAGCCGTTAAGTCCTTGACGGGGACGACAACCAAGAACCGGGAGTAATGATCCACGATGGTTAACGCGTAGACGTAGCCACTTCTGCTTGGGGTCAGTTTTACATGATCCAAGGCTACCAGTTCCAACGGCTGCCGGGTGACGATGGACTGCAGGGGAGTCTTCTGGCTGGCACGGTCCTTCCTCCTCAGGTTGCACGGGCCACAGTCTCTGCACCACCTCTCGATGGTTCCCCTCATGCCTACCCAATGGAACCGCCCGCGCAGCAGCAACTCCAGCTTCTTCCATCCGAAATGCCCAGCTCCATCGTGGTATGCCTCCATCACCATGGCTGCGTCTCGTCGTGGCACCACTACTTGCCAGATTAGTTCATGCGTCCGGGAGTTAACCATCCTGCGGCACAACTTCCCCTTGTAAAGGAACAGTCTACTCTTTTCTGCCCACAGTTGCTTGGCTTCCTCTGGAGCGTCTGGGTCAAGGCGAGCCTCTGGCCGAGTCAGCATCTCCTTCACCAGCCGGACGGCAGGGTCACTGTCTTGCGTTTCCGCCCAGTTGTAGTGAGGTAAGGGGTTAAGCGTAGCGCCTTGCTTACTCCTTACCCGATGGGAATACTGGATAGTCCCATGACGGTGAAACGCGGGGAGTTCGACTTCTTCCAGTCCCTCTGGATCTTCTCCTACGTCCGGTAGGTTTGGCATCCTGGACAGGGCGTCCGCGTTGGTATTGGAGCGTCCTGCCCGGTATTTGATGGTGAACTCGTAGTTGGACAGGCGGGCCATCCATCTCTGCTCTAGGGCACCGAGTCTTGCCGTGTCCAGGTGTGTCAACGGGTTGTTATCCGTGTACACGACGAACCGGGAAGAAGCGAGGTAGTGCTTAAAGCGTTCGGTGACTGCCCACACCACTGCCAGGAACTCTAGCTTAAATTAGCTGTAATTCTCAGGGTTTCTTTCGGTGGGTCGCAGTTTTCGGCTGGCGTAAGCGATTACTCGCTCCTTCCCCTGCTGGATCTGGGACAACACGGCTCCTAGCCCGATGTTACTTGCGTCGGTGTAGAGGATAAAGGGCTGGCTGTAATCCGGGTACGCCAGGATTTCATCCCCCGTGAGGGCCATCTTCAGCTGGCGGAAGGACTCTTCTTCCAACTTCTCCCATCTGAAGGGCGGCTTCTGGTTCTTGGCCTTCCGGGACTGGCCTATCAGGAGGTCCTGCATAGGAGCTGCCTTTTTGGTGAAACCGGGGATGAACCTGCGGTAGTAGCCTACCAACCCGAGGAACTGCCGCACTTCCTTTACACTGGAGGGACTTGGCCATTCCTTAATTGCGGTGATCTTATCAGGGTCGGGAGCCACTCCGTCAGCGCTCACCACGTGTCCCAGGTACTGCACCTTTGGTTTCAGGAGGTGACACTTGGAGGGTTTCACCTTTAGGCCGTAGCTTGCCAGAGCTTCGAACACTTCCGCCAGGTGTTTCAGGTTGTCCTCATAAGTCTTAGAATATACGATGACATCGTCCAGGTACAACAGGACCGTCTCGAAGTTTCTGTGGCCCAGACAGCACTCCATTAATCGTTGGAAGGTTCCTGGTGCGTTGCAGAGTCCGAACGGCATACAGGTAAACTCGCTAAGTCCCATCGGGGTGGTGAATGCGGTCTTCTCCCGGTCCGCCTCTGCTACAGGAACCTGCCAGTACCCACTAGTGAGATCCAAGGTAGAGAAGAAGTTAGCAGATCTTAAAGCAGCCAAAGACTCCTCTATCCTTGGTAAGGGGTACGCATCCTTGTGTGTGATACGGTTGATTTTCCGGTAATCTACACACATCCTCATGGTGTTGTCTTTCTTTTTGACTAAGACTAGTGGAGCTGCCCAGGGGCTACAGCTATCCCTGATCACCCCAGCCTCCTTCATGTCTCTAAGCATCCCCTTGGCGTGTTGGTAGTGTGCAGGGGGTACGGGTCGATACCTCTCTTTTATGGGAGGATGGTCTCCCGTGGGGATGTGGTGTTCTACCCCCTTGACTCGCCCGAAGTCTAACGGGTGTTTACTAAACACTCTCTCGTACTCTTGAACCACCCGATAGACTCCCTGTTTCTGGTGTGAGGGAGTGGAGTCAGTACCCAAATGTAGTTGCTGACACCAGTCCTCCATTGTTTTCTTAGAGCCGTTACCTTCCTCCGGGTGAGATGGAGGCAAGGGTTCCACAGATTGTATAGCATTTTGGTTAATGGTATATAATTTGGCTAGCGTGGCATACCGGGGCAGGTACACTTCCCTCTTCCCGATATTGATTATGCGAACGGGCACCCTCCCATGGCGTACATTAACCACCCCCCGTGCTGTCAAGATGGTGGGCCTACTGTCTGAGTAAACTGGTTCTACCATTGCCTGGTAATCTCTACCTCCCAGACCAATAGCTGCCCGGCACCAAATCATCATTTCACTTTTTGGGGGCATGGCAATAGGGAAAGGGTCACACATTCTCACGCTACCAATCTCACCGCCGGAGAGTTCCACCTGTTGCCGTCGCATCAGTGCCCGGATCTCTTTTTGGAGCACTCGCTGCTCGCCGGAGCTGGCATTCTTGGCAACCTGCTGTAAAAGGAAAATCACCTCTGCAAGACAATTTTCAATTACATTAGTTCCTAGAGTTATCTTTGGGTGACTCTCGTGTTTGTCAATGTCTACAATGATCAGTCCCTGTGCTGCCAGTTCGACTCTACCGATTTTAATGGTCACCTCTTTAAATCCAATCTGTGGCACGGGCTGACCATTGCTGGTGATGATACTCAAGTCGTCGTCAGGGTAGCGGGTGATATCCGAGTCATTCCAGTACTGCTTGAAGAGCACGTACGGGATGGTGGTGACCTGTGACCCAGTGTCCAGTAGGGCACTCATAGGAATGCCATCCAGTACCACGGGTAAGACTGGACGTCCTCCCACATATTTGTCGCGCCAGTTCGATGGGCCTGGTGATCTTTTTCCTGGGGGTTGGCCCTGTACCCCAGGTTGTGCCAGTTTAAAGGACAGTACCTTGCCATATGTCCGGGTTGATTGCAGCGGCGGCAGATGGGTCGTCCGTCCTCGTTGTATCAGTCGCTGGGTCTCCCTCTGGCCGGTGGGGTCCTCCTTGGTCGACGCCACGGGATGTCCTCCGGTCCGGATGCCAGCTGGATCTTCCCTGGAGTGGAAACCTGTAAAGACTGCACAGTTCGGGTTAGCGCAGCAACGCTTTTAGCTAGCTCTTGGACCTGATGGTGCAGGTCTGGAGCCGGGTCATTGTTCAAAGCCTGCGCATCAGCTCCCACAGGCCCTGCCGACAAGGGTGCCGCCTCCTGGTGGTAAGTGGTAGTGGGGCGTCTGTGGGTCACAACGCCACCTGGTGCCGGTTCTCGGAGCACCCGGATGGCTCTGTCCTTGAACTGTGCAAATCCCAGATGAGGGTCCTGTAAAGCCATTGCCTGCAACTGGGTTCGGTGGGCATTGCAATATAAACCCTCTATAAATTGTTCAGTCAACAGCCTGTCCTCGTCTCCCACGCCGTCAGGGTCGGTCTGCTTAATGGCTTTCAGGGCCTCTTGTAGGTTCAGGGCATAGTCCCTTATACTCTCATGTGCTCGCTGCTTGCACCCGTAGAATCTAAGCTTGATCTCGGCTGAGGTGCGGGTATCAAAGGTGTCCCTCAGCCGGGTTAGTATCCCTGCGACAGTCCTCCCCCCAGGTGGCCAGGACTTTACCTCCCTTCGGGCTGCCCCAGTTAATTGGGCCACCAGGATGCTCACTTTTTGCTCTTCTGTGAGGGGGTACACCTGGAAGAGGCTATCCAGCTTTTCTCTAAAGTCATGCAGGGTATGTGACTCCCCTGAGTACTGGGGTAGCCAGGCCGCTCCCGGGATATAGGGCATGGTGAAAGGCATGACTGCAGCAGCGGTGGCGCTGGCGGGGGTTGAGGCAGTGAAGCTCTCCTCCGTATCTGACATCCTCCTCCCCCCTAGTGGACCGTGGCCTACCTTGCGATGATCCTCTTCCGTAGGCCGCGGCTCCGCAGTAGATCGTCAGGGTTGAGGACCTTCCGTCGCGCTCCTGTGACGTCGGCGTCTGCTGGGCTCCTTCCAGGACCTTACGCGACGTCCGGACGTGAGGCGGGGCTTCAGTTCTCGCGCGCTTTCGGAGTCCACGCCGATCTTCTTCCCGCGCGACGTCTTCAAGATGGCGTCCAACGGCGGGAAAACTCCACGGAAGGCGGGAAGAAGGCTGAAAATGGCGCCGGATGGCGGGAATCTTCACCGATGGCGGGAAGAAGGCTGAAGATGGCGCCGGATGGCGGGAATCTTCACCACAGGTAAGTTTGAACAGTCTTTTTCAGGCACGCAGTACCTGGTGGTTGCGGGCACGAAATCCTGCCGACTACGCCAAAAGTTGACGCGCCCCTGGGCCTGTGTCGCGCTGCGTTGCGCACGCGGGAGCTTACCCGGAGCCGGATCTGTTGAGGGTTGTAGTCTCGTGGCGGTGACCCGGTCCGTGCCCAGGGAGTCAAACTGAGCGGCGATGTATCAGCGGTAGATGTTGGACGACTACGCCACCCGTTGAGTACAGCTAAGGAGCTGCTGCTGCAGGGCAGACCGCTGAGGCCGGTGGTAGGATTGTGCAGCGTGATAGTATAACCCCCAACGGGAGGGGTATGGCCTCAGGGCAGCCGACGTGGATGATGGGGGTAGCAGGAACCACTCGGAGACGGTACGGTGTAGTTCAGGGTCTTTACTGGTGACAAAGATAGACCCTCCCGGAGTACTGGCTAGCGATTGGGGCCTGGTCAGTCCTTGAGCAGATGGGATCTCCCCTGGCCAGGCGGAGTTGTAGGCCTCCCAAACTAACTGTACTCTTCTGGCTACCTTGCTAGAGGCGGGTATAAGTAGCCCACGTCCCTCAGTGTACCGTGTGGTGCTCACCCGTATGGCCGGCGACTCGGGGCCTTCGGGTTTCTTGGCCAGAGGACCTGGAATCCCCTGCCTGACGGATTCTGCTGCTGGGTAAGGATTAGTCCCCACAGCCTCGGACTCCGGGTCCGGTAAGAAATCTTCTCAGTCAGGGCGAGCTCTGCAGCTGCCAGCCCCTGACTCCTTGTAACACTGCTCCCACAGAGCTCCTGATGTTCTGTTCCTATATTTGCTTCTTTTCTCTGTCTCTACTTCTTCTCTACTCACTAACCCTGCCTCAGCCCCAGTTTTATATAGGGGAAGTTCTTCCCCTCCCAGGACTGTGCAGGAGGTGTGGCATGCATAGGATTCCTGACCAAGAGACCTCCCACCTGCTCTCAGACGTAATATCTCTATCACTGTGGCAACCAGACCCCTGGGGTGTCACAAGTACACCCCCTGTAATCTCAGTACGTTATACATACAGTGCTCAGCGTAAGGGGGCACACCCCTGTATTCTCAGTACGTTATATGTACAGTGCTCAGCGTAAGTGAGTACACCCCCCCTGTATTCTCAGTGCATTAAATATACAGTGATAAGCGTGAGTACACTCCCTGTATGCTCAGTAAGTTATACATACAGCATTCAGCGTAAGTGAGTACACCCCCTGTATTCTCAGTACGTTGTACATACAATGCTCAGCATAAGTGAGTACACCCCCTGTATTCTCAGTACGTTATACATACAGCGTTCAGCGTAAGTGAGTACACCCTCCTGTATTCTCAGTACGTTATGCATACAGCGCTCAGCATAAATGAGTACACCCCCTGTATTCTCAGTGCTTTATAAAAACAGCGCTCGGCATAAGTGAGTACACCCCCTGTATTCTCAGTACGTTATATATATAGCGCTCAGCGTAAGTGAGTACACCCCCCTGTATTCTCAGCACGTTATACATACAGTGCTCAGCATAAGTGACTACAGTGCTCAGCATAAGTGAGTACACCCCCCAGAATTCACAGTACGTTATACAAACAGAGCTCAGTGTAAATGAGTAAACCCCCTGTAGGCTCAGTATGTTATAGAAACTGCTCTCAGAGTGAGTACAACCCTTGAATTCTCAATACGTTATACATACAGCGTTCAGCATGAGTACACCCCCTGTATTCTCAGTACGTTGTACATACAATGCTCAGCGTAAGTGAGTACACCCCACTGTATTCTCAGTACGCTATACATACAGCGTTCAGCGTAAGTGAGTACACCCTCCTGTATTCTCAGTACGTTATGCATACAGCGCTCAGCGTAAGTGAGTACACCCCCCTGTATTTTCAGTATGTTATATATACAGTGCGCAGAATAAGTGAGTACACCCCCTGTAATCTCAGTACGTTATACATACAGTGCTCAGCGTAAGGGGGCACCCCCCCGGTATTCTCAGTACGTTATATGTACAGTGCTCAGAGTAAGTGAGTAAGCGAGTACATCCCCCTGTATTCTCAGTGCATTAAATATACAGTGATAAGCGTGAGTACACTCCCTTTATGCTCAGTAAGTTATACATACAGCGTTCAGCGTAAGTGAGTACACCCCCCTGTATTCTCAGTACGTTGTACATACAGTGCTCAGCGTAAGTGAGTACACCCCCTGTATTCTCAGTACCTTATACATACAGCGTTCAGCATAAGTGAGTACACCCTCCTGTATTCTCAGTACGTTATGCATACAGCGCTCAGCGTAAGTGAGTACATCCCCCTGTATTTTCAGTATGCTATACATACAGCGTTCAGCGTAAGTGAGTACACCCTCCTGTATTCTCAGTAAGTTATTCATACAGTGTTCAGCGTAAGTGAGTACACCCCCCTGTATTCTCAGTACGTTATACATACAGTGCTCAGCGTAAGGGGGCACACCCCCTGTATTCTCAGTACGTTATATGTACAGTGCTCAGCGTAAGTGAGTACACCCCCCTGTATTCTCAGTGCATTAAATGTACAGTGATAAGCGTGAGTACACTCACTGTATGCTCAGTAAGTTATTCATACAGCGTTCAGCGTAAGTGAGTACACCCCCCTGTATTCTCAGTACATTATACATACAATGCTCAGCGTAAGTGAGTACACCCACTGTATTCTCAGTACGTTATGCATACAGCACTCAGCGTAAGTGAGTACACCCTCCTGTATTTTCAGTATATTATACATACAGTGCGCAGAATAAGTGAGTACACCCCCTGTATTCTCAGTACGTTATACATACAGTGCTCAGCGTAAGGGGGCACACCCCCTGTATTCTCAGAATGTTATACATGCAGCGCTCATCATAAGTGAGTACACTCCTGTATTCCCAGTACGTTATACATGCAATGCTCAGCATAGGTGAGTACATCCCCCTGTATTCTCAGTACGTTATACATACAGCGCTCAGCGTAAGTGAGTACACCCCCTGTATTCTCAATACATTATACATACAGCGCTCAGCGTAAGTGAGTACACCGTCTGTATTCTCAGTACGTTATATATACAGCGTTCAGCATAGGTGAGTACACCCCCCTGTATTCTCAGTACGTTATACATACAGCGCTCAGCGTAAGTGAGTACACCCCCCTGTATTCTCAGTACATTTTGCAAACAGAGCTCAGTGTAAACGAGTAAACCCCCTGTAGACTCAGTATGTTATAGAAACTGTTCTCAGTGTGAGTACAACCCTGGAATTCTCAATACATTATACATACAGCGTTCAGCGTGAGTACACCCCCCTGTATTCTCAGTACGTTGTACATACAATGCTCAGCGTAAGTGAGTACACCCCTGTATTCTCAGTACGTTATACATACAGCGTTCAGCGTAAGTGAGTACACCCTCCTGTATTCTCAATACGTTATGCATACAGCGCTCAGCGTAAGTGAGTACACCCCCCTGTATTTTCAATATGTTATACATACAGTGCGCAGAATAAGTGAGTACACCCCCTGTAATCTCAGTACGTTATACATACAGTGCTCAGCGTAAGGGGGCACACCCCCTGTATTCTCAGTACGTTATATGTACAGTGCTCAGCGTAAGTGAGTACACCCCCCTGTATTCTCAGTGCATTAAATATACAGTGATAAGCGTGAGTACACTCCCTGTATGCTCAGTAAGTTATACATACAGCGTTCAGCGTAAGTGAGTACACCCCCCTGTAATCTCAGTACGTTGTACATACAATGCTCAGCGTAAGTGAGTACACCCCCTGTATTCTCAGTACATTATACATACAGTGCTCAGCGTAAGGGGGCACACCCCCCTGTGTTCTCAGTACGTTAAACATACAGCGCTCAGCATAAGTGAGTACACCCCCCGGTATTCTCAGTACATTATGCAAACAGTGCTCAGTGTAAGTGTGTACACCCCCATATATTCTCAGTACGTTATATATACAGCGTTCAGTGTAAGTGAGTACACCCCCCTGTATTCTCAGTACGTTATATATACAGTGCTCAGCGTCAGTGAGTACACCCCCTGTATTCTCAGTGCATTAAATATACAGTGATAAGCGTGAGTACACTACCTGTATTCTCAGTAAGTTATACATACAGCGTTCAGCGTAAGTGAGTACACCCCCCTGTATTCTCAGTACGTTATACATACAACGCTCATCTTAAGTGAGTACACCACCTGTATTTTCAGTAAGTTATACATACAGCGTTCAGCGTAAGTAAGTACACCCCCCTGTATTTTCAGTACGCTATGCATACAGTGCTCAGAATAAGTGAGTACACCCCCTGTATTCTCAGTACGTTATACATACAGTGCTCAGCGTCAGTGAGCACACACCCCTGTATTCTCAGTACGTTACACATACAACGCTCAGCGTAACTGAGTACACCCCCTGTATTCTCAGTACGTTATACAAACAGCGCTCAGCGTAAGTGAGTGCACCCCCCTGTATTCTCAGTACGTTATACATACAGCACTCAGCGTAAGTGAGTACACCCCCTATATTCTCAGTACGTTATACATACAGCGCTCAGCGTAAGTGAGTGCACCCCCCTGTATTCTAAGTACATTATACAAACAGCGCTCAGCGTGAGTACACCCCCTGTATTCTCAGTACGTTATACATACAGTGCACAGCGCAAGTGAGTGTACCCCCTGAATTCTCAGTATGTTATACATACAGCGCTCATCGTAAGTGAATACACCCCCCTGTATTCTCAGTACGTTATACATACAGCGCTCAGCGCGAGTACACTCCTTATATTCTCAGTACATTACATCTACAGTGCTCAGCATGAGTACACCCGCTGTATTCTCAGTACGTTATATATACAGCTCTCAGCATAAGTGAGCACACTCCCCTGTATTCTCAGTACGTTATATATACAGTGCTCAGCGTAAGTGAGTACACCCACTGTATTTTCAGTGCATTAAATATACATCGATAAGTGTGAGTACACTCCCCTGTATTCTCAGTATGTTATACATACAGTGCTCAGCATAAGTGAGTACACCCCCTGTATTCTCAGTATGTTATATATACAGTGCTCAGCATAAGTGAGTACACCCCCTGTATTCTCAGTACGTTATATATACAACGCACAGTGTAAGTGCGTACACCACCCTGTATTCTGAGTACATTATATATACAGTGCTCAGTAAGTGAGTACACCCCCCTGTATTCTCAGTACGTTATACATACAGCGCTCAGGGTGAGTACATCCCCTATATTCGCAGTATGTTATATCTACAGCGCTCAGCATAAGTGAGTACACCCCCTATATTCTTAGTACGTTACATACAGAATTCAGCGTAAGGGAGTTCACCCCCCTGTATTCTCAGTACATTATACATATAGTGCTCAGCATAAGTGAGTCCACCCCGTATGTTCTCAGTACGTTATATATACTGTGCTCAGCGTAAGTGAGCACACCGCCCTGTATTCTCAGTACGTTATACATACAGCGTTCAGCGTAAGTGAGTACACCCTCCTGTATTCTCAGTACGTTATGCATACAGTGCTCAGCGTAAGTGAGTACACCCCCCTGTACTTTCAGTATGTTATACATACAGTGCGCAGAATAAGTGAGTACACCCCCTGCATTCTCAGTACGTTATACATACAGTGCTCAGCGCAAGGGGGCACACCCCCTGTATTCTCAGTACGCTATATATACTGTGCTCAGCATAAGTGAGTACACCCCCAAGTATTCTCAGTGCATTAAATATACAGCGATAAGCGTGAGTACACCCCCAGTATTCTCAGTACGTTATACATACAGTGCTCAGCGTAAGTGAGTACACCCCTCTGTATTCTCAGTACGTTATACATACAATGCTCAGCGTAAGTGAGTTCACCCCCTGTATTCTCAGTACGTTATACATACAGCGTTCAGCGTGAGTACACCCTCCTGTATTCTCAGTACGTTATACATACAGTGCTCTGCGTAAGTGAGTACAACCCCCGGTATTTTCAGTATGTTATACATACAGTGCGCAGAATAAGTGAGTACACCCCCCGTATTCTCAGTACGTTATGCATACAGCGTTCAGCGTAAGTGAGTACACCCCCCTGTATTTTCAGTATGTTATACATACAGTGCGCAGAATAAGTGAGTACACCCCCTGTATTCTCAGTACGTTATACATACAGTGCTCAGCGTAAGGGGGCACACCCCCCTGTATTCTCAGTACGTTAAACATACAGCGCTCAGCATAAGTGAGTACACCCCCCTGTATTCTCAGTACATTATGCAAACAGTGCTCAGTGTAAGTGTGTACACCCCCATATATTCTCAGTACGTTATATATACAGCGTTCAGTGTAAGTGAGTACACCCCCCTGTATTCTCAGTACGTTATATATACAGTGCTCAGCGTCAGTGAGTACACCCCCTGTATTCTCAGTGCATTAAATATACAGTGATAAGCGTGAGTACACTACCTGTATTCTCAGTAAGTTATACATACAGCGTTCAGCGTAAGTGAGTACACCCCCCTGTATTCTCATTACGTTATACATACAACGCTCATCTTAAGTGAGTACACCACCTGTATTTTCAGTAAGTTATACATACAGCGTTCAGCGTAAGTAAGTACACCCCCCTGTATTTTCAGTACGCTATGCATACAGTGCTCAGAATAAGTGAGTACACCCCCTGTATTCTCAGCATGTTATACATACAGTGCTCAGCGTCAGTGAGCACACACCCCTGTATTCTCAGTACGTTATACATACAACGCTCAGCGTAACTGAGTACACCCCCTGTATTCTCAGTACGTTGTTCAAACAGCGCTCAGCGTAAGTGAGTGCACCCCCCTGTATTCTCAGTACGTTATACATACAGCACTCAGCGTAAGTGAGTACACCCCCTGTATTCTCAGTACGTTATATATACAGCGCTCAGCGTAAGTGAGTGCACCCCCCTGTATTCTAAGTACATTATACAAACAGCGCTCAGCGTGAGTACACCCCCTGTATTCTCAGTACGTTATACATACAGTGCACAGCGCAAGTGAGTGTACCCCCTGAATTCTCAGTATGTTATACATACAGCGCTCATCGTAAGTGAATACATCCCCCTGTATTCTCAGTACGTTATACATACAGCGCTCAGCATGAGTACACTCCTTATATTTTCAGTACATTACATCTACAGTGCTCAGCGTGAGTACACCCGCTGTATTCTCAGTACATTATATATACAGCTCTCAGCGTAAGTGAGCACACTCCCCTGTATTCTCAGTACGTTATATATACAGTGCTCAGCGTAAGTGAGTACACCCACTGTATTTTCAGTGCATTAAATATACATCGATAAGCGTGAGTACACTCCCCTGTATTCTCAGTATGTTATACATACAGTGCTCAGCATAAGTGAGTACACCCCCTGTATTCTCAGTATGTTATATATACAGTGCTCAGCATAAGTGAGTACACCCCCTGTATTCTCAGTACCTTATACATACAACGCACAGTGTAAGTGCGTACACCACCCTGTATTCTGAGTACATTATATATACAGTGCTCAGTAAGTGAGTACACCCCCCTGTATTCTCAGTACGTTATACATACAGCGCTCAGGGTGAGTACATATCCTATATTCGCAGTATGTTATATCTACAGAGCTCAGCATAAGTGAGTACACCCCCTATATTTTTAGTACGTTACATACAGAATTCAGCGTAAGGGAGTTCACCCTCCTGTATTCTCAGTACGTTATACATATAGTGCTCAGCATAAGTGAGTCCACCCCGTATGTTCTCAGTACGTTATATATACTGTGCTCAGCGTAAGTGAGCACACCCCCCTGTATTCTCAGTACGTTATGCATACAGTGCTCAGCGTAAGTGAGTACACCCCCCTGTATTTTCAGTATGTTATACATACAGTGCGCAGAATAAGTGAGTACACCCCCTGTATTCTCAGTACGTTATACATACAGTGCTCAGCGTAAGCGGGCACACCCCTTGTATTCTCAGTACGTTATATATACAGTGCTCAGCATAAGTGAGTACACCCCCTGTATTCTCAGTACCTTATACATACAACGCACAGTGTAAGTGCGTACACCACCCTGTATTCTGAGTACATTATATATACAGTGCTCAGTAAGTGAGTACACCCCCCTGTATTCTCAGTACGTTATACATACAGCGCTCAGGGTGAGTACATATCCTATATTCGCAGTATGTTATATCTACAGAGCTCAGCATAAGTGAGTACACCCCCTATATTTTTAGTACGTTACATACAGAATTCAGCGTAAGGGAGTTCACCCTCCTGTATTCTCAGTACGTTATACATATAGTGCTCAGCATAAGTGAGTCCACCCCGTATGTTCTCAGTACGTTATATATACTGTGCTCAGCGTAAGTGAGCACACCCCCCTGTATTCTCAGTACGTTATGCATACAGTGCTCAGCGTAAGTGAGTACACCCCCCTGTATTTTCAGTATGTTATACATACAGTGCGCAGAATAAGTGAGTACACCCCCTGTATTCTCAGTACGTTATACATACAGTGCTCAGCGTAAGCGGGCACACCCCTTGTATTCTCAGTACGTTATATATACAGTGCTCAGCATAAGTGAGTACACCCCCCTGTATTCTCAGAGCATTAAATATACAGCGATAAGCGTTAGTATACCCCTCTGTATTCTCAGTACGTTATACATACAATGCTCAGCGTAAGTGAGTTCACCCCCTGTATTCTCAGTACGTTATACATACAGCGTTCAGCGTAAGTGAGTACACCCTCCTGTATTCTCAGTACGTTATACATACAGTGCTCAGCGTAAGTCAGTACACCCCCCTGTATTTTCAGTATGTTATACATACAGTGCGCAGAATAAGTGAGTACACCCCTGTATTCTTCGTACGTTATACATACAGTGCTCAGCGTAAGGGGGACACCTCCTGTATTCTCAGGACGTTATACATACAGTGCTCATCGTAAGTGAGTACACCCCTGTATTGTCAGTACGTTATACATACAGTGCTCAGCATAAGTGAGTACACCCCCCTGTATTCTCAGTACGTTATACATACAGCGCTCAGCGTAAGTGAGTACACCCCCTGTATTCTCAGTACTTTATACATACAGCGCTCATCGTAAGTGAGTACACCCCTGTATTCTCAGTACGTTATACATACAGTGCTCAGCATAAGTGAGTACACCCCCCTGTATTCTCAGTATGTTATACATACAGCGCTCAGCATAAGTGAGTACACCCCCCTGTATTCTCAGTACATTATACAAACAGCACTCAGTGTAAGTATGTACACCCCCCTGTATTCTCAGTACGTTATACATACAGCGCTCATTGTAAGAGAGTACACCCCTGTATTCTCAGTACGTTATACATACAGTGCTCAGAATAAGTGAGTAAACCCCTCTGTATTCTCAGTACGTTATACATACAACGCTCATCTTAAGTGAGTACACCCGCCTGTATTTTCAGTACGCTATGCATACATTGCTCAGAATAAGTGAGTACACCCCCTGTATTCTCAGTACGTTATACATACAGAGCTCAGCGTAAGTGAGCACACCCCCCTGTATTCTCAGTACGTTATACATACAACGCTCAGCGTAACTGAGTACACCTACTGTATTCTCAGTACGTTATACATACAATGCTCAGCATAAGTGAGCACACCCCCCTGTATTCTCAGTCCGTTATACTTACAGCGTTCAGCGTGAGTACACCCTCCTGTATTCTCAGTACATTATGTATACAGCGCTCAGCGTAAGTGAGTACACCCCCCTGTTTTCTCAGTACATTATACATACAACGCTCAGTGTAAGAGAGTACACCCCCCTGTATTCTCAGTACGTTATACATACAGCGCTTAGCGCACATGAGTACACCTCCTTGTATTCTCAGTATGTTACATTTACAGTGCTCAGCGTAAGTGTGTACACCCCCTGAATTCCCAGTATGTAATACATACAGCGCTCAGCGTGAGTACACTCCCCTGTATTCTCAGTACATTATATATACAGCGATTAGTGTAAGTGAGTGCACCCTTCTGTATTCTCAGTGCATTCTACATACAGCTCTCAGTGTAAGTCAGTACACCCCCCTGTATTCTCTGTACATTATATATACAGCGTTCAGCATAAGTGAGTACACCCCCTCTGTATTCTCAGTACATTACATCTACAGCGCTCAGCGTAAGTGAGTACAGCCCCTGTATTCTCAGTACATTATACAAACAACGCTCAGCGTGAGTACACCCCCTGTATTCTCAGAGCATTATACATACAGCGCTCAGCGCGAGTACACCCCCTGTATTCTCAGTACGTTACATCTACAGCGCTCAGCGTGAGTACACCCCGTGTATTCTCAGTACGTTATACATACAGGGCTCAGTATAAGTGAGTACAGCCCCTGTATTCTCAGTACATTATACAAACAGCGCTCAGTGTGAGTACACACCCTGTATTCTCCATGCGTTATACATACAGCGCTCAGCGTGAGGACATCCCCTATATTTGCAGTATGTTATATCTACAGTGCTCAGAGTAGGTGAATACACCCCCCTGTATTCTCAGTATGTTATACATACAGCGTTCAGCGTAAGTGAGTACACCCCCTGTTTTCTCAGTACATTATAAATACAGCGCTCAGCGTACGTGAGTACACTCTATTGTATTCTCAGTATGTTTCATCTACAGTGCTCAGCGTAAGTGTGTATGACGCACCCCCTGTGCCGTGGGGCCGCTAGATGCTGGGGGTTGTAGTCACAGTGGTGGTGACCCGGTCCGTGACCCAGGACGGTCAATCCAAGGGTAATTTGTATATATGGGTTTTATAATGTCCGACTACGCCACCTGTGGAGTGCAGCTAATGAGGCCACCGCTGCGGAACAGTCCTCTGAAGCTGGTGGGTTGGCAGCAAGGGTGGTATAACTCCCCACAGGAAGAGTGTAGCTTCAGGGCAGTGTGTGTGGATGATGGTGGTTGTGCAGGGTGTCGCGGTGCAGAAATGACCACAGAGTCCGTGCAGTGCTGTCCAGGGTCTTTACTGATGACACTTTAAACAGGCCTGGACTGGAGTACTGGCTAGTGATAAGAGTCCGGTCAGTCTGGGAGCAAGCATAGAGTCCTCCTTGCCTGGTGGAGTTGTAGGCCTGCCATTCTTACTATACTCTTTGGCTTCCCTGCTTGTAGCTGCGTTGTAGCCCACATCCCTGAGTGTAACGTGCGGTGCTCACCCGTATGGCTGGCAACTCGGGCCTTGTGGATGCCTCTCTCCTCCTTGGTGGTACTGGTCCCTCGGTGCTGCTGAGCCTCCGGGCATCTGATGGGGGCCAGGAGACCTGCAATCTCCTGCCCTACGGTATGTGCTGCTGGGTCTGGAATCCCCCACAGCCTCGGACTCTGGTGTCCAGCTCTCTGTGTATTCTGACTAGGATGAGCTATCTCCAGCTCCAGTCCCTAGCTCCTCTCTCTTCAATGTCCTAAACTCAACTCCTAACACTAAGCTAAACTAACCCCGCCTCCAGATCCAGTTGCCAAGGGGAGGGTCCTCCCCTTGCTGGTCTAGAGCCAGGAAGTCTTGCATGTGTTATGTTCCTGATCAGGAAACCTGCTTGCCTCCAGACATGGCATTACATCTTTTGAGGGAAGCAATACCACTGTGGCAACCAGACCCTCTGGGGTGCCACATTCCCCCCTAGTTAATTTCAGTATTCCGGGACTGAACATATTTTTCAAAAGTAACAATAGCATTAACAATGACATGCACATTAGAATATTTACAAACATTACAGTCCTTGATAGGTTACAGTATAATCTGTAACCAGGTGTCCATTCCACTGTGCAAGGTGTAATTTGAGGGACCCATCCAAAACCCTCCACGGAGGCCCTGGGGTAGCTGCAGGGCATAGATGATCCAGGTGTTGGACCACGTCTTCGACCACCTCCAACGGGTTTTTGTTCAGTGGTCTTTCAATATGGGGCACTTTAACAAGTGCAACTATTTACAAGGGAAAGTTCTTGGTTATTCACTGTCCATAACCTAAAAGTCTCTGGACCCTTTTCGGGTAACGGGATAAACACACATATATATCAAACTTTTCAAATTTTTAAGTCTCTTGTATACCTTTACGGGTAACTATATACAGTATACATTTTAATTCTCTTATACTTTAAACTTTGCATTTTAAATTCTCCAACGAGCAGGGAGCTGACCTCTTGAACTTCTGGTGGACCTACGGAGTACACTATCTGTCACTGCGCTACCCTGGTCCCTTGTGTCTACCCCTGGTGTGGTGGGTTCAGTGTGAACTGCATTACTAGTATTTTGAGGTGACACTGGTAGGTTGGGCAACTTCCTACGGATTCTTTGGCTTACCGTGGGTACGACAGGTTCACTATTAGCAGAGGGTTGATTCTCCTTGTCTGCTGTCGATGAAACTTCTGCCTCTGGGGCCAACTGTTCTTCCAACTCTTCTGGGACTTCTACAGCTTCCTGAGGGGCTGGTTGGAGAAAGGTAAGGACTGGCACAACAATTGCATTGTTCACTTGTGTCCACTACTGGGGAAATTCTCCGAGTACTGTCTTGACCATTTCTTCCACTTCCTCTGTGGGTTGAGGGCTATCCTGGTCTTCTTTAGGGTGTTGCAGTTGCAGTGGTCTCTTGAAACTGTTGCTGATGTTTCTCCTCCATCCTTACTAATGAGGCACACCTTGATGTTATCATGACTCGAGGGTAGGAGGGTGTACAGCTCTACCTCCCACTGGTCATCCAATTTGTGGAGTCACCTCTTTCTCTTAAGGACCTGTTCTCCAGGTGACAATGGAACAGCAGGTGCGTGTTGATTGTAAGTCTTCTCTTGTCTTTGTCTTGCTTGGGACAGACTTCTTTCAACACTTTCTTGCACTCTACGGTATTGTTGCTGCCGCTCAGTGTCCCAATCTGCATCTGGTGAGACCATATATGGTGTTAGGATGCCCATGTCCAGGTCGATGGGCAGCTTACCAGGTCTTGCGCTCATCAGGTAAGCAGGCGTGCAGCTGGTAGAGTTTACTGGGATATGGTTATAGAGGTCCACCAGATCTGGTAGCTTTTCTGGCCACAGGCTGCGTTCCTCAAGGGGCAACTTCCTCAACAGGTCTATCACCACCTGGTTCATCTTCTCACAACCCGTTGGTTTGGGGGTGAAACGGCGTTGTCCTGATTTTCTTGCAGCCGTACAGGTTGCAGAATTCCTGGAACACCTCCGCTTCGAAGGCTGGACCTTGGTCAGTAAGCACATGTTCTGGGTAACCATGCGGGCGACAGAAGTGCTCTTGGAATGCTTTGGCTGCTGTCTGAGCCGTCTGGTCCTTTACTGGCACTACTACCAGGAACTGGGAGTAGTGGTCTACGATGGTGAGAGCGTAGACATAGCCAGACCTGCTTGGGGCTAGCTTCACGTGGTCCAAGGCTACCAGTTCAAGTGGCTGTTTGGTGATGATGGGCTGCAGGGGAGCCCTCTGGCTGTCACGGTATTTTTGCCTCAGGTTGCAAGGTCCGCATTCTCGCCACCACCTCTCGATTGCTTTCCTCATGCCAGCCCAGTAGAACCGTTCACGTAGCAGGACTTCCAACTTCTTCCAGCCAAAGTGTCCTGCTCCATCGTGGTATGCTTCTAAGACAATTGACGTATCTCGCCTCGGGACTACCACCTGCCAGACCAGTTCATGTGTCCCGGAGTTGATGGCTCTTTGACACAGCTTCCCTTCATAGATGAATAGCTTGCCCTTCTCCTTCCACAGCTGTTTGGTCTCCTCTGGAGCATCTGGATCAGGGTACGAGTCAAGCTCGTGTCAGCAACTCCTTGACTAGGCGGACAGCTGGGTCACTATCTTGTGTCTCTGCCCATCCATGGTCGGGCAATGGATTGAACGTGGCCTCTTTGTTGGCGTAGCACCTGTTCTTCACACAATGGGAGCACTGGGTTACTCCATGACAGTGGAATGCGGGGATCTCTATCTCCTCCATCTCTTCCGGGTCTTCTCCCCCATCTGGCAAGTTAGGCATCCTGGACAGCGCATCTGCGTTTGCATTCTTGCGCCCAGCCCGGTACTTGATGGTGACCTCATAATTAGACTGTCGGGCCATCCATCTTTGTTCCAGGGCACCAAGTTTCGCAGTGTCCAGGTGCATCAGCGGGTTATTATCCGTGAAGATGGTGAATTTGGAGGAGGCGAGATAATGCTTGAAGCACTCTGTCACAGCCCAAACTATGGCGAGGAACTCCAACTTGAAGGAACTGTAATTTTCGGGGTTCCTTTCTGTGGGCCGGAGCTTCCGGCTGGCATAGGCAATCACTCTTTCTCTGCCTTGTTGTATCTTGGACAGCACCGCTCCTAGCCCCACATTACTTGGGTCTGTATGGAGCATGAAGGGTTGGCCAGGATCCCGTCTCCTGTGAGAGCCATCTTCAGCCTGCTGAAGGATTCGTCTTCTGGCTTATCCCATTTGAATGGAGGCTTCGGGTTTTTGGCCTTCCTGGACTGGCCTACTAGGAGGTCCTGCATGGGTGCCGTCATCTTGGTGAAGACTTGGATAAATCTTCGGTAGTAGCCCACCAACCCGAGGAACTGCTGCACTTCCTTGATAGTGGAGAGTCTTGGCCAGTCCTTGATTACTGTGACCTTGTCAGGGTCTGGTGCTACATCTTCAGCGCTTACCACATGACCTAGGTACTGTACCTTGGGCTTCAACAGGTGGCATTTTGACGACTTCACCTTCAGGCCAAAACCAGCTAGGGCTTCAAACACCTCTGCCAGGTACTTCATGGTGATCTTCATAGGACTTGGAGTATACTATGATGTCATCCAGGTACAGTAGGACTGTCTCCAAGTTCTTATGTCCTAAACAGCACTCCATCAACCGCTGGAAGGTTCCTGGGGCGTTGCAGAGCCCGAATGGCATGCTGTTGAACTCGCTGAGGCCCATCGGAGTTGTGAATGTGGTCTTTTCTTTATCCGCCTCTGCTACAGGAACCTGCTAATACCCACTAGTGAGATCCAAAGTAGAGAAATAATTAGCAGATCTTAATGCAGCTAGTGACTCCTCAATCCTGGGTAATGGGTATGCATCTTTATGTGTAATGCGGTTAATTTGCCTGTAGTCTACACACATTCTCATCGTGCCATCTTTTTTCCTTACGAGAACTAATGGAGCTGCCCAGGGGCTACAACTATCTCTTATCACCCCAGCCTCCTTCATCTCTCGTAACTAGTGTTGAGCCACCCCCGTAGTGTTCGGGTTCGGTTCGGTTCGTCGAACACCGGGATGTTCGAGGAACTGTTCGTCGAACTGTTCGTCAAACACCTTAGAACACCGTCGAACACCGTTAAAACCAATGGCAGGCAAACAAAAACACATAGAAACACATAGAAAACACCTGCAAAGGTGTCCAAAAGCTGACAAACTGCTCAGAAGACACTCTCTTTAAAAAAGCCGGCCGGCAAATTCAGCAGCGGCATACACCGGTACCCGACAATTTAGACAAGAAGGAATAGAGCATCACACATAGATTAGATAGATAGAAACATGTCAGTCACACATATAAGAAGCACAGTGACAGTGTTGGTTACTGCACTTGTCATTTAGTGTAAAGGATTTATTAAAAAAAATATTAGTGTTTTCATGCACCGTCTCTTTAAAAAAGCCGGCCGGCAATTCAGCATCTGTACCCGACAATTTAGAACAGAAAGAATAGAGCTTCACACATAGATTAGATAGATAGAAACATGTCAGTCACATATATAATAAGTACAGTGATAGTGTTGCTTACTATACTTGTCATTTAGTGTAAAGGATTTATTTAAAAAAATAATAGTGTTTTCATGCACTGTCTCTTTAAAAAAGCCGGCCGGCAATTCAGCAGCGGTACCCGACAATTTAGAACAGAAAGATAGAGCATCACACATAGATTAGATAGATAGAAACATGTCAGTCACATATATATGAAGTACAGTGATAGTGTTGGTTACTGTACTTGTCATTTAGTATTAAAATAAAGGATTTATTATTAAAAAAATTGGCGTGGGGTTCCCCTTAATTTTAGGCTCTAGCGGAGGTTAAGCAGACGGCTGGGGCAGATGTTTGAAGCCTGGGAAGGGGGTAATACCCACGGAGCTTCCCAGGCTACTAATATCAGCCCCCAGCTGAATACATAGCTTTTACTAGCTATTAAAATGGGGGACCCCCCAAAAAAAATGACGTGGGGTCCCCCCTAATTTAATAGCTAGCAAAGGCTAGGCAGACAGCTGGGGGCTGATATTAATAGCCCAGGAAGGGAGCCATGAATATTGGCCCCCTCCCAGGCTAGAAACACCAGCCGTCAGCCGCCCCAGAAATGGCGCATTCATAGGATGCGCCAATTCTGGCACTTAGCCTCGCTCTTCCACGCTGCCCTGGTGCGGTGGCAGGGGGTAATAGGGTTGGGGGTTGATGTCAGCTTATAATGCCAGCTGACATCAAGCCCAGGTTAGTAATGGAGAGGCGTCTATAAGACACCCCCATTACTAACCCCGTAGTCAAAGTTAAAAAAAACACAAACACCCAGAATAAAGTCCTTTAATTGAAATAAAGACACAATCCTTTATTGTTCTAAATTAAACCATACTTACCATCACGCCCATTCCAGCTGAAGCCAACGATCTCCTGCAATAAAAGAAAAATAATAAAGCAACCTCATCCTTACCTTTCCATGGTTCCCACGACAGCTTCAGCTCTGCTACATCGAGATGACAGGCTGGACCGCAGTAGAACGCTGCCATCCAGCCTGTCATCCCGCAGACACTGAGAAGCGCAGGCTTGCTTGCGCTGCTCAGCGTCTCTCTGTGACGACATCCAGATGAGCCGAGTTCATGTCCAATGAACTCGGCTCACCTCATGCACGTCACTGACAGCGTGGGAAAATTCTCACGCTGAAGCGCTGATTGCAGGAGAATTTTCCCACGCTGTCAGTGACGTGCAGGAGGTGAGCTGAGTTCATTGGACATGAGCTCACCTCATGCACATCACTGACACATTCTTTCGGTTCTAAATTGTCGGGTACAGGTTTATGCCGCTGCTGAAATGCCGGCTTTTCATGTTTCACTGTTGGCACTGTTCCCATCGATTTGGGCAATCACTGTAATGCCACAACCACCATGGCTGTGGCATTACAGTGAGTGGCAGACAATCCCTGCATGATTGGTGCTCTAAATAGCGCCAGACATGCAGGACACGCTTTTGGTGCACGAACAGTTATCGAACATAACCTCGAACAGCCGAATTTTTTGCAAATCGTTCGGGTTCGTCGAACAACTCGAACACCGCCCAAAACAGCTCGAATTTGAGATTGGCGAACAGTTCTAGTCGAACACCGCTCATCTCTACTCGTAACATCCCTTTGGCATTTTGGTAGTGTGCAGGGGGTACAGGCCGGTACCGCTCTTTAATGGGTGGATGGTCTCCCGTAGGGATATGGTGTTGAACCCCTTTCACCTGCCTGAAGTCGAGCGGGTGTTTGCTGAAGACCCTTTCATACTCCTAGACCTCCCGATATACTCCATGTTTTTGGTGCTGAGGGGTGGAGTCAGTGCCCACGTGTAGCTTTTGACACCAGTCCTCCATCTGTCCCTTTGAGCCATTATCCTCAGCCGTTTTGGATGGAGGTAAGGGTTCCACTGTTTTAATAGAATTGTTGCTGACGGTGAATAATTTGGCAAGGGTAGCATACCGGGGCAAATGGACTTCTTTCTCCCCAATATTTAGGATGCGGACAGGCACTCTCCCATGGCGGACATCAACCCCCCCCCTGGCTGTCAAGATGGTGGGCCTACTGTCAGAGTATACGGGCTCTACCAGGGCCTGGTAATCTCTACCCCTGAGACCGATTGCTTCTCGGCACCATATCAACATTTCACTTCTTGGGGGCATGGCAATGGGGAACGGGTCACTCATCCTGACACTGCCAATTTCACCACCAGACAGTTCTACCTGTTGTCTTCTCATCAGGGCTCTGATTTCTCTCTGCAGAATCTGCTGTCTGGAACTGGTGGTCTCCGCAACCTGCTGTAACAAGACAATAATTTCTGAAAGACAATTTTCAATGACATTAGTGCCTAAGGTTATCATGGGATGACTTTCACGGCGATCAATGTCAACAATTATCATTCCTTGCGCCGGCAATTCCACTTTGCCAACCTTTATGGTTACTTCTTTATACCCCACTTGAGGTACAGGCCGACCATTGCTGGCATAAATGCTTAAATGTTCATCTGGACAGCGGGTAATGTCTGACTCAGTCCAGTAGCGATGGTAGAGAATGTAGGGGATAGTGGTCACCTGGGATCCAGTGTCCAGCAACGCGCTCATCGGGATGCCGTCAAGCACGACAGGTAGGACCGGTCGTCCACCCACATACTTGTCTCGCCAGTTGTGTGGGCCTGGTGGTCTTACGCCTGGGGGTTGGCCCTCTGCCCCAGGTTTTGCTCATTTAAATTACAGTACCTTGCATAATGTCCTGGCTTGTGACAGCGGCGGCAGATGGGTTGTCCGTCCTGGTCATAGCGGTCACTGTTCCTCCCTCTGGTTGGTGGAATCCTCCTTTGTTGTCACCACTGGACATCCTCCGGACTGGAATCCAGCTGGATCTTCCCTTTGGGGGACACCTGCAAGGACTGCACAGTTTTGGTTAATGCAGCTACACTTTTAGTCAGCTCTTGGACCTGAAGGTGCAGGTCTGTAGACGGATCATTGTCCAGAGTCTGTGCATCAGCTCCCACAGGCTCTGGGGAAAAGGGTGCCACCTCCTGGTGGTAGGTGATAGCTGGGCGCCGGTGAGATGTAGCGCCACCTGGTGTTGGTTTTCGCAGCACCCGGATGGCTCTGTCTTTAAATTGTGCAAAGTCCAGATCAGGGTCTTGCAGAGCCATTATGCGCAGCTGTGTCCGGTGAGCGCTGGACAGTAGACCCTCAATAAACTGTTCAGTTAACAGTCTGCTCTCATCATGCACACTGTCGGGGTCTACCTGTTTGATGGCCCTCAGCACCTCCTGCAGGTTTAAAGCATTGTCCCGTACACTGTCCAGCGCCCATTGTTTGCACCCATAAAACTTAATTTTTATCTCAGCTGTAGTACGGGTGTCAAAGGTGTCCTTTAGGCAGGCCAGTATCTCTTTCACAGTCCCTTTGTCTCTGGCTGACCAGGACTTCACTTCTCTCTGGGCTGCTCCAATTAAGTGGCCTATGAGGATGCTCACTTTCTGCTCCTCGGACAGGGGGTACACTTTAAACAAGCTGCTCAGTCTTTCTTTAAAGTCACTCAGGGTGTGCGACTCTCCTGAGTACTGGGGCAACCACGCCGCCCCCGGTATATATGGCATGGAGAACAGCATTACCGGGGCAGCGGCCACGCCTGCGGCTGAAGTTCCCTCCATCTTTGGCGTATTCCTCCCCCCTAGTGAACCGTGGCCTACCTTCTTTCACTTTTCTTCTGTAGGCCGCAGTTCCGCAGGCAATGGTCACCTTTGAGGACCTGGCGTCGCTTGCTTCTGACGTCAGCGCTCGCTGGGGCTCCTTCCAGGACCTGGCACTGCGTCAGTGCGTGAGGCGGGGCTTTGGCTTCGCACGCTTCCAGCGGTTACGCCCCTCTTCTTCCCGCGCGGCGACCCGGAAATGGAGGACAATGGCGGGAAACAACAGTAATTGGCGGGAAACTTCGCCACGGTATGTGACACAGTTCGAGAAGCCGCATAGTACCCGGTGGTAATGGGCACGAAATCCTGCCGACTACGCCAAAGTTGACGAGCCCACTGGGCCGTGGGGTACCCGGAGCCGGGCCGGTAGACGCTGGGGGTTGTAGTCACAGTGGCGGTGACCCGGTCCGTGACCCAGGGCGGTCAATCCAAGGGTAATTTGTATATATGGGTTTTATAATGTCCGATTACGCCACCTGTGGAGTCCGGCTAATGAGGCCGCCGCTGCGGAACAGTCCTCTGAAGCTGGTGGGTTGGCAGCAAGGTGGTATAACTCCCCACAGGAAGAGTGTAGCTTCAGGGCAGTGTGTGTGGATAATGGTGGTTGTGCAGGGTGTCACGGTGCAGAAATAACCACAGAGTCTGTAAAGTGCAGTCCCAGGGTCTTTACTCTGTTTACACTTTAAACAGGCCTGGACTGGAGTACTGGCTAGTGATAAGAGTCGGTCAGTCTGAGAGCAAGCATAGAGTCCTCCTTGCCAGATGGAGTTGTAGGCCTGCCATTCTTACTATACTCTTTGGCTTCCCTGCTTGTAGCTGCGTTGCAGCCCACGTCCCTGAGTGTAACGTGCGGTGCTCACCCGCATGGCTGGCAACTTGGGCCTTGTGGATGCCTCGCTCCTCCTTGGCGGTACTGGTCCCTCGGGTGCTGCTGAGCCTCCGGGCATCTGATGGGGGCCAGTAGACGTGCAATCTTCTGCCCTACGGTATATGCTGCTGGGACTGGAATCCCCCACAGCCTCGGACTCTCTGTGTATTCTGGCTAGGACGAGCTATCTCCAGCTCCAGTCCCTAGCTCCTCTCTCTTCAATGTCCTAAACTCAACTCCTAACACTAAGCTAAACTAACCCTGCCTCCAGATCCAGTTGCCAAGGGGAGGGTCCTCCCCTTGCTGGTCTAGAGCCAGGAAGTGTTGCATGTGTTATATCATGCAAAAATGATATAGACACACTATATCACACTATATCATTTTATGCACGATGTGCAGAAAACAATATGTGGGATCTACAAGCCGTAGTATAAGAAAAACACTGTCGGAGCACATTTATGACATTAACAATGTCACTACCCACAGTCTTTCGGGGGCTTCCAAACATTTTTTGTTTGAACACAAGGGGGATTTAAGCAGCCTGCGAGTAAGTGCTTTGGAATTTGTTCCTGCTCCCTGGCGAGGTGGTGATAGAGTTAAATTACTCCAGATGACTGAAGCTCGATGGATTCTAAAACTAAATACCAGATACCCAGTAGGACTAAATCTAAAACATGAATTGATGCATCTATATTAAAAAAAGTTGGGACAAATTGATGCATTTAATAAATGAAAATAGTTTTGTTTTGTTTTTTTTTCAATAAAGGGGAGGTAAAAAACAGAGAGAAGGGGAAGAGAAAGAAAGGGAAAAAAAAGGGAAAAAGGAAGGGAAAGGAAGGGAAAGGAAGGGAAAGGAAGGAAAAGGAAAAAAAAAATATTTTTGTGATCAATCTAGGGGACTCTATAATCAATGGTATACAAAACAAAACAAGCTAATTACGTTTTGTAATAATTTCCAGCCATTTTCATATGGTTTTAAAATAGAGACATATTTTTTTTTTTGGGAAAAGCATGCCCTTGAAATCAACAATCAACAATAATTTTTAGAAAATAGGTAATGATATCTTTAGAAACTCTTATTGTTACATATATATTTAAATAGTGCATCAATTGTTTATTCAATGAATTCACATATATAAAAAACTTGGGTAAAAAGTGATCAAATAATTAGTGCATTACTAAGTGACAGTTCACATTGTAATATGTTTGTAGAGGATGGATGTACTATAGGGTTAAACTAGTGTTTAGATCACTGCTAGCCTTGAATTAGTGACTCTGATATCACAGCTGATGTTGGTGGGTGTTACCCTTGGCAGCTTCCCTTGACTGTTTTCCTTGAAAAGTGCAACATTTATTCAGTACTTTATGCTATGACTAAGGGTCAAATATGATCCGAAACGCGTAAGCCTACACATGCTTTTATCTCTGTTGGAATTGTATTTTTTAACGATGGATTAAATAAAGGCTTTTTTTAATCTTTCTACATCGTGTGCTGGAAAACTATTTTTTACTTTCACTGAGGATTTTTCTCCCAGATGGGGATGGACTAATTCCGAGCACCGAGATCATGGAAAGGAGGACTGGGCAGGCTGGGCCTGGTGAGCTGAAGATCTTTTTTTACCCCCTGTATTCTCAGTACGTTATACATACAGCGCACAGTGCAAGTGAGTGCACCTCCCTGAATTCTCAGTGCGTTATACATGCAGCGCTCAGCGTAAGTGAATGCACCCCCCTGTATTCTCAGTACTTTATACATACAGCGCTCACTGCGAGTACACCCCTTATATTCTCAGTAGATTACATCTACAGTGCTCAGCGTAAGTGAGTACACCCCCTGTATTCCCAGTACGTTACACTGTGTTCCAAATTATTATGCAAAAAGTGTTTAGGAGTGATAAGGTAAGAATTTTTTTGTTTGTCAGTTAAACTCATTGATGGTGATGTGTTTCAGGGCTCTTTATATCACTGTAAGCAATTGCAGACACCTGTGCTAGATAGTTTGGCAGGTGTGTCCAATGAAAGGCAAAACTACTTAAGAAGGCTGTCCCACATTATTAAGCAGCCTACATTTTCTGCCAAAATGGGAAAGAAAAAGGATGTGTCGGCTGCTGAGAAGCAACAAATTGTGGAGTGTTTAGGTCAAGGCATGACTACAATCAACATTGCCAAGACACTTCATCGTGATCATCGCACAATCAAGAAGTATGTAGCTGATTCACAGTACACACGTGTGCGTGCTGATAAGGGAAAATTGAGGACTCTTTCCTACAGGCAATTATGTCAGGTTAAAAGATCAGCGGCAAAAAAGCCTTGTCATAGCAGCAGACAAGTTTTTGAAACTGCTGGTGACTCCAACGTCCCCCAAACAACAAGATGCAGGGTCCTTCAGAGGTTTGCAGCTGTGCGTAAGCCATCCTGTCGACCTCCTCTATCCACTGCACACAAGCAGAAACGGCTCCAGTGGGCCAAACAATACATGAAGACTGACTTCAAAACTGTTTTGTTCACCGATGAGTGCCGTGCAATGCTCGATGGTCCAGATGGATGGAGTGGAGGATGGCTGGTTGATGGACACCCCATGCAAACACGGCTACGGCGCCAACAAGGAGGAGGTGGAGTAATGTTTTGGGCTGGAATCATGGGGAGAGAGATTGTCGGCCCCTTTAGGTTCCCTGAAGGGGTAAAGATGAACTCCATAATGTATGTGGAGTTTCTCAAACAGCACTTCCTGCCATGGTTCAAGAAGAAGAACCGTGCATTCCGCAGCAAGATCATTTTCATGCATGATAATGCACCGTCTCATGCTGCACATAACAAATCTGCATCTCTGGCTGCAATGGGCATAAAAGGGGACAAACTTATGGTGTGGCACCCATGCTCCCCTGACCTCAACCCCATTGAGAACCTCTGGAGCATCACCAAAAGGAGTGTCTATGATGGCGGGAGGCAGTTCACATCTAAGAAACAGCTCTGGGAGGGTATTCTGTCCTCATGCAAAACAATTGAAGCAGAAACCATCCAAAACCTGACAAATTCAATGGACGAGAGAGTTCAGAAGCTCCTTTTGAACAAGGGGTCCTATGTGCAAATGTAACATCACCTAGAATAAAGTTTTGAGTTGAAAACTGTTTGATTTCAGTTTGTAATAACCTGCTAATGCTTATAATGTCAAAAATAACCATTTTTTTATTCTTTATTAAAATGAAAAGGTTGAAAACTCTGCTGTGCATAATAATTTGGAACATGCATTTTGAGTGCGGTTTGAGTGTTTTATTTTTTTAAAAATATACTGTTATCATAGGCAGTTTGTACAAAAACCTTTCAATTGTACTCTAATAGTTATTTGACTGGAAAATTACAATGACTGCAATTCATATAGGTAATTTGGGAAAATCTGAGAAAATATTATTTGCATAATAATTTGGAACACAGTGTATATATACAGTGCTCAGCGTAAGTGAGTACACCCCCTGTATTCTCAGTAAGTTATACATACAGCATTCAGCGTAAGTGAGTTTGACGCGCCCCCTGGGCCGTGGGGTACTCGGTGCTGGGCCAGTCATTGCTAGTGGAGATGTCACAGTGGCGATGACCCGGGGCTTTTTACAGGGGATTTATAGTTTTTATGTACAGTTCGTGACGCCACCTGTGGTATGCAGCTATATGGAGCCGCTGCTGCGGAGCAGGTCCTCTGGAGCTGGTGTGAATGCAGCAGAGTTGGTTTAGCTCTCCACAGGTAGAGCTTAGCTCCAGGGCTGTGCTAAGATGTTATGGATGTTGCTGTAGCAGTTGTGGTGCAGTGTAGTGCAGGGGGTGATGGCGCAGCAATAATTTCGCAGAGACAGTGGGGTGCAGTCTTCAGAGTTTACTCACAGTTGTTAAGTTCCTCAGGTTGCACTTTCCAGATTACGACCTCCCACGTCGCGCTGCGTTCACCAGGCAGGGGTTAAACAAACTCCCAGGTGTTTCAAGAGTGCCTGACAGGATCCTGTTCTATATACCCTTCTCAGCCGTCTTCCTGCACTGGCCCTCACCCTTCTTGCCCTGAGCCTCGCCAAACAATGTCCCAAGCCGGTATCCTCGGATCTTTCTGGGCAACCTGGAGTTCCCTGGATCCTATGTTTGGGGACCACCTTTTTGGCGACTTGAGTGCGGATGTGGCAACTGCACCCTGAAAGTACAGAAGCCTCCGGTTCCTAGTTGAACTTTGTAATTCTCACTAGTTAGGGGCCGGTCCCCTCTGCGGCTCAATCCCTCCACCGCCTGGCAGATTCGGGCATACGGGTGGCCTCCAGCACTGCCTGTACCCCTGGGATCCCTTCCACGTTCCTGGAGCCTTTTTCCTGCTCCTCTCTCTCTTCAGTCTTGGGCCTCTCTGGATAGGCCCTCCTCCTGAGCAGAGCTCCTACAGAGCTCCTGCTCCCAACTCTTCCTCTCACTGAAGAACCCTTCTAGATTATTCCACCCTCTTTTAATATCACTTCTTACTGAGCTCCCCTGAACTTCTTCCTCCACCCACACCCACTACATGGTTCTCCCTACTTTGGTTCCCCCCACTCCAGCCAGGGACAGGGCTCAGCAGGGAAGCGACACATCTTGCCCCTCCTGCTGGTCTGGAGTAGTGTAGTGTTGGATGCAGGTGTTAGGGTCCCGGGCAGCACTCTATCCTTACCTGAAAGTGAGATACCACACCTCTGGATGAGATGCAGTACCTCTGTGGCGACTGAACCCACAGGGGCGCCACAAGTACAAACCCCTGTATTCTCAGTATGTTATACATACAGTGCTCAGCATAAGTGAGTACACCCCCTGTATTCTCAGAACGTTACAAAAACAGTGCTCAGCGTAAGTGAGCACACCCCCCTATATTCTCAGTACGTTATACATGCAACACTCAGTGTAAGTGCGTACACTCCCCTGTATTCTGAGTACATTATATATACATTGCTCAGTAAGTGAGTACACCACCCTGTATTCTCAGTACGTTATACATACAGCGCTCAGCGTGAGTACATCCGGTATATTCGCAGTATGTTATATCTACAGCGCTCAGCATAAGTGAGTACACCCCCCTGTATTCTCAGTACGTTACATACAGCGTTCAGCGTAAGTGAGTACACCCTCCTGTATTCTCAGTACCTTTATTCATACAGCGCTCAGCGTAAGTGAGTACACCCCCCTGTTTTCTCAGTACGTTATACATACAGCGCTCAGCGCACGAGTACACCCCCTTGTATTCTCAGTATGTTACATCTACAGTGCTCAGCGTAAGTGTGTTTACCCCCTGTAATCTCAGTATGTAATACATACAGCGCTCAGCGCGAGTACACTCCCCTGTATTCTCAGTAAATTATATATACAGCGCTTAGTGTAAGTGAATGCACCCTTCTGTATTCTCAGTACGTTCTACATACAGCTCTCAGTGTAAGTGAGTATACCCCCCTGTATTCTCAGTACGTTATATATACAGTGTTCAGCGTAAGTGAGTACACCCCCCTGTATTCTCAGTACATTACATCTACAGCGCTCAGCGTAAGTGAGTACAGCCTCTGTATTCTCAGTACATTATACAAAGAGCGCTCAGCGTGAGTACACCCTCTGTTTTCTCAGTGCGTTAAACATACAGCTCTCAGCGTGAGTACATCCCCTATTTTTGCAATATGTTATATCTACAGCCCTTAGCGTAAGTGAGTACACCCCCTTGCATTCTCAGTACATTATACATACAGCGTTCAGCATAAGTGAGTACACCCTCCCGTATTCTCAGTACGCTATACATACAGCGCTCAGCGTACGTAAGTACACTCCATTGTATTCTCAGTATGTTACATCTACAGCACTCAGCGTAAGTGTGTACACCCCCTGTATTCTTAGTATGTAATACATATAGCGCTCAGCGTGAGAACACTCCCCTGTATATTCAGAACATTATATACAGCGCTTAGTGTAAGTGAGTACACCCTTCTGTATTCTCAGTACATTCTACATACAGTGCTCAGTGTAAGTGAGTCTACCCCACTGTATTCTCAGTACGTTATATATACAGCGTTCAGCGTAAGTGGGTACACCCCCCCTGTATTCTCAGTACATTACATCTACAAAGCTCAGCGTGGGTAAACCCCCTGTATTCTCAGTACATTATACAAACAGCGCTCAGCGTGAGTACACCCCTGTATTCTCAGTACGTTATACAAACAGCACTCAGCGTAAGTGAGTGCACCCCCCTGTATTCTCAGTACCTTACATCTACATCGCTCAGCGTAAGTGAGTACAGCCTCTGTATTCTCAGTGCGTTAAAAATACAGCTCTCAGCGTGAGTACATCCCCTATTTTTGCAATATGTTATATCTACAGCGCTCAGCGTAAGTGAGTACACCCCCTTGCATTCTCAGTACATTATATATACAGCGTTCAGCATAAGTGAGTACACCCTCCCGTATTCTCAGTACGCTATACATACAGCGCTCAGCGTACGTGAGTACACTCCATTGTATTCTCAGTATCTTACATCTACAGCGCTCAGCGTAAGTGTGTACACCCCCTGTATTCTTAGTATGTAATATATATAGCGCTCAGCGTGAGTACACTCCCCTGTATATTCAGAACATTATATACAGCGCTTAGTGTAAGTGAGTACACCCTTCTGTATTCTCAGTACATTCTACATACAGTGCTCAGTGTAAGTGAGTACACCCCACTGTATTCTCAGTACGTTATATATACAACGTTCAGCGTAAGTGGGTACACCCCCCCTGTATTCTCAGTACATTACATATACAGAGCTCAGCGTGGGTACACCCCCTGTATTCTCAGTACATTATACAAACAGCGCTCAGCGTGAGTACACCCCCTGTATTCTCAGTACGTTATACAAACAGCACTCAGCGTAAGTGAGTGCACCCCCCTGTATTCTCAGTACATTACATCTACATCGCTCAGCGTAAGTGAGTACACCCCTGTATTCTCAGTACATTATACAAACAGCGCTCAGCGTTAGTACACCCCCTTTATTCTCAGTACGTTATACATACTGCACTCAGCGTAAGTGAGTGCACCCCCCTGTATTCTCAGTACATTATACAAATAGCGCTCAGTGTGATTCCCCCCCTGTATTCTCAGCACGTTATACATACAGCGTACAGTGCAAGTGAGTGCACCCCCCTGAATTCTCAGTACGTTATACATACAGCGTTCAGCGCGAGTACACCCCTTATATTCTCAGTACATTATATCTACAGTGCTCAGCATAAGTGAGTACACCCTCAGTATTCTCAGTACGTTATATATACAGCTCTCAGCGTGAGTACACTCCCCTGTATTCTCAGTACGTTATATATAAAGTACTCAGCGTAAGTGAGTACACCCGCTGTATTTTCAGTGCATTAATTATACAGTGATAAGCGTGCGTACACTCCCCTGTATTCTCAGTAAGTTATACATACAGCGTTCAGCGTAAGTGAGTACACCCCCTGTATTCTCAGTACGTTATATATACAGTGATCAGCATAAGTGAGTACAACCCCTGTATTCTTAGTACATTACATACAGCGTTCAGTGTAAGTGAGTACACCCACCTGTATTCTCAGAATGTTACATCTATAACGCTCAGCATAAATGTGTATACCCCCTGTATTCTCAGTATGTAATACATACAGCGCTCAGCGTGAGTACACGCCCGTGTATTCTCAGTATGTTATATATACAGCATTCAGCGTAAGTGAGTACACCCCCTGTATTCTCAGTATGTAATACATACAGCGCTCAGCGTGAGTACACTCCCGTGTATTCTCAGTATGTTATATATTCAGCATTCAGCGTAAGTGAGTACACCCCCCTGTTTTCTCAGTACATTACATCTACAGCGCTCAGCGTAAGTGAGTACACCCCCTGTATTTTCAGTACATTACATATACAGAGCTCAGCGTGGGTACACCCCCTGTATTCTCAGTACATTATACAAACAGCGCTCAGCGTGAGTACACCCCCTGTATTCTCAGTACGTTATACAAACAGAACTCAGCGTAAGTGAGTGCACCCCCCTGTATTCTCAGTACATTACATCTACAACGCTCAGTGTAAGGGCGTACACCCCCCTGTATTCTCAGTACGTTATACATACAGTGCTCAGCGTGAGTACATCCCCTATATTCACAGTATGTTATATCTACAGCGCTCAGCATAAGTGAGTACACCCCCTGTATTCTTAGTACATTACATACAGCGTTCAGTGTAAGTGAGTACACCCACCTGTATTCTCAGAATGTTACATCTATAACGCTCAGCATAAATGTGTATACCCCCTGTATTCTCAGTATGTAATACATACAGCGCTCAGCGTGAGTACACTCCCGTGTATTCTCAGTATGTTATATATACAGCATTCAGCGTAAGTGAGTACACCCCCCTGTTTTCTCAGTACATTACATCTACAGCGCTCAGCGTAAGTGAGTACACCCCCTGTATTTTCATTACATTACACAAACAGCGCTCAGCGCGAGTACACCCCTTGTATTCTCAGTACGTTACATCTACAGCACTCAGCGTAAGTGAGTACACCCTATGTATTCTCAGTACATTATACATACAGTGCTCAGCATAATTGAGTACACCCCCTTTATTCTCAGTACCCTATACATACAGTGCTCAGCATGAGCACTTTCCCCTGTATTCTCAGAACTTTTTACATACAGCACTCAGTGTGAGTACCCCCCCGTATTCTCAGTACGTTATACGTACAGTGCTCACCGTGAGTATACCCCCCCTGTATTCTCAATACTTTATAAATACAGTGCTCAGCATAAGTGAGTACAGCCCCCTGTATTCTCAGTACGTTATACATACAGCGATCAGCGTAAGTGAGTACACCCTCATGTATTCTCAGTACATTATACACACAGCGCTTAGCCTAAGTGAGTACACCCCCTGTTTTCTCAGTACTTTATACATACAGCGCTCAGCGAGAGTACACCCCCATGTATTCTCAGTACGTTATACATACAGCACTCAGCGTAAGTGAGTACACCCCTGTATTCTCTGTACTTTATACATAAAGCGCTCAGCATATGTACACCCCCTATATTCTCATTATGTTATACATACAGCGCTCAGCGTAAGTGTGTACACCCCCCTGTATACTCAGTACATTATACAAACAGCGCTCAGTGAAAGTGAGTATACCCCTCTGTATTCTCAGTATGCTATATATACAGCGCTCAGCGTAAGTGAGTACACCCCCTGTATTCTCAGTACGTTATATATACAGCGCTCAGCATAAGTGAGTACACCCCTTGTATTCACAGTACATCTTATATATGCTAGATGCGTTATTCTGCACAAAGCCGGGATGGGTGGCACCTGCGCAGTGAGGCGCCAGAGTCAGCACATGTGCATACCACACTACGGCACCATTTTATTGAAGACACTGTTTATGCGAATTCGCAGACAATGTCTTTAAAAAAAATGGCACAGGATAGCACGGTATGCGCACATGCTGACTCCGGCGCCATTAATAAAATTAAAAATGTACCAATAAAAATGCTCGCCACCCAGGCATAGAACGGGTTCAATAGCTAGTCTATAATAACCAGGCATGATGCACCACACTATCTAACACACTCACCAGTCAGTAACACTGAATCGCTTTGTGGAAATACACAATAAGGACTTTCTTTGTTTTATTCCAAATGTGATTAAAACATACCTTGTACTTGCTGATGTTTTAATTCTAACTCTAAACCCTCCCATTGACCGCCCACATACTTTTTGGTGCCTATTCTGAATCTTTTAAATACTTGTATAGTAACCAAATTTAAACTAATGTCATTTTATCTGATAAAGGGGATTACCCCAAAACACGTTATTTTTAGAGAATAAATGTTTTTATACTGGACCTTTAGCGAGGATCCTTATGTATTTTTTACTACCTATTCTACAAACCATTTGTAGTGATGTCCCTTGGGCGATCATCTACCTAAACCAATGCTGCTGGTCTTTGCATCAACTACACTAAACTTTTCAATGTTATTGTGACACTCAGAGTTTCTCAATTATTCAGTTTTATTTGGGTCATTCTGTACTACCCTATATGACGCTCTGCACTTTTCTAGTTCTGTTCATAAGGAATGCATTAAGGTGATCTTGGATACTAATATGTTAACAAATCAAAGAAAGACTTAATTACATCACTTGTAAATAATTTTCTTAAGTAAAACCAGTTAATAGAGGCATTTTATATTCTACTTATGTAGCTAAGTGGTAAATGCACTGGCTGAAATGGTCATTTCTGAACTGGTTATCATACTAATATATAAGTTTCATTCTGCAATATTTTAAGGCCATATACTATGCGTGTACTATGTGCTAGCTCAGCAAGGCTAACGGAAAAGTGTAAACGGGCAATAAACTAGAAGCAGACTCCAAACCCTTAATGAAGTGAAATAATGTAAATTACTGGAAACCTTAAGCATCTCAATTTAAGGTAATAAAATATGAATAGCAATTTGCAGGAGATAATGATTGGAATGTTTGAATCTATTCAGTATCCCAGGCTATATATTTATATACATATTTCAAAGAAACCAACAAGAAAACTACATAAAATGAATTTTTCCACACATGACTTGTACTTATATGGTCTCTGATCAGAAAAAATAAGCAGTTCTCTGTACCTTCATGGGATTAATGTAGTAAAAAGCATTTGCTGCTCATTTGAATTCAAACACATACATGCATTCCAGTGATGTTACTAGCAATGGACATTCGGGTAATGCAGTTACAGCACCTGTACATTTTGCTAGGAGGTCTTTATCGATATATATCTTTTTACAATATTTATTTGGCTAGGAAGTACTTGTCGTTTCTTTTTTACTGTACCTAATTTACGTCTATGATAAAGAGGGAAGCCTTGGGCCTATGGCACAAAAGTTGCAAAGACGTCGCAGTGTTACGACGCGTGTACAACTCCCTTAACCTCACTAGTCAGAAGAGGTGTTAGCTGCTCCTGCTTTCAATGGATTAGTGTTAGGTGAATATAAATGTTATTTTTTTAAGGGAGAAAGGGAGCACTAACATCTTTCAGAGTGCACAAAGTGCCTCTACTCAAAGCTTCTATTATTTTCTCGTCTTAAAGGTGCAAATACAATTAAATGCAGAAAACAGGAATCTGAGTTCAACCAGTATCGGCTGTGAACCAGACCAAAAAAACAGTCGAATCCCACTCTCAGAAGTTGGCAAAATACCACCTCCAAGATACACATCAGACCACTGCCTGAAACGGAAAACTTTTATCTGCCCTCTCTTAGGCTAGATACACACTATATTTGTGACCATTGTCATTTCCATGATGGCCACTGTCAAGATGGATGCCAAGGAATCTGTCCACCATAGTGACCTGTGAGAAGGAAACATATTCCTCATGGTATGCATTTCTTTGCAATGTACCCCTGCATAGGATATCACAGTCTGCTTATCTTTAGCCTTTAACAGTTAAAGGGAACCTGTCACCAGAAAAAACACTATTAACCTGCAGATATGAGGTTAATCTACAGGTTAATAGTGTTATTAACCTGCCCGGCTCCTGCACTTAGGCGAATGCTGCAGGGAGAAAAGAGAAAATTAACTTCATTCACCTTGGCAGCGTTCCAGTTTCAGTCATTGGGGCGGCGTGGGTTCAGTCACCACTCTGAGAATACAGAGCGGCGGCTGTAACTGTTATGTTCTGCAACTTTGAACTAAGGAATAGGAGTGAAAAGCTGTCCCTGCACTGAGACTTAGCTTAACCCTATGCTGGGGTGGGTGCCCTATTCTTTATGAATAGCCCCACCGAAACTCCTGCACTGAACTCAAACGAAGACCTGTAGGAAGAGGAAAGGGGTCCCTAAAAGATCTAAGGACTGGGAGCAAAAGCAGGAGACCTCCTAACAGAAAAGTTAGTTGCACAAGAAGTCCCAGGATAACAATTGTCCAAAGCACAAAGAACTAAGCAAGGCTACTTAGCCAGAGCACAAGCGTAACAACACTGATGTCCAGCGGGGAATGGGAGACAGGTGCTGAGTAATAAAGAGTGCAGAGATCACGTGACCAAGAAACCCAGCAGCAGAGGAAAAGATTAGAAGCCAGCAAACCTCAACAAGATGGCCGATAGCAAAGCAAAATAGATTCCAACAGTACCTCCCCTTTTACGAGGATCCTCTGGATCCTTTAGGCCGAGCCTTACCAGGTAATCTCCTGTAAAAAGTCTTAATTAGCCATGAGGCCGAGACGTCCTCGGCCTTCACCCAGGAATTATCCTCAGGGCCGAAACCTCTCCAGGACGCAAGATACTGTAATCTTCCTCTATGCCACCTGGAATCCAAAATGCGAGAAATCTCAAATTCATCGTCCTCATCAACAGGAGGAACAGTAGGCTTCGCCTGCTTATCAGGCGTGTTCGCAGAATTAATCCTCCAGGACGAGGGAATGCCCAACCTCACCGCTGCCGAATTGACAATCTGAACCACTTTGAAAGGACCCACAAATTTAGGCCCCAGTTTTTTAGAAGGAATTTTCAAACGAAGATTCCTAGAGGACAACCAAACCATATCCCCAACAGCAAACAAGGACTCCTTTCTTTTATTGTCAAAATACCTTTTTGGTCTCCTGTTAGCCTCTTTAAGGTTCAGGCATACACTGGTCCAAACCCTCTCCAAATCACCAGAAAAATTGTCCTCCTCCGGTACAGCAGCCCCAACTTTGGAAAATGGACCAAAAGATGGGTACCTTCCAGTACAACAAAAAGGGAGAACAACCAGCCAAGGAAGAAGTATGATTCTGACCACATTTCCTGATTGTCTACCACAAAACATCTCAAAAACTGCTTGACATCCTGGTTCTTCCTTTCAGTCTGTCCATTGGACTCTGGATGATACCCGACGAGAATGACAAATGAATTTTCAATCTGTCACAAAAAGCATGCCAAAAGCGAGCCACAAACTGTGGTCCTCTATCGGAAACAATGTCCGTTGGAACACCATGGAGCCTGACAATCTCCTTCACACAAGCCTTAGCAAGAGTCTTGGCGCAAGGTAACTTGTTGAACGGAACCAGATGACACATTTTACTACACTGGTCCACAGCAACCCAGATGACAGAAAAACCCTCCGATAAAGGCAGATCGGTGATAAAATCCATGGCAAGGTGCGCCAATGGCAAACTAGGAACTTCCAAGGGGCATAGCAACCCTGCAGCCGGAGCGTGAGAGGCCTTCGACCTAGCGCACACAGAACACTGACGCACCCACTTGATGACTTCCCTTTGCCACCCTGGCCACCAGAAACTCCGACCGATAGACTTCCTAGTTTCCGAAATCCCTGGGTAACCCGCCAACCGAGACTCATGACATTCAACAAACAACGCTCTCCTCAAGGCTCTAGGCACAAACAATTTACCACACGGAGTGTTAGTTGGTGCCGCACTCTGAGCTCCTAGGATGCTATTCTCCAACTCAGAATCCAATTCGGCCACCACCACCCCTCTCTGCAAAATACACTCCTCCCTCTCAGCATTCACCGCTGGAGAGAAACTACGAGACAAAACGTTAGCCTTAACATTTTTCGTCCCCGGGACAAAGGTTACGGAAAAATTGAGACTGGCAAAAAACAGTGCCCACCTAGCCTGACGGGCATTCAAATTCTTATGATCAGTGAAAACCTGTATAGGATGTCGAGCCCCCTCCAAAAAATGTCACCAATGCTCGAATGCGAGTTTAATAGCCAACAACTCACGATTCCCAACATCATAGATGAGCTCTGTCTCAGAAATTTTTTTTGAAAAGAAAGCACAGGGATGCACCCCATCCTCACCCTCCTGGGACAGAACTGCCCCTACGCCTATAGATGAGGCATCCACCTCAACCAAATATGGCTTGGTCTCATCTGTCTGGATAAGAACAGGAGCAGAGCTGAACCTCTCCTTGAGATACTCAAAAGCTTCAATAGCCTCGGTGGACCATTGAACTGTATTAGCACCCTTCTTGGTGAGATCAGTAATGGGTTTAGTGATGACAGAGAAGTTCTTTATTCATTTCCTGTAATAATTGGCAAACCCCAAAAACCTCTGTATGGACTTCAAACCCTCAGGCCTCGGCCACTCCAGCACAGCCTGAACTTTCACTGGGTCCATCTCAAAACCATCACAAGAGACAAAGTAACCCAAAAAACTAATTTTCTGGACCGCAAACTGACACTTCTCCAATTTAGCAAAGAGTGTGTTATCTCTCAGTATCTGAAGAACTTTGCGGACTCTCTGCCAATGAGACTCAAGATCCGATGAATAAATCAAAATGTCATCCAGATAAACAATAACACTCCTACCGTTCAAGGGTCTCAGAATGTCATTGATGAAATTCTGAAAAAATGCAGGAGCGTTAGTAAGCCCAAAAGGCATCACCAAACACTCAAAATGTCCTTCCGGGCTGTTAAAAGCTGTCTTCCATTCATCTCCATCCTTCACCCACAGCAAATTATATGCCCCACGAAGGACAATCTGAGAAAACCATTTAGCTCCGGTCAATTGGTTAAACAAATCCGGAATAAGTGGTAACGGGTAAGGATTGATTGCGCACAGTGATCTTATTAATCTCCTGAAAATCCAGACATGACCTAAGACCCCCATCCTTCTTTTTGACAAAAAAAACCCCAACTGCCACAGGAAACTTAGAGGGTCTTATGTGACCTACAGCTAAACTAGTCTGAAGGTACTCCTTCAAAGCCTCCCTCTCGGGAATTGTCAGATTAAACAACCGACTCTTAGGGAGCTTAGCATCAAGGACGAAGTCAATAGCACTATCGTAATCTCTATGAGATGGTAAAGCTTTCGACTCCACCTCCGAAAAAACCCTCCAAAAATCCTGAATGGGTTCAGGTAACTCCCCTTTCACAACAGCCGCAATGTGAACATTACAACACTTACCATAACACCCCTGATCCCAGGATCTTATGGAACCAGGCGACCAGTCCAGCAAAGGATTATGCACTTTTAACCAGGGCAACCCCAGGACGACTGGGGAAGGCAACTTAGCAAGTACAAATAAGTCAATCTGCTCCTGATGTTCCATATTCATAGTAAGCGGAAACCCAGTGACCTTTCAAAGAATGCTCCCATGCTCCAGGGGAGTATTATCAATCACCACCACAGGAAAAGGAGACGACAAAGGTTCAGACTCAAACTTATACTTTTCAAGAAATTGTTGATCAATTAAATTAAGTGCAGAGCCACAATCCATCATAACTTGAAACTCGATCAAACGACCCTGACAGGTGGTATTACCAGGAAAAAACACCCCAGCAGAACGTAAAAACGCAATGCGAACGGGAGTGTTATTTCTACTGACCATTTTTTTTCTTTCCTTAAGCGAATCTCACATTGCTTTAAAAAATTATCAGCCTTACCGCAATACAAGCAAAGTCCCTCAGAGAACCTCCTGTCCCTCTCCTTGGAATGGGATGACATTGCCCCGACCTGCATAGGTTCCCCAGTGTCGGCAGGAATATCGTGAGAAACAGAATCCAGCAATACAGGAAACTTCTCCTCATTCTGTCTAGCCCTTAACCTTCTATTCACCCAGATAGCTAACTGCATGGCAACTTGCAAAGTATCAGGTGCAGGGAAAGCAATGAGCAAATATTTAACCCTTTCACTCAAGCCTGACAGAAACTGAAACGTGAGTGCAGAGTCATTCCACCTGACCTCTGCAGACCATCGTCTGAACAGGGTGCAATAACTCTAAGCATCAAGAGAATCCTGTTTCAGATGACTGAGCTATGCCTCAGCTGATGTAACCCGACCAGGATCATCATACAGAAAACCCATGGCATCAAAAAATGCCTCCACAGACCTCAGACAATGATCATCAGGAGACAAGGAAAACGCCCAGATTTGAGGTTCTTTATGCAATAGAGACATAATAATCCCTACACGCTGTAGTTCACTCCCAGAAGATCTAGGTCTGAGCCGAAAATATAACAAACAAGCGTTTTTAAATGAAAAAAAATCCTGTTTTTTCCCCGAGAAACACTCAGGTAATCCTACCTTAGGTTCTTCATAGCGTTCTGCAGGGTATTTACTCACGTACTGCTGAAGACTGGCAACCTCCAGAGTCAATCCTTTCAAGCGTTTAGCAAGCTCCTGGATGGTACATATACTGAAGAAAACCCAGGAAGAGGAGAGGAGAAAAAAAACAACTCTTTATTTTTTCCTTTTAAACGGGGCTGGACATACTGTTATGTGCTGCAACTTTGAACTAAGGAGGGAAAAGCTGTCCCTGCACTGAGACTCAGCTTAACCCTACGCTGGGGTGGGTGCCCTATTCCTTATGAATAGCCCCACCGAAACTCCTGCACTGAACTCAAACGAAGACCTGTAGGAAGGGGAAAGGGGTCCCTAAAAGATCTAAGGACTGGGAGCAAAAGCAGGAGACCTCCTAACAGAAAAGTTAGTTGCAGAAACGAAGATTAAAGGGAACAAAACTGGTGGAACAAGAAGTCCCAGGATAACAATTGTCCAAAGCACAAAGAACTAAGCAAGGCTACTTAGCCAGAGCACAAGCATGTCCAGCGGGGAATGGGAGACAGGTACTGAGTAATAAAGAGTGCAGAGAACTCGTGACCAAGAAACCCAGCACCAGAGGAAAAGACTAAAAGCCAGCAAAACCACAGCAAGATGGCCGATAGTAAGACAAAAGAGATTCTAACAGTAACCACATAAATGGTCCTGACTGACACTGGTTCTGCATTGGGGCCAGCTGTCAGAGCGGTGACTGAACCAGCAGCAGCAGCACCCCTGTGACTGAAACCTGAATGCTGTTGGGGAGAGTAAAGTTAATTTTCTGCCCGCAGTGTTTGGCTAAGTACAGGCATCATGCAGGTTAGCAATGCTATTAACCTGCAGATTAACCCTGTCAGCGTACTCAGACGATGGAGAAGATGGAGAAATTAAGTTCTTAATCTTCTCTGTATCTGTGCTCCAATTCTCTCATACGAGAGAATCGGATCACACTAAGATGACACTGAGTGTCAATAGCATAATCGTCCCAATTCTCTTGCATGAGAGAATCTACAGCCATTTGACCATAGCCTTAGGGCTCATACTCATTTGCGAGAAAAACGAACATGTGCAATCCGATAAAAAATCGGATTGCACTCTGACCAATGTTATTTAATGGGTTACATCTCATCTGCGATTTTTTTCTCAACTAAAATCGGACTGAGAAAAAAATCGCAGCATGCTGCGATTTGCCACATATATTGGACGAGACACGCCAATGCAAGTCAATGGGTGCGAGAAAAAAACGTACGGCATACGGACCATCCGTATGCCATTTGATTTTTATGGATATATTACCATTCTGTAACACAGAACACTGTAAATGGTCCAGTAAATGATTGCAGAATAATAATTGCAGAGAAAAAAACGCATTGCATACGGATGTCATACGGATGCTAGGTGTGAAAAATCGCATTGTCCTCTCATGACACTTGCATGACACTCGTCCATTTTCGGTCCAGAAATCGGACTGCTTTTTTTACTCACATATGGGTATGAGCCCTTATTCTGTCTATTACATAGCAAGAAAAGAAAGCAGATAGAAGTGATACATGACTTCAAAATCAGTCTACAAACAGGATTTGTTTGCATCTGTAACCATAGTTACATAGATTTGCATAGGAGCAGTGTATAAAAATATAGTTTTTAAATTAATATTTTTTGCACTGTGATTCCTTTTTCAATTTCTATTAAGGCATTATAAAGCAATAGAAATATGTTGGAAAAGTTTACATACCATGTGACATTCCTGTCCTTTTAATGGGAATATTGTAGAGCATGATGGAATATATAGATACAATGGAAGTCCTTCAGGTTCCCCTGGAGATCAAGTAAACAACTTGCTGACAGCAGCACAATCTATAAGGACATGACCAGTTATTGCATGATTATTTATCTTTTGCTTATGTTATTAGCTGTGAGAATATTATTCTAATTATAACAGCCCAATCAGCAGTATTGCATGTCCAAACTAATTTCCATTAGTTCAAGCTTAGTCATTCACACTATGATACTAATTCAATGAGACATCAAACACTTAGATCAACCTAAGATTCTAGGGTCAGGTAGTTTTGCCCTTCTGTTCTATTAGCACTTGAATGTAATTGTGCTTGTCACTCTTTACATGAATGATAGGTACAGGATGATTGCTAGAGTACAAACAAGTAATGTGATGATATATTATTTAGTTCCATAATATCAATATGTGTTTTTCCAGTAGCAATGTTATGCAGGTGTTATGCACTTATGATAAAGAGAACCTTAGCAACAGTAATAATGACTAGCTATATAAGGCCGGAAACTTTGATAAAACTCTGTTTCTAGCAAGATTTTTGAGTTATCCTGAATTATGATAAAAAATTCTGTCCTTTTTAAAGATAACTGTTCAGTACATTTTTCACGTTGAACTGGACAGACAATGTAATAGTGTCTGCAGAGCAGAATTAAACATTTTTTTTGCTTCTCTGTTGCAGAAATGTTACTATACAAATTATTTGGCACCTAATAAGTTAACTTTTGTAAATTCCAAGTTGTTGTTATCAGATATTTTTCACTGGGGGTGTGTACTTCCTCTCTCTGTATGAATTGCCCAATCATAAGCAGGCAGCAACACATCAAAAAAAGAACACACCCCCATAATAGCTTAATTTTCTCAGTGTGTGAGATGTAATGGTACAGCTCTAATCTGCTGGTCTAAACTAGTGCATAATTAGAAATTTCTGGGAGGAGAGCAGAAATGACTCACACATTTCAGAAAAGGTCCCTTGTGGAGGGAGGGGCGGCGCAGCTGAGTTTAATTGTGTCATATTACAAACCCTTCCAACAGCTTTTCTACTCTCCAACCATTGTCAGCTCGGCTCTACTGCCCTTTTTTGGTGCATATATTCTGCTGTAACCAGGCCTCATCCACAGTAAAAAATCTAATTTTTTGTTGCTAATAGCGTGCTCCAACCACACTATCTGAGTAACAAGAGTGGGAAAAAGTGAGGTTGTGGTGAAAGGGGGAATAGCTTGGTGTTCAGGGTATATGTGGGGTAGGTGGTAATGCTAGTGAACCAATACCGTCACGTCCTATACAAAGACAACTGACAACTTCTGTTACTGGATGACCTACTCCACTCACTTTCTTTGGCAATTGCACAGCCATATGCCTTGTAAATGAGGGAGAGGAAGGCATGTGCTCCAGTGGATGACAAGTGCGTCATAAAGTGGCCCCTCCTCCTCCTCCACTTCCTCCACTTCAACATCACACACAGTATAGTCCTCAGAGGTGGCACCCCAATTACCCTTATTTCCTCCCGCATCACAAGTCTCCAACAGCCCAACTGACTGTAGGGAACCACAGATCGGCGAGTCTACAGAGCTGTTCACACATTCTATGCCATGGACATCATAGGTCTGCTCCAAAGATTCCCAGATTCAAGAGGAGGAAAGAATTTGCATCAATGGCAAAAAGAATTTTCTGTGGGATCCGGGGCAGGACAAAGTAGGGTCCGAGCAGAATCCTGACCCTCGTCACCAGACATTAACCACCTTAGGGGGAGTTGATCCTAATGAGACTCAGATACCTGAGGTGCACGCAGACTGTACTGTGCTGTCAGGGCAGGAAGAGGAGGAGGCTGACTTTCAGGGCGAGAAATGGAAGAACAGAGAGGATGATGATGAAGTTGTAGATCCCACTTAGTGTGAACCCAGAAGAACGCAGCTGAGTAGCTCATCTGAGGAGGTGGAGGAGGCAGATGAGGAGAATACGTTGCGGCCTACGGCACAGACATGGGGTGATGCAACCATGACTAGCACTGCATCCTTAGCCACAACTGTGACTGTGGCCAGCAGTGGTCATGGGTCTGCAGCTCACAGGGGCGGCAAGGGTTGCCTAGCCTGGGCCTCTTTTGACACCGCAAAGGATGAGCCAACTCACATTTGCCAATTTTGCAAAAAAAGAGTCAGTAGAGGGAGGACAGTTCAAAATGGACATGTTGTTTCAGTAGTTTTGAGGCATAGGGGAGAAGTGATATGAGGAGATAGCTAGTCAGAGAGGGTGGGTCAAGGGAGGGGTTTTTGACGATGGGTGTGATCGAGGCATGTTTGAAGCATGAGGGGAAGACACCAGTTGTTAGTGATAGGTTGAAAAGGTGGGTTAAGGTTGGAATGAAGACTGTGGTAAGGTTGGGGATGAGGTGGGATGGGATTAGATCAAGTCCACAGGTGGTAAAGTCTGACTTTGAGACTAAAGAGGAAAGTTGATCTTCCGTAATGGTAGAGAAACTGGTTTTGGAGGAGGAGGGTTGAGTAGATATGAGGAGGTGCTATAGAGACTTTAGGCAAAATCTTTGTCTGATGGTGTCAATCTTCTGCTTGAAGAATGAGGCAAAGTCTTCAGCTAGGATGAAAGGAGAGGGAGGAGGCGAAGGGGGACGGAGGACAGAATTGAAAGTGTTGAATAGCTGTTTAGGGTTGTGAGACAGGGGGGATATAAGAGATGAGAAGTAGGTTTGTTTTGCTGCAGTGAGTGTGGACTTGAAGGTAGTGAGGGACTGTTTGCATTTGATGAAGTGCTCATTGGAGTGGAACCTTTTCCATCCCTGCTCAGCAAACCTGGAGACCCGTCGCAGTTCTTTAGTTAGGCCGATGTGCCAAGGTTGCCTGTTGATTGTGCGAGCTTTGGTATGCCTGAGAGGGGTGACCGAATTGAGAGCTGCAGCTGTTGTGGTGTTGTATAGAGCGGCAGCAACATCTGCATCATGTAAGGAACTAATATCTGTAAGAGGGAGAAGGGATTCAGAGAGTGAGTGTAGGTCAAGGTGTTTAAGATTTCTGCAAGGGTGTGCAAGTTTGTGGAGTGGGGATTGTGTCCCTGGAGGGGAAAGGGTAGAGAATGTAAGTAAGTTGTGGTCAGAAAGAGGGAGAGGTGAGTTAGAGAGGTTAGAGAGGGAACAGAGGCGGGTGAAGATGAGGTCCAGAGTGTGGCTATCTTTGTGAGTGGCCATTGAGCAAGGCCAAAGGAGGAGGTGAGGGATAGAAGCTTAGAGACAGCTGAAAGGGAAGTGTCAATGGGGATGTTGAAGTCCCCCATGATGATAATGGGGATGTCAGCAGAAAGGAAGTGAAGTAGCCAGGTAGTGAAGTGGTCAAAGAAGGTGGTGGCTGGTCCTGGGAGGCGGTAGATGACAGCCAGTTAAAGGTTGGAGGGGGAGTAGATGCGACAGGAGAAAACCTACTCCTCCACCATGCTTGCCAATGGGACAGGGTGTGTGAAAAAGATGGAATCCACCATACGAAAGTGCAGCTGGAGAGGCTGTGTCAGAGGGGGTGAGCCAGGTTTTGGTGATGCCGAGGAAGGAAAGTTTGTTAGTAATGAAAAGATCGTGAATGTTGGAAAGTTTGTTGCAGATGGAGTGAGCGTTCCATAGAGCTCCTTTAGGCCTTTTAGAGATCATTTTATCTTCAACTTGCTTAACTGTTCAGAATAACAGTAATTTTAACCAAGGGTGCACAAACTCTTACATGCCACTGTATATAAGAACTTAGTTGCTGGAGGCAACCATACATTGTCTCAGAAATATAAAACATATTGTGCATCCTGTATACAATCTTACCAAGTTTTGCCAGGTTTGAACATAATGCACGTAAATAGTGCAAGGTTATTTACTTTATCAGCAGAAAAATCACTGTATTACCATACATTTTATAGACTAACTCCTACATGTTCAGTGAAGCCTTGGTATGTGTGAACAAATGTGAGTGAATTAGAAAATAACTACACATGCTGAGCCTCTTAATTCATGATAATGAACTTCCACTTAAAACTTATTCTGCAGTTATTTATTTCATGCAGTCAAGTAAATAAAATTCAATTTCCAGCTTCTCTTAATAATTACTTACATTAATACTTTTTGTAACTCTGCCAAAATGGGATATGAAGCTGTTACTAGTGACAGAAATAGATCTTCACGATAAAAGTTTATGTACTATATGGTGGTATAGCTATCGGGGAGCAAAGATAAGATTATATACTGTAATGTTTAATAAAACAAGAAATTAAAAAGCTGTGGATATATCTATTTTTTGTGAGACGACTAAAGTCAAGTTCTGCCTATAGAATAGCATGTAACACTTGTTTGGGAATAGAAAAGCAGTACCACACATGTCTACTGATTCTGTGTGATATCACAGCTCAGTCCAGTTCACTACAATGAAGCCAAGATGCAATACCAGACAGAACCCATGAACAGCTATGGAGTTTCTGGTATAAAGCTACTTTGTTTTTTTAACTCCTTAGTGACCAATAGACGTCTTTTTACTGACCTGCGATATAAGAGACTAGCATCCACCTACGAGTGACAATCCTGTAACTGTCACCCGTACACTATAGCTGACAACTTGCTGCATCAGCCATGATCAGTGTTGGCACCGACCATGGACGTTTAACCCCTTAGATTCTGCTGTCAATAGTGACTACAGAATGTAAATAGTTAACAGAGTGTGGGGGCCCCCTCTTTAACCTCATCGGCACCCTGAGATCTTGATTGTGTGGTCCTGATTTTTGCCTTGGCAGTTCATGGCCAAATAACGGCCTTAGAGTCTGCCGGCTATAGCGGCGTATTCAGAAGTTATCAAAATTTAGATGGTAAAAATAAACTTTTTCAGTCTTGCCATGCCACTTTCCATTACTTCCTGAAAAGAGCCAGAAGTGTTAATGAACTACCTTAAAGCAATTTTAAATACGTTTAGGGGTGCGGATTTTAAAATGGTCTCACTTTTGGGTGGTTTCCAACATATAGGACTCCCAAAGTCACTTCAAAACTGAACAGGTCGCGATAAAAATAAGTTTTGTAAATTTCCATGAAAAAAATCAAAAATTACTGCTAAGATAGATAATAGATAGATTGGATAAACTCAAAATACAGGATCCACAAACAGTCTGCAGTGCCTAAAGGGCTCCACCACACAGACCAGAATTAGGGGCCATTGTTAGGCCCCTACAGCCATGGCAAACCACTGCATTGTGTAGTGCTGGATAACCTTACAGAGAAAGTTCTCTCTCTCTGTAAAGCTATTTACGTGCTTCAAGCAGCACTAACTATGGCATTTGAGGGGTTAATATATTCAAAACAAAACAACCCCTAAATATTGTGAAATTGCCTAAGTTCTTATCATTATTAATGCCTTAAGAACAGGGAGATTTTTAATTTTAGCGCTTTCGATTTTTCCTCGCCTTTTCAGAGATATTTCACTGCAGTAATTTCAATGCGGTGGTCGGGCAGCTTTGGAACACTATTAACCTGCAGATTAATCACATGTCTGTAGGTTTGTTGACTTGACAGCTTCCCTTTAAGTACCTTGATGATCATTAAGTACCTGTTATTTTAATCAAGTTTCCATAAATCTAAAGTGCAGGACTAGAAAAAACTTTGCGAAATGCTGGATTACAATTTTGTTCCACAGTTAACTGGCAAAAGGACATTTTCAGCGAAGCAGTGATGAAAGAGATTATCAGCCTCAGTGACCATAGGTTTCATCTGAAACCCATAGTTGTCAATGAAGAGGAGAACTAAGAAAGTAGCGCTGACAGCTGTTTTAGACAAATTGGAATAGAATCATTTGTCCAATGAGCATCAGTGGTCTTAACTAGTGATGAGCGAATATGTTCGAAATCCAATCTCCAAACTTAAGTTCAACACGAATATGGCACATTCGGATTCATGATCGGAAAAGCGAGCATTTTTTCTTAAATTCGAGAAAATCAGCACCGTTCGATGCATAAGTGCGGTAACGTGATTGCAGGGCAACTACAGCGTTTTTTAACAGTTTTGCTAGCATAGTGCTTGTATATAATGAGCAGGGGAGCGTGCTAGATGAGTGTGGGGGCTGGTGATAGCTCAGAACAGGTCAGCTCAGCGGCACACTTGTAATCTTTTTTTTTTCTTCCTGTAACTTTAAGTCAGGAAAGCGCGGCTACCCAATCAGAGCGCAGGAAGCATCCACACTGTCCAGACACAAGGGCTTCTGCCATTGACTGCTGAAATCACATGTCCTCTCTATATAAAGAGCAGCCATGTTCTCTCAGCGCCATTTTATGCATGTCACTCGTGATAGATGCTGCTCCTGCACCCTGCTCCTGTTTAATGAGAGATATTAGCTAGATAGATGGGCGATTGTTTGGAAGCCAGATAGTGTCCTTTGCTGTGTACCTGTGAAATCAACCTTGCAGCACATTTTTTTTTCTTGTGCAATTACTGAGATGCAGACAGAAACAGCAGGGCCAATGCCATAAAACTGCTGTGCACAAGTATACCTTCAATCTATTTTTGCACTTGCTAATGTGATAAAGCAAGCAAACTCTTGTAGCCCACCTTTTGATTTTTGGGGGTTGAAATTCAGCTGTCTGCAGACTCTGCAGAGCTTCTCAGTGTGGAGCACAAAAAAACTTTTTTTTTAATTAGGTAATGTGATAGTGCAAGCTGTGGTAGCCCACTTTGTCATTTTTTTGGTCTTTGAAATTCTGCTGTATGCTAGGCTTGTCTTGCTAGGCAAAGTCCACAAAAGATATTTTTGTGTCGCAAACGTGATACACTCTGCTATAAGCCACCCACTATTTTAGTAGCGGTGAACTTCAGCTGTTTTTAGAGTAAAAAAATAGATTATTTGTCTTGCCAGGCGGAGTCCACAAAATATTTTTTTGTGTCGTAAACGTGATACACTCTGCAATAAGCCACCTACTATTTTAGTAACGGTGAACTTCAGCTGTTTTCCGAGTAAACAAATACATTTTTGTCTTGCTAGGCAGAGTCCACAAAAGATTTTTTTGTGTCGCAAACGTGATACACTCTGCTATAAGCCACCTACTATTTTAGCAACGGTGACCTTCAGCTGTTTTCAGAGTAAAAAAATAGATTTTTATTTTGCTAGGCAGAGTCCACAAAAGATTTTTTTGTGTCGCAAATGTGATACACTCTACTTTAAGCTACCTTCTATTTTAGTGGCGGTGAACTTCAGCTGTTTTCAGAGTAAAAAAATAGATTTTTTCTTTTGCTAGCCAGACTATAAAAATTTTTTTTATCTGTTGCAAATGTGATACACTCTGCTAAAAGCCATCTACTACATTAGTGGCGTTGAAGTTCATCTGTTTTCAGAGTAAAAAAATTGATATTTTCTGCTGCCCGCTAGACTAGAAAAAATATTTTTATCTGTCACAAACGTGATACACTCTGCTAAAAGCCACCTACTACATTAGTGGCATTGAAGTTCATCTGTTTTCAGAGTAAAAAAATAGATTTTTTTGTGTTGCTAGCCAGACCACACAAAATATTTTTATCTGTTTCAAACATGATACACTCTGCTAAAAGTCCCCTACTACATTAGTGGCGTTAAACTTCAGCTATTTTCAGAGTAAAAAAATATATTTTTTCTGTTGCTAACCAGACTACACAAATTATTTTTATCTGTTGCAAACGTGATACACTATGCTAAAAGCTACCTACTCTTTTAGTGGCATTGAACTTCAGCTGTTTTCAGAGTAAAAAAATATATTTTTTCTGTTGCTAGCCAGAGTCCACAAATAATTTTTTCCTGTCACAAACGTGTTACGTTCTGCTATAAGCCACCTAGTCCTTTAGTGGCGGTGAAATTCAGCTGTATGCAGAGCTTATGCAGAGTAAAAAATGTTATTTTTTGCTGTGACTAACGTGATACAGCAGGCTGGATCTAAGTTTGAAATGTCTTGAAGCATATATTCTATGTTATACAGGCCTCATCCAGAGTAAAAAAAATACTTTCTTTGATTCTTAATGTTATACAGCAGAGGACATCTCAGTTTGAAATAGTTAGGAGAATATCTCATATGTTGTACAGGCCTCATCCACAGTAAAAAATACTTTGTTCGGTTCATAACGTTATACTGCAGGGGACATCTCAGTTTGAAATTGTTCGTTGCATATCTCCTAGGTTATACAGGTTTCATCCACATTAAAAAAATACTTTCTTCTGTTACTAACGTCATACACTAGGGGACATCTCAGGGTGTCAAGGGAGGGTGGTTCACTGCGGGGTTGGTGATACCAGAAAAACTGTTAGTGGAGGTGCAAGAGGCGAGGAACAAAAGGAAGAGGAAGAGGTGATGGGTGAGCAGCAGTTAGAACATGAAGAGGATAATCATCCCCTCCCTGTTCATGTTTGGTGGGAGGGGAAGGAGGAAACAAGCATCAGAATTACCCAGCCACCAACAAAGAATGGGCTTGAAGCTCATGGAAGAAACTGACATATGAGTGTCTTCTTGCTGCACTATCTGCAACATGATCCCCATATAGTTATGATTCGAAATAGTGCTGACTACTGGGTTATCACTCTGCTAGATACACGTTATAAGAGTAAATTTTGCCAGATCCTTCCCGCCCTGGAATGCTGGAGTATCAAAACACGCTTTTACACAACCTTAATATAGGTTTTCCCCAAGACAGCAGTGAGACACACAGAGTGCATCGCAGCTCTACATCTCCAACATCCGGCACATCAATTTGTCAAAGCCAAAATATTAGCAGCAGCTTTGTGTAAGTTTCAGAAGCATTTTTCTGTGAGTCCTTTCACACATTTTTTAGACCAGCTTGTGCACCAGCACAACAGAGTACCAGTCTGATATGTGGTGAACGACTGGAGAGGATGGTGCACTACTGATTGAGTCTCCATCTGCTGGGTTGGCTGTAGTGGAAAAAGTGTCGTTCCTAATTCTACTATTTCTACTGTAGTGAAATTTATGTAATTTTGCTGGTGTCTGCCACTAATTTTTGTAGATGTGGAGAATCCTGATTGGGTCTCCATCTACTGGGTTGGCTGTAGTGGAAGAGGTGTCTGTCTCCATTATACTACTTCTAATCTACTAAAATTTATGCCACTTTGGTGGTGTCAGGTCCTACTTTTTTAATGTGAACACTACTGGTTGAGTCTCCATTTGCTGGGTTGGCTGTAGTGGAAGAGGTTTTGGTCTCCATTATAATAGTTATACTGTAGTGAAATAATTTTTTTTGGTACAGATAAAGTTCTCCGCACAAGGAGGGGTACACAAACATGATAAACTCAAAATTGGTTTTCAATAAACAACCATCAGCCACCCCATCAAACGCATCTGCTGCTTCTTCCTCCTCCTCTGTTACCGTGACAAGTTTTGTCACGCAGGTCTCCGACCGCAGAACCTCCGGTTGTATACCTGCTCCAGTCAGGCTGAGTGAGAGCCCGTCAGCTCTAACGGAAGCGCACATGCCTACTGTGATTGTTTCACCGAACACACCACATGTTTCTCAATCCACCGTAACATCTTTGCCTGCAACTCACTCACGGTCCAGCAGTTATTCTGGGTACTCTGCCCTCTCTCAGCACTGCAGCTAGTCCTCGGTCCCACAGTTGTGGTCACGTAAAAGTTGTTTTTTCCTACACATGACAAAGCTAAGAGGTTGAACTCCACCATCTCCAATCTGTTGGCCACGGAAATGGTGGTGTTAGGCCCTAATTTTTTAAAATGTGAACAGTCCTGATTGTGTCTCCATCTGTTGGGCTGGCTGTAGTGAAAGAGTTGTCAGTCCCCATTATGCTACTTATACTCTACTGAAATTGATGCCACTTTGGTGGTTTTAGGCCCTAATTTTTTAAAATGTGAACACTTCTTATTGAGTCTCCATCTATTGGGTTGGCTGTAGTGGAAGAGGTTTTGGTCTCCATTAAACTACTTCTACTCTGGTGAAATTGATGCCACTTTGGTGGTTTTAGGCCTTAATTTTTTAAAATGTGAACACTCCTGATTGTGTCTCTATCTATTTGGTAGGCTGTAGTGAACGAGATACAGTTCCTAATTCTACAATTTTTACTGTACTGAAATTGATGCCATTTTGGTGGTTTTAATTTTTTTAAATGTGGAGAATCCTAATTTGGTATCCATCTATTTGGTTGGCTGTAGTGGAAGAGGTGTCGGTCCCCATTATACTACTTCTACTTTAGTGAAATTGATGCCACTTCGGTGGTGTTAGGCCCTAATTTAGGGAAATGTGAACACTCCTGGTTAGGTCTCCATCTCCCTTATTGGCTGTACTGGAAGAGATGTCTGTCCTAATTACACTATTTCTACTGTACTGAAATTTATGCCACCTTGCTGGTGTCTGCCACTAATTTTTTGAAATATCGAGAATTCTGATTTGGGTCTTTATCTGCTGGGTTGGCTGTAGTGAAAGAGTTCTACTCTAGTGAAATTAATTCTTTGGTACAGATATTGTTGTCACAGGGGTACACAAGATATAATCAAAATTGGTTTTCTTAGTAACATAGCATAGTAACATAGTAACATAGTTTTTAAGGTTGAAGGAAGACTAAGTCCATCTAGTTCAACCCATAGCCTAACATGTTGATCCAGAGGAAGGCAAAAAAAAAACATATGGCAAACACTAAGCTCCACAATGGGGGAAAAAAATTCCTTCCTGACTCCATACGACAATCAGACTAGTTCCCTGGATCAACGCCCTATCAAGGAATCTAGTATATATAACCTGTAATATTATACTTTTCAAGTAAGGCATCCATGCCCTTCTTAAATTTTAGTAGTGAATCACTCATTACAACATCATGTGGCAAAGAGTTCCATAGTCTCACTGCTCTTACAGTAAAGAATCCGCGTCTGTGATTATGATTAAACCTTCTTTCCTCCAGACGTAGAAGATGCCCCCTTGGCCCCGTCTCAGGCCTCAGAGTAAAAAGATCAGTAGAAAGGTCTTTGTACTGTCCCCTTATATATCTTATATACTTTTACATAGTAATTAGATCACCCCTAAGCCTTCGTTTTTCCAAACTAAATAACCCCAATTGTAATAACCTGTCTTGGTATAGCAGACCCCTCAGTCCTCTAATAACCTTGGTCGCTCTTCTCTGCACCCGCTCTAGTTCAGCTATGTCTTTCTGATACACCGGAGACCAGAACTGTACACAGTATTCTAAGTGTGGTCGCACTAATGAGTTGTATAGAGGTAAAATTATGTTCTCCTCATGAGCATCTATGCCTCTTTTAATGCATCCCATTATTTTATTTGCCTTTGTAGCAGCTGCCTGACACTGGCCACCAAATGTGAGCTTGTCGTCCAGCAATACACCCAGGTCTTTTTCAGTTACAGTTTTGCCCAAGTGTTTTACAATTAAGCATATAATTATACATTTTATTTCCTCTGCCCAAGTGCATTACCTTACATTTATCCCCATTAAAGCTCATTTGCCATTTATCAGCCCAAGCTTCTAGCTTACATAGATCCTCCTGTAATATAAAATTGTCCCCCTCTGTATTGATAACCCTGCAGAGTTTAGTATCATCTGCAAATATTGAAATACTACTCTGTATGCCCCCTACAAGGTCATTAAGAAATATGTTAAAACGAAGCGGGCCCAATACTGAACCCTGTGGTACCCAACTGTTAACTGAGACCGAGTCTGAGTGTGTTCCATTAATAACCACCCTTTGTTTCCTATAACTGAGCCAGTTCTTAATCCACATACATACAGTATATTTTCCCTTATCCCCATTGTTCTCATTTTATGTATCAACCTTTTGTGTGGAACCGTATCAAAAGCTTTTGAAAAGTCCATATGCACAACATCCACTGTATTTCCTTGGTCCAGTCTGGAACTTACCTCCTCATAAAAGCTGATCAGATTAGTTTGACAGGAACGGTCCCTCGTAAACCCATGTTTATATTGGGTCATGAGGTTATTCTTCTTCAGATACTCTGGTATAGCATCTCTTAGGAAACCCTCCAGGATTTTACCCACAGTAGAGGTTAAGCTTATTGGCCTATAATTTCCAAGTTCGGTTTTTGTCCCTTTTTTGAATATTGGCACCACATTTGCTATAGGCCAGTCCTGTGGTACAGACCCTGTTATTATGGAATCTTTAAAGATTAAAAATAATGGTTTATCTATGATGTTACTTAATTCCTGCAGTACTCACGGGTGTATCCCATCCGGGCCCGGGGATTTGTCAACTTTAGTGATTTTTAGACGCCGCTGTACTTCCTGCTGGGTTAAGCAAGTGACATTTAATGGAGATTTTTGTTATCACTGATCATGTTTTCTGTCATGCGATTTTCTTGTGTAAATACTGTTGAAAAAAAATCATTTAGCATATTGGCTTTTTCCTCATCCTCATCCACCATTTCACCCAGACTATTTTTGACTATTTTTAAGGGGGCCAACTCTATCATTTTTTAGTTTTTTACTATTTATGTAGTTAAAGAATATTTTGGGATTATTTTTACTTTCTCTGGCAATGAGTCTCTCTGTCTCAATCTTTGTTGCCTTGATTTGGTTTTTACTGAATTTATTTAATTTTCTGTATTTATTTAATGCCTCATCACTACCTACTTGCTTTAGTTCTCTAAATGCTTTCTTTTTGTCAATTATTGCGCCCCTTACAGCTCTATTTAGCCATAGTGGTTTTCTACTATTTCTAGCATGTTTATTCCCATAGGGAATATATTGTGCATAGGTCCTATTCAGGAAGTTAATAAATGTCTCCCATTTGCTTTGTGTAGTTTTATGTCTCAGGATATCGTCCCAGTTTATTGCACTAAGATCATCTCTCAACCGTTGGAAATTTGCCTTCCTGAAGTTTAGTGTCCTTGTAACCCATCTACTACACATCTTATTAAAGGATACATGAAAGCTTATTATTTTGTGATCACTATTACCCAAGTGACCTCCAACTCGTATATTTGATATATGGTCTGGCCTGTTGGTTAATATTAGGTCTAGCAGTGCCCCCCTTCATGTTGGTCCTGAACCAGTTGTGAAAGGTAATTGTCTCTCATAGTTGTCAAAAACCTATTACCTTTGCTTGAACTACAGGTTTCTGTTCCCCAATGTATTTCAGGGTAGTTGAAGTCCCCCATAATAATGACTTCTTCTTGAGTCGCTGCTTCATCTATTTGCTTTATGAGGATATTCTCCAATATTTTTGGAGACTTTTAACAAACCCCTATTAGTAATTTATTATTTTTCCCCCTCCCCTTATCTTCACCCACAGGGGCTCTACGTTTTCATTTACATTTTAGTACCATATAAAGCAGACTATATTTCATCTTTTAATCCTTCAGTGCTGATATTGTTCTCCATACAAGGGTTCACATTAGTAATGACAGAGCACTAAATGTGCTCAACTTAGTGGTTAAGCAGTTTTTCAAAACCTACCCAGATCTGCCAGAGCTGGTTGTGAAAGTAAAACACTTGTGTGCCCATTTCAGAAAGACAGCTACAGCTTCCGCCACACTAGCAGTGCTTCAGCAGCATTTGCAGCTTTCAGCTCAATGACTGTTGTGCGATGTCACCACATGTTGGAAATCAATGTTGCAGATGTTGGGAAGGATTTGTGAGCAGCAGAGGGCAGTTGTTGTGTACCAGCTTCAACACGCCCGTCGGCATTCAGATCATCCTCAATAAAAGCTGTTAATTGGGCATGGATGTCTGACATCTGTGTCGTCCTCCTAAACTTTGAGGACTCCACCAAGATGGTGAGTGGTGATGATGCCATAATTAGCATACCATCCTGCTTCTCTGTCTACTGAAACTCTCAGTGCTCACAGTTAAAGAGTAGGCATTGCAGGCGGAGAAAGGAACTATACAGCCCAGCCTCATCTCATCTCATCTCAACGCGGATTGGGTGATAATGAGGAGGAGGAGGATGAGGAGGAGAACATGGACAGTCGTCCTCTTGGTGAGGACAGGGATGCCTTGGCTGTCTTGGAAGGCTTCATACCCCTCTTTCAGTCTGTGGGAAAGCTGTATGAGTTTCGCTTAATGACCTTCAGTGGACTAAACTGTGGCTTTGCTTATGCAAGTTATTTCTCAAAATGCATTGCAGATTAGGCCATTGTCCAACTCTATAGTCATTAAATTCAAGGCGTAAAGAAAGATCTTTGTGTGTGACTAAGCACCACCGAGAAGTGTGAGCTGATGTTGGATGGGCTGTCATTGCTTATGGAACAAGCTGCATTAGAGGACTTCCTGGCAGAAATGACAGCCGGAGTAGATATGTTTTTCCGCTATGCCAGTCCTTTCACCGAGCTAAAGAATATGTCTGTGGTGAAATACAGATCTCACCGAGAAGCAGTATCAGACTGAAGAACATTGGGCCCACCAGAGGATTTGACTCTCAGGGACCACCTTTCTCCACCAATCAAGAGCCCCATAGCAGCTGCTAGGTTTGAGCTATGAACTCTCCTGAAGTAGAAGTCAGAGCCCACCGGAGGAGTCTCCAGTTCTCTTGTGGGCCCGTCCAACCCTGCCAAGAAGCAGCCCTGGCAAAGAAAAGTTTGTGTGAAGGTTCTCGGACACTATATGGCTGATTTTTTACTGTGGACTGGCTCCAGAAATCCATAAGATTGCAATCTAGAAGATTTCTTCACTGGCTCCCAATTGCCCAGCGTATCCAGTTCAAACTAACCCTGACGTACAATGTCATCCATTACCTTTCTTCTCCGCACATCTCTGAACTAATCTCCCAATATATTCCCTTACATAATCTCCGGTCCTCCCAAGACCTCCTTCACTCCTCCACACTAATTTGTTCCTCACCCAATCACCTCCAATACTTCTACCAAATATCCCCCATCCTCTGGACTTCTGTGCCTCAACACGTCCGATTAGCCACCACATTGGAATCCTTCAGACAGAACCTGAAAACCCATCTCTTCAAGACAGCCTACAGCTTGCCATTGCCTCACTGCCACCTCAACACCACTGGAGCTAGCTTCACAACCTACTGTCTCCTTCTCCACCATCCTGTAGAATGTAAGGCCGCAAGTGCAGGGTCTATAAGACTTAAGATGCAATATGGCACCTTGGCAAAGCCCAGTTATGTTTTCCCTCTGATACCTAATAATAACAAACAGGTCATGCTGGAGAAACTTGCACCTACTGCTACTCAGTGTATTCAGCTCCTTTGTGAGAAACTAATGTTTGGGCAGCCAGTCTACCAAATAAAATTCCTGAGGTATGGAAATTGTGGATGGCTTCGCTTCTGGTACTGGGTGCTAATAACAAACCGTGGCGTGTCATTCACTGGATATTCCTGGCTGGTTGGAGACAAGCTCATTCCCACAGAAAAGTACCAGCAAGCTAAGGAGATGGTGGCCTCTATCGTCAAGAAGGAGTTTGCTCATTGTCTAGTAGTCTGTTTTTTATACTAAAGATTCTACTCATTTTTATAGTTTTAAGTGAGCATGTAGAGACAGTAGTTTCTGCAGCAGGGCATCCAGGCCGGGATAGTGGCAGAGAAATTACTGTACCATCAGGTTGAGGATGCGAGCCATGCAAGGCACGAGTGTGAGGGTGCCCCGGAGTAGGGCACCAGATTTGCAACGTTATTGCACATGGCCTTCCCTTGCTCCAGGTTCAGTGGAATCAGCCATTGCTCAAACTCAGCCCGGAGAACTGTCCACAACTCTTGAGCTATATGAGTGCGATCTCCAAGACATATTAATTTTAACACTGCCTGATTGCGGTGAGCCCTAGCTGTACAGTACGGATTTGGGGGGGATTCTCTGTTGGAACGTGTGTCTCATTAAGGCAGAGGTTGTGGGCTCAGGTGGAGGCCTTAGAGGAGGTGGAGGATGCAGAAGCACTGGAGGAAGTGTTAGATACAGAGGTTTGTTCCGCAAGCCTTGGGGATTTCAACTCTTGCTGTCTAGTGATGCCTTGGTGTCTAGTGGTTTAGTTCTCCATCCCCTGGTGTGTGGTGGTTTTGTTCTCCAACCCTAGCTGTTTAGTAGGTTAGTTTTCCAACCCCCTGTTGTCTTATCAGTTTAGTTCTCCAACCCCTATTTTCTATTAGTTTAGTTCTCCATGTTCTGGTGTGTATTTGTTTCATTATCCAACCTTATCTGTTTAGCAGTTTAGTCCTCCAACCCCTGTTGTCTTGTTAGTTTAGTTCTTCAACCACTGTTTCTATTAGTTTAGTTCTCCATGTTCTGGTGTGTATTTGTTTCTTTCTCCAACCATAACTGTTTAGCAGTAGTTTAGTTTTTCAACCCCTGTTGTATATTAGTTTAGTTCTCCATGTTCTGGTGTGTTATTTATATTGTTCTCCAACCCATCCATGCCCACCCCCAGGGGTTAACGTCTGGTGGCGAGGGTTTGAATTCTTTTCGGACCCTACTTCATCCGGGCCCGAATCAACTGAAAAAAATTTTGCGCATCGCTACACATGCTTTCCCCCTCTTGAGTCTGTAAAGCTTTGGATCAGACCTCTGATGCCCTAGAATAGAATATGTGAACAGCTCTGCAGACTCGCCCATCTGTGCTTCCCCACAGTCAGTTGGCCGGTTGGAGAGTTGTGACGCGGGATGTGAAAACAAGGGTAATTGGGGTGCCACCTCTGAGGACTGTACTGTGTGTGATGTTAAGGTGGAGGAAGAGAAGCATAGACCACTTGATGCAGCGCTTGTCATCTACTGGAGCACATGTTCTTCCTGGCCTTCATCTACAGGGCATGAAGCTGTGCGACTGACAAAGAAAGGGAGTGGAGTCCAGTAACAGAAGTTTTCAAAATGCTGCACAATTGCTCACTGCAGCAAAACAAACCTACTTCTCATCTCTCATATCATACGTGTCTCACAACCCTAAACAGCTATTCAGTACTGTCAAGTCCGTCCTCTGTCCACCAGCTCCCCTTCCCTCTCCTCTCCTCTCATCTCAGCTGACTTAGCCTCATTCTTCAAGCAGAAGATTAACAACATAGGGCAAAGCTTTTGCTTAAAGTCCCAACATATCTACTCAACTCTCCTCCTCCAAAACCAGCTTCTCCGCCATCACGGAAGATCATCTTTACTCTCCAAATCACATCTCACCACCTGTGAACTTGACCCAATACCGTTCTAACTGATTGCAAACCATGCCACAGTATTCATCCCAAGCCTAACCCTCCTCTTCAACTTGTCACTAACAACTGGCATCTATGCCTCCAAACTACTGGATCAACACGTCCATTTTGAACTGTCCTTCCACTTCTCCGGCTTCCGACCTCACCATTCCACTGAAACTGCCCTGACTAAAGTCAACAACAATCTACTAACTGACAAATCCAAGCAAGACTACTCTGTCCTCCTCCTAGACCTGTCATCTGCCTTCGAGACAGTAGACCATTCCTTCTTACTACAGACTCTCATCTCTCGGCATCACAGACTTGGCCCTGTCTTGGATCTCTTCATACCTAACCGACATTACATTCAGTGTCTCCCACTCAAACACCACCTCCTCATCTCACCCATTATGTGTCGGTGTGCTCCAAGGTTCAGTTCTAGGACCGCTGCTGTTCTCCATTTACACCTTCAGCCTGGGACAGCTCATAGTCTCACGGCTTTCAGTATCACCTCTATGCTGATGACACACAGATCCACCTCTCTGGACCTGATGTCACCTCCTTACTAACCAGAATTCCATAATGTGTGCCCTGTATTTCGTCTTTCTTCTCTGCTAGATTTGTAAAACTTAACATGGATAAATCAGAATGCATCATCCGCCATCTAATTCATCCCCCAACTGACCTATCCATCAAAGTGAATGGCTGTCCACTTTCCCCAGTCCCGCATGCTTGACTCTGATCTGTCCTTCAAAAGTCAAATCCAAGCCCTTTCCACTTGTCAATCCCTGCGCTGGCTCCCTGTTGCCCAGAGACTCCAGTTGAAAAGCCTAACTTTGGCATACCAAGCCATCGAAAACCTGTCTCCTCCATACATGTGTTACCTAGTCTCTCTGTACTAGTTACCGTCACGCAACCTCCCATCCTTCCAAGATCTCATGCTCTACTTCCCTCTTATCTCTTCTTGTCACAATCGCATGCAAGGTTTGTCCCGTGCATCTCCGCTACTGTTTAACTCTGTACCCCAACACATCAGACTGTCGCCTACCGTGGAAACCTTGAAAAGGAAGCTGAAGCCCCACTTCTTGTGACAAGAATAAAATCTGCGGTAACCCTCAGTCCGGCATACCGCTGCACGACTAGCAGTACCTTGACCTACTGTATCCTCACCCATCCCTTGTAGATTGTTTGTGCAGCCTCGCGGGAAGGGTCCTCTCTCCTCTTGTACCAGTTGGTTAGTCACCGACGGTGACCCCTTTTTGCATGTATAGCGCCATGGAATAAATGCCACTGTAATAATAATAATAACAATTATAGTGCTTGTACTCTGGGTCAATTGATGGCACTTTCCAGGTGTCTACCCCTAATTTGATGTGTTTTGGAAGCTTTTGGGCCCATTTGAAAGTGTTGTATATGCATTTTTTTGCCCCCATTGAATCCTATGGCGTTTGGTAATGATCTGCGAATTTTCAACAAATAAATTGGCGAATATTGCAAATTCAACAATCGTAATCCGAACCGAATATGGAAACATTTGCTCATGTCAAGTCTTAACAGGCAGGTGACTGATGGCAGCTATGGAGTGGTGGAAAAATGTAGTACTAAGTAAAGATGAGCATATCGATACGCGGAGGATCGAGTTTTAGTCAAATTTCCTGAAATTCGCCTTTTCATGCAAAGTAGAACATATTGAGATTTTGCGGATAGCAGAAAAAAAATATTGCTCTGAATTATTTCCTACACTAACGAAGTGTTGGAAAGCAGCCTAATGTCATTTTGTGTTGCTGTGTGGGCCTCCCCATAATGTCCTGCAGCTATGACTTCTTACGGATTATCATATCTTGTAGAGTGGTGGTCAGTATTTGGGCCATTACAGATCCCAGTGAAGCACAGTTTGCCCAACTGAGTTGATCTCCATCTCCAGAGTCACTGGTTAAGTTTCTCTCTTCTGTAGAGTGTAAGCTCTTATGATCAGTGGCATACCCTCTCTCTTATCTATAGTGTGTGTGCTCTTATGGCCAGAAAGGTCCTATCACTCTCTCTCTCTCTCCTGTCGAGTGTAAACTCTTATGATCAGCAAGGTTCTCTCTTCTGTAAAGTAGAGTGTAAGCTCTTATGGTCAGCAGGTTTATTTCTCTCCTCTCCACCATGTGTAGTTTCCAAGTAATTACAAGCTTTACATAATCGAGATCCACACAAATTTATTCGTTGCAAATCAATTTTTTGGGGTAAAATTTGGCAAAGTCAGAGAATTTGAATTTCAAAAGATCCATTCTAGTAATAAGTAACATTAATTTCTTAATTTTACAATAATCCTTTCTCCCTAACAAATTTTGGTATGTCTTAGGAAACCACTTTTTTATGTAGAGGAAAAATCTATAAAATACATATGCAAAATGGTAATAATTCAACATCAGTGGATACTAGTCAATCATTGTGAATTGTGTTGAATTTTTATCCTATAATTTTGTCTGCTTTTTATCTATTTTGTATAGGCTTAAGATTTTGAAAGATGTTGTTGGTTTAATAGACCAGATAAACAACTAGATAGATATGAATGCATATGACCTCCCACACATTGAATGCAAAAATTTAAAACATAAATGGTATGTCCTAAATTAAAATAAAATGTGAAATAATTTAATAAAGTTGAAGAAATTCGATTTATTTTCCATTTTTTAAAATATCAATCCCTAAAATTTCAAAAACAGCAAACGTATTCTGATTTTAATTTGCCTTAAGAGATTTCAGCTTGTTAGAAATGTAGAACATGGTATTTGTGGTATTTACATACATTTTGCTCACAGTTCCCATTTTACACTATGACAAATGACAAACCATCTACGTAAACTCAGCACAGGTTAACTTTAGGGACCTATTGAGGTTGCTTGCTTTGCAGACAGAACATAGTACGTTAGTCCGATTTCCAGCTGGGATCAGACTCGAGTTTATACGAGATATGTTACCCCTTTGTTTGCTACTGACAAGCGTAAAGAGGCACTTTCACCGCTGATAATAATGGTTAATTTATCACATACAGAAGTGGCTGACCTCTGAGTGTCCCAGCCTCTTCATCACCTTCACAGCTGCTCAAACTAATTGTTAAAGCCAAGAGTAAATGAAAATCAACTGTGCTAATAATGAATGAAGCCTATTACCCGAAACAGCACATTGCTTTACAAAGGTTTATCAGGAAACATTATAACCAGACCTCGTGGTCACAGTTCCTTGTTATATAAATTGAACGGATCATGCAACGGGCCAAATACCTTGAAATACTAAATGAAAATAAAAGATTATTTACCTTGCCTATTAAGAGGTTTAATTTACAAAATGAAAAAATCTGATGACTGGAGTTTTCCAAAGTCATCTTTAGTGAATTCTTATTACTAAACTTTATGTCATCTTTATTTTCATTCTAATATTAAACTTTCTACTTAACCATAAAGTCCCTTAGAGGATTTAATAAGGGAATAGCAAAAGTAAAAATTAAAGGATATAATATTATTGGAATTGCTCACTTTAGCAACGGTATTTTTCCAATCACAATACATGACTTTGGTAAATTTTTGTAAAACACACAACCCAAGTATGACTACACATATGCTAAGATAATTATTTTTATTTAATCAATACGTAAAATGTACATGTAAAATAAAAAGTGTGTGATAACATTAGAAAAAAAGGAAGTATAACATAACACTCTATATTCAAGGTCAATAAAAAGAGAGGTATCAACATTACATTTCAATTATCGGTTTCCAAAGGTACTTATGAATAATAGCATTATTACATATATGACCCATATGACCTAGGCAAAAATAGATAAAAAGCAGATGCATCCCAAGTTTGATCATGCCCAGTGCTAAGTAGTAGGGATAAATATTAAGATAACTCTAAGACAGGGATGTCAAACTCAAACACACAGAGGACCAAAATTAAAAATTTCTACAAAGTCGTGGGCCAACCAGTATTCAGTAAAATGGACTCCACACAGTCTTCCATACAGAATAATGATACCCACATAGTCCTACAAACAGTATAATGGCCCCATATAGCTTTCCATACAGTATAATGGCCCCCACATAGTCCTCCATACAGTATAATGTGCCCCACATACTCCTCCATACAGAATGATGTGCTCCACAAAGTCATCCATACAGAATAAAGGCCCCACATAAGGGTGGTGGATCTGGTGTTGTGGGCCAAATATAAATCACCCTGCATGCCAGATTTGGCCTACGGGCCAGAGTTTGACATGTATGCTCTAAGGTATAGTGCTAATAAGTCCTATATAGTACAGACCCTAGTTATAGCCACATGTGTTTGCCACGGATCAGTACTTTGGTGCAGAAATATATTACCTTGTGGCACCACCATAGTGCTGATCTGTGGCAAACATGTGGCTATAACTAGAGTCTTTACTATTTAGGACTTATAATCACTATATCATTGAGTTATCTTAACATTAACATGGCAAAAGTGAAGAAGCGCAATATTGCTTTAGGAATGCAGATTTTGTTTGAATTGTAGGCACAATTTGCAGAGTCGCTGAGGTACCAGAGAAGCAAAAAAAAAAACACAAGTAACCCCATTTTGCAACTGCACTGCTCAAGGAAAATATCTAGGGGAGTAATGAGTAATGAGCATCTTGAACCCGCATGTGTGCCTATGAGAATCATAAAACACTGGCAATGAAAATAAAAATTGATTTTTACCACTAAAATATTTTATTAGCTACAAATTTTTCTTTTTCAATGGACCATACAAATTCTCATACAATTTTTCCCAAATATAGTGATATATTGCTAAAAACTAAGATGGAGAAGCCACTTGTCATTTGGAGCACAGATTTTGTTGGAATAGTTTGGGCAGCATCTGCAGTGCCTCTAAGGCTCCAGAACATCATAAAAATAGCAAAGTGACCTCAGTTTGCAAATAACACCAGATTTGTGAATTTATCTAAAAGTGCAGTGCAGTGACTATTTTGGCCCCACAGATTTTTTTTTTTTTTTAAATTAATGGATGATTCATAGGGAAAAATGCATATATTGTATACCAGCTAAGTGCCTAATACATTGTGCCCAGCTTGTGCCTCTGCAGACATGCACACTGTAAATTTTTCAGTTTGTTATTTTCGCTACACTATTGCCATCCATGTGGACGATAACTGTGGTTTATGCACACTAGGGCGTTCAGAAAGCAGAAGGGGACATTTTGATTTGGAGCTCAGATTCTTGTGTGTCATGTTGCAGGTTTAGGTGGAGTATTTCACAGTTCAAATAAGAATTTCAATGCCCGAACTGACCATATGTACCTATGAGGCAACAAGTTCGAGTTGGAATACCCACAGTTAGTTCAGGCTCTGTAGTGCATGTTTGGACTGTGACATACTCCTGTCTGAACCCAACCTAAGATGGAAATTCCCAATTTCTCCAATTACAGATGACAGACTTGAGTGGGGGCTTGTTGTTTGTGGGATGAGTTAAAATTATTATATATACCATTTTGAGGTGCATTAAATTTTCTGATCACATTTTGTTCAGACTTCTGACACAGAAGAAATAAAAACCATCAGTTCGGGAATTATTTTTTATTTATTTTGTGTACACAGTTCACTGTGTGATAAAAGTAATGACAGGTTTGTTTTTCAGGTCAACATGATTACAGTGATACTACATTCATAAAGATTTTCTTATGCTTTGCTACTCTTGCACACCAAAAACAATTTTTTGAAAAAGAAAATATTTGTTTTTGTATTGCCATATTCTGAGAGAGCCATATGATACCACTTTTTTACATACAACTTTTTAATCACGTTTTAATCAATTTTTTTGTGTGTCAATATGATTAAATAGCTATATTTTGGAGCATTTTTATTTGTTTTTTTTATGCCATTTACCGTATGGGATAAATAATGTTACAGTTTTATAGTTTGGGTTATTCCGAATGTTGCAATTCTGTGTACTTTTTTGCTTACATTTGTTTATACATCTAACCTGCTATTTTATCCACTTAAAAAAACACAATTTCTTCAAAGTACATGTATGTGATTTTTCGCAAAGGCAGGGGTGGGCAAAGTGTGACTCACGGGTTATATCTTGCCCTTTGGCTGTTCCAATCTAAAAACAGTTTTGTGGGAGGCTTAGAATTGGGTAAGGAACAAGTAAATTCTGCTATAAAGGTACATTTGGAGAAGAAAGTTTCATAACGCAGGACATACACCATGGCAAGACTAAGCAAAGCAACAAGATACAAGGCAGTTATAATGCATTAGCAAGATCTCTTCCAGGCAAAGATTGCAAATCAGACTGTGGTTTTTAGATGTGCTGTTTAAACTTTTTTTGAAGAATCACAAAGAAATGGGTAACACTGAGAAATGTATACGCAGTGGTCAGCCAAGAAAACTTAGCATAAAAGATGAAAGACACCTCATGCTTAATTCCCTTCAAAATTGGAAGATGTACAGCTGTGCCATCATTTCAGAAATGGCAGCACATATTGGAACCCACCCACAAACATTTACTGTTTGGAAAAGTCTGGAAGCGTTCTTCATAAAAGAAATGTGGCCAAAGTTTCCTTAACCGACCCATGCATTTGTGGTCCTAAATGTTGCCCATTTCTTGATATTCAATGCTGATAAATACAGGCAGATAATTAATCATCATTCAACACCATTAGGAATTTGTCTGCTTGACTTTAAGTTTATCTTCAGTTGGACAAGAACCCCAAACATACTGCCAATAGTTAAGAACTATATATATATTTTGTGGTAGATCAACTCACTCGGCTTCTTAATGAGGCAGACACAGAAACCGTTTCTATTTAAAGTGCGGCTGATTTATTGCAGTCCTCATAGCATAACATAAAATAACAAGTCCATACAATAGTACTGGTTAGCCCACGATGTCATTTAACAAAGGGATTCACACGAGGAGACCTGCAATCTCCATACATCCATCATGTATGACACAAACAGCTCAGAGATTTCACCTCCAGGCTCTCCTCACACCAAATGCTCTCAAGTCTGGGATTTTATCATCTGACCTCCTCACTCTCTACAGGTGTTCAATCACCCTAGCACCCTTTTAGGAGGGCGGTTGCAGACAACTTTATTTAATGGAACGCAACCGACCCCGGGGTCTAGGACTAGAGAGTAGCTCAATAGGGATGGCATGCCTCTGGGCAAACGTAGATGACAAAAAATTGCCCTCAGAACCAGAGTCCACCCACGCCTTGGCAGCAACTGCAGATCTACCAAAGGACAACGTCACTTTATATGATAGCATGGAGGATGAAGTCTCGGAAATTAATCCACCTACTCCAACGGTGGTAAGACCCACTCGTTTTACCGACTGCTTGTAACCCTTATTTACGGGATGCTTCAAGAGATGTACAGGTCGGGAACGAGAGGGACCAGACTCAGTCCGGGATATATCCATAGCCTCAGGCTCCGGGTCGAGAGTCTTGGGTTTGGACCCAAAGACGCCTGGTGCCAACAGATACCGAGGTCTGCCAACCTCTAGCTCTAACTGGTGTTCTGCATGACGCAAGTCTATACGGTCAGCGAGAGATATTAACTCCTCCAGAGAGGTTGGAATCTCTCTGGTAGATAAGGCATCTTTAATATGCCCAGCCAGACCCTTCCAGAACACCGGGATAAGCGACCGCTCAGACCCATCCAGTTCAGCTGCTAAGGTTCTGAACTGGACGGCATAGTAGCTGGCGGTGGCCGAACCCTGGACCAACGCAAGGAGCTTGAGAGCCGTATCATGCGTGACCTGAGGACCCAGGAAAACACCTTTTAGGGTCTTAAGGAAAAGACCCGCATTTACTACAACCGGGTCGTTCCGCTCCCATAGAGGAGTAGCCCACTCCAGAGCCCTGTGGGAAAGCAAAGAGATGATATATCCCACTTTGGCTCTTTCAGAGGGGAACCATGCCTCCATCATCTCCAAATGAATGGAGCATAGATTAATAAAACCCCTGCAGAGTTTACTATCTCCAGAAAATTTCTCCGGGAGAGCAATCCGGGGTAATGGGGCACTTGCGGTGGTTGTAGTATTCACCGCAGCCGAGTTGATAATATTGGCTGCTAGAGTAGCCGCCTGGGAAGCTACTGCAGTGATATCAGCGACCGGAGCAGTTTGTTCTAGAGTTCTAAGTCTGGTCTCCAGTTGCTGTACATAACGCTGCAGTTGCTGGTTGTCGGCCATGTTCGGCAAGACCCTGGCGCTCAGATACTGTTAGGAGGGCGGTTGCAGACAACTTTATTTAATGGAACACAACCGACCCCGGGGTCCGCAATGCAGCCTAATGGACTGCTGCCGAACACTTTCTGGGTAGAAAGGAAAGCGACAACTAAACTGATAACCCGTCCGTGTTAACAGCACACTGGACTGGGTAAAGCGGTACGCTCTATCTCCGTTAACTGCACGGAGGGAGAGCGACCGGCGACGCACCTAACACAATCTTAGCCCTTCGTGTTAATGCACACGGAAGGGTAAGACGGTTCGCACAATCTCCAAGAACCGCAGGGAGACGTGCGACCGTGGGAGCAGCAGTAGCCTTGTCTTTGATACAGGCGCTACAGTATGTGGAATGGCTCTAAAGAGGTTCACACAATCTCCAAGAATCGCAGGGAGACGTGTGACCGGACTAGGAGCAGTAGCCCTGTCTTCGATACAGGATCTACGCTATAGGAGAAGGCGCTAGTATGTGGGTGTGATTCCCGCCGGGTATTCGTGCACTCAGCCAGCGAGCTACCAGACTGAGCAGACCCGCCCTATATGGCTCAAGCTACCTGCCTGAATAAAGCTATAGCTCTTAGAAGAGCCCAAGAGTATAAGCGTGCACACCACAAACAACCAGCTCAAATGATCTGAGCGCGCCGCCATGTTTGTGGACGGGCCTTTTAAAGACTAAACCCTGCCCAGTGACGCGCCATTGGTGACGTTACCCGTGGACCAATCAGGTGGTGTCAGGTCACCGAGTCAGGTGGGTGCCAACCCACCAATCATGATCTGCCAGGTCACGGACATGCTCAGTGTGGCGAATCCTGGACTTCGACTCCACAAGCCCTGTCTCCCTCTGCAGCCTATGCTTAACACTGCTAGGCACAAATGCCTGGGAGACAATCTACACGGCTCGTGGATCAGCTGGGTGTTGGGGCTGACAATGATGCTGAGCAGCGTCAGCCCCAGCTGGACTGAAATGGGTGACCACAGAAGGTCCTGGACGCATTTCAAATCCAGCACCAGACCGACACCTAACACACCCAAGATGGCTGTTTAACCCGCTCGTGTGCTGGAACCTTTTTTCCTATTTTTAATTACTGAAGCTAACTACTTCAGTAATACATATCTCCCCTCCAGTACTTTGCCACAATATATATATATATATATATATATATATATATATATATATATATATATATATAAAAAAAAATATATATATATATATATATATATATATATATATATATATATATATATATATATATATACAGATAAATGAAGCCCTGTTAAAAATAACTTCTATATTCCAGTGTTTTCCTGTAGATGATTTTCAGTTTCACCATTTTTCGATGCAATTTTACACATTTAGATGCTTGGCTTTTGTTTCTGATAAGAGCAAATGCAATGCTGTTTATTCTGATTCCTGCAACTTTCTCCTGATTCTTGTAAAAATCAAAATGGAAAATCTTATAGCAATAGGATTTAGTAATAATCAATATTAAAGAGAAAGCCTGACCTACATTATTGCAAGTATTTCTAGGGTTGACCATAATAAATAAATGGGAAACTTTTTTTTAAAAAAAAAGTCACCAAGTGTACTTGGAAGAACTGACAACCTGGCGCTTATGATGGAGTGATTAGAAGTAGGGAACTTATATCAAAGCCTGTCTTTTTATGTCTCTGCTCTGTTCTGTCGAAAGCCCACGGTGGTCACAATTCCTTTAACAATATTTATAATGAAGGATCAATGTTGCAGATGTCAACCCTGATTATCTCCAAAGGCTCCTCCTGCTCAGCTCTTCCCCGGGGCTGACTGTAAATGTACCTGATTCCCAATTCTCAAACACAAAAAGTGCAGCGAGCATGAAAGCAGAGCTGACTAATAAAGTTTGCATATCCCTAAGAACAAGAGCATACAATGAAGAAGAAAAGGAATGGGAAGATTAAATAAAAACAGTACAGATGGCTGAGAAAACATGAAAATTTAAACAGTCTGGAAGTTTGAATCTCTATTTCTATCCTATAATTTATACTCTAGTACTTGGAATTATGAACACATATATTTGATCTGCATTTGCAAAAGAAGGTCATTTTGATAATATGCACATGAACTTATTAGATAGAAAATATCTATATATGTACTACTGATCATATATTGATACATATGTTGAGTAAAAGACTGAACAAGAAACAATAATTGATCTGCTACCAGACTGATAACACTAGAGAGTTGCACGATAAATTTAAGTTTGAGAATGGCATGAAGGGATAATTTTGCCTGAATTTTGAAGCAAGTGCCTCACCAGGACATGCCTGCCTGACTATCTGCTGATAATAACATATTCAGTTTCGGGAACAATCAGTAAACATCTGATGTCTTCCGGTGATTATTGACATATGAATGATTATCATGAAGTACATGACAGCCATTTTTGCTAGCTATTTACCACTAGCTAACAGTGCAGTTTCTGAGCAATGGGGCACCCTTTATCATAGCCATATGCCTAAATTGGACATCTTATAGTGATGCATTTTGACTATGTTTAGTTATACAGTATATAAAATACTTAATCTAATAAGCATGTTTTTTTCCAAACATACATATTGCAGCTATTTCACCATACAAGATAAGTGGCTCAGAATTGCACCAATCATAAACAGCACCATGATATATCACTTTACTTCTCTGATGAGGTTTCAAAATGTGCCTGCAGTGGGGGGAATAAGTATTTGATACACTGCCGATTTTGCAAGTTTTCCCACGTACCAAAAATGGAGAGGTCTGTAATTTTTTATCATAGGTACACTTCGCCTGTGAGAGATAGGATCTGAAAATAAAAACTCGAAAATCACATTGTATGATTTTTAAATAATTAAATTGCATGTTATTGCATGAAATAAGTATTTGATCACCTACCACCCAGCAAGAATTCTGGCTCTCACAGACCTGTTAGTTTTTCTTTAAGAAGCCCTCCTACTCTTCACTCATTACCTGTATTAATTGCACCTGTTTGAACTCATTACCTATATAAAAGACACCTTTCCACACACTTGATCAATCACACTCCAACCTCTCCACCATGACCAATACTAAAGAGCTGTTTAAGGACACCAGGGACAAAATTGTAGACTTGCACAAAGCTGGGGTGGGGTACAGGACAATAGGCAAGCAGCTTGTTGTGAAGGCAACAACTGTTGCCACAATAATTAGAAAATGGAAGAAACACAAGATGACTGTCAATCTTCCTTGGTCTGGAGCTCCATGCAAAATCTCGCCTCATGGGGTAAGGATGATTCTGAGAGAGGTCAGGAATCAGCCAAAAACTACATGGGAGGACCTGGTCAATGACCTGAAGAGAGCTGGGAATACTGTCTCAAACATTACCGTTAGTAACACATTACGCTGTCATGGATTAAAATCCTGCAGGGCAAACAAGGTCCCCCTGCTCACACCAGCACATGTCCAGGCCCATTTCAAGTTTGCAAATGACCATCTGGATGATCCAGAGGAGGCATAGGAGATGGTCATGTGGTCAGATGAGACCAAAATAGAACTTTTTGGTATCAACTCTACTCACCGTGTTTGGAGGAAGAAGGATGAGTATGACCCCAAGAACACCATCCAAATTGTGAAGCATGGTGGGGAAAACATATTTTGGGGTGCTCTTCTGCAAAGGGGTCATGACGACTGCATCATATTAAAGGTAGGATGGATTGGGACATGTATCACAAGATTTTGGCCAACAACCTCCTTCCCTCAGTAAGAGCATTGAAGATGGGTCGTGGCTGGGTCTTCCAGTATGACAAGGGCAACTAAGAAGTGGCTCTGTAAGAAGCATCTCAAGGTCCTGGGATCACATAGCCAGTCTCCAGACCAGAAATCAATAGAAAATCTTTGAAGGGAGCTGAAATTCAATGTTGCCCAGCTGCAGCCCCAAAACCTCAAAGATATGGAATAGGATGTTATGATGATATTCTGAAGGATGTTGCAGGCAGCAGATCGCTCTCCACAGCGTCTTTAGACTCTGTCACGTCTGTCACATGTGCTCAGTGTGACCCTGCTTTCATCTGTGAAGAGCACAGGGCACCAGTGGTGACTGCAACATACCTGGTGGCATTCTTGCATAGTGGTCCATCTCCCACTGTGCAAGAGCGCGCACTTGATCTCCAGTCCAGACTGCCATGTTGTCTGCTTTGCTTTGCTCTTGCTGTTTAGGGCGACGCCCACTGAACTTCCTGATTCTTGTAGCTGCTGCAGACACACCCCTAATGCGTCCTCAGCCTATTGCTGTCTGTCACCTGGTATTTAAACCAGCTGCTTCTTGGAATCCATGCCTGAGCATCTTGTTCTGTCAGTTGGCTTTTGGTCGCTGACATGCCAGGTCTTGTCTATGTTTCCTGCCTTACGGTATCAGTTCCCGTGTCTGAACTGTGTCCTGTCTGTGCACACTAGCCAGCTGTCTCTCTGCCTTCCTGGAGGCTGTATTTCCAGGCCTGTCTGAACACACTCCTAGCCTGTTTGTCTCGCCCTCTGGGGCCGCTTACCCAGACTCGCTCCTGTATTTGTTGCAGTACAGTTCCTGTCTGAACTGTCTCCTAGTTTCTTATCTGTTTTGTCTTTATGTCCGTTTGCTCCCTTTTTCTGCAGTGTCTGAACCAGCACTTGGCTTTACCTAGGCTCGTTCCTGCATTTTGTTGCAGTAACTGTTCTTGTCTGAACTGTCTCCTAGCTTCTTACCTGTTTTGTCTTTATGTCCGTTTGCTCCCTTTTTCTGTAGAGTCTGAACCTGCACCTAACTTCTACTCATTGTCATTGTACTTCCGTTTGTGAGTTGGAGTCCTTTCACTACTTCTTTGCAAGTACCTTGTGTGTATCTGGTTCTGCCTTTCTTTTCCTGTCTGTTCCGTGTGAACAGAGCTCTGTCCCCTTTGCTTTGTCTTTGTTTACCTCTTCGGTGATTTATCTTAGCCCCGTCCACCGCGTCTGCGGTTTCGCTCTGCTCTGCTTTGTCCACCGCGTCTGCGGTTTCGCTCTGCTCAGCCTTGTCCACCACATCTGCGGTTTCGCTCTGCTCAGCCTTGTCCACCGCATCTGCGGTTTCGCTCTGCTCAGCCTTGTCCACCGCGTCTGCGGTTTCGCTCTGCTCAGCCTTGTCTACCGCGTCTGCGGTTTTGCTTTACTCAGCCTTGTCCACCTCGTCTGCGGTTTCGCTTTGCTCAGCCCTGTCCACCGCGTCTGCGGTTTCCCTTTGCTCAGCCTTGTTCACCGCGTCTGCGGTTTTGTTCTTCACAGCCTTGTCTACCGCGTCTGCGGTTTTGCTCTGCTCAGCCTTGTCCACCACGTCTGCGGTTTTGCTCTGCTCAGCCTTGTCCACCGCGTCTGCGGTTTTGCTCTGCTCAGCCTTGTCCACCGCGTCTGCGGCTTTGCTCTGCTCAGCTTTGTCCACCGCGTCTGCGGTTCTGCTCTGCTCAGCTTTGTCCACCGTGTCTGCGGTTCTGCTCTGCTCAGCCTTGTCTACCGCGTCTGCAGTTCTGCTCTGCTCAGCCTTGTCTACCGCGTCTGCGGTTTCGCTCTGCTCAGCCTTGTCTACCACGTCTGCGGTTTCGCTCTGCTCAGCCTTGTCTACCGCACCTGCGGTTTCGCTTTACTCTGTTTGATTACCGCATCTGAGGCTCAGAACTCGTCTCCCAGTCTGTACTGGACCCTACCCAGCCTGCGCTCTAGCCTGCCTGTTCCTGTATTCCCCGGTGTGGGTCAACAGCCGTGTCCGGAGTCTGACCTGGAGTAGACCCTGGTCCTTCTGCTCGGTTCCTCCCTGGTGCACTGGCGTCGTATGCCGTCGTGCGACCTTGGTCGGATCGAGCAGATACTTAGTTACGCCCCTCCAGGCACTCTCCGGTTCATGGCACAGTGGAACCACTAAACACGTATATGCCAGGCTGTCCGGGCGTGTGCATTACAGCATGCTCAGGCCATGTTTCCCATCGAGCCCCACGGCCTTCGCTCTCTGAGACGTTTTTCAGCGAATACGTACATCTAGAAGAAATTTATTTATTTATTTATTTTGCTACCAGCTGAGTTCCAGGCGAATTACGCACCCGTCCAGATGGATCTATCTGCACTCGTTCCTGCGAATCCGCCACGCTACTATGGGGATCCAAGACTGAGTCGTGCACTTGTGGAGCAATGCTTGCTACACTTCAAGTTCTACCCTCTTTGTTTTCCCACCGATCGGGTTAAGGTGGGATTCATGATGTCTAACCTAGCGGGTGATGCCTTGGAATGGATCAACCCCCTATGGGAAACACAGGATCCTATCCTCCTGGACCTTCAGGCCTTTCTGGTGGCCTTTCTAATGGTCTTCGATGACCCTAACCCAGAGGCTCCTGCTGAAGCTTCACTTCCCAATATCCCGGAGCAGCCCCGATGGGTAATGTGTGTGGGTAGTGCACTAGTCCTCCTGCCCGAAGAGACTACTGCCCATCCAGAATCCACACAGGATGACTACGCTCTCCGGAATACTTCTTCCAGCCTCAAGAGGCAGTCCAGACGTGCTAGGCGTAGAGGCAAGCCGTCACGCCAGGGTCTGTCCTCCCAAAGACCTCCTGACACCAACCTTGAAGTCCCTGTTGAAACTTCACTTCCCAGTATTCCGGAGCAGCCCCGACGGGTAATGTGCGTGGGTAGCGCACCAGTTCTCCTGCCCGAAGAGACTGCTGCCCACCCAGAATCCACACAGGAGGACTTCCTGCACCCGGTATCTGATACTTCACCCACTTTAACCGGTGAGCCTGTCCAAGGGTACTTCGAAGCAGTGATTACCTCCGAGTCCGTGCACCTGTACAACCTGGCGGAGGACCCCCTGTTGCCTCCTGAATCCTCCGGGATACCACTTGATGACAAATGGAGAGAGACTTCCCTACACCTGGTACCTGATACCTCGCCCGCTTCGTCCAGTGAGTCCGACCTAGTGTACTCCGAAGCAGAGGTTACCCCCAAGTCTCTACACCCCTCCGACCAGGTGTAAGACCTCCAGTTGTCTCCTGAACCCTTCGGGGTGCTACCTGGTAGCGAATGGACAGAGACTTTCCTATACTCTGCACCTGATACCTCGCCCGCTTCGTCCAGTGAGTCCGACCTAGTGTACTCCGAAGCAGAGGTTATCCCCGAGTCTCTATACCCCTCCGACCAGGCGGAGGACCTCCTGTTGTCTCCTGAACCCTTCGGGGTGCTACCTGGTAGCGAATGGACAGAGACTTTCTTTATACTCTGCACCTGATACCTCGCCCGCTTCATCCAGTGAGTCCGACCTAGTGTACTCCGAAGCAGAGGTTACCCCCGAGTCTCTACACCCCTCCGACCAGACGGAGGACCTCCAGTTGTCTCCTGAACCCTTCGGGGTGCTACCTGGTAGCGAATGGACAGAGACTTTCCTATACTCTGCACCTGATACCTCGCCTGCTTCGTCCAGTGAGTCCGACCTAGTGTACTCCGAAGCAGAGGTTACCCCCGAGTCTCTGCACTCCTCCAACCCGGAGGAGGACCTCCAGTTGTTTCCTGAATCCTCCGGGGTACCACCAGATAACAAAGGGACAGTGACTTTTCTACACCTTGTACCTGATACCTCGCCGATTTCATCCTGTGAGCTTGACAAGATGTACCCCGAATCAGAGGTTACCCCCGAGTCTCTGCATCCCTCCAACCCGGCCGAGGACTTCCATTTGTCTCCTGAACCCTCTGGGGTGCTACCTGATAATGAGTGAAGAGAGACTTCCTTGTGTGCTGTTCCTGGTATTCCATCCCTTTCGTCTGGTGCTGAGGATGGCTGGATAGGAGGTAGCATCCTAGCTACCCAGATGAGACCAGTTTTGTCTCTTCCTGTGGACAGTTGAAGTAATCTCCTTGAAGAGAAGGATTGGCCCTCAAATTCCCTGCGGAAGATTCTGGCAGGCCTGAAGAAGAAGGGACGTAAGGGGGGGGTACTGTAACATACCTGGTGGCGTCCTTGCATAGTGGTCCATCTCCCACTGTGCAAGAGCGCGCACTTGATCTCCAGTTCAGACTGTCACTCTGGTTTCTTTCCATGTTGTCTGCTTTGCTTTGCTCTTGCTGTTTAGGGCGACGCCCACCGAACTACCTGATTCTTGTAGCTGCTGCAGACACATCCCTAATGCGTCCTCAGCCGATTGCTGTCTGTCACCTGGTATTTAAACCAGCTGTTTCTTGGAATCCATGCCTGAGCATCTTGTTCTGTCAGTTGGCTTTTGGTCGCTGACATGCCAGGTCTTGTCTATGTTTCCTGCCTTACGGTATCAGTTCCCGTGTCTGAACTGTGTCCTGTCTGTGCACACTAGCCAGCTGTCTCTCTGCCTTCCTGGAGGCTGTATTTCCAGGCCTGTCTGAACACGCTCCTAGCCTGTTTGTCTCGCCCTCTGGGGCCGCTTACCCAGACTCGCTCCTGTATTTGTTGCAGTACAGTTCCTGTCTGAACTGTCTCCTAGTTTCTTATCTGTTTTGTCTTTATGTCCGTTTGCTCCCTTTTTCTGCAGTGTCTGAACCCGCACTTGGCTTTACCTAGGCTCGTCCCTGCATTTTGTTGCAGTAACTGTTCTTGTCTGAACTGTCTCCTAGCTTCTTACCTGTTTTGTCTTTATGTCCGTTTGCTCCCTTTTTCTGTAGAGTCTGAACCTGCACCTAACTTCTACTCATTGTCGTACTTCCATTTGTGAGTTGGAGTCCTTTCGCTACTTCTTTGCAAGTACCTTGTGTGTATCTGGTTCTGCCTTTCTTTTCCTGTCTGTTCCGTGTGAACAGAGCTCTGTCCCCTTTGCTTTGTCTTTGTTTACCTCTTCGGCGATTTATCTTAGCCCTGTCCACCGCGTCTGCGGTTTCGCTCTGCTCTGCTTTGTCCACCATGTCTGCGGTTTCGCTCTGCTCAGCCTTGTCCACCGCGTCTGCGGTTTCACTCTGCTCAGCCTTGTCCACAGCGTCTGCGGTTTCGCTCTGCTCAGCCTTGTCCACCGCATCTGCGGTTTCGCTTTGCTCAGCCTTGTTCACCGCGTCTGCGGTTTCGCTTTGCTCAGCCTTGTCCACCGCGTCTGCGGTTTCGCTTTGCTCAGCCCTATCCACCGCGCCTGCGGTTTCGCTTTGCTCAGCCCTGTCCACCACGTCTGCGGTTTCGCTTTGCTCAGCCCTGCCCACCGCGTCTGCGGTTTCGTTTTGCTCAGCCTTGTTCACCGCGTCTGCGGTTTTGTTCTTCTCAGCCTTGTCTACCCCGTCTGTGGTTTTGCTCTGCTCAGCCTTGTCCACCGCGTCTGCGGTTTTGCTCTGCTCAGCCTTGTCCACCGCGTCTGCGGTTTTGCTCTGCTCAGCCTTGTCCACCGCGTCTGCGGTTTTGCTCTGCTCTGCCTTGTCCACCGCATCTGCGGTTTTGCTCTGCTCAGCCTTGTCTACCGCGTCTGCGGTTTTGCTTTGCTCAGCTTTGTCCACCGCGTCTGCGGTTTTGCTCTGCTCAGCCTTGTCTACCGCGTCTGCGGTTCTGCTCTGCTCAGCCTTGTCTACCGCGTCTGCGGTTTCGCTCTGCTCAGCCTTGTCTACCGCGTCTGCAGTTTCGCTCTGCTCAGCTTTGTCCACCGCGTCTGCGGTTTCGCTCTGCTCGGCCCTGTCTGCCGCGTCTGCGGTTTCGCTCTGCTCAGCCTTGTCTACCGCGTCTGCGGTTTCGCTCTGCTCAGCCTTGTCTACCGCGCCTGCGGTTTCGCTCTGCTCAACTTTGTCCACCGCGTCTGCGGTTTCACTCTGCTCGGCCCTGTCTGCCGCGTCTGCGGTTTCGCTCTGCTCAGCCTTGTCTACCGCACCTTCGCTTTTGCTTTACTCTGTTTGATTACCGAATCTGCGGCTCTGAACTCATCTCCCAGTCTGTACTGAACCCTACCCAACCTGCGCTCTAGCCTGCCTGTTCCTGTATTCCCCGGTGTGGGTCAACAGCCGTGTCCGGAGTCTGACCTGAAGTAGACCCTGGTCCCTCTGCTCGGTTCCTCCCTGGTGCGACCTTGGTCGGATCGAACAGATACTTAGTTACGCCCCTCCAGGCACTCTCCGGTTCATGGCACAGTGGAACCACTAAACACGTATACGCCAGGCAGTTCGGGCGTGTGCATTACAGTGACTTTGCCAATCCTGGTGTTCTGTGGCAAATGCCAAGCGTCCTGCTCGGTGTTGGGCTGTGAGCACATACCTCATCTGTGGACGTCGGGCTCTCATACCACCCTCATGGAGTCGATTTCTAACCGTTTGTGCAGACACATGCACATTTGTGGCCTGCTGGAGGTCATTTTTCAGGGCTCTGGCTGTGCTCCTCCTGTTCCTCCTTGCACAAAGGCGGAGGTAGCATTCTGCTGACAGACACAGCAAACCTTCTTGCCACAGCTCGCATTGATGTGCCTGGATGAACTGCACTACCTGAGCAACTTCTGTGGGTTTTGAGTCCGTCTCAAACTACCACGAGTGTGAAAGCACAAGCAACATTCAAAAGTGACCAAACCATCAGCCAGAAAACATTGGTACTGAGATGTGGTCTGTGGTCCCCACCTGCAGAACCACTCCTAAATTGAGGGTGTCTTGATAATTGGCAATAATTTCCATCTATTGTCTATTCCATTTGCACAACAGCATGTGAAATTGATTGTCAATCAGTGTTGTTTCCTAAGTGGACAGATTGATTTCACAGAAGTTTGATTTACTTGGAGTTATATTCTGTTGTTCAAGTGTTCCCTTTATTTTTTTGAGCAGTATATATATATATATATATATATATATATATATATATATATTATATACAGTATATATAAATTTATATATACACAGCGGGTGAAATGAGTATTGATCATGTAACCAATTTTTCAAGTAAATATATTTCTAAAGGTGCTATTCCCTTCCAATCCACACAGGCAAAAAAATATCCAACCATTGATGTCCATAAATTAAGTTATGTGTAATAATGAGAAATGACACAGGTAGTGTTGAACACTCTAAGGGTATGTGCCCACGGTCAGGAGCTGCTGCGGGTTTGACACTGTGTGTTTATGCAGCGTCAAACCTGCAGTGGCCAGATGTTGCAGCATAGTGGATGGGATTTCTAGTAGAGATGAGCGTTGTTCTACTCGAACTGTTCGCCAATCTCAAATTCGAGCTGTTTTGGGCGGTGTTCGAGCCGTTCGGCGAACACGAACAATTTGAGAAAAATTCGGCTGTTCGAGGTTATGTTCGATAACTGCTCGTGCACCAAAATCATAACTGGATTTTTTCTCAGTAATGATGAAAATTAATGTTAATACGCAGTTTGAGTGTACAGCGGGGTGGGGGGAGGGGCAGGGGATGGATCTCTGCAGGAACAATGAAGATCTCCATTTTTTTTTTCTCTTTCCCGCATTTACAGTGGGGAGGTGCAATCTGTCAGCCTATCAGCAGCGCACACACGGAGCGAAGTGCTTTTTTTCACACAAGCAAGGGCATGTGTCATTGGCAGTGTATGTCACATGTCCTTGCCCTATAAGACCAAGCCATTTTCCCCGTCGCCACCATTTTCTCACTGCTGCAGCTGCGTGTTAGACGGCACCGCTGTTGCTGTGTGCGCTATACTTTGTTAATTTCAAGCCAATTTTCGCACAAATCTACAGATAGCTTGGGAGTAGGGAATAGTTGTGATTGCAGTCCTTTTAAGGACTAGGTTACAGCATTTCCTACGACTTTTATCAGGCAGGTCTGTGCTCTTAAATAGATAGATTGTGGGAGTAAAGACTAATTGTAATTGGAGTCCTTTTCAGGACTAGGTTACATCAGTTCCTATCAGTTTTTGCCAGGCAGGTCTGTGCCAGTGCTGTGCAAGTTTTTTTCACAGCATTTGGCTGAATCTAGCAAAGCTAATCCTTTTTGGTCTATTGCAGAGTGTGTTAGTCAGTGGAGTAGCCTATCTGTGTTGCAAGATATACCACCTGTGTTTAGAATACCAATTTTTTTACTGCACCCAGTGAAGTAAAATCTTTTGGGCATAGCATTATTCTATTAGTCCATCTATACTGACCTCCATCAGGTTGCAAATTGAATATAATTTTTTTCTGCATCTAGCTCTGAAAAAATATTGGGCTTCTAGCTGTGTGTGGGACTTGTTGTATTAGTCCATCTATTCTGACCTCCATCAGGTTGCAAACTGAATATATTTTTTTCTGCATCTACCTCTGAAAAAATATTGGGCTTCTAGCTGTGTGTGGGACTTGTTCTATTAATCCATCTATACAGACCTCCATCAGGTTGCAAACTGAATATATTTTTTTCTGCATCTACCTCTGAAAAAATATTGGGCTTCTAGCTGTGTGTGGGACTTGTTGTATTAGTCCATCTATACTGACCTCCATCAGGTTGCAAACTGAATATATTTCTTTCTGCATCTACCTCTGAAAAAATATTGGGCTTCTAGCTGTGTGTGGGACTTGTATTAGTCCATCTATACTGACCTCCATCAGGTTGCAAACTGAATATATTTTTTTCTGCATCTACCTCTGAAAAAATATTGGGCTTCTAGCTGTGTGTGGGACTTGTATTAGTCCATCTATACTGACCTCCATCAGGTTGCAAACTGAATATATTTTTTTCTGCATCTACCTCTGAAAAAATATTGGGCTTCTAGCTGTGTGTGGGACTTGTTCTATTAATCCATCGATACAGACCTCCATAAGGTTGCAAACTGAATATATTTTTTTCTGCATCTACCTCTGAAAAAATATGTGGCCTTCTAGCAGTGTGTGGGACTTTCTCTATTAGTCCATCTATACTGACCTCCATCAGGTTGCAAACTGAATATAATTTTTTTCTGCATCTAGCTCTGAAAAAATATTTGGCCTTCTAGCAGTGTGTGGGACTTTCTCTATTAGTCCATCTATACTGACCTCCATCAGGTTGCAAATTAAAAATAATTTTTATCTGCATCTACAGTACCTCTGAAAAAATATTTGGGCTTCTAGCTGTGTGTGGGACTTGTTCTATTAGTCCATCTATACTGACCTCCATCAGGTTGCAAATTGAATATAATTTTTATCTGCATCTAGCTCTGAAAAAATATTTGGCCTTCAAGCAGTGTGTGGGACTTTCTCTATTAGTCCATCTATACTGACCTCCATCAGGTTGCAAATTGAATATAATTTTTATCTGCATCTAGCTCTGAAAAAATATTTGGCCTTCTAGCAGTGTGTGGGACTTTCTCTATTAGTCCATCTATACTGACCTCCATCAGGTTGCAAATTAAAAATAATTTTTATCTGCATCTACCTCTGAAAAAATATTTGGGCTTCTAGCTGTGTGTGGGACTTGTTCTATTACTCCATCTATACTGACCTCCATCAGGTTGCAAACTGAATATATTTTTTTCTGCATCTAGCTCTGAAAAAATATTTGGCCTTCTACCAGTGTGTGGGACTTTCTCTATTAGTCCATCTATACTGACCTCCATCAGGTTGCAAATTAAAAATAATTTTTATCTACATCTACAGTACCTCTGAAAAAATATTTGGGCTTCTAGCTGTGTGTGGGAATTGTTCTATTAGTCCATCTATACTGACCTCCATCAGGTTGCAAATTGAATATAATTTTTATCTGCATCTAGCTCTGAAAAAATATTTGGCCTTCTAGCAGTGTGTGGGACTTTCTCTATTAGTCCATCTATACTGACCTCCATCAGGTTGCAAATTGAATATAATTTTTATCTGCATCTAGCTCTGAAAAAATATTTGGCCTTCTAGCAGTGTGTGGGACTTTCTCTATTAGTCCATCTATACTGACCTCCATCAGGTTGCAAATTAAAAATAATTTTTATCTGCATCTACCTCTGAAAAAATATTGGGCTTGTAGCTGTGTGTGGGACTTGTTCTATTAATCCATCTATACAGACCTCCATCAGGTTGCAAACTGAATAAAAAATTTTTCTGCATCTACCTCTGAAAAAATATTTGGGCTTCTAGCTGTGTGTGGGACTTGTTCTATTAGTCCATCTATACTGACCTCCATCAGGTTGCAAATTGAATATAATTTTTTTCTGCATCTAACCCAGCCAATAGTTTTGGCCTAATACCACAGTTTGGCCACTCAGCTCTGCTCGGTTCCCATCCATTGTTTTTTTGTGCAAACAACTCCAGAGTTGTGAATTAGTTAACCACCAAAATGAGTGGAAAAAGGCCTGCTGCTGGTGGAAAGGGGAATAGGCGTGTTGGGAAGGGGAAAAAAGGTTGTGTCCGTGGGGTAGGTGTTAAAGCAACAGTAACATCTGCAGAAGAAAGACCATCTTCCAGCCAAACTAAAATGTCTACTTCTTTTAGCGGACAATGTGATAAGATCCCTTTCTTACGGCCACGCCAATCGCTACAAATTCCAGATGAGGCACAAAAACAGCAGGTGCTTCAACGGATATCAAGTGCTCCTTTAAGTGGGCTCTCCTCCACATCAACTTCAACATCACAAATACTCCAGTCCTCAAAGGTGTCACCCCAATCGCACTTGCTTCCTCACAGCTCCCAAATCTCCAGCTGCCCGTCTGAGTATGAGGTAGAACAGATGGTTGAGTCTGCAGAGCTGTTTACTCATACTATAGCCTGGGAATCAGAGGTCGACTCCAGCGCTTCTGTGAATCCAGACGAGGAAATGATCTGCACTGATGCCCAGAATCTTTATGAGTCGGATCCAGGACCAGACGCAGAAGGTTCTGACCATAATGTAGACCCTCATTCCCAAACTGTAACTCCTGTTGGTGGAGAAAATGAGGAAGACGATGATAAGACTCAAATACTTGATTGGAGCGACAACTTTAGTTTTTTGTCAGGGCAGGAACAGGTTGGCTCTGAGGACGACGGGTGTGATAACGCACAGGGTGATGATGATGAGGTTGGAGATCCCACTTACTGTCAACCCACAGTCAGCCAAGAGATGAGGTCAGCAGAGGAGGTGGAGGAAGATGCTAGTGACGACGAGGTCAGGTTGCGCCTTCCTGGACAGAGACGTAGTACTGGAAGCACGTCAACAACTGCATCCTCAAACACAACTCTGCCTCTCACCACAAGTCGTGGTGGCTCTTCAGGTCGCATGGGTGCTAAGCCTTGCATAGCCTGGGAATTTTTTCAGATCGATAAAGATGACCCAACTCGTGTTATCTGTAACATTTGTCAGCAAAAGCTAAGTAGAGGCCAAAAAATACATAGTTTGAGTACTTCATGCATGAACCGGAACATGGATATGAAGCATAAGTTGCAGTGGGAAGCTCAGTGTGCTACAATGCGGCCTAGCCGGCCGGGCCAACCACCGTCTGCCATATCTTGTGCATCCGTGGCCTCTTCATCCTCTGTGACTGGGGGGACAGCAGTCACACCTGTTTTGGGGCGCAGACCTGCCACCTCTTTACCCGCAACAGCCAGCGTGATTGGCAGGTCATCATTTTCTTTGGAGGTGGTAACACCAGCTGGTGTTGAGCGCTGTCCGACATCGATAGCACCACCTTTGGATCAAGGCAACCTAACATGTCCGCCTGCATCTTCCTCACAGACCGGCAGTTTGCCGGGGACACCCTTATCAACCCCGTCTAAGCACAATAGCCAGCCCTCGGTCCCTCAGATGTGGACAAGTAAAAGACCATTTCCTCCTAGCCATGAGAAAGCTAAGAGGTTGAATTTCACCATCTGCAAGCTCTTGGCTACAGAAATGCTGCCTTTCCGCCTGGTGGACACAGAGGATTTTCGAGACCTTATGTCTGTCGCAGTGCCCCAGTACCAGATGCCCAGTCGGCACTACTTCTCAAAGAAAGGTGTGCCTGCGCTCCACCAGCATGTCGCACACAACATCACCGCTTCTTTGAGAAACTCTGTGTGTGACAGGGTGCATTTCACCACAGATACTTGGACGAGTAGGCATGGACAGGGGCGTTACATGTCGCTGACTGGGCACTGGGTAACTATGGTGACAGCAGGACAAGGGGCTGCTGTCCAAGTCTTGCCGTCCCCACGAGTTGTGCGTCAATCCTCTTTATATCAAAGTTCCTCCACTGCTTCTGCCTCCTCAACCTCCTCTCGGTCTTCCACCTGCACCCAAAGCCTGTCTGGTCATGCCACAAGTTTTCTAACTGCGCAGAAGGGATCCTGCACACCTCCTTACTATGCTGGCAGTAGGGCTCAACGTCATCAGGCGGTTTTTACATTGAAATGTCTGGGAAATGTGAGTCACACAGCTGAGGAGTTGTGGTCAGCTCTGGAGAACCAATTTCATGAATGGTTGTCTCCACTGGACCTGAAACCAGGGAAGGCCGTGTGCGACAATGCTGCAAACCTGGGTGCGGCCCTTCGCCGGGGCAATGTCACACACGTGCCTTGTATGGCTCACGTGTTGAACCTGGTTGTCCAGCAATTTTTAGCCCACTATCCCAGACTAGATGGCCTTCTGCAGAGGGCACAGTCGCTGTGTGCTCATTTCCGCCGTTCGCATCCCGCAGCTCAGCGACTTACATCTCTACAGAAGTCGTTGGGCCTGCCACTTCACCGGCTAAAATGCGATGTGCCTACCCGGTGGAATTCAACTCTGCACATGTTGCAGCGACTGTGGCAGCACCGACAAGCCCTGGTGCAATACGTTCTGACGTATAGCCTGGGCCAACGAGATCCAGAGGTAGGGCAAATCACGCTGGAGGAGTGGTCTCAGATCAGGGACCTATGCACCCTTCTGCACAGTTTTGAAATGGCGACGAAGATGTTTAGTGCTGACGATGCCATTATCAGCATGACTTTTTCGGTGATTTACATGCTGGAGCACATGTTAAACAGAATTCGGAGTCAGGTGGTGGCACAAGAGGTGGTGGAGGAAGTAGAGGAGGAGGAGTTGTATGCGAAGGGCTAACATCTGCAAGGTCCAGACGGTCGGCAACACCAAGGCGGCAGGCATGTGAGGGTGGGGGAGATGGTTTTACCAGGGCGCATGGTAGCAGCCAAACTAGTGAGGAAGGTGCAGGAGCCCAGGAAGAAGTGGAGGACGAACTGATGGAAGACTCATCAGATGAGGGAGACCTTGATCACATTTCTGTTGTGCGAGGTTGGGGGGAGAGGACAGAGGAAGGAAGCATGATTGTTACCTCGCCACCAACACAACAGGGACTTGGTGCTCCTGGATGCGCAACACACATGAGTGCCTTCTTGCTGCACTACCTGCAACATGACCCTCGAATTGTGAGAATTAGAAATAATCCTGAATACTGGGTTGCCACACTGTTAGATCCCCGGTACAAAAGTAAATTTGCAGAAATTATTCCTGCCATAGAAAGGGATGCACGCATGCAGGAGTATCAGCAGAGACTGTTGCAGAATCTTACATGTGCTTTTCCACAAAATACCAGTGGTGCACGTAGTGAATCTCACAGTTCCAACTTGCCAACCGTGGGACCGTCAAGTGTTCAGCACTCAAACCGTAACAGAACCACAGTATCTGCTGGTAACATCAATTTTGCGGAATCATTTCACCACTTTTTTAGCCCATCCTTTGCAAGGCCACAGGAGACAAGAAGTCTGACACATAGTCAACGCCTAGAGACGATGGTACAGGAGTATCTCCAAGTAAACATTGAAGCCATGACTGTGTCACTGGACCCTTGCTCTTTTTGGGTTTCCAATCTGGATAAATGGCCGGAGCTAGCCACTTACGCCTTCGAGATCTTGTCATGCCCCGCAGCCAGCGTTCTGTCTGAACGTGTGTTCAGCGCTGCTGGTGGTGTGCTGACAGATAAGCGCACGTGGCTCTCCACTGATAATGTAGACAGACTCACGTTCATAAAGATGAACAAATCATGGATCCGAAACGACTTTTCTACCCCTGTGTCATCCTGGGGAGAGTAAAAGCTTGATGATTGGTTAAAATCACCCTACCAACCGTTTTAAGCTTTCAAATTACTAATCATGTTTATCTGTATCTTGGCTGGAAAATAATTTGGGCTTTGTAGCAGTGTGCAGCACTGATTCTATTAGGCCATCTATAATAAGCTCCACCAGATTTAAAATTACTAATCATGTTTATCTGTATCTTGACTGGAAAATAATTTGGGCTTTGTAGCAGTGTGCAGCACTGATCCTATTAGGCCATCTATACTAAAGCTTCACCAGATTTAAAATTAATAATAATTTTTAGCTGCATCTAGCCCGGAAAATAATTTTGGGGCTCCGAGATGCGCAAGACACATAAGTGCCTTCTTGCTGCACTACCTGCAGCATGACCCTCATATTGTCAGAATTCGAAGTAATCATGACTACTGGGTTGCCACACTCTTAGATCCCCCAAACTTTTCGATCAACCTTTTCATTTTAATAAAGACCAAAAAAATGGTCATTTTTGAAATTATAAGCATTAGCAGGTTGTTAGAAACTGAAATCAAACAGTTTTCAACTCAAAACTTTATTCTAGGTGATGTTACATTTTCACATAGGACCCCTTGTTCGAAAGGAGCTTCTGAACTCTCTCGTCCATTGAATTTGTCAGGTTTTGGATGGTTTCTGCTTCAATTGTTTTGCATGAGGACAGATTACCCTCCCAGAGCTGTTGCTTAGATGTGAACTGCCTCCCGCAATCATAGACACTCCTTTTAATGATGCTCCAAAGGTTCTGAATGGGGTAGAGGTCAGGGGAGCATGGGGGTCACACCATAAGTTTGTCCCCTTTTATGCCCATATCAGCCAGAGATGCAGATGTTTTATGTGCAGCATGAGATGGTGCATTATCATGCAAAAAAATGATCTTGCTGTGAAATACACGGTTCTTCTTCTTGAACCATGGCAGGAAGTGCTGTTTGAGAAAATCCACATACATTATGGAGTTCATCTTTAGCGCCTTCAGGGATCCTAAAGGGGCCGACAATCTCTCTCCCCATGATTCCAGCCCAAAACATTACTCCACCTCCTCCTTGTTGGCGCTGTAGCCGTGTTTGCGTGGGGTGTCCATCAACCAGCCATCCTCCACTCCATCCATCTGGACCATCGAGCGCTGCACGGCACTCATCCGTGAACAAAACAGTTTTGAAATCAGTCTTCATGTAATGTTTGGCCCACTGGAGCCGTTTCTGCTTGTGTGAAGTGGATAGAGGAGGTCGACAGGATGGCGTATGCACAGCTGCAAACCTCTGAAGGACCCTGCATCTTGTTGTTCGGGGGACGTTGGAGGCACCAGCAGCTTCAAAAACTTGTCTGCTGCTATGACAAGGCTTTTTTGCCGCTGCTCTTTCAACCTGACGTAATTGCCTGTAGGAAAGAGTCCTCAATTTGCCCTTATCAGCACGCACACGTGTGTACTGTGAATCAGCTACATACTTCTTGATTGCCAAGACACTTCATCCTGATCATCGCACAATGTTGATTGTAGTCATGCCTTGACCTAAACACTCCACAATTTGTTGCTTCTCAGCAGCCGACACATCCTTTTTCTTTCCCATTTTGGCAGAAAATATAGGCTGCTTAATAATGTGAGACAGCCTTCTTAAGTAGTCTTGCCTTTCATTGGACACACCTGCCAAACTAATTAGCACAGGTGTCTGCAATTGCTTACAGTGATATAAAGAGCCCTGACACACATCACCATCAATGAGTTTAACTGACAAACAAACAAATTCTTCCCTTATCACTCCTAAACACTTTTTGCATAATAATTTGGAACACAGTGTACATGTGCTTTTCCACAAAACACCAGTGGTTCACATAGTGAATCTTACAGTTCTAACTTGCCAACCGTGGTCTGTATGGAGTTGTTCAATAAAGGGCCCAAAATTAAGATAACATAGATGGGAGAGGTCTCTATGAATAGGAATTCCTAAGTATTTGATACCCTGTGAGGGCCAGGCAAAGGGAAAGTTGGACTGGATGGAATCCTATATGGATTTGGGGAGGGAGACATCGAGGGCCTCAGACTTCGCTGCATTGATTTTAAAATTTGACCATGTAACAAAGTGATCCATTTCAGCCATAACAGCATGGATGGATATATGTGATTGAGTGATATATACTAGGACATCATCAGCAAATAGAGAGCACTTGTACTCGGTGCCTCCCACCTCAATCCACCTAATATTGGGGTTATGGCGAATTGATGAGAGCAGGTGCTCCGTCACTAGGATGTATAAGAGAGGGGACAGAGAACATCCCTGCCTTGTCCCATTGGTGATTGTGAAAGGTGATGAAAATGTTCTGACGCGCCCCCTGGGCCTTGGGACACCCGGAGCCGGACCCTTTTTGGTGGATGCTGGTGCTTGTAGTCTCCGTGGCGGCGACCCGGTTCCGTGGCTCAGGGCGGTCAAACCAGTGGCGGAACTATTTATGTGGTTTTGATGTTTAAATGTCCGACTACGCCACCCGTGGATTGCGGTCAGAGTGAACCGCCGCTCCAGGGCAGACCGCTGAGGCTGGTGTTGTGGGTGCAGCAGAGCGTAGCATAACTCCCCACGGGAGGAGTATAGCCTCAGGGCAGTGTATGGGGAGGATGGGGGTGATGGTGCAGGGCAGCAGCAGTAACGACACGGAGTCAGTGATGCAGTCCAGGGCCTTTACTCACAGTTCTTATTATCCAGACCACGTCTGCAGGTAACGGCTGCCCACGTCGTACTGTGCTCACCAGGTGAGGGGCTCAGACAACTCCCAGATAACTTTGGAGCGCTTCACAGGACCCCCTTTGTGTGTCCTTTGTCTGGCCTTTCTTACCAACCCTTCTGTCCGGCTGCCTCGGGCCTCCTCTTGGTAAACTTGGCGCCAGTTTCCCTGACCCTATGTGGTGCCTTCCTAGCGGGTGTAGCGAGGGGCTGCGCCACATAAAATGTCACAGCCTCCTGTTTCTAGCTGAGGGTCATTTCCTGCCTCCACTAGTTTCGGGGACCGGTCTCCCCCTTTGGCCTGACCCCTCCACGCCGGTGGATTCGGGCATGCGGTGGCGACTCGCCCGTCCGCACCCCTGGGATCCCTTCGTTCCTCGTTCCTGGAGCCTTCTCCGCTCCTCTTCCTTCCTTCTCCCTCTTCCAGGCCTGGGCCTCTGTTACTAGGCCCGCCTCCGGAGCAGAGCTCATGCAGAGCCCCTGCTCCCTGCCACTTCTGCTCAGACTTCTCTGCACTGAACTAAGATGGTGCCCACCTTTTATACTCCCTTTGTTATGTTCTGCTACCAGAGCTAAGGAAAGAGAGGAGATCTGTCCCTATGATAGAACTCAGCTGAATCCCTACAATGTAACAGGGAACCTGATCCTGCGATCAGACCTGCTAAAGTCCTAAACTAGTCTGTACGGAGACCTATAGATGTGGGGAAGGAATCCCTACAAGTACTAAGGACTGGGAAGAAAATGGACACCTCCTAACAGAAATAGTAGCAGACAGACGAACAAACAACATATATAGAACATAGAGGTCCGTAGACCAAGCAAACTAACAGAGTTAGATACAGAGCACAGGCTAGCTAGAAAGTAGATATACAATGAAGTCCAGCAAAGCCAGAAGGGCGGAGCAGGATTAAATAGGCCAACAAGGTCATGTGACCAGCAAAGGAAAAAAAACCTAAGAGCAAGGTTCTAACAGTACCCCCCCTTCTAAGAGGATCCTCCGGATCCCCTAGGACCAGGCTTATCAGGAAATTTCCTGTGAAACGCTCTGATAAGTCTGGACGCGTTAACATCATCCGACCTCACCCAAGAGTTATCCTCGGGACCGAAACTTTTCCAGGCCACAAGATACTGCAAACTACCTCTATACCGTCTAGAGTTAAGGATGCGAGAAATTTCATATTCCCCGTCCTCCACCACCGGAGGAACAGAGGCAGAGGCATCACAATCCGATACAACAGCTTTTTTCAACAGAGAGACATGAAATACCGGATTAATTCTCCAGGAGGTAGGAATCTCCAACCTAACAGCAGATTGGTTGACAACCTGAAGCACCTTAAAGGGCCCTACAAACTTGGGACCCAATTTCTTTGAAGGAATCCTCAACCGCAGATTCCTAGAGGACAACCAAACCATGTCACCAACAGCGAACAAAACCTCCTGTCGTTTCCTATCAAAGTAGTCTTTAGATTTTCTGTTGGCCTCCTGAAGATTACCACGCACATCCGTCCAAACTCTCTCCAAATCACCGGAAAAATTCTCCTCCTCAGGCACGGCAGATCCCAACTTGGAGAACGACCCAAACGACGGATGTCTCCCAGAACAACAAAAAAAAGGCGTACAACCAGCAGAAGAAGATGTATGATTGTTCAGAGCAAATTCAGCAAGTGGCAGAAACTCAGACCACCCCTCTTGATTGTCTGCCACAAAACAACGCAAGAACTGCTCAACATCCTGGTTTTTCCTTTCTGTCTGGCCATTAGATTCAGGATGATATCCGGACGAGAACGACAAATGAACTCCCAACCTATCACAAAAGGCATGCCAAAAACGAGCCACGAACTGAGGACCCCTATCAGAAACAATGTCAGTAGGAACGCCATGAAGTCTGACAATTTCCTTGACAAAGGCCTTAGCGAGAGTTTTAGCGCAGGGCAGTTTGACGAAAGGAACCAAGTGACACATCTTGCTAAAACGGTCCACGACCACCCAGATGACAGTAAAACCCTCAGAGGGGGAAGGTCAGTTATAAAGTCCATAGCCAAATGTGTCCAAGGAGCACTGGGAACCTCCAAAGGACAAAGCAACCCCGCAGCAAGAGTATGTGAGGACTTAGATCTAGCACATATAGTACATTGACGCACCCACTTAATGACTTCCTTCTGCCATCCAGGCCACCAAAAACTGCGACCCACCAGTCTCTTGGTCTCAGAGATTCCGGGATGACCTGCCAACCGAGATTCGTGACACTCAACAAACAAATCTCTCCTAAAGGTCCCAGGCACAAACAACCTCCCATGAGGAGTGTTAGAAGGGGCATTCTCCTGTGCTTTAAGAATCTCATTTTCCAAAACGGAGTCCAAAGCAGCTATCACAACTAGAGATGAGCGTTGTTCTACTCGAACTGTTCGCCAATCTCAAATTCGAGCTGTTTTGGGCGGTGTTCGAGCCGGTCGGCGAACACGAACAATTTGAGAAAAATTCGGCTGTTCGAGGTTATGTTCGATAACTGTTCGTGCACCAAAATCATAACTGGATTTTTTCTCAGTAATGATGAAAATTAATGTTAATACGCAGTTTGAGTGTACAGCGGGGTGGGGGGAGGGGCAGGGGATGGATCTCTGCAGGAACAATGAAGATCTCCATTTTTTTTTCTCTTTCCCGCATTTGCAGTGGGGAGGTGCAATCTGTCAGCCTATCAGCAGCGCACACACGGAGCAAAGTGCTTTTTTTCACACAAGCAAGGGCATGTGTGATTGGCAGTGTATGTCACATGTCCTTGCCCTATAAGACCAAGCCATTTTCCCCGTCGCCACCATTTTCTCACTGCTGCAGCTGCGTGTTAGACGGCACCGCTGTTGCTGTGTGCGCTATACCTTGTTAATTTCAAGCCAATTTTCGCACAAATATACAGATAGCTTGGGAGTAGGGAATAGTTGTGATTGCAGTCCTTTTAAGGACTAGGTTACAGCATTTCCTACGACTTTTATCAGGCAGGTCTGTGCTCTTAAATAGATAGATTGTGGGAGTAAAGACTAATTGTAATTGGAGTCCTTTTCAGGACTAGGTTACATCAGTTCCTATCAGTTTTTGCCAGGCAGGTCTGTGCCAGTGCTGTGCAAGTTTTTTTCACAGCATTTGGCTGAATCTAGCAAAGCTAATCCTTTTTGGCCTATTGCAGAGTGTGTTAGTCAGTGGAGTAGCCTATCTGTGTTGCAAGATATACCACCTGTGTATAGAATACCAATTTTTTTACTGCACCTAGTGAAGTAAAATCTTTTGGGCATAGCATCATTCTATTAGTCCATCTATACTGACCTCCATCAGGTTGCAAACTGAATATAATTTTTTTCTGCATCTAGCTCTGAAAAAATATTTGGGCTTCTAGCAGTGTGTGGGACTTGGTCTATTAGTCCATCTATACTGACCTCCATCAGGTTGCAAATTAAAAATAATTTTTTTCTTCATTTAGCTCTGAAAAAATATTTGGGCTTCTAGCAGTGTGTGGGACTTGTTCTATTAGTCCTTCTATACTGACCTCCAGCAGGTTGCAAATTGAATATAATTTTTTTCTGCATCTAGCTCTGAAAAAATATTTGGGCTTCTAGCGGTGTGTGGGACTTGGTCTATTAGTCCATCTATACTGACCTCCATCAGGTTGCAAATTAAAAATAATTTTTTTCTGCATCTAGCTCTGAAAAAATATTTGGGCTTCTAGCAGTGTGTGGGACTTGGTCTATTAGTCCATCTATACTGACCTCCATCAGGTTGCAAATTAAAAATAATTTTTTTCTTCATTTATCTCTGAAAAAATATTTGGGCTTCTAGCAGCGTGTGGGACTTGTTCTATTAGTCCATCTATACTGACCTCCATCAGGTTGCAAATTAAAAATAATTTTTTTCTGCATCTAGCTCTGAAAAAATATTTGGGCTTCTAGCAGTGTGTGGGACTTGGTCTATTAGTCCATCTATACTGACCTCCATCAGGTTGCAAATTAAAAATAATTTTTTTCTGCATCTAGCTCTGAAAAAATATTTGGGCTTCTAGCAGTGTGTGGGACTTGGTCTATTAGTCCATCTATACTGACCTCCATCAGGTTGCAAATTGAATAAAAAAATTTTCTGCATCTAGCTCTGAAAAAATATTTGGGCTTCTAGCGGTGTGTGGGACTTGGTCTATTAGTCCATCTATACTGACCTCCATCAGGTTGCAAATTAAAAATAATTTTTTTCTGCATCTAGCTCTGAAAAAATATTTGGGCTTCTAGCGGTGTGTGGGACTTGGTCTATTAGTCCATCTATACTGACCTCCATCAGGTTGCAAATTAAAAATAATTTTTTTCTGCATCTAACCCAGCCAATAGTTTTGGCCTAATACCACAGTTTGGCCACTCAGCTCTGCTCGGTTACCATCCATTGTTTTTTTGTGCAAACAACTCCAGAGTTGTGAATTAGTTAACCACCAAAATGAGTGGAAAAAGGCCTGCTGCTGGTGGAAAGGGGAATAGGCGTGTTGGGAAGAGGAAAAAAGGTTGTGTCCGTGGGGTAGGTGCAGAAGAAAGACCATCTTCCAGCCAAACTAAAATGTCTACTTCTTTTAGCGGACAATGTGATAAGATCCCTTTCTTACGGCCACGCCAATCGCTACAAATTCCAGATGAGGCACAAAAACAGCAGGTGCTTCAACGGATATCAAGTGCTCCTTTAAGTGGGCTCTCCTCCACATCAACTTCAACATCACAAATACTCCAGTCCTCAAAGGTGTCACCCAAATCGCACTTGCTTCCTCACAGCTCCCAAATCTCCAGCTGCCCGTCTGAGTATGAGGTAGAACAGATGGTTGAGTCTGCAGAGCTGTTTACTCATTCTATAGCCTGGGAATCAGAGGTCGACTCCAGCGCTTCTGTGAATCCAGACGAGGAAATGATCTGCACTGATGCCCAGAATCTTTATGAGTCGGATCCAGGACCAGACGCAGAAGGTTCTGACCATAATGTAGACCCTCATTCCCAAACTGTAACTCCTGTTGGTGGAGACAATGAGGAAGACGATGATAAGACTCAAATACCTGATTGGAGCGACAACTTTAGTTTTTTGTCAGGGCAGGAACAGGTTGGCTCTGAGGACGACGGGTGTGATAACGCACAGGGTGATGATGATGAGGTCGGAGATCCCACTTACTGTCAACCCACAGTCAGCCAAGAGATGAGGTCAGCAGAGGAGGTGGAGGAAGATGCTAGTGACGATGAGGTCAGGTTGCGCCTTCCTGGACAGAGACGTAGTACTGGAAGCACGTCAACAACTGCATCCTCAAACACAACTCTGCCTCTCACCACAAGTCGTGGTGGCTCTTCAGGTCGCATGGGTGCTAAGCCTTGCATAGCCTGGGCATTTTTTCAGATCGATAAAGATGACCCAACTCGTGTTATCTGTAACATTTGTCAGTAAAAGCTAAGTAGAGGCCAAAAAATACATAGTTTGAGTACTTCATGCATGAACCGGCACATGGACATGAAGCATAAGTTGCAGTGGGAAGCTCAGTGTGCTACAATGCGGTCTAGCCGGCCGGGCCAACCACCGTCTGCCATATCTTGTGCATCCGCAGCCTCTTCATCCTCTGTGACTGGGGGGACAGCAGTCACACCTGTTTTGGGGCGCAGACCTGCCACCTCTTTACCCGCAACAGCCAGCGTGATTGGCAGGTCATCATTTTCTTTGGAGGTGGTAACACCAGCTGGTCTTGAGCGCTGTCCGACATCGATAGCACCACCTTTGGATCAAGGCAACCTAACATGTCCGCCTGCATCTTCCTCACAGACCGGCAGTTTGCCGGGGACACCCTTATCAACCCCGTCTAAGCACAATAGCCAGCCCTCGGTCCCTCAGATGTGGACAAGTAAAAGACCATTTCCTCCTAGCCATGAGAAAGCTAAGAGGTTGAATTTCACCATCTGCAAGCTCTTGGCTACAGAAATGCTGCCTTTCCGCCTGGTGGACACAGAGGATTTTCGAGACCTTATGTCCGTCGCAGTGCCCCAGTACCAGATGCCCAGTCGGCACTACTTCTCAAAGAAAGGTGTGCCTGCGCTCCACCAGCATGTCGCACACAACATCACCGCTTCTTTGAGAAACTCTGTGTGTGACAGGGTGCATTTCACCACAGACACTTGGACGAGTAGGCATGGACAGGGGCGTTACATGTCGCTGACTGGGCACTGGGTAACTATGGTGACAGCAGGACAAGGGGCTGCTGTCCAAGTCTTGCCGTCCCCACGAGTTGTGCGTCAATCCTCTTTATGTCATTTTTCCTCCACTGCTTCTGCCTCCTCAACCTCCTCTCGGTCTTCCACCTGCACCCAAAGCCTGTCTGGTCATGCCACAAGCTTTCTAACTGCGCAGAAGGGATCCTGCACACCTCCTTACTATGCTGGCAGTAGGGCTCAACGTAATCAGGCGGTTTTTACATTGAAATGTCTGGGAAATGTGAGTCACACAGCTGAGGAGTTGTGGTCAGCTCTGGAGAACCAATTTCATGAATGGTTGTCTCCACTGGACCTGAAACCAGGGAAGGCCGTGTGCGACAATGCTGCAAACCTGGGTGCGGCCCTTCGCCGGGGCAATGTCACACACGTGCCTTGTATGGCTCACGTGTTGAACCTGGTTGTCCAGCAATTTTTAGCCCACTATCCCAGACTAGATGGCCTTCTGCAGAGGGCACGGTCGCTGTGTGCTCACTTCCGCCGTTCGCATCCCGCAGCTCAGCGACTTACATCTCTACAGAAGTCGTTGGGCCTGCCACTTCACCGGCTAAAATGCGATGTGCCTACCCGGTGGAATTCAACTCTGCACATGTTGCAGCGACTGTGGCAGCACCGACAAGCCCTGGTGCAATACGTTCTGACGTATAGCCTGGGCCAACGAGATTCAGAGGTGGGGCAAATCACGCTGGAGGAGTGGTCTCAGATCAGGGACCTATGCACCCTTCTGCACAGTTTTGAAATGGCGACGAAGATGTTTAGTGCTGACGATGCCATTATCAGCATGACTATTCCGGTGATTTACATGCTGGAGCACATGTTAAACAGAATTCGGAGTCAGGTGGTGGCACAAGAGGAGGTGGAGGAAGTAGAGGAGGAGGAGTTGTATGCGGAAGGGCTAACATCTGCAAGGTCCAGACGGTCGGCAGCACCAAGGCGGCAGGCATGTGAGGGTGGGGGAGATGATTTTACCAGGGCACATGGTAGCAGCCAAACTAGTGAGGAAGGTGCAGGAGCCCAGGAAGAAGTGGAGGACGAACTGATGGAAGACTCATCAGATGAGGGAGACCTTGATCACATTTCTGTTGTGCGAGGTTGGGGGGAGAGGACAGAGGAAGGAAGCATGATTGCTACCTCACCACCAACACAACAGGGACTTGGTGCTCCTGGATGCGCAACACACATGAGTGCCTTCTTGCTGCACTACCTGCAACATGACCCTCGAATTGTGAGAATTAGAAATAATACTGACTACTGGGTTGCCACACTGTTAGATCCCCGGTACAAAAGTAAATTTGCAGAAATTATTCCTGCCATAGAAAGGGATGCACGCATGCAGGAGTATCAGCAGAGACTGTTGCAGAATCTTACATGTGCTTTTCCACAAAATACCAGTGGTGCACGTAGTGAATCTCACAGTTCCAACTTGCCAACCGTGGGACCGTCAAGTGTTCAGCACTCAAACCGTAACAGAACAACAGTATCTGCTGGTAACATCAATTTTGCGGAATCATTTCACCACTTTTTTAGCCCATCCTTTGCAAGGCCACAGGAGACAAGAAGTCTGACACATAGTCAACGCCTAGAGACGATGGTACAGGAGTATCTCCAAGTAAACATTGAAGCCACGACTGTGTCACTGGACCCTTGCTCTTTTTGGGCTTCCAATCTGGATAAATGGCCGGAGCTAGCCACTTACGCCTTGGAGATCTTGTCATGCCCCGCAGCCAGCGTTCTGTCTGAACGTGTGTTCAGCGCTGCTGGTGGTGTGCTGACAGATAAGCGCACGCGGCTCTCCACTGATAATGTAGACAGACTCACGTTCATAAAGATGAACAAATCATGGATCCGAAACGACTTTTCTACCCCTGTGTCATCCTGGGGAGAGTAAAAGCTTGATGATTGGTTAAAATCACCCTACCAACCGTTTTAAGCTTTCAAATTACTAATCATGTTTATCTGTATCTTGACTGGAAAATAATTTGGGCTTTGTAGCAGTGTGCAGCACTGATCCTATTAGGCCATCTATAATAAGCTTCACCAGATTTAAAATTAAAAATAATTTTTAGCTGCATCTAGCCCGGAAAATAATTTTGGGGCTCCGAGATGCGCAAGACACATAAGTGCCTTCTTGCTGCACTACCTGCAGCATGACCCTCATATTGTCAGAATTCGAAGTAATCATGACTACTGGGTTGCCACACTCTTATATCCCCCAAACTTTTCGATCAACGTTTTCATTTTAATAAAGACCAAAAAAATGGTCATTTTTGAAATTATAAGCATTAGCAGGTTGTTAGAAACTGAAATCAAACAGTTTTCAACTCAAAACTTTATTCTAGGTGATGTTACATTTTCACATAGGACCCCTTGTTCGAAAGGAGCTTCTGAACTCTCTCGTCCATTGAATTTGTCAGGTTTTGGATGGTTTCTGCTTCAATTGTTTTGCATGAGGACAGAATACCCTCCCAGAGCTGTTGCTTAGATGTGAACTGCCTCCCGCCATCATAGACACTCCTTTTAATGATGCTCCAAAGGTTCTGAATGGGGTAGAGGTCAGGGGAGCATGGGGGTCACACCATAAGTTTGTCCCCTTTTATGCCCATATCAGCCAGAGATGCAGATATTTTATGTGCAGCATGAGATGGTGCATTATCATGCAGAAAAATGATCTTGCTGTGAAATACACGGTTCTTCTTCTTGAACCATGGCAGGAAGTGCTGTTTGAGAAAATCCACATACATTATGGAGTTCATCTTTAGCGCCTGGAGGGATCCTAAAGGGGCCGACAATCTCTCTCCCCATGATTCCAGCCCAAAACATTACTCCACCTCCTCCTTGTTGGCGCTGTAGCCGTGTTTGCGTGGGGTGTCCATCAACCAGCCATCCTCCACTCCATTCATCTGGACCATCGAGCGCTGCACGGCACTCATCCGTGAACAAAACAGTTTTGAAATCAGTCTTCATGTAATGTTTGGCCCACTGGAGCCGTTTCTGCTTGTGTGAAGTGGATAGAGGAGGTCGACAGGATGGCATATGCACAGCTGCAAACCTCTGAAGGACCCTGCATCTTGTTGTTCGGGGGACGTTGGAGGCACAAGCAGCTTCAAAAACTTGTCTGCTGCTATGACAAGGCTTTTTTGCCGCTGCTGTTTCAACCTGACGTAATTGCCTGTAGGAAAGAGTCCTCAATTTGCCCTTATCAGCACGCACACGTGTGTACTGTGAATCAGCTACATACTTCTTGATTGCCAAGACACTTCATCCTGATCATCGCACAATGTTGATTGTAGTCATGCCTTGACCTAAACACTCCACAATTTGTTGCTTCTCAGCAGCCGACACATCCTTTTTCTTTCCCATTTTGGCAGAAAATGTAGGCTGCTTAATAATGTGAGAGAGCCTTCTTAAGTAGTCTTGCCTTTCATTGGACACACCTGCCAAACTAATTAGCACAGGTGTCTGCAATTGCTTACAGTGATATAAAGAGCCCTGACACACATCACCATCAATGAGTTTAACTGACAAACAAATTCTTCCCTTATCACTCCTAAACACTTTTTGCATAATAATTTGGAACGCGGTGTACATGTGCTTTTCCACAAAACACCAGTGGTTCACGTAGTGAATCTTACAGTTCTAACTTGCCAACCGTGGTCTGTATGGAATTGTTCAATAAAGGGCCCAAAATTAAGATAACATAGATGGGAGAGGTCTCTATGGATAGGAATTCCTAAGTATTTGATACCCTGTGAGGGCCAGGCAAAGGGAAAGTTGGACTGGATGGAATCCTATATGGATTTAGGGAGGGAGACATCGAGGGCCTCAGACTTCGCTGCATTGATTTTAAAATTTTACCATGTAACAAAGTGATCTATTTCAGCCATAACAGCAGGGATGGATATATGTGATTGAGTGATATATACTAGGACATCATCAGCAAATAGAGAGCACTTGTACTCGGTGCCTCCCACCTCAATCCACCTAATATTGGGGTTATGGCGAATTGATGAGAGCAGGTGCTCCGTCACTAGGATGTATAAGAGAGGGGACAGAGGACATCCCTGCCTTGTCCCATTGGTGATTGTGAAAGGTGATGAAAATGTTCTGACGCACCCCCTGGGCCTTGGGACACCCAGAGCCGGACCCTTTTTGGTGGATGCTGGTGGTTGTAGTCTTCGTGGCGGCGATCCGGTTCCGTGGCTCAGGGCGGTCAAACCAGTGGCGGAACTATTTATGTGGTTTTGATGTTTAAATGTCCGACTACGCCACCCGTGGATTACGGTCAGAGTGAACCGCCGCTACAGGGCAGACCGCTAAGGCTGGTGTTGTGGGTGCAGCAGAGCGTAGCATAACTCCCCACGGGAGGAGCATAGCCTCAGGGCAGTGTATGCGGAGGATGGGGGTGATGGTGCAGGGCAGCAGCAGTAACGACACGGAGTCAGTGATGCAGTTCAGGGCCTTTACTCACAGTTCTTATTATCCAGACCACGTCTGCAGGTAACGGCTGCCCACGTCGTACTGTGCTCACCAGGTGAGGGGCTCAGACAACTCCCAGATAACTTTGGAGCGCTTCACAGGACCCCCTTTGTGTGTCCTTTGTCTGGCCTTTCTTACCAACACTTCTGTCCGGCTGCCTCGGGCCTCCTCTTGGTAAACTTGGCGCCAGTTTCCCTGACCCTATGTGGTGCCTTCCTAGCGGGTGGAGCAAGGGGCTGCGCCACATAAAATGTCAGAGCCTCCGGTTTCTAGCTGAGGGTCGTTTCCTGCCTCCACTAGTTCGGGGACCGGTCTCTCCCTTTGGCCTGACCCCTCCACGCAGGTGGATTCGGGCGTGCGGTGGCGACTCGCCCGTCCGCACCCCTGGGATCCCTTCATTCCTCGTTCCTGGAGCCTTCTCCGCTCCTCTTCCTTCCTTCTCCCTCTTGCAGGCCTGGGCCTCTGTTACTAGGCCCGCCTCCGGAGCAGAGCTCATGCAGAGCCCCTGCTCCCTGCCACTTCTGCTCAGACTTCTCTGCACTGAACTAAGATGGTGCCCACCTTTTATACTCCCTTCTCAATGCACCCAGGAACTGCTTCCTCCCTGCTCCTGCACTGCAGGGTTCCCCTTCCTCAGTGTTCCCTCCCCCCACTCCAGCCAGGGACAGGGACTGTCGTGCCCATCTCAGGGGCATATTGGTCGCCCTGCCCCACGGCAATGTGGTGTAATGCATGCAGGTGTCGGGTCCTGATCCACACTCCATCCTTATCTGAGAGTGAGATATCACACCTCTGGGTGAGGTGCAATACGTCTGTAGCAACCGAGCCCTCGGTGCTACAGTTCCATTTATCTTCAGCCTAGGTGACGTATTGTGATACAGGGCCGTGATTTTGGCTATAAAAGGGTCCCCTAGACCCCTACCCCAAGCTTTTTAAGAGAATCATATATGGCGTGCCAGGAGACTCTATGGAATGCTTTCTCAGCATCCAACGAGAGTATCTACTTACAAATTTTTAACTGCATCTAGCCCAGGAAATACTTTGTGCCTAGTAGCAGTGTCTGCTAGTCAGCGGATTATCCCGGCTGTTAAGAAAGCTACACCACCTGTAGTTTGGACACTTAATTTTTTCAAAGGAAATGCTTCGGGACCACGGGATACTTAGTGAAGAGCATGAGGAGGCACCCCAAGGCACAGGGGCTGGGACTGGCACTAGGATGCCTTGCGGTGGACAGCTGAGCTCGATCCTTATAAAAGCTTTTTAGCTGCAGCAGCTTTAGTGGACGCTACTGGAGCTGGAATTACGCGGCTGCTGGCATGAGACTTGCCCTCCAATAGATCCTTGTAAATGGATTTAAAGTGTATTCATTCAAATTAGAGGGACAATTTAAATTAAAAAGCTTAGAGCTGCCTCCACCACAGGGGGGCTCTCTCGACCCACCGGCGGACAGGCACCAGTATTGGGAGAGGGGGGCTGGCCGTCAGGGTTCACCGCGGCTCTGGCACAAACCCGGCGACACGGAGGTGGCACGGGCAGGAGCGGACTGGCCGTCTCGGCTTCTCACTTTTTGGATTTTAGAAGGGCATGACATGCCTATATCTGTGTCTCCCCCTCCTTTTACTCCTCCACCTCTTTTCTTTTCGCATGACTATATGTACTTGTCACTTTTCCATGTGTTAGTTGTGTCTTCTGAGCAGTTTGTCAGCTTTTGGACACCTTTGAAGGTGTTTTCTATGTGTTTCTATGTGTTTTTGTTTGCCTGCCATTGGTTTTAACGGTGTTCGAAGGTGTTCGACGAACAGTTCGACGAACAGTTCGGCGAACACACGGGTGTTCGACGAACCGAGCCGAACTCGAACACTACGGGGGTGGCTCAACACTAATCACAACACCTTCTTGTAAAATGTTCTCCTCTTTCTCAGCACCGACTATGGGAGAAAAACTGCGAGACAAGGCATCCGCCTTAACATTCTTAGTACCAGGGATGTAAGTAACGGAGAAATTAAACCGCGAGAAAAACAGTGCCCACCTAGCCTGACGGGCATTCAGGCGCTTGGCAGCATCAAGATATATCAGATTTTTATGATCCGTAAGAACCTGAACGGGAAATTCCGCACCTTCCAAGAAGTGGCGCCAGTGTTCAAATGCGAGTTTAATAGCCAATAATTCCCGATTACCAATATCGTAATTCAGTTCAGTCTCCGAAAATTTTTTTGAAAAAAAGGCACAGGGATGTAATCCATCCCCGTTATCCTGAGACAATACTGCGCCAACCCCCACAGAGGAAGCATCAACCTCAACCAAAAACGGCCTAGTAACATCAGGCTGCATAAGGATGGGAGCAGAGGTGAACCTCTCCTTGAGATACACAAAAGCTTCAATGGCCTCAGAAGACCACTGAACCGCATCAGCACCTTTCCTGGTGAGATCAGTCAGAGGTTTGACAATACTAGAAAAATTTTTTATGAATTTTCTGTAGTAATTGGCGAAACCCAAAAACCTCTGTATCGATTTCAAACCAGTAGGCCTATGCCATTCCTGCACAGCCTGAACCTTAACCGGATCCATCTCAAAACCTTTGCTGGAGATAATGTAGCCCAAAAAACTAATTCTCTGTACAGCGAACTCACATTTCTCCAGCTTAGCAAAAAGCGAATTATCCATTAATAACTGTAATACCTCACGCACGCTCCGCCAATGAGACTCCAGATCCGGCGAATAAATCAAAATGTCATCCAAATACACAACCACATTTTTACCGATCAAAGGTCTAAGGATGTCATTAATCAGATTCTGAAAAAATGCAGGAGCATTAGTAAGACCAAAAGGCATAACCAGATTCTCAAAATGACCCACAGGAGTGTTAAAAGCAGTCTTCCATTCGTCACCCTCCTTCATGCGCAACAGATTGTATGCCCCCTTAAGGTCAATTTTAGAGAACCACTTGGCCCCCATTAACTGGTTAAACAGATCAGGAATCAATGGCAGTGGGTAAGGATTGCGTACAGTAATTTTGTTAATCTCACGAAAATCCAGACAAGGACGTAAACCGCCGTCCTTTTTTTTTTACAAAAAAAAATCCAACCGCCACAGGAGACTTAGAGGGCCTAATGTGACCGGCGGCCAAACTTGTCTGTATGTATTCCTCCAAAGCCTTCCTCTCAGGAATAGTAAGGTTAAATAAACGACTTTTAGGAAGAGTCGCTCCAGGGACAAATTCAATAGAACAATCATAGTCTCTATGGGGAGGCAAAACCTGCGATTCCTTCTCAGAAAAAACTCTCCAAAAATCCTGAATAGGAACAGGCAATTCTCCCCTATCCAAAGCTGCAATACGCCCGTTACAACACTTGTCATAACATTTATGGCTCCAGGATTTAATTTCACTGGTAGACCAATCCAGTACAGGATTGTGAAATTTTAACCAGGGCAATCCCAATATTACTGGAGAAGGCAAGTTATTCAACACTACCAAATCCAATTTCTCATGGTGAACACCATTAATAGTGAGAGGAAATTCACAGACCTTGAGAGTAATATTCTTCAAAGGGGAACCATCCACAGAAACCACAGCAATGGGGGATGATAAAGGTTCAGGTTTTAAATTGAGTCTTTTCACGAATCCCCCATCAATTACATTCAGAGTAGACCCACAATCGACAAACACCCGAAATTCCATTAATTTTTCCTGAGCAATCGTGGAAGCAGCTAAAAATACACCCTTGGAATTTAAACAGGCAATACGGGCATGACTGACCATTTTTTTTTCTTTCTTCATACGAAGCTCACAGCCTTTAATCAAATGACCAGATTTTCCGCAATAGAAACACAAGCCTTCAAAAAATCGACGGTCTTTTTCTTGAGAGCGAGGTGCCACCGATCCAATCTCCATCGGTTCACCACTGTTAGTACACACATTCTCATAACCAGAAACTGACATAGCAGAGGATTTGCTCTCATTAACCCTTGCACGCAGTCTTCTATCCACCCGTATAGCTAATTGCATAGCCTGTTGCAAATCTTCAGGTGTAGGATAAGCAATTAGCAGGTCTTTAACCCTTTCACTGAGCCCAGCAAGAAATAGATTTTTCAGAGCAGAATCGTTCCACCCTGTTTGAGTACACCAACGACGGAAATGAGTACAATATTTTTCCACATTACCTGATCCCTGTTTTAAACGTCTCAACTCAGTCTCAGCTGATGCGACACGGTCAGGATCATCATATAATAGTCCCAAAGCAGAAAAAAAACTATCCACTGATCTGAAGCATGTATCACTAGGTTGCAAAGAAAAGGCCCACTCCTGAGGCTCTTTGCGCAAAAGTGACATTATGAACCCTACGTGCTGGGATTCATCCCCAGAGGACTTAGGTCTCAAACGAAAATACAATAAGCAAGCATTTTTAAATGAAAAAAATTCTCGGTGTTCACCAAAAAATAAATCCGGCAAACATACCTTAGGCTCCAAGAAATGTGCTCCAGGACAGCTACTCACGTGCTGACGGAGCTCGGCCACCTCCAGAGAGAGTCCCTGCAGGCGATGAGCCAAATCCTGAACCGACACCATGATGGAACAGAAAAATCTTTCCTTAGAGAATTTGCAGGCTGGACTTACTGTTATGTTCTGCTACCAGAGCTAAGGAAAGAGAGGAGATCTGTCCCTACGATAGAACTCAGCTGAATCCCTACGATGTAACAGGGAACCTGATCCTGCGATCAGACCTGCTAAAGTCCTAAACTAGTCTGCACGGAGACCTATAGATGTGGGGAAGGAATCCCTACAAGTACTAAGGACTGGGAGGAAAATGGACACCTCCTAACAGAAATAGTAGCAGACAGACGAACAAACAACATATATAGAACATAGAGGTCCGTAGACCAAGCAAACTAACAGAGTTAGATACAGAGCACAGGCTAGCTAGAAAGTAGATATACAATGAAGTCCAGCAAAGCCAGAAGGGCGGAGTAGGATTAAATAGGCCAACAAGGTCATGTGACCAGCAAAGGAAAAAAAACTAAGAGCAAGGTTCTAACACCCTTCTCAATGCACCCAGGAACTGCTTCCTCCCTGCTCCTGCACTACAGGGTTCCCCTTCCTCAGTGTTCCCTCCCCCCACTCCAGCCAGGGACAGGGACTGTCGTGCCCATCTCAGGGGCATATTGGTCGCCCTGCCCCACGGCAATGTGGTGTAATGCATGCAGGTGTCGGGTCCTGATCCACACTACATCCTTACCTAAGAGTGAGATATCACACCTCTGGGTGAGGTGCAATACCTCTGTAGCAACCGAGCCCTCAGGGTGCTACAGTTCCATTTATCTTCAGCCTAGGTGACGTATTGCGATACAGGGCCGTGATTTTGGCTATAAAAGGGTCCCCTAGACCCCTTCCCCAAGCTTTTTAAGAGAATCATATATGGCGTGCCAGGAGACTCTATGGAATGCTTTCTCAGCATCCAACTAGAGTATCTAATTACAAATTTTTAACTGCATCTAGCCCAGGAAATACTTTGTGCCTAGTAGCAGTGTCTGCTAGTCAGCGGATTATCCCGGCCGTTAAGCAAGCTACACCACCTGTAGTTTGGACACTTAATTTTTTCAAAGGAAATGCTTCGGGACCACGGGATACTCAGTGAAGAGCATCAGGAGGCACCCCAAGGCATAGGGGCTGGGACTGGCAGTAGGATGCCTTGCGGTGGACAGCCGAGCTCGATCCTTATAAAAGCTTTTTAACTGCAGCAGCTTTAGTGGACGCTACTGGAGCTGGAATTACGCGGCTGCTGGCATGAGACTTGCCCTCCAATAGATCCTTGTAAATGGATTTAAAGTGTATTTATTCAAATTAGAGAGACAATTTAAATTAAAAAGCTTAGAGCTGCCTCCACCACAAGGGGGCTCGCTCGACCCACCAGCGGATAGGCACCAGTTTTGGGAGAGGGGGGCTGGCCGTCAGGGTTCACCGCGGCTCTGGCACAAACCCGGCGATGCGGAGGTGGCACGGGCAGGAGCGGACTGAACGTGTCGGCTTCTCACTTTTTGGATTTTAGAAGGGCATGACATGCCTATATCTGTGTCTCCCCCTCCTTTTACTCCTCCACCTCTTTTCTTTTCGCATGACTATATGTACTTGTCACTTTTCCATGTGTTAGTTGTGTCTTCTGAGCAGTTTGTCAGCTTTTGGACACCTTTGAAAGTGTTTTCTATGTGTTTCTATGTGTTTTTATTTGCCTGCCATTGGTTTTAACGGTGTTCGAAGGTGTTCGACGAATAGTTCGACGAACAGTTCGGCGAACACACGGGTGTTCGACGAACCGAACCGAACTCGAACACTACGGGGGTGGCTCAACACTAATTTCTAGAAATTCCATGTCTCTGGGCACCTGCGGCTCACCCGCAAAAACTGACATGCGGTGCGTCTTTCAGACCAGCAGCATGTCAATTTCTCTTGTGGGTCCGCATGTGGAATTTCTCCACAGACTAACATCTATGACTAAATTCCCCATGTGAAAAAAAAAATGACGCCCATTCGCATAATGAGGGCGGAAGCCGCGTGGCTATTCCGCAGCGTCGAGGCCGCAGGCGGCTTCTGACTGTGTTTTCATACCCTTACTTATTTAATTAATACTTCATACAAAAGCCTTTGTTGGTAATGACAGTTTCAGGGCACCTACTGTAAGGGGAAAATAGTTGCATGCATTGCTCAGGTGTGATTTTGGCTCATTCTTCCATAAAAACACTCTTCAAATAATGAAGGTTTCGTGGGTTCCTTCTATGAACTGTGAGTTTTTGTTCCTTCCATACATTTTCTACTGGATTCAGGTGCGGTGATTGGCTGGGCCACTCTAGCAGCTTTATTTTCTTTTGCTGAACCCAATTGAGAGTTTCCTTCGCTGTGTATTTGGGATCATTGTTTTATTGCAATATCCACCCTTGCTTCATCTTCATCATCCTGGTAGATGGCAGCAGATTTTTATCAAGAATGTCTCAGTAAATTTGTCCATTCATTTTTCCTTAAATCATATGAAGTTTGCCAGTGCCGTATTCTGAAAAACAGTCGTACACCATGGTGTTCCCACCTCCAAGCATCACTGTAGGTATGATGTTTTTGGGTTATGTAACATACCTGGCGGCGTCCTTGCATAGTGGTCCATCTCCCACTGTGCAAGAGCACGCACTTGATCTCCAGTCCAGTCTGCTAGCCTGGCTTCCCTCCATGCTGTCTGCTTGCCTCTGTTTCTGCTGCTTAAGAGCGGCGCCCGATCACTTCCTGCTTCTTGTAGCTGCTGCAGGCACACCCCTTGTGCGTCCTCAGCCTATTGCTGTCTGTCACCTTTTATTTAACCCAGCTCCTTCCTGGAACCCAGGCCTGAGCATTGTGTTCTGTCAGTTGGCTTCCAGTCACTGATTTGCCAGGTCCTGTCTATGTTTCCTGCCTTGCGGTATCAGTTCCCGTGTCTGAACTGTGTCCTGTCTGAACTATCTTCTAGCCTGTTGTCTTCTGCCTATCCTGGAGGCTGTATTTCCAGGCCAGTGTGAACACGCTCCTTGCCTGTTCTTTCCGCCTTCTAGGGGCTGCATACCTAGACCCGTTCCTGTATCTTGCCTGTTCCTGTCTGAACACGCTCCTAGCCTGTTCGTTCCGCCTTCTAGGGGCCGCATACCTGTATCTTGCTGCTGTGTCTGTTCTTGTCTGAATACTCTCCTAGCCTGTTACCTGTTTTTCTCTATGTCCGTACCTTCCCTTTTCCTGCAGAATCTGATCCCGTACCTACTCCTACTCGTTGTCCCTGTACTCCCGTTTGTGAGTTTAGAGTCCACTCGCTACTTCATTGCAAGTATCCTGTGTGTACCTGGTTCTGCCTTTCCCTTCCAGTCTGTTCCGTGTGAAAAGAGCCCTGTCCCCTCTGCTCTGACCCTTTGCTCGCTGCTCCGGCAGTCTCGCTCTGCTCTGACCCTTTGCTCGCTGCTCCAGCAGTCTCGCTCTGCTCTGACTCTTTGCTCGCTGCTCCGGCAGTCTCGCTCTGCTCTGACCCTTTGCTCGCTGCTCCGGCAGTCTCGCTCTGCTCTGACCCTTTGCTCGCTGCTTCGGCAGTCTTGTCCTGCTCCTCTCTCGCTCACCGCTCCAGGCGGCCTTGTCCTGCTCTTCTCTCGCTCACCGCTCCAGGCGGTCTCGTCTTGTTCTGCTCGCCGCTCTGGGCGGCCTCACTCTGCTGTTTGTCCACCGCATCTGTGGTTCTGTTCCTGAGTCCCAGTCTGTACTGGGTCCTATCCACTCGGTGCTCCAACCAGTCCTGCTTACCAGCATCCGCCAGTCTGCATACCAGCCGTGTCTGCCTATACCCAGCAGTCTGTGTGCCAGCCTAACCTGCCTGTTCCTGTATTCCCCTGTGTGGGTCAACAGCCGTGTCCGGGGTCTGTCCTGGAGTAGCACCTGGTCCCTCTGCTCGGATCCTCCTTGGTGCACTGGCGTCGTATGCCGTCGTGCGACCCTGGTCGGATCGGCTGGATACTTAGTTATGCCCCTCCAGGCATTCACTCTCCGGCACGGTCCAGTGGAATCACTACATATACACGCACACGCCACTCAGCCCGGGCGTGTGCATTACAGGTTATATGCAGTTCCTTTTGGCCTCAAAACATAGTGTGTATTATGACATCCAAAGAGTTGAATTTTGGTGTCATCTGACCATACTATATTTTTGGTTCACAGAAAAGGACATAAATTCAAAAAGCATCACATAAAAGAAACCAGCCTTACCAACACCAGGTCAGATTACCAATGCACTAGCAGGATGCAACAGATCCCCATGATAAAGGAGGGGCAGCACAGGTACAAAATACTAATGTGACAGCCACTCACAAACCTGCCAATTCATGGTTGGGGTGGCTGTGTAGCATTACAAATGCACACAGATGGGGCATGCATAGGAAGCCAGTCACACATATACGTGTGATGCACAGTGTCTGGATTACAGCTTATTAATGATGCCCATAATTTTAAATCAAGCGGGTTGCCCAGCACTATGCACATGCACCCCACAAGACAGACACCGCAATTCACCCAACCAACACTAAAGGGCCTGGCTGCATCCTGCAAAAAATGGAAAATGTGCAATAAAAAGTTGAAAAATAATGAATAAGATAAATACATTACATGAGGTCTCCTGCATCCTGTTAGTTCATTGGTAACGTGACCTGGTGTTGGTAAGGCAGACTAAATTCTCCCAGTATTTCACAGGCTTGTCTAAATGTTCTTGAGAAAACTTTGAATGCGCTTGAACATGCTTTTTGTTCAACAATGGTGTCTTGTGTGGTGAGCATACATACAGGCCATGGAGGTTGAGTGCATTACTTATTGTTTTCTTTGAAATAATTGTACATTCTGATTCCAGGTCTTTCTGTAGCTCTCCACAAATGGCCATTGGCTCTTGGACAACTTTTCATGATAAATCTTTTCATTTCTTTGTCTGAAATCTTGCGGGTAGCACCTGGTCATGGCCGGTTTATGGTGAAATTATATTCTTTCCACTTATAGCCCCAACAGTGCTTACTGGAATTTTAAGTAGTTTAGAAATTCTTCTGTAACCAATGCCATCAGTATGTTTTGCAACAATAAGGTTCAGTAGGTCTTGAGACAGCTCACTTGTTTTACCCATCAGGAGATGTTTCTTGTGTGGCATTTGATAATTAGTCACCTTTTCATAGTCCATCAATTAAACAAGCTGATATTATTTTTCACTCAGTGGCAGGATTTTTATCTAATTTATGATAGATTTTAGCTGGTGTCATGATTTTTCTTGGCTTTTGCAACTCTCTTCAATAGTGTTAAGAGAGTATGCCTCATTAACTGTTTCGACGAGCATACTCGGGTGCTCACCGAGTATTTTGGCGTGCTCGGCATTTCATTCTCTGTCATTGCGCCTGCAAGTGTCATGGCTGTTAGCCAGCTGTCACACATGCAGAGATTGCCTGTCGAACAGGCAATTTTCTTATGTTAATCATAAGAAAGAAAAATGAGCTGCACTCACCAGTCCTTAAAAGCAGTATCTTTATTCCATAAGAATAAAAAGTCCGGCAAGCAGGGAGAGCGGGGAAGAAAAAAGCATACAACAGCTGTTTCGCGTGAAGACGCTTCTACAGGTTTGTGTTGGTAACACAGACCTGTAGAAGTGTCTTCATGCGAAACAGCTGTTGTCTGCTTTTTATTCTTATGGAATAAAGATACGGCTTTTAAAGACTGGTGAGTGCAGCTCATTTTTCTTTCTTATGATTATTTTGGACTGTTTAAACTTTTCTATGAGCTTTTGCACCTGAAATGTCACCAAGTCCTATTTAGGTGTCTGCATTGTATATGTTCAGCTTTGCACTATTGCAGCTGCTTGCAGGTGGTGCAGGTTTTTCACTTTCCTTGCTGTAAGACTACTCTTTATGTGTTCAATACTTTTTCCCTGTGTCATTGCTCATTATTACACATAACTTAATTAATGGACATTTATGATTTGTTTTCTTTGCCTGTGTATATTGGATGAGTTGTTACCGACATCTGGTGAGAATTTCATGCACCTTTATAAATATATTTACTAAGAAAATTGGTGGCGTGTTCAATACTTATTATAACCAGTGTATATAAAAACTTTGTGATAGATCTTAACATATAAATATGCTTCTTTCTCCTCTTATGAGCTACTGTTCCTCCCCTATCTCCTGAATTCATCATCTATTAGACCAGCTGAAATATGTCTGTAACAAAGCAAAACAAACTTGCAGCTCACTGAAGAATCCCATTATAGCTTCTATTAAACTCTATGGAAAGGGGAAAAGTGATGAGAACAGTGACACACAGGCAGCTTTTAGTGAATGTTTTATCTCCCTTCAGTGCTGCATTCACAACCACACAGCTCAATAATGTTGTATAAAGTTTCTGTGTGCTGTATACAAAAGACATCATAACAGTTAGTTTCCACCCACTAGCACAGTGACAATGAAAACTATAAATAGAGCCTACAGATGAAAAAAAAAATCTGGTGAAAAATACCAGTCAGATATTGAAAAGAAAAAGTGGTATTACCTGAAATGTCACAAGCAATTTAAATCTCTCCATTAGTGATGAGTGAGCACTAAAATGCTCGGGTGCTCGTTGCTCGGGTTGAGCAAATTGTAATGCTTGTGTACTCGACCTGAGCAACGAGACCAATGTAAGTCTATGGGAAACTTAAGCATTTTTCCAGCGGCCACCCCGGAGGTCTGCAGAGGGCCTAAAATTGCCCTAATCGATGGTAACAGTGCTCAAATGACATGGGAACAGCACGGGGAAGACCCCTGGAAGCATCTCTGACTCCCAGGTCACTGCTGTGAACAATGTTGTCAGAGCATTACGCCACTTTTATGGACTCACAATAAAACATACAAAAACTAAACGAAAATGGATTTTCCTGGGAAAAACGCTAAGGAACATTCTTTCCAGTGTAATGACTTGCATATAAGGTAAAATAAATAACCCCCAAAACATGCTCCTCCACACCTTGACCTATGTTCACACGTAGTGTTTTTGGTTTGCTTTTGCACTTTGGCATTGCTTTCAACTGTGAAAAATACCTTCACCTTTAAATGTCATTTTAACATTTTACTGCCTTATCTGTCCATGTGGTATGTGAGACATGATTAGACAAATCCTGTTTCATTTTTGAAGGAGGGACTCTGAAAGTCACAAAGCCTATTTTTATAGGGCCATCAGGTGGGTCTTACTATTATTAAAGGGCCAGCAGTCGGCCCTCACTATTGTTACAGGGCCATCAGCTGTCTATGCTTTGTTGTTCCCATTATTAAGGAGCAGGTCTCCCATACTGGTATAGCAAATGCAGTGACTTCAAGCCCTGCCCAAAATTTAGAAAAATCACAATACACCTTTGAAGACACATAGAGGGCCTGATTTAAAAAAATAAATTCCTATTATTAAGGAGCGGATCTCCTATACTGGAATAGCGTATGCAGTAACTGTAAGGCCTGCCCAAAATTTGGAAAAACCCCAATATACCTTTGAAGATATATAGAAGGCCTGATTTAAAAAAAATAATTTCCCATTATTAAGGAGCGGGTCTCCTATACTGGTATAGCGTATGCAGTAAGTGTAAGGCCTGCCCAAAATTTGGAAAAACCCCAATACACCTCTGAAGACACATAGAGGGCCTGATTTAAAAAAATTATTTCCTATTATTAAGGAGCTGGTCTGCTATAGTGGTAATACCCATGCAGTGATTGTAAGGCCTGCCCAAAATTTAGAAAAACCCCAATATACCTTTGAAGACATATAGAGTAGAGATGAGCGTTGTTCTACTCGAACTGTTCGCCAATCTCAAATTCGAGCTGTTTTGGGCGGTGTTCGAGCCGTTCGGCGAACACGAACAATTTGAGAAAAATTCGGCTGTTCGAGGTTATGTTCGATAACTGTTCGTGCACCAAAATCATAACTGGATTTTTTCTCAGTAATGATGAAAATTAATGTTAATACGCAGTTTGAGTGTACAGCGGGGTGGGGGGAGGGGCAGGGGATGGATCTCTGCAGGAACAATGAAGATCTCCATTTTTTTTCTCTTTCCCACATTTACAGTGGGGAGGTGCAATCTGTCAGCCTATCAGCAGCGCACACACGGAGCGAAGTGCTTTTTTTCACACAAGCAAGGGCATGTGTCATTGGCAGTGTATGTCACATGTCCTTGCCCTATAAGACCAAGCCATTTTCCCCGTCGCCACCATTTTCTCACAGCTGCAGCTGCGTGTTAGACGGCACCGCTGTTGCTGTGTGTGCTATACCTTGTTAATTTCAAGCCAATTTTCGCACAAATCTACAGATAGCTTGGGAGTAGGGAATAGTTGTGATTGCAGTCCTTTTAAGGACTAGGTTACAGCATTTCCTACGACTTTTATCAGGCAGGTCTGTGCTCTTAAATAGATAGGTTGTGGGAGTAAAGACTAATTGTAATTGGGGTCATTTTCAGGACTAGGTTACATCAGTTCCTATCAGTTTTTGCCAGGCAGGTCTGTGCCAGTGCTGTGCAAGTTTTTTTCACAGCATTTGGCTGAATCTAGCAAAGCTAATCCTTTTTGGCCTATTGCAGAGTGTGTTAGTCAGTGGAGTAGCCTATCTGTGTTGCAAGATATACCACCTGTGTATAGAATATAATTTTTTTACTGCACCTAGTGAAGTAAAATCTTTTGGGCATAGCATCATTCTATTAGTCCATCTATACTGACCTCCATCAGGTTGCAAACTGAATCTAATTTTTTTCTGCATCTAGCTCTGAAAAAATATTTGGCCTTCTAGCAGTGTGTGGGACTTGTTCTATTAGTCCACCTATACTGACCTCCATCAGGTTGCAAACTGAATATATTTTTTTCTGCATCTACCTCTGAAAAAATATTGGGCTTCTAGCTGTGTGTGGGACTTGTTGTATTAGTCCATCTATACTGACCTCCATCAGGTTGCAAACTGAATATATTTTTTTCTGCATCTACCTCTGAAAAAATATTGGGCTTCTAGCTGTGTGTGGGTCTTGTTCTATTAATCCATCTATACAGACCTCCATCAGGTTGCAAACTGAATATAATTTTTTTCTGCATCTAGCTCTGAAAAAATATTTGGCCTTCTAGTAGTGTGTGGGACTTTCTCTGTTAGTCCATCTATACTGACCTCCATCAGGTTGCAAACTGAATATATTTTTTTCTGCATCTACCTCTGAAAAAATATTGGGCTTCTAGCTGTGTGTGGGTCTTGTTCTATTAATCCATCTATACAGACCTCCATCAGGTTGCAAACTGAATATAATTTTTTTCTTCATCTAGCTCTGAAAAAATATTTGGCCTTCTAGCAGTGTGTGGGACTTGTTCTATTAGTCCACCTATACTGACCTCCATCAGGTTGCAAATTCAAAATAATTTTTTGTATGCATCTAGCTCTGAAAAAATATATGGCCTTCTAGCAGTGTGTGGGACTTTCTCTGTTAGTCCATCTATACTGACCTCCATCAGGTTGCAAACTGAATCTATTTTTTTTCTGCATCTAGCTCTGAAAAAATATTTGGCCTTCTAGCAGTGTGTCGGACTTTCTCTAATAGTCCATCTATACTGACCTCCATCAGGTTGCAAATTAAAAATAATTTTTATCTGCATCTACAGTACCTCTGAAAAAATATTTGGGCTTCTAGCTGTGTGTGGGACTTGTTGTATTAGTCCATCTATACTGACCTCCATCAGGTTGCAAACTGAATATATTTTTTTCTGCATCTACCTCTGAAAAAATATTGGGCTTCTAGCTGTGTGTGGGACTTGTTGTATTAGTCCATCTATACTGACCTCCATCAGGTTGCAAATTGAATATAATTTTTTTCTGCATCTAACCCAGCCAATAGTTTTGGCCTAATACCACAGTTTGGCCACTCAGCTCTGCTCGGTTACCATCCATTGTTTTTTTGTGCAAACAACTCCAGAGTTGTGAATTAGTTAACCACCAAAATGAGTGGAAAAAGGCCTGCTGCTGGTGGAAAGGGGAATAGGCGTGTTGGGGAAAAAAGGTTGTGTCCGTGGGGTAGGTGTTAAAGCAACAGTAACATCTGCAGAAGAAAGACCATCTTCCAGCCAAACTAAAATGTCTACTTCTTTTAGTGGACAATGTGATAAGATCCCTTTCTTACAGCCACGCCAATCGCTACAAATTCCAGATGAGGCACAAAAACAGCAGGTGCTTCAACGGATATCAAGTGCTCCTTTAAGTGGGCTCTCCTCCACATCAACTTCAACATCACAAATACTCCAGTCCTCAAAGGTGTCACCCAAATCGCACTTGCTTCCTCACAGCTCCCAAATCTCCAGCTGCCCGTCTGAGTATGAGGTAGAACAGATGGTTGAGTCTGCAGAGCTGTTTACTCATACTATAGCCTGGGAATCAGAGGTCGACTCCAGCGTTTCGGTGAATCCAGACGAGGAAATGATCTGCACTGATGCCCAGAATCTTTATGAGTCGGATCCAGGACCAGACGCAGAAGGTTCTGACCATAATGTAGACCCTCATTCCCAAACTGTAACTCCTGTTGGTGGAGACAATGAGGAAGACGATGATAAGACTCAAATACCTGATTGGAGCGACAACTTTCGTTTTTTGTCAGGGCAGGAACAGGTTGGCTCTGAGGACGACGGGTGTGATAACACACAGGGTGATGATGATGAGGTTGGAGATCCCACTTACTGTCAACCCACAGTCAGCCAAGAGATGAGGTCAGCAGAGGAGGTGGAGGAAGATGCTAGTGACGACGAGGTCAGGTTGCGCCTTCCTGGACAGAGACGTAGTACTGGAAGCACGTCAACAACTGCATCCTCAAACACAACTCTGCCTCTCACCACAAGTCGTGGTGGCTCTTCAGGTCGCATGGGTGCTAAGCCTTGCATAGCCTGGGCATTTTTTCAGATCGATAAAGATGACCCAACTCGTGTTATCTGTAACATTTGTCAGCAAAAGCTAAGTAGAGGCCAAAAAATACATAGTTTGAGTACTTCATGCATGAACCGGCACATGGACATGAAGCATAAGTTGCAGTGGGAAGCTCAGTGTGCTACAATGCGGCCTAGCCGGCCGGGCCAACCACCGTCTGCCATATCTTGTGCATCCGCGGCCTCTTCATCCTCTGTGACTGGGGGGACAGCAGTCACACCTGTTTTGGGGCGCAGACCTGCCACCTCTTTACCCGCAACAGCCAGCGTGATTGGCAGGTCATCATTTTCTTTGGAGGTGGTAACACCAGCTGGTGTTGAGCGCTGTCCGACATCGATAGCACCACATTTGGATCAAGGCAACCTAACATGTCCGCCTGCATCTTCCTCACAGACCGGCAGTTTGCCGGGGACACCCTTATCAACCCCGTCTAAGCACAATAGCCAGCCCTCGGTCCCTCAGATGTGGACAAGTAAAAGACCATTTCCTCCTAGCCATGAGAAAGCTAAGAGGTTGAATTTCACCATCTGCAAGCTCTTGGATACAGAAATGCTGCCTTTCCGCCTGGTGGACACAGAGGATTTTCGAGACCTTATGTCCGTCGCAGTGCCCCAGTACCAGATGCCCAGTTGGCACTACTTCTCAAAGAAAGGTGTGCCTGCGCTCCACCAGCATGTCGCACACAACATCACCGCTTCTTTGAGAAACTCTGTGTGTGACAGGGTGCATTTCACCACAGACACTTGGACGAGTAGGCATGGACAGGGGCGTTACATGTCGCTGACTGGGCACTGGGTAACTATGGTGACAGCAGGACAAGGGGCTGCTGTCCAAGTCTTGCCGTCCCCACGAGTTGTGCGTCAATCCTCTTTATGTCAAAGTTCCTCCACTGCTTCTGCCTCCTCAACCTCCTCTCGGTCTTCCACCTGCACCCAAAGCCTGTCTGGTCATGCCACAAGCTTTCTAACTGCGCAGAAGGGATCCTGCACACCTCCTTACTATGCTGGCAGTAGGGCTCAACGTCATCAGGCGGTTTTTACATTGAAATGTCTGGGAAATGTGAGTCACACAGCTGAGGAGTTGTGGTCAGCTCTGGAGAACCAATTTCATGAATGGTTGTCTCCACTGGACCTGAAACCAGGGAAGGCCGTGTGCGACAATGCTGTAAACCTGGGTGCGGCCCTTCGCCGGGGCAATGTCACACACGTGTCTTGTATGGCTCACGTGTTGAACATGGTTGTCCAGCAATTTTTAGCCCACTATCCCAGACTAGATGGCCTTCTGCAGAGGGCACGGTCGCTGTGTGCTCACTTCCGCCGTTCGCATCCCGCAGCTCAGCGACTTACATCTCTACAGAAGTCGTTGGGCCTGCCACTTCACCGGCTAAAATGCGATGTGCCTACCCGGTGGAATTCAACTCTGCACATGTTGCAGCGACTGTGGCAGCACCGACAAGGCCTGGTGCAATACGTTCTGACGTATAGCCTGGGCCAACGAGATTCAGAGGTGGGGCAAATCACGCTGGAGGAGTGGTCTCAGATCAGGGACCTATGCACCCTTCTGCACAGATTTGAAATGGCGACGAAGATGTTTAGTGCTGACGATGCCATTATCAGCATGACTATTCCGGTGATTTACATGCTGGAGCACATGTTAAACAGAATTCGGAGTCAGGTGGTGGCACAAGAGGAGGTGGAGGAAGTAGAGGAGGAGGAGTTGTATGCGGAAGGGCTAACATCTGCAAGGTCCAGACGGTCGGCAGCACCAAGGCGGCAGGCATGTGAGGGTGGGGGAGATGGTTTTACCAGGGCGCATGGTAGCAGCCAAACTAGTGAGGAAGGTGCAGGAGCCCAGGAAGAAGTGGAGGACGAACTGATGGAAGACTCATCAGATGAGGGAGACCTTGATCACATTTCTGTTGTGCGAGGTTGGGGGGAGAGGACAGAGGAAGGAAGCATGATTGTTACCTCGCCACCAACACAACAGGGACTTGGTGCTCCTGGATGCGCAACACACATGAGTGCCTTCTTGCTGCACTACCTGCAACATGACCCTCGAATTGTGAGAATTAGAAATAATCCTGACTACTGGGTTGCCACACTGTTAGATCCCCGGTACAAAAGTAAATTTGCAGAAATTATTCCTGCCATAGAAAGGGATGCACACATGCAGGAGTATCAGCAGAGACTGTTGCAGAATCTTACATGTGCTTTTCCACAAAATACCAGTGGTGCACGTAGTGAATCTCACAGTTCCAACTTGCCAACCGTGGGACCGTCAAGTGTTCAGCACTCAAACCGTAACAGAACCACAGTATCTGCTGGTAACATCAATTTTGCGGAATCATTTCACCACTTTTTTAGCCCATCCTTTGCAAGGCCACAGGAGACAAGAAGTCTGACACATAGTCAACGCCTAGAGACGATGGTACAGGAGTATCTCCAAGTAAACATTGAAGCCACGACTGTGTCACTGGACCCTTGCTCTTTTTGGGCTTCCAATCTGGATAAATGGCCGGAGCTAGCCACTTACGCCTTGGAGATCTTGTCATGCCCCGCAGCCAGCGTTCTGTCTGAACGTGTGTTCAGCGCTGCTGGTGGTGTGCTGACAGATAAGCGCACGCGGCTCTCCACTGATAATGTAGACAGACTCACATTCATAAAGATGAACAAATCATGGATCCGAAACGACTTTTCTACCCCTGTGTCATCCTGGGGAGAGTAAAAGCTTGATGATTGGTTAAAATCACCCTACCAACCGTTTTAAGCTTTCAAATTACTAATCATGTTTATCTGTATCTTGGCTGGAAAATAATTTGGGCTTTGTAGCAGTGTGCAGCACTGATCCTATTAGGCCATCTATACTAAAGCTTCACCAGATTTAAAATTAATAATAATTTTTAGCTGCATCTAGCCCGGAAAATAATTTTGGGGCTCCGAGATGCGCAAGACACATAAGTGCCTTCTTGCTGCACTACCTGCAGCATGACCCTCATATTGTCAGAATTCGAAGTAATCATGACTACTGGGTTGCCACACTCTTAGATCCCCCAAACTTTTCGATCAACCTTTTTATTTTAATAAAGACCAAAAAAATGGTCATTTTTGAAATTATAAGCATTAGCAGGTTGTTAGAAACTGAAATCAAACAGTTTTCAACTCAAAACTTTATTCTAGGTGATGTTTCATTTTCACATAGGACCCCTTGTTCGAAAGGAGCTTCTGAACTCTCTCGTCCATTGAATTTGTCAGGTTTTGGATGGTTTCTGCTTCAATTGTTTTGCATGAGGACAGAATACCCTCCCAGAGCTGTTGCTTAGATGTGAACTGCCTCCCGCCATCATAGACACTCCTTTTAATGATGCTCCAAAGGTTCTGAATGGGGTAGAGGTCAGGGGAGCATGGGGGTCACACCATAAGTTTGTCCCCTTTTATGCCCATATCAGCCAGAGATGCAGATGTTTTATGTGCAGCATGAGATGGTGCATTATCATGCAGAAAAATGATCTTGCTGTGAAATACACAGTTCTTCTTCTTGAACCATAGCAGGAAGTGCTGTTTGAGAAAATCCACATACATTATGGAGATCATCTTTAGCGCCTTCAGGGATCCTAAAGGGGCCGACAATCTCTCTCCCCATGATTCCAGCCCAAAACATTACTCCACCTCCTCCTTGTTGGCGCTGTAGACGTGTTTGCGTGGGGTGTCCATCAACCAGCCATCCTCCACTCCATCCATCTGGACCATCGAGCGCTGCACGGCACTCATCCGTGAACAAAACAGTTTTGAAATCAGTCTTCATGTAATGTTTGGCCCACTGGAGCCGTTTCTGCTTGTGTGAAGTGGATAGAGGAGGTCGACAGGATGGCGTATGCACAGCTGCAAACCTCTGAAGGACCCTGCATCTTGTTGTTCGGGGGACGTTGGAGGCACAAGCAGCTTCAAAAACTTGTCTGCTGCTATGACAAGGCTTTTTTGCCGCTGCTCTTTCAACCTGACGTAATTGCCTGTAGGAAAGAGTCCTCAATTTGCCCTTATCAGCACGCACACGTGTGTACTGTGAATCAGCTACATACTTCTTGATTGCCAAGACACTTCATCCTGATCATCGCACAATGTTGATTGTAGTCATGCCTTGACCTAAACACTCCACAATTTGTTGCTTCTCAGCAGCCGACACATCCTTTTTCTTTCCCATTTTGGCAGAAAATGTAGGCTGCTTAATAATGTGAGACAGCCTTGTTAAGTAGTCTTGCCTTTCATTGGACACACCTGCCAAACTAATTAGCACAGGTGTCTGCAATTGCTTACAGTGATATAAAGAGCCCTGACACACATCACCATCAATGAGTTTAACTGAGAAACAAACAAATTCTTCCCTTATCACTCCTAAACACTTTTTGCATAATAATTTGGAACGCAGTGTACATGTGCTTTTCCACAAAACACCAGTGGTTCACGTAGTGAATCTTACAGTTCTAACTTGCCAACCGTGGTCTGTATGGAGTTGTTCAATAAAGGGCCCAAAATTAAGATAACATAGATGGGAGAGGTCTCTATGAATAGGAATTCCTAAGTATTTGATACCCTGTGAGGGCCAGGCAAAGGGAAAGTTGGACTGGATGGAATCCTATATGGATTTGGGGAGGGAGACATCGAGGGCCTCAGACTTCGCTGCATTGATTTTAAAATTTGACCATGTAACAAAGTGATCTATTTCAGCCATAACAGCATGGATGGATATATGTGATTGAGTGATATATACTAGGACATCATCAGCAAATAGAGAGCACTTGTACTCGGTGCCTCCCACCTCAATCCACCTAATATTGGGGTTATGGCGAATTGATGAGAGCAGGTGCTCCGTCACTAGGATGTATAAGAGAGGGGACAGAGGACATCCCTGCCTTGTCCCATTGGTGATTGTGAAAGGTGATGAAAATGTTCTGATGCACCCCCTGGGCCTTGGGACACCCGGAGCCGGACCCTTTTTGGTGGATGCTGGTGGTTGTAGTCTTCGTGGCGGCGACCCGGTTCCGTGGCTCAGGGTGGTCAAACCAGTGGCGGAACTATTTATGTGGTTTTGATGTTTAAATGTCCGACTACGCCACCCGTGGATTGCGGTCAGAGTGAACCGCCGCTGCAGGGCAGACCGCTGAGGCTGGTGTTGTGGGTGCAGCAGAGCGTAGCATAACTCCCCACGGGAGAAGTATAGCCTCAGGGCAGTGTATGCGGAGGATGGGGGTGATGGTGCAGGGCAGCAGCAGTAACGACACGGAGTCAGTGATGCAGTCCAGGGCCTTTACTCACAGTTCTTATTATCCAGACCACGTCTGCAGGTAACGGCTGCCCACGTCGTACTGTGCTCACCAGGTGAGGGGCTCAGACAACTCCCAGATAACTTTGGAGCGCTTCACAGGACCCCCTTTGTGTGTCCTTTGTCTGGCCTTTCTTACCAACCCTTCTGTCCGGCTGCCTCGGGCCTCCTCTTGGTAAACTTGGCGCCAGTTTCCCTGACCCTATGTGGTGCCTTCCTAGCGGGTGTAGCGAGGGGCTGCGCCACATAAAATGTCACAGCCTCCGATTTCTAGCTGAGGGTCGTTTCCTGCCTCCACTAGTTTCGGGGACCGGTCTCCCCCTTTGGCCTGACCCCTCCACGCAGGTGGATTCGGGCGTGCGGTGGCGACTCGCCCGTCCGCACCCCTGGGATCCCTTCATTCCTCATTCCTGGAGCCTTCTCCGCTCCTCTTCCTTCCTTCTCCCTCTTCCAGGCCTGGGCCTCTGTTACTAGGCCCGCCTCCGGAGCAGAGCTCATGCAGAGCCCCTGCTCCCTGCCACTTCTGCTCAGACTTCTCTGCACTGAACTAAGATGGTGCCCACCTTTTATACTCCCTTCTCAATGCACCCAGGAACTGCTTCCTCCCTGCTCCTGCACTACAGGGTTCCCCTTCCTCAGTGTTCCCTCCCCCCACTCCAGCCAGGGACAGGGACTGTCGTGCCCATCTCAGAGGCATATTGGTCGCGCTGCCCCACGGCAATGTGGTGTATTGCATGCAGGTGTCGGGTCCTGATCCACACTCCATCCTTACCTGAGAGTGAGATATCACACCTCTGGGTGAGGTGCAATACCTCTGTAGCAACCGAGCCCTCAGGGTGCTACAGTTCCATTTATCTTCAGCCTAGGTGACGTATTGTGATACAGGGCCGTGATTTTGGCTATAAAAGGGTCCCCTAGACCCCTACCCCAAGCTTTTTAAGAGAATCATATATGGCGTGCCAGGAGACTCTATGGAATGCTTTCTCAGCATCCAACGAGAGTATCTAATTACAAATTTTTAACTGCATCTAGCCCAGGAAATACTTTGTGCCTAGTAGCAGTGTCTGCTAGTCAGCGGATTATCCCGGCTGTTAAGCAAGCTACACCACCTGTAGTTTAGACACTTAATTTTTTCAAAGGAAATGCTTCGGGACCATGGGATACTCAGTGAAGAGCATCAGGAGGCACCCCAAGGCATAGGGGCTGGGACTGGCAGTAGGATGCCTTGCGGTGGACAGCCGAGCTCGATCCTTATAAAAGCTTTTTAACTGCAGCAGCTTTAGTGGACGCTACTGGAGCTGGAATTACGCGGCTGCTGGCATGAGACTTGCCCTCCAATAGATCCTTGTAAATGGATTTAAAGTGTATTCATTCAAATTAGAGAGACAATTTAAATTAAAAAGCTTAGAGCTGCCTCCACCACAGGGGGGCTCGCTCGACCCACCAGCGGACAGGCACCAGTATTGGGAGAGGGGGGCTGGCCATCAGGGTTCACCGCGGCTCTGGCACAAACCCGGCGACACGGAGGTGGCACGGGCAGGAGCGGACTGGCCGTGTCGGCTTCTCACTTTTTGGATTTTAGAAGGGCATGACATGCCTATATCTGTGTCTCCCCCTCCTTTTACTCCTCCACCTCTTTTATTTTCGCATGACTATATGTACTTGTCACTTTTCCATGTGTTAGTTATGTCTTCTGAGCAGTTTGTCAGCTTTTGGACACCTTTGAAGGTGTTTTCTATGTGTTTCTATGTGTTTTTGTTTGCCTGCCATTGGTTTTAACGGTGTTCGAAGGTGTTCGACGAACAGTTCGACGAACAGTTCGGCGAACACACGGGTGTTCGACGAACCGAACCGAACTCGAACACTACGGGGGTGGCTCAACACTAATATAGAGGGCCTGATTTAAAAAAAAAATTCCCATTATTAAGGAGCGGGTCTCCTATACTGTTATAGCATATGCAGTGACCGTAAGGCCTGCCCAAAATTTAGAAAAACCCCAATACACCTTTGAAGAGACATAGAGGGCCTGATTTAAAAAAATAATTTCCCATTATTAATGAGCGGGTCTCCCATAGTGGTATGCCCATGCACTGACTGTAAGACCTGCCCAAAATTGAGAAGAACCCCAATACACCTTTGAAAACTCATAGAGGGCCTGATTTAAAAAAAAATTATTTCCCATTATTAATGAGCGGGTCTCCTATAGTGGTAATGCCCATGCAGTGACTGTAAGGCCTGCCCAAAATTTAGAAAAACCCCAATACACCTTTGAAGACACATAGAGGGCCTGGTTTAACAAAATAAATTCCCATTATTAAGGAGCGGGTCTTCTATAGTGGTAATGCCCATGTACTGACTGTAAGGCCTGCCCAAAAATTGAGAAAAACCCCAATACACCTTTGAAAGCACATAGAGGACCTGATTTAAAAAAAATTATTTCCCATTATTAAGGAGCGGGTCTCCTGTTCTGTTATAATATATGCAGTAACTGTAAGGGCTGACAAAAATTAGGACGCACTCCAAAATCCCTTTGAAGAGACATACAGAAGGGCCTTAGTAAAATAAAATGTTCCCATTATAAAGGAGCGGGTATCCTAAACTGGTAATGCCCATGCAGTGACTACAAGGGATGGCCAAAAATTGGACTCACTCCAATACTCCTTTAAAGAGACGTAGAGGAAGTCCTCATTAAAAAATTTTTTTACCATTGATAAGGAATGGGTCTTCTATACTGGTAATGCCCATGCAGTGACTGCAAGGGCTGGCCAAAAATTGGACACACTCCAATACCCCTTTGAAGAGACGTAGAAGAGGTCCTCATTAAAAAAATTGTTACCATTGGTAACGAATGGGTCTCCTATACTGGTAATGCCCATGTGCATGTGCTGAAAAACATTTACACCTGGTGGGTATTCATGAACAGAAAAATTTCCTATGGGCATCATAAACACCCTTACAAAAAAATGATGTGGGTGTTGCATGAATGTCACCCTGGTAATATGGTGGTGGAGGATGAGGAAAAGGAGAAGGAAGAGGACAACAGAAAATAGAAAAAAATCAGGAAGCGTATAACCATTCTGGATGTGAAGAGGTGCATGGAAATAGACCCCTCAAAAAATGCCACTGAAATTGACTTTATGTTCCGCTGCTATCATCCGGTGTTGTTGAGAAGTCTGGCCCAATTCAGTCCTTGTTAAGTTTTATAAGAGTCAGCCTGTCAGCATTTTCAGTTGAAAACCAGATGCGCCTATCAGTTATAATGCCCCCGGCTGTACTAAAAACCCGCTCTGACAAAACACTAGCGGCAGGGCAGGCCAGGACTTCCAAGGTGTAGAGAGCCAGTTCTTGGCATCCAGCTTGGATACCCAATAATTATAAGGCACAGAGGAATCACGGAGGATGTTGATACGGTCGGTAAGGTACTCCTTCAGCATCTTCCAAAATTTTTCCTTCCTTATCAGAATATCCCGTGCATCAGGGCCTGGGCACTGGGAGGGCCTGAGAAAACTGTCCCACACCTTTGACAGTGTTCCCCTGCCTCTGCTGCATCGTATTTGTGTTTCCCTTGTCTGTACTCCTTGGTTGTCCAAGGGACTGTGACCTCTGCCACCAGCGTTTTCAGATGGGAATTTTTTTAATAATTCCGCAACAAGGGCCTTCTGGTACTGCAACATTTTAATAGACGTGTCCGCCATTGGAAGTAGAGATAGAAAGTTCTCCTTGTAGCGTGGGTCTAGAAGTGTGACCAACCAGTAATTACAGTTGGCCAAAATGAGTACAACGCGAGGGTCATGGGAAAGGTAGCGGAACATAAAGATTTGCAACTGTTTGACAGCTTTATTACATGTGAGGAATGTGTAAGAAATAGACATTCCTCACATGTAGTAAAACTGTCAAACAGTCGCAAATCATGCACACGGGAGCAATTTAAGCACATCACCGAGCAGCTATAAATACTCGGAGCTCGGCCCGAGCATACTTGGCGAAAGGGTTAATAGAACATACTCACTCAACACTAGACCCTATTGTTTTATATACACTGTCCACAAACCCTGCCTAACTCCTGCTATCACCAGTAATATATGCAGCTGGATTAGTCCTCAGAAGGACTGTTAGTTTAGATGTATATATAGCTGTGGAATACCTCACTAAAACAACCACCAATTCTATCTCTCACTCAGCAGCACCTCTCCTTACTCTGCCTGTTTCCGGGGTACACTGTGACGAGCATAAGGTCACCAGGTCTTATATAGACCTGATGACGCTATGCGGCCGGCCAATCACTGTAATGCCACAACCAACATGGCTATGGCATTGCAGTGAGTGGCAGCCAATCCCTGCATGTTAATTAGCTCTCTAAATAGTGCCAAACATGTGGGGAGGGGACCCGATCTCCTGCCTGAGCAACCCCGGAAATACTCGAGGTGCACCGAGCATCTCGAGCAGTGAGATGCTCGGGCAAGTACCGAGTAGTAGCAAGCACGCTCGCTCATCACTACTCTCCATTGCTCACAACTAGTGTTGAGCATTCCGATACTGAAATATCGGGTATCGGCCGATATTCGCCGTATCGGAATTCCGATACTTAATTCCGATACTTTTACAATATCGAAAACCGGAATGGGAAGTTCCCATAATGCTTGCGCTCTGCAGTGTCTCTGAAGGATGACAAGCTGGATGGCAGCGCTCAGCTGCGATCCAGCCTGTCTTCCGAATGCCATCCCAGCTTGAAAGAATTCTCCTGATTGTTTAAAAGCCGGCGGGCGGTAAAAAGCCGCCGGCTTTTAAACAATCACACAGCCCCATACTGCTTCCCCGCAGCCTCCCACCCCGATCCTCCGCTCCCCCCATCCTGATCGTAAGTTAGGACCGGGCGGGGAGCACAGCACCAAGGAGCGGGGAGCGAAGGACCCGGGCGGGGAAGCCGGCAGTGAAAAGACTTCACCGCCGGCTTTCCTGTTCTGTGCTGCGCTTTCCCACCGGTTATTTCAAATGAACAGCTGAGGTACCAGGTGATGCCGATCAGCTGTTCATTTGAAGTAGCCGCGGTGCCCTCAGAGGGTTCATGTGAGTTCATGCTTGACTGCATTGCATGAACTCACATGAACTTTCCCACAGCCGCACAGGTTAGCCTCACCTCCCAGACCATCAGCCCGTCATGATTAGTGTGTGTGCGGTGTCTGTGCGATGTCTGCGGGTGTGTGCGGGGTGTCTGTGCGATGTCTGCGGGTGTGTGCAGTGTCTGTGCGATGTCTGTGGGTGTGTGCGGTGTCTGTGCGATGTCTGCGAGTGTGTGCGGGTGTGCGCGGTGTCTGTGCGATGTCTGCGGGTGTGTGCGGTGTCTGTGCGATGTCTGTGGGTGTGTGCGGTGTCTGTGCGATGTCTGCGAGTGTGTGCGGGTGTGCACGGTGTCTGTGCGATGTCTGCGGGTGTGTGCGTGCAGGCAGACATAGGCCGATGTGACACTACTACTCCCATCGGCCTATGTCTGTCCCCCGTCCACTCGTGCCAGCAGGATCAGCAGTTCCCATCAGCCTGATCCTGCTATTTTAACTTCCCCATGTGCTATTTTTGCCCCTATACATGTTTTTTTTGGTCCCCAATAAATTTTAAATACACTTCATTGGTGGCCAGTGGTTACCTACAATAAATTAGTTTATACATTACCTGTCCCCGCCGATCGCCACCTAAAATAAAGTAAAAAATAAAAAACTACACCTATACTCACCTAGACACCTAATTCCCCGAAGCCATCGATCTCCTGTAATAAAATGTAAAATAATAAACCACAACCTTATCCTTACCCCTCCGTAGTAGTCCACGAGTGTCCCACGAAGATCTCCAGTTTAGAGCAGCCACATAGAATGTGACCGCTCTGAACCGCTGCCGCCGCCAGAATGACGGGGCCGTAAAGCAGCCCCGTCATTGCATAAGCGGGTTCGCCGGAGTTCAGGCAGCGCTGCTCCGGTTAGCTCCTTTACGGCCCTGCTGTACCGTGAGAAATTCCCACGGTACAGCAGTGCCGTAAAGGAGGTCTCCGGAGCTGCGCTGACTGAATGCACTCCAGTGACCTCAGTCAGGGGCTCACGCTGTCGGGAGCGGACGTGTTCCCGGCAGTGTGAGCTTACAGCAGCCATGCACAGCTGTCACCATCTCCAGATGTGACAGCTGTGCATGGGAGATCAGCGCAGGAACGTGGACAGGTAACTAATGCCGTCACAGCCAGACACTGAGGAGCGCAAGCATGCCTGCGCTTCTCAGTGTCCGCGGGATGACAGGCTGGATGGCAGCGTTCTGCTGCTGTCCAGCCTGTCATCTCGATGTAGCAGAGCTGAAGCCATCCTGGGAACCATGGGAAGGTAAGGATGATGTTGCTTTATTATTTTTCATTTATTGCAGGAGATCGTTGGCTTCAGCTGGAATGGGCATGATGGTAAGTATGGTTTAATTTAGAACATTAAAGAATTGTGTGTTTATTTCAATTAAAGGATTTTATTCTGGGTGTTTGTGTTTTTTTTTAACTTTGACAATGAGGTTAGTAATGGGGGTGTCTTATAGACGCCTCTCCATTACTAACCTGGGCTTGATGTCAGCTGGCTTTATAAGCTGACATCAACCCCAACCCTATTACCCCACTGCCACCGCTACAGGGCAGTGGGAAGAGCGAGGCTAAGTGCCAGAATTGGCGCATCCTATGGATGCGCCATTTCTGGGGCGGCTGACGACTGGTGTTTCTAGCCTGGGAGGGGGCCAATATTCATGGCACCCTTCCTGGGCTATTAATATCAGCCCCCAGCTGTCTGCCTAGCCTTTGCTAGCTATTAAAATAGGGGGGACCCCACGTCATTTTTTGGGGGGGGTCCCCCATTTTATTAGCTAGTAAAGGCTAGGTATTCAGCTGGGGGCTGATATTAGTAGCCTGGGAAGCTCTGTGGGTATTACCCCCTTCCCAGACTTCAAACATCTGCCCCAGCCGTCTGCTTAACCTCCGCTAGAGACTAAAATTACGGGGAATCCCACGCCAATTTTTTTTTAAATAAATCCTTTATTTTAACACTAAATGACAAGTACAGTAAGCAACACTGTCACTATACTTATTATATATGTGACTGACATGTTTCTATCTATCTAATCTATGTGTGATTCTCTATTTCTATTCTAAATTGTCGGGTACAGATGCTGAATTGCCGGCCGGCTTTTTTAAAGAGACGGTGCATGAAAACACTAATATTTTTTTTAATAAATCCTTTACACTAAATGACAAGTACAGTAAGCAACACTGTCACTGTACTTCATATATATGTGACTGACATGTTTCTATCTATCTAATCTATGTGTGAAGCTCTATTCTTTCTGTTATAAATTGTCGGGTACCGGTGAATGCCGCTGCTGAATTGCCGGCTTTTCATGTTTCACTGTGAGCACTGTTCCCATCGATTTGGGCAACCACCTCCCACAATACATTCTACATTATTGTTAGTTGTTTTCCTTCATGTAGAATTAACCTACAAGGAAAGAAAGGGTTTATTTTCATTCCGATATTTGTGTCCCATTGACTTGCATTGGTTTCCGGTATCGGAATCGGCGATATCCGATACTTTTTGGGTATCGGCCCGATCCAATCCGATCCGATATTTCCTGATATCGGAAGGTATCGCTCAACACTACTCACAACTCATATTATTATTTCTTAGCTTCACATTTGAAGCACAACTCCCATCAACTTTGCTGAGTGCATTATGTCTGTGCTATACTTTAAAAGTAGGGTGATGATTCCTATACTTTTCATTATCCATGTGCTTTAGGACCGGTGGCCCACCATATATTGTATTTGGTGGCGTCCCAAACAAGATATAAGATAAGATATAAGATATAAGATATACTTTATTTTATCCCGGAGGAAATTGCGGTATCACAGCAGCAGAACACAGATCTCGAACATGACACATATGATAACATAACATTTGGAATGCTTTAGACATTGCTTTTCAGACATTTGTTAAACACCCCCATAGCTGTTGGAACAAACGATCTCCTGTATTTTTCCTTTTTACACCTTAGTTGTATTAGGCGATTGCTGAATGTGCTCTTCTGTTTCGCAAACAGTTCATAAAGCGGGTGTGTGTTGTTGCCCATTATAGCTCTGCACTTCTTCTTAATCCTATCCTCTACCACCTCTTCAAAAGTCCCAAGCTGTAGGCCCACCGTCGCACTAGCCTTCTTGATAAGTTTGTTGAGCTTGTTGGCATCAGCAACACGCACACTGTTACCCCAGCAAATTATTGCCGCAAAGGTGGCACTAGCCACAATGGATTGGTAGAACACCTCAAGCATTTTGCCACACACATTAAACGACCTTAACTTCCTTAGGAAGTACAATCTACTCATCCCCTTCTTGTAGACCTTCTCCATGTGGCACTTGCAGTCTAGCTTGCTATCCAGGTAAACCCCCAAATATTTGAAACTGTCCACCATCTCCACATCCTGACCGTCAATGGTAACAGGTAGGCATACCTTCTTGCACCTTCCATAGCTCATCACCAACTCCCTGGTTTTCTTAACATTTAGTTCTAGATGGTTAGCCTGGCACCATACTACAAAGTCCGCAACCACCCTTCTATATTCCTCTTCATCCTGGTCCTTCCCAATACCGCTAACTATCACAGAGTCATCCGAGTACTTCTGGAGGTGACAACGGTCTGATTTATACTGAAAGTCAGCTGTGTACAATGTAAAGAGGAATGGCGACAGCACTGTTCCCTGCAGGGCTCCGACACTGCTCAGTACACTATCTGATGTAGCCGTCCCCCACCTAACAAACTGTGGCCTATCTGACAGGTAGTCAATTATCCAATTCACAAGTCCCTCATCCACCGCCATTTTAATCAACTTTCCACGCAGTAAGAGTGGCTGTAATGTGTTGAACGCACTAGAGAAATCAAAGAACAAAACTCTCCACTTATGGCAGACATTTAAAAAATTGTAAACATTCCAATTTCTTCTGTTCTTGAGAATAATAGGTCTAAGTAAGAGGTGTCTGTCAGTGATTTACTAACACTTTAGAACACAAGCATGTTCGACCAAGCTGAATGTACACGTGTTTTTGAGGAGTAGCTGTTTTCTGAATGAGCATTTAGCAGACAGTTATCTGAACAAAATATACTGCTACATCTTTGTGATTGTTTTCTATTTTTTTTAAATAACTTTAACTTTGTTTCTCTCACTTTATCTTTATGTATAAATCAATGTTAGTTTTAGATAGCAAAGGTAATTCTTTCTAGAAAAATTTAGATCAGTTTGTCAGTTTTGGTAATATTTCTATAAAACCTAAAAAGTACAATGTCACTATTTATTAGGGAACCCTATTGATTAAATTTATAAAATGAATGAAAATTTAAAATAAGTCTCGCAGCCTTATCAAAACACTTCTAAAGGCTCATTATAGTCACAAGCAAAACATATTGTTATACATAGTACATTTAAACAAAAAGTCAATGGCGTTTATTTAAATAGTTGCACAATCCACCACTATAAGATGATGTAGTGAACTTTTTAAAAGGCCATTTAGATGCAAATTTTAACCTTTACTGCTGCACAAACATACAAAAAGATGCCGATTTTCTAAACTTTAGTTTGTTCATTAAAGCAGTAAAACATTTATTTAATTTAATAATATTGCAATATCTGCGACATTAAGACCATACTGATTTACGTATTCAATAAAAGCATATTCTACAAATGCTACGACCAATTAAAACCTCTTCACTTAAATGCAAAAGGTGAATAGCACTAGGACAAATAAATGTTTAGTTTGTTTCTTGTATGTTTCCTATTATGTAGTTTATGTATTTATATATTAAATTGTCTATTTGACAGAACATATGCATATTGCTTTAAATGTTTATTTTGTATACATAAACACCTTCTTCTGTGAATAAATATTACATTTTCCTCAAATAATCTTTATATTCATATTTAAAGAGTACATATCACCAAAAATCTAGTTTTATTAAAAAAAAAAAAAAAAAATTATAAGTTCGTCAGCACAAATGGCATTGTGGGTTATAGATAATTTAGTGATAAAGAATTTATCATTGGTGGAGAAAGGTTGAACTCGATGGACCTTGGTCTTTTTTTTCAACCTATGTAATTATGTGTGCATGTGAATTATTTTAGATAGATACTGACTGCATTTGAAAGTCAGTGTCTATCTAAAAATCTTTTTTTATGCATCTATTTTTCAATGGAAATGTGCTGCTATCTTGTGGACAGCAGGGCTTCTCACTGATCCCTCTAAACCACCCATGCTCCTAATGCACATGTGTAGGCAGAGAGATGATAAGCGCACTACTATCGGGGACACACTACTACCATTGGAAAATTTTGTCTGCCACTCTCCAGCTTCATTATTTATCATTGTCACACTGAAGTGTGCTCTATTCGGAGTGAAAAGTGTAATGCCGGCATCCCTGCATGCTTCCTCTCCCACCTACCGGCAAGGATGTCGTTATGCTCACCGCTCCGGTTGCCCAGCTGTGTCCTCTGCTCCTTCTCCCATGTCTCAGGGCCTACACACGCCATGCAGCTCTCCTGGCAACACGCTTAGTGCATGCGTGTACTCCCTGACTCTTAAAGAGACATCACGCGCACCTGATGTGTCCCCAGCCAATAGCTGAGAGGCACTTAGTACTTAAGGCAACATTAGTACATTGTCAGTTTTTACTTGCCTCCTTGATGTTAGTTCTGCCTGAACCTATAAATTTTCTCTTAAAATATAGTATAATATAGGAAACCTATGGTCACATACTGATCTGTCTGTCATCAATATTCTTACTCAGTTCATTTTTGTCATTAGTCATAAGAATGCTGTTTCCCAGTTTTTCCTTATCTTCATTATTTAAGGAGCTTGTTTTGCCCATATATTAATTGATTATGAATTGGGGACTGCATTTATTCATAACTGTTCTATTATTGGACTGATATTTTATCTATTTTGTGTGGCACTCCTTGTCACTTCTTCTTGTCTTTTATAATAATGTTTTTTAAAATGTTTGATTAAAGAACTTGATTTTACATTATCATAACTAAGACGCATCTCTCTGCTTCTATTTTGTGTTCGGTCTATATTAATAAAAAACTGGCATTAAAAAAATACAACTTGTCTCACAAAATGTTGCCATAATATGACTAGGTTGTAGAAAACAAGTCATATCTCAAGGAAGGATGGGATGAAAAAATTAAAGTGAAAAAATAATAGGCCTGGTGTTAAGCCTACAATACATTATATATAAATATATATATTTATACACTGCTCAAAAAAATAAAGGGAACACTCAAATAACACATCCTAGATCTGAATGTGTATTTTCATGACAATGAAAATTGTACATTCACACTGAAGGCATCAAAACTATGAATTAACACATATGGAATTATATAGTTAACAAAAAAGTGTGAAACAACTGAAAATATGTCTTATATTCTAGGTTCTTTAAAGTAGCCACCTTTTGCTTTGATGACTGCTTTGCACACTCTTGGCATTCTCTTGATAAGCTTCAAGAGGTAGTCACCGGAAATGGTCTTCCAACAATCTTGAAGGAGTTCCCAGAGATGCTTAGCACTTGTTGGCCCTTTTGCCTTCACTCTGCGGTCCTGCTCACCCCAAACCATCTCGATTGGGTTCAGGTCTGGTGACTGTGGAGGCCAGGTCATCTGGCGTAGCACCCCATCACTCTCCCTCTTGGTCAAATAGCCCTTACTCAGCCTGGAGGTGTGTTTGGGGTCATTGTCCTGTTGAAAAATAAATGATGGTCCAACTAAACGCAAACCAGATGGAATAGCATGCCGTTGCAAGATGCTGTGGTAGCCATGATGGTTCAGTATGCCTTCAATATTGAATAAATCCCCAACAGTGTCACCAGCAAAGTACCCCCACACTATCACACCTCCTCCTCCATGCTTCACGGTGGGAACCAGGCATGTAGAGTCCATCCGTTCACCTTATTTGCGTCTCACAAAGACACGGTGGTTGGAACCAAAGATCTCAAATTTGGACTCATCAGACCAAAGCACAGATTTCCACTGGTCTAATGTCCATTCCTTGTGTTCTTTAGCCCAAACAAGTCTCTTCTGCCTGTTGACTGTCCTTAGCAGTGGTTTCCTAGCAGCTATTTTACCATGAAGGCCTGCTGCACAAAGCCTCCTCTTAACAGTTGTTGTAGAGATGTGTCTGCTGCTAGAACTCTGTGTGGAATTGACCTGGTCTCTAATCTGAGCTGCTGTTAACCTGCGATTTCTAAGGCTGGTGACTCGGATAAACTTATCCTCAGAAGCAGAGGTGACTCTTGGTCTTCCTTTCCTGGGGCGGTCCTCATGTGAGCCAGTTTCTTTGTAGCGCTTGATGGTTTTTGCAACTGCACTTGGGGACACTTTCAAAGTTTGCCCAATTTTTCGCACTGACTGACCTTCATTTCTTAAAGTAATGATGGCCACTCATTTTTCTTTACTTAGCTGCTTTTTTCTTGCCATAATACAAATTCTAACAGTCTATTCAGTAGGACTATCAGCTGTGTATCCACCAGACTTCTGCACAACACAACTGATGGTCCCAACCTCATTTATAAGGCAAGAAATCCCACTTATTAAACCTGACAGGGCACACTTGTGAAGTGAAAACCATTTCCGGTCACTACCTCTTGAAGCTCATCAAGAGAATGCCAAGAGTGTGCAAAGCAGTCATCAAAGCAAAAGGTGGCTACTTTGAAGAACCTAGGCTATAACACATATTTTCAGTTGTTTCACACTTTTTTGTTAAGTATATAATTCCACATGTGTTAATTCATAGTTTTGATGCCTTCAGTGTGAATGTACAATTTTCATAGTCATGAAAATACTGAAATTTCTTTAAATGAGAAGGTGTGTCCAAACTTTTGGTCTGTACTGTATATATATATATATATATATATATATACATATATATATATACATATATATATATATATATATATATATATATATATATAAATAACCGATGCATATTCTTTAGAAACGACCACAGAAATTTCTTTATGGAATCTGATGCATTTTCACATATTCTTAAAGAAACATATTTTCTGATGCCCTCAGCATAAAAAAATATATTATTATTCTTTTTCCTGATACAAGCATATTAGTATTAGTGTCTTGGCTTGAGCCGGTTGAACTAGACCAGATGTATTACTGACAGAGGCTGAAACACTGTGCCATGTGTGGCCTGCAATATGTATGTCTGACAATTACATCACAGAATAAGAGCATCATTTACAATAATTGAAACACCATAGGCACAGGGTCAGTGTGTAACCAGGGACAGCACAAGGTTACATGTAATACACATTCATCATAGATTTGGCACAGATTCTAACACTGGTTCACCAGGGACTGAACATGGACTTGATCTAACAGGAAAATGTAATATTCAATCCTGGATAAGCCCTTAAGGCTTTCTTCACACACACACACACACACACATACACACACACACACACACACACACACACACACACACACGTTCTTATCATTTTTAACAGAGTTTTAATTGGAGTGCAAAACAATATAGATAGGAAAGGAAACAACTGGTCTGGGAGAAGAATTTTATTAACGTATAATAATGTGGTGACAGCCCCTCTAGTGAAACAGGCTCTCGCAGATGCTAAAAATGAAATTTTGTTAAAACATTAAAAACTTTGTGTTTTTGGGATCATGTGAGAACAAAAGAGATTAAAAAAAATCAAACGCTCATTAGGCACTACAATCATCGCACAGGCATGGGCACAGGAGGCCCGGATGTTACACACAGTGAGGCTGTTGCAAGTGCTGAGACCAGACATAATCTCAGCGCTTCAACCATTCAGATGTAACTGTCACTAGTAACAGAGGAATGTGAGGAATCGGCCAAATAAAGATTGCTTCTTTGTCAGCCCATCGGCATCCCCAAAGTGGGATCACGAGGCTCCGATTGGTTCTATGGCCACAATGAAGCTTGGCAATGGTCTCAGTATCTGCGATATCCCTCAGCCAATCAGATCTCATTGACAGTGGAGATAATACACTGTAGTACATAAGTACTACTGTATATTAATGTGATGAAATGATCCAAGTCCCCTTGTAGGACTAGTAAACATTATAAAAGAAAAAATGTTTTTAAGTGTTATGAAAAATTTTTAAAATAAAAATCATATAATCACAGTTTTAATAATAAAAGTGTTTTGTCTGTAAAAAAAACAACCCTACCCACTAGAAAAATGTCACATTTGATATTACCATGTTCGTAACAACCTGAACTATGAAACCATGTAAATTTTTATTCCATATGGTAAATGCCATAAGAAAAAATTGAAAAACTATGCTAGAATTTTTTAAGATTTTGTTAATCTTGGCTCAAAAACTGTTTAATAAAAAGTGATCATAAAGTCATATGTATTCCAAAATGGTAAGAATTACAGCTCATTGAGCAAATAAACCCTAATACAGTTCTATAAATAGAAAAATAAAAAAGTTAAGGCTCTTATAATAAAAAAAAAGAGATTTTTTTAAAAGTTATTTTCTTGTGAAAAAGTAGTACAATATAAAAAAAAGTTGTAAATTGAGCATCAATTAGGGATGAGTGAACGTGCTTGGTGATATTCGGATATCACTCTAAGATCTGGGTGCTCGGATGTGCTCATTACTCGCCGAGCATTAGCCGGTGCTGGTCACACTGATTCCATTGCACAGCTCTGTGACAGTTGTTATTGGAGGGAGAGAGTGCTTGTCCAGGCGAAGGTGTGCACAGTATAACAAATCAAAATCCTGTAGTGTTGATACTGGTGCTGAAGCTGAACCATCATACTAAGAGCCCTTGTAAGAGCTAATCTATTGCTTTGCTGTTTGGATCGCATACATTCTGCATTTAGTCTAGGGATGGACAGTTGCTGGAGCAGGGAGAGTGGCTGAATACAGTCTCTAGGCAGGGCTTGGGGCTTTGCAGTTCGCTGCTAAATATATCGCTGCAGCAGTTGACCACATTCTTTTTTTTGGGGGGGGGGTGAAAAAATGTACTATATTGTCATCCATTGAGTACTACATGCTTTGTGGTACATTTCGGTGTTATATAACACTCCAAAAAAGCGTTGACATTTTTTTCTGAATTCAATTGCTCATCCATAGAGTATTACGTGCTTTGTGGTACATTTCGATGGTGTATAACACTCCAAAAAAGCATCAAAATTTTTTTCTGGATTCAATTACCCATAGAGTATTACATGCTTTCTGTTAGATTTCGGTGGTATATAACACTCCCTCCAAAAAAGTGTTTACAATTTTTCTGGATTCAATTACACATCCATAGAATATTATGTGCTTTGTGGTACATTTCTGTGCTACAAAACACTCAAAAAAAAGTGTTGAATTTTTTTTCTGGATTCAAGAATTCACCCATAGAGTTTTACGTGCTATGTGATTCATTTTGGTGTTATGTAACACTCAAAAAAAGCGTTGAAATTTTTTTTGGACTCAATTACTCATCCATAGGGTATTACATGCTCCATGGTACATTTCAGTGGTAGATAACACTTCAAAAAAACATTGAATTTTTTTTCTGGATTCAATTACTCATTCATAGAGTACTGCGTGCTCTGTGGTGCATTTCGGTGGTATATAGCACTACAAAAAAGCATTGACATTTTTTTCTGAATTAAATTAATCATCCATACACTTTTACGTGCCTTGTGTTACATTATGGTGGTAGTAAACTCCAAGAAACTGCTTTGACTTCTGCAGGTGACCAATTTTCTTTTTTATTAAAAATAAACTTGGTTCAAGAGACCTACCAATTAGAAAATGCATAATTCGAGCGGTAAGGGACGGGAAGTGGAAGTGCTGATGATGGTGCATGCAGACGCCAAGGATGTGGGATAGGTGCAACTACACCTATTGCTAGAGCACAAGAAACACCCCTATACACGACACATAGGTTCCTATCCTACTTTGCAGGGAGGCAAAAGTACACCACTTCTGAAGCCAGAGCAGTGCGAACAGGTGGTCATTTGGATATCAGATAATTAGTGATGAGCGAGCACTAAAATGCTCGGGTACTCATTGTTCGTGTCAAGCAAATTGGAATGCTCGAGTGTTCGGACCGAGTAACGAGCCCAATGTAAGTCTATGGGAAACTTGAGCATTTTTCCGTCGGCTACCCCCCAGCGGTCTGCAGAGGGCCTAAAAATTGCCCAAATCGATGGGAACAGTGCTCAAATGACATGGGAACAGCATGGGGAAGACCCCTGGAAGCATTTCTAACTTTCGGGTCACTGCTGTATACAACGTTGTCAGAGGTATTACGCCACTTTTATGGACTCACAATAAAACATACAAAGACAAAACCAAAATGGATTTTCCTGGGAAATATGTTAAGGAACATCCTTTCCAGGGTAATGACTTGTATATAAGGCAAAATAAATAAATAAACAAAGACAAAAATGCTCCTCCACACCTTGGCCTATGTTCAGACGTAACGTTTTTGATGCGTTTTTGCACTTTTGCATTGCTTTCAACCAAGACAAATGCATTCACTGGGAAATGTCATTTTAACATTTTACAACCTTATCTGGCCATGTGGTGTGTGACACATCATCAGACACATGCATACAGTGCTGAAAAGACATGGGAACAGCATGGGGAAGACCCCTGGAAGCTAAAAGTGCGCCCATCACAAGTGATCCTTGGCACATGCAAAGATGCCTCTGACGTTGCCGACTTGCAACAATCACCGTCCACGTCTTTGTCCCAGTGCAGCATACAGTTGTCCCTACCCAATTGTATGCAGCCAGTCACCTACCCATCCACAGGCTGCAATACTATACTGCCAAATTTTTGACAGCTGCTTGCACTTGAAATGTGGCCTTTTCGGCTCGTGGAGGCGGAAGCTGTCCACAACCTTAAGGCGGCTGGGTGTCCATACTCGGTCCCCACCATTTGTCTCGGTGTTGTCTCTGCCTTCCACAAGCGCGGGTCCTACAACATTACCCGTGCCCTCCCCAGGGCACTTACTGGGAAGGATCGCCTACCCACAAACACGTGGACAAGTGAATGTGGCCAGGGACGGTACGGAGCCAGTCCACAGCTTGTCAGTGAGTTGCATTTCACCATAGTCATATTTTTTAGCTCGGTGAAAGGACTGACTTTTGGGAAACCATATCTACTCCAGCTGTCATTTCGCCCAGGAAGTCCTCTAATGCAACTTGGCGCATAAGCAATGGCAGCAGTCCGTCCAACATCAGCTCGCACTTGTCGGTTGTGCTTCGACACACAAACATCTTTTTTTGCATGATTTCATGATTACAGAGTTGGGCAATGGCCTGATCTGCAATGCGGTTTCAGAAATAACATGCAAATAAGCACATCCAATCCACATTAAAAAAAGCAGCCATAGAGTGTCCGGGAACCTTCCAACACACTTTTCTTAGCCAGGGCTGCTTCTCTGCAGGGTTGGACGGGCCCACGAGAGAACCGGAGACTCCTCCTGTAGGCCCTGGCTTCTCCATCGGGAAAGTTCACTGTGCCAAGGTGAGGCCATGATGATGATAGAGGTCACCATTTGCTTAGTTTTCTGTTACTTGGAATGCAAGCGCAAGTATGCAGCCACCCACCCACAGGCTGTAAAACTATACTGCCAAATTTTTGACAGCTGCTTGCACTTGAATTGTGGCCTTTTAGGCTTGTGGAGGTGGAAGCTGTCCACAACCTTATGGTGGTTGGGTGTCTATACTCGGTCCGCAGCCGCCACTATTTGCCCGGGTGTCATCTCCGCCTTCCACAAGCGCGAGTCCTACTACATTACCGTGCCCTCCCCAGTGCACTTACTGGGAAGGACTGCCTAACCACAAACACGTGGATAAGTGAATGTGGCCGGGGACATTACAGAGCCAGTCCACAGCTTGTCAGTGAGTTGTATTTCACCACAGCCATATTCTTTAGCTTGGTGAAAGGACTTGGGAAACCATATCTACTCCAGCTGTCATTTCTCCCAGGAAGTCCTCTAAAGCTGCTTGCACTTGAAATGTGGCCTTTTAGGCTTGTGGAGGCGAAAGCTGTCCACAACCTCATGCCGGTTGCGGCCGAGTGTCCATACTTGGTCCCCAGCCGCCACTATTTCTCCCGGTATCATCTCCGCCTTCCACAAGCAAGCGTCCCTGAACCCTGAACATTACTGCAGGTATTTTTCTGTGGGAATCTGCTTGCTTCCTACCAGCCTGTAATATTTCCAGTGAACTATGGTACGACGCCATGGTATTAGCACTGCCCCCAGTACCAGTAGCGAAGCCATCCCCAATTTCCTTCTCAGGAATTCTATTTGGTAGACTGAGTGGCTGCCCAAATACATTACTTTCTCACAAAGGAGCTGAAGATAGAGTGGCAGTAGGTGCAAGTTTCTTCAGCCTGTTAGATATCAGAGGGTGAGCAGCAGCACATTGGCTCAGTGGTTAGCACTGAAGCCTTGCAGCGTTGGGATCCTGGGTTCAAATCCCAGCAAGGACAACATCTGCAAGGATTTTGTATGTTCTCCCCGTGTTTGCATGGGTTTCCACCTCAGTAAAAAAGGAACCATAGAGTGTCCAGGAACCTTACAACACACTTTTCTTAGCCAGGACTGCTTCTCGGCAGGGTTGGACAGTCCCACCAGAAAATCCTATGGTGGGCCCTGGCTTCTCCATCAGGAGAGTTCATGATAGCGCAAACTTTGCAGCAGCTATGGGGCTCTTGAGCGGGGGAGAAAGATGAGCCCTCAGAATCAAATCCTCTGGTGGGCACAATGTTTTTCAGTTTAAAACTGCTTCTCAGTGGGAGTTGTATTTCACCACAGCCATATTCTTTAGCTCGGTGAAAGGACTGGCATAGAGGGAAACCATATCTAGTCCGGCTGTCATTTCTCCGTCACCAGGTTCCGCCCATTGTCACACATGACCATGCCTGGCTGTATGTTCAGCGGTGAGAGCCACAGATCAGGCTGCTGTGTTACAGCTTTCAACAACTCTGCAGAGCTGGGCGGTTTGTCACCTAAGCATTAAGCATGTTATCTTCAGCACAGCCTGTTGCCGCTTGGCCAAGGCAGTGTTGCAGTGGTTTCAGCTTGTGACTGATGTGTTCATTTCGGAGATGGAGGCCGAACTGGAGGAGGAGGTGCAGGAGTTGAACAATGTGATTACATTGAGGTTACATTGGCGACTCTGGTTTTTATACTAAAGAAAGATCCTACTGTGTTTTTTTTACGTTATCTTTTAAGACAAATGGATTCACCGTTATCTGGCCATGTGGTGTGTGACACATCATCAGACACATCCTGTTTCATTTATGATGGAGGGACTCTGAAAGTCACAAAGCCTATTTTTATAGGGCCATCAGGCGGTCCTTACTATTCTTAAAGGGCCAGTAGTCGGCCCTTGCTGTTGTTAGAGAGAGCCATCAGCCGGCTATGCTTTGTTGTTCCCATTATTAACGAGTGGGTCTCCTATACTGTTATTGCGTATGCAGTGACTGCAAGGGCTGCCAAAAATTCGGACGCAACCCAATCCCAGTAAAAAACATGTTCCCATTATAAAGGAGCGGGTCTCCTATAGTGGTAACGCCCATGCTGTGACTGCAAGGGCTGCCAAAATTTGGGAAAAACCCCACTAACAATTTAAAGACACATAGAGCAGGACCACAGTATTGACATGTTTCCATTACAAAGGAGCGGGTGTGCTATATAGTTATAGGGTATGCAGTGAGTCCAACGGCTGACCAAATTTAGAAAAAACCCCACTAAGAATTTAAAGACACATAGAGCAGGGCCACAGTAATGACAAATTCCCATTAGAAAGGAGAGCGTCTCCCATACTATTTGCTTATGCAGTGACTGCAATGGCTGTCAAAAATTTGGAGGCACTCCAATGCCCCTTGCAAGAGACGTAGAGGTCAGAGAGCCTCCTAAAAACAATATTACCATTATTAGGAAGTGGGTCTCCCATAGTGTGTGCCTATGCAGTGAAGCAACGGCTGCCAAAAATTTGGAGGAACTCCAATGCCCCTTGCAAGAGACGAAAAGGTCAGAGTGCCTCCTAAAAACAATGCTTCCATTATTAGTCAAATGTTCGTCGAACATTACCGATTCAATGGGGGGACAAAGAAAAGCATATACAACACCTTAAAATGGGCCCAAAAATATATCAAATAAGGGGTAGACACCAGGAAAGTACAAGTACTATAATTATTATTACTATTACAGCGACATTTATTCCGTGGCGCGTTACATGTGAAAAGAGGTCACCGACTGGTACAAGAAGAGAGAGGACCCTGCCCGCGAGGGCGCACAAACAAGGGATGGGTGAGGGTACAGCCAGTCATGCAGCGGTATACTGGAGTGACAGTTACCATAGATTGTACGCTTGTCACAAGAAGTGGGTCTTCAGCTTCCTTTTTAAGGTTTCCACGGTAGGCGACAGTCCGATGTGCTGGGGTACAGAGTTACACAGTAGGGGAGATGCACGGACCAAACCTTGTATGCGATCGTGGCAAGAAGAGATAAGAGGGAAGTAGAGAAGGAGATCTTGGAAGGATGGGAGGTTGCATGCAGGTAACTAGTACAGGGAGACTAGGTCACACATGTATGGAGGAGACAGGTTTTCGATGGCTTGGTAAGCCAAAGTTAGGCTTTTCAACTGGAGTCTCTGGGCAACAGGGAGCCAGTGCAGGGATTCACAGAGGGAAGAAGCCTGGGGATAGTGGTGTGGCAGGAGTTTGTAGTAGTCGAGGCGGGAAATGAGGGAGTGCACTGGTTTTTTTCTAGATTCATGGTTGAGGAATGTGCGGATCCCTGATATACTTTGGAGTTGGAGTCAGCAGCAAGTGGAAAGGACTTGGATCTGACGTTTTGAAGGACAGATCAGAATCAAGCTTGCGGGACTAGGGAGAGTGGGCAGCCATTCACTTTGATGGATAGGTCAGTTGTGGAGGATGAATGAGATGGTGGAAAGATGATGCGTTCTGTTTTATCTTTGTTAATTTTTACAAATCTAGCAGAGAAGAAAGATGACGTACAGGACACACATTCTGGTTAGTAAAAAGGTGATATCAGGTCCAGAGAAGTAGATCTGTGGGTCATCAGCATAGAGATGATACTGAAAGCTGTGAGACTATGAGCTGTCCCAGGCCAAAGGTGTAGATGGAGAAGAGCCTGGGACCTAGAACCGAACCTTGGGGGACACCGACACATAGGGGGTGAGATGAGGAGGTGGTGTGTGAGTGGGAGACACTGAATGTCCTGTTGGTTAGGTATGAAAATGTCCAAGACAGGGCCAAGTCTGTGATGCCAGGAGATGAGTCTGTAATAAGAAGGAATGGTCTACTGTCTCGAAGGCAGATGACAGGTATAGGAGGAGGAGGACAGAGTTGTCTTGCTTGGATTTGGCAGTTAGTAGGTCATTTGTGACTTTAGTCAGGTCAGATTCAGTGGAATGGTGAGGTCGGACGCCAGATTGTAAGCGGTCAAAGAGGGAGCAGGAGGAGAGATGGGAGGAAAGTTCAAAATAGATGTGTTGATCCAGTAGTTTGGAGGCATAGGGGAGAAGTGAGATGGGGCGATAGCTAAACATAAGATGGGTCGATGGAGTGCTTTTGGAGGATGGGTGTGATCGAGGTATGTTTGAATCATGATGGAAAGACGCCAGTTGTTAATAACAGGTCGAAGAAGAGAGTTAGGCTTGGGATGAAGACTGAGGTACTATTTGGAATGAAGTGGGATGGTATTGGGTCAAGTTCACAGGTGGTGAGATGTGATTTGGAGAGCAAAGATGATCTTCCGTGTTGGCAGAGACGCTGGATTTGGTGGAGGAGAGTTGAGTCATTATGAGAAGGGGCTGTTGGGACTTTAAGCAAAAGCTTTGCCCTATTTTGTCAATATTCTGCTTGAAGAATGAGGCTGAGATGAGAGGAGAGGAGAGGAGAGGGAGGGGGAGCTGGTAGACAGAGGAGGGACCTGAAAGTACTGAATAGCTATTTAGGGTTGTGAGACACGTATGATATGAGAGATGAGAAACAGGTTTGTTTTGCTGCAGTGAGCAATTGTGCAGCATTTTGAAAACTTCTGTTACTGGACTCCACTCCCTTTATTTGGCAGTCGCACTGCGGTATGCCTTGTAGATGAGGGGCAGGAAGAACATGTGCTCCAGTAGATGACAAGAGCAGCATCAAGTGGCCTCTGCTCCTCTTCCTCCACCTTAACATCACACACAGTACAGTCCTCAGAGGTGGCACCTCAATTACCCTTGTTTTCACCCACATCACAACTTTCCAACCGGCCAAATGACTGTGGGGAAGCACAGATGGGCGAGTCTGCAGAGCTGTTCACACATTCTATTCCAGGGCATCAGAGGTCTTATCCAAAGCTTAACAAACTCAAAAAGGGGGAAGCATGTGTAGTGATGCCAAAAATTTTTATCAGTTGATCCGGGCCCGGACGAACTAGGGTCCAAGAAGAATCCAAAACCTCGTCACCACATTTTAACCCCTGGCGGTGGGAATGGATGGGTTGGAGAAAGAAACAAATACACACCAGAACATGGAGAACTAAGCTAATAGAAAATAGGGGATGGAAAACTAAACTAATAAGACAACAGGGGTTGGAGAGCTAAACTACTAAACAGCAAAGGTTGGAGAATGAAACAAATACACACCAGAACATGGAGAACTAAACTAATAGAAAACAAGGGTTGGAGAACTAAATTAATAAGACAACAGGGGTTAGAGAACTAAACCACTACACACCTGGGGATGGAGAACTAAACCACTAGATTCCAAGGCATCACTAGACAGCAAGTGTTGGAATCCCCAAGGCTTGCGGGACAAAACTCTGGATCTAACACTTCCTCCGATGCTTCTGCATCCTACACCTCCTCTAGGGCCTCCACCTGCACCCTCAACCTCTGCCTTAATGAGACACACGTTCCAGCAGTGCAGAGAGAATTCCCCCACCTCCATACTGCGCAGCCAAGGCTCACCGCAATCAGGCAGTGTTAAATTAATATGTCTCAGAGATCGCAGTCATACAGCTGAAGAGTTGTGGACAGCTATCCAGGCCGAGTTTGAGCAATGTCTGTCTCCGCTGGACCTGGAGCAAGGGAAGGTCATGTGAGATAACGGTGAAAACCCGGTGGCGGCCCTATGCTGGGGCAACCTCAGACATGTGCCTTGCATGGCTTGCATCCTCAACCTGATGGTACAGCAATTTCTCCGCCACTATCTCGGCCTGGAAGCGCTGCTGCAGAAACCACGGTCTCTGCATGCTCACTTAAAACTATAAAAATGACCAGGAATTTTAGTATAAAAGCCAGACTACTAGACAACAAGCTAACTCCTTCATGATGATAGAGGCCACCATCTCCTTAGCTTGCTGGTACTTTTCTGTGGGAATGAGCTTGTCTCCAACCAGCCAGGAATATCCAGTGAATGGCATGGCACGGTTTAGTATTAGCACCCAGTACCAGAAGCAAAGCCATCCACAATTTCTGAACCTCACAAATTTTATTTGGTAGACTGGCTGAGCAAACATCAGTTTCTCACAAAGGAGCTGAAGACACTCGGTGGCAGTAGGTGCAAATTTCTCCAGCATGACCTGTTTGTTATTGTTACATATCAGAGGGAGAACATAACTGGGCTTTGCCAAGGTGCCATATTGCATTTTAAGTCTTATATACCCTGCACTTGCATCCTTACATTCTACAGGATGGCGGGGAAGGAGACAGTAAGTTGTGGAGTCGCATTAGCTCCGGTGGTGTTGAGGTGGCAGTGAGGCAATGGCAGGCTGTAGGCTGTCTTGAAGAGATGGGTTTTTAGGTTGTGTCTGACGGATCTAAATGTGGTGGCTAATCGGACGTGTTGAGGCACAGAATTCCAGAGGATGAGGGATATTTGGTAGAAGTATTGGAGGCGATTGGGTGAGGAAGAAATGCGTTTGGAGAGAAAGAGGTCTTGGGAGGACTGGAGATTATGTAAGGGAGTATATCGGGAGATTAGTTCAGAGATAAACAGAGAAGAAAGATTATAGATGGATTTGTACATCAGTGTTAGTAGTTTGAACTGGATATGCTGGGCAATTGGGAGCCAATGAAGGGATCATATAGATTGCAATCTTATGGATTGCTGGAGCCAGTCCACAGTAAAAAAGCAGCCATAGAGTGTCCGGCAACCTTCACACAGATTTTCTTAGTCTGGGCTGCTTCTCGGCAGGGTTGGATGGGCCTACCAGAGAACCGGAGACTCTTCTGTTGGGCCCTGGCTTCTTCATCAGGAGAGTTCATAGTGCTAACCTTGCAGGTTGTGATGATGATGACGTCATCCATCTCCTTAGCTTTCTGTTACTTGGAATGCAAGCACAAGTATGCAGCCAGCCAACAACCCACCCACCCACAGGCCGCAATACTAAACTGCCACATTTCTGGACAGCTACTTGCACTTAAAATGTTGCCTTTTAGGCTCGTGGAGGCAGAAGCTTTTCACAACCTCATGGCGGTGGCCTGGTCTACATACTTGGTCCCCAGCCACCACTATTTCTCCCGGTGTCGTCTCCGCCTTCCACAAGCACAGGTCTCTGGACATTAGCTGTGCTGTCCCCAGTGCACTTAGTGGGAAGGACCGCCTAACCACAAACACGTGGACAAGTGAATGTGGCCAGGGACGGTACATCTCACTGGAGCCAGGCCACAGTAAAAAAGCAGTCATAAATAGAGATGAGCGTTGTTCTACTCAAACTGTTCGCCAATCTCAAATTCGAGCTGTTTTGGGCGGTGTTCGAGCCGTTCGGCGAACACGAACGATTTGAGAAAAATTTGGCTGTTCGAAGTTATGTTCGATAACTGTTCGTGCACCAAAATCATAACTGGATTTTTTCTCAGTAATGATGAAAATTAATGTTAATACGCAGTTTGAGTGTACAGCGGGGTGGGGGGAGGGGCAGGGGATGGATCTCTGCAGGAATAATGAAGATCTCCATTTTTTTTTTCTTTCCCGCATTTACAGTGGGGAGGTGCAATCTGTCAGCCTATCAGCAGCGCACACACGGAGCGAAGTGCTTTTTTCACACAAGCAAGGGCATGTGTCATTGGCAGTGTATGTCACATGTCCTTGCCCTATAAGACCAAGCCATTTTCCCCCGTCGCCACCATTTTCTCACTGCTGCAGCTGCGTGTTAGACGGCACCGCTGTTGCTGTGTGCGCTACACCTTGTTAATTTCAAGCCAATTTTCGCACAAATATACAGATAGCTTGGGAGTAGGGAATAGTTGTGATTGCAGTCCTTTTAAGGACTAGGTTACAGCATTTCCTACGACTTTTATCAGGCAGGTCTGTGCTCTTAAATAGATAGATTGTGGGAGTAAAGACTAATTGTAATTGCAGTCCTTTTCAGGACTAGGTTACATCAGTTCCTATCAGTTTTTGCCAGGCAGGTCTGTGCCAGTGCTGTGCAAGTTTTTTTCACAGCATTTGGCTGAATCTAGCAAAGCTAATCCTTTTTGGCCTATTGCAGAGTGTGTTAGTCAGTGAAGTAGCCTATCTGTGTTGCAAGATATACCACCTGTGTATAGAATACCAATTTTTTTACTGCACCTAGTGAAGTAAAATCTTTTGGGCATAGCATCATTCTATTAGACCATCTATACTGACCTCCATCAGGTTGCAAATTGAATATAATTTTTTTCTGCATCTAGCTCTGCAAAAATATTTGGGCTTCTAGCAGTGTGTGGGACTTGTTCTATTAGTCCATCTATACTGACCTCCATCAGGTTGCAAACTGAATATAATTTTTTTCTGCATCTAGCTCTGAAAAAATATTTGGCCTTCTAGCAGTGTATGGGACTTTCTCTATTAGTCCATCTATACTGACCTCCATCAGGTTGCAAACTGAATATATTTTTTTTCTGCATCTACCTCTGAAAAAATATTGGGCTTCTAGCTGTGTGTGGGACTTGTTCTATTAATCCATCTATATAGACCTCCATCAGGTTGCAAACTGAATATAATTTTTTTCTGCATCTACCTCTGAAAAAATATTTGGGCTTCTAGCTGTGTGTGGGACTTGTTCTATTAGTCCATCTATACTGACCTCCATCAGGTTGCAAATTAAAAATAATTTTTATCTGCATCCAGCTCTGAAAAAATATTTGGCCTTCTAGCAGTGTGTGGGACTTTCTCTATTAGTACATCTATACTGACCTCCATCAGGTTGCAAATTAAAAATAATTTTTATCTGCATCCAGCTCTGAAAAAATATTTGGCCTTCTAGCAGTGTGTGGGACTTTCTCTATTAGTCCATCTATACTGACCTCCATCAGGTTGCAAATTAAAAATAATTTTTTGTCTGCATCTAGCTCTGAAAAAATATTGGCCTTCTAGCAGTGTGTGGGACTTTCTCTATTAGTCCATCTATACTGACCTCCATCAGGTTGCAAACTGAATATATTTTTTTTCTGCATCTACCTCTGAAAAAATATTGGGCTTCTAGCTGTGTGTGGGACTTGTTCTATTAATCCATCTATACAGACCTCCATCAGGTTGCAAACTGAATATAATTTTTTTCTGCATCTACCTCTGAAAAAATATTTGGGCTTCTAGCTGTGTGTGGGACTTGTTCTATTAGTCCATCTATACTGACCTCCATCAGGTTGCAAACTGAATATAATTTTTTTCTGCATCTAGCTCTGAAAAAATATTTGGACTTCTAGCTTTGTGTGGGACTTTCTCTATTAGTCCATCTATACTGACCTCCATCAGGTTGCAAATTAAAAATAATTTTTTGTCTGCATCTAGCTCTGAAAAAATATTTGGCCTTCTAGCAGTGTGTGGGACTTTCTCTATTAGTCCATCTATACTGACCTCCATCAGGTTGCAAACTGAATATATTTTTTTTCTGCATCTACCTCTGAAAAAATATTGGGCTTCTAGCTGTGTGTGGGACTTGTTCTATTAGTCCATCTATACTGACCTCCATCAGGTTGCAAACTGAAAATAATTTTTTTCTGCATCTAGCTCTGAAGAAATATTTGGCCTTCTAGCAGTGTGTGGGACTTTCTCTATTAGTCCATCTATACTGACCTCCATCAGGTTGCAAATTAAAAATAATTTTTATCTGCATCTACCTCTGAAAAAATATTTGGGCTTCTAGCTGTGTGTGGGACTTGTTCTATTAGTCCATCTATACTGACCTCCATCAGGTTGCAAACTGAATATAATTTTTTTCTGCATCTACCTCTGAAAAAATATTTGGCCTTCTAGCAGTGTGTGGGACTTTCTCTATTAGTCCATCTATACTGACTTCCATCAGGTTGCAAACTGAATATATTTTTTTTCTGCATTTACCTCTGAAAAAATATTTGGGCTTCTAGCTGTGTGTGGGACTTTCTCTATTATTCCATCTATACTGACCTCCATCAGGTTGCAAATTGAATATAATTTTTTTCTGCATCTAACCCAGCCAATAGTTTTGGCCTAATACCACAGTTTGGCCACTCAGCTCTGCTCGGTTCCCATCCATTATTTTTTTGTGCAAACAACTCCAGAGTTGTGAATTAGTTAACCACCAAAATGAGTGGAAAAAGGCCTGCTGCTGGTGGAAAGGGGAATAGGCGTGTTGGGAAGGGGAAAAAAGGTTGTGTCCGTGGGGTAGGTGTTAAAGCAACAGTAACATCTGCAGAAAAAAGACCATCTTCCAGCCAAACTAAAATGTCTACTTCTTTTAGCGAACAATGTGATAAGATCCCTTTCTTACGGCCACGCCAATCGCTACAAATTCCAGATGAGGCACAAAAACAGCAGGTGCTTCAACGGATATCAAGTGCTCCTTTAAGTGGGCTCTCCTCCACATCAACTTCAACATCACAAATACTCCAGTCCTCAAAGGTGTCACCCCAATCACACTTGCTTCCTCACAGCTCCCAAATCTCCAGCTGCCCGTCTGAGTATGAGGTAGAACAGATGGTTGAGTCTGCAGAGCTGTTTACTCATACTATAGCCTGGGAATCAGAGGTCGACTCCAGCGCTTCTGTGAATCCAGACGAGGAAATGATCTGCACTGATGCCCAGAATCTTTATGAATCGGATCCAGGACCAGACACAGAAGGTTCTGACCATAATGTAGACCCTCATTCCCAAACTGTAACTCCTGTTGGTGGAGACAATGAGGAAGACGATGATGAGACTCAAATACCTAATTGGAGCGACAACTTTAGTTTTTTGTCAGGGCAGGAACAGGTTGGCTCTGAGGACGACGGGTGTGATAACGCACAGGGTGATGATGATGAGGTTGGAGATCCCACTTACTGTCAACCCACAGTCAGCCAAGAGATGAGGTCAGCAGAGGAGGTGGAGGAAGATGCTAGTGACGACGAGGTCAGGTTGCGCCTTCCTGGACAGAGACGTAGTACTGGAAGCACGTCAACAACTGCATCCTCAAACACAACTCTGCCTCTCACCACAAGTCGTGGTGGCTCTTCAGGTCGCATGGGTGCTAAGCCTTGCATAGCCTGGGCATTTTTTCAGATCGATAAAGATGACCCAACTCGTGTTATCTGTAACATTTGTCAGCAAAAGCTAAGTAGAGGCCAAAAAATACATAGTTTGAGTACTTCATGCATGAACCGGCACATGGACATGAAGCATAAGTTGCAGTGGGAAGCTCAGTGTGCTACAATGCGGCCTAGCCGGCCGGGCCAACCACCGTCTGCCATATCTTGTGCATCCGAGGCCTCTTCATCCTCTGTGACTGGGGGGACAGCAGTCACACCTGTTTTGGGGAGCAGACCTGCCACCTCTTTACCCGCAACAGCCAGCGTGATTGGCAGGTCATCATTTTCTTTGGAGGTGGTAACACCAGCTGGTGTTGAGCGCTGTCCGACATCGATAGCACCACCTTTGGATCAAGGTAACCTAACATGTCCGCCTGCATCTTCCTCACAGACCGGCAGTTTGCCGGGGACACCCTTATCAACCCCGTCTAAGCACAATAGCCAGCCCTCGGTCCCTCAGATGTGGACAAGTAAAAGACCATTTCCTCCTAGCCATGAGAAAGCTAAGAGGTTGAATTTCACCATCTGCAAGCTCTTGGCTACAGAAATGCTGCCTTTCCGCCTGGTGGACACAGAGGATTTTCGAGACCTTATGTCCGTCGCAGTGCCCCAGTACCAGATGCCCAGTCGGCACTACTTGTCAAAGAAAGGTGTGCCTGCGCTCCACCAGCATGTCGCACACAACATCACCGCTTCTTTGAGAAACTCTGTGTGTGACAGGGTGCATTTCACCACAGACACTTGGACGAGTAGGCATGGACAGGGGCGTTACATGTCGCTGACTGGGCACTGGGTAACTATGGTGACAGCAGGACAAGGGGCTGCTGTCCAAGTCTTGCCATCCCCATGAGTTGTGCGTCAATCCTCTTTATGTCAAAGTTCCTCCACTGCTTCTGCCTCCTCAACCTCCTCTCAGTCTTCCACCTGCACCCAAAGCCTGTCTGGTCATACCACAAGCTTTCTAACTGCGCAGAAGGGATCCTGCATACCTCCTTACTATGCTGGCAGTAGGGCTCAACGTCATCAGGCGGTTTTTACTTTGAAATGTCTGGGAAATGTGAGTCACACAGCTGAGGAGTTGTGGTCAGCTCTGGAGAACCAATTTCATGAATGGTTGTCTCCACTGGACCTGAAACCAGGGAAGGCCGTGTGCGACAATGCTGCAAACCTGGGTGCGGCCCTTCGCCGGGGCAATGTCACACACGTGCCTTGTATGGCTCACGTGTTGAACCTGGTTGTCCAGCAATTTTATTTTTAGCCCACTATCCCAGACTAGATGGCCTTCTGCAGAGGGCACGGTCACTGTGTGCTCACTTCCGCCGTTCGCATCCCGCAGCTCAGCGACTTACATCTCTACAGAAGTCGTTGGGCCTGCCACTTCACCGGCTAAAATGCGATGTGCCTACCAGTTGGAATTCAACTCTGCACATGTTGCAGCGACTGTGGCAGCACCGACAAGCCCTGGTGCAATACCTTCTGACGTATAGCCTGGGACAACGAGATCCAGAGGTGGGGCAAATCACGCTGGAGGAGTGGTCTCAGATCAGGGACCTATGCACCCTTCTGCACAGTTTTGAAATGGCGACGAAGATGTTTAGTGCTGACGATGCCATTATCAGCATGACTATTCCGGTGATTTACATGCTGGAGCACATGTTAAACAGAATTCGGAGTCAGGTGGTGGCACAAGAGGAGGTGGAGGAAGTAGAGGAGGAGGAGTTGTATGCGGAAGGGCTAACATCTGCAAGGTCCAGACGGTCGGCAGCACCAAGGCGGCAGGCATGTGAGGGTGGGGGAGATGGTTTTACCAGGGCGCATGGTAGCAGCCAAACTAGTGAGGAAGGTGCAGGAGCCCAGGAAGAAGTGGAGGACGAACTGATGGAAGACTCATCAGATGAGGGAGACCTTGATCACATTTCTGTTGTGCGAAGTTGGGGGGAGAGGACACAGGAAGGAAGCATGATTGTTACCTCGCCACCAACACAACAGGGACTTGGTACTCCTGGATGCGCAACACACATGAGTGCCTTCTTGCTGCACTACCTGCAAAATGACCCTCGAATTGTGAGAATTAGAAATAATCCTGACTACTGGGTTGCCACACTGTTAGATCCCCGGTACAAAAGTAAATTTGCCAAAATTATTCCTGCCATAGAAAGGGATGCACGCATGCAGGAGTATCAGCAGAGACTGTTGCAGAATCTTACATGTGCTTTTCCACAAAACACCAGTGGTGCACGTAGTGAATCTCACAGTTCCAACTTGCCAAACGTGGGACCATCAAGTATTCAGCACTCAAACCGTAACAGAACCACAGTATCTGCTGGTAACATCAATTTTGCGGAATCATTTCACCACTTTTTTAGCCCATCCTTTGCAAGGCCACAGGAGACAAGAAGTCTGACACATAGTCAACGCCTAGAGACGATGGTACAGGAGTATCTCCAAGTAAACATTGAAGCCATGACTGTGTCACTGGACCCTTGCTCTTTTTGGGCTTCCAATCTGGATAAATGGCCGGAGCTAGCCACTTATGCCTTGGAGATCTTGTCATCCCCCGCAGCCAGCGTTCTGTCTGAACGTGTGTTCAGCGCTGCTGGTGGTGTGCTGACAGATAAGCGCACGCGGCTCTCCACTGATAATGTAGACAGACTCACGTTCATAAAGATGAACAAATCTTGGATCCGAAACGACTTTTCTACCCCTGTGTCATCCTGGGGAGAGTAAAAGCTTGATGATTGGTTAAAATCGCCCTACCAACCGTTTTAAGCTTTCAAATTACTAATTATGTTTATCTGTATCTTGACTGGAAAATAATTTGGGCTTTGTAGCAGTGTGCAGCACAGATCCTATTAGCCCATCTATACTAAGCTCCACCAGATTTAAAATTAATAATAATTTGTAGCTGCATCTAGCCCGGAAAATAATTTTGGGGCTCCGAGATGCGCAAGACACATAAGTGCCTTCTTGCTGCACTACCTGCAACATAACCCTCATATTGTCAGAATTAAAAGTAATCATGACTACTGGGTTGCCACACTCTTAGATCCCCCAAACTTTTCGATCAACCTTTTCATTTTAATAAAGACCAAAAAAATGGTCATTTTTGAAATTATAAGCATTAACAGGTTATTAGAAACTGAAATCAAACAGTTTTCAACTCAAAACTTTATTCTAGGTGATGTTACATTTTCACATAGGACCCCTTGTTCGAAAGGAGCTTCTGAACTCTCTCGTCCATTGAATTTGTCAGGTTTTGGATGGTTTCTGCTTCAATTGTTTTGCATGAGGACAGAATACCTTCCCAGAGCTGTTGCTTAGATGTGAACTGCCTCCCGCCATCATAGACACTCCTTTTGATGATGCTCCAGAGGTTCTGAATGGGGTAGAGGTCAGGGGAGCATGGGGGTCACACCATAAGTTTGTCCCCTTTTATGCCCATATCAGCCAGAGATGCAGATGTTTTATGTGCAGCATGAGATGGTGCATTATCATGCAAAAAAATGATCTTGCTGTGAAATACATGGTTCTTCTTCTTGAACCATGGCAGGAAGTGCTGTTTGAGAAAATCCACATACATTATGGAGTTCATCTTTAGCGCCTTCAGGGATCCTAAAGGGGCCGAGAATCTCTCTCCCCATGATTCCAGCCCAAAACATTACTCCACCTCCTCCTTGTTGGCGCTGTAGCCGTGTTTGCGTGGGGTGTCCATCAACCAGCCATCCTCCACTCCATCCATCTGGACCATCGAGCGCTGCACGGCACTCATCCGTGAACAAAACAGTTTTGAAATCAGTCTTCATGTAATGTTTGACCCACTGGAGCCGTTTCTGCTTGTGTGAAGTGGATAGAGGAGGTCAACAGGATGGCATATGCACAGCTGCAAACCTCTGAAGGACCCTGCATCTTGTTGTTCGGGGGACGTTGGAGGCACCAGCAGCTTCAAAAACTTGTCTGCTGCTATGACAAGGCTTTTTTGCCGCTGCTCTTTTAACCTGACGTAATTGCCTGTAGGAAAGAGTCCTCAATTTGCCCTTATCAGCACGCACACGTGTGTACTGTGAATCAGCTAAATACTTCTTGATTGCCAAGACACTTCATCCTGATCATCGCACAATGTTGATTGTAGTCATGCCTTGACCTAAACACTCCACAATTTGTTGCTTCTCAGCAGCCGACACATCCTTTTTCTTTCCCATTTTAGCAGAAAATGTAGTCTGCTTAATAATGTGAGACAGCCTTCTTAAGTAGTCTTGCCTTTCATTGGACACACCTGCCAAACTAATTAGCACAGGTGTCTGCAATTGCTTACAGTGATATAAAGAGCCCTGACACACATCACCATCAATGAGTTTAACTGACAAACAAACAAATTCTTCCCTTATCACTCCTAAACACTTTTTGCATAATAATTTGGAACACAGTGTACATGTGCTTTTCCACAAAACACCAGTGGTTCACGTAGTGAATCTTACAGTTCTAACTTGCCAACCGTGGTCTGTATGGAGTTGTTCAATAAAGGGCCCAAAATTAAGATAACATAGATGGGAGAGGTCTCTATGAATAGGAATTCCTAAGTATTTGATACCCTGTGAGGGCCAGGCAAAGGGAAAGTTGGACTGGATGGAATCCTATATGGATTTGGGGAGGGAGACATCGAGGGCCTCAGACTTCGCTGCATTGATTTTAAAATTTGACCATGTAACAAAGTGATCTATTTCAGCCATAACAGCATGGATGGATATATGTGATTGAGTGATATATACTAGAACATCATCAGCAAATAGAGAGCACTTGTACTTGGTGCCTCCCACTTCAATCCACCTAATATTGGGGTTATGGCGAATTGATGAGAGCAGGTGCTCCGTCACTAGGATGTATAAGAGAGGGGACAGAGAACATCCTTGCCTTGTCCCATTGGTGATTGTGAAAGGTGATGAAAATGTTCTGATGCACCACCTGGGCCTTGGGACACCCGGAGCCGGACCCTTTTTGGTGGATGCTGGTGGTTGTAGTCTTCGTGGCGGCGACCCGGTTCCGTGGCTCAGGGTGGTCAAACCAGTGGCGGAACTATTTATGTGGTTTTGATGTTTAAATGTCCGACTACGCCACCCGTGGATTGCGGTCAGAGTGAACCGCCGCTGCAGGGCAGACCGCTGAGGCTGGTGTTGTGGGTGCAGCAGAGCGTAGCATAACTCCCCACGGGAGGAGTATAGCCTCAGGGCAGTGTATGCGGAGGATGGGGGTGATGGTGCAGGGCAGCAGCAGTAACGACACGGAGTCAGTGATGCAGTCCAGGGCCTTTACTCACAGTTCTTATTATCCAGACCATGTCTGCAGGTAACGGCTGCCCACGTCGTACTGTGCTCACCAGGTGAGGGGCTCACTAGTTTTGGGGACCGGTCTCCCCCTTTGGCCTGACCCCTCCATGCAGGTGGATTCAGGCGTGCGGTGGCGACTCGCCCGTCCGCACCCCTGGGATCCCTTCGTTCCTCGTTCCTGGAGCCTTCTCCGCTCCTCTTCCTTCCTTCTCCCTCTTCCAGGCCTGGGCCTCTGTTACTAGGCCCGCCTCCGGAGCAGAGCTCATGCAGAGCCCCTGCTCCCTGCCACTTCTGCTCAGACTTCTCTGCACTGAACTAAGATGGTGCCCACCTTTTATACTCCCTTCTCAATGCACCCAGGAACTGCTTCCTCCCTGCTCCTGCACTACAGGATTCCCCTTCCTCAGTGTTCCCTCCCCCCACTCCAGCCAGGGACAGGGACTGTCGTGCCCATCTCAGGGGCATATTGGTCGCCCTGCCCCACGGCAATGTGGTGTAATGCATGCAGGTGTCGGGTCCTGATCCACACTCCATCCTTACCTGAGAGTGAGATATCACACCTCTGGGTGAGGTGCAATACCTCTGTAGCAACCGAGCCCTCAGGGTGCTACAGTTCCATTTATCTTCAGCCTAGGTGACGTATTGCGATACAGGGCCGTGATTTTGGCTATAAAAGGGTCCCCTAGACCCCTACCCCAAGCTTTTTAAGAGAATCATATATGGCGTGCCAGGAGACTCTATGGAATGCTTTCTCAGCATCCAACGAGAGTATCTAATTACAAATTTTTAACTGCATCTAGCCCAGGAAATACTTTGTGCCTAGTAGCAGTGTCTGCTAGTCAGCGGATTATCCCGGCTGTTAAGCAAGCTACACCACCTGTAGTTTGGACACTTAATTTTTTCAAAGGAAATGCTTCGGGACCACGGGATACTCAGTGAAGAGCATCAGGAGGCACCCCAAGGCATAGGGGCTGGGACTGGCAGTAGGATGCCTTGCGGTGGACAGCCGAGCTCGATCGTTATAAAAGCTTTTTAACTGCAGCAGCTTTAGTGGACGCTACTGGAGCTGGAATTACGCAGCTGCTGGCATGAGACTTGCCCTCCAATAGATCCTTGTAAATGGATTTAAAATGTATTCATTCAAATTAGAGAGACAATTTAAATTAAAAAGCTTAGAGCTGCCTCCACCACAGGGGGGCTCGCTCGACCCACCAGCGGACAGGCACCAGTATTGGGAGAGGGAGGCTGGCCGTCAGGGTTCACCGCGGCTCTGGCACAAACCCGGCGACACGGAGGTGGCACGGGCAGGAGCGGACTGAACGTGTCGGCTTCTCACTTTTTGGATTTTAGAAGGGCATGACATGCCTATATCTGTGTCTCCCCCTCCTTTTACTCCTCTACCTCTTTTCTTTTCTCATGACTATATGTACTTGTCACTTTTCCATGTGTTAGTTGTGTCTTCTGAGCAGTTTGTCAGCTTTTGGACACCTTTGAAGGTGTTTTCTATGTGTTTCTATGTGTTTTTGTTTGCCTGCCATTGGTTTTAATGGTGTTCGAAGGTGTTCGACGAACAGTTCGACGAACAGTTCGGCGAACACACGGATGTTCGACGAACCGAACCGAACTCGAACACTACGGGGGTGGCTCAACACTAGTCATAAAGCATCCGGGAACCTTCCCACAGACTTTTCATAGCCAGGGCTGCTTCTCGGCAGGGTTGGACGGGCACACCAGAGAACTAGAGACTCCTCCGGTGGGCCCTGACCTCTCCTTCAGGAGAGTTCATAGCTCAAACCTTGCAGCTGCTATGGGGCTCTTTAGCGGGGGGAGAAAGGTGGTCACTTTGAATCAAATCCTCTGGTGGGCCCAATGTTTTTCAGACTGACACTGCTTCTCGGTGAGAGTTGTATTTCTTTAGCTCGGTGAAAGGACTGGCATATAGGGAAACTGTATCTACTCCGGCTGTCATTTCTCCCATGAAGTCCTCTAATGCTGCTTGTTGCATAGGCAATGGCAGCCCGTCCAATATCAGCTCACACTTCTCGGTGGTGCTTAGTCACAGAAAAAGATCTTTCTTTACGCCTTGAATTTAATCACTACAGAGTTGGACAATGGCCTGATCTGCAATGCATTTTGAGAAATAACGTGCATAAGCAAACCCATGGTTTAGGCTACTGAAGGTCATTAACCGAAAATCATACAGCTTTCCACAGATTGAAAGAAGGGTATCAAGACTTCCAAGTCAGCCAAGACTTCCCCGTCCTCCCCAAGAGCATGACTGTCCATGTTCTCCTCCTCATCCTCCTGCTCACTATCACCCAATCCGCATTGAGATGAGATGAGGCTGGGCTGCATAGTTCCTTGTTCTGCCTGCAATGCCTCCTCTTAAACTGTGAGCACTGAGCAGTTCAGTATACAGAGTAGCGGGATGGTGACGCTAATCATGGCGTCATCGCCGCTCACCATCTTGGTGGAGTCCTCAAAGTTTTGGAGGATGGCACAGATGTCAGACATCCATGCCCACTCATGAGCTCTTATGTGCGGAGACTGACCTGAATGTCGATGGGCGTGTTGAAGCTGGTACTCAACAACTGCCCTCTGCTGCTCACAAATCCTTCCCAACATCTGCAACGTTGATTTCCAACATGTGGTGACATCGCACAACAGTCAGTTAGCTGGAAGCTGCAAATGCTGCTGAAGCACTGCCAGGGTAGCGGAAGCTATAGCTAACTTTCTGAAATGGGAGCACATGCGTTGTAGTTTCACCAGCAGCTCTGGCAGATCTGTGTAGGTTTTGAGAAACCGCTGAACCATTAAGTTGAGCACATTTAGTGCTCTCTCATTGCTAATTTGTACCCCTGTATGGAGAACAATATCAGCACAGAAAAATTAAAAGATAAAATATAACCTGCTTTATATACCACGGTACTAAGAAAACCAATTTTGATTATATCTTGTGTACCCTTGTGACAAAAATATCTGCACCAAAGAATTAATTTCACTAGAGTAGAACTAGTATAATGGTGACCGACAACTCTTCCACTACAGCCAAACCCAATAGATGGAGACCCAATCAGGATTCTCCACATTTCCAAAAATTAGGGGCAGAAACCAGCAAAGTGGCATTAATTTCACCAGAGTAGAAGAAGTTTAATGGAGACAGAAACCTCTTCCACTACAGCCAAACCCAATAGATGGAGACCCAATCAGCATTCTCCACATTTCCAAAAATTAGTGGCAGACACCAGCAAAGTGGCATCAATTTTACCAGAGTAGAAGTAGTTTAATGGAGACAGAAATCTCTTCCACTGCATCCAAACCCAATAGATGGAGACCCAATCAGGATTCCCCACATTTCCAAAAATTTGTGGTAGACACCAACAAAGTGACATCAATTTCACTACAGTAGAAATTGTAGAATTAGGAACGACACCTCTTCCCCTACAGCCAACCCAGTAGACTCAATCAGGAGTGTTCACATTTTAATAAATTAGGGCCTAAAAACACTAAAGTGGCATCAGTTTCACTGGAGTTTAAGTAGTATAATGGGGACCGACATCGCTTCCACTACAGCCAATCCAGCAGATGGAGACACAAAGAACTGTTCACATTTAAAAAATTTAGGGCCTGAGACCACCATTTCTGTTGACTCAGAGGATTTCCGCCTACTCATGGCAGCAGCCATCCCAGTCGCCAATCTTTCTCCCATTGTGGCATCCCTGCTTTGTACCAGCACATGTCCAGGAACATTACCCGTGCTCTTACCAAGGTGGTTACTGGGATTTTCCACTTAACGACCAACATATGTACAAGCGCTTGTGGCCAGGGATGCTGCATTTCATTGACGGCACACTAGGTGAACATTGTGGAGGCTGGGGCAAACCCTGCCACCCTGGCAAAGCACATTGATTTGTGCTTTGCCAGGGATTGCTGTCCCTACTTCTATCAGGGTTTCCACCACCTCCTACATCAGTTCCTGCACCTCTTCCTGGTCCTCCCCATCCTCCATCTCCGATGTATTTTCTTAGAGCACATCGTTCACATCAGCCAGAAGCTGGAAGCTCTGCAGCACTGCCTCAGCGGCAACAGGCTCTGCTGAAACTAATTTGGCTAGGAGAAAAAACGCACACCATGGCCAAGTTACTAAAAGGAATAACAGATCAGACAGATACAGTTAGGTCCATATATATTTGGACAGAGACAACATTTTTCTAATTTTGGTTCTAGACATTACCACAATGAATTTTAAACAAAACAATTCAGATGCAGTTGAAGTTCAGACATTCAGCTTTCATTTGAGGGTATCCACATTAAAATGGGATGAAGGGTTTAGGAGTTTCAGCTCCTTAACATGTGCCACCCTGTTTTTAAAGGGACCAAAAGTAATTGTACAGATTAAATAATTGTAAATAAAATGTTCATTTCTAGTACTTGGTTGAAAACCCTTTGCTGGCAATGACTGCCTGAAGTCTTGAACTCATGGACATCACCAGACGCTGTGTTTCCTCCTTTTTGATGCTCTGCCAGGCCTTCACTGCGGTGGTTTTCAGTTGCTGTTTGTTTGTGGGCCTTTCCGTCTGAAGTTTTGTCTTTAACAAGTGAAATGCATGCTCAATTGGGTTGAGATCAGGTGACTGACTTGGCCATTCAAGAATATTACACTTCTTTGCTTTAATAAACTCCTGGGTTGCTTTGGCTTTATGTTTTGGGTCATTGTCCATCTGTAGTATGAAACGACGACCAATCAGTTTGGCTGCATTTGGCTGGATCTGAGAACACAGTATGGCTCTGAATACATCAGAATTCATTTGGCTGCTTCTGTCCTGTGTCACATCATCAATAAACACTAGTGACCCAGTGCCACTGACAGCCATGCATGCCCAAGCCATCACACTGCCTGCGCCGTGTTTTACAGATGATGTGGTATGCTTTGGATCATGAGCTGTACCACACCTTCGCCATACTTTTCTCTTTCCATCATTCTGGTAGAGGTTGATTTTGGTTTCATCTGTCCAAAGAATGTTCTTCCAGAACTGTGCTGGCTTTTTTAGATGTTTTTTAACAAAGTCCAGTCTAGCCTTTTTAGTCTTGATGCTTATGAGTGGCTTGCACCGTGCAGTGAACCCTCTGTATTTACTTTCATGCAGTCTTCTCTTTATGGTAGATTTGGATAATGATACGCCTACCTCCTGGAGAGTGTTGTTCACTTGGTTGGCTGTTGTGAAGGGGTTTCTCTTCACCATGGAGATTATTCTGCGATCATCCACCACTGTTGTCTTCCGTGGGCGCCCAGGTCTTTTTGCATTGATGAGTTCACCAGTGCTTTCTTTCTTTCTCAGGATGTACCAAACTGTAGATTTTGCCACTCCTAATATTGTAGCAATTTCTCGGATGGGTTTTTTCTGTTTTTGAAGCTTAAGGATGGCTTGTTTCACCTGCATGGAGAGCTCCTTTGACCGCATGTTTACTTCACAGCAAAACCTTCCAAATGCAAGCACCACACCTCAAATCAACTCCAGGCCTTTTATCTGCTTAATTGAGAATGACATAACGAAGGGATTGACCACACCTGTCCATGAAATAGCCTTGGAGTCAATTGTCCAATTACTTTTGGTCTCTTTGAAAACAGGGTGGCACATGTTAAGGAGCTGAAACTCCTAAACCCTTCATCCAATTTTAATGTGGATACCCTCAAATGAAAGCTGAAAGTCTGAACTTCAACTGCATCTGAATTGTTTTGTTTAAAATTCATTGTGGTAATGTCTAGAACCAAAATCAGAAAAATGTTGTCTCTGTCCAAATATATATGGACCTAACTGTATGTGGCTTTTGCCTCTGAACCTCCAACTAGGCATGGTCATGTGTGATAATGAGCGTAACCTGATGGTGGTTGTGAAGCTTGGCAAGCTCACACACATATGATAGTTGCCACACATGCTCAACTTGGTAGTTCAGCAGTTTCTGAAAACATACCCAGATTTGTCAGAGCTTCTGGTCAAAATACACTACGTCAGCGCCCATTTCCGCAGGTCAGCTACAGCTGCTGCCGTTCTGGCAGCGCTGCAGCAAGCACATGCAAGTGATAGCTCACCAACTGGTGTGCGACGTGCCCATGACCTGGAACACCACACTGCACATGTTGGCCAAGCTTTGTGAGCAGCAGAGGCCACTTGTTGAGTACCAGCTCCAACACGCCCCTCGGTATTCTGGTCAGTCTCCGCACATAACAACTGAAGAGTGGGCATGGATGTCTAACATTTGTGCGGTTCTCCAAGACTTTGAGGAGTCCACCAAAATGGTGAGCAGCGATGACGCCATATTCAGCACAATGATCCCACTTCTATGCCTACTTAAACAGTTGCTTCTCACAATTAAACATGAAGTTATGCAAGTGGACCAGGTGGAAATGGAGGAAGACATGAGATAGGGAGATACTACCCAGTCCAGCCTCATTTCATTTGCTCAGCGCGGATTGGGTAACAATGAGGAAGTGGAAGCTGAGGAGGAGGAACAGGAGCTGGTGGCTAGAGAAACAGAGGATAGTAATCACACAAGCTTCATCTCGTCTATCCTAAGTGTATGGGCTGAAGAGGGGAATGAGGGGGAGGAAGAAAGGGAGGAGGAGGAAGAGGAGATGGAGAGGTGTCATCATGGTGAAGATAGGAAAGTGTTGGGTGTAGGGAGCTTGGCACATATGGCCGAATTAATGTACTGCTGCCTTTCCTGTGACCCTCATGTTATATTTATCTTGGCCAAAAAAGTGTACTGATTGTTCACCCTGATAGACCCAGGCTACAAGGAGAACTTTGCATCTCTCCTTCCCGAGGCTGAGAAGTCTTCTAAAATGGTACTATGCTAGAAGGCCATTGTGGAAAATATGTTAAAAAAATTCCCATCAGACAAGGCTAGCAGCAGGGGGCAAGCTTCCTTGGGTAACTCAGGAGGAGAAGTGAGGGAGACACACAGTAGAGGCAGAGGTACACTGTCAAAGGCCTGGAACAATTTTATGACACCATCCGAGTGTCCAAGGCCTGATGATCGGGTATTTATTATAAGGAGGGAGAAGTTTTTAAAGATGGTCAAGCAATACCAGGCTGACGAAACAAGCATACTCCCAAATTCCTCTACGACCTTCAGCTATTGGTTCTCAAAGCTGGACACTGGCATGAGCTGTCCCTCTCTGGCTTGGAAGTGTTGTGCTGCCCTGTCGCTAGCGTCTTGTCTGAGTGGGTTTTTAGTGTCGCCGAGGAAGTCAAAACAGACAGGTGCTTTCGCCTGTCAACAGAAAGTGGTGACAGGCTCACTCTGATAAAAATGAACAAAGCTTGGATTAGCCCCAACTTTTCCAAACCATCAGATGACAGCAGCACATAAACTGTTTTTAATGTTCAATATTTGAATGATGCCTGCCAATTGTTGCCTTCAAGGGTCTATGGATGACTGGATGACCCTACTTATCATTTTTTCATGGCTTTGCACTGCGTGAAGAACCGTTATGAGTATAGCAGTGCCATAACTATACTTTCTTAATTTTTTTTATGATGCACTCCAGTTTATGCCTTCAAGCGTGTATGGATGATCCTGCATGTAATTTTTTGCAGGCTTTCCATTTAATGCAAAGCCTTTATATTTAATAAAAAATAAAATTTTTGTTTACTTAAGTTATTATTTTTTTAAAATCCTTTTTAAATGTTGCCTTATATACAAAAATGTTTCTTACCATTTTTTTCCTGTAAACTCCGATTTCTCGGCGATTTTGAATGTTTTATTGTCAGTCCTTAAAGTGGAGTTAAAGTGTGACACCATTGTTCTCAGCAGCAATCTGGGAGTCAAAGATGCTTCCAGGGGTATTCTCTATGCTGTTCTCCTTCCATTCAGTACCTTTCCCATCCATTTGAACATTTCCACTGCCCCCAAGACCTCCTTGTAAGGTCTGCCGGAAAAATGATCGGATTTCCCATTGACTCCAATTATACTCGTTACGCGAAATGAGCATCCGAGCATTAGGAATTGCTTGGTTCAAGTAATGAGCATCCAAGCATTTTATTGCTTGCCGATCCCTGGTATCCATGTAATCGTATTGTCCAACAGAATAAAAATCACATAGTAATTTTACTGCATGGTGAACTCTGTAAAAAATAAAATGTATAAAAATTCCTGGTTTAATGTTTTTTGTTTATGCCAAAAGTACTAATAAAAACTACAACCTGTCCCACAAAAAAGATCCATATGCAGAAAAATGAAAATTATGAATGCCAGAATATGGTTACCCTAAAAAATGTCTTTTTCTAAAGCAATGGTTTTTTTTGCAAAACTAGCAAAAAAATAATAATACTTATTGAACTGCAGAATAAGGAAAACATGCCAGTTATATCAAGCAGTGTATTGGTTAAAATACATGAGGCATTGGTGTATATTTTTTGTCAAAATCCATAAGCTCGCAACCCACGTCAAGGGTCCTCATACTTGTGAGTCCTAACACTAAAATAAAAAAATGGCTAACATGTTGCGGACCATCAAGGTCCATGTTATATTCTGCAGGATATGAATGAGAAGGAGTAGAAAGAGGAATGGGTAAAGGTGGATATGGAGGGGACAATGAGTTGGCACAGGCAGTTACCAAGGCAGTCAGAGTGGAAATGACGATCCTAGCCAATGGGTGTTGAAAGTTGGCCAACTAGGCCCTCATTTCTGCTTGTGAGCATGGCAAGCTTAATGCTGCAATGCTTGTGTGATAGCAGGCATGTTGTTACCATCAAGTCAATGGATAACTATTGAATAGCCATGCTTTTAGTGCTTTTAGATGTTTTACAGTCATGGACGAAAGTGTTAGCATTAATGATGGGTGAGCACTAAAATGCTCAGGTAATCTTTACTCCGGTTGAGCAAACCGTAATGCTCGGGTGCTTGACCCCAATTAATGAGTATAATGGAAGTCAATGGGAAACTCGAGCAACTTTCCGTCAGTTTTCCCCCCGAGTTCTGGAGGGGGTCTAAAAATTGTTCAAATCGTTGGAAAGAGCACTGAAATGACATGAGAACAGCATGGGGAAGACCTCTAGAAGAATCCCAGGTCACTGTTGTGAACAATGTTGTCAGACTATTACGCCACATTTACAGACTGACAATAAAACATACAAAACCGAAGCTAAAATGGATTTTACTGAAAAGAATGTTGAGAAACATTCTTTCCAGGATAATGACTTGTATATAAGACAAAATAAATAAAAGAAAAAAAATGCTCCTCTACACCTTGGGCTATGTTCACATGTAGTGTTTTTGCTGAGTTTTTGCATGTTCGCATTCCTTACAATGGTGAAAAATATTCACCAGCAAATGTAATTTTGACATTTTAATAATTTATCTGACCATGTGGTGTGTGAGACATGATCAGACACATCCTGTTTCATTTATGAAGGAGGGACTCTTAAAGTTCCATTTTTTTTCCAGGGCCATCAGGCGGCCCTCACTATTTGTAGAGGGTCATCAGGTGGACCTAACTATTGTTAGAGGGCCAGCAGTCAACCCTCATTATTGTCAGAGGGCCATTCAGTGGCCATCACTCAAATTTTAGAGGGTCAGCAGCCAGCCCTCACTAAGCATTTTTTGAGGGACAGCAGCCGGCTATGCTTCGCATAGCCATATATTGCTACTGCAATATAATGTATCCATCTGAGGTGGTCAAATTTTCTTTTTCGTTTATATTCTGTAAAGTTTGAAACTTGGAGGGACAGCAGACTGCCTCTGCTCTTTTTAGATGACCAGTAGGCATCTTGTGGACAGATGAGACCAAGATAAAGCTTTTTGTTAAAGCACATCATTCAACTATTTACTGTAAAATGAAATGAGGCCTACAAATAAAGGCACTGGGTGCCTTGACTGTGTGCAAGACATCATGAAATGTGAAGATTCACAAAGGATTTTGAGTCGCAATGTAGTGCCCAGTGTTAGAAAGCTGGGTTTGCATCCTAGGTCTTCCAGCAGGACAATGACCCCAAACATACTTCAAGAAGCACTCAGAAATGGATAGAAACAAAGAACTCTTACATACAGAAGCTACAGAAAAACTGCAGATGGACACATTAAATCAGTTAATTTTGCCAGCTTTGATACATTTCTGAGTTCAGATCATTGTAAAAATCACATATCTGTCAATGAGTTTATTGAAAAAACAATCAAGTTATAGACAGTGTAAGAGATGTATGTCACCAGAATGAACACTCATTTCCAGCAGATGATACCTAACACCTGTCCCTATACTAAATGCAGCTAAAAGCAGAATTAATAGGGAATAGAATAGATTTTTTTTTTGTTCAGTTGGAGCAGAAAGGACTATAAGACAATAAATTTAATACCTGACTAGATATATCTGTAATACACGCTATTTCTAGTGCAATAACTCACCATACACGAATTGCAGATAAGAGAGGTAATATTGTAGAATATAGAATTGATTTGAATTGGCCCTGAAAAGGGTTTTTTTGTACGTGGCAGCACAAAACTACACCATACCAGTGACTCTGTCACAGCGGCATGCTTTCACAGGAACCTCAGGCAGATCAGAGAAGGTTTTGAGAAACCACTGAACCATTAAGTTGAGTACGTGGGCCAGGCAGGGTACGCGTGCAAGGTTGCCAAGCTTCAGAGCCGCCACCAGGTTATGGCCATGCCTGGCTGTTGGCTCAGGGGCAAGAGACACAAATCAGTCTGGTCTCTTAGACCTTTCAACAACTCTGAGGCGGTGTGCTGTTTGTCACCTAGACAGATTATCTTCAGCAGATCCTATTGCCGCTTGGCCGAGGCAGTGCTACAGTGCTTCCAGCTTCCGACTGATGTTGACGTTTCGGAGATGGAGGGTGAAGAGGAGGAGGTGCAGGAACTGCTGAAGAAGGTGGGGGCAAACCTGATAGGAATAGAATAGATGTTTTTTTATTTGTTTTTTTTTGTATGCTTGCAGCTACAAGAACTATAATTCAATAATCCATGAAAAGATGCCTGTAATACACTATCCCAAGTGCAATAGCTCACCATACATGAATTGAAGATCAGAGAGGTAATATTGTAGAATATAGAATAGATTTGAATTGGCCCTGAAAATAGTTTTTTTGTACGTGGCAGCACAAAACTATGGAGGAATGCAAGCAACCCTGGCTTCTTGAAAGAATTTCTGAGTACAGATCACCATCAATATTATGAATCTGTAAATTATTTTTTTGAAAAAAACAATCAAGTTATAGACAGTGGAAAAGATGTATGTGACGACAATGAAGACTAATTTCCAGCAGGTGACACCTTTTTTTTTAAACTTTTTTGTTTGTTTGCAGCAACAAGGACTATAGAGCAATTAACCCTGAATAGATGCCTTTAACAAGCTATCCCTGGTGCGATAGCTCACCATACATGAATTGCAGACAAGAGAGGTAATATTGTAGAATATAGATTTAAATCGGCCCTGAAAAGAGTTTTTTTTTGTATGATTCAGCACCAAACTATGGAGGATGAATTTCTGAGTACAAATCAACGTAAAAATTATGAATCTGTCAATGATTGTTTTGAAAAAAAAAGCTATCAAGTTATAGACGGTAGTAGAAATGTATGTGACGACAATGAGCACTCATTTTTTTTGCTAGGTTGTAGCAGCAATGACTATAAGGCAATAATCCCTGAATAGATTCCTGTAATATGCTATCCCTAGTGCGATAGCTCACCAGTATATATGAATTGCACATAAGAGAGGTAATATTGTACAATATAGAATAGATTTAAATCGGCCCTGAAAACTGTTTTTTTTTAGTACATAGCAGCACCAAGGACTAAGTGCAAGAGATGCCAAAAATTAGCAGCAGGCACTCCAATAAGTCTTTGAAGAGACGTAGTGGAGGATCTCAGAAAACATTTTTTGCCCATTATTAAGGAGTGGGTATCCTAGACTCGTAATGCACGGGTTGGAAAACATCTACCCTTGGGTGGTATATATATCTATAAAAGAATGTTAGAGGTAGGCCTCTAAAAATTATTAATGCGGGCATCATAAAGACATTTAAAAAATGTATAGCGAGGGTAGCATGATCTCCCTGTTGATATGGTGATGGTGGAGGAGGAGGAGAAGAAGGAGGAGGACGACACAAAAAAAAACAATCCTGAAGTGTATACCCATGTTTGTGTGGGAAGGAGTGCATGAGAATACACTGGAAAAAACACTGGATTTGAGTTTATGTTCCACTGCTGTCATCCAGTGGTGTTGAGAAGTCTGGACTAATCCAGCCCTTGTTCATTTTTATAAGAGTCAGCCTGTCAGCATTTTCAGTTGACAGGCAGATGCACCTATCACTTATAATACCCCCGGCGGCACTAAAAACCAGCCTGGACCTCCAAGGCGTAAAGAGACAGTTCATGCCATGTGCCTAGCTTGGATACCCAATAATTGTAAGGCACAGAGGAATCATGGAGGACGCTGATAAGGTCGGTAAGGTACTCCTTCTGCATCTTCCAAAACTTTTCCCTCCTTGTCAGAGTACCCCATGCATCAGGGCGTGGGTGGTGGGAGGGTCTGAGAAAACTGTCCCTAGACCCTCTATAGTGTTCATCTAGCTCTGCTGCATCTGGTGTGTGTCTCCCTCATGTCTACACCTTGGTTTTCCAAGGATCTGTGACATCTACATTCCCTGACAGAAGTTATGTCGCTTATCCAAGTTATGTAAATAAAAGCTTATAACCGGATGTTAAATTCATCCATTAGTTTTATAAATTACTCTTTTGAAAGCTGAAACTCTCCCAAATTTGGTTTAGGTAAAGAAAATAAATTGGCATCAATGCTGAAATATTGATCATTTAATGAACGCAGAATGGTCAGATTTTGGCAAGACAAAAGTTTTGTCACCTGGTCATATAATGCACCCAATCCTAGTTTACATCCTCACCAGTGCTCAGTAAATGATTGGTTAATTAGTGGGTGTGTATTAAAAGAAACCCAGCACCCCAGACCTTCACTTGAACTGCAACTTGAGCTCTGACAACATGCCAAACATCCACCCTGCAACCAAAGCCTTGATTATCAAGAGGTTGAAGACCAGATCCACTGCAGAGGTGGCTGGCACCTTTAATGTGTCTCAGCGCCAAGTACAAAGAATTAAAAAAAGATTTGAAGAGAGTGGTGATGTGTTTGATAAGCCCAGGTCCGGCAGACCCCGCAAGACAACTGCTCAGGAGGAACGTTTGTTGGTTAGAAAATCCAAAGCAAGCCCCTCTTCCACTGCAGCAGAGCTCCAACAGGCCTGGTCACCTCAAGTCCCTGTGTCAACTAGAACAGTTTGTAGGATTCTGTCTTGAAATGGCCTCCATGGTCGAATCAGTGCCCAGAAGCCAGCACTAAACAAAAGGCAAATAAAAAAACTGTGTGGCATTTGTAAAGTCCTACAGCCCGCTAAACAGATAGACGCTGGAAAAGTGGCAGTAGGTGGATTTCTCTGATGAATCTTCAGTAGAATTACACCACAGCCGCCGCAAATACTGCAGGAGACCTACTGGAGCCCGTATGGATCCAAAATACACCCAGAAAACAGTTACATTTGGTGGTGGAAAGATCATGGTCTGGAGTTACATTCAGTATGGGGTGTGAGAAACATTTGCAAGGTGAAAGGCAATATCAATAGCCTAAAATATCAAGAAGTATTAGCTACCTCTTACATTCCAAATCATAAAAGGGGTCAAATTCTGCAGCAGGATGGTGCTCCATCTCATACATCCATCTCTACAACAAAGTTCCTCCAGGCAAAAAAGATCAATGTGCTCAAGGACTCGCCAGCCCAGTCACCAGACATGACCATCATTGAGCATGTTTGGGGTAGGATGAAAGAGGAAGCTTGGAAGACAAAACCAAAGAATCTAGATGTACTCTGGGAGGCATGTAAGACTGCATTCTTTGCTATTCCTGATGACTTCATTAATAAATTGTATGAATCATTGTTGAACCGCATGGATGCAGTCCTTCAAGCTCATGGAAGTCACACAAACTCCATTCACCAATGTTATGCCACATATATTTGTATTTTAAGATAATTATTTGTTTGAATATCACATTACTTTCTGTGGGCGACAAAACTTTTGTCTTGCCAAAATCGGACCATTCTGTGTTCATTAAATGATCAATATTTCAGCATTGATGCCAATTTATTTTCATAACCTAAACCAAATTTGGGAGGATTTCAGCTTTCAAAAGAGTAATTTATAAAAACAATGGATGAATTTAACGTCAGGTTATAAGCTTTCATTTACATAACATGGATAAGCGACATAACTTCTGTCAGGGAGTGTACTGCCAGCGTTGTCAGGTGGGAATTTTTTTTAATAAATCTTCAACTAGGGCTTTCTGGTGCTGCAACATTTTTGTACCCCTTTACTCCATGGAAAGGAGAGATGGAAAGTTCTCCTTGTAGTGTAGGTCTAGAAGAATGACTAAATAGTAATTAGTGTTGTCCAAAATGTGTCACGGGAAAGGCAGTGGAACATAAACTCAGACATGTGTGCCAGACTGCCAAAAGCCAAGACTTCCCACCAAAAGGACGACTGTCCATCTCCTTGTCCTTCTCCTCATCCTCCCTCTTATCCTCATCTTCAAGCCATTCATGCTGAACAGACGGGATAAAGGTGGTGTGAGTAGTACACTGTAGGGCAGGCAACAAACTCCTGTTCCTCCTCCTCCTCATTATCACCCAATCCTCGATGGTAAGAAGAGATGAGTCTGGGCTGTGTAGCATCACCCTGTATAGTTTCTTGCTCCATCTCAACTTGCTCTTGGCCTTTAACACTACAGGGGGGCGTTATGGAAATATCGTCTTGCCTTTTGGTCTGACTAACGATGCTGCTGTTTTCCAACATTTTGTTAATAATATCTTTCATTATCTGGTGGGAAAATTTGTGGTGGTATATCTCAATGATAATTTGATTTACTCATCCGATTTTGCGTCCCATCAGGTACACGTCAGGCAGGTATTACAGATTTTACGTGATAATAAACTGTATGCTAAGCTGGAAAAATGCATGTTCGCTGTACAAGAGGTGCCATTTTAAGGATTCCTGGTGTCGTCTTCGAGGTTCCAGATGGAGCCTGAGACAGTGTTGGAATGGGATCCTTCAGAAAATCTGAAAGCCCTACAACGCTTTTTGGGGTTTACCAATTATTATTGTAAGTTTATCCAGAATTTCCCATCAATAGTAAAACCACCAAAAAAGGGCACAGATTTTTCCAATTGGTCTGAACTTACCAGCCAGTCATTAAAGAAATGTTTACCTTGGCTCCTGTAATCATTCAGCCTGATGTTTCACAACCATTTATTGTTGAGGTTGACACGTCTGAGGTAGGGGTTGGGGCTGTTTTATCTCAGGGATTGTCTCCTAGTAAGTGGCGCCCATGCACATTATTCTCAAAAAAACTGTGTCCGGCCAAAAGAAAATATGACATTGGTAATAGGGAACTTTTGGTTCTTAAGTTGGCTTTTTGAAGAGTGGCCTCATTTTGTCATTTTCTGGAAGGGGCAGCTCATCCAATCATGATGATGATAACTGATCATAAAAATCTGTTATACGTAGAATCTGCTAAACATCTCTCTCCAAGACAAGCTAGGTGGTCTTTATTCTTCACCAGGTTTAATTTCTTTGTCAGCTATCATCCTGGGGATAAAAATGTCAAGGCTGATGCATTATCCCGGAGTTTCCCTGTGGGAGGTAGTACTGAGGACTCTGTTCCTATCCTTCAAGAGGGAGTGGCTATTTCTACTGTATGTTCAGATCTTGAAGGTGAGGTATTGAATGCTCAGGAGGATGCCCCTGCTTCCTGTCATTCAGGGAAATTATTTGTACCACTACATTTGCATCTTAAAACCTTAGGAGAACATCATCACTCGGTTCTTGCAGGTCACCCTGGTAGCAAAGCAATTTTGGACCTCCTCTCTTGTCATTTTTGGTGGCCTAGGTTGCATCTGGAAGTTGTTAATTTTGTGTCTTCCTGCAATATTTGTGCACGTTCTAAGACCCCGCATACTCGTCTGTCCGGGTCTCTCCTACCACTGGTTATTCCTGATAGACCATAGACACATTTGTCTATGGATTTTATTACCAACCTTCCTTCATACATTGGAAAAACATTGATTTTGGTAGTGGTGGTAAGATGGCACACTTCATTGCGTTACAAGTTCTCCCAAATGCCAAAACCTTGTCTCAGGTGTTAATCAGTGAGATCGTGAAACTTCATGGGGTTCCCTCCGATTTGGTATCAGATCGGGGGACCCAGTTTGTATCTAAATTCTAGAGAGCTTTTTGTTCTCGCCTAGGTGTGCATCTATCTTTTTCCTTGGAATTCCATCTGCAATCTAATGGTGAGACCGAACGTTTAAATCAAAGCCTTGAGACATACCTTATGTGTTTTTTTTTCTGAAAACCAGGAAGATGAGTCATGTTACTTACCTTTGGCAGAATTTGCTCTAAATAATCGTTGCTATAAGTCCACGGGTAAGTTACCATTTCTGGGTCCATATGTGTTGCATGCATGCCAATATGGGATATAGAGGCAATACAAATAAACATGAATTCTTTGAAATACTGGGGGAATATTACTCAGGTCGACCATTAAGCAGAGCTTCCACAATAATGAGGAATATCAGCCTCCAAGCACACACAGTGGTGACAGGGTCCCAGGCTGAAGTAAATCACAGTGGTTTTATTGAAGTTTAAGTCCATTACACTGAATCATTACTCTCTGTACAATGCTTCCAGTACAATTATGAAAGTTTCTTCACAGATCAGTTCTCTTCACAGATGCACAGTGTTTACATAGGGTATCTCTGTACCTTTATCCTGCAATGAGGTGAAGGAATGGGGGGAAGATGTTGGTGAGAGGAATAACTCCTGTGATTCACTCTCACTTATCTTGATGCACAGATTTGACTCCTAGCTGTCAGTACTACATCTGTGATTCCAGCCACAGCTTCTCTCAACACTCTGGTCTTGATAGCCTCACTTGCCTTAGTTTATCTTGAGACCTTCAAGCACACAGCTTCTTCCTGCAGCTTCCAGACAATAACAACTTCCCAAGAATTCCTCTGGAGCTGTGCTAACCACTCCTTGTCTCCTGTGGATTTGCTGGATACTTTTGAAAACACCAGCACAACCTCTGTCTGTCACATATGGTTTTCAATCTCATTTCTGTGATTTCATTAGGGATGAGTCTTCAGGAGTTCCCGGGAGGAACAATTTTCATTGTCGCTCTCTTCTTTATGGCAAGTGGTACAGAATAGCTTGAAGGTTATGGGAGACAGATATAAACATGTGGCTGATAAAAAGCGTATGCCAGGTCCGGACTTTTGTGTGAATGACTTTATTCCTGTGATTCTCTCTCACTTACCTTGATGCACAAATTTGACTCCTAGCTGTCAGTACTGCATCTGTGATTCCAGCTACAGCTTCTCTCAACACTCTGGTCTTGATAGCCTAACTTGCCTTAGTTTATCTTGAGACCTTCAAGCACACAGCTTCTTCCTGCAACTTCCAGACAATAACAACTTCCCAAGAATTCCTCTGGAGCTGTGCTAACCACTCCTTGTCTCCTGTGGATTTGCTGGATACTTTTGAAAACACCAGCACAACCTCTGTCTGTCACATATGGTTTTCAATCTCATTTCTGTGATTTCAGTAGGGATGAGTCTTCGGGAGTTCCCAGGAGGAACAATTTTCATTGTCGCTCTCTTCTTTATGGCAAGGGGTACAGAATAACTTGAAGGTTATGGGAGACAGATATAAACATGTGGCTGATAAAAAGCGTATGCCAGGTCCGGACTTTTGTGTGAATGATTTTATGCGGTTGTCCACCAAAAACATCAAGTTGAAAGTTCCTTCCTGGAAACTGGGTCCCAGATTCATTGGTTCGTATAACGTGTTCGCTGTCATTAATCCTGTGGCTTTTCGCCTTGAGTTACCACAAGCACTTAATGTCTTTCACGGAACATTACTTAAAAAGTATGTTGCGTCATTTGATCGGTCACCCTTGCCACCACCTCCAGTCATGGTGGACGGTAATTTAGAATTTCAGGTGGCTAGGATTGTTGATTCTCGTTTTGCCCATCATTCCCTACAGTACCTGGTGCATTGGAACATTTTTTTCATGTAGCTCATTCAGATAAACCTTGTTTTGAGTGTCCAGAGGCCTCTCGTAGAAGGGAGGGCACTGTCAAAAGTGTGCCGCACGCTGTTGAGAAATGTGGTGCATCTGGGATCAGGAGATCAATGAGACTAGCTTATCACAGGGGCCCATTTGAATCTACGTGCCCATTCACATGAATGTGTGGGTTTGTTGCTTCTTTTGGTATGGAAGGGGTTAAGAGTTCTTGGTTTAAGTCTGCTGAATTTCCATTTGTCTTTGGGCTCAGCCGCTGCTTATTGGTAACTCTCCCCCTTCACTATTAAAGCTCACTTCTGACTTCCTCCCCTGCCAGCAATAGTATTGTCTATCCTGTGCCTTCCTTATCTGGAGTACCTTCTGAGCTCCTGGTGAAGCTGTGAACTTCTTGGAGAAGTCGTTTGTGTTCCTCTGATTCCTGTTGATTTCCATTTTCTTGTGTGTTCCCCTGTCTGTCACTTTCCCTGTGTTCTGTATTGTGATATAGTAGAAGTAAGACTAGTGTATTGCTGCCCTGCACATTATCTAGGGCTAAGACCCAGGGTCAATCAGGGCTTAGGCACAAGACAGCGCATGGGGGGGAGGACCTGTCTAGGGTGCAGGTATCAGCATCAGGTGAGTGTTGAGGGATCACCATTAAGCTGGTCTCCCCTTTACCAGCTTCCTTAACCCAGCCCTTTGCGGCACATGCTGGGAATCTCCCTGCCATGGCATGACAGCAGGGGACCCAGGAGAACCCCACTGCTGACACAGAGACATAAAAAAGTTAGACTGCAGTGCACCAAAATGTACATAATTAAGCCAAAACTCTTCTGTGAAAGCATCTTGTAGACAGATGAGACCAAGATAGAGATTTTTGGTAAAGCACATCATTCTACTGTTTACTAAAAATGTAATGAGGCCTAAAAAAAATAAAAACAGTACCTACAGTCAAATATGATGGAGATTCAAAGATGCTTTGGGGTTGTATCGCTGCCTCTGGCACTGGGTGCCTTGACTGTGTGCAAAGCATCATGAAATCTGAAGATTACCAAAGGATTTTGTGTCCATAAATGGATGGAATCAAAGTGCTAGAGAGTTCTGAAGTGGCCAGCAATGAGTCCGGATCTAAATCTCATTGAACACCTGTGGAGAGGTCTTAAAATTGCTGTTGGAAGAAGGCACCATTCAAATATGAGAGACCTGGAACTGTTTGCAAAAGAAGAATGGTCCATAATTCCAGTTGAGAGGTGTGAGAAACTTGTTGGTTATAGGAAGCAATTGCTTGCAGTAATTTATTCAAAAGCATGTGCAACCAAATATTAAGTTGAGAGTGCCAACAATTTTGTCCAGCCCATTTGGGGGTTTTTGTGTGAAATTATGTATAATTTCCTTTTTATCTCTGCTGTTTTTGTATTGTTCCAATACACACAAAGGAAATAAACGTGTATAACAACACGTGTGGAATTGCAATAATTTTTTGCGAGATATACTTCATTTTCTGGAACAATTTCAAGGGTGCCAACACTTTCGGCCATGACTATATTTGCTATTGTGCCATCCTCACACACTTCAGCAAACACAGATGTACCTGCTGAATAGCATGGTTAAATTCTTACATAGAATGTGTTTGTTTTCATGCAGATAGCCTAAAGCCCCCGTCTCACATAGCGAGATCGCTAGCGAGATCGCTGCTGTGTCACAGTTTTGGTGACGTAACAGCGACCTCACCAGCGATGTCACTATGTGTGACACTTTGCAGCGATCAGGCCCCTGCTGTGAGGTCGCTGATCGCTGCAAAGTGTCCTGGACCATTTTTTGGTCGTTGCCCTCCCGCTGGTCAGCACACATCGCTGTGTGTGACCAGCGGGAGCAGCGATCAGGCTGGTAACCATGGTAAACATTGGATTACTAGGGGCACACGCGCACCTAGTAACCCGATGTTTACCATGGTTACCACTCTGCTACAGTGAGCGGGAGGTTACCGCTCACTTTAGCAGGCTGGTAACCATGATAAACATCGGGTTACTAGGGGCAAATGCGCACCTAGTAACCCGTTGTTTATCATGGTTGCGAGCCTGCTAAAGTGAGCGGTAACCTCCCGCTCACTGTAGCAGAGTGGTAACCATGGTAAACATCGGGTTACTAGGTGCGCGTGTGCCCCTAGTAATCCAATGTTTACCATGGTTACCAGCCTGATCGCTGCTCCCGCTGATTCTTTCCACGATGTCGCTGCTCCCCTGATCGTTGGTGAGCCTGCCTGTTTGACAGCTCACCAGCGTCCACATATAGCGACGCAGCAACGATCCCTGACAGGTCATATCGGTGTCGGGATCGTTGCAGCATCGCTAAGTGTGAAGGGGCCTTAAGCCCTAATCCCATGAACTTCTGAGTCATGAGATTGGACTAATGGCAAGACTAGCCAAGTTTGCTATGGGTGTACTGTCAGAAAGGGTATTAGTGCAGCTAGTTTCTTTGTCACACCCAAGCTGAAAGCATAGAAAGCCTAACATTTCTCAAAATGAATCAGGAATGGATCAATGCCGACTTTCATTTACCAGTTGCTGTTGCCAAAAATGTCATTGGTCATACCATCTGCATACTGGTCCATTGTATGTCTTCTACACCTTTCTGCTGCTGCCAATGCAGATGGCCTATGATCAGCATCTACTCCCTGTCCTTCATGTCATCTATACTGTAGTGTTGCTGCGGCTGGGAATGCCTTTTCTGGCCCTACACAGCCAGACTTCTCCTTAATTGCCTTGTCGCATTTTTCTACCTTACGGTATCTGCCACTGCCAAGCAATGTCAGCTATACATCTTCTGCCTGACCACTGTGTTTTATAGCACTACACTGTACTTTTGCAGCAGGGGCTGCTTCTGCTGGCCCTACCCTTCTAGCCATCTCCTTTAATGCCCTGTCTTATTTTTTACCATGCAGCTTCTACCACTGTTCATGAGATCTTTGTGCTGTTCTTGAAAAGAACAAAGTTTGCAGTGAGTAGCTAAACTACAGTGGTATATTGTTGAAACACTGGTTACCTTAAATTATTACTATCACAATTATTTTCTTTTGTATTTGTACTACTAATAGATTTATGCCTTGTAACAGACCATTGCACGGCATAATTATGTGGATGGTTCTCCATCGCTGATCCCAGGTGATTGAATTTGTGATGCACTAAATTCGTATATAAAATTACAAATTCAAAATCTGAAGAGGCAATCAAGGAACCTGACAAATAAGAAATATGATCATTATACAGAGCAGCCTGCAATCACAGATCAAAGAAGAATCTGTTGTTTTTCCTAGGACTCATTTCAGGATGTTCTACAATAATGTTGGAATTAAAAGGGTGCTTGGAGGAAATATGGTCTGTAATTTTGAATTTTGTTTGGACTTCTGGGAATAGAACAATATTTGTTTTTTTTTTCCTGCCTCATTTATGTTGCAATGAGCACTGCTTTATAATTGTTTTGCATTTGCTTTCAATAAGTAATTGGGCGCATCTCCATATGGTGAATTACTTTTGTGTTACATGCAGTGCACCCCAGAGTTCTCTAAGGGGTCTCAAAGCAGAGGCATAGAAAGACAAAATTAGCTTCATTAACATCATGCTCGTTATAAATTAAAGTCAACAAGACATGCAGATTTTAAAAGTAAGCAGTGCATAAAGCTCAAACTGCTTTTATGGTTTCTTTGTCTAAATTTGTAAGGTTAACAGGTCAAGACATGAACATTAAATCAAGATCTGATTATATTGCTCTCAACATTACCTTTTCCGATCTGTTCACAACATGTCAGAGCTTTCAGTCCATCGTACTGTCCAATAAATACCTCCAATGAAACATTCCATTATATGGCACTGCATTGGTTACTCTTTTGCTTTTGTTGGATAAATGAGCCATATGTATAAGTTTGACAATAGACATAAGTGAATTTATTCAAGTAGAATTGAATTCTACTAAAATCTTCCAAACATCTGTATTCTCTATAATATGATTTTATGTCATTTGCTCTGAGCAAATTCAGTAAAATGGTGACCCTCTGCGGCATTCATTTTATTGACCTCTTGAGGGCTAGCAGTTGGGGGTGCCAATACAGGTGAGCAGTGAGGTGAGTTTTATTCATATTTTTTTATGTTACATTTATTATGGTCTGGAAAAATCCCAGAGAATAATATTGATATTCAATTTGTAAAGAATAACTTTGCTGCGAATTACATTTCCCAGGAAAATTTGGCGAATTTGAACCTCGCCAGATCCGGTTATCTCTATTTAGGGCTGATGAAAAACTTTAGGAATAGTGGCAGTGTCTAATGAAGTTTGAGATTATTTAAGGCTACAATAAGTTCTAGAACTATAACTTAGGATCAGTTAGAAAACAGAACATATTAAGAAATAAACTTATCTGTTGATTTAGTTCATTATATAATGCAATTATTATTTTTTTTAATGTGAATGTAGATAATATTTTTATATTGCAGAACCCAAGAATTATACAAAATACCCTCCTTGTAACTACTGTGCACGCTACATCACAAAACACATGATAGATAGGTTGGATAAAATAGACAGTATGGATGGTTATTGGATGAAGCGTTTCAGATAATGCGTAATGAAGGAGGGTATGGTCTAATGATATCAACACCCTTTATCAAGGCGGGCAGAACTACTAGGCAGCTTGTCTTCTTCAGGCAAAATGGTCCAAAAAAAAGATTTATAGAGAACCTGTCACCATGAAAATGTAGTATAATCTGAGGGCATCATGATATTGGATAGGGGGAGCTGAGTAGATTGATATGTAGTTTTTTGAGACAAGATTCAGTATAACCTGTATTTTCATCATTAAATCCTCCACTCTTTCTGGGATTTTTGGTCCAGTGGGTGGTGCTATCAGTAACCGACAGATTTCTCTGTATGCACTCATAAGGAAAGCTGTCAGTCACTGATAAGACATCCCACTGAACTGAAAAACCCTGAAAGAGCAGAGAATTAAATGATGAAAACACTGGTTATACTGAATATTTTCCAACAAAACTATATACCAATCTGCTCATCTCCTCTTGCTCTATAGCATGGTACCTGCAGATTAGATTGCATTGCCATGGTGACAGGTTCCCTTTAACTGATTCTGAAAAGTCAAAAATTGTTAAAAGTCAATAAGGCAACACTTTGACTAAAAGTCAAAAGGCAACACTCCTGAAATTGCTGTGATATTGGGGCGTGATCACAGAACCATCAAAAATGTTCAGTCAATAGGGTCACGAACAATGCGTTGCAAACAAAAGACACACATTAACTGCCAAATATTAGAGAAGAATGAAACGTGAAATGACCAGAAACCCATTATCCAGACTAAACCCAGACTTGCAACCTCCCTGGAGTGTCTAGAAATACAAGGTGTTCAGTACTTATAGGCAAGGCCATGGTAAGGAAAGCTGAAATCCGGCCAATACTGAACACATAAGTTGAAACATCAAGACTGTGCAAAGAAATATCTGATGACAGATTTTGATGGCCCATATGGATGGACCCGTGTCTGACTTAGTAACGGGGATAAACCTCCACTTTAACTCAGCAAGGTGGAAATGGGGTACTGCTAGGGGCTTGAATTAAAGATGAGCTTTCAACCTTTTCGGGTTGAAAATGGACTCAAATCAACTCAAAAACCTACTGCCAGTTTTTAAAAGACACTCTCTTCAAATAGTGACACAGGACGAACTGTGTATTTTCAAGAAATCCATGATTTTTATGCAGGACAATGTTCCATCACATGCATTGAAGTACTCCACTGCTTGGCTAGCCAGTAAACGCATTAAAGATGAAATAGTGACATGGCCTCCTACCTCACTTAAACCCTATTGAGAATTTGTGGGCCCTTTTTAAATGGGAGATATATGGTGAATGAAAGCAGTAAACCTCTCTGAACAGTGTCTGGGAGGCTGTAGTTGGTGCTACCCAAGGAGTTAATCATCCACAGATTATGAAACTGATAGACTCCATGGATGGAAGGCTTATGACTGTTATTGAAAAGAAGGGTGGCTATATTGGTCACTGATATTTTTTTTTAAATATTTAAATGGCTGAGGAGAAAAAACAGCGCAAAAAATAGGGTCTTATCCCGTAATAGTTGTCAAGGATAGTAATAAAACATGCTGACCTGTTTCCAGGTTGTGCGGCTGCTGCAGATCCATGAGTGATTTCACCAGAGAAATATAAAACGAAATGATATCAAATGCCAGAGATATTGTAAAAAAAAAGGTTTATTTTATTTTTCCACGTGTTTTGAAATGTAACGCACTTCTTCTTCAGGAACAAAAAACATATCTATGTGTCTATGGAAATGGTTTTTGCTCCTGAAGAAGAAGCGGGTTACACTTTGAAACACGTACAAAAATAAAAGAAACATTTTTTTACAGTATCTCTGGCATTTGATGTCACTTCATCCATTGGCAGTGCGGATACAGACCACAAACTTGAAATGCCAGAAATGTATTTTTGTACATTTTGAGCTGTTTAGTTATTATTCTCACTTTAATGCCTCCTTCACATGAAAAAACAATACCGGTGTGATCCGTGGTCTGTGTCTATGTGCCATCCGTGTGCACATATATGACATCCGTGTGACATCTGTGTGTCCGTGTGCTGTCTGTGTACGTGTGTCTGTGTGCTGTCAGTGTGACATGTATGGAATGAAATATAGCATAGAAATTAAAGAGTGTTAGGTATTAAAGATGTTCAAAGGTAGAGACAGATAACAATAAGGAACATGATAGATAGATAGATAGAAAGATAGATAGATAGATAGATAGATATAAATGGCAGTGTGCTATATAATCAGTGCTTTGTGTATTTTTATTTCTGTACTTTTTTATTGTAAAAATGAATTAATAAAAAAAATGGCATGGGATCCCATGTACTTTTCATAACCTGCTGAGGGAAAGCTGACCTCTGGGGGCTGATGTTAATATTCTGGGAAAGGGGCCAATAGCCTTAAATGTTCCCAAGCTCACAGCTGTTTGTTTAGCCTTTACTGGTTAGTTTACAGGGGGACCCCAGAAAAGGAGTGAAGTAGGGTCCCCCTATAATTATTTACTAGTAAAGGATAAGCAGAGAGCTGTGGGATGATATTAATAGCCAGGGAAGGGGCAATGGATATTGGTTCCCCTCCCAGACTAAGAACATCAGCCCTCAGCCCCCCAGAAATGACACATCCATAAAATGCGCCAAATCTGATGCTTAGCCTCGCTCTTCCCACTTGTCCTAGTGCGGTGGCAAGTGGGGTAATATTTATGGGGTTGATGTCAGCTTTGTAATGTTAAGCATCAAGCATCTATAAGACACCCCCATTACTAACCTCGCAGTGAAAATTAAATAAAGACACACACTGAAAAAAATCCTTTAATTGAACAAAACACAGAGAAAAAAGACCTTTATTTGAAATAAATACTCCCCAACCTCTTTTACCCATTTATTAATGTAAAATTAAAAATAATAAAACATCATATTCCTCACCTGTCCGCCGATAATTCATTTGTCCCATGAAGAGCCCAACTGAGCTACTTCTGGATGCATAGCTGAGAGGTGTCATGGTGCGGCCGCTCAGCCATGCATCCAGAAGATGCTGAGTTGAGCATGAAAGCGCAGCTTCAGTGACCTGCGGTGAAGTTATTGAGGTTACCGCCGGTGACAGGCTGTGGTTTCCACGGTAAGGTCAGTGTGAGCCAGCCTATGAACTGCGTTAACCTTAATGAAGTCACCACTCTCACCATTTTTGCGTTGAAATTGCAAAAAAAGTACAACTCCACAATAATTTTTTTTTTATTATTTACCATGTTCACTGTATGATAAAACTGACCTGGCATGCCAATGGGAGTGTGGAACAATGTATGCTGTCTGCAGGCGCGTGTTAAATGCTGTTGTGAGAGACACATGATTAAAAGCACATGATAGTTTATTAAGTAAGCCATCATTTGCTGGGAAAGACAGTACATATTCAGATTCATGTCTCACAAAGCCCCTTTATACAGTATTATGTGCTCATTTAGACCCCCTCTCAGAATGATGTCCCCACACAGCCCCCTTAAAAAGTATTATGTCCCCATGAGGATCCCCATTCAGAATAATGTCCACACACAGTCCACTTACACCACATTATGTTTCCATACAGCTTCCTACACAGAATGATGTCTCCAAACATGTCCCCACACAGTCTCCCGCTTAGGATAATGTCCACAAACAGCCCCTTTGCACAGTACTAAGTCCCCACACAGCCCTCTTACACACCTTACACAGTATTATGTTCCCACACAGCCCCATGCAGAAAGATGTCTACACACTGCTCTCTTGCATAGTATTGTTCCCCATGCAACCCCCTTACACAGAATTATGTCCCCTACACAGCCTCTTACACAATATTATGTCCTCCACACAGACTTTTTACACAGTATTATGTTACCTTCCCCCCTGCAAGTAATGTTAAAAAAAATACCTAACCCCGTTCTCCCGCAGCACTGATCTGTACTGAAGCACAGCTGGTATGATGTAGTTATGTCATCATCCCTGCTGTGCTCTCAGACACACAGGCTAAATGATGGAACAGGGAACTGACAGTGCCCTGTTCCACCGCTGTGTTCACCGATATCTGTATTCAGAGGATGCACATATCAGTGAAAGTGAGACATCAGGCATAGTGTGGGACGTCACTGCATAGATAAAACCTTTTGACTATCCCAGTCCATGGGCCACATTGCAACACCCAAAAGGTCACATGTGTTCACAATGTTAAATTTAAACTAATAAGTCTTGGCTAATGTGAAACCACACTGCACAGTCCTTCGAGTCACTTCTATTGCTCGACCCACAGCCCTATCATCAAATGAAAAACTTGGAGTTTCCAACATACGAGTGCTTAAAGGGTTCTCTGAGATGTTGTCCAAAATAGCGATTATCACATAGTTCAAGCTGTAACTGGCCTTAGGGATTCATTAGGTCAGGTTTCTTGAATAAATGCTGCTTGAGACACATCTGATTGATGTTAGAGCAACCTCACAACAGGTCTGGACTAGTGATGGGTGAACGTGCTCGCCACTGCTCGGTACTCGCCTGAGCATCACTGTGCTCGACGAACTTGGCGCTCGCGAGTATTTCCGGGTGGCTCGGGCGGGAACTCAGGTCCCCTCACTGCATGTTTGGCGCTCTTTAAAGAGCAAATGAACATGCAGGGATTGCCTGCCATGCACTGTAATGCCATAGCCATGTTGGTTGTAGGCATTACAGTGATTGGCTGGCCGCACAGCATCATCAGGTGTATATAAGACCGGGCGCCGCCATGCTCATCACAGTCTACTATGGAACCAGGCAGAGTAGGGAGAGCTGCTGCAGCATCAGGGAGAGATTTGCTTCTTCATAGTTAGTATAGGTATTCCACAACAAACTGTATATATATATATATATATATATATATATATATATATATATATACAGTACAGACCAAAATTTGGACACACCTTCTCATTTAAAGATTTTTCTGCATTTTCATGACTATGAAAATTGTACATTCACACTGAAGGCATCAAAACTATGAATTAACACATGTGGAATTATATACTTAACAAAAAAAGTGTGAAACAACTGAAAATATGTCTTATATTCTAGGTTCTTCAAAGTAGCCACCTTTTGCTTTGATGACTGCTTTGGACACTCTTGGCATTCTCTTGATGAGCTTCAAGAGATAGTCACCGGAAATGGTCTTCCAACAATCTTGAAGGAGTTCCCAGAGATGCTTAGCACTTGTTGGCCCTTTTGCCTTCACTCTGCGATCCAGCTCACCCCAAACTATCTCGATTGGGTTCAGGTCTGGTGACTGTGGAGGCCAGGTCATCTGGCGTAGCAACCCATCACTCTCCTTCTTGGTCAAATAGCCCTTACACAGCCTAGAGGTGTGTTTGGCGTCATTGTCCTGTTGAAAAATAAATGATGGTCCAACTAAACGCAAACCGGATGGAATAGCATGCCGTTGCAAGATGCTGTGCTAGCCATGCTGGTTCAGTATGCCTTCAATTTTGAATAAATCCCCAACAGTTTCACCAGCAAAGCACCCCCACACCATCACACCTCCTCCTCCATGCTTCACGGTGGGAACCAGGCATGTAGGGTCCATTCGTTCACCTTTTCTGCGTCGCACAAAGACACGGTGGTTGGAACCAAAGATCTCAAATTTGGACTCATCAGACCAAAGCACAGATTTCCACTGGTCTAATGTCCATTCCTTGTGTTCTTTAGCCCAAACAAGTCTCTTCTGCTTGTTGCCTGTCCTTAGCAGTGGTTTCCTAGCAGCTATTTTACCATGAAGGCCTGCTGCATAAAGTCTCCTCTTAACAGTTGTTGAAGAGATGTGTCTGCTGCTAGAACTCTGTGTGGCATTGACCTGGTCTCTAATCTGAGCTGCTGTTAACCTGCGATTTCTGAGGCTGGTGACTCGGATAAACTTATCCTCAGAAGCAGAGGTGACTCTTGGTCTTCCTTTCCTGGGGCGGTCCTCATGTGAACCAGTTTCTTTGTAGCACTTGATGGTTTTTGCAACTGCACTTGGGGTCACTTACAAAGTTTGCCCAATTTTTCGGACTGACTGACCTTCATTTCTTAAATTAATGATGGCCACGTTTTTCTTTACTTAGCTGCTTTTTTCTTGCCATAATACATATTCTAACAGTCTATTCAGTAGGACTATCAGCTGTGTATCCACCTGACTTCTGCACAACACAACTGAGGGTCCCAACCCAATTCATAAGGCAAGAAATCCCACTTATTAAACCTGATAGTGCACACCTGTGAAGTGAAAACCATTTCCGGTGACTACCTCTTGAAACTCATTAAGAGAATGCCTAGAGTGTGCAAAGCAGTCATTAAAGCAAAAGGTGGCTACTTTGAAGAACCTAGAATATAAGACATATTTTCAGTTGTTTCACACTTTTTTGTTAAGTATATAATTCCACATGTGTTAATTCATAGTTTTGATGCCTTCAGTGTGAATGTACAATTTTCAAAGTCATGAAAATACAGAAAAATCTTTAAATGAGAAGGTGTGTCCAAACTTTTGGTCTGTACTGTATATCCAACTAAACTAACAGTCCTTCTGAGGACTAATCCAGCTGCATATATTCAGTAGTGATAGCAGGAATTAGGCAGGCAGGCAGTGTATGTGGCAGACTGCAGTGCATATAGTGCAGGAGGGTCCATTGAACGTTCCTGCTTCTACTGTTCTTACAGATAGTTGTAGACATAATCCCAGATATCAGGGGCCAGGGAATTTTTTTTTTTATCTTAATCCTGGTTATTTGCTTAAAAAGAAATCCAGAGTACACCATTTTTCTGCTCCATTTGCTTGTTCTCACTGCAGAATAAAGCCTGATCTGTTTCATATTTCAGCGATAAAAATCCAGAAATTTAAACTGAGCGTGGAAAATATTGGCTTCTTTTCCATTCTGTTGCAGTGTGTCGATCAACATAACACCTATAAGAGTGTTCCAAAATCAGACGTTTCTTCCATTTTCATTCAGTTGCAGTGTGTCAGTCAAGTTATTCACACTAGGTGTCTGTGAAGGAGAAGTATTAGCAAATTACAGGCCTGCTACTTAAAATTGTGGTTCTCTGTCAGACGTATCACATATAACTGCATTCCAAAATCAGCCATTCCTCGTGAACGTGGAAAATATTGTATTCCATTAAAAATGGGCAAGTTGAGTAGCAAGGTACGGGGAAGTGGACATGATGGTGATGGTGCATGCATAGGCCGAGGACGAGGACATGGCTGTGGGCAAGCTGAAATTGTGCCACAAGAAACACCCACATCTTCTCGCTCAACCTTCCTGTCCCAATTACTAGGGGACAGAGAGGTCAAAGGGTTATTGGTTGGATAGCAGATAATGCTTCCAATCACTTAGACACTACCACCACCCTGTCTTCCACACGGTCAAGTCTCAGTAGATGTGAGTATGGACTGCATATTTCTCACCCTGATCATCCTTCATCCCACCATGCTGAGTGCCCGGAGACAACTGATCCCACACTTTGGACACTCACAAGAGCTGTCCACTTTTCCCTTTGTACATTCGGGCCTCTCACTAGAGATGAGTGTTGTTCTACTCGAACTGTTCGCCAATCTCAAATTCGAGCCGTTTTGGGCGGTGTTCGAGCCGTTCGGCGAACACGAACAATTTGAGAAAAATTCGGCTGTTCGAGGTTATGTTCGATAACTGTTCGTGCACCAAAATCATAACTGGATTTTTTCTCAGTAATGATGAAAATTAATGTTAATACGCAGTTTGAGTGTACAGCGGGGTGGGGGGAGGGGCAGGGGATGGATCTCTGCAGGAACAATGAAGATCTCCATTTTTTTTTCTCTTTCCCGCATTTGCAGTGGGGAGGTGCAATCTGTCAGCCTATCAGCAGCGCACACACGGAGCGAAGTGCTTTTTTTCACACAAGCAAGGGCATGTGTCATTGGCAGTGTATGTCACATGTCCTTGCCCTATAAGACCAAGCCATTTTCCCCGTCGCCACCATTTTCTCACTGCTGCAGCTGCGTGTTAGACGGCACCGCTGTTGCTGTGTGCGCTATACCTTGTTAATTTCAAGCCAATTTTCGCACAAATATACAGATAGCTTGGGAGTAGGGAATAGTTGTGATTGCAGTCCTTTTAAGGACTAGGTTACAGCATTTCCTACGACTTTTATCAGGGAGGTCTGTGCTCTTAAATAGATAGGTTGTGGGAGTAAAGACTAATTGTAATTGGAGTCCTTTTCAGGACTAGGTTACATCAGTTCCTATCAGTTTTTGCCAGGCAGGTCTGTGCCAGTGTTGTGCAAGTTTTTTTCACAGCATTTGGCTGAATCTAGCAAAGCTAATCCTTTTTGGCCTATTGCAGAGTGTGTTAGTCAGTGGAGTAGCCTATCTGTGTTGCAAGATATACCACCTGTGTATAGAATACCAATTTTTTTACTGCACCTAGTGAAGTAAAATCTTTTGGGCATAGCATCATTCTATTAGTCCATCTATACTGACCTCCATCAGGTTGCAAATTAAAACTAATTTTTATCTGCATCTACAGTACCTCTGAAAAAATATTTGGGCTTCTACCTGTGTGTGGGACTTGTTGTATTAGTCCATCTATACTGACCTCCATCAGGTTGCAAACTGAATATATTTTTTCCTGCATCTACCTCTGAAAAAATATTGGGCTTCTAGCTGTGTGTGGGTCTTGTTCTATTAATCCATCTATACTGACCTCCATCAGGTTGCAAACTGAATATAATTTTTTTCTGCATCTAGCTCTGAAAAAATATTTGGCCTTCTAGTAGTGTGTCGGACTTTCTCTATTAGTCCATCTATACTGACCTCCATCAGGTTGCAAACTGAATATAATTTTTTTCTGCATCTAGCTCTGAAAAAATATTTGGCCTTCTAGTAGTGTGTCGGACTTTCTCTATTAGTCCATCTATACTGACCTCCATCAGGTTGCAAATTAAAACTAATTTTTATCTGCATCTACAGTACCTCTGAAAAAATATTTGGGCTTCTAGCTGTGTGTGGGACTTGTTGTATTAGTCCATCTATACTGACCTCCATCAGGTTGCAAACTGAATATATTTTTTTCTGCATCTACCTCTGAAAAAATATTGGGCTTCTAGCTGTGTGTGGGTCTTGTTCTATTAATCCATCTATACTGACCTCCATCAGGTTGCAAACTGAATATATTTTTTTCTGCATCTAACCCAGCCAATAGTTTTGGCCTAATACCACAGTTTGGCCACTCAGCTCTGCTCGGTTACCATCCATTGTTTTTTTGTGCAAACAACTCCAGAGTTGTGAATTAGTTAACCACCAAAATGAGTGGAAAAAGGCCTGCTGCTGGTGGAAAGGGGAATAGGCGTGTTGGGAAGGGGAAAAAAGGTTGTGTCCGTGGGGTAGGTGTTAAAGCAACAGTAACATCTGCAGAAGAAAGACCATCTTCCAGCCAAACTAAAATGTCTACTTCTTTTAGCGGACAATGTGATAAGATCCCTTTCTTACGGCCACGCCAATCGCTACAAATTCCAGATGAGACACAAAAACAGCAGGTGCTTCAACGGATATCAAGTGCTCCTTTAAGTGGGCTCTCCTCCACATCAACTTCAACATCACAAATACTCCAGTCCTCAAAGGTGTCACCCAAATCGCACTTGCTTCCTCACAGCTCCCAAATCTCCAGCTGCCCGTCTGAGTATGAGGTAGAACAGATGGTTGAGTCTGCAGAGCTGTTTACTCATACTATAGCCTGGGAATCAGAGGTCGACTCCAGCGCTTCTGTGAATCCAGACGAGGAAATGATCTGCACTGATGCCCAGAATCTTTATGAGTCGGATCCAGGACCAGACGCAGAAGGTTCTGACCATAATGTAGACCCTCATTCCCAAACTGTAACTCCTGTTGGTGGAGACAATGAGGAAGACGATGATAAGACTCAAATACCTGATTGGAGCGACAACTTTAGTTTTTTGTCAGGGCAGGAACAGGTTGGCTCTGAGGACGACGGGTGTGATAACGCACAGGGTGATGATGATGAGGTCGGAGATCCCACTTACTGTCAATCCACAGTCAGCCAAGAGATGAGGTCAGCAGAGGAGGTGGAGGAAGATGCTAGTGACGACGAGGTCAGGTTGCGCCTTCCTGGACAGAGACGTAGTACTGGAAGCACGTCAACAACTGCATCCTCAAACACAACTCTGCCTCTCACCACAAGTCGTGGTGGCTCTTCAGGTCGCATGGGTGCTAAGCCTTGCATAGCCTGGGCATTTTTTCAGATCGATAAAGATGACCCAACTCGTGTTATCTGTAACATTTGTCAGCAAAAGCTAAGTAGAGGCCAAAAAATACATAGTTTGAGTACTTCATGCATGAACCGGCACATGGACATGAAGCATAAGTTGCAGTGGGAAGCTCAGTGTGCTACAATGCGGCCTAGCCGGCCGGGCCATATCTTGTGCATCCGCGGCCTCTTCATCCTCTGTGACTGGGGGGACAGCAGTCACACCAGTTTTGGGGCGCAGACCTGCCACCTCTTTACCCGCAACAGCCAGCGTGATTGGCAGGTCATCATTTTCTTTGGAGGTGGTAACACCAGCTGGTGTTGAGCGCTGTCCGACATCGATAGCACCACCTTTGGATCAAGGCAACCTAACATGTCCGCCTGCATCTTCCTCACAGACCGGCAGTTTGCCGGGGACACCCTTATCAACCCCGTCTAAGCACAATAGCCAGCCCTCGGTCCCTCAGATGTGGACAAGTAAAAGACCATTTCCTCCTAGCCATGAGAAAGCTAAGAGGTTGAATTTCACCATCTGCAAGCTCTTGGCTACAGAAATGCTGCCTTTCCGCCTGGTGGACACAGAGGATTTTCGAGACCTTATGTCCGTCGCAGTGCCCCAGTACCAGATGCCCAGTCGGCACTACTTCTCAAAGAAAGGTGTGCCTGCGCTCCACCAGCATGTCGCACATAACATCACCGCTTCTTTGAGAAACTCTGTGTGTGACAGGGTGCATTTCACCACAGACACTTGGACGAGTAGGCATGGACAGGGGCGTTACATGTCGCTGACTGGGCACTGGGTAACTATGGTGACAGCAGGACAAGGGGCTGCTGTCCAAGTCTTGCCGTCCCCACGAGTTGTGCGTCAATCCTCTTTATGTCAAAGTTCCTCCACTGCTTCTGCCTCCTCAACCTCCTCTCGGTCTTCCACCTGCACCCAAAGCCTGTCTGGTCATGCCACAAGCTTTCTAACTGCGCAGAAGGGATCCTGCACACCTCCTTACTATGCTGGCAGTAGGGCTCAACGTCATCAGGCGGTTTTTACATTGAAATGTCTGGGAAATGTGAGTCACACAGCTGAGGAGTTGTGGTCAGCTCTGGAGAACCAATTTCATGAATGGTTGTCTCCACTGGACCTGAAACCAGGGAAGGCCGTGTGCGACAATGCTGCAAACCTGGGTGCGGCCCTTCGCCGGGGCAATGTCACACACGTGCCTTGTATGGCTCACGTGTTGAACCTGGTTGTCCAGCAATTTTTAACCCACTATCCCAGACTAGATGGCCTTCTGCAGAGGGCACGGTCGCTGTGTGCTCACTTCCGCCGTTCGCATCCCGCAGCTCAGCGACTTACATCTCTACAGAAGTCGTTGGGCCTGCCACTTCACCGGCTAAAATGCGATGTGCCTACCCGGTGGAATTCAACTCTGCACATGTTGCAGCGACTGTGGCAGCACCGACAAGCCCTGGTGCAATACGTTCTGACGTATAGCCTGGGCCAACGAGATTCAGAGGTGGGGCAAATCACGCTGGAGGAGTGGTCTCAGATCAGGGACCTATGCACCCTTCTGCACAGTTTTGAAATGGCGACGAAGATGTTTAGTGCTGACGATGCCATTATCAGCATGACTATTCCGGTGATTTACATGCTGGAGCACATGTTAAACAGAATTCGGAGTCAGGTGGTGGCACAAGAGGAGGTGGAGGAAGTAGAGGAGGAGGAGTTGTATGCGGAAGGGCTAACATCTGCAAGGTCCAGACGGTCGGCAGCACCAAGGCGGCAGGCATGTGAGGGTGGGGGAGATGGTTTTACCAGGGCGCATGGTAGCAGCCAAACTAGTGAGGAAGGTGCAGGAGCCCAGGAAGAAGTGGAGGACGAACTGATGGAAGACTCATCAGATGAGGGAGACCTTGATCACATTTCTGTTGTGCGAGGTTGGGGGGAGAGGACAGAGGAAGGAAGCATGATTGTTACCTCGCCACCAACACAACAGGGACTTGGTGCTCCTGGATGCGCAACACACATGAGTGCCTTCTTGCTGCACTACCTGCAACATGACCCTCGAATTGTGAGAATTAGAAATAATCCTGACTACTGGGTTGCCACACTGTTAGATCCCCGGTACAAAAGTAAATTTGCAGAAATTATTCCTGCCATAGAAAGGGATGCACGCATGCAGGAGTATCAGCAGAGACTGTTGCAGAATCTTACATGTGCTTTTCCACAAAATACCAGTGGTGCACGTAGTGAATCTCACAGTTCCAACTTGCCAACCGTGGGACCGTCAAGTGTTCAGCACTCAAACCGTAACAGAACCACAGTATCTGCTGGTAACATCAATTTTGCGGAATCATTTCACCACTTTTTTAGCCCATCCTTTGCAAGGCCACAGGAGACAAGAAGTCTGACACATAGTCAACGCCTAGAGACGATGGTACAGGAGTATCTCCAAGTAAACATTGAAGCCATGACTGTGTCACTGGACCCTTGCTCTTTTTGGGCTTCCAATCTGGATAAATGGCCGGAGCTAGCCACTTACGCCTTGGAGATCTTGTCATGCCCCGCAGCCAGCGTTCTGTCTGAACGTGTGTTCAGCGCTGCTGGTGGTGTGCTGACAGATAAGCGCACGCGGCTCTCCACTGATAATGTAGACAGACTCACGTTCATAAAGATGAACAAATCATGGATCCGAAACGACTTTTCTACCCCTGTGTCATCCTGGGGAGAGTAAAAGCTTGATGATTGGTTAAAATCACCCTACCAACCATTTTAAGCTTTCAAATTACTAATCATGTTTATCTGTATCTTGACTGGAAAATAATTTGGGCTTTGTAGCAGTGTGCAGCACTGATCCTATTAGGCCATCTATACTAAAGCTTCACCAGATTTAAAATTAAAAATAATTTTTAGCTGCATCTAGCCCGGAAAATAATTTTGGGGCTCCGAGATGCGCAAGGCACATAAGTGCCTTCTTGCTGCACTACCTGCAGCATGACCCTCATATTGTCAGAATTCGAAGTAATCATGACTACTGGGTTGCCATACTCTTAGATCCCCCAAACTTTTCGATCAACCTTTTCATTTTAATAAAGACCAAAAAAATGGTCATTTTTGAAATTATAAGCATTAGCAGGTTGTTAGAAACTGAAATCAAACAGTTTTCAACTCAAAACTTTATTCTAGGTGATGTTACATTTTCACATAGGACCCCTTGTTCGAAAGGAGCTTCTGAACTCTCTCGTCCATTGAATTTGTCAGGTTTTGGATGGTTTCTGCTTCAATTGTTTTGCATGAGGACAGAATACCCTCCCAGAGCTGTTGCTTAGATGTGAACTGCCTCCCGCCATCATAGACACTCCTTTTAATGATGCTCCAAAGGTTCTGAATGGGGTAGAGGTCAGGGGAGCATGGGGGTCACACCATAAGTTTGTCCCCTTTTATGCCCATATCAGCCAGAGATGCAGATGTTTTATGTGCAGCATGAGATGGTGCATTATCATGCAGAAAAATGATCTTGCTGTGAAATACACGGTTCTTCTTCTTGAACCATGGCAGGAAGTGCTGTTTGAGAAAATCCACATACATTATGGAGTTCATCTTTAGCGCCTTCAGGGATCCTAAAGGGGCCGACAATCTCTCTCCCCATGATTCCAGCCCAAAACATTACTCCACCTCCTCCTTGTTGGCGCTGTAGCCGTGTTTGCGTGGGGTGTCCATCAACCAGCCATCCTCCACTCCATCCATCTGGACCATCGAGCGCTGCACGGCACTCATCCGTGAACAAAACAGTTTTGAAATCAGTCTTCATGTAATGTTTGGCCCACTGGAGCAGTTTCTGCTTGTGTGAAGTGGATAGAGGAGGTCGACAGGATGGCGCATGCACAGCTGCAAACCTCTGAAGGACCCTGCATCTTGTTGTTCGGGGGACGTTGGAGGCACAAGCAGCTTCAAAAACTTGTCTGCTGCTATGACAAGGCTTTTTTGCCGCTGCTCTTTCAACCTGACGTAATTGCCTGTAGGAAAGAGTCCTCAATTTGCCCTTATCAGCACGCACACGTGTGTACTGTGAATCAGCTACATACTTCTTGATTGCCAAGACACTTCATCCTGATCATCGCACAATGTTGATTGTAGTCATGCCTTGACCTAAACACTCCACAATTTGTTGCTTCTCAGCAGCCGACACATCCTTTTTCTTTCCCATTTTGGCAGAAAATGTAGGCTGCTTAATAATGTGAGAGACCCTTCTTAAGTAGTCTTGCCTTTCATTGGACAGACCTGCCAAACTAATTAGCACAGGTGTCTGCAATTGCTTACAGTGATATAAAGAGCCCTGACACACATCACCATCAATGAGTTTAACTGACAAACAAACAAATTCTTCCCTTATCACTCCTAAACACTTTTTGCATAATAATTTGGAACGCAGTGTACATGTGCTTTTCCACAAAACACCAGTGGTTCACGTAGTGAATCTTACAGTTCTAACTTGCCAACCGTGGTCTGTATGGAGTTGTTCAATAAAGGGCCCAAAATTAAGATAACATAGATGGGAGAGGTCTCTATGAATAGGAATTCCTAAGTATTTGATACCCTGTGAGGGCCAGGCAAAGGGAAAGTTGGACTGGATGGAATCCTATATGGATTTGGGGAGGGAGACATCGAGGGCCTCAGACTTCGCTGCATTGATTTTAAAATTTTACCATGTAACAAAGTGATCTATTTCAGCCATAACAGCATGGATGGATATATGTGATTGAGTGATATATACTAGGACATCATCAGCAAATAGAGAGCACTTGTACTCGGTGCCTCCCACCTCAATCCACCTAATATTGGGGTTATGGCGAATTGATGAGAGCAGGTGCTCCGTCACTAGGATGTATAAGAGAGGGGACAGAGGACATCACTGCCTTGTCCCATTGGTGATTGTGAAAGGTGATGAAAATGTTCTGACGCACCCCCTGGGCCTTGGGACACCCGGAGCCGGACCCTTTTTGGTGGATGCTGGTGGTTGTAGTCTTCATGGCGGCGACCCGGTTCCGTGGCTCAGGGCGGTCAAACCAGTGGCGGAACTATTTATGTGGTTTTGATGTTAAAATGTCCGACTACGCCACCCGTGGATTGCGGTCAGAGTGAACCGCCGCTACAGGGCAGACCGCTGAGGCTGGTGTTGTGGGTGCAGCAGAGCGTAGCATAACTCCCCACGGGAGGAGTATAGCCTCAGGGCAGTGTATGCGGAGGATGGGGGTGATGGTGCAGGGCAGCAGCAGTAACGACACGGAGTCAGTGATGCAGTTCAGGGCCTTTACTCACAGTTCTTATTATCCAGACCACTTCTGCAGGTAACGGCTGCCCACGTCGTACTGTGCTCACCAGGTGAGGGGCTCAGACAACTCCCAGATAACTTTGGAGCGCTTCACAGGACCCCCTTTGTGTGTCCTTTGTCTGGCCTTTCTTACCAACACTCCTGTCCGGCTGCCTCGGGCCTCCTCTTGGTAAACTTGGCGCCAGTTTCCCTGACCCTATGTGGTGCCTTCCTAGCGGGTGTAGCGAGGGGCTGCGCCACATAAAATGTCAGAGCCTCCGGTTTCTAGCTGAGGGTCGTTTCCTGCCTCCACTAGTTCGGGGACCGGTCTCCCCCTTTGGCCTGACCCCTCCACGCAGGTGGATTCGGGCGTGCGGTGGCGACTCGCCCGTCCGCACCCCTGGGATCCCTTCATTCCTCGTTCCTGGAGCCTTCTCCGCTCCTCTTCCTTCCTTCTCCCTCTTCCAGGCCTGGGCCTCTGTTACTAGGCCCGCCTCCGGAGCAGAGCTCATGCAGAGCCCCTGCTCCCTGCCACTTCTGCTCAGACTTCTCTGCACTGAACTAAGATGGTGCCCACCTTTTATACTCCCTTCTCAATGCACCCAGGAACTGCTTCCTCCCTGCTCCTGCACTACAGGGTTCCCCTTCCTCAGTGTTCCCTCCCCCCACTCCAGCCAGGGACAGGGACTGTCGTGCCCATCTCAGGGGCATATTGGTCGCCCTGCCCCACGGCAATGTGGTGTAATGCATGCAGGTGTCGGGTCCTGATCCACACTCCATCCTTACCTGAGAGTGAGATATCACACCTCTGGGTGAGGTGCAATACCTCTGTAGCAACCGAGCCCTCAGGGTGCTACAGTTCCATTTATCTTCAGCCTAGGTGACGTATTGCGATACAGGGCCGTGATTTTGGCTATAAAAGGGTCCCCTAGACCCCTACCCCAAGCTTTTTAAGAGAATCATATATGGCGTGCCAGGAGACTCTATGGAATGCTTTCTCAGCATCCAACGAGAGTATCTAATTACAAATTTTTAACTGCATCTAGCCCAGGAAATACTTTGTGCCTAGTAGCAGTGTCTGCTAGTCAGCGGATTATCCCGGCTGTTAAGCAAGCTGCACCACCTGTAGTTTAGACACTTAATTTTTTCAAAGGAAATGCTTCGGGACCATGGGATACTTAGTGAAGAGCATCAGGAGGCACCCCAAGGCATAGGGGCTGGGACTGGCAGTAGGATGCCTTGAGGTGGACAGCCGAGCTCGATCCTTATAAAAGCTTTTTAACTGCAGCAGCTTTAGTGGACGCTACTGGAGCTGGAATTACCGCGGCTGCTGGCATGAGACTTGCCCTCCAATAGATCCTTGTAAATGGATTTAAAGTGTATTCATTCAAATTAGAGAGACAATTTAAATTAAAAAGCTTAGAGCTGCCTCCACCACAGGGGGGCTCGCTCGACCCACCAGCGGACAGGCACCAGTATTGGGAGAGGGGGGCTGGCCATCAGGGTTCACCGCGGCTCTGGCACAAACCCGGCGACACGGAGGTGGCACGGGCAGGAGCGGACTGGCCGTGTCGGCTTCTCACTTTTTGGATTTTAGAAGGGCATGACATGCCTATATCTGTGTCTCCCCCTCCTTTTACTCCTCCACCTCTTTTATTTTCGCATGACTATATGTACTTGTTACTTTTCCATGTGTTAGTTATATCTTCTGAGCAGTTTGTCAGCTTTTGGACACCTTTGAAGGTGTTTTCTATGTGTTTCTATGTGTTTTTGTTTGCCTGCCATTGGTTTTATCGGTGTTCGAAGGTGTTCGACGAACAGTTCGACGAACAGTTCGGCGAACACACGGGTGTTCGACGAACCGAACCGAACTCGAACACTACGGGGGTGGCTCAACACTACCTCTCACCCAGCCAGCTTCAAGCGAGTCAAGAGGAGAACGCGTGTAGAGATGCCCAAATATTGGAGCAGCCACAGTCACACAAAGGTGATAGTGGGAAAGTGCAATTACTGTCACAAAAGGTGGATGATGATGACGATGAGACACAATTGCCAGAAAGTCAGGAGGAGAACCAGGGTGCAGAAGTGGAAGACGAGGTGGTGGATGATATAGTAACTGACCCAACCTGGCAGGGGGACATACAGAGCAAGGACAGCAGAATACAGGGGGAGGGAGGTGTAGCACCACAGCAGGCAGGAAGAAGCAGCGGGGTGGCCGCAGACACAATGTGGGAAAGCATTCCTCGTAACGCCAAAAAAGTTGCCAGTACAACTGTTAGGTCTTCCCAAGTCTGGTTAATTTTTTAAAGACTCTGCAGATAACCCCAAAAAGGCCATTTGCACCACCTGCCAGGCCAGCATCAGCAGGGGTTGCAAAACTTGCAGCCTGACCACCACCAGCATGATCACCAAAGCACCCGACTAAGGGGGCCGATCCCCAGGGTCCAGCAACAGTGTCTGCGGGTGACACCAATGCTTGCTCCGCTGTTGTGCGTGCAAGTCAATCCATGCCAAGATGCCTCCCGCCCTGAATCTGTCATTGCACACTCTCAAATAGCAAAATCAGTGAGCACGTCCACATCCTTGTCCCAGCGCAGCATTCAGTTGTCCCTACCCCACTCCTTGGAATGCAAGCGCAAATACGCAGCCAACGCCCCACATGCCACACTGCTAAATTCACACATTTCGTGAATGCTTGCTCTCAAAATGTTGCCTTTTAGGATTGTGGAGAGGGAAGATTTCTGCAACCTGATGGCAGCGGCCGTCCCTCAGTACTCGGCCCCCAGCCGCCACAATTTCTCCCGGTGTGCCATCACCGCATTACACGAGCACGGGTCCCACAACATTAGACGTGCCCTCAACAACGCAGTTACTGGGAAAGTCCACCTAACCACGGACACGTGGACAAGTGCTAGTGGGCAGGGATGGTACATCTTGCTGACGGCACACTGGATTAATATAGTGGAAGCCGGGACCCTGTCAGACCTTGGGACAAAACACATCCTCCCGACGGCGAGGATTGCGGGCCCTGGGTCAATCAGGGTTGCCCCCACATTCAACAGCTACTGCACCTCCTCCTTCTCTTCCGCATTCATCTCCGAAATGACCACATGAGTTGCAAGCTGGAAACACTGCAGCACTGCCTCGGCCAAGCGGCAACAGGCTGTGCTGAAGCTAATATGCTTAGGTGACAAACTGCACAACGCTGAAGAGTTGTGGACAGCTCTGAAAGAGCAGGCAGATCTGTGTCTGACGCCGCTGAACCTACAGGCAGGCATGGTTGTGTGTAACCATGGCTGGAACTTGGTGGCGGCTCTGAGGCGAGGCGAGCTCACACACGTACCATGCCTGGCCCATGTGCTTAACCTCGTGGTTCAGCGGTTCCTCAAAACCTACCTGGATCTGTCAGATCTGCTTGTCTAAGTACGCTGCCTGTGTGACCATTTTAGAAAATCAGCTACAGCTTCCGCCGCCCTTGCCAAGCTTCAGCAGAGTTTGCAGCTTCCAGCTCACCAACTGATCTGCGATGTCCCCACGCATTGGAACTCTACATTGCACATGTTGGGAAGGATTTGTGAGAAGAAGGGGGCAGTTGTTGACTACCAGCATCAAAAAGGCCATCGAGTATTCAGGTCAGACTCCACACATAAAACCTCAGGATTGAACATGGATGTCAGACATTTGTACCATGCTCCAAAACGTTGAGGACTTCACCAAGATGGTGAGCGGCGATGACACCATAATTAGCGTCACCATCCCGCTTCTCTGTCTTCTGAAACGCTCTCTGCTCACAATTAAAGAAGATGCATTGCAGGTGGAGCACGATGAGATGGAGCAAGGAACCATACAGGGTGATTACACACAGCCCAGCCTCATCTCATCCCAACATGGATTGGGTGACAATGAGGAGGAAGAGGAAGAACGGGAGCTAGTTTCCTGCTCTATAGATGGTACTACCAGCACAACTGTCATACCGTCTGTTCAGCGTGGATGGCCTGAGGACAGGGAGGAGGAGGAAGAGGAGGAGGATAAGGAGGAGAGCATGGTCAGTCGCCCTCTTGGTGAGGACACAGAAGTCTTGTCTCTTTGCAGTCTGGCACACATGGCTGAGTTTATGTTATTCTACCTTTCCCATGACCCTCACATTGTCCAAATTTTGGGTGACAGTCATTACTGGTTGGTGACACTTCTAGACCCATGCTGCAAGGAGAACTTTCTGTCTCTTATTCGCTTGCAGGACAGGTCTAATAGAATGGTGCTGTATGAGAAGGCCCTTGTTGCTGAATTATTAATAAAATTCCCATCTGAAAACGCTGGTGGCAGAGGTCACAGTTTTTTGGACAACCAAGGAGTACAGGCAAGCGACACAAATGCAATCCAACAGAGGCAGGGGAACATTGTCAAAGTTCTGGGACAGTTTTCTCAGACCCTTCAATCGCACAGGCCCTGAGGCGTGGGGTATTCTCCCAAGGAAGGAAAAGTTTGGGAAGATGGTGAGGGAGTACCTTGCCAACCGTACTAGCATCCTCCGTGATTCCTCTGTGCCTTATTTGGGTATCCAAGCTGGACACGTGGCATGAAGTGGCTCTCTACGCCTTGGAGGTCCTGGCCTGCCCTGCCGCCAGCATTTTGTCAGAACTGGTTTTTAGTGCCGCTGGTGGAATTATAACTGATAGGTGTATCCGCCTGTCAACTGAAAATGCTGACAGTCCAATTCTTATAAAAATGAACAAGGGCTGGATTGGGCCAGACTTCTCAACACCACCGAATGATAGCTGCGTAACATAAACTCAAATACAGTGTCTTTTTTTTGGAGGTCTAACTCTATTTCCATGCACCTCTGTCTTCACACCCAGACATGGGTATACGCTTCCTGATTTTGTCTATTTGCTCTTGTCCTCCTCCTTCTCTGCATTCTCATCCTCCACCACCATATCACAACTATATGTACCATATCAACATATATACGCCTCTTGCAAGGGGCATTGAAGTTCCTCCAAATTTTTGGCAGCTGTTGCTTCACTGCATAGGCAAACAGTATGGGCAACACACTTCCTAATAATGGGAGCATTTTTTACAGGAGGCCCACCGACCTCTACATCTCTTGCAAGGGGCAATGGAGTTCCTCCAAATTTTTGACAGCTGTTGCTTCACTGCATAGGCAAACAGTATGGGAGACACACATCCTAATAATGGGAACATTGTTTTCAGGAGGCCCTCTGACCTCTACGACTCTTGCAAGGGGCATTGGAGTTCCTCCAAATTTTTGGCAGCCATTGCTTCACTGCATAGGCAAACAGTATGGAAGACACACTTCCTAATAATGGGAACATTGTTTTCAGGAGGCCCTCCGACCTCTACGTCTCTTGCAAGGGGCATTGGAATTCCACCAAATTTTTGGCAGCCATAGCTCCACTGCATTGGCAAACAGTATGGGAGACACACTTCCTAATAATGGGAGCATTTTTTTCAGATGTCCTTCCGACCTCTACGTCTCTTCCAAGGGGCATTGGAGTTCCTCCAAATTTTTGGCAGCCGCTGCATTCACTGCATAGGCAAACAATATGGGAGACCCACTTCCTAACAAAGGAGCATTTTTTTCAGGAGGCCCTCCGACCTCTACGTCTCTTGCAAAGGGCTTTGAAGTTCCTCCAAATTTTTGGCAGCCATTGCTTCACTGCATTGGCAAACAGTATGGAAGACACACTTCCTAATAATGGGAGCATTTTTTTCAGATGTCCCTCCGACCTCTACGTCTCTTTCAAGGGGCATTGGAGTTCCTCCAAATTTTTGGCAGCCGTTGCATTCACTGCATAGGCAAACAATATGGGAGACCCACTTCGTAAAAAAGGAGAATTTTTTTCAGGAGGCCCTCCGACCTCTATGTCTCTTGCAAGGAGCATTGAAGTTCCTCCAAATTTTTGGCAGCCATTGCTTCACTGCATTGGCAAACAGTATGGAAAACACACTTCCTAATAATGGGAGCATTTTTTTCAGGAGGCCCTCCGACCTCTCCGTCTCTTGCAAGGGGCATTGGAGTTCCTCCAAATTTTTGGCAGCCATAGCTTCATTGCATTGGCAAACAGTATGGGAGACAAACTTCCTAATAATGGGAGCATTTTTCTCAGGAGTCCCTCTGAACTCTACGTTTCTTGCAAGGGGCATTGGAGTTCCTCCAAATTTTTGGCAGCCATTGCTTCACTGCATTGGGAAACAGTATGGGAGACACACTTCCTAATAATGGGAGCATTTTTTTCAGGAGTCCCTCTGACCTCTACGTCTCTTGCAAGGGGCATTGGAGTTCCTGCAAATTTTTGGCAGCCGTTGCATTCACTACATAGGCAAACAATATGGGAGACCCACTTCCTAACAAAGGAGCATTCTTTTCAGGAGGCCCTCCGAGCTCTACGTCTCTTGCAAGGGGCATTGGAGCTCCTCCAAATTTTTGGCAGCCATTTCAGTCACTGCATATGCAAGAACAGTATGGGAGACCCACTCCTTTTTAATGGGAACATGTCATTACTGTTGCCCAGCTCTATGTATCTTTAAATTATTAGTAGGGTTTTTCCTAAATTTTGGCAGCCATTGGACTCACTGCATACCCTATAACTGGATAGAAGACCCTTCTCCTTTCTAATAGCAACATGTCGTTACTGTGGCCGAGCTCTATGTGTCTTTAAATTGTTGTTGGGGTTTTTCCCAAATTTTGGCAGCCACTGCATGGGCATTACCACTATAGGAGACCCACTCCTTTATAATGGTAAAAAAAATTTACTGAGACCCTCCTCTATGTCTCTTCAAAGGGGTATTGGGGTGCTTCCAAATTTTTGGCAGCCCTTGCAGTCACTGCATACACAATAACAGAATAGGAGACCCACTCTTTAATAATGGGAACAACAAAGCATAGTCAACTGAATAGTAAGGTTGTAAAAATAGTGATTTTTAGAGTCCCTCCTTTATAAATGAAACAGGATGTGTCTAATCATGTCTCACACACAACATGGCCAGATAGGTTGTAAAATGTTAAAATGACTTTTCCCGATGAATGCATTTTTCACCATTGAAAGCAATGCAAAAGTGCAAAAACACATCAAAAACGCTACATGCGAACATAGCCCAATGTGTGGAGGAGCATTTTTGTTCTTGTATATTTATTTTGCCTTATATACAAGTCATTATCCTGGAAACGATGTTCCTTAACATATTTCCCAGGAAAATCCATTTTGGTTTAGTTTTTGTATGTTTTATTGTGAGTCCGTAAAAGTGGCGTAATACCTATGAAAACATTGTTGACAGCAGTGACCTGGGAGTCAGAAATGCTTCCAGGGGTCTTCCCCATGCTGTTCCCATATTATTTGAGCACTGGTCCCATCAATTTGGGCAATTAGTTTTAGGCCCTCTGCAGACCTCCAGAGGGGGGTGCTGCCGGAAAATGCTCAAGTTTCCCTTAGACTTACATTGGGCTCGTTACTCGGTCAAAGCACTCGAGCATTCCAATTTGCTCGACCAGAGCAACGAGTACCCGAGCATTTTAGTGCTCGTTCATCACTAAAAATCGTGATATGGAAAAAAAATAGAAATTGCCAACATCTTTTAAAAAATACATGTAACAATAAAAACAAATTCTGATTTAAACAATATGCTATTTTCTGATGATGGATTACCTTTAAAGCTTCCGTCCACAACAAGAAGTTCACAACTGCTTCAATGCAGTATGATGCAATCATGAATCTGCAGAAGATTGTTGATGAAGCAAGAGTTGCCAAGTATTTCAGGATGCAGGAAATTTTTTAAGATTATTTTTTTAATGATGCCTTGCTACATTACTGACGAGAAGCATAACAAAATATAAGGTGTTTTGTAGGACTCCCTTTATGGGCCAAGAAGTAGAAGACACCTGAGACTCGGTTAATGGTTGCCAAGGGGTGAGGAAAGGTGGGCATACAACTTTATAGCATGCTGTTCAACTGTGAGCTTGTAAGGCTATGGAAAGAGAAAAACACCATCCTGAAGACCTTATAATGCTGATATTGCTTTCATTTTCAACATGTTGATGTTTGTTGCAATTGTTTAATGTGTCTGTTCAATCAATGACAGCGATACTTAACACACACCCATTGGCATTCCTGTCATGTGGTCGTGGGGCGCCGATGGGTTGTCATTAAAGCCGGGGGTTTGCAGAAGACCCCCCGTGCCTGTCATTGTGAATCTTCTATGAACGCCGGCACAAAGACGGCATTCAAAGAATATCATGATTTATCCTACACATAGCAGGGCTAAAGCCCTGCTATGTGTAGCACAGGCAATCAGATGATCGCAGCTTCAAGTCTCCAAAGGGGACTATTGAAGCCAGTAAAAACTAAAAAAAAATAAGTTTAAAAAATATTAAAAAATAAAAAAGTACACAAAAGTTCAAATCACCCTGCTTTTGCCCCATTGAAAATAAACAGTAAAAAAATACACATATTTGGTATCGCTGGGTTTAGAAATGTCCGAACTATCAAAATATAAAGTAAATTAATCATATCAGTAAAAGGCGTAACAAGAAAGAAAATTTAAACACCAGAATTATGTTTTTTTGGCCACCGAAACATTGCAATAGAATGCAATAGCGGGCAAACAAAGCATCGTACCTACCCCAAAATAAAATCAATAAAAACGTCAGCTTGGGGCACAAAAAATAAGCCATCACCCAGCCCCAGATCACAAAAAATGGAGATGCTATGGGTCTTTAATAAAAAAGAACCTATACATGTTTGGTATCTCCATAATCGTACTGATGTGGGGAATCATATTCCTAGGTCATTTGTCGAATTTAGTGAACATGGTAAATTAAAAACCCAAAAAACAATTGTGGTATTGCATTTTTTTTGCAATTTCACCTCAATTCTTTCCCATTTTCCAGTATGCTATATGGTAAAATCAATGGTGTAATTCAAAAGTACAACTCATCCCGCAAAAACAAGCACTTATATGGCTATATTGATGGAAAGATAAAACAAGTGTGGCTCTCGGAAGAATGGGAAGAAAAAATGAAAAATCACAAGGTCATGAAGGGGTTAATGCCTCTCTATGCACATGTGTTGGGAAAGTGAAAGCAATAGTCTAGATCCAGTACACAGAAGAGTTAGCCAGCTCTGCAGATGGTACAAGTGCAAGGTAAAGATTGTCTGAGGTAGAAAGTTCTGTGACTGTACTGGATAAAGTAACTGTAATCATATACTGATATCCTAATATGGCCAGAACAACTTTGTTGTCTGAGGAACAAGAAGGACAGGAGGGATTCCTTCTATCCATACTACGTACAGCCAAGAGCCAGAAACAGAGCTGTTAGTTGTGGACCTAGGACAGCTAGAGGAGAGTGCTCAAGTGGCAAGGTGTAATACTATAGGTAGTGGGCTGTGAAAGAAGTAAAGCTTAGAAAGAGTGGAAGATGGAAAGCTGAAAAATTATGTGCAGTATTATGTTAATAAATACCTGGTGGGGAAGTGCCTGTTGGGGAAATGGGAGTGCATAGCAGGCCAGACAGGTGCTGGTAGTGGGGATTACATTATTAGGGGAGCAGATAGGGTAAACTGTCAAAGACTGGGATCATCAAATCGTATGTTGTCTTCCTGGCACTCAAGTTCGACAATAATGTAAGACAATTTCTTTCACAGCTGGTGCAGAATCCAACAAGAGCACTTCGAGACCTAATTTTAACCAATAGACCAGAAAGGATATCAAGTGTTTGGGTTGGGGGTCACTTGAATAATAGTGATCATAAAATAATAAGTTTTTATTAGTGATGATTGAATACTAAAATGATCGTGTTCTCGGTACTCGAATCGAGCAGTTCAGATTCTTGGACGGACTTGACTCGAGTACCGAGTGTAATGAAAGTCAATGGGAAACGTGAGAATTTTTCTGGAAGACCCTAAAAGGAGGGCTGGGGAGGCAGGAAAATCACTGAAATGGATGGAAACAGTGCTCAAATGGAATGGGAACAGCATGTGGAAGACGTGCGGCTGAATCTCTGACTCCCAGGTCGCTGCTGGAAGCAATGTTGTCAGAGTATTACTCCACTTTTATGGACTGACATTAAAACATACAATACCAAAGATAAAATGGATTTTACAGGAAAAAATGTTAGGAAACATTCTTTCCTGTACAATGACTTGTATATAAGGCAAAATTAAAAAGAGAAAAAAAAACGCCTCATCCACCTCTTAATAGCCAGGCCACCTCGTACCATATTTCCCGGTCGCCTATGACTACAGTAGGTGACACAGTAGAGGGGTAAATAAAACTACACCCACCAGTAGTCATCGCTAGATGTAAATTTAACATTTTACTACCTTATCTGGGTATGTGATGTGTGTGACATGGTCAGATACATCCTGTTTAATTTATGAAGGAGGGACTCTGAAACTCACAAAGCCTATGCGGACAATGCAAGAACTGCCAAAAATTAGAAGGAAGAGGGACTCTGATACTTCCTGCATTAGATATAAAGGAGGGCTTTATACACATTCTGTTAAAATTGTATGGCAGAGGGACTCCTAGACTCATAAAGCATATGCACTAAGTGCAAGGGCTGCCAAAAATTAGAAGGAGGGACTGCAATACACCCTGGAAGATATGTAGAGGAGGGCATCAAAAAACTTAGAAAACATATTTTTCCCATTTTTAAAGAGTGGGACTCCTAGACTGGTAAAACCTATCCACTAAGTGCAAGGGCTGAAAAATATTTACCCCTAGGAGTTATACATATATGTATGTAAGAGAATTGTAGAGGTAGGCCTCATACACATCGTGTAAAAATTTTAGAAGGAGGGCATCATACACACCCTGGGAAAATTAAGAGCGAATGTCGTATGATGATCCTCTAAAAATTTTGAATGAGGGCCACCTGTTTACCTTCTAAACATTATGAGTGAGGGCCGCCTGTTTACCCTCTAAAAATTATGAGCGAAGGCCATATGATGACATTCTAAAAATTATCAGCAAGGGTCGCCTGATGACCCTCTAAAAATTATGAGTGGGGGACGCATGATGACATTATAAAAATTTAGAGCAAAGGCCGCCTGTTTACCCTCTAAAAATTATGAGCAAGAGCCTCATGATGACCCTCTAAAAATTATGAGTGAGGGCTGCATGATGACCCTCTAAAATTTGGAGCAAGAGCTGCATGCCTTGTGCATTTTAAATTAGGTATGTAATATATGAGGCAAACTTTCTGGTATTAATAGAGAAAAGAAAATATGTAGCCCTGAAAAGGACTTTTGAATTTAGGTTGCAGCAGCAGTATACCTATAGAAGTACTGTAAGGCAATAAACCCTGCCTATATGCCTCTAAGCCAAAACTATCCCTCCTCCACCAGCTATACCTACACTGAATACAGGTAACAGCGGTTTTACTAGAGAAAGGACAGCATGTAGCTCTGAAAAAGACTTTTGTTTTAATGGTGCAGCAGCGGTATACAAGTACTAAAATAGCAATTAAATATGCCCACTGTAATCACAATACTGCTTCTCAGCCTATTAGGAACATGCTCTAAAATCTGTCAGAGAAATCTATCTTGAGAAGTATTTTTTTAGCCAACCCATCCTAATGCATGCTTCGGTTGTGTTGCCGCTTGAAATATGTGATGCTAGCTATTTTTGGAAAACTTTTTGAAGAAGCCATATAAGTCTTCTTCACTTGTGGAAATGCTCTTGGGAAAGGGGATAAGTCTGCTGCATGGTTAAACTGTAAATGTTAGATAACTAGTGTATTTGTAAATGGCCACAATCAAGTATCATTGTTAATTAGAACACTAAGTTTACACTGTAAATGGAAGCACTTAGATGGTAAAATTAATGGGCAATTTAGTGCCACTGCAAATGAGAAACTGTGATGAAATTCTTAATAGAGGCATTTTGATAGCATTGTTGATAGGGCCACTTTATCATAGAATCATAGAATCATAGAATGGTAGAGTTGGAAGGGACCTCCTGGGTCATCTGGTCCAACCCCCTGCTCAAAGCAGGATTCACTAGATCATCTCAGACAGATGTCTGTCCAGCCTCTGTTTGAAGACGTCCATTGAAGGGGAACTCACCACCTCTCGTGGCAGCCTGTTCCACTCATTAATCACCCTAACTGTCAAAAAGTTTTTTCTAATATCTAATCTGTGTCTCCTCCCATTTAGTTTCATCCCATTGCTTCTAGTCTTTCCTTGTGCAAATGAGAATAAAGATGATCCTTCTACAATGTGACAGCCCTTGACATATTTGTAGACAGCTATTAAGTCTCCTCTCAGTCTTCTTTTTTGTAAGCTAAACATTCCCAAATCCTGCAACCGTTCCTCATAGGACATGGTTTGCAGACCAGTCACCATTCTGGTCGCTCTTCTCTGAACTTGCTCCAGTTTGTCTATGTCTTTTTTAAAATGTGGTGCCCAAAACTGTACACAGTATTCCAGATGAGGTCTGACCAAAGAGGAGTAAAGACCGATAATGACTTCACGTGATCTAGACTGTATGCTTCTGTTAATACATCCCAGAATTGTATTTGCCTTTTTTGCTGCTGCATCACACTGTTGACTCATGTTCAGTCTATGATCGATTAGTATACCTAAGTCTTTTTCACATGTACTGTTGCTTAGCTCTATTCCTCCCATTCTGTATATGCTTTTTTCATTTTTATTGCCCAGATGTAGTACTTTGCATTTTTCCCTGTTAAAAACCATTCTGTTGGTTGCTGCCCACTGCTCCAGTTTATTTAGGTCTTTTTGAATCCTCTCTCTCTCTTCTCTAGTATTAGCTATCCCTCCTAGCTTTGTGTCATCAGCAAATTTAATCAGTTTACCCTCAATTCCTTCATCTAAATCATTGATAAAGATGTTGAACAATACAGGTCCCAGGACGGAGCCCTGTGGTACCCCACTTGAGACATTCATCCAGCTGGATGTGAAGCCATTTACAACCACCCTTTGAGTCCGATCACTAAGCCAGTTATGAATCCACCTAACAGTTGCCTGGTCCATTGCATACTTGGTCATTTTTTCAATAAGGATGGTGTGAGATACTTTGTCAAATGCTTTGCTGAAGTCAAGATATACTATATCTACAGCATTTCCCTGATCCACCCAGTCAGTGATTCTGTCATAGAAGGAAATTAAGTTAGTCTGACATGACTTGTTAGTTACAAACCCATGCTGACTCTGGTTAATCACTTCATTCTTATCCATGTACTTACATACATGTTGTTTAATAATTTGTTCAAAGATCTTTCCTGGTATAGAAGTCAGACTCACCAGCCTATAGTTCCCTGGGTCCACCTTCTTCCCCTTTTTGAAGATAGGAACAACATTTGCTCTTCTCCAGTCTTCTGGGACTTCTCCTGTTCTCCAAGAATTTTCAAAGATTATGGAGAGTGGTTCTAAAATTTCTTCTACGATCTCCTTCAGTACTCTGGGGTGTAATTCATCTGGACCTGGAGACTTGAACTCATTTATGTTAGCTAAATATTCCCTCACAATCTTTCTGTTTACAGATAACTTGGATTCCTCTATTCCTTTAAAAGGACAGTGAAGATCAGTTGATGTTACATTTTCTTTCTGAGAGAAAACAGATGCAAAATAGGAATTAAAAAGTTCGGCCTTCTCAACATCCTCTCTTACCATTTCTCCATTTTCATCCTGTAAAAATCCTATAGCATCTTTGACTTTTCTTTTACTTTTGACATACCCGCAAAATCCTTTTTTATTGCTTTTGACATCTCTTGCAAGCCTTAATTCATTGTCAGCTTTAGCTAACCTGATACGTGCCCTACAGGATCTGCAGACTGCATTATAATCTTCTTTAGATATGCCTCCCTCTTTCCATTTAATAAACATTTCTTTCTTTCTTTTTAGCATGTGTTTAAGTTCTGTGTTCATCCATCCTGGTTTCCTTAAATGCTTCCCATTCTTCCTACTTTTCGGGATTGTTAACGATTGTGCTTTGAGAATCTCATTTTTAAAAATTTCCCATCCTTCCTGGACATTTTTGTCCTTAAGGACATCCAGCCATTGGATCCCTCCTATTCTCTTTCTGAGTCTCTTAAAATCTGCCTTTCTAAAATCTAACCTTGAAGTTTGAGTCTTCACATGTCTTCCTCCTCTAGTTATCCAAAATTCTATAATAGCATGATCGCTGCCTCCTAGGGTCCCAGCCACCTTTACCTCCTCAACCATTTCCTCCCTGTTTATAAGGATTAGATCCAAAGTAGCAGATCCCCTTGTTTTCTCCCCTACCTTTTGGAAGATAAAGTTGTCAGCAAGAGAGGATAAGAATTTGCTTGACCTGTTAGTTTTACTTGAGAGAGATTCCCAACAAATGTCTGGATAGTTGAAATGTCCCATGACCACTACGTCGTATTTTTTGGAGAACTTGGTCATTTGATACATAAAGAGTTCATCCATATCTTCAGATTGCCCAGGTGGCCTGTAGTAAATGCCTACAATGGTGTCCTTTCCGTTGTTCTCTCCTTGTATTCTTACCCAAACAGTTTCCACAGAACTCCCAGTCTCTGAAGCTTCAATGTCTGTGCAGATATACGCTTTTCTAACATACAATGCAACACCTCCTCCTCGTTTATCAAGTCTGTTTCTTGCAAATAAGTTGTATCCTTTTAGCCTTTTATTCCAATCATGTGTATCGTCCCATCAAGTTTCAGTGATTCCAATGACATCATATTCCTTTTCCTGCATTAGTAGTTCCAATTCTCCTTGTTTGTTGCCCATGCTTTGTGCATTTGTATAAAAACATTTTAGTTTGTGATTGGTTTCTCTTCCTCCCATATTTTTATTATTTAAATTGTTTTGTCTTTGTTCTTCCTTTCCACTTCCAGTAGCAGAGATCTCAATAGTATTTGTCAGCTGTATGGCTTTTTCTGGCCTTTTGCTTCCCTTCCCACATTGTTCTAGTTTAAAGCTCTTCTGATGAGTGTAGCAAGGCGACTTCCAAATAGTGTCATTGTAAATAGAGACATTTTAAAAACACTGTGTATTATAAAAAATAAAAAGGCAATTAAAGTCCTACTAGTTCACACATCAGTTTCTGATGTTGCATACTAATTTTCCTGAAAATATTTTTATTTTTATTATGTTAACTCTTCAGAAAAAGTCACATTATTCCCATAGATCTCCATGAACCCAAAGTTTCTTGCCTCTGCTTTATTAGACTAAAATTGCTTTATTAATTTATTTGTGAATTTACATTTGGGATAGATGGAAGTAGATTCCTTTAGATTTCATTCATTTCTCTTCAGTTTAATACATGGGTGTAGGGAAAATTAAGTCCATTGTAAAACTCAGAGAAGGACTTCATACTTTTGTTAAGGTCTACAAAAGGTTTTGGAAACAGGCCTTTATCCATTTATCAAAAAAAAGTGTTTAGTACCTTTTCCATAGTTAAACAATGCTAATTATTTCATTTATTTTATAATAAGAAAAAAAATTCTCATTATAAAACATCTGGCTTTATTCAAGAAGATTCCGCCTCCAATGTTTATAATTCTAATTTGAAGAGCTACAAATTAATATGCTGATTTTTGTAATGTTTATCTTAACCTGTTCAGAGAAATTATGACTACAAATATCTCTTACAAAACATGGTCTAAACAACCAGCTTGTTCAAACATCGTAAGAGGCAATGCAGTCTCCTACAGATGATTAGAACCACTTCAGAGGCAATCATGATTAGCACGTTGGCTGGAAGCCATATGTTACACATAACGCAAATTCCTGCATGTTCTGATGCTGTCACTGGCTAATAAACCCACCTCTGCTATCTCTAATAAACAGATTCTAGAGCACCAGATGGTTTGTTTGAAAGGCTGGATTTTTCTTCGAGCAAGAAAGAAATGGGGCATTTTTGCTAGATATCAAGGAAGCATTACTTCCTAATATGATAGACTAAAAAATGTATCTAGATGTTGAGAAACATTCTATTATTGTGCCTAAAACCCATGAAAACAAGGTCTACTGGGCATGACTGTCTGTAAATCAGTGCACTTTTTATTAGTTGCATACAATAAAATATTGGATACTGCCAATCAACTTCTTTTCAAATAATGTGAGCAGATCTGCAGTAACTGGCAGCAACTAAACCGTGTGATGAAGCTGTCAATTTTCGCACCGTACACTGTTTACATCTGGCCTCTGTTATAGTTGGTAACAGCGAATGGTGGGTGTTTAGGGTGTTGTAACCCCACCAAAAAGCTCTTTAAATTTCAGAACCCAAAGGCAAAAAAACAATAGACAACTAGTTTCCAATGATCAATGGGATTATTAATAAAGCCATGTTCTGAATACTATAACCTCTATTAACTTGTCAAATGAAAGCTAAAAAACAACAGCTATGGCATTTAATCAAATACTTTTACCTACTTATTGACTGTAACTTTCTATTATAAGTTGCATTCTGATTTTACAAAACAAGCCTTGCAGATTTGAAAGATAAAAATCTTTGATTCAGCTTATAGTCTATTTAAATATGTACAAATTTGAAATCACCAGTCTTAATATTAGCACAGGAAGAACATTAAGAACTTTCTGGATTTTTATGACAAATTCCCAGATGAGTTTAATGAGAAAAGAGATTTAAGAGATCTCCTTCACTTCTGAATTAATGTGTTTAAATTGCTGTGAAGAGGTTGATGTATTTATTGCTGCTTTATTAATTTTGAAATTTATACTAGATCTAATATTTTGAAAAGCTGTTTAATGTTTATTCTGAGTATTAAATACATTTGCATTTAGCTGTGAAGAAAAAAGTAATATTTGTTACACTCGTGTATTTTGTAGTTAAGTTACTTTGAAGTTATAGCCTTTTTAAATGTGCTGTCATTTTAATTGCTATGGATTTTACTGAGGTGCAAACCACACTGGGAATTCTGATGAAGCATATGGAGTGGTGAACAACTCATCATTCATTAATGTTGTGTCTGCTAGATATGGGAGGAAGAAGCAGAAGACAGAAAAGTTGAGAAGCATAATTGATAATGAGATCTGTAATGGAAAAGAAAATGATTCAACTGTTTCAAGAAGATTTCACATATTGGGACAAGGCATCCCAAGTAATGATTATTTACCTTCAGTGCATGAAGGTACAACCAGCTAATTGCTTACCCACTTTAAATTAGAGTTTATTAACATGACCTCTCTACTGTACCGCAAGGATGTCCCCTATTTGATATGGAAGCATACATTATTTTCTGTAGGACACTGTAAAAATGTGAAAAAAGTTCCTGTTCTATTGGACTCTGCATGTACGGAAGGTATTCCTTACCAGAAGTATTACTTCTAGGGGAAAACTTTTCTGTTCACTTGAAATCCCCCCAAAAAACTGTATTAAAGTAGCTTTAAATCTTCTTACTTAGGAGTCATTCACCCACTATATAGGCTATAAGCCCAATTCATCAAAGCATTCACGCCAGTATTCTGATGTAAAAGCTTTGAAAAGTCGTAAAATTTTAGACGCAATTCGGAATTGCACCTACGTTTTGCGACTCTTGGTGTCATCATGACAGTTTGTCCCAACTCCTCCAAAATAGGTAGAACTTGGGTCAAATTCATGACGAGCAGCGGTGTTCACCACGCCACAAATCTTACTCCAGCACGGGGCTGCAGTAGGACTTGTGGTGAGTCAAACACAGAGGAGCACGCCACTCATCTGACACTCTTGATTGATGAAGAGGCATATAACTTCATGAATCAGGAGTGCCTGACACCAGCACGGCCCCTCAAGACTGGTGTGAACAATGCTTGTCTTGATGCATCGGGCCCTATGTATACAGGGATCTGACATGATCAATGGCTCTAACTCAAGAAGACACTAAAGTGAAAATTTGCATTGAGAGTGGAAAAACCCATGAATCTTCTTATGATCTTAGAAGATCAAACAATACATATGATCATTTTACCAAATTTATATATACAGCAGACATCTTGAATACCTGTAGATAAAAGAAAAAAATACTATAGAATGTAAAAGTTATTAAAGAAAACATTCTATGAAAACATTACCTATTTTAAAATCAAGTTTTTATGGTAAATTTATTTTTTAAACATTTTTGGTGATTTTTGTTTTATTTTCCAAAGTTTTATCTAAGGATATAGAAAAAAAATATCCAGACAACTTCTGTTTTATAAAACTAGCTTTTCTCTAGTCATCTAATTATCATCTCAGGCAGTATAACAATGAAGTGTAATATCTATACAGATAACATGAGATCATAATAGGGGATTTCCAAGAAGAAACAGCAGCTGGCAGCACTCACTGTGAGGGACGCACACCCAATTCCATAAGGAACCCACTTGGAGGTATAATCACATATAAAGAAAGAAGACAGCATCCATTTCAGGGTGTTCAGTTGCAAGAGTAGTATTCCTCCATCCCATAAACAACAACGTTTCGCCCCGGGTGGGTCTTTGTCTTTGTTACTTGGCAAAGACCCACACCGGGTTGAAACGTTGTTACATAATATAGGATTGTTACAGCTCAACTCTTCTCTTCCCTGCACATTGACCTCAGCCTCGATCATAGAACATGCCTAGAAAACTGTCCTGTAGAAGACATTGAGTCATCTCCAGATTAGCTATGTACCATGTGGCTATTGTACAGTATACCTCTAAGTACTGTTAACAGCAGAATATGTATCACTATATGGTTTTAATTAAATACAACAAAATATACATTATACATTTTCAGTGGACTATAATTTACCTTTGCCAAAGTTCATGGTAATATTTTTGAGGATGGTCAATCAGAAACCCAATGAGATGAGAATAAATGGAAAAACAGGTTACAGAAAAATGTTTTACTTAATTGATCTATTAGGACGAGTAACACTGTAAAAGTTCATGTATTTTTCCTTATTCTGTCTTGATTTCTTGCTCTTTGCTCTGGAATTAGGGTTCCAAAAAATATTAGTGATGTAGTTGAGAAGATGGAAGGTAATCGGAGAAGTAAGAAAAAAGTAAAAAGACAAGTAATCACAACAAATAAAGAAACAATTAGACGAACTGAAAGAGATTTCTGCTCATAAGAGATTTCGGATTTTGTGTCCAATTTGGACAGTGTTGAAAATGTCTATAAAGCACTGTGGATTATGTTGATGTTATATAAGAAAGCATAATAAATACATAAATTACATCTTAAGTTTTTCTTTTGATATCACAATATGACAGCTATCAAGTTTGACTAATGAGAATGTTTGCAGCTATTTGAAAACTTGACCAAAGAGATAACATTTCTGGCTGAGCTATCACAGGTCATGTTTTTTCAGATTCTATTTATGTATAGCTATTAAGGATGAGAAAATCCACAAACATTAAAATTAACAGATTTACTCAAATTCACTCAGGAAATTCAATTTGCATGAAATTTATTTGATGTGCCTTATTATGATCTTGGGTCTCTCCAAAGCCCCAGAGAATAACAAATGGGTAAAAAAAAAATATATAAAAAAATAATAATTATACTTACCTGGCCCTTGACTTCTCTGTGCAGCTCACTACCCTATCCTCAGCATTCCCATCTCTTCTTCACAAGTCTTTAGTCATCTTCACCAGTCTGGTCTGGTCTTCAGCACTTCAAACACTGAGTAGACCTCATGATTAGTGTTGAGCCACCCCCGTAGTGTTCGAGTTCGGTTCGGTTCGTCGAACACCCGTGTGTTCGCCGAACTGTTCGTCGAACTGTTCGTCGAACACCTTCGAACACCGTTAAAACCAATGGCAGGCAAACAAAAACACATAGAAACACATAGAAAACACCTTCAAAGGTGTCCAAAAGCTGACAAACTGCTCAGAAGACACAACTAACACATGGAAAAGTGACAAGTACATATAGTCATGCGAAAAGAAAAGAGGTGGAGGAGTAAAAGGAGGGGGAGACACAGATATAGGCATGTCATGCCCTTCTAAAATCCAAAAAGTGAGAAGCCGACACGTTCAGTCCGCTCCTGCCCGTGCCATCTCCGTGTCGCCGGGTTTGTGCCAGAGCCGCGGTGAACCCTGACGGCCAGCCCCCCTCTCCCAATACTGGTGCCTGTCCGCTGGTGGGTCGAGCGAGCCCCCCTGTGGTGGAGGCAGCTCTAAGCTTTTTAATTTAAATTGTCTCTCTAATTTGAATGAATACACTTTAAATCCATTTACAAGGATCTATTGGAGGGCAAGTCTCATGCCAGCAGCCGCGTAATTCCAGCTCCAGTAGTGTCCACTAAAGCTGCTGCAGTTAAAAAGCTTTTATAAGGATCGAGCTCGGCTGTCCACCGCAAGGCATCCTACTGCCAGTCCCAGCCCCTATGCCTTGGGGTGCCTCCTGATGCTCTTCACTGAGTATCCCGTGGTCCCGAAGCATTTCCTTTGAAAAAATTAAGTGTCCAAACTACAGGTGGTGTAGCTTGCTTAACAGCCGGGATAATCCGCTGACTAGCAGACACTGCTACTAGGCACAAAGTATTTCCTGGGCTAGATGCAGTTAAAAATTTGTAATTAGATACTCTCGTTGGATGCTGAGAAAGCATTCCATAGAGTCTCCTGGCACGCCATATATGATTCTCTTAAAAAGCTTGGGGTAGGGGTCTAGGGGACCCTTTTATAGCCAAAATCACGGCCCTGTATAGCAATACGTCACCTAGGCTGAAGATAAATGGAACTGTAGCACCCTGAGGGCTCGGTTGCTACAGAGGTATTGCACCTCACCCAGAGGTGTGATATCTCACTCTCAGGTAAGGATGGAGTGTGGATCAGGACCCACACCTGCATGCATTACACCACATTGCCGTGGGGCAGGGCGACCAATATGCCTCTGAGATGGGCACGACAGTCCCTGTCCCTGGCTGGAGTGGGGGGAGGGAACACTGAGGAAGGGGAACCCTGTAGTGCAGGAGCAGGGAGGAAGCAGTTCCTGGGTGCATTGAGAAGGGAGTATAAAAGGTGGACACCATCTTAGTTCAGTGCAGAGAAGTCTGAGCAGAAGTGGCAGGGAGCAGGGTCTCTGCATGAGCTCTGCTCCGGAGGCGGGCCTAGTAACAGAGGCCCAGGCCTGGAAGAGGGAGAAGGAAGGAAGAGGAGCGGAGAAGGCTCCAGGAACGAGGAATGAAGGGATCCCAGGGGTGCGGACGGGCGAGTCGCCACCGCACGCCCGAATCCACCTGCGTGGAGGGGTCAGGCCAAAGGGGGAGACCGGTCCCCGAAACTAGTGGAGGCAGGAAACGACCCTCAGCTAGAAACCGGAGGCTGTGACATTTTATGTGGCGCAGCCCCTCGCTACACCCGCTAGGAAGGCACCACATAGGGTCAGGGAAACTGGCGCCAAGTTTACCAAGAGGAGGCCCGAGGCAGCCGGACAGAAGGGTTGGTAAGAAAGGCCAGACAAAGGACACACAAAAGGGGTCCTGTGAAGCGCTCCAAAGTTATCTGGGAGTTGTCTGAGCCCCTCACCTGGTGAGCACAGTACGACGTGGGCAGCTGTTACCTGCAGACGTGGTCTGGATAATAAGAACTGTGAGTAAAGGCCCTGGACTGCATCACTGACTCTGTATCGTTACTGCTGCTGCCCTGCACCATCACCCCCATCCTCCGCATACACTGCCCTGAGGCTATACTCCTCCCGTGGGGAGTTATGCTACGCTCTGCTGCACCCACAACACCAGCCTCAGCGGTCTGCCCTGCAGCGGCGGTTCACTCTGACCGCAATCCACGGGTGGCGTAGTCGGACATTTAAACATCAAAACCACATAAATAGTTCCGCCACTGGTTTGACCACCCTGAGCCACGGAACAGGGTCGCCGCCACGAAGACTACAACCACCAGCATCCACCAAAAAGGGTCCGGCTCCGGGTGTCCCAAGGCCCAGGGGGTGCATCAGAACATTTTCATCACCTTTCACAATCACCAATGGGACAAGGCAGGGATGTCCTCTGTCCCCTCTCTTATACATCCTAGTGACGGAGCACCTGCTCTCATCAATTCGCCATAGCCCCAATATTAGGTGGATTGAGGTGGGAGTACAAGTGCTCTCTATTTGCTGATGATGTCCTAGTATATATCACTCAATCACATATATCCATCCATGCTGTTATGGCTGAAATAGATCACTTTGTTACATGGTCAAATTTTAAAATCAATGCAGCGAAGTCTGAGGCCCTCGATGTCTCCCTCCCCAAATCCATATAGGATTCCATCCAGTCCAACTTTCCCTTTGCCTGGCCCTCACAGGGTATCAAATACTTAGGAATTCCTATTCATAGAGACCTCTCCCATCTAAGTTATCTTAATTTTGGGCCCTTTATTGAACAACTCCATACCGACCACGGTTGGCAAGTTAGAACTGTAAGATTCACTACGTGAACCACTGGTGTTTTGTGGAAAAGCACATGTACACTATGTTCCAAATTATTATGCAAAAAGTGTTTAGGAGTGATAAGGGAAGAATTTGTTTGTTTGTCAGTTAAAGTCATTGATGGTGATGTGTGTCAGGGCTCTTTATATCACTGTAAGCAATTGCAGACACCTGTGCTAATTAGTTTGGCAGGTGTGTCCAATGAAAGACAAGACTACTTAAGAAGGCAGTCTCACATTATTAAGCAGCCTACATTTTCTGCCAAAATGGGAAAGAAAAAGGATGTGTCGGCTGCTGAGAAGCAACAAATTGTGGAGTGTTTAGGTCAAGGCATGACTACAATCAACATTGTGCGATGATAAGGATGAAGTGTCTTGGCAATCAAGAAGTATGTAGCTGATTCACAGTACACACGTGTGCGTGCTGATAAGGGCAAATTGAGGACTCTTTCTTACAGGCAATTACGTCAGGTTAAAAGAGCAGCGGCAAAAAAGCCTTGTCATAGCAGCAGACAAGTTTTTGAAGCTGCTGGTGCCTCCAACGTCCCCCGAACAACAAGATGCAGGGTCCTTCAGAGGTTTGCAGCTGTGCATACGCCATCCTGCCGACCTCCTCTATCCACTTCACACAAGCAGAAACGGCTCCAGTGGGCCAAACATTACATGAAGACTGATTTCAAAACTGTTTTGTTCACGGATGACTGCCGTGCAGCGCTCGATGGTCCAGATGGATGGAGTGGAGGATGGCTGGTTGATGGACACCCCACGCAAACACGGCTACAGCGCCAACAAGGAGGAGGTGGAGTAATGTTTTGGGCTGGAATCATGGGGAGAGAGATTGTCGGCCCCTTTAGGATCCCTGAAGGCGCTAAAGATGAACTCCATAATGTATGTGGATTTTCTCAAACAGCACTTCCTACCATGGTTCAAGAAGAAGAACAGTGTATTTCACAGCAAGATAATTTTTTTGCATGATAATGCACCATCTCATGCTGCACATAAAACATCTGCATCTCTGGCTGATATGGGCATAAAAGGGGACAAACTTATGGTGTGACCCCCATGCTCCCCTGACCTCTACCCCATTCAGAACCTCTGGAGCATCATCAAAAGGAGTGTCTATGATGGCGGGAGGCAGTTCACATCTAAGCAACAGCTCTGGGAGGGTATTTTGTCCTCATGCAAAACAATTGAAGCAGAAACCATCCAAAACCTGACAAATTCAATGGACGAGAGAGTTCAGAAGCTCCTTTCGAACAAGGGGTCCTATGTGAAAATGTAACATCACCTAGAATAAAGTTTTGAGTTGAAAACTGTTTGATTTCAGTTTCTAATAACCTGCTAATGCTTATAATTTCAAAAATGACCATTTTTTTGGTATTTATTAAAATGAAAAGGTTGATCGAAAAGTTTGGGGGATCTAAGAGTGTGGCAACCCAGTAGTCATGATTACTTCGAATATGAGGGTCATGTTGCAGGTAGTGCAGCAAGAAGGCACTTATGTGTCTTGCGCATCTCGGAGCCCCAAAATTATTTTCCGGGCTAGATGCAGCTAAAAATTATTATTAATTTTAAATCTGGTGGAGCTTAGTATAGATGGCCTAATAGGATCAGTGCTGCACACTGCTACGAAGCCCAAATTATTTTCCAGTCAAGATACAGATAAACATGATTAGTATTTTTAAATCTGGTGGAGCTTATTATAGATGGCCTAATAGAATCAGTGCTGCACACTGCTACAAAGCCCAAATTATTTTCCAGCCAAGATACAGATAAACATGATTAGTAATTTGAAAGCTTAAAACGGTTGGTAGGGTGATTTTAACCAATCATCAAGCTTTTACTCTCCCCAGGATGACACAGGGGTAGAAAAGTCGTTTCGGATCCATGATTTGTTCATCTTTATGAACGTGAGTCTGTCTACATTATCAGTGGAGAGCCGCGTGCGCTTATCTGTCAGCACACCACCAGCAGCGCTGAACACACGTTCAGACAGAACGCTGGCTGCGGGGCATGACAAGATCTCCAAGGCGTAAGTGGCTAGCTCCGGCCATTTATCCAGATTGGAAGCCCAAATAGAGCAAGGGTCCAGTGACACAGTCATGGCTTCAATGTTTACTTGAAGATACTCCTGTACCATCGTCTCTAGGCGTTGACTATGTGTCAGACTTCTTGTCTCCTGTGGCCTTGCAAAGGATGGGCTAAAAAAGTGGTGAAATGATTCCGCAAAATTGATGTTACCAGCAGATACTGTGGTTCTGTTACGGTTTGAGTGCTGAACACTTGACGGTCCCACGGTTGGCAAGTTGGAACTGTGAGATTCACTACGTGCACCACTGGTGTTTTGTGGAAAAGCACATGTAAGATTCTGCAACAGTCTCTGCTGATACTCCTGCATGCGTGCATCCCTTTCTATGGCAGGAATAATTTCTGCAAATTTACTTTTGTACCGGGGATCTAACAGTGTGGCAACCCAGTAGTCAGGATTATTTCTAATTCTCACAATTCGAGGGTCATGTTGCAGGTAGTGCAGCAAGAAGGCACTCATGTGTGTTGCGCATCCAGGAGCAGCAAGTCCCTGTTGTGTTGGTGGCGAGGTAACAATCATGCTTCCTTCCTCTGTCCTCTCCCCCCAACCTCGCACAACAGAAATGTGATCAAGGTCTCCCTCATCTGATGAGTCTTCCATCAGTTCGTCCTCCACTTCTTCCTGGGCTCCTGCACCTTCCTCACTAGTTTGGCTGCTACCATGCGCCCTGGTAAAACCATCTCCCCCACCCTCACATGCCTGCCGCCTTGGTGCTGCCGACCGTCTGGACCTTGCAGATGTTAGCCCTTCCGCATACAACTCCTCCTCCTCTACTTCCTCCACCTCCTCTTGTGCCACCACCTGACTCCGAATTCTGTTTAACATGTGCTCCAGCATGTAAATCACCGGAATAGTCATGCTGATAATGGCATCGTCAGCACTAAACATCTTCGTCGCCATTTCAAAACTGTGCAGAAGGGTGCATAGGTCCATGATCTGAGACCACTCCTCCAGCGTGATTTGCCCCACCTCTGGATCTCGTTGGCCCAGGCTATACGTCAGAACGTATTGCACCAGGGCTTGTCGGTGCTGCCACAGTCGCTGCAACATGTGCAGAGTTGAATTCCACCGGGTAGGCACATCGCATTTTAGCCGGTGAAGTGGCAGGCCCAACGACTTCTGTAGAGATGTAAGTCACTGAGCTGCGGGATGCGAACGGCGGAAGTGAGGACACAGCGACCGTGCCCTCTGCAGAAGGCCATATAGTCTGGGATAGTGGGCTAAAAATTGCTGGACAACCAGGTTCAACACGTGAGCCATACAAGGCACGTGTGTGACATTGCCCCGGCGAAGGGCCGCACCCAGGTTTGCAGCATTGTCGCACACGGCCTTCCCTGGTTTCAGGTCCAGTGGAGACAACCATTCATGAAATTGGTTCTCCAGAGCTGACCACAACTCCTCAGCTGTGTGACTCACATTTCCCAGACATTTCAAAGTAAAAACCGCCTGATGACGTTGAGCCCTACTGCCAGCATAGTAAGGAGGTGTGCAGGATCCCTTCTGCGCAGTTAGAAAGCTTGTGGCATGACCAGACAGGCTTTGCGTGCAGGTGGAAGACCGAGAGGAGGTTGAGGAGGCAGAAGCAGTGGAGGAACTTTGACATAAAGAGGATTGACGCACAACTCGTGGGGACGGCAAGACTTGGACAGCAGCCCCTTGTCCTGCTGTCACCATAGTTACCCAGTGCCCAGTCAGCGACATGTAACGCCCCTGTCCATGCCTACTCGTCCAAGTGTCTGTGGTGAAATGCACCCTGTCACACACAGAGTTTCTCAAAGAAGCGGTGATGTTGTGTGCGACATGCTGGTGAAGCGCAGGCACACCTTTCTTTGAGAAGTAGTGCAAACTGGGCATCTGGTACTGGAGCACTGCGACGGACATAAGGTCTCGAAAATCCTCTGTGTCCACCAGGCGGAAAGGCAGCATTTCTGTAGCCAAGAGCTTGCAGATGGTGAAATTCAACCTCTTAGCTTTCTCATGGCTAGGAGGAAATGGTCTTTTACTTGTCCACATCTGAGGGACCGAGGGCTGGCTATTGTGCTTAGACGGGGTTGATAAGGGTGTCCCCGGCAAACTGCCGGTCTGTGAGGAAGATGCAGGCGGACATGTTAGGTTGCCTTGATCCAAAGGTGGTGCTATCGATGTCGGACAGCGCTCAACACCAGCTGGTGTTACCACCTCCAAAGAAAATGATGACCTGCCAATCACGCTGGCTGTTGCGGGTAAAGAGGTGGCAGGTCTGCGCCCCAAAACAGGTGTGACTGCTGTCCCCCCAGTCACAGAGGATAAAGAGGCCGCGGATGCACAAGATATGGCAGACGGTGGTTGGCCCGACTGGCTAGGCCGCATTGTAGCACACTGAGCTCCCCACTGTAACTTATACTTCATGTCCATGTGCCGGTTCATGCATGAAGTACTCAAACTATGTATTTTTTGGCCTCTACTTAGCTTTTGCTGACAAATGTTACAGATAACACGAGTTGGGTCATCTTTATCGATCTGAAAAAATGCCCAGGCTATGCAAGGCTTAGCACCCATGCAACCTGAAGAGCCACCACGACTTGTGGTGAGAGGCAGAGTTGTGTTTGAGGATGCAGTTGTAGACGTGCTTCCAGTACTACGTCTCTGTCCAGGAAGGCGCAACCTGACCTCGTCGTCACTAGCATCTTCCTCCACCTCCTCTGCTGACCTCATCTCTTGGCTGACTGTGGGTTGACAGTAAGTGGGATCTCCAACCTCATCATCATCACCCTGTGCGTTATCACACCCATCGTCCTCAGAGCCAACCTGTTCCTGCCCTGACAAAAAACTAAAGTTGTCGTTCCAATCAGGTATTTGAGTCTCATCATCGTCTTCCTCATTGTCTCCACCAACAGGAGTTACAGTTTGGGAATGAGGGTCTACATTATGGTCAGAACCTTCTGCGTCTGGTCCTGGATCCGACTCATAAAGATTCTGGGCATCAGTGCAGATCATTTCCTCGTCTGGATTCACAGAAGCGCTGGAGTCGACCTCTGATTCCCAGGCTATAGTATGAGTAAACAGCTCTGCAGACTCAACCATCTGTTCTACCTCATACTCAGACGGGCAGCTGGAGATTTGGGAGCTGTGAGGAAGCAAGTGCGATTGGGGTGACACCTTTGAGGACTGGAGTATTTGTGATGTTGAAGTTGATGTGGAGGAGAGCCCACTTAAAGGAGCACTTGATATCCGTTGAAGCACCTGCTGTTTTTGTGCCTCATCTGGAATTTGTAGCGATTGGCGTGGCCGTAAGAAAGGGATCTTATCACATTGTCCGCTAAAAGAAGTAGACATTTTAGTTTGGCTGGAAGATGGTCTTTCTTCTGCAGATGTTACTGTTGCTTTAACACCTACCCCACGGACACAACCTTTTTTCCCCTTCCCAACACGCCTATTCCCCTTTCCACCAGCAGTAGGCCTTTTTCCACTCATTTTGGTGGTTAACTAATTCACAACTCTGGAGTTGTTTGCACAAAAAAACAATGGATGGTAACCGAGCAGAGCTGAGTGGCCAAACTGTGGTATTAGGCCAAAACTATTGGCTGGGTTAGATGCAGAAAAAAATTATATTCAATTTGCAACCTGATGGAGGTCAGTATAGATGGACTAATAGAACAAGTCCCACACACAGCTAGAAGCCCAAATATTTTTTCAGAGGTAGATGCAGAAAAAAATTGTATTCAGTTTGCAACCTGATGGAGGTCAGTATAGATGGACTAATAGAACAAGTCCTACACACAGCTAGAAGCCCAAATATTTTTTCAGAGGTAGATGCAGAAAAAAAATATATTCAGTTTGCAACCTGATGGAGGTCAGTATAGATGGACTAATAGAGAAAGTCCCACACACTGGTAGAAGGCCAAATATTTTTTCAGAGCTAGATGCAGACAAAAAATTATTTTTAATTTGCAACCTGATGGAGGTCAGTATAGATGGACTAATAGAGAAAGTCCCACACACTGCTAGAAGGCCAAATATTTTTTCAGAGCTAGATGCAGATATAAATTATTTTTAATTTGCAACCTGATGGAGGTCAGTATAGATGGACTAATAGAGAAAGTCCCACACACTGCTAGAAGGCCAAATATTTTTTCAGAGCTAGATGCAGAAAAAAATTATATTCAGTTTGCAACCTGATGGAGGTCAGTATAGATGGACTAATAGAACAAGTCCCACACACAGCTAGAAGGCCAAATATTTTTTCAGAGGTAGATGCAGATAAAAATTATTATTAATTTGCAGCCTGATGGAGGTCAGTATAGATGGACTAACAGAGAAAGTCCCACACACTGCTAGAAGGCCAAATATTTTTTCAGAGCTAGATGCAGACAAATAATTATTTTGAATTTGCAACCTGATGGAGGTCAGTATAGATGGACTAATAGAGAAAGTCCCACACACTGCTAGAAGGCCAAATATTTTTTCAGAGCTAGATGCAGACAAAAAAATTATTTTTAATTTGCAACCTGATGGAGGTCAGTATAGATGGACTAATAGAGAAAGTCCCACACACTGCTAGAAGGCCAAATATTTTTTCAGAGCTAGATGCAGATAAAAATTATTTTTAATTTGCAACCTGATGTAGGTCAGTATAGATGGACTAATAGAGAAAGTCCCACACACTGCTAGAAGGCCAAATATTTTTTCAGAGCTAAATGCAGAAAAAAATTATATTCAGTTTGCAACCTGATGGAGGTCAGTATAGATGGACTAATATAACAAGTCCCACACACAGCTAGAAGCCCAAATATTTTTTCAGAGCTAGATGCAGACAAAAAATTATTTTGAATTTGCAGCGTGATGGATGTCAGTATAGATGGACTAATAGAACAAGTCCCACACACTGCTAGAAGGCCAAATATTTTTTCAGAGCTAGATGCAGAAAAAAATTATATTCAGTTTGCAACCTGATGGAGGTCAGTATAGATGGACTAATAGAACAAGTCCCACACACTGCTAGAAGCCCAAATATTTTTTCAGAGCTAAATGCAGAAAAAAATTATATTCAATTTGCAACCTGATGGAGGTCAGTATAGATGGACTAATAGAACAAGTCCCACACACTGCTAGAAGCCCAAATATTTTTTCAGAGCTAAATGCAGAAAAAAATTATATTCAATTTGCAACCTGATGGAGGTCAGTATAGATGGACTAATAGAATGATGCTATGCCCAAAAGATTTTACTTCACTAGGTGCAGTAAAAAAATTGGTATTCTATACACAGGTGGTATATCTTGCAACACAGATAGGCTACTCCACTGACTAACACACTCTGCAATAGGCCAAAAAGGATTAGCTTTGCTAGATTCAGCCAAATGCTGTGAAAAAAACTTCCACAGCACTGGCACAGACCTACCTGGCAAAAACTGATAGGAACTGATGTAACCTAGTCCTGAAAGGGACTGCAATTACAATTAGTCTTTACTCCCACAATCTATCTATTTAAGAGCACAGACCTGCCTGATAAAAGTCGTAGGAAATGCTGTAACCTAGTCCTTTAAAGGACTGCAGTCACAACTATTCCCTACTCCTAAGCTATTTGTAGATTTGTGCGAAAATTGGCTTGAAATTAACAAGGTATAGAACACACAGCAACAGCGGTGCCGTCTAACACGCAGCTGCAGCAGTGAGAAAATGGTGGCGACGGGGAAAATGGCTTGGTCTTATAGGGCAAGGACATGTGACATACACTGCCCATGACACATGCCCTTGCTTGTGTGAAAAAAAGCACTTCGCTCCGTGTGTGCGCTGCTGATAGGCTGACAGATTGCACCTCCCCACTGTAAATGCGGGAAAGAGAAAAAAAAATGGAGATCTTCATTATTCCTGCAGAGATCCATCCCCTGCCCCTCCCCCCACCCCGCTGTACACTCAAACTGCGTATTAACATTAATTTTCATCTTTACTGAGAAAAAATCCAGTTATGATTTTGGTGCACGAACAGTTATCGAACATAACATCGAACAGCCGAATTTTTCTCAAATCATTCGTGTTCGCCGAACGGCTCGAACACCGCCCAAAACAGCTTGAATTTGAGATTGGCGAACAGTTCGAGTCGAACAACGCTCATCTCTACTCATGATGTATGTTATTATGTGTGTTGCCCAATTTCGGAGTAGATCTATAAGGAATGGCCAACATGCTGCACAAAGAAGGTGAGGTCTAAGGAGAGACAAAAATATTTTTTTTTTATCAGCAAAATTTGGATTTGCATGAAGCAAACCACAAATAGTAATTAATTTTTTGGGGTAAAATTCAAGGTAAATTTGATGTGTCGAGATTGACACATCTGTAGCAGCTGTATTTGAAAGTTTATTGTTATGGATGCTTAATAAAACATTATTTGTCAAATTTCAGTGTTATTCTTATGATACTTTTTATATTTTATATAATAAAGGACATCTTGTGTATTATTATCACAGTAGTATCTTATGTTAATATACAGCTCTATTTAGTAAAAGTTCCAGGCTATTGCTGACTAATCATAAGGGTATGTTCACACGTGATGTAATTGCAGCACATTTTTTTGCACGAAAAAAACAGAATATTGGCAGTAAAAACACTAGGTACAATATGCACGCTTTTTAAACTTTTGTGATTTGTTTTTACATGCACTTTAACTGTGTTTAAAATAGATTTTTGTTTTCCACATTTATTTCAATAGGCAAAAAGCGTCTCTAAAACCCCAAAACAATTTACATGTAAAAAACGCAGCAGGACTCCAAGTACAAGCAGAAGAAAAAAGCAACCTGCACATGACATTTCAGAAATGTTATTGAGTTTGCTAGTACTGTAAAATGCTAGCTATTTTGCACCCAAGTACAATATTTCGCAAAAACGCTGCACAAAGAATATGTGTGAACATACCCTAAGTCTTTCTTAGTACTTTGTTATATAGCGAATGTCTAGGCTATAATATCATGGTTCCTACTAATGGACTGGTAAATTATTCCAGATCAACGATGTTTCCCAGCCAGTTTTTCTGTAATAATTGAGTCGAGCGCACAGCGAGATCAGAGAATCTGTAACTTCATGCTGCAAATGTGGCAACGATAATAATAAAGGATATTCATCATATAGATCATTCTTCATTCATTCACTATCAACTGAATTAAGTTAAAGAGTGTTTACATTGCTGCAATGGATGCTATAGGACGCAACCAAGATGTGGTACAATAAATGCACCTTTTATTTATGGAAGTAAAAGTAGTGAAATAATAATAGAAAGCAACATGCTTGGATTTGCTGATTTGGAATCTTCTTCAAGCATCCAGGCATTGACAATTTATAAATATTAAAAATGGTTGTTAGAAGTTAGAACTGTCCATTATAACAAATGTGAAATGGAATGCTAACAACTATGTGGAGTTTTATAAACATACATTTAATTTGAAATGCAGGTTTACTGTCATGGCATTTGAAGGTTTTTCTGAAGAACAGCATCCAGTGCATTTACTATTAGCTAAGTCTGACACCTGGTGACAGTTATTGGTTTCACATTGCTGCAAGACATTAAAATGTTAAAAACAGAGTATTTTGAAGAATACTGAAACCTAAGGGGAAAAAAACTGAAAAAAAAAACAAAGACAAAAGCATTGAGTCATCCCATTGTGTGATCATTTGTAAATACAAGAATAAAACACTTGAAAACACTTGGTGTAACTAATGTTTTATTTTAGTTATAAAATGTAATTTAAAAAACACTTGAAACTATTTTACATGATAAAATATTGATAAATAACTGGTAGACCTTGCATAAATTATCGGCCATGTTCCTACATGATACACTGGGAAATACAATTTTCGTTGAGTTAGATCTGACATTTGTTTTTGACTAAATTTTGGCTTCTAAACCCAAAAGTGACCCAACTTTTTCACTATCACAACAATTTATTAGGCTACAGGATACCCTCCCTTTGTCTCCAAAACCATATAAAATTTACATACAATGGAACATAATGCAAAAAATAACCTGAATATAATGTCTATTTAAAGCTATTTTGTTCATACAAAGTATATATTGTTGCTGTAAGTCAAATTCTTTGCAAGTAGTAAAGTTAGCTAGCAGTTAAGGTAACAATTTCCGCTTATAGCTTTACCTGGAGTGTTCAATCTGTGGACAATCTCACCTTATTCTCCAACAATAGTCAGTTATCAAATATACATCCCAACTACCCTGATTCTGTCCTTCCTTGACATTCACAGCTTGGTGGAATCGTTCACCTTGCTCATCACTGACTGCACCAAGGTTTTCAGGGAAGTTAGCAAGATGGCTATGCAGAAAATGCACCTTGATGCTCATGTTGCAATCAAGTATTTTGTAGTTCTCCAAGAGCGTCTGGAAAATGTTGGTGTAATTGTTTGCTTGTATATTTCCAAGAAAGTCCTTGACAAAGTCTTTGAATGATAGCTAAGCATCCTTTTGGACTTCTGACATTGGCCCAATGAAATGTTCATTTTGATGAGCTCCCAAATCTGTGGACCATGAAACACACGGGCCTTTATTTTTTTCAAATGACTGGCTAGGAAATGCCAAAATCACATACTTGAAAAAGTCTCCTTCAGTTTGCAAAGCTTTAATAAATTGCTTCATGAGACCCATGTGCACAGGAGGGAATATAATGTTCTTTCTGTCAACAAGTGACTATTATAGAATGTTTGGATCACCAAGTTTGAGGTCAGATCTTGGAGGCCAATTCCTCTCCACCCTCTTGAGCTCTGCTGTCCCACATGCACAGAAAACAAAGATATTTGGCATTGCTGACCTAGAAGTAAGCATACCATTTTAAGGTCTACACAGATGATGTTTGTGATATTGCAATAACTCAATGACTCTCTTTATGTCTCCATATTCTTAACAAACAGAAATGGAATAGCTAATTGAGACTGCACCAAATAAATTGCTACTGTGGAGGAGGACACATTATAATAACAATAATAATAATAATAATAATTTTTATTTTTATAGCGCCAACATATTCCGCAGCATTTTACATTTTAGAGGGGACTTGAATAGACAATAAAAGACATTACATAATAACGATAACCTCAAAAATCAACAGATACCAGGAGAAGTGAGGACCCTGCTCGCAAGCTTACAATCTATGAGGAAATAAGGGAGACACAAAAGGTGGATGGTAACAATTGCTTGTATTGCACGGTCAGCCATCAATGCAATAAAAAGGGTATTCACATAATACTAAATGAACCAGTCACCAACCAGTATTAGAACAAGTACAGACAAAGTAGTCGAAGTGATGGAGTGTGTGAACAGATGATACGAGGGACCTGATTTGGAAGGAAGTTTTGTATGGGGGAAAAAAAAGGGGTAGTTAGGTAGGTGAGGTGATAGGCCAGTCTAAACAAACCCACTTTTAGGGCACGCTTAAAACTATTGGGGATTAATCGAAGAGTCAATGGTAGTGCATTCCAAAGAATTGGTGTAGCATGTAAGACGTTTTGGAGACGGGAGTGGGAGGTCCGGATTATTGAGGATGTTAATTTTAGGTCATTAGCAGAACGGAGGGCACGGGTAGGGTGGTAGACTGAGACGAGAGAGGAGATGTAGGGTGGTGCTGAAGCATGGAGTGCTTTGTGGGTGAGGGAGATGAGTTTATATTGAACTCTGTAGCGGATGGGTAACCAGTGCAAAGACTGACACAGGGAAGAGGCATCGGTGTATCGGTTGGTAAGAAATATGATCCTGGCTGCTGCACTTAGGACAGATTGCAGAGGGGAAAGTATAGTAAGAGGGAGACCGATTAGTAGAGAGTTGCAGTAGTCCAGACGAGAATGAATCAATGCGACAGTGAGTGTTTTTGCTGAGTCAAAGGTAAGAAAAGGTCGGATTCTAGAAATGTTTTTGAGGTGTAGATGACGTGAGCAGGTGAGTGATTGGATCTGGGGAGCGAAGGAAAGATCTAAATCAAGTATAACCCTAAGACAGCGGGCTTGTTGCTGGGGAGTAATGGTGTAGCCACACGTGGAGATGGCAATATTGGGCATAAGTAGGTTAGTGGGGAAGGAAACACAAAAAGTTCAGTTTTTGATGGATTCAGTTTCAGATAGAGGGAGGACATAATGTTAGAGATGGCGGAAAGACAATCACTGGTGCTTTGTAATAATTCAGGGGTGAGGTCAGGAGACAATGTGTATACTTGGGCATAGAGATGGTACTGAAAACCAAATCTACTGATTGTTTGTCCAATAGGGGTGGTATATAAGGAGAAGAGGAGGGGGCCCAGGACTAATCCTTGAGGAATCCCAACAGTAAGAGGAAAAGGGGAGGAAGAAGAGCCGGCAAAAGACACAGAGAAGGAGCGGTCAGAAAGGTAGGAGGAGAACCATAAGAGAGCGGTGTCGTTGAGGCCGATAGAGCGGAGCATAGTAAGGAAGAACTGGTGATCCACAGTGTCGAATGCTGCAGAGAGATCTAGGAGAATCAGCAGGGAGTAGTGACTGTAAGCTCTGCTTTGAGCTATCAATGAACAGACACCATTAATTTGAGTTACAGATTGGAATTCCCAGTTCCTCAATTAAACCGTATATGTTATGGCAATACACAAAGCCACTGTCACTTCTAAAATATTGAAAAAGTGCACTTTATCTGGATCGAAAGTAGGATCCCTTCACTCCTTTTTAAGGCATTTTTTTTCTCATGCAGTCTTAATGCTAGAAGTTCTGAAGCCTGTTTTGATAGCCTCAAATCTCATGCCAAATCATTCAACTCATGCTGGTCAAAACCCCTACGAACTGAGACAGCTTCAATTTCAAAATCTTCATCATTGCTGTCACTTTATTCTTCACCATAAGGCTAAGTGCCCACAATGCAGAAATGATCCAGATTTTTCCTGAGCGCTTCTGCATCTCCCTGGCAAAAAAAATGCATGCGGATTTTACATGCGTTTTTCCTGCCAGGGACAAGCGTAATTGAAGTGTTTTAATCATGTGATTTCGCATGCGGGTTGTCAAGCGCTTTCCAAGCGATTTTAGCATCACTTGGAAAGTGCTTGACAACTTGATCACACTGTATAAATCCATGCAACCGGCATGGATTTATATAGTGTGACCGTAAAAGAATGGTAAAAAATAAAAAATATACATTATACTTACCTTCTGATGGCCCCCGGTCTCCTTATCCGATGCGTCCGGTCTTCCCGATGTCTCGCAGTTGTGTAAAAGGGCCTGCCATGACGTCATTTAGTCATGTGACGGGTCACGCGACCACCGAAGTCAGCGGTCGCGTGACCCGTCACATGACTAAATGACGTCATGGGAGGTCCTTTTAGACTATCGCGAGCTGCCGGGAAGCCAGGACGGATCGCTATGGAGACCGGGGGCCATCAGAAGGTAAGTATAATGTATATTTTTTATTTTAATTCTTTTTTTTACAGGTACTATGGTACCCGGGACTGGAGGAGAGTCTCCTCTTCTCCAAACCCAGGTACCATCCGCACATTGAATCGCTTAATATCCGGATGTGCACATGTAGTGATGCGGATATTATGTGATTCAATGCAAGTCAATGGCAGCAAAAACACCGCGATTACGCAAAATAATTAGTAGTGCTGCGGATTTTTCCGCAATGATAATCCGCAGCTGAAATTTCCTCAGCATGTGCACAGCACATGCGGATTATCATTGGGGAACATGGCAGACCTTCTACCAAGTGTTTTTTAAGCGTTTCTGCAGCGGAACTGCCGCTGCGGAAACGCTTAAAACACGAATAGTGGGCACACAGTCTAATGCTGTTCTTGAAAAGAGGGTAGCTCAAGGAAAACTGGGATTTCAGCTGAATGAGGCATTGGACTTATAGCTGATGGTAGATTTAGATACTGTATTTTATATTTATTTTTCTTGTTATATCCTGAAGTTTTCACTTTACAAAAGTAACAGTCACTGGAATGATCTCTTGGCTCTCGCCAAAATATAGGTTTACCAATTGCCATTTTATCACGTGTGCCCTTCATCCACATCCGACACACTAATTGCACACCTTGTGAGGGGCCCAAGACTAATCTTGATTATCAAATTTTACTTTTAAATATGCAAAATAGGCTTGTTTGACAAATGTGCAGATGTTCTACCTTTGACTGGGAATGATGAAATTGCCACAGATATAACAAAAGAAATCAGGGCTGTAATTCAATCCCACTCTAATCTATTTGCTAATCTCTAATTGTTATGCTTTTCCAATATGTCTGTAAAATATGTTGGCTGTCTGTGATATTTGGTTAGACTATACAGAAAAGAATAAAAAGGAAGTTGGCAACCCTTGTTTGAACTGAACCCTTAAACGGAATCTGTCATCTGGTTTTTGCTATGTAATCTGAAGATAATAGGACATAGAGGCTGAAACATAGAAGAAACACAGAATTCAGGGATGTGTCACTTGTCAAAGTGTATACTGTTGTTTACCAACTGTGAAGGTTTTATCACTAATAGATTAACATTGCCGGACTAGTAGGCCATCTAAGCACCTCATTGTCTATGGAATTTGTACATGGAGAGCCTGATGTCCGCGGGGCAGCTTTCTCAGTTCTGCTTCTTACTAAATCTAAAAGCTCTGGTGTGTCAGAACTGCTGCACCCAGTAAACTAAGTGATACATCATAGTAAAATAGTAACATAGGTTGCATAAAGACCTAGGTCCATCAAGTTCAACCTTTCTCCCCCAATTGTACTCCCTACACTAACTTACTAACTTACTGGAACTAGGCCTCACAAATGTATTACCATTTTTATTATTCCTGCTCTATTACAATTACAAATGAACCAGTTTATAATTTTTTAATTAGTTTTATTTTTTGTATTACTGTTACGATATTACTAAAATCCTTGTACCTAAATCTGTTGATCCAGAAGAAGGCAAAAAACCCAGGACACATTCACCCATTTTGCATCACAGGGAAAAATTCCTTCTTGACTCTGAGAAAGGCGATCAGTTCAAGAACCCTGGAACACAGCCTGACTGCTCTGACTATACAGAACCCTTTCCTGTTTAGGTGCCAGAATCGCCTTTCTTCCACCTATAGTGAGTGCCCCCTGGTCCTTAGCATAGTCTTTGGAAGGAATAAGTCATGTGCTAGACCTTTGTACTGACCACACATATATTTATACATGTAAATGAGATCCCGTCTGAGGCATCGTTTTTCTAAGCTAAACAAGCTCAACTTTTTCAACCTATCATCATATGAGAGGCCTTATATCTCTTGTAATAATCTAGTTGCCTGCCTTTGAACTGACTCTAACTTCTGAATATCCTTTTTAAAATGTGGATCCCATATTCCAGATGTGGCCTCACCCGTGATTTATAAAGTGGTAACAATACGTTGGGATCGCGGGATTTTATTTCTCTTTTTATACACCCTAAAATCTTGTTTGCTTTTGCGGCTGCTGCTTGACATTGAGTACTGCTGCTCAGCTTACTTGTAACCAGAATACCCAAATCCTTCTCCTGATCTGTAGTCCCGAGTATACTCCCATTTAATGTATATGTAGCAATAGGATTACTCCGTCCTAGGTGCATTACTCTACATTTATCTACATTAAATCTCATCTGCCAAGTGTTTGCCCATTCAGTCATCTTATCCAGATCATTCTACAATATCGCAATGTCAAGATCAGATAGATCAGATTTTAAGATCCTAGATAGTTTGGTATCGTCAGCAAAAACTAACACTTTACTCACAATCCCATCCCCCAAGTCATTAATAAAGAGGTTAAAAAGAATCGGTCCTAGCACAGATTCCTGTGGCACCCCACTGCTGACTACATCCCATTTAGAGAATGCACCATTTATGACAACCCTTTGTTTCCTATCATTTAGCCAGTTCCTTATCCATAGTACATATAGTTCCCTCAAGTTCTTGCTGCTGTAGCTTCAGTATAAGGCTGTTATGTGGTACAGTATCTGTAGTGCCTTTCCAAAGTCCAGATAAATCACATCAGCAAAATTACCAACTCATAGAACCACATCAGCAGCCTTACCTCCCCATAGAACCCCAACATGTTGGTTAAACACAACCTATTTTTCATGAATCCGTGCTGATTATCATTTATTATATTATTCTCTGTGATATAACTCTGCAGGTCATCTCTTATGATGCCCTCAAAAACTTTGCACACTACTGATGTCAGACTTACCAGATGGTAGTTACCTGGATCCACCTTCTTACCTTTCTTAAATATCGGTGCCACATTGGCTATCCTCCAAACCTGTGGCACTACCCCTGTTACAAGAGAGTCTAACAATACGAGATACAGCGGTTTGTCAATTACTGAGCTCAATTCCCTCAGTATCGGTGGATGAATACCATCTAATCCAGGGGATTTGTCAATGTTTAATTTGCTCAGACGCAGGCATACTTCTTTTTTTGTTAAACTAGTTATATTATGAGGTGAACTTTGATTTTTGCCCTGTTGAAAGAACCTTGGAACAGACTGTTTATTGGTAAACATGGGTGAAAAGCCTTAATATCTCAGCCTTTTCTTTGTCCTCTATAATTATCCTCTTATTATCGTCTTTTAAGGGGCCAATACCATCTGATTTACTCTTTTTGTCATTGATGTTTGTATAAAAATGTTTGGGATTTAATTTAATGTCCCTGGCAATTTGTTGCTCTGTAGATAATTTTGCTAGCTTGAATTCTTTTTTACATTTCTTATTTAGGTCTTTATACTCCTGAAATGCTATTTCTGTATTCTTGGCCTTCAAGATTTTGAATGCCCTTTGTTTTTGTCTTATTAAACTTTGCACCGTCTTATTTATCCATAATGGTTTCTTTTTATTCCTGGGCATTTTATTACCAGAGGGTATAAATTTTCCACAGGATTCTAGTAGTATTTCCTTAAAAATGTCCCATTTGCATTCGGTATCCCCAGTTACCATGACATGGTCCCAGTCTACACGATTAAGCTCTTCCCTTAATTTGTTGAAATCAGTTTTCCTAAAATTCCAGGTTTTTTTCATTTCCTTTTTGAAATGTTTTATTAAATATTACATTGAAACTTACCATATTATGGTCACTGTTCCCTAAATGATCCCGGACCTGTAGATCTGAAATTGTATCTGGTCTATTTGACAGCACCAGATCTAGCAAATTACCTCCCCTGGTTGGTTCATCTACCAGCTGAGTGAGGTAATTGTCCTGAACTGTGGATAAGAATTAGCAGCTTTTAGCACAACTAGAAGATTCTATGTTCCATTGAATATCTGGATAGTTAAAATCCCCCATAAAAAAGGACCCTATTATTATTTGCTGCATTTTTAATTTGTTCCAGCATTTAGTCCTCTATCCTAGCTATATTGGGAGGCTTGTAACAAATTCCAAATAGCAGCTTTCCATTATTGCTATCCCCATGTACATTTACCCAAAATGACTCTACATTGTTGCAGCTCCCCCCAATGTTGTCATTGAGCACAGGTTTCAAGTTAGATCTTCCGAAAATACACACCCCTCCACCTTTTTTGCCTTTCCTGTACTTTCTAAATGTAGTGTATGTAACGGGTCTGGGAGGCGGAACCTCTGAGCTACTATACAGGGGGGCAGTCCTTGTAAGGGAGCGGGTGGCGACCAGGGAAGACGGGCAGGAGGTAACAGTAGGTGACCGGGACAGTTTCTGGGTGAACGGGCTGGAGGTCACGGCAAGTGACCGGGGCAGTCTCTGGATGAACGGGCTGATGGTCACGGCAAGTGACCGGGGCAGTCTCTGAATGAACGGGCAGATGGTCACGGCAAGTGACCGGGGCAGTCTCTGAATGAACGGGCAGATGGTCACGGCAAGTGACCGGGGCAGTCTCTAGGTAAAGGGTTGGTACGACCTGTGGCGGCTGAAGATAGACGTGAGCTCCCAGGTGAGCAGGCGAGAGTCTCTGGATGAACGGGTGGTCACAGCATGTGACGGCGGAGCCTCCAGGAAGACCAACAGACAGGCGGCAGATGAGCACTCCCAGGTGAGCGGGCAGAAGTCTCTGGACAGGCGGGTGGTCACAGCACGTGACGGCAGAGCCTCCAGGTAGGCTAGTAGACAGGCAGCAGATGAGCGCTCCCAGGTGAGCGAGCAGGAGTCACTGGACAGGCAGGTGGTCACAGCACGTGACGGCGGAGCCTCCAGGTAGACTAGCAGGCAGGTAGCAGGTGTGTGCTCCCAGGTGAGCGGGCAAGCTGGTCCATAGACAGACTGACAGGAGTTGGAAGGCAGACCGTCGGACCTCGGGCAAGCAGGCAGGTGGCTGATGTGCGCTCCCAGGTGAGCGGGCAGGCTGGTCCTTAGACAGACTGACAGGAGTAGTAAGGCAGACCGTCGGACCTCAGACTAGCAGGCAGGTAGCAGATAATCAGGCAGGAATCTGGCAGGTAACTGGCAGGTAACTGGCAACGGGACCTGAGGGCTGAAGCAGAGTAGTGAACAGTGCAACAACATTGCTCGGGCACCTCCATTTTGGAGGAGGTGCCTTATATATGGTAAAGTCCTCCGGCCATTGGCCGGGGACTCCTTAGGACGGCGCGCGCGGCCCCTTTAAGAGGGAGGGAGGGCGCGCGCGCGCGCCCTAAGCACAGTGGCCGGGAAGGAGCGCGCGCTGCCAGCAGAGCGGGAGAGGGACGCCGGGCACGGAGCAGAGCGGTGAGGGGAACAGCGTCCCTGCCTAGCAGAGGGCAGGGACGCCGGCACTACAGTACCCCCCCCTTTTAGGCCCCCCCTTTTTTAGGCCAGATAGAAATTTAGCTAGGATGAGAGGGGCATGGATGTTCTCCCGGGGCTCCCACGTTCTCTCCTCAGGACCAAACCCCTTCCAATCTACCAGAAAAAAGGTCTTTCCTCTTACCCTTTTGGTGGCAAGAATGTTCTCTACCTCAAACTCATCCTCAGCAGAAACCGGAGCAGGAGGCGTACCTGTAGACTTGGAAAAAGAGTTAAGCACCACGGGTTTGAGGAGAGATACATGGAAGGAGTTAGGGATCCGTAAGTTGGCCGGGAGTTTCAATTTATAGGCCACCGGGTTGAACTGACTGATGACCTCCAGAGGACCGATGAACCGAGGCCCTAACTTGTAAGAAGGTATCTTGAGTCGAACATATTTAGATGAGAGCCAGACTTTATCTCCTGGACGAAATTGTGGAGGATCCAGGCGTTTTTTGTCAGCGTGTCTTTTCATACGCTCGGATGACAGAAGGAGTGCGGACCGGGTACTCTCCCATATGGAGGAAAATTTGCTAACGAGAGATTCCGCAGCCGGGTTGTCCACAGAGGTGGAGACAGGAAAAGGAATCCGAGGATGCTGACCAAAGACTACAAAAAACGGGGATTTGGAGGAGGATTCGCTCTTGTGATTATTATAAGAGAACTCGGCCCATGGTAGGAGATCCACCCAGTCAGAATGGTGGGCATTAACGAAGTGCCGGAGGTAACTGGTCAGGTTCTGATTGATCTGCTCCACTTGACCATTGGACTGTGGGTGGTAAGCGGAAGAGAAGTCCAGGGTGACGTCTAGTAGTTTACAAGTGACTCTCCAGAAACGTGAGGTGAACTGTACCCCACGATCCGACACGATGTGGAGGGGCAGGCCATGAAGACGGAAGATGTGGCGGATAAAGTCTTTAGCCAGCTCGGGTGCAGACGGAAGGCCTGGCAGGGGAATAAAGTGAGCCATCTTGGAAAAGCGGTCAGCGACCACCCAAATGACCGTACAACCGGCAGAGACGGGGAGATCAGTTATAAAGTCCATTGCTATATGCTGCCAGGGGGCAGCAGGTACAGGAAGCGGAAGGAGGCGTCCGGCTGGCAGATGTCTCGGGACTTTGTTGCGGGCGCAGGACACACAGGCAGAAACAAAGTCTATTATGTCCTTGTGCAGGGTAGGCCACCAATAGTGCCGGGCAATAAGCTGGAGGGTCTTTTTCTGACCGGCGTGGCCAGCTAGTTTAGACGAATGGCCCCAGTGTAGGATCTTCTCCCGATCAGGTACTGAAACAAACGTCTTACCGGGAGGGAGACGATTTAGACTCACGGGAGCCACCTGCATTACTCTGGCGGGATCGATGATATGTTTAGGTTCTTCCTCGAGATCGGACACCAGAAAGGATCGGGACAAGGCGTCTGCTTTGACGTTTTTGTCAGCCGGGCGAAAATGAAGAACAAAATCAAAGCGAGCAAAAAACAAGGACCACCGGGCTTGGCGCGGGTTAAGTCTCTGGGCATGCTGGAGGTAAGCCAAGTTCTTGTGGTCAGTGTAAATTATTACCGGATGAAGAGCCCCCTCGAGTAGGTAACGCCACTCCTCCAACGCCAGCTTGATGGCCAATAACTCTCGGTCTCCTATGGAATAGTTGCGCTCAGAAGAGGAGAAGAGTTTGGAGAAGAAGCCACAAGTTACCATTCTCCCGGAAGATGATTTTTGAGTAAGTACCGCTCCGGCTTCAGAGGAGGAGGCGTCAACTTCCAGGAAGAACTGCTTGTTGCCGTCCGGGCGATGCAGCACCGGGGCGGAAGAGAAGGCCTGTTTTAGGGAAAGAAAGGCCTCCTCTGCTTCGGGCGGCCACTCTTTGGGATTAGTACCCTTACGGGTGAGCGCGGAAATTGGGGCAGTCCGGGAAGAGAAGTGCGGGATGAAGAGGCGGTAATAGTTGGCGAAGCCCAGGAACCGTTGAATAGCCTTCAACCCCTCTGGTCGGGGCCATTTCTCGATGGCAGACAGTTTCTCAGGATCCATTTGTAGGCCGGTCTGAGAGATAATGTAGCCCAGAAACGGAAGAGAGGTCTGCCCAAAGAGGCACTTCTCATATTTAGCGTAGAGATGGTTCTGCCTGAGCCTGAGCAGGACCTGACGAACATCCCTCCGGTGAGTCTGGAGATCCGGAGAGAAGACCAAGATGTCGTCCAGGTACACCACTACGCAGGAGTAGAGAAGGTCCCGGAAGATGTCATTGACCAACTCTTGAAAGACGGCAGGAGCGTTACAGAGGCCAAAGGGCATTACCAGATATTCATAGTGGCCGTCCCGGGTGTTGAATGCCGTCTTCCATTCATCCCCCTGACGGATACGAACCAGGTTGTACGCCCCACGGAGGTCCAGTTTGGTGAAGATTCTAGCCCCCCTCAGACGATCAAATAACTCCGGAATGAGCGGAAGGGGGTACTTATTCTTCACCGTGATCTGGTTAAGGCCTCTATAGTCTATACAGGGACGGAGAGAGCCGTCCTTCTTTTTGACGAAAAAGAAGCCTGCTCCCGCCGGGGAGGTAGATTTCCGGATGAATCCCCTGGCCAGATTCTCCTCAATATATTCGGACATCGACCGGGTCTCAGCAGCGGATAATGGATAAATACGCCCACGGGGAGGAGAAGTACCAGGTAACAGGTCGATAGGGCAGTCGTATGGTCTATGAGGGGGTAGTGTCTCTGCCTCCTTTTTATTAAAGACATCAGCATAAGACCAATAAGGAATGGGAAGTCCAGGTAGATTAGCTGGGGTAGGAGAAGGACGGACGGGATGAACGGGAACCAGACAGGTCTTATGGCAGCCCTGTCCCCAGCGAAGAACTTCTCCGGTCTGCCAGTCAAGAACGGGTGCATGTTTCTGGAGCCAAGGTAGGCCTAGCAAGAGGGCGTGAGAGAGTCCAGGCAGAACATGGAAGGAGATACTTTCAGAATGCAGCATTCCCACCTGCAGAGTAATGGATTCGGTGATGAGTTGGATGGGGCGTGGTAAGAGCCCCCCATCCACGGCAGCAACAGACAAGGGTACAGCCAGAGGTTTGGTGGGGATGCGGTATTTCTCTACCAGGGACTGTGAAATAAGATTCCCGGCTGCTCCAGAGTCCAGTTGGGCTAGTTCGAAATAACGGTTCTCCCCGTAGACGATTGAAACTGACAACAGCAGGGATGGAGAGGATTTATTCTTGTCTAGGTGGACCTCTCTGAGCGAACCTAGACACAGGCGTTTCCCGACCTCTCCGGGCAGGCACGGATCCGGTGCTCCTTACTGTCACAGTAGAAGCAGGTCCCCTCGGCACGGCGTAAGTCCTGACGGGTCTTGACCATCTTGGTCTGGTCGACCTGCATAGGCTCAGGAGGGTGTACCTGGTTAGAGACAGAAGGAGTGACGGGTTTCTGAAAAGTAGGAGCTAGACGTGGTAACCTCCTCTCACGGGTGACCTCTCTGGCACGCTCCTGGAACCGTAGGTCAATCCGGGTGGCAAGAGTTATTAAGTCATCGAGAGTGGTAGGAATGTCCCGACCGGCAAGTTCATCTTTAATACGGCCGGACAGACCCTCCCAGAAGACGGAAACCAGAGCGTCGTTATCCCAGGCCAGCTCCGAGGCAAGGGTACGGAACCGTATGGCATATTGGCCCACGGTGAGACTTTCCTGACGGAGGCGTAGCAACGATGATGCGGATGAGGTCTTCCGTCCGGGTTCGTCGAAGACTTTCCGGAAAGCCGTGAGAAAAGCAGGCAAGTTGGACACCAGGGGGTCTCCTCTCTCCCATAGAGGATTTAGCCAGGCCAGGGCCTCCCCGGTGAGATGGGACATGATGAATGCAATTTTGGCTCGGTCGGAGTTAAACTGGTGGGACAATAGTTCAAAGTGCAGGGTGCACTGATTTATGAAGCCCCGAGCCTGGGCGGAGTCGCCTCCGAAGCGAGGAGGTGCAGAAAGCCGGGGTCCGGGGTAGAATACCATGGTATTAGTGGGCAGCGGAGCTGCCGGATTGCGAGACATGGCACTGGCGGAGGTTGCTGATGGAGCAGTCAGAGTGTCCAGGCGAGTATTGACATTCCGCAGGTGACCCAGGATGGACTCCTGTTGGGACCTTTGACGGGACAGTTCATGACACAGGTCCGAGAGCGAGGGAGCTTGGGTGCCACCGGGTTCCATGGCCCGAGCAAACTGTAACGGGTCTGGGAGGCGGAACCTCTGAGCTACTATACAGGGGGGCAGTCCTTGTAAGGGAGCGGGTGGCGACCAGGGAAGACGGGCAGGAGGTCACAGCAGGTGACCGGGACAGTCTCTGGGTGAATGGGCTGGAGGTCACGGCAAGTGACCGGGGCAGTCTCTGGATGAACGGGCTGATGGTCACGGCAAGTGACCGGGGCAGTCTCTGAATGAACGGGCAGATGGTCACGGCAAGTGACCGGGGCAGTCTCTGAATGAACGGGCAGATGGTCACGGCAAGTGACCGGGGCAGTCTCTAGGTAAAGGGTTGGTGCGACCTGTGGCGGCTGAAGATAGACGTGAGCTCCCAGGTGAGCAGGCGAGAGTCTCTGGATGAACGGGTGGTCACAGCATGTGACGGCGGAGCCTCCAGGAAGACCAACAGACAGGCGGCAGATGAGCGCTCCCAGGTGAGCGGGCAGAAGTCTCTGGACAGGCGGGTGGTCACAGCACGTGACGGCAGAGCCTCCAGGTAGGCTAGTAGACAGGCAGCAGATGAGCGCTCCCAGGTGAGCGAGCAGGAGTCACTGGACAGGCAGGTGGTCACAGCACGTGACGGCGGAGCCTCCAGGTAGACTAGCAGGCAGGTAGCAGGTGTGTGCTCCCAGGTGAGCGGGCAAGCTGGTCCATAGACAGACTGACAGGAGTTGGAAGGCAGACCGTCGGACCTCGGGCAAGCAGGCAGGTGGCTGATGTGCGCTCCCAGGTGAGCGGGCAGGCTGGTCCTTAGACAGACTGACAGGAGTAGTAAGGCAGACCGTCGGACCTCAGACTAGCAGGCAGGTAGCAGATAATCAGGCAGGAATCTGGCAGGTAACTGGCAGGTAACTGGCAACGGGACCTGAGGGCTGAAGCAGAGTAGTGAACAGTGCAACAACATTGCTCGGGCACCTCCATTTTGGAGGAGGTGCCTTATATATGGTAAAGTCCTCCGGCCATTGGCCGGGGACTCCTTAGGACGGCGCGCGCGGCCCCTTTAAGAGGGAGGGAGGGCGCGCGCCCTAAGCACAGTGGCCGGGAAGGAGCGCGCGCTGCCAGCAGAGCGGGAGAGGGACGCCGGGCACAGAGCAGAGCGGTGAGGGGAACAGCGTCCCTGCCTAGCAGAGGGCAGGGACGCCGGCACTACAGTGTATCCCTCTATGTTTGTCACCCAGTCATGGCTTTCATCCAGCCAGGTTTCCATAATACCCACCACATCATATTCTGTGACCATCATAAGAGTCTCCAGTTCAGCCATTTTGTTTGCTAGACTTCTTGCATTTGCTGCAAGACATTTAATACAATTAGCACATTTGTTACTCCTACTCAGCTCCCTACTTTCCTTGCGTCTCCCAGCTCCCCCCTAGATCCTCTATAGCCCCTGCTGTCCCAATCTCTCTTTCTACTCTATCTATCCCCTTATAAGCACGAATACCCTCCCTCCCCCAGATCCTAGTTTAAAAACTCCTCCATCCGTCTGACCATTTTTTCCCCCAGCATCGCTGCACCCTCCCCATTGAAATGCAGCCCGTCCCTACTGTAGAGCCTGTAGCCGACAGCGAAGTCGGCTCAGTTCTTCATGAACCCAAACCCTTCCTTCCTGCACTTATTTATCTCCCCAAGCTCCTGCTGTCTTCCCAGTGACACACAGGGCACCGGCAGTATTTCTGAAAACACCACCTTAGAGGTCCTGGCCTTCAGCTTTTCTCCAAGTTCCCTGTACTCATTTTTAAGGACCTTCCACCTCCCTCTAACTTTGTCATTAGTACTGATGTATAACATGACCCCTGGGTTTTCCCCAGCCCCACCCAGCAATCTGTCTATCCGATCCGCAATATGTCGAACCCGAGCACCCGGCAGACAACACACTATTCGGCATTCACGGTCTCGGCGGCAGATGGCCCTGTCTGTCCGCCTAATTATAGAGTCCCCTACCACCAACATCTGTCTGGCCTTTGCTGCACTCCTATTTCCGTCCTTCCTACAGCAGTCGTCTTCCTGGTTGCTAGGAACAACATCCTGCTGCAGTGATCCCAGCCCTTGGCTTGCAATTCTAATATCAGCCAAGCAGACATATTTACTAGGTTGTGCCAGATCAGGACTGGGCTCCCTGGCACTTTTCCCCCTACCCCCTCTTTTAACTGTTACCCAGCTATGTACTTCTCTGTCCTGATCTTCCCCACCTCCACCCTCCTCTATATCACTGGCCCCAGCCATCACAAGCTCAGTGAGCTCTAAACTCATCTCTAGGTTTGCAATGGTCCTGAGTGTTGCTAGCTGCACATTTAGATCCAGTATCTGGGCTTCCAAACATGTAACTCACTAACATCGAGCGCAGACATATTCGCCCTCAAACAGTAGTTCAAGGCATGCATACAAAACTGAACTGCAAGTGGACAAAACTGAACTCATCATCTTTCCTCCATCTCGCATATCTTCCCCACCTGATCTTTCTATCACCATAAATGACATCACACTTTCCCCTGTACCAGCAATCCGCTGCCTTGGAGTAACCCTTGACTCTGCCCTGTCCTTCAAACCCCACATCCAAGCTCTCGCCACCTCCTGTCGCCTCCAGCTCAAAAATATTTCCAGAATCCGTCCTTTCCTCAACCCTCAATCTACTAAACTGCTTGTGCATGCCCTCATTATCTCCCACCTCGGCTACTGCAACACCCTCCTCTGTGGCCTACCTGCTAACACTCTCGCACCCCTCCAGTCCATCCTTAACTCTGCTTCGAGACTAGTTCATCTCTCGCCTCGCTACTCCTCTGCTAACCCCCTTTGCAAATCCCTTCACTGGCTCCCAATTGCCCCGCATATCCAGTTCAAACTACTAACACTGACCTACAAAGCCATCCATAACCTTTCTCCTCCATACATCTCTGAACTAATCTTCCGATATATTCCCTCACGTAATCTCCGGTCCTCCCAAGACCTCCTTCTCTCCTCCACACTTATTCGCTCCTCACCCAATCACCTCCAAGACTTCTCCTGAATATCCCCCATCCTCTGCAATTCTGTGCCCCAACACGTCCGACTATCTACCACACTCGGATCCTTCAGACGGAACATGAAAACCCATCTCTTCAAGAAAGCCTACAGCCTGCCATGACCCCGCTGCCTGCTCAACACCACCGGACCTGCGCCTCACCAACACCGGAGCTGCTGCAACCCCCCACCTACTGCCACCTTCCCCATCATCCTGTAGAATGTAAGCCCGCAAGGGCAGGGTCTTCTTCCCACTGTACCAGTCTATCATTGTTTATTTTTTACTGTAAGTGATATCTTTATTTTGTATGTACCCCTTCTCATGCACAGCACCATGGAATCAATGGCGCTATATAAATAAATAATAATAATGCATACATCTCACAAGCCGCAAGGGCAGGGTCTTCTTCCCACTGCACCAGTCTATCATTGCTTATTTTTTACTGTAAGTGATATCATTATTTTGTATGTACCCCTTCTCATGCACAGCACCATGGAATCAATGGCGCTATATAAATAAATAATAATAATGCATACATCTCACAAGCCGCACACCTGGTAGCATTGTTCATGGAGCACATATTAAATGGGGATAAATGATACAAGTAAAAGCAGAAAAACTAATGGAAGGCTAGTAAGGAAAACCCCAAACTATGCTTTGACATTAAACTATGTTATTGCATTTAACTATGTACTTTACTGCCGCCTTTGTACTTAACTGCAGCCTCTGGGACGCTTAATCTCATGCTCGATAGCCTCATTGGTTGTTTTTGGACTTGTAGTGCTTGCAATCCACCCAGCACAAGTGATTCTCCATTGGATTCAACTTCTTTTTGCTTGCATCATGTTGCTATCAGATTACATAGCAAAAACCTGCTGACAGATTCCCTTTAAGGGTTCTGTTCATACAAGGGTTGCCAACTTCCTTTTTAATTTTTTTCCGTATAGGGTAGAACGTGAGATATTTTTGCTCAGCACCTTCTAACAGAAAAAAGCAAATGTGAACAAGTGCAAAATGATGTGACTGTATTATATACAAACCAAAAAATACATTAGCACTTTGTATACGCTAAGATAAATGCAAACATTGAATATGTGAAATTTAAACAGCATTATTGCTTTATAGAAAATAACTATAAAATGAAGGTACTTAGCGCACCAATTGGCTAGTTCATATATGCTCACAAGCCACAACATGGTGACCTTTCCCTGATTGGAACCAAATCAGATATACTACTTTCAGGCCAAAAACCTACAAATTTAAAGCACTCCTCCCTGCAGTCTAAGGCTGTTTTTAATTGTATGCTACCTGCTCCTTAAAAAGGATCTATCACCAAAAATCTAGTTTTATGAAAAAAATATATACAGTGCCTACAAGTAGTATTCAACCCCCTGCAGATTTAGCTGGTTTGATAAGATGCAAATAAGTTAGAGCCTTCAAACTGCAAACGAGAGTAGGTTTTATGAACAGAAGCATAAATCTTACAAACCAAAAAGTTATGTTGCTCAGTTGAATTTTATTAAATTTTAAACATAAAAGTGTGGGTCAATTATTATACAACCCCTATGTTTAATATTTTGTGGAATAACCCTTGTTTGCAATTACAGCTAATAATCGTCTTTTATAAGACCTGATCAGGCTGGCACAGGTCTGTGGAGTTATCTTGGCCCACTCCTCCATGCAGATCTTCTCCAAGTTATCTGGGTTCTTTGGGTGTCTCATGTGGACTTTATTCTTGAGCTCCTTCCACAAGTTTTCAATTGGGTTAAGGTCAGGAGACTGACCAGGCCACTCCAACACCTTGACTTTTTCCCTCTTGAACCAGGCATTGGTTTTCTTGGCTGTGTGCTTTGGGTCGTTGTCTTGTTGGAAGATGAAATTACGACCCATCTTAAGATCCTTGATGGAGGAGCGGAGGTTCTTGGCGAAAATCTCCAGGTAGGCCGTGCTATCCATCTTCCCATGGATGCGGACCAGATGGCCAGGACCCTTGGCAGAGAAACAGCCCCACAGCATGATGCTGCCACCACCATGCTTGACTGTAGGGATGGTATTCTTGGGGTCGTATGCAGTGCCATCCAGTCTCCAAACGTCACGTGTGTGGTTGGCACCAAAGATCTCGATCTTGGTCTCATCAGACCATAGAACCTTGAACCAGTCTGTCTCAGAGTCCTCCAAGTGATCATGAGCAAACTGTAGACGAGCCTTGACATGACGCTTTGAAAGTAAAGGTACCTTACGGGCTCGTCTGGAACGGAGACCATTGCGGTGGAGTACCTAACTTATGGTATTGACTGAAACCAATGTCCCCACTGCCATGAGATCTTCCCGGAGCTCCTTCCTTGTGGTCCTTGGGTTAGCCTTGACTCTTCGGACAAGCCTGGCCTCGGCACGGGAGGACACTTTCAAAGGCTGTCCTGGCCGTGGAAGGCTAACAGTAGTTCCATAAACCTTCCACTTACGGATGATGCTCCCAACAGTGGAGACAGGTAGGCCCAACTCCTTGGAAAGGGTTTTGTTCCCCTTGCCAGCCTTGTGACCCTCCACGATCTTGTCTCTGATGGCCTTGGAATGCTCCTTTGTCTTTCCCATGTTGACCATGTCTGAGTGCTGTTCACAAGTTTGGGGAGGGTCTTAAATAGTGAGAAAAGGCTGGCAAAAGAGATCTTTAATCCACACATGTGAAGCTCATTATTCTTGGTGCCTGAACTACTTCTTAATACTTTTGGGGGACCAAACAGAGTTCTTGTGGTTTGAAGGGTTGAATAATAAATGACACTCTGAATTAACTTTTAACATTTTTTAAAAAAAAATAAAATAAAAAAAAATAAAAAAATTTGCTGCAGTGCATTTCCCACTTCCAGGCTGATCTACAGTACAAATGTCACAATGCCAAGTTAATTCCGCATGTGTCAACCAGCTAAATCTGCAGGGGGTTGAATACTACTTGTAGGCACTGTATACAGGTTATCATTGCATGTATGTGTTTATTTATTGATTGCTTAGAAAGTGAGTATTTATTTAAAAACCTTTGTTTTTTGCACCTAATTTTCAATGGTAGCACGCTGCCATCTTGTGGATGGCACAGCGTCTCACTGATCCCTCTGCACAATGTGGAAAAGTAGATTTTTCTCTACTCAGAAATTTTAATGGTTCTATCACCGCTGGTAAGACTGGTGAGAATTGTACAGGCATATGATATCCGCAAATCTCCAACTCATGATGGGCTGGTTGTTTTATGCAAGGTGTACCGATGGGTAAACCTTATCGTATTGGGATGGCTTTCACGCCTCTTTGAATAAAATAACGTTAACTAAGTATACTATGTTATTTACATGTACAGTACTATTACTCTTCACTTGCTGTATGGTATATGCTTATTAGTGTTGAGCGAACATGCTCGACACTGCTCGGTACTCGCCCGAGCATCACGCTACTCGGGATGTTCGGTGAGCACCGAGCATTTCCGGGTTACTCGGGCGGGAGCTCGGGTCTCCGCCCTGCATGTTTGGCGCTCTTTACAGAGCCAATGAACATGCAGGGATTGCCAGCCAGTCACTGTAATGCCGCAGCCATGTTGTTTGTGGGCATTACAGTGATTGGCTGGCCGCACAGCATCACCTCCCAGACGATCAGCCCGTCATGATTGGTGTGTGTGGGTGTCTGTGCGTGTGTCTGCGAGTGTGTGCGATGTCGGCGGGTGTGTGCGGGTGTGCGCGGTGTCTGTGCGATGTCTGCGAGTGTGTGCGGTGTCTGTGCGATGTCTGCGGGTGTGTGCGTGCAGGCAGACATAGGCCGATGTGACACTACTACTCCCATCGGCCTATGTCTGTCCCCGGTCCACTCGTGCCAGCAGGATCAGCTCGATGGGAGCAGTATTTCCCATCAGCCTGATCCTGCTATATAAATTGCCCTACTGTGTCCCCAATAAATGTTAAATACATGTCATTGGTGGCCAGTGGTTACCTAAAATAAATTAGTTCATACATTACCTGTCCCCGCCGATCGCCACCTAAAATAAAGTAAAAAATAAAAAACTACACCTATACTCACCTAGACACCTAATTCCCCGAGGCCATCGATCTCCTGTAATAAAATATAAAATAATAAACCACAACCTTATCCTTACCCCTCCGCAGTAGTCCACGAGTGTCCCATGAAGATCTCCAGTTTAGAGCAGCCACATAGAATGTGACCGCTCTGAACCGCTGCCGCCGCTAGAATCATGGGGCCGTAAGGGTTCGCCGGAGTTCAGGCAGCGCTGCTCCGGTTAGCTCCTTTACGGCCCTGCTGTATCGTGAGAAATTCCCACGGTACAGCAGTGCCGTAAAGGGGGTCTCCGGAGCTGCGCTGCCTGAATGCACTCCGGTGACCTCAGTCAGTGGCTCCCGCTGCCGGGAGCGGACGTGTTCCCGGCAGCGTGAGCTTACAGCAGCCATGCACAGCTGTCACCATCTCCAGATGTGACAGCTGTGCATGGGAGATCAGCGCAGGAACGTGGACAGGTAACTATTTTTTTTTAGTAAACTAAGAATTAAATAAAATTGTGTGTTTTATTTCAAATAAATTATTTTTTTCTGGGTGTAGTGTGTTTTTTCTTTTTAACACTTTGTAGGTTAGTAATGGGGGTGTCTTATAGACGCCCATCATTACTAACCTGGGCTTCATAGCAGCTGGCGCTGACATGAACCCCAACCCTATTACCCCCTGCCATCGAACCAGGGCAGCGTGGAAGAGCGAGGCTAAGTGCCAGAGTTGGCGCATCCTTTGGATGCGCCATTTCTGGGGCGGCTGACGGCTGGTGTTTCTAGCCTGGGAGGGGGCCAATATTCATGGCACCCTTCCTGGGCTATTAATATCAGCCCCCAGCTGTCTGCCTAGCCTTTGCTAGCTATTAAATAGGGGGTACCCCATGTCATTTTTTTGGGGTGGTCCCCCATTTTAATAGCTAGTAAAGGCTAGGTATTCAGCTGGGGGCTCATATTAGTAGTCTGGGAAGCTCCGTGGGTATTACCCACTTCCCAGGCTTCAAACATCTGCCCCAGCCGTCTGCTTAACCTCCGCTAGAGCCTAAAATTATGGGGGATCCCCACGCCAATTTTTTTTTTAAATAAATCCTTTATTTTAACACTAAATGACATTTGAGGAGTTAATAAAGATGCAGTCCCTAAATTATTATTTATTTTTTAATTAATTTTTCCCAAAAATTTCGACGTGGGCTTTGCCATATTTTTGTATGCCAGCCAGGTACAGCATCCAGCTTCTATGAACGCGCCATTTTCCGGGGTGGCTGCGGACTGCAATTTGCACCGGGGGGGGCAGAAAGCTTGGGCCTCCCTGCGCTGCAGATTCCAGCCCCCAGCTGCCTAGTTGTACCTGGCTGCACACACAAATAGGGAGAAGCCCCACGTATTTTTTTTTTAAATTATTTCATGAAATTCATGAAATAATAAAGAAAAAAAGGGCTTCCCTATATTGTTGTGTCTGGCCAGGTACAAATAGGCAGCTGGTGGTTGGGCGCAGCCCGCTCCTGCCTGCTGTACCTGGCTGGACACAAATATAGTGCGAAGCCCCAAGTCAATTATTTTTTAATTATTTCAGGAAATTCATGAAATAATTAAAAAAAAATTGATGTGGGGCTTCGCCCTATATTTGTGTCCGGCCAGGTACAGCAGGCAGGAACGGGCTGCGCCCAACCACCAGCTGCCTATTTGTACCTGGCCGGACACAACAATATAGGGAAGGCCTTTTTTTCTTAATTATTTCATGAATTTCATGAAATAATAAAAAAAAAAATACGTGGGGCTTCGCCCTATTTTTGTGTCCAGCCAGGTACAGCTAGGCAGCTGGGGGCTGGAATCCGCAGCGCAGGGAGGGCCAAGCTTTCTGGGCCCCACCCGCTGCAAATTGCAGTCCGCTGCCACCCCGGAAAATGGCGCGTTCATAGAAGCGCCATCTTCTGGCGCTGTACCCAACTCATCCAGGGCCCTGGTGCGGTGGCTCACTGGGTAATAAACGGGTTAAGGCCAGCTTGGCATTATCAGCTGGCCCTAAGCCCGAAATTCATGGAGTCACACCAATATTAGACATGACCACCATGAATTTCTAGTAAAGTATTTAAAAAAAACACAACACCCAGAAAAAAGTCCTTTAATTGAAATAAACACACAATTCTTTATTGTTCTAAATTAAACTATACTTACCATCACACCCATTCCAGCTGAAGCCAACGATCTCCTGCAATAAAAGAAAAATAATAAAGCAACCTCATCCTTACCTTTCCATGGTTCCAACGACAGCTTCAGCTCTGCTACATCGAGATGACAGGCTGGACCGCAGCAGAAAGCTGCCATCCAGCCTGTCATCCCGCAGACACTGAGAAGCGCAGGCATGCTTGCGCTCCTCAGTGTCTCTCTGAGACGGCATAAAGATGAGCCGAGGTCATCTCCAATGAACTCGGCTCACCTCATGCACGTCACTGACAGCGTGGGAAAATTCTCCTGCACTCAGCGCTTCAGCGTGAGAATTTTCCCACGCTGTCAGTGACGTGAATGAGGTGAGGTCATGTCCAATGAACTCAGCTCACCTCATGCACGTCACTGACCGCGTGGGAAAATTCTCACGCTGAAGCGCTGAATGCAGGAGAATTTTCCCACGCTGTCAGTGACGTGCATGAGGTGAGCCGAGTTCATTGGACATGAACTCGGCTCATCTGGATGCCATCACAGAGAGACACTGAGGAGCGCAAGCAAGCCTGCGCTTCTCAGTGTCTGCGGGATGACAGGCTGGATGGCAGCGTTCTGCTGCGGTCCAGCCTGTCATCTCGATGTAGCAGAGCTGGAGCTGTCCTGGGAACCATGGAAAGGTAAGGATGAGGTTGCTTTATTATTTTTCTTTTATTGCAGGAGATCGTTGGCTTCAGCTGGAATGGGCGTGATGGTAAGTATGGTTTAATTTAGAACAATAAAGAATTGTGTGTTTATTTCAATTAAAGGACTTTATTCTGGGTGTTTGTGTTTTTTTTTTTTAACTTTGACTATGGGGTTAGTAATGGGGGTGTCTTATAGACGCCTCTCCATTACTAACCGTGGCTTGATGTCAGCTGGCATTATAAGCTGACATCAACCCCAACCCTATTACCCCACTGCCACCGCTACAGGGCAGTGGGAAGAGCGAGGCTAAGTGCCAGAATTGGCGCATCCTATGGATGCGCCATTTCTGGGGCGGCTGACGGCTGGTGTTTCTAGCCTGGGAGGGGGCCAATATTCATGGCTCCCTTCCTGGGCTATTAATATCAGCCCCCAGCTGTCTGCCTAGCCTTTGCTAGCTATTAAATTAGGGGGGACCCCACGTCATTTTTTTGAGGGGGTCCCCCATTTTAATAGCTAGTAAAGGCTAGGTATTCAGTTGGGGGCTGATATTAGTAGCCTGGGAAGCTCCGTGGGTATTACCCCCTTCCCAGGCTTCAAACATCTGCCCCAGCCGTCTGCTTAACCTCCGCTAGAGACTAAAATTAAGGGGAACCCCACGCCAATTTTTTTTTAAATAAATCCTTTATTTTAACACTAAATGACAAGTACAGTAATCAACACTGTCACTGTACTTCATATGTATGTGACTGACATGTTTCTATCTATATAATCTATGTGTGATTCTCTATTCCTTCTATTCTAAATTGCCGGGTACCGATGCTGAATTGCCGGCCGGCTTTTTTAAAGAGACGGTGCATGAAAACACTATTATATTTTTAAATAAATCCTTTACACTAAGTGACAAGTACAGTAAGCAACACTGTCACTGTACTTCATATATATGTGACTGACATGTTTCTATCTAATCTATGTATGATTCTCTATTCTTTCTGTTGTAAATTGTCGGGTACAGATGCTGAATTGCTGGCCGGCTTTTTTAAAGAGACAGTGCTTGAAAACACTATTATATTTTTAAATAAATCCTTTACACTAAATGACAAGTACAGTAAGCAACACTGTCACTGTACTTCATATATATGTGACTGACATGTTTCTATCTATCTAATCTATGTGTGAAGCTCTATTCTGTCTGTTATAAATTGTCGGGTACCGCAGCTGAATTGCCGGCCGGCTTTTTTAAAGAGACGGTGCATGAAAACACAATTATTTTTTTAAATAAATCCTTTACACTAAATGACAAGTACAGTAAGCAACACTGTCACTGTACTTCATATATATGTGACTGACATGTTTCTATCTATCTAATCTATGTGTGAAGCTCTATTCTTTCTGTTGTAAATTGTCGGGTACCGGTGTATGCCGCTGATGAATTGCCGGCTTTTCGCGTAATATGTCATTTGAGCACTGTCACTATCGTTTTGGGCACTTGTTAGGCTTTTAAAAGACTGCCGGGGGAGCCGCCGCAAAAATGCTCGAGTCTCCCATAGACTAACATTGGGCTTGTTGCTCGGGTCGAGCACCCGAGTATCACGGCGAGCTCGGCCCGAGCTTCGAGCACCCGAGCATTTTAGTGCTCGCTCAACACTAATGCTTATGTTTGTTTTTTTCTTGGGTTTTCTCTGTGTAATGGTCATAGTGTGAACATGCTCTTACACTTTGCATCTATACCAGCTTATAGTTCAGCTCAGTTTTTTGATTTCGTTGTAATCTCTTGTATTTTGTACTTTTATATTTTGTACAAACAGGGGGCTTGACTACCCTTTCTGAGCTAAGTATTTCATTTATATAGTTTCCCATGAATGGGTTTCTCAGTCTGGCCCTGTCCTGCTTTGCCCTTATTCACATTAACATTGTTTAACACATGGTAACTTTTAATACTAGAGACAGGTTAAGACCATCCCAATGGGTACACCTTGTCATGGTGGGATGGCTTTTATGCTAAGTACCCTATGTATTTGTATGTTCTATTACTGTTGACTTATTTACTTGCTGTAGGGTATTTGCTCATGTTTGTTTTTTCTTGGGTTTTGTTGTTTATTATATAGTTTAGTGAATACAGACATTCCATGCATAAATGTAGGCATTTCCAAAATAGTAACAAATAGCAGAATACATAACTGCATAATAAGCAAACACACTTCCTGCATTCCAGAGCAAATCAAACTGGACATATCAGAAACAGCGGATGGCTAGGGGCGGCAGGGTGGACCTCACTTCAGCCCACAGGCTTGAAGACACTAACTCCTTCCTTACTCTAATAACATAAATGCCTCTAATGCACATGCACAGGTAGAGCGATGGAAGCACGTTGCTCCTGGGGACACACTGCTAATTGTTCAGGAGAATTTTCCCTGCTGTCTGCAGCATTACTATCTATCACTGTCATTCTTGTCTGTAATCTGATCAGCGTGAGACTGTGGGGACCCGATCCAAACCGCGACACATTCTTAAGCCCCCTACCGCCCCCCTTTCCCTTGCCAATAATATACTAGGTACGACTTGATGGGTGAGGATCGGTCGCAGCTTTATTAAATTATCTATTTACCCTGTTTTTCGGACTATAAGACGCACCGGACCATAAGACGCACCCCAAATTTTGGGGTGGAAAATAGAAAAAAAAATTTTTTAGAACATGGGGGTCCTTCTTATAGTCTGAATAGGTATGGGATGTTACCTGGGGGGCTGTGGAGCGAGGGTCACAGGAGGCAGGGTCTCTCAGGAAGTCGGCAGCTGCAGCAGAAGAGGTCAGATGCCGTGGAGCCTGTGCCAGGCCGGACCTGTGCCTGGCTGAGGCCCTTAGTCTGGCCAGTTCCTGTGCTGGGGCCTGTGGCTGGAGCTGAGGCCGAGGCCTCTGGCTGGGGCTGATCACAGCTCTAGGAAGATGGCTGCGCACACCGGAAACCTGCGCAGACCGCACTGCTTCGCCGCCCCAAAACAGGCCCCAGCCCCAATATCGGCCAGGCACAGGTCCCAGCCCCGGCCCTAGCCGCTCTGCCTCCCCTCTGCTACCACTGATGCCGCCACTACCACCACCGTGTTCCTGAAGGGCCCTGCGATCCCACTTCACCACCACCACAGTTAACGTTTGGACCATAAGACACCCCCCCCCCATTTTCCTCCCAAATATTGGGGGGGGGGGAGTAAGTCTTATGCTCCGAAAAATACGGTATTTAGTTAGAAAGGCATTTAACTCCTCAAACCAGCTTGTTGCCAAATGGTCTGTGTCTCGTCACAGGCAAGTCAACCAACAAGCGGAACTCTCCAACATGTCCTTTCTTTATTTCCAAGCCACTGTGACTTGTAAAGTCTCAAATTGTCCATTTTGCCGTGTTCTCAAAGGGGAGGGAGGGACAATCGATTCCAGGACCACCGGGGACCACTTTTCCTATGCCTTACTGTATGCTTGCTACGTCGACGGTGCGACTGCCAATTAAATTGTGATAATGCGTTAGCAGTAGTGTGATTCCCCTCTGTGCCGTGGCTAGGGCGGAGCCATATATTGTGGTTTAGGCACAGGAGTGCTAGCCAGCATAGGAGGCCTAGTACTGGAGGGGATGATGATACCATCTTGTTTATTCAGTGCACCAGGCAGGTGTTTTCTGTTAGTAAGCGGATGTTTTTGCTTGCCAGTCGCGTGCCCCATAGTTCTAGTGCTGCCACTATCGGAAAGAGTTCGAGGAGCGTCAGTTTTTTTTTCAGTCCTTGCTCAGCCCAATAAGGGGGCCATAGGCCTGTGCTCCACTGGGTATCTAGTATCGCTGCATAACTGCCCGATTCTGCTGCCCCGATTAATAATTTTAGGTCATTGTTGGATGTTTCTGCTGACATGAATAATGTGTGACCGTTGAATGACCGTAAGAAAGTTTTCCACTTTGTTGTGGGGCCTACGGTTTTTGTTGGGCAGAGTGGGACTCCGAACCGTCGCAAGATGTTTTTAAACTCGTTCAGTAGTGATTGGCATAGGTTTGAGTTTTTGGGTCCGACGAATAGGAAGTCATCTAGGTAATGTGTGACAGACCTATTGCCGGTTTCATACCTCAGCACCCTTTCCAGGAAGGAACTGAATAGCTCAAAGTAAGAGCAAGATATTGAACAACCCAATGGGAGGCAAGTGTCACTGAAGTAGTCGTTGTCCGCTTCGCATCCCAACAGGAGGTAGCAATCTGTAGTAGGCGAAAGGCGGATTCTATGTCTGATTTTGCAAGCAGAGCTCCTGACTCCGCATTGCGTACTAATGTTACCGCTCTGTTGAAGGACGCGTAAGAGACTGAGGCATCTTCTGACGAAATTCCATCATTCACGGACTCTCCTTTGGAGTACGACAGATGGTGGATAAGGCGGAATGAACCTGGCTTTTTGGGGATTATTCCCAACGGGGAAATTCTCAGGTTGCTGAATGTTGGTTTTGGGAAGGGACCCGGTATTCTGCCTAGAGCTACTTCTTTTGGATTTTTTTTCTAAGTATTTCAGGGTGGTCTCTTGCTGATTTTAGGTTATCTGAAAAGTCAGGCGATTTATTGAGCTTGAATGGGATGAATAAACCGTGTGTGAAACCAAAACGTAACTGGCCCGCCGCATCTTTTTTAGGGTATCGGTCTAGCCAGGAGACCATGGCGGTTACTCTCACCGGGGTCCTTGAATTCTGACTGTGAGAGTTTAATTGATACTTTGCTTGCTGGGCGAGAACATCTTGCCACGGGGTGGGCTCCCCCGCAGGCTCAGCATTCGTGTTTGTATCTGCATAAGCCGAAGAAGCGACAGTGTCCCTCGTTGTACTGCCAGCAAGCCCCTGGTCTATGTACGACCACTGAATTTTGGCCTGCTGTTGTCATTTGTCCAGTAATCGCTGTTGGAAAGGGATGATGCTTTTGTAACAGCATCAGTCGCAGCCAGACGTCGGTTGCTTTTACCCCCAGCCCAGCTGTGGTTGCAGGGCCAACCGCCTCCGGAACTCTTTGTCGTAACTCCACCATGATGAACCGCCATGGGCTTTGTACGAGTTAAACACCTTATCTTGGATATACGAATAGTTCCGAACAGTGTTCCGGATGTTTTTGGCCCATAATGCAACCCAGCACAGAGAATGGTTGTAACCAGTTGCTCACTGTTTTTGCGACCTTTTGTCTATGTTTTTGAACGGTCTGTCGGCTATCCTTCTCTCTTTGTCGATCATATGCTGGTCAGCGGATACGAGTGACCATATGTTGATGTACTCTTTGTTCCATATTTTTGATTTGGTTTCCTCATCTATCCCAATTGGCTAATCCTGCAAAAGAATGCGTCTGTATGCACGCCGGATAATTGCGGTGTTAGTTTAGTCGTATTATTTGCTGTGCCTGGCGGTGCGGATAGTTGGTCAACTAGGGCCTTAAGGGCCACTATCAAGTAAGTGTTGCTACTTCCCGTTCCCGTTATGTCGCAATCACCTGTGCCTGCGGCTGGAGTAGGGACTCCGGCACTAGTATCATTCAGGATGAGCGGCGTGCCTCGGCGTGAAGTCCTGCACCATGTCGTTGGCTCGTGCAGGTTGGAAGCTGTAGAGGGTTCCCTTGTTTCGCTTCTGTCCCCCGAAGGATGTGATCGATGTGACCGGCTGTCAGGGCTCGCCAACGTGCTTGACATCTCAGATGTTGAAGATGGTGAGCGCCACCTCGAGGACCGAGATCTGTGACCCCCTCCTGTGGGATGCCGATCTCCACCGTGAATGTGCTGAACGCTTCCCTCGCCAGCGTGTGCTGTGACATGTGTGTGAGGATGTGGACCTTCAGAGGAACTGCGGCGAGTATGCTTGGTGTCTCTCTCTCCATAAGGTGGGGGTCTTGTTTACGGGTATCCCACCGGGGCATGTGGGTGCTAATTGTGGCCAGATGGTGGGTGTAAAGAGTGAAAGTGAGGTGATGCAACTGTTGCTGCCAAGGTGAAAGGATGAGAGCTGTGCTAATGTCATCTCAGGGGGCGCAGAGGTGAATGTATTTTCTGCAGCGCATGCCAGTGGGGTATTGTTACGTGTGCTGTTTTGAGTACTTTTACTTATATTTTTATTGGTTACTTGTTTTTGCGTGGGTGCCAGAGGGAGAGCCCAGCGCCTGGCTGAGAATTCCCAGCCAACGCTCTGCTCTGCCTCAGCCTCTGTAGTGTACTGAGGAGGCCGAGACTTTTCGCAATGTGGCTGGCGACTTCGGCGGGACAGTGGTATGCTGTGCCTGAAGCGCTCTGGAGGGCGGGAGTGCCTGCCAGACTGCCACTCTCCAGGGCGCTCCCCCGCAGCAGACTGGGGCAAGGGAGGTGAGTATGATGGCGTGGGGATTAGCGTCAGTGCCTGATCACCGCGGCCACCGCCGCTGCCCAAGCCACAGCATGAAACACCGGGCTGGGGGGCAAGGGAGGCCGCAACATGCTCAGCTCCTGGATCGCCGCGGCCACCAGCGGCAAGCGGGCCTGGAGTCGATGCTGTGCTGGCCACCGGTGCTGCCACTGCCTGAGCCGTCACATGATACGCCAGGCAGGCTAGTGTGCTAGGCCGCAACATATGTGCCATGTGTGGAGAGGGGATGGCAGAGTGCGGGGATGGCAGCGGGCCGGGCGGCATCGCTAGAGTGGGCAGGAGGAACGGGGACGAAGGGGCCGCCAGCGGCATGGGTCCCAAAGTGTGGGGATGTGGCGGGGGGACAGGCCGGTGCGACGGGAGCGGACATTATGAGCGTTGGTACTGGGGATTCAGAGCTGGGGACAGGGGGATGAGCACTGAGCCCAGAAATGAGGGCCTGTAACCAGCGCTTGCTTCCCTGTGCAAACCCATCCCAAAGATCCTCAACTAGCTGTCCTGAACCCTCCATTGCAGCACTTCCAGGACAATCGATTCCAGGACCACCGGGAAAAAGGGGAAAAGGAAGGTGGGTGGGACATCTCCGTGTTTATATATCTATGAGATGGCTTGTGACAGTCGTCGCTTTCACTTTATTGGCCCCTTCGGGGACTTCCTAATTCTCTGGCCAGTAAGGGGCAGCGGAGGGAACCACCAATCGCCACGGCCTGGGCAAGGGCCACCGCAGTCAGAGGCACTTTCCTTATTTAGTGCCTGCCAAAACGATAATGAAGCTGCTGACAGGCAGCGACAACTGTAATATATTTATCGCAGTTGAAGTGAGTTCTGGGATCTTCTGACAAATTGCTGTTCTTTCTCATGGAGCTGCGCCTATGGTAACACTTCCTGGTCTCTGTCTTCACTGAGCAGACATCTTGGGATAACTTACAACAGCTCACTGCTTAGTAAGCAGAGAGAACAGGAGGTGTTCCCATCCTTGCAGCTCTCGGGGACATTACTGAACTTTCTGAGAAGACCAGTGTGACAAGTATATTACAGCTGTCCCTGCCTGTCAGCCGATTCATTATCACTATCACACTGATTTTTGCTCTAATCGGAGCATTTTTACACTGATCAGAGCACAGACCAGTGTGACAATAGTGAAGCTGCCCACAGACATGAAAAAGTCTTCTAATAAAATAGCAGTATGTCCACGGAAGCAGTGTTTACTCACTCCACAGTATTGAACATGGTATCTGCTCTGAGCAGCAAGGCCATGCTGCTCAGAGTAGAAAGGTCACTTCTGTCACTTCTGACATAGCTCCGCAAGATATGTGGGGAAATGGTGGCTAGTTTTTACTCATATTTAGGGATGAGAAAACCTGTGGAAGTTCTGGTTCGGTGGGTTCGGCCGAACTTTAGTTCAAAGTTCGGTTCGGGTGCCAGAAATTGACCCCCGACTCGAACCCCATATAAGTCCATGGGGATCCCAACTTTGGTGCTGTAAAATGTCTGTTAAATGGTCATAGTAAGGGATAGGGGGTTGCAAAAGAAAGCAAAATGGGGGCAAGAGTAGAACAATTGCCCTGCAAACAAATGTGAATATGGAAATTACTTAAAATAACAGAATAAAAAAATATATAAAATAATAATCTTGAACCAGGAAGCAGAGATCCAAGTGGAGCAGTACCTTGCAAGTGTAGCTTACTGTACTTGTTAACAAAAAAATAAATGAAAAAAACAACATGTGGGTTCCCCCCTATTTTTAATGATCAGCCAAGGGAAAGCAGACAGCTGTAAGCTAGTCTTATTATGCTGGGAAAGGGCCAATATCCATGGACCTTCCCAGCCTATTAGTATCAGCCCCCAGCTGTCTGCTTTGTCATTGCTGGTTATTAAAAATGGGGGGACCCCAAAAAATTATGTGGGGTCCCCCCTATTTTTAATAACCAGCTAAGACAAAGCACACAGCTGGAGGCTGAAATTAATGACATGCTTCAATTTCTTAGGTCTACAATTATCTTCTTTTTACAAGGGAGACCCTTGAGAACCTCACACTACATTCAAGATGCATTACATTTTGAATCCCTAGGTTTCCCATTCCCCAGTAAAATAATAACACTTATACTAACCTCTGGTGCCGGCGTTGTTCCAGCAATGTTGGCATTTGCTCTCCCGGGGCTCAGGTGACATTGTTACCTCATGCAATCCATGCGGCCAGTCAGCGTTGGCTTAACTCTCATCTCCTTCGGACAAATCACAAAATCCAGAGGAAGTGAAAAAGCAGCCACAGCTCTCACTTCCTCTGGATGTCAACTACGCCCGTAGGAGAGGAGAGAGAAGCCATCGCTGATTGGCCGCAGGGATCGTGTGACATAATAATATAATGCAATCCCTGGGAGAGCCAGTGCTGACACCACTGTTAGTGCATAAGTGTTAACATTTTACTGGGGGGAAACCAAGGGGTTATCCAAGTAGTGAAAAACGCTGCTAAGCACTGACGCTGAGCAATAGACCTGCAAAACAGGCAGGTTTGCAGAGAGTTAATCCTATTAACCATAGGAACATGACAAGTGACGTAACGATGCAGATGTGAAAAAAATCTTTGATCATTCAGATAGATTCTCTGATAGTAAATTGCAACAACAATTTTTTTTATTCTTTTGAAGACAAATCTTCCTAATCAGCAGGACAGTATTTTATGTCATCATAGATAGATTTGGAATACATAGATTTAGAATATGGAGCAATTTTAGCTGCCATTATTTTATTATTTGCTGATCTTATTCTAAATATATTCTTATAGCATCCTCTAGTGGCAAAGATCCAAAATGTCCACATACCGAAAATTGAACTGCAGATTAGACATGTCTAAGTATGTACTGCTGTCTGAAGCAAGGTACCAACCAATGTCATTGGTTTATCTTCATTCAGAAGCTCCATTTATAAACCCATTGGTTCATATCTCAGAATTTCAAATATTTAAGGATGTATTCAGATGGTCAGGCAGTATGCATATTACCACTTTTTGAGGTTTGTTTGCTTTCTGGCTGTCACTCGAACTGGTGAAACACATTACTGCAGTAGATAAACACGTGGTTTCGCATCACAGATTTTGACCAGAAATTGCACTACTTGCCAGTGTGATTTAACCTTGAAACTAGTCATCATCAACAATTCACTATTCAGAATCAGACCAGTTTAGTCACTAATGTGAATAATAATGTATAAAATTGTATCTTGGTAAATGTTGACGGAAGATGCAGAAATTAATACTAAAGCAAAAACTACATAAGTAGGTGATGTCTTCTTAGTCTTTTTTTTAAAAAGGGGCTTTCCCAGAAACACAACCTGTTAATATGTCCTATTAAGTCAAATGGATGACTTAAAGTTTGTGAAGCAACCATCATTTACACTTTTAGTATTAACACGAACAAATATACCAAGATGAAATAAAGTCTGCTAAGTGCTTTTCTCAATAGCTCTTCCTTTTCTTTCCTAAAATCATGACTTTTGCTGACATTTGTTCTTTTTAAAATATATGAATAATATCTATTTTAGCTGGCGCCGGCTGACTGAGGGAATGATCAAGCACACGGGATGTAGGTCACAACTAGACTTTATTGCTCATGCAGCTGTAATAAGGGATAAAGCGGCATATTATTACAAACCTTGCACTATTGCTGTATTGGTTTACTGTTATAATTATATACAGTAATGAGCAAAAATTTTAGGCAGAGGGGGAAAAGTGCTGCAAAGTAAGAATGGTTTTAAAAATAGAAGTGTTAATAAATTGTTTTTAGCAATTAACAAAATGCAAAGCGAATGAACAAAATAGAAATCTACATCAAATGAATATTTGGTGTGACTACCCGGGGCCTTCAAAACAGATTCAATCGCTGACCGCGAGTAACCCTATTGAGCCTCGTTCTCAGAATGTTCTCAGAGCGAGGCTCAAAAGGGTTAATTGCAGTCAGTGGCAGGCACGGAGTTCCTCACGCTTGTGCCTGCCACCGACCGCGAGTAACCCTATGAAGTCTCGTTCTCAGAATGGCAAGCAATGGCAAACGTTCTCAGCGCAAGCAGGACCATGAGAATTTCTGTGACTGCCGCTGAACAGGAGTGAACTATGAAGTTTCATTCTGAGAACTTTCTCAGAATGAGACTCCATAGGATTCAATGGGTGTTATGGGACATTTCACTATTGGATCACCATCGGAACTTTCTGGAATTATTTTTAATTAATAAATGGGTAAATGAGAGAGTGTGGAAAGTCTTTATTCACATAAAGTATTTTTTTCCTGTGTGTCTGTGTTTTTTTAACTATTCACTTACCGGTATAGTAATGAGGGTGTCTGATAGACGCCGCCCGATTACTAACCTCTGGTCTTGATGCAGCGGACAATGCACAGCTGACATCAACCACAAAATATTACCCCGCTTGCCAATGCACCAAGGCAAGCGGGAGGAGCCGGGCAAAGCTCAAGAATTGGTGCATCTAATGAATGCGCCATTTCTAGGGCAGCTGCGGGCTGCTATTTTTAGGCTGGGGAGGGCCAAATATACATGGACCTTCTCAGCCTGAGAATACCAGCCCCCACCTGTCTACTTTATCTTGGCTGTTTATCAAAAATAGGGGGGACCCCATGCCATTTTTTCATTTATTTATTTATTATTAATAAATAAATAAAAAAAACTAATAAATAAATACATGAAAAAAACAAAGTGGAGTCCCCTTTTTTAAATAGCCAGCCAAATGAAAGCAAACAACTGTGAGCTGGTCTTATTATGCTGATAAAGAGCCAATATCCATGGACCTTCCCATCCTATTAATGTAAGCCCCCAGCTGTTTGCTTTGCCTTTGCGGATTATTAAAAATGGGGGAACCCTAAAAAAATTACGTGGCTCCTCCCTTCTTTTAATAACCAGCTAAAGCAAAGCAGACAGCTGGTGGCTGATATTATCATTTGATCCGCCAATTCTGGCTCTTACCCTTGGCTTTTCCTGATTGCCCTGATGTGGTGGTAATCAGGGAATCTGGATTGTGGGGTTCATGTCAGCTGTGTAATGTCAGTTGACATCAAACTCACTGGTTAGTAATGAAGAGGCGTCTATTAGAAGGTCTGTAAAGCACACCACAAATCTTTATTTGAAAAAAAACTCCCACACAATTTCCCTCTTTCCCCCATTTATTAAAAAAATACTACTAATAAAAAAATAATAATCCACAGTGTCCACCATAATCCATAATATAGAGGTCCGACGATGATACCAGTCTTCTTCATCCAGTCTATGGAGCTCCATTCAGGCAACGCAGCTCCATAAACTGAAGCAATAGCCACTGTCAGGTCTCGCGCTGTGCTCAGCAAAACCTGACTGCTGTGAATTGAGGAGACGTCAGGAAGGTTATCTCAGTTCACAGTGGCCAGTTCTCATGAGGGCAGCGCCACTGAGAACTAAGGTAACCTTTCTGACTTCATCTCAATTTACAGCGGCCGGGTCTGACGAGGGCAGTGAGTGCCAGACTAATGAGTGCCAGAATGCCAAGTGCCGGACTCGCCGTTGCTCATTAGTCCGCCACTTGCAATGCCCTCATAAGACCCAGCTGCTGTGAACTCAGTTGATGTCAGTAAGGTTATTTCAGTTCATAGTAGCGCTGCCCTCGTATGAACCTGCTGCTGTGAACTGAAATAATCTTACTGATGTCACCTCAGTTCACAGCAGTCAGGTCTTGCAGAGCACAGCGCGATACCCGGCAGTGGCTGATGCTCCAGTCTCCAGTCTCTGAACGCAGATCCATAGATTGGATGAAGAAGACTGGGATCATCGTAGGACCTCCATATTAATAAATGGGGGAAAAAGGGAAATTTTTAGGGAGGTTTTTTTTTTTCAAATAAAGATTTTTTTCAGAGTGTTTTCTTCTCTTTTTACTAACTGGGTTTGTTAAGGGGGTGTCTGTTCGATCTCCATTTCTAATCCGTGGGCTTGATGTCACTGTATATTACACTGTTGACATTAACCTCACAATCCCATTACCCCAATTGCTACCACACCAGGGCAATCGGGAAGAGCCGAGCCAAAGCTACAGAATTGGTGCATCAAATGGATGCGCCATTTCTGGGGTGGCTGAGGGCTGGTGTTATTAGGCTGGGAAGGGGCCAATATCCATTGATCTTCCCAGCTTATTAATATCAGCCCTCAGCTGTCTGCTTTTCCTTAGCTGGTTATTAAAAAAAGGGGGGTCCCACATCATTTTTTTTAGGGTTCCCCATTATTAATAACCAGCAAAGGCAAAGCACACAGCTGGGAGCTGGAATTAATAGGTTGGGAAGGTCCATGAATGTTGTCCCCTTTCCAGAATAATAACACCAGCTCACAGCTGTTTGCTTTCCCTTGGCTGGTTTTTAAAAATAGGGGGGGGCACATAGTTTTTTTCATTTATTTATTTATTTATTAGTATGTTTCATTTATTTATTTATTAGTATTTTTAATAACCAGGGATATAGCGAGAGCTGGCGATGCTGATGACAGTAGTCGTCATCAGCCGGAGCCTGCCCGGTGGTAACATTGTCACCACCGGTCACAGCCATTTGCTCCCACACTGTCCTCTGTGTGACAGCGTGGGAACCACCATACTCAGCTGCTGTCACCGGCAGTGACTTCACTAAGGTTACTGCTGGTCCAAGCCACTGTTTCTCATGCTGTCACGCACAGGACAGCATGGGAACCGCCGGCTGTTAGGGCCCCCCATTCCCTTGAATGAGATTCGGGTTTGGGTTTGGCATCAAATTCGGGTACCGTTTTGGTACTTGCACCAAACTTTTTTTTAAAGTTCGTGTGAACCCGACGGTCCCGAACATCCATGGGTCCACCCATCCTTAATTGTAAGTATTCACTCTAGGTAGTGTTCACAAAGGCACAAAGTTACAAAGTTCTTGTCTCAAACAGGAAGGTTTATTTCAAGTCATAAACCTTCAGCAAAAGAACAGAAATCAGCCTTTTCTCTGGCATATAAAGGTTGTAACAAAATAAACAAAAAGAATCCTCTAGCAGGTCCACACTCTTAGTCAGATTCTGGCAGTCTGTCCAAGCATACCAGAGGTTTTTCCACCTCTACTCCCAGACCACATCTGAGGCAGATGACCAGCCTTAAATAGGCCTTTCCAAGATCTGCAACTGGAGGTAAGGGCGCAGTCGATCCCTTCCAGCTCTTTCAGCTTCTCGTAAAACCCGGATCCATAGATCCGAGCACATTAAAAAAACTCTCAGCACTGTATGTGCTGGAGCCTGCATTACGGGTTTCACATCACCAAGGCTAGGTACCTTGGTGACACATAGACTCCATCCAGGACTTAACCCAAGAGAAAATCAAAATGACCAAATACCCTGGAGTAAATAAATAGCAACAGCGCATGAAAATAATATACGATATTTGGTTAACATATTTTGATTAAAAAAATGTAAAAGCCACCCCATCACGTCACGGTGACTTTATTCGGGATGGTCTTAACTTCTAGTATTAAAACCTTACCATGTCTCTAATGATGTTTGTGTAATTTATTTTTTTGCTATTTATTTATTTACTTCAAAGTATTTGCTCATTTTGTTTTTCTCTTGGGTTTTGTCTATTTGGGGATCAGTGTGAACATGCACTTACATGCTGCATGCATGCCAACTTACATTCCAGTTTATTTCTTTTGCTGTCTCCATCAAGGACTTGTCCAGTTGCAAACTTACATACTCCCCCTCTGCCCAAAGCCGGAAGTGGGGGCTGGGCACCATCTTTGAACCAACAGTGTACCCTTGAAAGGTCGTCCCCATTCCCTGGTTGGTGAACTCTATAGCTGCCCTCACCAATCCTTTCCACCACTTCATAGAGTCCTTGCCAGAGTCCTTGAAGAACATACTCTCCCCTATGGGCACCAACACCAGAACCCAATCCCCTGGTTTAAACCGTTTTACCCAAGTCAACCAATTATCCCCCCTGGATCATGCATCTTGTGGCTTGAGGAGGCACTCCTTTACCTGGCCCATCACTTTGGTTCCTCGACACACGACCCTTATGCCCAGCTAAATGTGGAGCACGATTATCGGCACCCGACTCCTGAGGAGTACCATGTATCACTGTCACATTCTCATGAGCATCTTTTAGCGTTTAATCCCTGAGTTGGATGGTTCCAAAGTTTGCCCTGCATACCTTAAGTTCAGGCACATTGACTTCAAGGGATGCTACCTCATCCTTTCCAGGTTTCTTGACCCGCTTACCCCCAGATGTACCAAAATATATAAAATTCTCATCTCACAATTATTGTGTGCAATAAGTCTTTTGCCACTTTCACTTTATGAGACATGGATCCATAGTCTGTGCCTATGTCGACCTGGGCCACGCGAAAGTTGTTGGCATCTCCATGGATACATCTGACTTCCACCACCTTCCCAGGGACTGGCATATGTGGCAGTGTGGCCCTTACCAGGATCACCAGCTTCCAGAGTTCAGGAGACCAGTCACTTTCACCCACCCCGTTCACAGTTATTTGGCATGCCTGAGGCCCCTCGCCAGGATGAGGAACAGCCCTACAGGCAGGGTAGGTGAAGTAGGTGCAGCGGTGGCCTATACTGGAGTCCACTGGCTCCAAGGTCAAGGGACAATTGGCTAATATATGCCTCGGGGAACAACACCTCCAACAGATAATGTTACGAGATGTACCCCTTGAACCTGGTTTTGAAACCCTCCTGGGACATTGGGTGATCTTGGGCCCCTTCTTTTGGGTATCCCTGAAAGATGAACTCAGGCTCCTTTGACTTCCCAGGGAACCCTCGACCATCTCTCTGCTCTGGGGATCTCCCTGGGCAACCCAACATTGAATTGGCCTCAGCGAGTTTATGAACTGGTGAATCACTCCTTTCTCCACCATCTGTGCTGGGGAACAAGTCTCATGCTGCAGCCATTTTTGCACCAAGTCCAGGAAGTCAAAAATCTGGGGCTGTCACTGTGATAGTCCCAGGTGTGCACCCATCATGCTCTGACTGCCAGAGTTATGCCTAGCAGAGCCAGAATCTCCCTTTGAGCTTGCCGTACTCTTTGGCATCCTGAAGAATCAAGTCATAATAGGCCTTCTGTGGTTCTCCAGTGAAATATGGTGACAGAACCTCTGCCCATTGTTCCGGAGGCAACTTCTCCAGGTCTGACACCCTCTCGAACAACAACAGGAATGCCTCTACGTCATCACCCGGAGTCATCTTTTCCAATGCCCCTCTTACCGTTTTCCTCAACTGGGTCACCTTGGTTTGGGGATGGTGTGGTTTCCTTATCACAGACAGACGCTGCCAAGAGTTTCATCTGCTGCTGGTGCCGTTGTTGCTGAAACTGTGACAATGACCCCAAACATTCTTCAAGAGTATGTAATTGCAATAATTTCTGGAAGAAATAATTCATTTTCTGGAAAAATTTCAAGGGTGCCAACACCTTTGCTATAACTGTATGTAATATATATATATATATATATATATATATATATATATATATATATATATATATATATATACACACAGTTATGGTCGAAAGTGTTGATACCCTTGAAAATATTCCAGAAAATGCAATATTTCTCCCAAAAATTATTGCAATTATACATGCTTTGTTCTACACATTTTTATTTACTGTTTGTGCACTGGAACTACAGAAAAAAAGGCAAAACCCCCCAAAATAGGCCAGACAAAATTGTTGGCACCTTTCCAATATTATTATAATATTGGCAAATACCTTTGTTTCAAGCATGTGATACTCGTTCAAACTCACCTGTGGCAAGTAATAGGAGTGGGCAATATGAAAATCACAACTGAAACCAGATTAAAAGTGGCAAAGTTGACTCAAACTCTGCATTGTGTGCCTGTGTGTGCCACACGAAGCATGGAGAACAGAAAGAGGAGAAGAGAACTGTTTAAGGACTTGAGAACCAGAATTTTTTAAAAATATCAACAATCTGAAGATAAAAAGTTTATTTCCTTGATGTTCTTTTGTTCACGGTGAGCAACATAATCAAGAAGTTTACAACCAACACTATTGTGGCTAATCTCCCTGGACGTCGATGGCAAAGAAAAATTCATGAAACATTGCAACACAGGATAGTCAGGATGGTGGATAAGCAGCCCCATTCAAGTTCCAAATAAATTCAAACTGTCCTGCAGGCTCAGGGTGCATCAGAGTCAGTGCGAACTATCCATCGACATTTGAATGGAATGAAAAGCTATGGCAGGATACCCAGGAGGACCCCATTGCTGACACAGAGATATAAAAAAGCTAGACTGCAGTTTGCCAAGACATACATGAGTAAGTAAAAAAAACTTCTAGGAATGAATCTTGTGCAGAGATGAGACAAAGATAGAGATTTTTGGTAAAGCATATCATTCTACTGTTTATTAAAAACAGAATGAGGCCTACAAAGAAAAGAACACAATACCTATAATCAAATATGGTGGAGGTTTAACTATGTTTTAGGGTTGTTTTGGGTGTCATGATTTTGGGTGCCATGACTTCCTAAGTCATGGGTCTTCCAGCAGGACAATGACCCCAAATACTTCAAAGAGCACCCAGAAATGGATGGAAACAGAAAGCTGGTGCATTCTGAAGTGGCCAGCAATGAGTCCAGATTTAAATCCCCTTGAACACCTGTGGAGAGATCTTAAAACTGCTATTAGGAGAAGGCACCGTTCAAATATGAGAAACCAGGACCTGTTTGCAAAAGAAGAGTGGTCCAAAATCCCAGTTGAGAGGTGTAAGAAGCTTGTTGATGGTTAAAGGAAGTGATTGATTGCAGCTATTTATTCCAAAGAGTCGGCAACCAACTAAAATATGAGGGTGCCAACAATTTTGTCTGGCCCATTTTGACCTGGGGGTTTTGTGTGAAATTATGTCTGATTTGCCTTTTTTTTCCACAGATTTTTTGTGTTGTTCCAATACGCACAAAGGAAATAAACATGTACATAACAAAACATGTAATTGCAATAATTTTTGGGAGAAATACTTAATTTTCAGGAACAATTTCAAGGGTGCCAATACTTTTGGCCATGACTGTATATGCAATATGTATACAAACACATATTCAGAAGATATATATATATATATATATATATATATATATCTAACACACAAACGTTACATATATACATACACACACTACACACGACTTGCACATTTGCACATTTTTTACACATTGAACATACATGCACATATATACTAACTCTTTTCTGGAGACAGATGGATTTCTTCATGTAAAGTGACTTCCTAGGAGCAAGGGATTTCAGGTCTGTTGCCAAAGAATGTGCTGTACATACAGGCCTGAGCTTGATGTACTGCTCTCAGCCCTGCTTGGTTCCAGCACTGACCTTTCCTCCCTCACTCCCTCCCGTCTCGACTGCTGACATTACAGCACAGGAGGGAGGCCAGAGCTGATATGGTAGGAGGAGCTCAGTGCTGTAATCCTCCAAAGTCTTGTTCTCCTCACAGCCACGGCCCCGCACACCTCCTTCATTAGTCTCTGCAGTTCCCCTGCTCGATTTCATTGACTGGGTGCTAGAGAAAGGAGCATTGCTTGGAGGTCTGGATCTGGTGTAGCTTCTGAGTAAAGTATGTAATCTAACACCCTGGCTCTGAGCAGGACCTGGAAGACTGGTCCAAGGTGCAAATGCCTCCCTGCCCCCCAGCTTAGCCTGCCCCTGCAATAGCATTAGTACAGGCCTGGACAATTTGACAGGTATCAACAGGGTTTCACAAAACAACAGGTTGTGGTATTGGTAAGAGGGCTGCAAACTCAGCTACAGGTTAAGTTCACACGATGTGTTTTTAATGTGTTTTTGCGGCAGTTTTCCCACCGCGGAAACCCTTCGAAAATGCTTGTTAATAGTTCTGCCAGGTATAGCAATGCGAATCCGGATGTGCTGTGCACATGATGAGGAAATTTCCGCTCCGGATTCGCATTGCGGTAAAAACCGCAGCATGACCATTGTTTAGGTGTTTCTGCCGCGAATTCGCGCCCATTGACTTGCATTGAATTGCAGCAAACCCGCAGGTATAATATCTATACCTGCAGATATGCTGTGCTTCAATGAAAGTCAATGGGTGCGAAATCATGCTGGAAATGCGCTGCGGGTGCTATCCGGATCGGGAGAGGAGGACTACATCTCCTCTTATCCAACCGCCGTTCTTGCTTAAAACAGAGAGAGCAGCGTGGATGGGAGGAGCAGTAGTGTGCTCTGCTCAGCCAGCGTGCTTGCTGTAATAAAAAGAAAAAAAAAGTAAAAATAAAAAAATAAGCCTCTATAATCACCTGTCCAGTTGCCCCCGGCGGCGATCCATTCCTCCCGGCGGCCAGCGGTATACTGCGGGGAGCTGAGCAGTCTCGTGAGAATCAGCTGATCGGTGACGTCAGCGATCAGCTGATGGTCACAAGACCGCTCAGCTGATCGGTGATTTTACACCCCTGTCGGTATAAAATGGTGTCTTCTACAGCAGTGACATCAGTGATGGCTGATGCCATTGCTGTAGAAGTGACCCGAATCGTTGTAGGACAATCGTTGGCGGTAGGTGGAATACGTCGGTGACTGCGGACAAGTGAGGGATATGGTTGTTTGTTATTTTACATTTTTTTTCAGAAGATCAATGGCTTTGCGGACAGAGGGTAATAAAAAAAATAGTAGAACCGTGTTTTTTATTTAATTAAAATACTTCTGGCTGTGTCTTTTATTGAAAAAGCGGCGACCATTTTACTACGTGGTTAGTAATGGAGGGCGTCTTAAAGACGCCCTCCATTACTAACCTGGGCTTCACGTCAGCCGCCAATATAAGGCTGATGTGAACCCTAACCCCATTACCCCACTCTCCACCACTACAGGGCAGTGAGAAGAGCGGAGGCTAAGCGCCAGATTTGGCGCATCTTATGGATGAGAAAGCCTCTTGAGAAAGCCAGGTCCTAACACCAGCGAAACGCGCATCGAGGCTTTTTGTAACCCTGTGTTCTATCCCTGCACCACCTTTTGCTGGTCTGGGGTCCCTCTCTATCCGGGTGAGTCTGGTGCCATATGATTTTTGGGACTTTTTGGGAGTATACAACCCACATGGGAGTGATTCCTAATTATTTCAACTATATGTCCCTCTCCCTGTCTTAATTTTAGCACCATGTCCTGACCCTTGGGGTGAACCTTCTGTTTAGACCTATTTATATGCAATATGAGGGATTATATGTCCGCTTGTCCTATCTATATGTCATTGTTACTAAAGTGATGTACTGTCTTTTAATATTTATACAATAACGTTTTTCTATGCCATTCTACTCAGCTGTTCTCCCAATTTCTACAAATTAAATGAATAGAAATTCTAATGAAGATTGGGTGAATGGGACTAGCTGACACCCAGCTCTTTTATTTGGTGATGACAAGGTGTCAATCAGATCTTTTCATGACCAAAACTAATTAAAGTAAAGTAAAGAATAAACACACAGACACAGAGCAAACATTTTGTTTGAAATACTATAAACACATTCTTTAATCATTTAAATTAACCAATATACTCACCCCAGTTCTGATGGTAATCCAAGGGTTTAAGCAATGTCCCACCAAATAACTTTATTTAGCTCCAAAAAGCATTCATTGATGTACAAAAATGCTTCAAAAACGCTTCAAAAACAACATCAAAAAATGCGTAAAAAATGCCCAGCGTTTTTCCTGCCAAGGAGATGCAGAAACGCTCAGGAAATTTCTGCTTCAAATCCTGATCGTGCGGACATACTCTCAAGCTTCCTATTATGTATCCACTTCAGGGCAGGTGCAGACGACTGTAGATTCTCTCATCTCAGAGAATCGGGTACAGTATGTGAATGACATGCTAATCAGTGTGTGATTATAGTGTAGTCCAATTATCCATCTTCTCCATTATATCAGTCCATGGATATGGTTTCCACAGACTCATATACTTGCATGGCCAAGTGCGATCCTAATATCGGATCAAACTCTGGCATGCAGCGATTTTTGAAAATAATTAAATAGAAATTGGACATGTGCACCGCATAACATTGGTCCAGGTGTGCTCCGATGTTTTGTCGGACCGAAAATACGCTCATCTGCACCTTCCCCTAGCAATATAGGTTTAGTATAGAAGTAATCTTACCCCTTTAATTAAATATATATGTAATTAAACGAAAAAATGAAATAATAAAAAAATGTCAAGTTTCTATGGCATACTTTGTTTTGAAATAACTGAAAGTATGTACATGAGAATGTGGTCATGTTTTCTTTGGAGCATCTTTTAAAAACTTTGTATGCAATGCCAACAAATGATACATTTAGAATTAAGCATGTTATTATTAATATATTTATAAAAATGATACTGCCAAATTCTAAAGTCATCTTTTTCTAAAGTTAAAGGGATCGTCAAAAAAGACTGTTTCTTCGGGTTCAGATAAAAAGTGTCTGCTGCTACAAATCAGATGCCAACAATAATGAGGTTGGCAGCAGTATGGACTAATGATTGGTGCTCTAGTAGGTGACTATGTGTTGTTGTTTTTTTTGGCTAGCAACACAATGGGCCCAAACAGGAGGAGATGAAGCGTTGTGTCACCTAGATGACAGCCAGTCGAGAGCATCAGAAACAAGGATGTTAATAGTACAGAGTAGGGAATAAGGAAATCACGTAAAGCCAAATGAAACAATAATAAAGGTTAAAGCAAATTAGGAATGATACAATTACACTGTAGTTAGGAATCTGGCTTATCCATAATCTAGTTTACATGAGATATCATCTGTGTATAGTTGTATATACAGTGGCTTGCAAAAGTATTCACCCCCATTAACATTTTTCGTGTTTTGCTACCTCACAACATGGAGTTTCACTGTTTTTTAAGCTCTTGTATCAGTATATGTAAAGAACATACCTTCACCTGTGAACATTTGGTTTTCTTTTTATTGTGAAGCAAACAACAAATAGGACAAAATAACCAAAATCTTCTGTGTGCATAACTATTCACCCCCTAAAGTCCATACTTTGTTGAGCACCCTTTTGCGGCAATTACAGCTGCAAGTCGCTTTGGATAAGTTTCTATGAGCTTTCCACATCTTGCCACTGGGATTTTTGCCCATTCCTTAAGGCAAAACTGTTCCAGCTCCTTCAAGTTAGATGGTTTCCTCTGGTGAACAGCAATCTTCAAGTCTGAACACAGATTCTCAATTGGATTAAGGTCTGGGCTTTGACTAGTCCACGCCAAAACATTTACATGTTTCCCCTTAAACCACTCGAGTATTACTTTAGCAGTATGCTTTGGGTCATTATCTTGTTGGAAGGTGAACCTCCATCCCTGCCTCAAATCACTGACAGACTGAGACAGGTTTTGCTCAAGAATATCCCAGTATTTCACATCATTCATCTTCCCCTCGTCTCAGACCATTTTCCCTGTCCCTGCTGCCGAAAAACATCCACACAGCATGATGCTGCCACCACCATGTTTCACTGTGGGGATGGTGTTCTTGGGGTGATAAGCTGTGCTGGCATGTGCCTGACATAGTGTTTAACTTGGTGGCCAAAAATTTCAATTTTGGTCTTATCTGACCACAGCACATGACAGACCATGTGACACTTAGATTGCAAATAAGTGGACTTCCTTTCACTAAGCATGTGACATATGAAGGTAATTGCTTTCACCAGAATTTTTTAGCTGGTTCATAGCAAAAGGGGTGAATACATATGCACACGCCATTTTTTAGTTATTTTGATCCCATAAATTTAATTTATGCCTATATTTTTCTCACTTCACCAACTTAGACTATTTAGTGCTGATGCATCACACATAAATCAGATTACAAAAATATTTAAACGCAAGTTGTAATATAACAAAATAGGTAAAAAGTCAAGGAGGGTGCATACTTTCGCAAGCCACTGTGCTTGTATATTTGGGTATCCAAAATATACCCAAATATATCCAATTTGGGCATTGGGTATATATATTTTTTCTATGTCATCATTTTGCCTTCATTGTACCAGCGACATTTTTGACAAAGACCCAGGAGGGTCGAAACAAACTATTGATTGTTGCAAGAAACTAAATCTGTACAACACTAGCATAACTGTGTTGCATGTTCACATTAAAATATCTTTTCACGACTTTTACAATCTACAAGGAGTTTGCAATCACCTAAAACAGGGCAGGAAAAAACAGGCCAAGGACATCCCGGATGGCTTTCAAACTATGTTTCCATTAAAAGCACCACGTTTCAGAGCAAAACATGCCAGGCTGCAAACACGCAGTCAGACTCTTGATTCATTCCGGCAGCATGAATCTAATTGTAGATTTTCTTTAATGTCAGTTTATTTTCCATAACTCTAATAAGCCACAAGATGGCAATGCAACACAACTAATAAAACCAAGGTTGTGCTAGTGGCAAATTTATTTGAATACAAATTTACTTGAATACCATCTGTAAAAATGACACTAGTCTGACCTAAATACCCTACATATTGATGTTTGAGTCACCGTTTGTGTCTTTATATATTGCTTTAAATAATTATATTTTCTATACATGTTCTTGATTATTAATAAATGTAACAGGTGAGAAAAGGGATCAGGATAAAAAGAGGACGCAGTGCTGTTACTAGTGAAAGGACTGTGAAAGATGTTTAGTACTTTTACATTTTACAGGCTTAAAATTTCTGTTATAATTGAGCAAACCAAAAGATTTGCAGAACCCTGGTCTCCATTGCTGCTGGACCGAGCCCTGTGAACCTCCAATTAGCTGCCGACGTCTCCAGCATAGTGGGCCAGGCCAGACAGTGTTCATGAAATCTAAAAAGGTTGGCACAGCATTGAATAGTTTATCTCTGATAGGATACAGTATTATTACTAAAAATGGGAGTCTTTATGTCAAGGTCCTATTAATTAATATTAAAGAGTAAGATATTAAAATTAAGCTCCACTTTAAAGCCACTCACATTTTTAGCTATAACCCAGGGGCGGACATACCATTGGTGCAACCTGTGGGGCCGTACAAGGATCTAAGAGGTAAAGGGGCTCATTATCATCCCCAAAACAGGTGGAATTGTGCTTTACAATGAGCTATTGGACTGCAAAGGGGCCCTTTTCTGTGTCTGCCAGTGCTATAACCTAACATACATCTATTTGCAGGAGCAAATATAATATTTTAATTAACATTTTAATGGTAAAAATGTAATTTTATTTGCTGCAAATATGTTAGTTACTCAAAGGTTAATAGGTAAAACTGGACCCCACAATTTATTGCACAATTTCTCCAGAACGCAGTGATGTCCCATATGTCACCGGAAACTACTGTTTGGCCACATGTTTGTGGGCGACATTTGCAAGCTCCTAAGGTGTAAGAACAGCAGGAAAAAACAAAAGTGACCATATTTTAGAAATTGCACCTCTCAATCAATTCATCTACGGTTGCAGTGAGTATTTTATAACATCCACACCATGCTTTATTCTGATGAATTGCAAATATGCCAGTGTAGTGCCAATAAATTGTACCCCCATACAGTGTAGTACCCCCATGTATTATAGCACCCCCATACTTTATGCCCAGCTGGGATCAGAACTAGGGGCATTTGGATTTGGGAGCGCAGATTTCACTAGATTTTATTTGAGAGACTGGGAGCCATGTCGCTTTTCCAGAGTCTTTGTCTTACCAGTAACATGGGAACCACTATATTTCTAGTGACAGTTGACGGACCTGAGTGGGGGCTGGTTTTGTATAGGATAAGTTAGAGGTTTTACTGGTAAAAATTTGTTTTACCTCTCCATGGTATGATTGGTATTCAAGGTTTGTAGTTATAGAATCCCTTGTGCTGTTAGTATATTCTCATTGCAATAAGATTATATGCGACTGGTTTTTAAACATAAATTTGGTACTTCATGATGAGATTTTCTCATTTGTTTACATATTGCCTTGTTCTCTCAGTGGTTATTCTTTAAGTACTCATGTACTGCATTGCCTGAGACCTGTTAGTATCTCACTGACTCAGAATGTGAGACCCTGCTTATAGCAGGATCTTACAGGCGTCGGTACCCTGGGGTCATCAGATGACCTCAGGGTACCATGGCAACGATTGGCACAATTACGATAGCGGGTGGTTATCCTGCCAAAGGGGGTCTTTTAACCCGCTTTTAACCACTTAGATACCGCTGCCGCGATTGACAGCAGTATTTAAGGAGTTAAACGGTCCCGATTGGTTTCCAAACTGACTGAGACAGGTACCGCAGGGTGTCACCCACAGGAATTTCGGCCACGGGACGGCGCTGTTTACTTATTCCTGATCGCCATTTTAAAACGGCAATGAGGGAATAAGGCCACTTAACGACTGCTATTTTAATGCACATCGGCAGTCGATAAGGGGTTCAGTTTTTAAACTTTTATTGACAAATACATTAAGTTTATGCAAAGACTCAATATTTACAGGATTGTCCTTTATTCTACTTCTGCAATTCACCCTGACATGCTGGATATCAGCTTTGGAGCTTAATGCTGACTGATATCAACCTATTCTTACCTCATCAGTGCTTGGAGGTTATCACAATTTCTGTGTTTTTGTTTGTCCATCCACTTTTTGAGGTTTGAAAACAGGTTCTCAATGGGCTTGGAATCTGGGAAGTTTCCGGGCCATGGACCATCACTCACTTGGATGTAAAACAACTGCAGTCTTGAATGGTCTCAGGATGATTTACTGTTAGCAAAATATACAACTCAGAACTCAGATTTTCTTCTCAGGACAATCATTCTTTCAGATATCCTAAACAGTTTGAAGGGAGCTTCACCAGAAAAAGTAACTTTGCAAGAAGTACAAGAATTGGACTGCAGAGAACTGGAGTAAGACTGCAGAGAAAACGTTTTTTTTCTGATGAAGCCCCCTTCAGACTGGGACGTATGGAAGAATTGTTGTCCAGAGAAGAAAAGATGAGTGCTACCATGAGTACAGTGTCCGTTTTAGGACATGATCAGATATGAAAATCAAACATCAGAATGATGTCAGTTTGAAGCTAAATACCCATTCTAACAAGTGATTCTGACAAGTTATCCTGACAAGTGATTGTGACAAGTGATCCTGACAAGTGATTTTGACAAGTGATTTTGACAAGTGATTCTGACAAGTGATTTTGACAAGTGATCCTGACAAGTGATTCTGACAAGTGATCCTGACAAGTGACTTTGAAAAGTGACTTTTAAAACTATAATAATAATTAAAAAAAAAAGACACTCTTCACTGATGGGACTTGAACCCAAAATTCTGCGTCTAGAAGCCAGTGCACTAACTACTAAGGTATAAACCCAGTTGAAGAAGTCTAGGAGTTCTATTTGGTTATGATTTTCAGTGCATACCTGTCTGAAACTCATTGGGACTTATGCGCAGACTGCAAGCAAGCCAAATTCAAATGATGTTTGATTTTGATGTGTGAGTCTGATGTGTGACTTTCTTCAAACATCAGAATCAGAATCACAATGACTTTTAGTCAACCTGAGTATTTTCCTTGTTGATCTCATAAGACAAGAAAAGCTAACAGCAGCTACCATTTGGGTGGATAGCTCAATGGTAAGACATCAGCCTCTAAAACTACAGTGGCAGGGTTCAAATCCCTATAGGAATGTTATTTTTTTTTTATAATTATGCCTATTTAGCACACAAACTACATGGGTGTTTTACTTTTAATATCTGACATTCTGATTGTCATCCTGACGTGTTAAGAGTTTCAGACACGCTGTCTATTTGCATGGTAAATTACATAGCCAAAGTAAATTGGGAGGCACTAATTTACTACATATCTATTTCCAAGTGAGTGTACATGCATAATTTCTTAAAGGGGTCTAATGATAAAATCTCTTTATTGTAAAAAAAAATTTCCATCCACCCAAGAACTGGCTGCAAACTTCCAATTTACTTTTGCTATGTAATTATTATTATATATCACTGCCTAAATAATCAAATAATGAACCTACAGTTTAATGGTAAGGTATCTGTGTCACATAGTTTCGGTTTGAAAGGATAATGTAGGATATGCAATTTACTACAGTCATTTGGAAATAGATATGTAGTAAATTAGTGCCTCCCAATTTACTTTGGCTATGTAATTTACCATGCAAATAGACAGCGTGTCTGAAACTCTTAATACATCAGGATGACAATCAAAATGTCAGATATTAAAAGTAAAACAACCCTGTAGCTTTTGGCATAATTAAAAAAAATTGGGATTTGAACTTTGCCACTGTAGCTTCAAAGGCTGATGCCTTACCATTGAGCTACCAAGTCAAGTTATAGCAACTGGCAACTTTTCTTGTCTTATGAGATCAACCATGAAAATACTCAGGATGACTAAAAGTCATTGTGATTCTGATGTTTGAAGAAAGTCACACATCAGACTCACACATCAAAATCAAATATCATTTGAATTTGGCTTGCTTGCAGTCTGTGCATAAGTCCCAATGAGTTTCAGATAGGTTTGCACTCATATAACCTAGGTTTCTTCAACGGAGTTTATAGCTCAGTGGTTAGTACACTGGCTTTTTGACACAGAGTTTTGGGTTCAAGTCCCATCAGCGAACAGTGACTTTTTTAATCTTATTAAAGTTGTAAAAGTCACTTGTGGGGATCACTTGTCAGAGTATTTAGCCTCAAACTGACATCATTCTGATGTTTGATTTTGATATCTGATTATGTCCTAAAATGGACACTGTAAATGAGTCCTATGTCATGACAATAGTAAACCATCCCAAGATCATTCATGTGTTGGGTTGCTTTTGATCCAAGGGACTGAGTTTTTCCTAAGAACACTGCCATGAGTAAAGAATGGTTTTTGAACATCCTCCAAGAGCAACTTCTCCCAGGGGCAATTTGTTGATGAACAATGCTTATTGCAGCATGAATGAGCACCATGTCTCAACGTAAAAGTAATAACATAAGTACCTTTGTAATCAAAAACATGCTGGTGGACATGGTAGTTACAAGTAATCAACTATGTCTGAGGTTTACAGATTTTTTCTTTTTTAAAAATTAAGAAATGGCACTATATGGGCAATGGCATTTACATAACTTTGGCCCCGATTCATTAAGTCTTGCATTATGAATGCGTTTCTGGCATAATTTACATCATTTTTATGGTGTAAATCATAATGAATTTGTTGGGTGGGTTTCGCCACACTCTGACTCAATTCTGCTCACATTGACAGGGCTGGCTGGAGCTTGAATAACAAGGCCAAAAGTTTTTTAATTTCTTCACAATTTTGAGTTTCACAAAAAAAAATTACATTTCCAGGAGTTTTATGCCAGAATTCTGGTAAAAGCACCTTGATGAATTGAGGCCCCAAAAGTGCACTTTCAGGTAAACTTCAGAATAAGCTGTCCTGTGTATAAATGAGGAATAACTCTATTTCTGGCCTTAATATGACTTATATCCTGGATTTTCTACAGGTTTCCCTCTGCATTTTCTCCCTCCAGCTTCTCTACCCTACCTCCTATATAGGCTTTTGTTAGCACTGCAATCAGGTGCGATGACAGATTTAAGCAGGATTGTCGAGGGAGATAAGGATTTGGCATGCCCAATATGGAATTGATGATCCTTTTGTTCTCCCTAAGATAAGTCACCAACAGAGTTTTCTGGAAGCATCTCTCTCATAGACAACATAGGAGCAACTGCTTTTGTGTATAAGAGAGATGGTTAAGATAGCTACCAGCCGAACCAATATCAGAATCATCGTTCGGCCAACAGCCATCCAAGGTGTATGGAGGGCTTAAAGGAAATCTGGCAGCAAGATTTCACTCCCAAACTATTTGTGTGTACATGTAGCCATTTCACAGAAAATTCCAACAATACCTTTAAATGGTCCATCTGTTCTTTAGTTACTGAGAAATCAACATTTGTATTGATATAAAAAATGATTCTGTAGATCTGACGCCTCTGTCACTCCAGCTCTGTTCCGCAACCAGCACCGCCTCCTCCTGCTAGATTGATGGCCTCTATGCTGTGTGACTTCAGGTAAAGGAGCCATCAGTATAGAAGGAGGAGGCAGCACTATGCGGGGAATAGGGCTGAAGTGACTGAGGCTTCAGATCTACCAAAGCTTTTCAGCCTCATTTGCCTATCAACTCAAACATTGATTTCTCAGTAATGCAGGAATGTACTGGCCATGTAAAGGTATTGCTGGACTTGCTTTGAAAAAGTTACATGCACATATAAACAGTTTTGGGGGTGAAATTCTGCTGATAGATTCCCTTTAAGTGTGTATGTAAGCTCTATACTCAATGAGATTTGCTCCCCCGAGGAAGATTATAAGAAATTCATATTAGGGTGATATCGGACTCTTGTATTGGTTCCTTGGTAAAATATACCACTTTGGCAGAGATAGAATAGTTCTTTGTGCTTTATATGTTATTTGATTCATGACACTACAGACATTAATTGGGAGAAAATGTGCATATATTTACACTGATATGACTCTGTTTCGAGAATATTTTGTGATTTATGTATTTACATCAGGTTTGTTTCTTAGTGATTCACTGGGGCTGTGCACTAATCATTGAGGTTTATTAGAATAGACCTGTGTTTTTCTGCTTTCCATTGAAAAATGCAATTAATAAAGATTAATTAAATAGATGCCCAAATAACTCTTATTATTTATGTTTATAGATCTATTGATTGTAACTAAACAGAAAAGGAATGTCATTGGGATCATAGCCACCAACTGAATAAAGCAATATACACTGCTCAAAAAAATAAAGGGAACACTTCAACAACACAATGTAACTCCAAGTCAATAACACTTCTGTGAAATCTAACTGTCCAGTTATGAAGCAACACTGATTGTGAATCAATTTATCCTGCTGTTATGCAATTGGAACAGACAACTGGTAGACATGATCGGCAGTGAGCAAGATACCCCCTATAAAGGAGTGGTTCTGCAGGTGGTGACCACAGACCATTTCTCTGTTCTCATACTTTTTGTCTGTTGTTTTGGTCACTTTTTCATTTTGCCCTTGCTCTCACCCCTAGAGGTACAGTAGCATAAGGTGGTGCCTACAGTACAACCAACAGAAGTTGCTCAGGTAGTGAGTGCAGCTCATCCAGGATAGCACATCAGTGCGAGCTGTGGCAAGAAGGGTAGCTGTGTCTGTCAGCACAGTTTCCAGAGCATGGAGCAGATACCAGAAGATGTGGAGGGAGCCATAGGAGGGCAACAACCCAGCAGCAGGACCGTTGCCTCCTCCTTTGTGCTAGGAGGAACAGGAGGAGCACTGCCAGAGCCCTGCAAAATGACCTGCAGCAGGCCACAAATGTGCATGTGTCTGCACAAACGGTTAGAAACCGACTCCATGAGGGTGATATGAGGGCCCAACGTCCATAGATGGGGGTTGTTCACAGCTCAACACCGTACAGGACGCTTGGCATTTGCCACTGAACACCAGGATTGGCAAAGTCACCACTGGCGCCCTGTGCTCTTCACAGATGAAAGCAGGGTCACACTGAGCACATGTGACAGACGGCGCAGAGTCTGGAGATGCCGTGGAGAGCAATCTGCTGCCTGTAACATCCCTCAGCATGACCAGTTTGGCAGTGGGTCAGTAATGGTGTGGGGTGGAATTTCTTTGGAGGGCCGCACAGCCGTCCATGTGCTCACCAGAGGTAACCTGACTGCCATTTGGTACCGAGGTGAGATCCTCAGACCCCTTGTGAGACCAAATGCTGGTGCGGTTGGCCCTGGGTTCCTCCTAATGCAGGACAATGTCAGACCTCATGTGGCTGGAGTGTGTCAGCAGTTCCTGCAAGATGAAGGCATTGAAGCTATGGACTGGCCCGCCCATTCCCCAGTCCTGAATCCGATTGAGTACATCTGGGACATCATGTCTCGCTCCATCCACCAATGTCACATTGCACCACAGACTGTCCAGGAGTTAGCGGATGCTTTAGTCCAGGTCTGGGAGGAGATCCCACAGGAGACCATCCGCAACCTCATCAGGAGTATGCCCAGGCATTGTAGGGAGGTCATACAGGCACGTGGAGGCCACACACAATAATGAGCCTCATTTTGACTTGTTTTAAGGACATTACATCAAGGTTGGATCAGCCTGTAGTGTGTTTTTCACTTTAATTTTGGGGGTGACTCCAAATCCAGGCCTCCATTGGTTAATAAATTTGATTTCCATTGATCTAGGATGTGTTATTTGAGTGTTCCCTTTATTTTTTTGAGCAGTGTAATATTTCTAACTATAAATAAATACACAACATACACATTTAAAGGGGTTGTTTCATTTCAGTAAATGAATGTCCCCAGCTGCAGGTTATTATAACGAAACAAACCATGTTCTACTTACCTTTGCCTGGTCCACTTGCTCCCGGTGTCCGGCATTGGCAGCAGTACTGAGAGTCTCCACCGGTGGAAATGGAGAAGGTAAGTACAGCATGGCTGTTTCGTTATAATAACCTGTACCTGGGGACAGGGCAGGCATCACCACCTGGCGCACCCTGGCAACTGCTGGGGCCCTGAGCAAGCGTGGGGGTGCCCACTTGTCTTCGGGGAAACTGGCACACTATGAGGCCCGTGAATCCGGGTGGTCCAGTGCCAGCACAAGTATGCCCCCCCGCTTGCTCAGGCCCCAGAACTTGCAATACTTACCTCTCCCTGTTCCTCCGCAGCTGGGGACATTCATTTACTGAAAGGGAACAGTCCGTTTAAGGCTTAGCAATATAAATGAACTGCAATACATGAATAAGTTAATAATCACAAAATCAAGGCTTAGCCCTAAAGACTAAAGCCTGCTAGATGGAATTTAACCCCTTAATGACATCTGACGTACTAATACGCGTCTGTGCCCTGTGACTTAAGAGCCAGACCCGTATTAGTACATCATGGCGATCGCGCGCGCACACAGGCTGTGCGGGCGCGATCGCTGCCGGATGTCAGCTGATTGTCACAGCTGACACCAGGTACTATGTGCAGGGAGCGGTCCTGCACCGCTCCCAGCACATTAACCCCCGCGATGCTGCGATCGAAGTCGATCGAAGTCGATCGCGGCATTGCGGGGGCAAGGGGAGGTGATCGGCGATACTCACCTCCTCTTCCGGCTTCCAGCGCAGTCTGCAAAGGCTTCCCGGGTGTTAACATGACGACCCGATGTCGTCATGACAACATCCGGGTCACCAGAGAGCAGGAAGATTGCTTGGGCATGCGCAGTGCATCTCCAAGCAATCTTCACACTGTGCACTTCTGACAGCCTTCATGGCATAGGGATGGTGCTTCATTCCTGTGCCATGCAGGCGATCAGAAAAAAAAAAGTGAAAGTCCCAGAGTGGGACAAAGTAATAAAGTGTATAAACTGTGTGAAAGTGGAAAAAAAAAGAAAAAAAAATGTGCAAATATATTATAAAAAAATAAAAAAAATAATACACCAAAAATAAAAATATAATGTACCCATCAATAAATATTATTATAAAAAAAAAAAAAACAATAAAAGTACACATATTTGGTATCGCCGCGTCCGGAACAACCTGACCTATAAAACTGTCCCACTAGTTAACCCCTTCAGTGAACATGGTAAAAAAAAAAAAAAAAAACGAAGCAAAAAACAATGCTTTATCACCATACCGCCAAACAAAAAGTGGAATAACACGTGATCAAAAAGACGCATATAAATAAAAATGATACCGCTGAAAACGTCATCTCGTCCCGCAAAAAACAAGCCACCATACAGCTCCATTAGCCGAAAAATAAAAAAGTTATAGCTCTCAGAATAAAGCGATGCTAAAAAATATTTTTTTCTATAAAATAGCTTTTATTGTGTATAAGCGCCAAAACATAGAAAAATGATACAAATGTGGTACCGCTGTAAACGTACTGACCCGAAGAATAAAGCTACCTCATCAATTTTACCACACGCGGAACAGAATAAAAAAAAAAAAAAAAACAATTCCTGAATTGTTGGTTTTTGTTTATTCTGCCTCCCAAAAATCGGAATAGAAAGCGATCAAAAAATGTCACGTGCCTGAAAATGGCACCAATAATAACGTCAAGTCATCCCGCAAAAAATGAGCCATCACATGACTGTCTGCCAAAACCTGGAAAAATTATAGCTCTCAAAATATGGCGATGCAAAAACTAGATTTTACAAAAAATGCGTCTTTTAGTGTGTGACAGCTGTCAGTCATAAAAACCCCATATGATTCTGGTATTGCTGTAATCACACCGACCCGAAGAATAAAGTCGTCTAATCACTTATACCGCACAAGGAACGGCGTCAAAAATAAACTCTTGGGTTAGGATTGGGCTAGGGTTAGGGCTGGGTTTGGGGCTAGGGTTGTGCTGGGGCTAGGGTTGTGCTGGGGCTAGGGTTGTGCTGGGGCTAGGGTTGTGCTGGGGCTAGGGTTGTGCTAGGGCTAGGGTTGTGCTAGGGCTAGGGTTATGCTAGGGCTAGGGTTGTGCTAGGGTTAGGGCTGGGGTTGGGATTTTTTTCAAAAGTAAGAAAAAAAGATGACGATATGGCGACTAGTGTTGAGAGCAAGTGCTCGCTACTTGAGATTGCATCGGGTGCTCTGGTATGCATTGAGTATCGTGGGTATTTGAGTGACATGCTCGAGTCTCTGCCCCATATGCTTTGCGGCCAAAAAACTTTGCGGGGATTGCCTGCCATGCACGAGCGATCCCCGCATGTGTTTTTTTGGGTGTCTAATAACCGTGAAACATGCGGAGCAGGGACTCGAGCATGTCACTCGAGCACACACTGTACATGGTGCATACCTGAGTACCCGATGCAAACTCAAGTAGCGAGCACTTGCGCTCAAGAATAATGACAACTTATTCAATATGATGACCTAATGTAAACAAATTCTGTGCCGTACCTCTGGGTTCAAAATGTTCACTATACACCTTAATAAAATCCTTGAGGGGTATAGTTTCCAAAATGGGGACACTTGTGGGGGAGCTCCACTGTTTAGGCACATCACGGGCTCTCCAAACGCGACATGGTGTCCGCTAACAAATTGAATGGAAAATCGGCTCAAATTGTTAGCAGACGCCATGTTGAGTTTGGAGAGTCCCTGTGTGCCCAAACATTGGAGCTCCCCCACAAGTGACCCCATTTTGGAAACTAGACCCCCCAAGGCACCTATCTAGATGCATAGTGAGCACTTGGAACCTCAGGTGTTTCACAAATTGATTCATAAAAATGAAAAAGTGTTTTTTTTTTCACTTTTTCATTTTTACGAATCAATTTGTGAAGCACCTGGGGGTTCCAAGTGCTCACTATGCATCTAGAAAGGTGCCTTGGGGGGTCTAGTTTCCAAAATGGGGTAACTTGTGGGGGAGCTCCAAAGTTTGGGCACAGAGGGGCTCTCCAAACGCAATGTGGTGTCCGCTAACAATTTGAGCCGATTTTCCATTCAATTTGTTAGCGGATACCATGTTGCATTTAGAGAGTCCCTGTGTGCCCAAACATTGGAGCTCCCCCACAAGTGACCCCATTTTGGAAACTAGACCCCCCAAGGCACCTATCTAGATGCATAGTGAGCACTTGGAACCCCTAGGTGCTTCACAAATTGATTCGTAAAAATGAAAAAGTGTTTTTTTTTTCACTTTTTCATTTTTACGAATCAATTTGTGAAGCACCTGGGGGTTCCAAGTGCTCACTATGTATCTTGATAGGTGCCTTGGGGGGTCTAGTTTCCAAAATGGGGTCACTTGAGGGGGAGCTCCAAAGTTTGGGCACAGAAGGGCTCTCCAAACGCAATGTGGTGTCCGCTAATAATTTGAGCCGATTTTCCATTCAATTTGTTAGCGGATACCATGTTGTATTTAGAGAGTCCCTGTGTGTCCAAACATTGGAGCTCCCCCACAAGTGACCCCATTTTGGAAACTAGACCCCCCAAGGCACCTATCTAGATGCATAGTGAGCACTTGGAACCCCTAGGTGCTTCACAAATTGATTCGTAAAAATGAAAAAGTGAAAAAAAAACACTTTTTCATTTTTACGAATCAATTTGTGAAGCACCTGGGTGTTCCAAGTGCTCACTATTAGAGATGAGCGTTGTTCTACTCGAACTGTTCGCCAATCTCAAATTCGAGCTGTTTTGGGCGGTGTTCGAGCCGGTCGGCGAACACGAACAATTTGAGAAAAATTCGGCTGTTCGAGGTTATGTTCGATAACTGTTCGTGCACCAAAATCATAACTGGATTTTTTCTCAGTAATGATGAAAATTAATGTTAATACGCAGTTTGAGTGTACAGCGGGGCGGGGGGAGGGGCAGGGGATGGATCTCTGCAGGAACAATGAAGATCTCCATTTTTTTTTCTCTTTCCCGCATTTGCAGTGGGGAGGTGCAATCTGTCAGCCTATCAGCAGCGCACACACGGAGCGAAGTGCTTTTTTTCACACAAGCAAGGGCATGTGTGATTGGCAGTGTATGTCACATGTCCTTGCCCTATAAGACCAAGCCATTTTCCCCGTCGCCACCATTTTCTCACTGCTGCAGCTGCGTGTTAGACGGCACCGCTGTTGCTGTGTGCGCTATACCTTGTTAATTTCAAGCCAATTTTCGCACAAATATACAGATAGCTTGGGAGTAGGGAATAGTTGTGATTGCAGTCCTTTTAAGGACTAGGTTACAGCATTTCCTACGACTTTTATCAAGCAGGTCTGTGCTCTTAAATAGATAGATTGTGGGAGTAAAGACTAATTGTAATTGGAGTCCTTTTCAGGACTAGGTTACATCAGTTCCTATCAGTTTTTGCCAGGCAGGTCTGTGCCAGTGCTGTGCAAGTTTTTTTCACAGCATTTGGCTGAATCTAGCAAAGCTAATCCTTTTTGGCCTATTGCAGAGTGTGTTAGTCAGTGGAGTAGCCTATCTGTGTTGCAAGATATACCACCTGTGTATAGAATACCAATTTTTTTACTGCACCTAGTGAAGTAAAATCTTTTGGGCATAGCATCATTCTATTAGTCCATCTATACTGACCTCCATCAGGTTGCAAACTGAATATAATTTTTTTCTGCATCTAGCTCTGAAAAAATATTTGGGCTTCTAGCAGTGTGTGGGACTTGGTCTATTAGTCCATCTATACTGACCTCCATCAGGTTGCAAATTAAAAATAATTTTTTTCTTCATTTAGCTCTGAAAAAATATTTGGGCTTCTAGCAGTGTGTGGGACTTGTTCTATTAGTCCTTCTATACTGACCTCCAGCAGGTTGCAAATTGAATATAATTTTTTTCTGCATCTAGCTCTGAAAAAATATTTGGGCTTCTAGCGGTGTGTGGGACTTGGTCTATTAGTCCATCTATACTGACCTCCATCAGGTTGCAAATTAAAAATAATTTTTTTCTGCATCTAGCTCTGAAAAAATATTTGGGCTTCTAGCAGTGTGTGGGACTTGGTCTATTAGTCCATCTATACTGACCTCCATCAGGTTGCAAATTAAAAATAATTTTTTTCTTCATTTATCTTTGAAAAAATATTTGGGCTTCTAGCAGCGTGTGGGACTTGTTCTATTAGTCCATCTATACTGACCTCCATCAGGTTGCAAATTAAAAATAATTTTTTTCTGCATCTAGCTCTGAAAAAATATTTGGGCTTCTAGCAGTGTGTGGGACTTGGTCTATTAGTCCATCTATACTGAACTCCATCAGGTTGCAAATTAAAAAAATTTTTTTCTTCATTTAGCTCTGAAAAAATATTTGGGCTTCTAGCAGTGTGTGGGACTTGTTCAATTAGTCCTTCTATACTGACCTCCAGCAGGTTGCAAATTGAATATAATTTTTTTCTGCATCTAGCTCTGAAAAAATATTTGGGCTTCTAGCGGTGTGTGGGACTTGGTCTATTAGTCCATCTATACTGACCTCCATCAGGTTGCAAATTAAAAATAATTTTTTTCTGCATCTAGCTCTGAAAAAATATTTGGGCTTCTAGCAGTGTGTGGGACTTGGTCTATTAGTCCATCTATACTGACCTCCATCAGGTTGCAAATTAAAAATAATTTTTTTCTTCATTTATCTCTGAAAAAATATTTGGGCTTCTAGCATCGTGTGGGACTTGTTCTATTAGTCCATCTATACTGACCTCCATCAGGTTGCAAATTAAAAATAATTTTTTTCTGCATCTAGCTCTGAAAAAATATTTGGGCTTCTAGCAGTGTGTGGGACTTGGTCTATTAGTCCATCTATACTGACCTCCATCAGGTTGCAAATTAAAAATAATTTTTTTCTTCATTTAGCTCTGAAAAAATATTTGGGCTTCTAGCAGTGTGTGGGACTTGTTCTATTAGTCCTTCTATACTGACCTCCAGCAGGTTGCAAATTGAATATAATTTTTTTCTGCATCTAGCTCTGAAAAAATATTTGGGCTTCTAGCGGTGTGTGGGACTTGGTCTATTAGTCCATCTATACTGACCTCCATCAGGTTGCAAATTAAAAATAATTTTTTTCTTCATTTATCTCTGAAAAAATATTTGGGCTTCTAGCAGCGTGTGGGACTTGTTCTATTAGTCCATCTATACTGACCTCCATCAGGTTGCAAATTAAAAATAATTTTTTTCTGCATCTAGCTCTGAAAAAATATTTGGGCTTCTAGCAGTGTGTGGGACTTGGTCTATTAGTCCATCTATACTGACCTCCATCAGGTTGCAAATTAAAAAAAATTTTTTCTTCGTTTAGCTCTGAAAAAATATTTGGGCTTCTAGCAGTGTGTGGGACTTGTTCTATTAGTCCTTCTATACTGACCTCCAGCAGGTTGCAAATTGAATATAATTTTTTTCTGCATCTAGCTCTGAAAAAATATTTGGGCTTCTAGCGGTGTGTGGGACTTGGTCTATTAGTCCATCTATACTGACCTCCATCAGGTTGCAAATTAAAAATAATTTTTTTCTGCATCTAGCTCTGAAAAAATATTTGGGCTTCTAGCAGTGTGTGGGACTTGGTCTATTAGTCCATCTATACTGACCTCCATCAGGTTGCAAATTAAAAATAATTTTTTTCTTCATTTATCTCTGAAAAAATATTTGGGCTTCTAGCAGCGTGTGGGACTTGTTCTATTAGTCCATCTATACTGACCTCCATCAGGTTGCAAATTAAAAATATTTTTTTTCTGCATCTAGCTCTGAAAAAATATTTGGGCTTCTAGCAGTGTGTGGGACTTGGTCTATTAGTCCATCTATACTGACCTCCATCAGGTTGCAAATTAAAAATAATTTTTTTCTTCATTTAGCTCTGAAAAAATATTTGGGCTTCTAGCAGTGTGTGGGACTTGTTCTATTAGTCCTTCTATACTGACCTCCAGCAGGTTGCAAATTGAATATAATTTTTTTCTGCATCTAGCTCTGAAAAAATATTTGGGCTTCTAGCGGTGTGTGGGACTTGGTCTATTAGTCCATTTATACTGACCTCCATCAGGTTGCAAATTAAAAATAATTTTTTTCTGCATCTAGCTCTGAAAAAATATTTGGGCTTCTAGCAGTGTGTGGGACTTGGTCTATTAGTCCATCTATACTGACCTCCATCAGGTTGCAAATTAAAAATAATTTTTTTCTGCATCTAGCTCTGAAAAAATATTTGGGCTTCTAGCAGTGTGTGGGACTTGGTCTATTAGTCCATCTATACTGACCTCCATCAGGTTGCAAATTGAATAAAAAAAATTTCTGCATCTAGCTCTGAAAAAATATTTGGGCTTCTAGCGGTGTGTGGGACTTGGTCTATTAGTCCATCTATACTGACCTCCATCAGGTTGCAAATTAAAAATAATTTTTTTCTGCATCTAGCTCTGAAAAAATATTTGGGCTTCTAGCAGTGTGTGGGACTTGGTCTATTAGTCCATCTATACTGACCTCCATCAGGTTGCAAATTGAATAAAAAAAATTTCTGCATCTAGCTCTGAAAAAATATTTGGGCTTCTAGCGGTGTGTGGGACTTGGTCTATTAGTCCATCTATACTGACCTCCATCAGGTTGCAAATTAAAAATAATTTTTTTCTGCATCTAACCCAGCCAATAGTTTTGGCCTAATACCACAGTTTGGCCACTCAGCTCTGCTCGGTTACCATCCATTGTTTTTTTGTGCAAACAACTCCAGAGTTGTGAATTAGTTAACCACCAAAATGAGTGGAAAAAGGCCTGCTGCTGGTGGAAAGGGGAATAGGCGTGTTGGGAAGGGGAAAAAAGGTTGTGTCCGTGGGGTAGGTGCAGAAGAAAGACCATCTTCCAGCCAAACTAAAATGTCTACTTCTTTTAGCGGACAATGTGATAAGATCCCTTTCTTACGGCCACGCCAATCGCTACAAATTCCAGATGAGGCACAAAAACAGCAGGTGCTTCAACGGATATCAAGTGCTCCTTTAAGTGGGCTCTCCTCCACATCAACTTCAACATCACAAATACTCCAGTCCTCAAAGGTGTCACCCAAATCGCACTTGCTTCCTCACAGCTCCCAAATCTCCAGCTGCCCGTCTGAGTATGAGGTAGAACAGATGGTTGAGTCTGCAGAGCTGTTTACTCATACTATAGCCTGGGAATCAGAGGTCGACTCCAGCGCTTCTGTGAATCCAGACGAGGAAATGATCTGCACTGATGCCCAGAATCTTTATGAGTCGGATCCAGGACCAGACGCAGAAGGTTCTGACCATAATGTAGACCCTCATTCCCAAACTGTAACTCCTGTTGGTGGAGACAATGAGGAAGACGATGATAAGACTCAAATACCTGATTGGAGCGACAACTTTAGTTTTTTGTCAGGGCAGGAACAGGTTGGCTCTGAGGACGACGGGTGTGATAACGCACAGGGTGATGATGATGAGGTCGGAGATCCCACTTACTGTCAACCCACAGTCAGCCAAGAGATGAGGTCAGCAGATCAGGTGGAGGAAGATGCTAGTGACGACGAGGTCAGGTTGCGCCTTCCTGGACAGAGACGTAGTACTGGAAGCACGTCAACAACTGCATCCTCAAACACAACTCTGCCTCTCACCACAAGTCGTGGTGGCTCTTCAGGTCGCATGGGTGCTAAGCCTTGCATAGCCTGGGGATTTTTTCAGATCGATAAAGATGACCCAACTCGTGTTATCTGTAACATTTGTCAGCAAAAGCTAAGTAGAGGCCAAAAAATACATAGTTTGAGTACTTCATGCATGAACCGGCACATGGACATGAAGCATAAGTTGCAGTGGGAAGCTCAGTGTGCTACAATGCGGCCTAGCCGGCCGGGCCAACCACCGTCTGCCATATCTTGTGCATCCGCGGCCTCTTCATCCTCTGTGACTGGGGGGACAGCAGTCACACCTGTTTTGGGGCGCAGACCTGCCACCTCTTTACCCGCAACAGCCAGCGTGATTGGCAGGTCATCATTTTCTTTGGAGGTGGTAACACCAGCTGGTCTTGAGCGCTGTCCGACATCGATAGCACCACCTTTGGATCAAGGCAACCTAACATGTCCGCCTGCATCTTCCTCACAGACCGGCAGTTTGCCGGGGACACCCTTATCAACCCCGTCTAAGCACAATAGCCAGCCCTCGGTCCCTCAGATGTGGACAAGTGAAAGACCATTTCCTCCTAGCCATGAGAAAGCTAAGAGGTTGAATTTCACCATCTGCAAGCTCTTGGCTACAGAAATGCTGCCTTTCCGCCTGGTGGACACAGAGGATTTTCGAGACCTTATGTCCGTCGCAGTGCCCCAGTACCAGATGCCCAGTCGGCACTACTTCTCAAAGAAAGGTGTGCCTGCGCTCCACCAGCATGTCGCACACAACATCACCGCTTCTTTGAGAAACTCTGTGTGTGACAGGGTGCATTTCACCACAGACACTTGGACGAGTAGGCATGGACAGGGGCGTTACATGTCGCTGACTGGGCACTGGGTAACTATGGTGACAGCAGGACAAGGGGCTGCTGTCCAAGTCTTGCCGTCCCCACGAGTTGTGCGTCAATCCTCTTTATGTCAAAGTTCCTCCACTGCTTCTGCCTCCTCAACCTCCTCTCGGTCTTCCACCTGCACCCAAAGCCTGTCTGGTCATGCCACAAGCTTTCTAACTGCGCAGAAGGGATCCTGCACACCTCCTTACTATGCTGGCAGTAGGGCTCAACGTCATCAGGCGGTTTTTACATTGAAATGTCTGGGAAATGTGAGTCACACAGCTGAGGAGTTGTGGTCAGCTCTGGAGAATCAATTTCATGAATGGTTGTCTCCACTGGACCTGAAACCAGGGAAGGCTGTGTGCGACAATGCTGCAAACCTGGGTGCGGCCCTTCGCCGGGGCAATGTCACACACGTGCCTTGTATGGCTCACGTGTTGAACCTGGCTGTCCAGCAATTTTTAGCCCACTATCCCAGACTAGATGGCCTTCTGCAGAGGGCACGGTCGCTGTGTGCTCACTTCCGCCGTTCGCATCCCGCAGCTCAGCGACTTACATTTCTACAGAAGTCGTTGGGCCTGCCACTTCACCGGCTAAAATGCGATGTGCCTACCCGGTGGAATTCAACTCTGCACATGTTGCAGCGACTGTGGCAGCACCGACAAGCCCTGGTGCAATACGTTCTGACGTATAGCCTGGGCCAACGAGATTCAGAGGTGGGGCAAATCACGCTGGAGGAGTGGTCTCAGATCAGGGACCTATGCACCCTTCTGCACAGTTTTGAAATGGCGACGAAGATGTTTAGTGCTGACGATGCCATTATCAGCATGACTATTCCGGTGATTTACATGCTGGAGCACATGTTAAACAGAATTCGGAGTCAGGTGGTGGCACAAGAGGAGGTGGAGGAAGTAGAGGAGGAGGAGTTGTATGCGGAAGGGCTAACATCTGCAAGGTCCAGACGGTCGGCAGCACCAAGGCGGCAGGCATGTGAGGGTGGGGGAGATGATTTTACCAGGGCGCATGGTAGCAGCCAAACTAGTGAGGAAGGTGCAGGAGCCCAGGAAGAAGTGGAGGACGAACTGATGGAAGACTCATCAGATGAGGGAGACCTTGATCACATTTCTGTTGTGCGAGGTTGGGGGGAGAGGACAGAGGAAGGAAGCATGATTGTTACCTCGCCACCAACACAACAGGGACTTGGTGCTCCTGGATGCGCAACACACATGAGTGCCTTCTTGCTGCACTACCTGCAACATGACCCTCGAATTGTGAGAATTAGAAATAATCCTGACTACTGGGTTGCCACACTGTTAGATCCCCGGTACAAAAGTAAATTTGCAGAAATTATTCCTGCCATAGAAAGGGATGCACGCATGCAGGAGTATCAGCAGAGACTGTTGCAGAATCTTACATGTGCTTTTCCACAAAATACCAGTGGTGCACGTAGTGAATCTCACAGTTCCAACTTGCCAACCGTGGGACCGTCAAGTGTTCAGCACTCAAACCGTAACAGAACCACAGTATCTGCTGGTAACATCAATTTTGCGGAATCATTTCACCACTTTTTTAGCCCATCCTTTGCAAGGCCACAGGAGACAAGAAGTCTGACACATAGTCAACGCCTAGAGACGATGGTACAGGAGTATCTCCAAGTAAACATTGAAGCCACGACTGTGTCACTGGACCCTTGCTCTTTTTGGGCTTCCAATCTGGATAAATGGCCGGAGCTAGCCACTTACGCCTTGGAGATCTTGTCATGCCCCGCAGCCAGCGTTCTGTCTGAACGTGTGTTCAGCGCTGCTGGTGGTGTGCTGACAGATAAGCGCACGCGGCTCTCCACTGATAATGTAGACAGACTCACGTTCATAAAGATGAACAAATCATGGATCCGAAACGACTTTTCTACCCCTGTGTCATCCTGGGGAGAGTAAAAGCTTGATGATTGGTTAAAATCACCCTACCAACTGTTTTAAGCTTTCAAATTACTAATCATGTTTATCTGTATCTTGACTAGAGATGAGCGGTGTTCGACTAGAACTGTTCGCCAATCTCAAATTCGAGCTGTTTTGGGCGGTGTTCGAGTTGTTCGACGAACCCGAACGATTTGCAAAAAATTCGGCTGTTCGAGGTTACGTTCGATAACTGTTCGTGCACCAAAAGCGTCTCCTGCATGTCTGGCGCTATTTAGAGCACCAATCATGCAGGGATTGTCTGCCACTCACTGTAATGCCACAGCCATGGTGGTTGTGGCATTACAGTGATTGCCCAAATCGATGGGAACAGTGCCAACAGTGAAACAAGAAAAGCCGGCAATTCAGCAGCGGCATACACCTGTACCCGACAATTTAGAACCGAAAGAATAGAGCTTCACACATAGATTAGATAGATAGAAACATGTCAGCCACATATATATGAAGTACAGTGATAGTGTTGCTTACTGTACTTGTCATTTAGCGTAAAGGATTTATCAAAAAAAATAATAGTGTTTTCATGCACCGTCTCTTTAAAAAAGCCGGCCGGCAATTAAGCAGCGGTACCCGACAATTTATAACAGACAGAATAGAGCTCCACACATAGATTAGATAGATAGAAACATGTCAGTCACATATATATGAAGTACAGTGACAGTGTTGGTTACTGTACTTGTCATTTAGTATTAAAATAAAGGATTTATTATTAAAAAAATTGGCGTGGGGTTCCCCTTAATTTTAGGCTCTAGCGGAGGTTAAGCAGACGGCTGGGGCAGATGTTTGAAGCCTGGGAAGGGGGTAATACCCACGGAGCTTCCCAGGCTACAAATATCAGCCCCCAGCTGAATACATAGCCTTTACTAGCTATTAAAATGGGGGACCCCCCAAAAAAAATGACGTGGGGTCCCCCCTAATTTAATAGCTAGCAAAGGCTAGGCAGACAGCTGGGGGCTGATATTAATAGCCCAGGAAGGGAGCCATGAATATTGGCCCCCTCCCAGGCTAGAAACACCAGCCGTCAGCCGCCCCAGAAATGGCGCATTCATAGGATGCGCCAATTCTGGCACTTAGCCTCGCTCTTCCACGCTGCCCTGGTGCGGTGGCAGGGGGTAATAGGGTTGGGGTTGATGTCAGCTTATAATGCCAGCTGACATCAAGCCCAGGTTAGTAATGGAGAGGCGTCTATAAGACACCCCCATTACTAACCCCATAGTCAAAGTTAAAAAAAACACAAACACCCAGAATAAAGTCCTTTAATTGAAATAAAGACACAATCCTTTATTGTTCTAAATTAAACCATACTTACCGTCACGCCCATTCCAGCTGAAGCCAACGATCTCCTGCAATAAAAGAAAAATAATAAAGCAACCTCATCCTTACCTTTCCATGGTTCCCACGACAGCTTCAGCTCTGCTACATCGAGATGACAGGCTGGACCGCAGCAGAACGCTGCCATCCAGCCTCTCATCCCGCAGACACTGAGAAGCGCAGGCTTGCTTGCGCTGCTCAGCGTCTCTCTGTGACGACATCCAGATGAGCCGAGTTCATGTCCAATGAACTCGGCTCACCTCATGCACGTCACTGACAGCGTGGGAAAATTCTCACGCTGAAGCGGTGAGTGCAGGAGAATTCTCCCACGCTGTCAGTGACGTGCATAAGGTGAGCTCATGTCCAATGAACTCAGCTCACCTCCTGCACGTCACTGACAGCGTGGGAGAATTCTCCTGCACTCAGCGCTTCAGCGTGAGAATTCTCCCACGCTGAAGCGCTGAGTGCAGGAGAATTTTCCCACGCTGTCAGTGACGTGCATAAGGTGAGCTCATGTCCAATGAACTCAGCTCACCTCCTGCACGTCACTGACAGCGTGGGAGAATTCTCCTGCACTCAGCGCTTCAGTGTGAGAATTCTCCCACGCTGAAGCGCTGAGTGCAGGAGAATTTTCCCACGCTGTCAGTGACATGCATTAGGTGAGCCGAGTTCATTGGACATTAACTCGGCTCATCTGGATGCCCTCACAGAGAGACACTGTGGAGCGCAAGCAAGCCTGCGCTTCTCAGTGTTTGCGGGATGACAGGCTGGATGGCAGCGTTCTGCTGCGGTCCAGCCTGTCATCTCGATGTAGCAGAGCTGAAGCTGTCATGGGAACCATGGAAAGGTAAGGATGATGTTGCTTTATTATTTTTCTTTTATTTCAGGAGATCGTTGGCTTCAGCTGGAATGGGCGTGGTGGTAAGTATGGTTTAATTTAGAACAATAAAGAATTGTGTGTTTATTTCAATTAAAGGACTTTTTTCTGGGTGTTGTGTTTTTTTTAAATACTTTACTAGAAATTCATGGTGGTCATGTCTAATATTGGCGTGACCCCATGAATTTCGGGCTTAGGGCCAGCTGATAATGCCAAGCTGGCCCTAACCCCTTTATTACCCAGTGAGCCACCGCATCAGGGCCCTGGATGAGTTGGGTACAGCGCCAGAAGATGGCGCTTCTATGAACGCGCCATTTTCCGGGGTGGCTGCGGACTGCAATTTGCAGCGGGGGTGGCCCAGAAAGCTTGGGCCTCCCTGCGCTGCGGATTCCAGCCCCCAGCTGCCTAGTTGTACCTGGCTGGACACAAAAACAGGGCGAAGCCCCACGTCAATTTTCTTTAAATTATTTCATGAAATAATTAAGAAAAAAAGGGCTTCCCTATATTGTTGTGTCCGGCCAGGTACAAATAGGCAGCTGGTGGTTGGGGGCAGCCCGTTCCTGCCTGCTGTACCTGGCTGGACACAAATATAGTGCGAAGCCCCACGTCAATTTTTTTTAAATTATTTCATGAATTTCCTGAAATAATTTAAAAAAATTGAAGTGGGGCTTCGCACTATATTTGTGTCCAGCCAGGTACAGCAGGCAGGAACGGGCTGCCCCCAACCACCAGCTGCCTATTTGTACCTGGCCGGACACAACAATATAGGGAAGGCCTTTTTTTCTTAATTATTTCATGAATTTCATGAAATAATTAAAAAAAAAGTACGTGGGGCTTCGCCCTATTTTTGTGTCCAGCCAGGTACAACTAGGCAGCTGGGGGCTGGAATCTGCAGCGCAGGGAGGCCCAAGCTTTCTGGGCCCACCCCCCGCTACAAATTGCAGTCCGCAGCCACCCCGGAAAATGGCGCGTTCATAGAAGCGCCATCTTCTGGCGCTGTACCCAACTCATCCAGGGCCCTGGTGCGGTGGCTCACTGGGTAATAAAGGGGTTAGGGCCAGCTTGGTATTATCAGCTGGCCCCAAGCCCAAAATTCATGGGGTCACGCCAGTATTAGACATGACCGCCATGAATTTCTAGTAAAGTATTTAAAAAAAACACAACACCCAGAATAAAGTCCTTTAATTGAAATAAAGACACAATTCTTTATTGTTCTAAATTAAACCATACTTACCATCACACCCATTCCAGCTGAAGCCAACGATCTCCTGCAATAAAAGAAAAATAATAAACCAACCTCATCCTTACCTTTCCATGGTTCCCACGACAGCTTCAGCTCTGCTACATCGAGATGACTGGCTGGACCGCAGCAGAACGCTGCCATCCAGTCTGTCATCCCGCAGACACTGAGAAGCGCAGGCATGCTTGCGCTCCTCACTGTCTCGCTGTGACGGCATCCAGATGAGCCGAGGTCATGTCCAATGAACTCGGCTCACCTCATGCACGTCACTGACAGCGTGGGAAAATTCTCACGCTGAAGTGCTGAGTGCAGGAGAATTCTCCCACGCTGTCAGTGATGTGCATGAGGTGAGCTCATGTCCAATGAACTCAGCTCACCTCCTGCACGTCACTGACAGCGTGGGAAAATTCTCCTGCAATCAGCGCTTCAGCGTGAGAATTTTCCCACGCTGTCAGTGACGTGCATGAGGTGAGCCGAGTTCATTGGACATGAACTCGGCTCCTCTGGATGTCGTCACAGAGAGACGCTGAGCAGCGCAAGCAAGCCTGCGCTTCTCAGTGTCTGCGGGATGACAGGCTGGATGGCAGCGTTCTGCTGCGGTCCAGCCTGTCATCTCGATGTAGCAGAGCTGAAGCTGTCGTGGGAACCATGGAAAGGTAAGGATGAGGTTGCTTTATTATTTTTCTTTTATTGCAGGAGATCGTTGGCTTCAGCTGGAATGGGCGTGATGGTAAGTATGGTTTAATTTAGAACAATAAAGGATTGTGTCTTTATTTCAATTAAAGGACTTTATTCTGGGTGTTTGTGTTTTTTTTAACTTTGACTATGGGGTTAGTAATGGGGGTGTCTTATAGGCGCCTCTCCATTACTAACCTGGGCTTGATGTCAGCTGGCATTATAAGCTGACATCAACCCCAACCCTATTACCCCCTGCCACCGCACCAGGGCAGCGTGGAAGAGCGAGGCTAAGTGCCAGAATTGGCGCATCCTATGAATGCGCCATTTCTGGGGCGGCTGACGGCTGGTGTTTCTAGCCTGGGAGGGGGCCAATATTCATGGCTCCCTTCCTGGGCTATTAATATCAGCCCCCAGCTGTCTGCCTAGCCTTTGCTAGCTATTAAATTAGGGGGGACCCCACGTCATTTTTTTGGGGGGGTCCCCCATTTTAATAGCTAGTAAAGGCTATGTATTCAGCTGGGGGCTGATATTAGTAGCCTGGGAAGCTCCATGGGTATTACCCCCTTCCCAGGCTTCAAACATCTGCCCCAGCCGTCTGCTTAACCTCCGCTAGAGCCTAAAATTAAGGGGAACCCCACGCCAATTTTTTTAATAATAAATCCTTTATTTTAATACTAAATGACAAGTACAGTAACCAACACTATCACTGTACTTCATATATATGTGACTGACATGTTTCTATCTATCTAATCTATGTGTGATGCTCTATCTTTCTGTTCTAAATTGTCGGGTACCGCTGCTGAATTGCCGGCCGGCTTTTTTAAAGAGACAGTGCATGAAAACACTATTATTTTTTTAAATAAATCCTTTACACTAAATGACAAGTACAGTAACCAACACTATCACTGTACTTATTATATATGTGACTGACATGTTTCTATCTATCTAATCTATGTGTGAAGCTCTATTCTTTCTGTTCTAAATTGTCGGGTACAGATGCTGAATTGCCGGCCGGCTTTTTTAAAGAGACGGTGCATGAAAACACTAATATTTTTTTTAATAAATCCTTTACACTAAATGACAAGTGCAGTAACCAACACTGTCACTGTGCTTCTTATATGTGTGACTGACATGTTTCTATCTATCTAATCTATGTGTGATGCTCTATTCCTTCTTGTCTAAATTGTCGGGTACCGGTGTATGCCGCTGCTGAATTTGCCGGCCGGCTTTTTTAAAGAGAGTGTCTTCTGAGCAGTTTGTCAGCTTTTGGACACCTTTGCAGGTGTTTTCTATGTGTTTCCATGTGTTTTTGTTTGCCTGCCATTGGTTTTAACGGTGTTCGACGGTGTTCTAAGGTGTTCGACGAACAGTTCGACGAACAGTTCCTCGAACATCCCGGTGTTCCACGAACCGAACCGAACCCGAACACTACGGGGGTGGCTCAACACTAATCTTGACTGGAAAATAATTTGGGCTTTGTAGCAGTGTGCAGCACTGATCCTATTAGGCCATCTATAATAAACTTCACCAGATTTAAAATTAAAAATAATTTTTAGCTGCATCTAGCCCGGAAAATAATTTTGGGGCTCCGAGATGCGCAAGACACATAAGTGCCTTCTTGCTGCACTACCTGGAGCATGACCCTCATATTGTCAGAATTCGAAGTAATCATGACTACTGGGTTGCCACACTCTTAGATCCCCCAAACTTTTCGATCAACCTTTTCATTTTAATAAAGACCAAAAAATGGTCATTTTTGAAATTATAAGCATTAGCAGGTTGTTAGAAACTGAAATCAAACAGTTTTCAACTCAAAACTTTATTCTAGGTGATGTTACATTTTCACATAGGACCCCTTGTTCGAAAGGAGCTTCTGAACTCTCTCGTCCATTGAATTTGTCAGGTTTTGGATGGTTTCTGCTTCAATTGTTTTGCATGAGGACAGAATACCCTCCCAGAGCTGTTGCTTAGATGTGAACTGCCTCCCGCCATCATAGACACTCCTTTTAATGATGCTCCAAAGGTTCTGAATGGGGTAGAGGTCAGGGGAGCATGGGGGTCACACCATAAGTTTGTCCCCTTTTATGCCCATATCAGCCAGAGATGCAGATGTTTTATGTGCAGCATGAGATGGTGCATTATCATGCAGAAAAATGATCTTGCTGTGAAATACACGGTTCTTCTTCTTGAACCATGGCAGGAAGTGCTGTTTGAGAAAATCCACATACATTATGGAGTTCATCTTTAGCGCCTTCAGGGATCCTAAAGGGGCCGACAATCTCTCTCCCCATGATTCCAGCCCAAAACATTACTCCACCTCCTCCTTGTTGGCGCTGTAGCCGTGTTTGCGTGGGGTGTCCATCAACCAGCCATCCTCCACTCCATTCATCTGGACCATCGAGCGCTGCACGGCACTCATCCGTGAACAAAACAGTTTTGAAATCAGTCTTCATGTAATGTTTGGCCCACTGGAGCCGTTTCTGCTTGTGTGAAGTGGATAGAGGAGGTCGACAGGATGGCGTATGCACAGCTGCAAACCTCTGAAGGACCCTGCATCTTGTTGTTCGGGGGACGTTGGAGGCACAAGCAGCTTCAAAAACTTGTCTGCTGCTATGACAAGGCTTTTTTGCCGCTGCTCTTTCAACCTGACGTAATTGCCTGTAGGAAAGAGTCCTCAATTTGCCCTTATCAGCACGCACACGTGTGTACTGTGAATCAGCTACATACTTCTTGATTGCCAAGACACTTCATCCTGATCATCGCACAATGTTGATTGTAGTCATGCCTTGACCTAAACACTCCACAATTTGTTGCTTCTCAGCAGCCGACACATCCTTTTTCTTTCCCATTTTGGCAGAAAATGTAGGCTGCTTAATAATGCGAGAGAGCCTTCTTAAGTAGTCTTGCCTTTCATTGGACACACCTGCCAAACTAATTAGCACAGGTGTCTGCAATTGCTTACAGTGATATAAAGAGCCCTGACACACATCACCATCAATGAGTTTAACTGACAAACAAACAAATTCTTCCCTTATCACTCCTAAACACTTTTTGCATAATAATTTGGAACGCGGTGTACATGTGCTTTTCCACAAAACACCAGTGGTTCACGTAGTGAATCTTACAGTTCTAACTTGCCAACCGTGGTCTGTATGGAATTGTTCAATAAAGGGCCCAAAATTAAGATAACATAGATGGGAGAGGTCTCTATGAATAGGAATTCCTAAGTATTTGATACCCTGTGAGGGCCAGGCAAAGGGAAAGTTGGACTGGATGGAATCCTATATGGATTTAGGGAGGGAGACATCGAGGGCCTCAGACTTCGCTGCATTGATTTTAAAATTTTACCATGTAACAAAGTGATCTATTTCAGCCATAACAGCAGGGATGGATATATGTGATTGAGTGATATATACTAGGACATCATCAGCAAATAGAGAGCACTTGTACTCGGTGCCTCCCACCTCAATCCACCTAATATTGGGGTTATGGCGAATTGATGAGAGCAGGTGCTCCGTCACTAGGATGTATAAGAGAGGGGACAGAGGACATCCCTGCCTTGTCCCATTGGTGATTGTGAAAGGTGATGAAAATGTTCTGACGCACCCCCTGGGCCTTGGGACACCCGGAGCCGGACCCTTTTTGGTGGATGCTGGTGGTTGTAGTCTTCGTGGCGGCGATCCGGTTCTGTGGCTCAGGGCGGTCAAACCAGTGGCGGAACTATTTATGTGGTTTCGATGTTTAAATGTCCGACTACGCCACCCGTGGATTGCGGTCAGAGTGAACCGCCGCTACAGGGCAGACCGCTAAGGCTGGTGTTGTGGGTGCAGCAGAGCGTAGCATAACTCCCCACGGGAGGAGTATAGCCTCAGGGCAGTGTATGCGGAGGATGGGGGTGATGGTGCAGGGCAGCAGCAGTAACGACACGGAGTCAGTGATGCAGTTCAGGGCCTTTACTCACAGTCCTTATTATCCAGACCACGTCTGCAGGTAACGGCTGCCCACATCGTACTGTGCTCACCAGGTGAGGGGCTCAGACAACTCCCAGATAACTTTGGAGTGCTTCACAGGACCCCCTTTGTGTGTCCTTTGTCTGGCCTTTCTTACCAACACTTCTGTCCGGCTGCCTCGGGCCTCCTCTTGGTAAACTTGGCGCCAGTTTCCCTGACCCTATGTGGTGCCTTCCTAGTGGGTGGAGCAAGGGGCTGCGCCACATAAAATGTCAGAGCCTCCGGTTTCTAGCTGAGGGTCATTTCCTGCCTCCACTAGTTTGGGGACCGGTCTCCCCCTTTGGCCTGACCCCTCCACGCAGGTGGATTCGGGCGTGCGGTGGCGACTCGCCCGTCCGCACCCCTGGGATCCCTTCATTCCTCGTTCCTGGAGCCTTCTCCGCTCCTCTTCCTTCCTTCTCCCTCTTGCAGGCCTGGGCCTCTGTTACTAGGCCCGCCTCCGGAGCAGAGCTCATGCAGAGCCCCTGCTCCCTGCCACTTCTGCTCAGACTTCTCTGCACTGAACTAAGATGGTGCCCACCTTTTATACTCCCTTCTCAATGCACCCAGGAACTGCTTCCTCCCTGCTCCTGCACTACAGGGTTCCCCTTCCTCATTGTTCCCTCCCCCCACTCCAGCCAGGGACAGGGACTGTCGTGCCCATCTCAGGGGCATATTGGTCGCCCTGCCCCACGGCAATGTGGTGTAATGCATGCAGGTGTCGGGTCCTGATCCACACTCCATCCTTACCTGAGAGTGAGATATCACACCTCTGGGTGAGGTGCAATACGTCTGTAGCAACCGAGCCCTCAGGGTGCTACAGTTCCATTTATCTTCAGCCTAGGTGACGTATTGCGATACAGGGCCGTGATTTTGGCTATAAAAGGGTCCCCTAGACCCCTACCCCAAGCTCTTTAAGAGAATCATATATGGCGTGCCAGGAGACTCTATGGAATGCTTTCTCAGCATCCAACGAGAGTATCTAATTACAAATTTTTAACTGCATCTAGCCCAGGAAATACTTTGTGCCTAGTAGCAGTGTCTGCTAGTCAGCGGATTATCCCGGCTGTTAAGCAAGCTACACCACCTGTAGTTTAGACACTTAATTTTTTCAAAGGAAATGCTTCGGGACCATGGGATACTTAGTGAAGAGCATCAGGAGGCACCCCAAGGCATAGGGGCTGGGACTGGCAGTAGGATGCCTTGCGGTGGACAGCCGAGCTCGATCCTTATAAAAGCTTTTTAACTGCAGCAGCTTTAGTGGACGCTACTGGAGCTGGAATTACCGTGGCTGCTGGCATGAGACTTGCCCTCCAATAGATCCTTGTAAATGGATTTAAAGTGTATTCATTCAAATTAGAGAGACAATTTAAATTAAAAAGCTTAGAGCTGCCTCCACCACAGGGGGGCTCGCTCGACCCACCAGCGGACAGGCACCAGTATTGGGAGAGGGGGGCTGGCCGTCAGGGTTCACCGCGGCTCTGGCACAAACCCGGCGACACGGAGGTGGCACGGGCAGGAGCGGACTGGCCGTGTCGGCTTCTCACTTTTTGGATTTTAGAAGGGCATGACATGCCTATATCTGTGTCTCCCCCTCCTTTTACTCCTCCACCTCTTTTATTTTCGCATGACTATATGTACTTGTCACTTTTCCATGTGTTAGTTATGTCTTCTGAGCAGTTTGTCAGCTTTTGGACACCTTTGAAGGTGTTTTCTATGTGTTTCTATGTGTTTTTGTTTGCCTGCCATTGGTTTTAACGGTGTTCGAAGGTGTTCGACGAACAGTTCGACGAACAGTTCGGCGAACACACGGGTGTTCGACGAACCGAACCGAACTCGAACACTACGAGGGTGGCTCAACACTACTCACTATGCATCTATAAAGGTGCCTTGGGGGGTCTAGTTTCCAAAATGGGGTCACTTGTGGGGGAGCTCCAAAGTTTGGGCACACAGGGGCTCTCCAAACACAACATGGCGTCCGCTAATTATTCAAGCAAATTTTACAATCAAAAAGTCAAATGGCGCTCCTACCCTTCCGAGCCCTGCCATGCGCCCAATCAGTGTTTTTTCCCCAAATATTGGGTATCTGCGTGTCCAGGGGAAATTGCACAACAAATTTTGGGGTCCATTTTTTCTTGTTACCCCTGTGAAAATAAAAAAAATTGGGTCTAAAGTAACATTTTTGTGAAAAAAGTTAAATGTTCATTTTTTTCTTCCACATTCAATAAATTCCTGTGAAGCACCTGAAGAGTTAATAAAGTTCTTGAATGTGGTTTTGAGCACCTTGAGGGGTGCAGTTTTTAGAATGTTGTCACTTTTGGGTATTTTCTGTCAAAAAGACCTCTCCAAGTGACTTCAAATGTGATGTGGTCCCTAAAAAAATGGTTTTGTAAATTTTGTTGGAAAAATGAGAAATCGCTGGTCAACTTTTAACCCTTATAGCTCCCTAACAAAAAAAAATTTTGGTTCCAAAATTGTGCTGATGTAAAGTAGACATGTGGAAAATGTTATTTATTAACTCTTTTGTGTGACATATCGCTCTGATTTCAGGGCTTAAAAATTCAAATTTTGAAAATTGCAAAATTTTCAAAATTTTTGCCAAATTTCCATTTTTTTCACAAATAAACGCAAGTGATATTGAAGAAATTTTTCCACAATCATGAAGTACAATATGTCACGAAAAAACAGTCTCAGAATCAGTGGGATCCGTTGAAGCGTTCCAGAGTAATTACCTCATAAAGTGACAGTGGTCAGAATTGTAAAAATTGGCCCGGTCATTAACGTGCAAACCACCCGCGGGGCTTAAGGGGTTAAAGTGTTTGGCAATAAATGACTTTGTCTACCCATATTTAAATTGGATACGACCCCGCTGATAAAACAACAAATTACACATTACAGGGGTGGGGAGTTCAAAAAAACAAAACAGCTTAAACATGGCACCCTTGCAATACTGAATTCAATGACTGTTTAAACCAAGTACAGGCGCTCAGTGCTTTATGGCGAGGGCAATCATTTACATACACCTTCCCACCTGCTTGTTTTCCATCTATCTCCTCCCTTCTCTGGCTCTATGAAGCCAGTGACGCGCACCCAGGGCCTTGGGGTGCTCGGCAGCTGGGCCTCTATGGATGCCGGTGGGGGATATCACGGTGGCTGACCCGGTCTGTGGCCCAGGGCGGTCACCCAAAAGGGCGTACCACCCGCGCTCCCCGTACCGTGGTACCGGGGTATAGATTCCGGTCGGGATGGCCCTGTTCCAGCTCGGGCTCAACATCCCGCCGGTTCACGAAGATGTCCCTCGCGAAGTTGGGATCCCGTATGAAGCCCCACCCAGCCTTCAGGTCGAACTTCACTACGAGTCCTTCCTCATGGGGGCTGGGGTGGGCAGATTCCGCCTGACGAACTTGAGCCTTTTCGGCCTTGTTCCGGGCCTTCAGACGCTCGCAACGTGCCCGCTCCTTCTCCAGCTGCTGGAGCTCCCGCCTGCAGAATTCCTTCCTCCGCAGGGCTTTGGCCTGAGTCTCCTGTGGGAACCCCATCAGGTCCCCCCCCGGTTGTCCCAGCAAAACTCCTCTCCGCTGGGGCAGGCAACCGGGGGCGCTGGTGTCGGGAGTAGCGAGCACGGCTGCTGGTCCTCCACCTGGCGGACCAGTCAAAGGCCGGCGCGCCGTACACCCACTCGGGTGCCAGAGGTGGAGGCTCCGGGAGGGCATCAAGTAGAAGGTCCCTGGCTTCGGCGCACGGGAGTGGAGGTTCCTGGAGGGTACCAGGTGGAAGGTCCTCAAGATCAGCGCCGGTGGAGGTTCCGGGCTAAGCAGCTGCTCCAGAGAGGGCATGGCAGAATACGGGGAGTGCTAGGGAAGGAGGCCCAGGAGCAGGTTGCAGCACCCGGGACAGGGCATTCCTTCCTACCTGCTCCTGTGCTGCTCACGGCCTCCTGGGATTCAGCGGGCTCCGCCGGGGCTGGGGTGCTACTATTGGTATCCTGCGCTGCTCTCCGCCAGACTGCCAACTTCTCCAACAGCTCACTCCTCCACCTGGTGACCGCTTCCTGCTGAGCCCTTTCAACTTGCTGGCTCAGCTCCAGAATCTCAGTCTGGAGGAACTATGCATCCTCCGGGGATAGTTTTCCGGCTTCTCCCTCCTGGGTGAGGGGGGTCGCTTGCCACTGCAGCAGGCCAGAGGCGGAGGCTTGATCCTGGAGTCCGTCCATGCTGGCTACCGGGTGCGGTCTGTTTAGACTGGTTAAGACCACACCCTGTCTCCATTCCTTCTCTCTTCTTCCCCTCCCCTTTCGGGGGCGGTCCCATGCCTGGTTGCTGTCGGTCACTCCTTGCGACGCCCTCCCTGCCTTGACAGACACATCTATGCAGACAGTCACTGTTGCAAGGGGCAAGGTGTGCTTTTGGCGCCATTCTGGGACCCGGCCCACGATGGGAGGTTCCATATTGTTGTCTTTGATCACGCACATAATGGCGTCCTTTCTTCAGGGGCGGGTGCCACATTCAGTAACATAACACAGTTCCTTAGGCACACAATACCCGCAGTTAAAGGGTTGGTCACATATCCTGTTCGTGACGTCAGAGAGATGACGCGCCCCCAGGGCAGTGGGGTACTCGGCAGCCGGGCCTCTATGAATGCTGGTGGGGGATATCACAGTAGCTGACCCGGTCCATGGCCCAGGGCGGTCACCCAAAAGGGGAATTATTTATAGGGGATTTGTAAAGTGTTCGTGACGCCACCTGTGGAATGCGGCTAAAGGGAGTCGCCGCTGCAGAGCAGTCCTCTGAGGCAGATGTTAGGGCAGCTTATGATGGAACAGCTCCCCACAGGTGGAGCGGGCCTCAGGACAGCATGGAAATAGATGGTGGTACGGGTGAGAGACGGCCAGGATGGTTCAGGGAGAAATGACAGACACTCACACCGGGGTTCGCTTCGGTACCTTTACTGGTGGAGATGCAGGTATGGTCCAGGGTACTCGGTACGCAGGGTGCACTTCTGGACTCTCCCCAGTGAGTGGGTATAGGGCCTCCTGATCCGTTGCTTCCACTTGCTAAGCTTCTGACCTGCCTGAAGCTAGGAATGGCTTTATTACTGTCTCACTTTCTCTTTTGCACCTGCTGACCTGGTGGTAGGGCTTTCTTCTGGAGATCACTCTCCCTGGACGCTGGGGCCTCCGTGACTCATAGCCCTGGTACAGTAGCCAGCATTGGTCGGCCTGGGACTTGTAGTCCTCCAGGTATCCGGTGGTTCCTACTGGGTGTAAAGGACCCTGTAGGCGTGGACCCAGTGTCCGGTGTATCTTTCGGGGTGAGCCTGGTATGCTCCTCTGCCCCCTCAACTCCTCTCTCCTTTCCTCCTTGCAGTCGGCCACACTCAGGGCCCTCACTAGGCTTCAGTACGTGCTGTAGGCCTCAACTTGCCTCACACAGCAGCCTGCATGCTGCTCTCTCTGAGCACACTAAACTCTAAACTCTAACTGAGCTGCCTGGCTCCACCCTCCTGGGCCTCAAGGACTGGGCCCTACTTGTGGAGCAGAGCTCCTAAAGAGACTCTGCTCCCAGACAGTTCTCCACTGACTGAACTGAACTCTCTGTTCTGCCACCCTAAGATGGCTTCCCTTTATATACCTACCAATATGGTGCTCCCCTAAACTGCTTCCTCCACCCACACCCACTACTGGTTCCCCCCTACCTCTGGGTTCCCCCCACTCCAGCCAGAGACAGGGCTCAGCAGCTACGCACATGCATGTTGCCCTTCCAGCCGGCCTGGAGCAGTGTAGTGTTGAATGCAGGTGTTGGAGTTCTGGGCAGCACTCCCTCCTTACCTGAGAGAAGGAGATACCACACCTCTGGGTGAAGTGCAGTATCTCTGTGGCGACTGAACCCTCAGGGGCGCCACACCAGATAGGTCAATCAAAGGTGGAGGAGATAGAAGAATAACAAGCAGTGGGGAAGGTGTATGTAAATGATTGGCCTCGCCATGGAGCGCTGAGCGCCTGTACAAATGGAATCTGCCTGAAGAATGGTCAGGTCACTTTTTTTAGCCCCTTCACTGCTTTTGAAGCCTGAAGTGGTTAAAGGAAGCTCAAAAAGAATGATCGTATACACAGCAAGTCATTTTGACATTACAGTGCATATGTTAATTCTTTTTAGCATTTTTTAACTGCTTTTTCAGAAAGATATCAGGCAGTATGTGCTTGAAAATCATGTTGCATGCACAAATCATAAGATTGATAAACCACTGCAATCCTGTTTTACATTGCATCCCTACATGTAAAAAAACACCTTAGGCCGGTTTCACACGGAAAAACCGGTACCGGAGATATCCATGCCCCGTGTGTCTGTGTGTGTCACACATGTGGCAACCTTATGCCCCTTGGTGCCGCATCAGGATCACACGTACCGGGGTCTGGGAATCAGCGCTACAGTTAGCGCTGTTCCAAAGCACCGGATGCTGAACACTGCCCTCATCATGGTTCCCAGCCGGCGCTGCGATAAGCACCAGCAGAGACATCGATGAGGGTAGTAGAGTCTGCCCCCGCAGTGTACATCTGTAAAAATAAGAATAAAATAATAAAATCCTTATACTCACCTGTCTGGAGAGGTCCCCTGCAGTAATCCTCTGACAGCAGGTCCCGGGGAGCCGGGGAGAATGAGATGCTCCAGCTAGCAGCCCCGGGGCTGCACTCAGTGAGTGACAGGACACCGCTCCTGAGCTCACCTCTGGGGCCCGCTTGCTGAAGGGGCTCATTCTCCCCGGCTCCCTGGCACCACCAGTCAGAGGATTACTGTGGGGGACATCTCAGGACAGTTGAGTATAAGGATTTTATTATTTTATTCTTATTTTTACAGGTGGACACTGCGGGAGCAGACACTACTACCCTCATCATTGTCCCTGCTGGTACTGATCGCAGCACCGGCAGGGAACCATGATGAGGGCAGTGTTCAGCACCCAGCGCTTGGGAATAGCGCTAACTGTAGCGCTGATTCCCAGGAGCCGTTACGTGTCACACAGATGACACATGTATGTCATCCGTGTAGGAAGTTTTGCAGACCGTGCATTTGCAAAAAAACGGACATTTCACCGTGTGGAGCACATGGACACACGGTCCGTGGAAACACACTGACATGTGCATAGACCCATCTTTTTGAATGGGTCTGCATGTGTCAGTGTCTCTAGTACGTGTGGAAACTGTCACCACACGTACTGGAAACACAAACATGTGAAAGAGCCCTAAAGCTGCATTATTTTCTAGTGTTTTTTATTATTATTTATTTATATTGCGCCATTGACTCCATGGTGCTGTACATATGAAGGGGTTGCATACAAAATACAGATATCACTTACAATAAACAAACTAACAATGATAGACTGGTACGGAGGAAAGAGGACCCTGCCCTTGCGGAATACATTCTACAAGAAGGGGGAATTAGACTGTAGGTTGAGGGGGTTGCAGTAGCTTCGGTGTTGTTGAGGTGGCAGCAAGCAAGGTCATGGCAGGCAGTAAGCTTGTTTGAAGAGATGGGTTTTCAGGTTCCGTCTGAAGGATCCAAGTGTGGCGCATAATCGGACGTGTTGAGGCACAGAATTCCATATTTTGGGGGATATTCGGGAGAAATCTTGGAGGCGATTGCATGAGGAATGAATAAGTGTGGAGGAGAGAAGGAGGTCTTGGAAGGACCGACCGGAGATTATGTGAGGGAATATATCGGGAGATTAGTTGAGAGATGTATGGAGGAGAGAGGCTATGGATGGCTTTGTTGGTCAGTGTTAGTAGTTTGAACTGGATACGCTGGGCAATTGGGAGCCAGTGAAGGGATTTGCAAAGGGGGTAGCAGAGGAGTAGCAAGGTGAGAGATGGACCAGTCGCGCAGCAGAGTTAAGGATGGACTGGAGGGGTGTGAGAGTGCTAGAAGCTAGGCCACAGAGGAGGATGTTGCAGTAGTCGAGAGGGGAGATGATGAGGGCATGCACAAGCAGTTTAGTAGATTGAGGGTTAAGGAAAGGACGGATTCTGGAAATATTTTTGAGCTGGAGGTGACAGGAGGTGGCAAAAGCTTGGGTGTGGGGTTTGAAGGACAGGGCAGAGTCAAGGGTTACTCCGAGGCAGTGGATTGTCGGTATAAGGGAAAGACTGATGTAATTTATTGTGATAGAAAGATCAGGTGGGAAAGATATGCGAGATGGGGGAAAGATGATTTCAGTTTTGTCCAAATTGAGCTTGAGGAAGCGGGAGGAGAAGAAGGAGGATATGGCTGCTGGGATTCTGGACAGCAGTGAGGTGACATCTGGGCCAGAGAGGTAGATCTGGGTGTCATCAGCGTACAGATGGTACTGGAAGCCATGGGATTTTATGAGATGTCCCAGGCCAAGGGTATAGATTGAGAAGAGTAGGGATCCGAGGACAGAGCCTTGAGGGACTCCAACAGAGAGGGGGCAGGGTGAGGAGGTAGTGTGGGAGTGGGAGATTCTAAATGTGTGGTTAGAAAGGTATGAGGAGATCCAAGATAGGGCAAGGTCTTTGACGCCAACGGAAGAGAGGATCTGTAGTAGGAGGCAGTGGTCAACTGTATCGAAAGCAGACGACAGATCAAGAAGAAGGAGTACAGAGAATTGTCTGTTAGCTTTGGCTGTAAGTAAGTCATTGGTGATTTTTGGAAGGGCAGTTTCGGTGGAATGGTGGGGGCAGAAGCCGTATTGTCAGTTGTCGAAGAGAAAGTTAGATGAGAAGTGGGAGGAAAGTTCAGCGTGAACGTGTTGTTCAAGGAGTTTGGAGGTAAATGGGAACAGCGATATGGGGCGATAGCGGGACAAGGCGGTTGGGTCGAGGGATGGCTTTTTGAGGATGGGCATGATTGTGGCATGTTTGAAAGCAGCGGGGAAGGTACCAGAAGATAGAGATAGGTTGAAGAGATGGGTTAGAGATGGGATGAGTGTGGGGGTGAGGTTGGGGAGGAGGTGGGATGGGATGGGGTCCACAGCACAAGTGGTGAGGTATGATTTGGAGAAGAGACGAGTAAAGTCTCTTTACATGATATTGGGAAGGGAGGTTATGGGGGTAGGGCAATTGGTGTGGAAAACAAAGGGATTGTGGTGGTAAGACAGTAAAGACTAGTGTTGAGCCACCCCCGTAGTGTTCGAGTTCGGTTCGATTCGTCGAACACCCGTGTTTTCGCCGAACTGTTCGTCGAACTGTTCGTCGAACACCGTCGAACACCGTTAAAACCAATGGCAGGCAAACAAAAACACATAGAAACACATAGAAAACACATTCAAAGGAGTCCAAAAGCTGACAAACTGCTCAGGAGACATAACTAACACATGGAAAAGTGACAAGTACATATAGTCATGCGAAAAGAAAAGAGGTGGAGGAGTAAAAGGAGGGGGAGACACAGATATAGGCATGTCATGCCCTTCTAAAACCCAAAAAGTGAGAAGCCGACACGGCCAGTCCGTTCCTGCCCGTGCGACCTCCGTGTTCCCCGGGTTTGTGCTAGAGCCGCGGTGGACCCTGACGGCCAGCCCCCCTCTCCCAATACTGCGTGTCCAGGGGAAATTGCACAACAAATTTTGGGGTCCATTTTTTCTTGTTACCCCTGTGAAAATAAAAAAAATTGGGTCTAAAGTAACATTTTTGTGAAAAAAGTTAAATGTTCATTTTTTTCTTCCACATTCAATAAATTCCTGTGAAGCACCTGAAGAGTTAATAAAGTTCTTGAATGTGGTTTTGAGCACCTTGAGGGGTGCAGTTTTTAGAATGTTGTCACTTTTGGGTATTTTCTGTCAAAAAGACCTCTCCAAGTGACTTCAAATGTGATGTGGTCCCTAAAAAAATGGTTTTGTAAATTTTGTTGGAAAAATGAGAAATCGCTGGTCAACTTTTAACCCTTATAGCTCCCTAACAAAAAAAAATTTTGGTTCCAAAATTGTGCTGATGTAAAGTAGACATGTGGGAAATGTTATTTATTAACTCTTTTGTGTGACATATCGCTCTGATTTCAGGGCTTAAAAATTCAAATTTTGAAAATTGCAAAATTTTCAAAATTTTTGCCAAATTTCCATTTTTTTCACAAATAAACGCAAGTGATATTGAAGAAATTTTTCCACAATCATGAAGTACAATATGTCACGAAAAAACAGTCTCAGAATCAGTGGGATCCGTTGAAGCGTTCCAGAGTAATTACCTCATAAAGTGACAGTGGTCAGAATTGTAAAAATTGGCCCGGTCATTAACGTGCAAACCACCCGCGGGGCTTAAGGGGTTAAAGTGTTTGGCAATAAATGACTTTGTCTACCCATATTTAAATTGGATACGACCCCGCTGATAAAACAACAAATTACACATTACAGGGGTGGGGAGTTCAAAAAAACAAAACAGCTTAAACATGGCACCCTTGCAATACTGAATTCAATGACTGTTTAAACCAAGTACAGGCGCTCAGTGCTTTATGGCGAGGGCAATCATTTACATACACCTTCCCACCTGCTTGTTTTCCATCTATCTCCTCCCTTCTCTGGCTCTATGAAGCCAGTGACGCGCACCCAGGGCCTTGGGGTGCTCGGCAGCTGGGCCTCTATGGATGCCGGTGGGGGATATCACGGTGGCTGACCCGGTCTGTGGCCCAGGGCGGTCACCCAAAAGGGCGTACCACCCGCGCTCCCCGTACCGTGGTACCGGGGTATAGATTCCGGTCGGGATGGCCCTGTTCCAGCTCGGGCTCAACATCCCGCCGGTTCACGAAGATGTCCCTCGCGAAGTTGGGATCCCGTATGAAGCCCCACCCAGCCTTCAGGTCGAACTTCACTACGAGTCCTTCCTCATGGGGGCTGGGGTGGGCAGATTCCGCCTGACGAACTTGAGCCTTTTCGGCCTTGTTCCGGGCCTTCAGACGCTCGCAACGTGCCCGCTCCTTCTCCAGCTGCTGGAGCTCCCGCCTGCAGAATTCCTTCCTCCGCAGGGCTTTGGCCTGAGTCTCCTGTGGGAACCCCATCAGGTCCCCCCCCCGGTTGTCCCAGCAAAACTCCTCTCCGCTGGGGCAGGCAACCGGGGGCGCTGGTGTCGGGAGTAGCGAGCACGGTTGCTGGTCCTCAAACCTGGCGGACCAGTCAAAGGCCGGCGCGCCGTACACCCACTCGGGTGCCAGAGGTGGAGGCTCCGGGAGGGCATCAAGTAGAAGGTCCCTGGCTTCGGCGCACGGGAGTGGAGGTTCCTGGAGGGTACCAGGTGGAAGGTCCTCAAGATCAGCGCCCGGGGGTGGAGGTTCCGGGCTAAGCAGCTGCTCCAGAGAGGGCATGGCAGAATACGGGGAGTGCTAGGGAAGGAGGCCCAGGAGCAGGTTGCAGCACCCGGGACAGGGCATTCCTTCCTACCTGCTCCTGTGCTGCTCACGGCCTCCTGGGATTCAGCGGGCTCCGCCGGGGCTGGGGTGCCACTATTGGTATCCTGCGCTGCTCTCCGCCAGACTGCCAACTTCTCCAACAGCTCACTCCTCCACCTGGTGACCGCTTCCTGCTGAGCCCTTTCAACTTGCTGGCTCAGCTCCAGAATCTCACTCTGGAGGAACTATGCATCCTCCGGGGATAGTTTTCCGGCTTCTCCCTCCTGGGTGAGGGGGGTCGCTTGCCACTGCAGCAGGCCAGAGGCGGAGGCTTGATCCTGGAGTCCGTCCATGCTGGCTACCGGGTGCGGTCTGTTTAGACTGGTTAAGACCACACCCTGTCTCCATTCCTTCTCTCTTCTTCCCCTCCCCTTTCGGGGGCGGTCCCATGCCTGGTTGCTGTCGGTCACTCCTTGCGACGCCCTCCCTGCCTTGACAGACACATCTATGCAGACAGTCACTGTTGCAAGGGGCAAGGTGTGCTTTTGGCGCCATTCTGGGACCCGGCCCACAATGGGAGGTTCCATATTGTTGTCTTTGATCACGCACATAATGGCGTCCTTTCTTCAGGGGCGGGTGCCACATTCAGTAACATAACACAGTTCCTTAGGCACACAATACCCGCAGTTAAAGGGTTGGTCACATATCCTGTTCGTGACGTCAGAGAGATGACGCGCCCCCAGGGCAGTGGGGTACTCGGCAGCCGGGCCTCTATGAATGCTGGTGGGGGATATCACAGTAGCTGACCCGGTCCATGGCCCAGGGCGGTCACCCAAAAGGGGAATTATTTATAGGGGATTTGTAAAGTGTTCGTGACGCCACCTGTGGAATGCGGCTAAAGGGAGTCGCCGCTGCAGAGCAGTCCTCTGAGGCAGATGTTAGGGCAGCTTATGATGGAACAGCTCCCCACAGGTGGAGCGGGCCTCAGGGCAGCATGGAAATAGATGGTGGTACGGGTGAGAGACGGCCAGGATGGTTCAGGGAGAAATGACAGACACTCACACCGGGGTTCGCTTCGGTACCTTTACTGGTGGAGATGCAGGTATGGTCCAGGGTACTCGGTACGCAGGGTGCACTTCTGGACTCTCCCCAGTGAGTGGGTATAGGGCCTCCTGATCCGTTGCTTCCACTTGCTAAGCTTCTGACCTGCCTGAAGCTAGGCCTGGCTTTATTACTGTCTCACTTTCTCTTTTGCACCTGCTGACCTGGTGGTAGGGCTTTCTCCTGGAGATCACTCTCCCTGGACGCTGGGGCCTCCGTGACTCATAGCCCTGGTACAGTAGCCAGCGTTGGTCGGCCTGGGACTTGTAGTCCTCCAGGTATCCGGTGGTTCCTACTGGGTGTAAAGGACCCTGTAGGCGTGGACCCAGTGTCCGGTGTATCTTTCGCGGTGAGCCTGGTACGCTCCTCTGCCCCCTCAACTCCTCTCTCCTTTCCTCCTTGCAGTCGGCCACACTCAGGGCCCTCACTAGGCTTCAGTACGTGCTGTAGGCCTCAACTTGCCTCACACAGCAGCCTGCATGCTGCTCTCTCTGAGCACACTAAACTCTAAACTCTAACTGAGCTGCCTGGCTCCACCCTCCTGGGCCTCAAGGACTGGGCCCTACTTGTGGAGCAGAGCTCCTAAAGAGACTCTGCTCCCAGACAGTTCTCCACTGACTGAACTGAACTCTCTGTTCTGCCACCCTAAGATGGCTTCCCTTTATATACCTACCAATATGGTGCTCCCCTAAACTGCTTCCTCCACCCACACCCACTACTGGTTCCCCCCTACCTCTGGGTTCCCCCCACTCCAGCCAGAGACAGGGCTCAGCAGCTACGCACATGCATGTTGCCCTTCCAGCCGGCCTGGAGCAGTGTAGTGTTGAATGCAGGTGTTGGAGTTCTGGGCAGCACTCCCTCCTTACCTGAGAGAAGGAGATACCACACCTCTGGGTGAAGTGCAGTATCTCTGTGGCGACTGAACCCTCAGGGGCGCCACATCAGATAGGTCAATCAAAGGTGGAGGAGATAGAAGAATAACAAGCAGTGGGGAAGGTGTATGTAAATGATTGGCCTCGCCATGGAGCGCTGAGCGCCTGTACAAATGGAATCTGCCTGAAGAATGGTCAGGTCACTTCTTTTAGCCCCTTCACTGCTTTTGAAGCCTGAAGTGGTTAAAGGAAGCTCAAAAAGAATGATCGTATACACAGCAAGTCATTTTGACATTACAGTGCATATGTTAATTCTTTTTAGCATTTTTTAACTGCTTTTTCAGAAAGATATCAGGCAGTATGTGCTTGAAAATCATGTTGCATGCACAAATCATAAGATTGATAAACCACTGCAATCCTGTTTTACATTGCATCCCTACATGTAAAAAAACACCTTAGGCCGGTTTCACACGGAAAAACCGGTACCGGAGATATCCATGCCCCGTGTGTCTGTGTGTGTCACACATGTGGCAACCTTATGCCCCTTGGTGCCGCATCAGGATCACACGTACCGGGGTCTGGGAATCAGCGCTACAGTTAGCGCTGTTCCAAAGCACCGGATGCTGAACACTGCCCTCATCATGGTTCCCAGCCGGCGCTGCGATAAGCACCAGCAGGGACATCGATGAGGGTAGTAGAGTCTGCCCCCGCAGTGTACATCTGTAAAAATAAGAATTAAATAATAAAATCCTTATACTCACCTGTCTGGAGAGGTCCCCTGCAGTAATCCTCTGACAGCAGGTCCCGGGGAGCCGGGGAGAATGAGATGCTCCAGCTAGCAGCCCTGGGGCTGCACTCAGTGAGTGACAGGACACCTCTCCTGAGCTCACCTCTGGGGCCCGCTTGCTGAAGGGGCTCATTCTCCCCGGCTCCCTGGCACCACCAGTCAGAGGATTACTGTGGGGGACATCTCAGGACAGTTGAGTATAAGGATTTTATTATTTTATTCTTATTTTTACAGGTGGACACTGCGGGAGCAGACACTACTACCCTCATCATTGTCCCTGCTGGTACTGATCGCAGCACCGGCAGGGAACCATTATGAGGGCAGTGTTCAGCACCCAGCGCTTGGGAACAGCGCTAACTGTAGCGCTGATTCCCAGGAGCCGTTACGTGTCACACAGATGACACATGTATGTCATCCGTGTAGGAAGTTTTGCGGACCGTGCATTTGCAAAAAAACGGACATTTCACCGTGTGGAGCACATGGACACACGGTCCGTGGAAACACACTGACATGTGCATAGACCCATCTTTTTGAATGGGTCTGCATGTGTCAGTGTCTCTAGTACGTGTGGAAACTGTCACCACACGTACTGGAAACACGAACATGTGAAAGAGCCCTAAAGCTGCATTATTTTCTAGTGTTTTTTATTATTATTATTTATTTATATTGCGCCATTGACTCCATGGTGCTGTACATATGAAGGGGTTGCATACAAAATACAGATATCACTTACAATAAACAAACTAACAATGATAGACTGGTACGGAGGAAAGAGGACCCTGCCCTTGCGGAATACATTCTACAAGAAGGGGGAATTAGACTGTAGGTTGAGGGGGTTGCAGTAGCTTCGGTGTTGTTGAGGTGGCAGCAAGCAAGGTCATGGCAGGCAGTAAGCTTGTTTGAAGAGATGGGTTTTCAGGTTCCGTCTGAAGGATCCAAGTGTGGCGCATAATTGGACGTGTTGAGGCACAGAATTCCATATTTTGGGGGATATTCGGGAGAAATCTTGGAGGCGATTGCATGAGGAATGAATAAGTGTGGAGGAGAGAAGGAGGTCTTGGAAGGACCGACCGGAGATTATGTGAGGGAATATATCGGGAGATTAGTTGAGAGATGTATGGAGGAGAGAGGCTATGGATGGCTTTGTTGGTCAGTGTTAGTAGTTTGAACTGGATACGCTGGGCAATTGGGAGCCAGTGAAGGGATTTGCAAAGGGGGTAGCAGAGGAGTAGCAAGGTGAGAGATGGACCAGTCGCGCAGCAGAGTTAAGGATGGACTGGAGGGGTGTGAGAGTGCTAGAAGGTAGGCCACAGAGGAGGATGTTGCAGTAGTCGAGAGGGGAGATGATGAGGGCATGCACAAGCAGTTTAGTAGATTGAGGGTTAAGGAAAGGACGGATTCTGGAAATATTTTTGAGCTGGAGGTGACAGGAGGTGGCAAAAGCTTGGGTGTGGGGTTTGAAGGACAGGGCAGAGTCAAGGGTTACTCCGAGGCAGTGGATTGTCGGTATAAGGGAAAGACTGATGTAATTTATTGTGATAGAAAGATCAGGTGGGAAAGATATGCGAGATGGGGGAAAGATGATTTCAGTTTTGTCCAAATTGAGCTTGAGGAAGCGGGAGGAGAAGAAGGAGGATATGGCTGCTGGGATTCTGGACAGCAGTGAGGTGACATCTGGGCCAGAGAGGTAGATCTGGGTGTCATCAGCGTACAGATGGTACTGGAAGCCATGGGATTTTATGAGATGTCCCAGGCCAAGGGTATAGATTGAGAAGAGTAGGGATCCGAGGACAGAGCCTTGAGGGACTCCAACAGAGAGGGGGCAGGGTGAGGAGGTAGTGTGGGAGTGGGAGATTCTAAATGTGTGGTTAGAAAGGTATGAGGAGATCCAAGATAGGGCAAGGTCTTTGACGCCAAAGGAAGAGAGGATCTGTAGTAGGAGGCAGTGGTCAACTGTATCGAAAGCAGACGACAGATCAAGAAGAAGGAGTACAGAGAATTGTCTGTTAGCTTTGGCTGTAAGTAAGTCATTGGTGATTTTTGGAAGGGCAGTTTCGGTGGAATGGTGGGGGCAGAAGCCGTATTGTCGGTTGTTGAAGAGAAAGTTAGATGAGAAGTGGGAGGAAAGTTCAGCGTGAACGTGTTGTTCAAGGAGTTTGGAGGTAAATGGGAACAGCGATATGGGGCGATAGCGGGACAAGGCGGTTGGGTCGAGGGATGGCTTTTTGAGGATGGGCATGATTGTGGCATGTTTGAAAGCAGCGGGGAAGGTACCAGAAGATAGAGATAGGTTGAAGAGATGGGTTAGAGATGGGATGAGTGTGGGGGTGAGGTTGGGGAGGAGGTGGGATGGGATGGGGTCCACAGCACAAGTGGTGAGGTATGATTTGGAGAAGAGACGAGTAAAGTCTCTTTACATGATATTGGGAAGGGAGGTTATGGGGGTAGGGCAATGGTGTGGAAAACAAAGGGATTGTGGTGGTAAGACAGTAAAGACTAGTGTTGAGCCACCCCCGTAGTGTTCGAGTTCGGTTCGATTCGTCGAACACCCGTGTTTTCGCCGAACTGTTCGTCGAACTGTTCGTCGAACACCGTCGAACACCGTTAAAACCAATGGCAGGCAAACAAAAACACATAGAAACACATAGAAAACACCTTCAAAGGAGTCCAAAAGCTGACAAACTGCTCAGAAGACATAACTAACACATGGAAAAGTGACAAGTACATATAGTCATGCGAAAAGAAAAGAGGTGGAGGAGTAAAAGGAGGGGGAGACACAGATATAGGCATGTCATGCCCTTCTAAAACCCAAAAAGTGAGAAGCCGACACGGCCAGTCCGTTCCTGCCCGTGCGACCTCCGTGTCGCCGGGTTTGTGCTAGAGCCGCGGTGGACCCTGACGGCCAGCCCCCCTCTCCCAATACTGGTGCCTGTCCGCTGGTGGGTCGAGCGAGCCCCCCTGTGGTGGAGGCAGGTCTAAGCTTTTTAATTTAAATTGTCTCTCTAATTTGAATGAATACACTTTAAATCCTTTCACAAGGATCTATTGGAGGGCAAGTCTCATGCCAGCAGCCGCATAATTCCAGCTCCAGTAGCGTCCACTAAAGCTGCTGCAGTTAAAAAGCTTTTATAAGGATCGAGCTCGGCCGTCAACCGCAAGGCGTCCTACCGCCAGTCCCAGCCCCTATACCTTGGGGTACCTCCTGATGCTCTTCATTGAGTATCCCGTGGTCCCGAAGCATTTCCTTTGAAAAAATTAAGTGTCCAAACTAAAGGTGGTGTAGCTTGCTTAACAGCTGGGATAATCCGCTGACTAGCAGACACTGCTACTAGGCACAAAGTATTTCCTGGGCTAGATGCAGTTAAAAATTTGTAATTAGATACTCTCGTTGGATGCTGAGAAAGCATTCCATAGAGTCTCCTGGCACGCCATATATTATTCTCTTAAAAAGCTTGGGGTAGGGGTCTAGGGGACCCTTTTATAGGCAAAATTACGGCCCTGTATCGCAATACGTCACCTAGGCTGAAGATAAATGGAACTGTAGCACCCCGAGGGCTCGGTTGCTACAGAGGTATTGCACCTCACCCAGAGGTGTGATATCTCACTCTCAGGTAAGGATGGAGTGTGGATCAGGACCCCGACACCTGCATGCATTACACCACATTGCCGTGGGGCAGGGCGACCAATATGCCCCTGAGATGGGCTCGACCGTCCCTGTCCCTGGCTGGAGTGGGGGGAGGGAACACTGACGAAGGGGAACCCTGTAGTGCAGGAGCAGGGAGGAAGCAGTTCCTGGGTGCATTGAGAAGGGAGTATAAAAGGTGGGCACCATCTTAGTTCAGTGCAGAGAAGTCTGAGCAGAAGTGACAGGGAGCAGGGGCTCTGCATGAGCTCTGCTCCGGAGGCGGGCCTAGTAACAGAGGCCCAGGCCTGAAAGAGGGAGAAGGAAGGAAGAGGAGCGGAGAAGGCTCCAGGAATGAGGAATGAAGGGATCCCAGGGGTGCGGACGGGCGAGTCGCCACCGCACGCCCAAATCCACCTGCGTGGAGGGGTCAGGCCAAAGGGGGAGACCGGTCCCCGAAACTAGTGGAGGCGGGAAATGACCCTCAGCTAGAAACCGGAGGCTGTCACATTTTATGTGGCGCAGCCCCTCGCTACACCCGCTAGGAAGGCACCACATAGGGTCAGGGAAACTGGCGCCAAGTTTACCAAGAGGAGGCCCGAGGCTGCCGGACAGAAGCATTGGTAAGAAAGGCCAGACAAAGGACACACAAAGGGGGTCCTGTGAAGCGCTCCAAAGTTATCTGGGAGTTGTCTGAGCCCCTCACCTGGTGAGCACGATACGACGTGGGCAGCCGTTACCTGCAGAAGTGGTCTGGATAATAAGTACTGTGAGTAAAGGCCCTGGACTGCATCACTGACTCCGTGTCATTACTGCTGCTGCCCTGCACCATCACCCCCATCCTCCGCATACACTGCCCTGAGGCTATACTCCTCCCGTGAGGAGTTATACTACGCTCTGCTGCACCCACAACACCAGCCTCAGCGGCCTGCCCTGCAGCGGCGGTTCACTCTGACCGCAATCCACGGGTGGCGTAGTCAGACATTTAAACATCAAAACCACATAAATAGTTCCGCCACTGGTTTGACCGCCCTGAGCCACAGAACCGGGTCGCCGCCACGGAGACTACAACCCCCAGCATCCACCAAAAAGGGTCCGGCTCCGGGTGTCCCAAGGCCCAGGGGGCGCGTCAGAACATTTTCATCACCTTTCATAATCACCAATGGGACAAGGCAGGGATGTCCTCTGTCCCCTCTCTTATATATCCTAGTGACGGAGCACCTGCTCTCATCAATTCGCCATAACCCCAATATTAGGTGGATTGAGGTGGGAGGCACCGAGTACAAGTGCTCTCTATTTGCTGATGATGTCCTAGTATATATCACTCAATCACATATATCCATCCCTGCTGTTATGGCTGAAATAGATCACTTTGTTACACGGTCAAATTTTAAAATCAATGCAGCGAAGTCTGAGGCCCTCGATGTCTCCCTCCCCAAATCCATACAGGATTCCATCCAGTCCAACTTTCCCTTTGCCTGGCCCTCACAGGGTATCAAATACTTAGGAATTCCTATTCATAGAGACCTCTCCCGTCTATGTTATCTTAATTTTGGGCCCTTTATTGAACAACTCCATACAGACCATGGTTGGCAAGTTAGAACTGTAAGATTCACTACGTGAACCACTGGTGTTTTGTGGAAAAGCACATGTGCACTGTGTTCCAAATTATTATGCAAAAAGGGTTTAGGAGTGATAAGGTAAGAATTTTTTTGTTTGTCAGTTAAACTCATTGATGGTGTCAGGGCTCTTTATATCACTGTAAGCAATTGCAGACACCTGTGCTAATTAGTTTGGCAGGTGTGTCCAATGAAAGGCAAGACTACTTAAGAAGGCTGTCCCACATTATTAAGCAGCCTACATTTTCTGCCAAAATGGGAAGGAAAAAGGATGTGTCGGCTGCTGAGAAGCAACAAATTGTGGAGTGTTTAGGTCAAGGCATGACTACAATCAACATTGTACGATGATCAGGATGAAGTGTCTTGGCAATCAAGAAGTATGTAGCTGATTCACAGTACACACGTGTGCGTGCTGATAAGGGAAAATTGAGGACTCTTTATTACAGGCAATTACGTCAGGTTAAAAGAGCTGCAAAAAAGCCTTGTCATAGCAGCAGACAACGTCCCCTCCAACATCCCCCGAACAACAAGATGCAGGGTCCTTCAGAGGTTTGCAGCTGTGCGTAAGCCATCCTGTCGACCTCCAATATCCACTGCACACAAGCAGAAATGGCTCCAGTGGGCCAAACAATACATGAAGACTGACTTCAAAACTGTTTTGTTCACGGATGAGTGCCGTGCAACGCTCGATGGTCCAGATGGATGGAGTGGAGGATGGCTGGCTGATGGACACCCCACGCAAACACGGCTACAGCGCCAACAAGGAGGAGGTGGAGTAATGTTTTGGGCTGGAATCATGGGGAGAGAGATTGTCGGCCCCTTTAGGATCCCTGAAGGGGTAAAGATGAACTCCATAATGTATGTGGAGTTTCTCAAACAGCACTTCCTGCCATGGTTCAAGAAGAAGAACTGTGTATTCCACAGCAAGATCATTTTCATGCATGATAATGCACCGTCTCATGCTGCACATAACACATCTGCATCTCTGGCTGATATGGGCATAAAAGGGGACAAACTTATGGTGTGACCCCCATGCTCCCCTGACCTCTACCCCATTCAGAACCTCTGGAGCATCATCAAAAGGAGTGTCTATGATGGCGGGAGGCAGTTTACATCTAAGCAACAGCTCTGGGAGGGTATTCTGTCCTCATGCAAAACAATTGAAGCAGAAACCATCCAAAACCTGACAAATTCAATGGACGAGACAGTTCAGAAGCTCCTTTCGAACAAGGGGTCCTATGTGCAAATGTAACATCACCTAGAATAAAGTTTTGAGTTGAAAACTGTTTGATTTCAGTTTCTAATAACCTGCTAATGCTTATAATTTCAAAAATGACCATTTTTTGTTCTTTATTAAAATGAAAAGGTTGATCGAAGAGTGTGGGGGATCTAAGAGTGTGGCAACCCAGTAGTCAGGATTACTTCGAATTCTGAGAATCTGAGGGTCATGTTGCAGGAAGTGCAGCAAGAAGGCACTCATGTGTCTTGCGCATCTAGGAGCCCCAAAATTATTTTCCGGGCTAGATGAAGCTAAAAATTATTATTAATTTTAAATCTGGTGGAGCTTAGTATAGATGGCCTAATAGAATCAGTACTGCACACTGCTACAAAGCCCAAATTATTTTCCAGCCGAGATACAGATAAACATGATTAGTAATTTGAAAGCTTAAAACGGTTGGTGAGGTGATTTTAACAAATCATCAAGCTTTTACTCTCCCCAGGATGACACCGGGGTAGAAAAGTCGTTTCGGATCCATGATTTGTTCATCTTTATGAACGTGAGTCTGTCTACATTATCAGTGGAGAGCCGCGTGCGCTTATCTGTCAGCACACCACCAGCAGCGTTGAACACACGTTCAGACAGAACGCTGGCTGCAGGGCATCACAAGATCTCCAAGGACAAAGTGGCGAGCTCCGGCCATTTCTCCAGATTGGAAGCCCAAAAAGAGCAAGGGTCCAGTGACACAGTCATGGCTTCAATGTTTACTTGGAGATACTCCTGTGCCATCGTCTCTAGGCGTTGACTATGTGTCAGACTTCTTGTCTCCTGTGGCCTTGCAAAGGATGAGCTAAAAAAGTGGTGAAATGATTCCGCAAAATTGATGTTACCAGCAGATACTGTGTTTCTGTTACGGTTTGAGTGCTGAACACTCGACGGTCCCACGGTTGGCAAGTTGGAACTGTAAGATTCACTACGTGCACCACTGGTGTTTTGTGGAAAAGCACATGTAAGATTCTGCAACAGTCTCTGCTGATACTCCTGTATGCGTGCATCCCTTTCTATGGCAGGAATAATTTCTGCAAATTTACTTTTGTACCGGGGATCTAACAGTGTGGCAACCCAGTAGTCAGGATTATTTCTAATTCTCACAATTCGAGGGTCATGTTGCAGGTAGTGCAGCAAGAAGGCATTCATGTGTCTTGCGCATCCAGGAGCACCAAGTCCCTGTTGTGTTGGTGGCGAGGTAACAATCATGTTTCCTTCCTCTGTTCTCTCCCCCCAACCTCGCACAACAGAAATGTGATCAAGGTCTCCCTCATCTGATGAGTCTTCCATCAGTTCGTCCTCCACTTCTTCCTGGGCTCTTGCACCTTCCTCACTAGTTTGGCTGCTACCATGCGCCCTGGTAAAACCATCTCCCCCCACCCTCACATGTCTGCCGCCTTGGTGCTGCTGACCATATGGACCTTGCAGATGTTAGCCCTTCTGCATACAACTCCTCCTCCTCTACTTCCTGCACCTCTTCTTGTGCCACCACCTGACTCCGAATTCTGTTTAACATGTGCTCCAGCGTGTAAATCACCGGAATAGTCATGCTGATAATGGCATCGTCAGCACTACACATCTTCGTCGCCATTTCAAAACTGTGCAGAAGGGTGAATAGGTCCCTGATCTGAGACCACTCCTCCAGCGTGATTTGCCCCACCTCTGGATCTTGTTGGCCCAGGCTATACGTCAGAACGTATTGCACCAGGGCTTGTCGGTGCTGCCACAGTCGCTGCAACATGTGCAGAGTTGAATTCCACCGGGTAGGCACATCGCATTTTAGCCGGTGAAGTGGCAGGCCCAACGACTTCTGTAGAGATGTAAGTCGCTGAGCTGCGGGATGCGAATGGCGTAAGTGAGCACACAGCGACCGTGCCCTCTGCAGAAGGCCATCTAGTCCGGGATAGTGGGCTAAAAATTGCTGGACAACCAGGTCCAACACGTGAGCCATACAAGGCACGTGTGTGACATTGCCCCGTCGAAGAGCCGCACCCAGGTTTGCAGCATTGTTGTACACGGCCTTCCCTGGTTTCAGGTCCAGTGGAGACAACCATTCATGAAATTGGTTCTCCAGAGGTGACCACAACTCCTCAGCTGTGTGACTCACATTTCCCAGACATTTCAAAGTAAAAACTGCCTGATGACGTTGAGCCCTGCTGCCACCATAGTAAGGAGGTGTGCAGGATCCCTTCTGTGCAGTTAGAAAGCTTGTGGCATGACCAGACAGGCTTTGGGTGCAGGTGGAGGACCGAGAGGAGGTTGAGGAGGCAGAAGCAGTGGAGGAACTTTGAGATAAAGAGGATTGACACACAACTCGTGGGGACGGCAAGACTTGGACAGCAGCCCCTTGTCCTGCTGTCACCATAGTTACCCAGTGCCCAGTCAGCGACATGTAACGCCCCTGTCCATGCCTACTCGTCCAAGTGTCTGTGGTGAAATGCACCCTGTCACACACAGAGTTTCTCAAAGAAGCGGTGATGTTGTGTGCGACATGCTGGTGGAGCGCAGGCACACCTTTCTTTGAGAAGTAGTGCCGACTGGGCTTCTGGTACTGGAGCACTGCGGCGGTCATAAGGTCGCGAAAATCCTCTGTGTCCACCAGGCGGAAAGGAAGCATTTCTGTAGCCAAGAGCTTGCAGATGGTGAAATTCAACCTCTTAGCTTTCTCATGGCTAGGAGGAAATGGTCTTTTACTTGTCCACATCTGAGGGACCGAGGGCTGGCTGTTGTGCTTAGACGGGGTTGAGAAGGGTGTCCCCGGCAAACTGCCGGTCTGTGAGGAAGATGCAGGCGGACATGTTAGGTTGCCTTGATCCAAAGGTGGTGCTATCGATGTCGGACAGCGCTCAACACCAGCTGGTGTTTCCACCTCCAAAGAAAATGATGACCTGCCAATCACGCTGGCTGTTGCGGGTAAAGAGGTGGCAGGTCTGCGTCCCAAAACAGGTGTGACTGCTGTCCCCCCAGTCACAGAGGATGAAGAGTCCGCGGATGCACAAGATGTGGCAGACGGTGGTTGGCCCGGCCGGTTAGGCCGCATTGTAGCACAGTGAGCTTCCCACTGCAACTTATGCTTCATGTCCATGTGCCGGTTCATGCATGAAGTACTCAAACTATGTATTTTTTGGCCTCTACTTAGCTTTTGCTGACAAATGTTACAGATAACATGAGTTGGGTCATCTTTATCGATCTGAAAAAATGCCCAGGCTATGCAAGGCTTAGCACCCATGCGACCTGAAGAGCCACCACGACTTGTGGTCAGAGGCAGAGTTGTGTTTGAGGATGCAGTTGTTGACATGCTTCCAGTACTACGTCTCTGTCCAGGAAGGCGCAACCTGACCTCATCGTCACTAGCATCCTCCTCCACCTCCTCTGCTGACCTCATCTCTTGGCTGACTGTGGGTTGACAGTAAGTGGGATCTCCAACCTCATCATCATCACCCTGTGTGTTATCACACCCGTCGTCCTCAGTGCCAACCTGTTCCTGCCCTGACAAAAAACTAAAGTTATCGCTCCAATCAGGTATTTGAGTCTCATCATCGTCTTCCTCATTGTCTCCACCAACAGGAGTTACAGTTTGGGAATGAGGGTCTACATTATGGTCAGAACCTTCTGCGTCTGGTCCTGGATCTGACTCATAAAGATTCTGGGCATCAGTGCAGATCATTTCCTCGTCTGGATTCACAGAAGCTCTGGAGCCGACCTCTAATTCCCAGGCTATAGTATGAGTAAACAGCTCTGCAGACTCAACCATCTGTTCTACCCCATACTCAGACGGGCAGCTGGAGATTTGGGAGCTGTGAGGAAGCAAGTGCGATTGGGGTGACACCTCTGAGGACTGGAGTATTTGGGATGTTGAAGTTGAGGTGGAGGAGAGCCCACTTAAAGGAGCACTTGATATCCGTTGAAGCACCTGCTGTTTTTGTGCATCATCTGGAATTTGTAGCGATTGGCGTGGCCGTAAGAAAGGAATCTTATCACATTGTCCGCTAAAAGAAGTAGACATTTTAGTTTGGCTGGAAGATGGTCTTTCTTCTGCAGATGTTACTGTAGCTTTAACACCTACCCCACTGACACAACCTTTTTTCCCCTTCCCAACACACCTATTCCTCTCTCCACCAGCAGCAGGCCTTTTTCCACTCATTTGGTGGTTAACTAATTCACAACTCTGGAGTTGTTTGCACAAAAAAACAATGGATGGGAACCGAGCAGAGCTGAGTGGCCAAACTGTGGCATTAGGCCAAAAGTATTGGCTGGGTTAGATGCAGATAAAAATGATATTGAATTTGCAACCTGATGGAGGTCAGTATAGATGGACTAATAGAACAAGTCCCACACACGACTACAAGCTGAAATATTTTTTCAGAGCTAGATGCAGAAAAAAATTAGATTGAATTTGCAACCTGGTGGAGGTTAGTATAGATGGACTAATAGAACAAGTCCCACACACTGCTAGAAGCCCAAATATTTTTTCAGAGCTAGATGCAGATAAAAATTATTTTTAATTTGCAACCTGGTGGAGGTTAGTATAGATGGACTAATAGACCAAGTCCCACACACTGCTAGAAACCGAAATATTTTTTCAGAGCTAGATGCAGAAAAAAATTATATTGAATTTGCAACCTGATGGAGGTCAGTATAGATCAGGGGTCTCAAACTCGGCTGGGTATATGGGCCGCACATGGAAAAAATTTGAACTTGGGGGGCCGCATTCTTTGTTCAATGTGACATTTTTAGTGATACCATTTTTTTTGTATACACCTTTTGAACATTTTTTCCGTGTTTATTTTTTTATAGCTTGGGTCGTTATGGATGTGGCGATAATAAACGTGCACTTTTTTGTGTTTACTTTAGTTTACATATAAAACAGCATTTTTAGTGCCCAATATTTTTTCATGCTTTATTTTTATTTTTTTGATTTTTACAATTTTGTTTCCCCCAATTGGCCACATTCAGTAATATTGTCTTACAATTAGCATCATATAGTAATAATGGGAAACATCTTGTAGTAATGTTCCCCATCCAAGTCCCCATCTTGTACTAATGTGCCCCATCCAGGTCCCCTTCCTGTGGCTATGTGCCCCATCCAGGTCTCCATCTTGTGGTTATGTGCCCCATCCAGGTCTCCATCTTGTGGCTATGTACCCCATCCAGGTCCCCATCCTGTGGCTATTTGCCCCATCCAGATCCCCATCTTGTGGCTATGTGCCCCATCCAGGTCCCCATCTTGTGGCTATGTGCCCCCTGTTCTTCACACACATAAAATAGAAAAAAAAAGATGATTCTCACCTGTCCTCCGTTCCCTCGGCGTCCTTCCTGCAGATGTGGCCCGCAGGCACCACAGAGTCAGACCCCTTGACGATCCCGACCTGGTCCAGGAGGAGCCGCCGACAGCAGCGCTGCATTGCCGCACAGGAACTGTCTCCCAGCACAGCATTTCCAATGTCAGCCGCTGACCAATCAGAGGCCAGCAGCTGATATCTGCGTATGGCAATGACGTCATACTCGCTGCGCCGACACGCAGATATCAGCTGCTGGCCTCTGATTGGCCGGCGGCTGGAATTGGAAATGCAGTGCTGGGAAACAGTCTCTGTGCGGCAATGCAGCACTGCTGTCGGCGGCTCCTCCTGGACCTGGTCGGGATCATCAAGGGGTCTGTGCCTGCGGGCCGCATAAAGCAACCTCAGGGGCCGCATGCGGCCCGCGGGCTGCGTGTTTGAGACCCCTGGTATAGATGGACTAATAGAACAAGTCCCACACACTGCTACAAGCTGAAATATTTTTTCAGAGCTAGATGCAGAAAAAATTAGATTGAATTTGCAACCTGGTGGAGGTTAGTATAGATGGACTAATAGACCAAGTCCCACACACTGCTAGAAGCCCAAATATTTTTTCAGAGTTAGATGCAGAAAAAAATTATATTGAATTTGCAACCTGATGGAGGTCAGTATAGATGGACTAATAGACCAAGTCCCACACACTGTTAGAAGCCCAAATATTTTTTCAGAGCTAGATGCAGAAAAAAATTATATTGAATTTGCAACCTGATGGAGGTCAGTATAGATGGACTAATAGAACAAGTCCCACACACTGCTAGAAGCCCAAATATTTTTTCAGAGCTCGATGCAGAAAAAAATTATATTGAATTTGCAGCCTGGTGGAGGTTAGTATAGATGGACTAATAGAATGATGCTATGCCCAAAAGGTTTTACTTCTCTAGGTGCAGTAAAAAAATTGGTATTCTATACACAGGTGGTGTAGCTTGCAACACACATAGGCTACTCCACTGACTAACACACTCTGCAATAGGCCAAAAAGGATTTGCTTTGCTAGATTTAGCCAAATGCAGTGAAAAAAACTTGCACAGCACTGGCACAGACCTGCCTGGCAAAAACTGATAGGAACTGATGTAACTTAGTCCTGAAAAGGACTGCAATTACAATTAGTCTTTACTCCCAACCTATCTATTTAAAAGCACAGACCTGCCTGATAAAAGTCGTAGGAAATGATGTAACCTAGTCCTTAAAAGGACTGCAATCACAACTATTCCCTACTCCCAAGCTATCTGTAGATTTGTGCGAAAATTGGCTTGAAATTAACAAGGTATAGCGCACACAGCAACAGCGGTGCCGTCTAACACGCAGCTGCAGCAGTGAGAAAATGGTGGCGATGGGGAAAATGGCTGGGTCTTATAGGGCAAGGACATGTGACATACACTGCCAATGACACATGCCCTTGCTTGTGTGAAAAAAAGCACTTCGCTCCGTGTGTGCGCTGCTGATAAGCTGACAGATTGCACCTCCCCACTGTAAATGCGGGAAAGAGAAAAAAAAATGGAGATCTTCATTATTCCTGCAGAGATCCATCCCCTGCCCCTCCCCCCGCCCCGCTGTACACTCAAAATGCGTATTAACATTAATTTTCAGCATTACTGAGAAAAAATCCAGTTATGATTTTGGTGCACGAACAGTTATCGAACATAACCTCGAACAGTCGAATTTTTTTCAAATCGTTCGTGTTCGCCGAATGGCTCGAACACCGCCCAAAACAGCTCGAAATTGAGATTGGCGAACAGTTCGATTCGAACACCGCTCATCTCTAGTAAAGACTTGCCGTGTTTGGTCAATCTTGTTTTTGAAGTGTGTGGCAAACTCTTCAGCAGAGATCACGGAGGTCGGTAGTGGAGGGTGGAGGAGAGAGTTAAGTGTTGAATAGTTGCTTGGGGTTGTAGGATAGGGAAGATATGATGGTTGTGAAGTAGGCCTGTTCAGCAGTGGTGAATGCTGATTTGAATGCGAGCGTTGCTTGTTTGAATGCAGTGAAGTCATCTTGAGAATGTGTTTTCTTCCAATGGCGCTCTGCAACCCTGGACGCTAGACGAAGCTGTTTAGTGAGGTTGTTGTGCCAGGGTTGCCTGTTGACTCTTTGCGCTCTGCCATGCATAAGAGGGGCGACCGAGTCAATAGCTGATGCGAGAGTGGCATTGTAGAAAGCAGTGGCGCTGTCTGTGTCATGAAGTGAAGATATGGATGTCAGTGGTAGAATAGAGTCAGAGAGTGTGTGGGTGTCTAGATGTGCAAGGTTTCTGCGGGGGTGTGCTAGTTGCTGGACATGGGTGACAGGTGAGGAGGACAGGGATGAGGACGTGAGTAGATGGTGGTCAGATAGGGGTAGGGAAGAGGGGACCGGTTTGTGTTTGTGAGCAAGTTCTTATTTTCTCCAACGCTTTGCAGTCTGATGTTAACAGACAACTTGTACAATGGTACAGTTCGAACTTAAATCTTTGGGTATGTTCACACTCAGTTTCACACTTTTTCAAAGCAGTTTCTGCTTGAAATTTTAGTTTATGTGCAGACAGAAGGGTTTTTATTAAGGGTTCAAAATGACATTTGTTTAAGCTGATACAGCTTTGGAAAAAAAACACTCCTTTTTTGGGTGGGGAGGGTGGTTTGGAGGAGTTTTTTGTTTCCTAAGCCATTTTCTGAAGCAGATCTTTAAAGTGTGTTAGAAAAGTTTTCTCGCAGTCTTTTGATTTGATAGTGCCTAGTTTGGAGTAGATTCCACCAGTATCTGTATTAAAGAAGTAACATGCACTTTTTTTTTCACCATGTGTTTTTCAAAATCTGAAGTGGAAAAGCACTGCATAAAAACTCATCACATGAACAGCAAAAGGGGTTAACATTGAAATGGTTTGTAAGAGTCTTTCACGCATTTTTGTTTGTGGTGGTTTTTGGAGCAGAATTGCGCAAAGAAAGTGCTCAAAAAATTCTTTTGGTACATAGTCTTAGAAAACTGTCACTAGAGGCATCTAAGCAGTTTTTTGAGCAATTATTTTGATTTATTCGCTCTTTCATTTCTATGTTTCTATTTATAAAAGTTTAAATAACAATTGTATGATCTTCACCTAAAGATATAACTTCTAGAAATAACAAAAAGACAAAATGTATTATTTAGCATTTAGTTGACTGCTCTTACTTTCACAGTCATTAATTGAATGGTCAAGATAATAAACAAGAAGTGTGACTGACAATGTCGATTAAGTTAGGCTCTTTACAATACCAGCAGAGTGGATGAGTCTTAATTTATTCTTGTCCACATGTTGCAATATTTTGGGGATGTAATATGAGAGGAAATTGGCTTTACTTGCATTTTTAAAAAAAAATCCACATCAGGTCATTTTCTGCTGCAGGAGTATTCATATTGGTGTAACATGGAATGAGGAGTAGCCTTGCGCGACATATTCATCTTCATTGTCCTGGTATGCTACATGAAAGTGGAGGTTCTGACTGTGTGTGTTCTTGTTACCTGGGTGATACGACTTGCTGCCTAGGTTACTGGCCACTGCTGCAGTCTTTCAGAGGTGGCTGTGACTCGCCCAGGGGAATGGGGATGACTCGGTACCCGGGCCTTTAGCCTGGCCTTTAGAGATGTCGCGGTGGTCAGCTCCCGGGCCCGTACCCTGGGGTCGCTCCTTTAAAAGGGTTGATGGTTTGTTTATTTAACCTGTGGTTTCTGGTGAGAATCACCAGCACTGCGCAGTCCACTAAGGCCGGTGATAAGGCAGCTGGGTGGTATAGCTCCCCACAGGTGGAGCTAGGCCTCAGAGCAGTGTATGAAGGAGGATGCAGGACAGACGAGGACCAGCCAGGTCAGAGCAAGAACAGGGACAGACACAATAGTCACTTCAGTACATTTTACTGATGGAAATTCAGGCACGTCCTGGAGCACTGTAGGGTGAAGGGTGCATATCTGGATCCTCCTCAATGAGCGGGTTTTGGGCCTCCTGTTTCTTGCTTCTGCGTAGTAAGTTTCTGACCTGCCTGGAGCTAGGCCTAACTTTGTCTCTGTCCTGCGCTGGCTGACCTTGTGGTAGGGCCTTTTCTTGGAGTACACGCACCTTAGCTGCGGGCCTATGTGTCTCCTGGCTCTGTTACGTATCAGCACGTTAGCGATCCTGGGACTTGTAGTTTTCCAGGGATTCCAGTTTGCCTTACTGGGTCGTGGAGATCCCGATAAGCTTCGGACCCGGTGTCCGGTAACTGCTTCGGGGTGAGCCAGTTAAACTCCTCTGCCCCCTATGTACTAACTCTCCATTCGCCTTCGGCCTACTCGGGCCCTCACTAGGCTACTCACACTAACGGCAGTTTGCCGTGCTTCACCGATCTTATGGCGCCGGCACACCTAAAGCTCACTACTCTGAGCTACAACTGAGTCTAGAACGTGCTCCACTGCAGACTGAACTCTCTCAGGCTTTTGCACTGCAGGAACTCTCTCAACAGGTTTGCTTTCTGCTTCTGACATAGAACAGCGCCCAGCCCTTCATTGCTGGCATCTGTATACAGCAGGAACGGTTGGCTGTAGTCAGGGTGGGCTAGGATCTCATCACCTGTCAGGATCTCCTTCATTTCCTGAAACGACTCGGCTTGCTCCTTACCCCAGTGGAATGGGGGATTTCTGCCTTTGGGGGACTGCCCTACCAGGAGGTCTTGCAGAGGAGCTGCTTTCTTAGTGCAGTCCTTTTCGAACCTCCGATAGTATCCTACTAGTCCCAAGAACTGACGCACCTCCTTGAGGTTTTTCGGCTCCGGCCACTTCTGGATGGCTGTGACTTTCTCCGAGTCTGGTGTTACCCCTTCCGGACTCACAATGTGCCCCAGGTACTGTACCTTTCTCTTGAGCAGGTAGCACTTTGAGGGCTTCAACTTCATCCCATACCGGGACAGTGACTCAAATACCTCTGCCAGGTGTTTCAAGTGGTCCTCGTACGTTCTGGAGTACACTATCACGTCGTCCAGGTAAAGTAACACAGTCTCGAAGTTGCGGTGTCCCAGGCAGCACTCCATCAATCTCTGGAACATTCCGGGGGCATTGCAGAGTCCAAACGGCATACTATTGAACTCGCAGAGTCCCATCGGGATGGTGAAGGCCGTCTTCTCCCGATCCTCCTCAGCCACAGCTACTTGTCAGTACCCACTAGTGAGGTCAAGGGTGGAAAAGTAATTTGCAGACTTTAAGGCAGCTAGGGACTCCTCTATGCGTGGTAAAGGGTATGCATCTTTATGCATAATGCGATTCACTTGATGGTAAGCTACACACATTCTCATGCTCCCGTCCTTTTTCCTAACCAGCACTAGGGGAGCTGCCCAGGGACTACAACTATCTCTTATTACTCCCACCTTCCTCATGTCATGCAGCATTTCTTTTGCCTTCTGGTAGTGAGCTGGGGGTATAGGCCTATAACGTTCTTTGATTGGGGAATGGTTGCCTGTGGGGATATGATGTTAAACCCCCTTAACCCTCCCGAAGTCAAGTGGATGTTTACTGAACACCTGCGAGTATTCTTGAACCACTCGGTGTACACCCTGTTTTTGATGGGCAGGAGTGGTGTCTGTCCCATCATGGAGCTGTTGACACCAATCCTCCACCTGGATTGCAGGGTCATTATCCTCCACTTCGTCTGGTGAGGTTAAGGACTCCGCCTCATGAATGCAGTTGTTATTGACAGCATGTAATTTGGCAACAGTGGCATAACGTGGCAGTTTGACCTCATCTTCCCCTAAGTTGAGAAGACGGACGGGCACCCTCCCATTACGTACATCTACCACTCCCCTGGCGGTTAAGAGCGTGGGTCTATGCTCAGAACAAAGGGGTTCTACTACCGCCTGGTAGCTCTGTCCTCTAAGACCTATGGCAGCTCTACACCAGATGAGCATTTCACTCATTGGGGGGATAACAAAGGGTATGGGGTCCGTTACCCGCACGTTACCGATTTCACCGTCTGTTAACCTTACTTGCTGTTGATACATCAGGACTCGGATCTCCCTTTGCAGTGCCCTCCTCTGTCTCGGTCTGGCTGTGTCGGTGATCTGTTGGAGCAAGAACACAACTTCTCCCAAACAATTACCAACAATGTTAGTGCCAAGTACCATATACGGGTTGGTGTCATCAGGATTAGTCTCTACTACAATTAGTCCTTGGTCCTTCAGCTCCACTTTCCCCACCTTTACAGTCACGTTCTTAACCCCGAGTAGGTTAATTCGGAGTCCATTTGAGGCATATACAGAAAGATTTGGAGCTGGCGGACGCAGGTCGTCCATGGACCAGAACCTCTTGTAGAGGACTTCAGGCATGATGGTTACCTGAGATCCTGTGTCCAGCAGGGCATGCGTCGGGATCCCATCCAACACAATGGACAGGAAAGGTCTTCCTCCGACGAACCTGTTGTACCAGTCTGATGGGCCTGATGAGTTTACTCCTGGGTGTCGGCCCTCGGACCCAGGGTTTTCTCGTTTAAAGGACAATTCTGGGCGATGTGTCCAGTCTTGTGGCAGCGTTAGCAGGCAGGGTCCTTCTGTGGACGGCGCTGGTCACGGGTCCTTGGCGAGGGCGGTGTTGGCCTCCTCCTCCTGCGCATCCAGGGGACATCCTCAGAGCTTTCAGCTAGCAGGATCTTCCCTCCTTCCTCGGGCTCCGTCCGCAGCTGCAGAGCACTCAGCACGGTGGTCAGGGTTTTGCTCAACTGACGAACTTCAGAGCGCAAACTGTCCAGTTCTTTAGGGGACGTTGCTGGAACCTTAGCTTCAGCAGCCACTGGGGAAAAGGTGGATGTTGCAGGCTCTGGGGTAGCCCCACCCTAGTAACGTTGGATGGCATTTGTCTCCAGGGGCTGCAGTCCTTTTATAGCCATGTCCTTAAGATTGTCAAAGGTGGCATCTGGATGATCCAGGGACCACCAACGCACAGTCCTGCTCTCCCCTGGAGACCTCAGTCCCCAGACAAACTGTTCCTTCAGCATCTTGTTCTCATTCCCGACGCTGGTTGGACTAACCTGATTCAGAGCCCGCAGGTCCCCCTGTAGACGCCAGGCGTAGTCCCGAACATTGTCCTCTGGCTATTGGGAACAGCTGTAGAACCTCATCCGGAGATCCGCCTCAGTAAGGTCCTCAAAGACAGTCTGTAGTTTTTGGAATATTGCAGACACTGACTCCTGGTCTGCGGCCGACCATGTTTCCACTTCCCGTTCCGCAGCACCGGTCAGTTGTCCTAATACAACGGCGGCTCTTTGTTTGCCGGTCATAGAGTACATGTCCAAAATACCACATATCTTCCGTTTGAATCCAGACAGGGTATCTGGTTTGCCGTTGTACTGGGGGAGCCACTTTGCTCCAGGAAAGTACGGTAAAGTCATAGGAATTACAGGTGTTACAGGCGCTGCTGGTGGAGCGGCGGCTTCGGCCTGCTCATCATCGGGCGCGGGCTGAACTTCAGGGATGTTGACCGGCAGATCGGCCTTCTGCTGCTCGTCAGACATCTTGGCGCCCCCCTAGTTAACCGTGGCCTACCTTCTGGTTTTTCTTCCGGTAGGCCGCAGCTCCGCAGGTGACGGTCATCTTCAGGACCTTGCGTCGCTTGCGTCCTACGTCAACGCGTTTAGTGACACTCCTTACAGGACCTGGCGCTTCCCGATTTGAGGCGTGGGGCGTGTCCGAAGCTTCGCGCTCTTTTACAGGTACGCCCCTAATTTTCCCGCGGTTACGCCCTTCTTCTCGCTCGGCAACCCAAAATGGCGGAAATCTTCACCACAACTTTACGTACACAGTTCAGAATAAAGGCGCACAGTACCCGGTGGCAACGGGCACAACACTTCGTCGTTGCAGCGGGCACGCAATCCTGTTCATGACGCCAGTTCGGAGATGACTCGCCCAGGGGAATGGGGATGACTCGGTACCCGGGCCTTTAGCCTGGCCTTTAGGGATGTCGCGGTGGTCGGCTCCCGGGCCCGTACCCTGGGGTCGCTCCTTTAAAAGGGTTGATGGTTTGTTTATTTTATAAAAGAGTTCATGATGCCACCTGTGGTTTCTGGTGAGAATCACCAGCACTGCGCAGTCCACTAAGGCCGGTGATAAGGCAGCTGGGTGGTATAGCTCCCCACAGGTGGAGCTAGGCCTCAGGGCAGTGTATGAAGGAGGATGCAGGACAGACGAGGCCCAGCCGGGTCAGAGCAAGAACAGGGACAGACACGATAGTCACTGCAGTACCTTTTACTGATGGAAATTCAGGCACGTCCTGGAGCACTGTAGGGTGAAGGGTGCATATCAGGATCCTCCCCAATGAGCGGGTTTTGGGCCTCCTGTTTCTTGCTTCTGCGTAGTAAGTTTCGGACCTGCCTGGAGCTAGGCCTAACTTTGTCACTGTGCTGCGCTGGCTGACCTTGTGGTAGGACCTTTTCTTGGAGCACACGCACCTTAGCTGCGGGCCTATGTGTCTCCTGGCTCTGTTACGTATCAGCACTTTAGCGATCCGGTTTGCCTTACTGGGTCGTGGAGATCCCGGCAAGCTTTGGACCCGGTGTCCGGTAACTTCTTCGGGGTGAGTCAGTTAAGCTCCTCTGCCCCCTATGTACTAACTCTCCATTCGCCTTCGGCCTACTCGGGCCCTCACTAGGCTACTCACACTAATGACAACTTGCCGTGCTTCACCGATCTTATGGCGCCGGCACACCTAAAGCTCACTACTCTGAGCTACAACTGAGTCTAGAACGTGCTCCACTGCAGACTGACCTCTCTCAGGCTTTTGCACTGCAGGAACTCTCTCAACAGGTTTGCTTTCTGTCAACTCCAGTCTAGACTAACTGAGCTCGACTCTGCATTCAGGTTAGTACTTGCTGAACTCTCCGGAGGAACTGAACTGCCTGGCTCCACCTTCCCTTATATATCTATCCCTAACGGGCTCCCTCTGGTGGTCTGAGGTGGAAGGTGGAGATGTGTGAATGGTTATGGGGGCCTCTTGTGGAGGAATCCGTCAATACACCCTTCTAGGATCTGTGATACCAAGCTCAGCTGGGCATCACAGCTGGACTCAGAGGAAAGAAGAAGAGTGCTTACAAACTCTTTTCTATAGAACTTATAAGTTTGGCTCTGCTGTTAGACAGATTGCTGTAGCACAATCACCATCTCGGCCAGCCACTATGCTCCTTCAACAGTGCAGAGACCAAACTTCCTGTGCCTGCTGCATCAAAAAGCACACAGTCCACGCCAGCATCGCAACGATGGTCCAACTGTCCATCAATCTGGAGTACAATGTCTCCCAGCAATCAGGAAGGGGAGAAGCGCACTCCTGAAAACAAATGATGAGACAATTCATTCAAAGGGCAGGTCCAAAGGCAAAGTAATTTTTTTCCTAAATAACTGTTTAATGCCATAATCTAAACTATTTTCTAATATTCTTGCATCACAAATTCCCTTTCCTTCCCTAACTAAACTATATAACTGCTATTCTATTTTTTTTCCTACTTCATTTTTGATGATGCTTCGTTTGAGAATCCCAGTGCATGCTGCCTAATTGCCGCTGCCACTGCCCTCTCCTTGAAACAGTGTCATCAGTAATGGTCGCTTCAGGGACTGAGCTAGTCCTTGCGCGATGTGCGCTGTGCGATGATGTGAAAAATCACATCGCTCTTTGTTGTCGACTCAGATCAACAGTAACTAGCCAGCAACAGAGTGGTGTCGGAATACCCAGGGTGCAGAGACCAGCGCTGCCATCGCAAGTGACATCACTGGTCTCTACACGCCACATATTCTGACACCACACTCTGTTGTCAACTCATCACTGCTGATCTGAGCCAACAACAGAGTACGCACCGTGATTATGCACATCATCGCACAGTGCACATTGCGCAGGGATTTGCCCGGTCCCTGAAGTGACCGTTATTGATGACGCTTTGTTTCAGGGAGGGGACAGAGGCTGTGACAGTGACAATAGCCTCTGCCCTCTGATGATGCTTCGTTTGAGTATCCCAGCATGCACTGGAATTTGCAAACAAACAGTCATCAATCAGAAAGGATGTGAAAAAACATAGAATAGCAGTTAGATATTTAGGGAAAGATGGAGAATTTTTAATGCAAGCATAATAGAAAACAGTTTAGGTGATGGCACTAACTAGATAGGGATTTAGAATGAAAATTACTTTGCCTTCAGACCATCCCTTTAAGTTGATAATTCTCTGTAACAGTTATATTAACACTTCTGCTGTCTGTCACACAATACGACTATCTATCTCTATTATCTCTTTATCATCTCCCTCTGTCATCTCTATCATCTTTCTTGTCTCTATATTACATCTCCCTTCTCTCCATCACCTCTCTCTAGCATTTATCTATCTCTATTCTGTCCCTCTGTCATCTCTCCACCATCATTTTTCATCATCTCACTCTATCAATCTATTAACTCTCTTTCTATTAATCTATCATCTCTTTATTATTCTAATATCTCTATTAAGCTATCATCTCTCTAGCATTTATCTTTCTCTATTCCATCCCTCTGTTATCGATCATCACTTTTTCTTATCTCACTCTATCAGTCTATTATCTCTCTCTTTCTATTAATCTATCCTCTCTTTTCTCTCTTCTTATTTAATAAATCTGTGGCTGGTAAGTGATACATACTCACATAAAGGGTTTGCACAGCATTATACTCTTTCTGCACTTACTGAGTTCCAATCTTCTCAAAATACTTCATCTGTTTGCCCTTTGGTGCCATTATTTTAACAAGAGTAATATTGTGCACGGCAGCCTTCTCGAAAAAGCTTTCCACTCTTTACCTGGCCTGTCTGAGATATCTCTTTTAATTGGTTCCTCTGCTCTTTGCATTTATGTTGCCTTTGACAGGGATACCTGAAATGTATGCATCATCCTTCACTCTTGACAGCCGACAAAGTTCTTTTCTCTCTTATGGCTAATTTGAAGGAAGTAATCTATGCAATGTCATCCTGAGCAATACCAGCTTCTCCCGTGATGAGTATCAAATCACTTGTAGAAGCTAAACAATGATTTATAGCTCTCTGTGCACTGCCATATAGTTAAACAACATAATCTAGTGGAACACTTTACAGTTTTACTTAAGCATTATGATTTTAACACATTTGGGTGTCCATAAGTTTGATGGGTGAGGAAAACTTTGACTTGTAAATGGTTCTTATCATCTATCTGCAAGTCAATGCTACACAAAACGCAAAACTATTTTATTCAGATCTAATGCAACCATCAATATTCATAGATAAAAAAAATAAACTGACCTGAACTCTGCAGTGAAAATATATATGCACGTTCCAGATCTCCTCAATAATACATATTTTTTACACTTAATGGTTTGTAATCATTGCTCTTTGTAATAGCTAAGAAGCAGTCCCAATTAAGGGAAAATGTGTTCCTGAACGGACTGACTGAGTTTCCCCTTTCTAATCAGACTTTCATGAATTGATCTGCCCGATCCTACAGGAACAATGCATCTGTATCGCTCGCTGCACCTTCATCACTATCCATTCCCAGTGCTCATGTCCATGTTCAGTGCAGAGAGGAAACAGGAAACAATCAGCGCTCAGACTTGGAAAAGCTGAATCCCAGAGATGATTAAATCGAATCAATGCAAATTGAATTAAACATCTGAAATCATTGTCAGACGGTGTGCTTACTTATCACAAATATCACAACTTTCATCACTGTTACCTGTGGTAAGAAAAGCAGAGTGATTATATAAATACCTTGTACAATATGTTATCTTTGGCCATGTTACCCTTCCAGTACCCATGATGGGACAGCATACTGTTGCATTGTTCAATGCCTGTTGGACATTACTCCCTGAATATTATTCGTGGCACCAACTGAAGTCACTCCTCCGCAATTTGTAACATAATAGTTCTAGGTACTATACCAAAAAAAGCTAAGCAAATGTAAACTTGGAAATATTCAATCAACCAACAGCAGATCAAGTCTTCTTTTGCTTGGGCATACTGATTACCATATTTTTCGGACTATAAGATGCACCGGACCATAAGACGCACCTAGGTTTTAGAGGAGGAAAATAAAAAAATTAAAATTTAAGCAAAAAATGTGGTCATGATGCACTTTTAAAGGGGAGGGGGTCTTCTGCTGACACTGGTATAGGGGTAATGTCCCCAATTCTGACAATATCCTCCATCCTGGTATATATGCCGCCCCCCTTCTTTTTATATGTGGTCCCCATCCCCATCCTGGTATGCATGGCACCCCTCATACCTATCCTGATATGCATGGCTCCCTCATCCTTATCCTGGTATGCATGGCACCCCTCATCCCCAATCCTGGTATGCATGGCACCCATCATCCCTGTCCTGGTATGCATGGCACCGCTCATCCCTGTCCTGGTATGCATGGGACCCCTCATCCCTGTCCTGGTATGCATGGCACCCCTAATCCCTATCCTGATATGCATGGCACCCCTAATTCCTATCCTGCTATGCAGGCACCCCTCATCCCTATCCTGGTATGTATGGCACCCCTAATCCCTGTCCTGGTATGCTTGGCACCCCTAATCCCTGTCCTGGTATGCTTGGCACCCCTAATCCCATCCTGGTATGCATGGCACCCCTAATCCCTGTCCTGGTATGCATGGCACCCCTATTCCCTGTCCTAGTATGCATGGTCCCCCTAATCCCCATCAGGCTGCACATTAAGAAAAAATAAACACTCATACTCACCTCTCTTCTCTCCTCCAGCTCTGCGTCCTGTCTGGGTGCACTGATCTCTCCATGTGAGCCGCGCATGACGTCACTGCCATGCACGGCTCACATGGAGAGCTCAGCTGCCGGAAGTCACTGCTCCCCACGCCTGGACTGTGTGCGCGGGGAGCAGTGACTTCACTCTCCTTCATAGCCGGCACACAGCGGACCCTCGCTACGGCTGCAGCTGCAGCCGGCTATCTCCTGTGCCCGCTCATTAAAGGGCATGAATATTCACCCCCTCCCCACGCCCATGGGCGTGGAGAGAGGTTGAATATTCATGCCCTTTAACAGCGGGCACAGGAGATAGCCGGCAGCAGCAGCCGCAGCGCTGCTACACTGTATACCGCTATTAAGGAGCATGAATATTCAATGCTCCCCATGCCCTATGGGCGTGGGGAGCAGTGAATATTCATTTTCTTTAGCAGCGCGGACAGTGTAGGCTGCAGCAGGCGGCTGCTGCCTCCTGTGCCTCGCTCCTCCACCGATACCGCTCCCCCCACACCCCACATAAATATACACCCCCCCAACATTCGGACTATAAGACTCACCCCCCATTTTCCGCCAAAATTTTGGAGGAAAAAAGTGCGTCTTATGGTCCGAAAAATACGGTATCTTCTTCCAAGTTTTACGGGTAGGGGCTAACAAGACATTAGGTAAAATGAACATAGTAGTGATTACTGGTTTGAATGGGGACCGTTAACTGTTCTTTCAACAGACTTTGCATAAATCAATAGATCAAGTGAATATTAATAGTTTTGTAATACATCTTATCACAGAAATCAGCTTTTTTTCTCCATATATGAGGCACTTCTTCCACTCCCTTTATAAGCAGGTACCAGAATGCAACAGCGGAGACACAGGCGGAACAACAATATATCTATTTTATTTAACAACTAATATTAATTATAAAACACGTGTTATATGGTAACAATTTCTTGACGTTTGACAGTAAAATAAGCAGGAAATCACATAACAGAATAAATGATCAGAATACAATAGAATTCAGGGGCTGGTATTTTAAAGCCTTGGCAATACTCTTTTCCTATCATAACTTGCTGCCCGTTTCCCCCGTCATGCTTTATTCACTTTTGCGATGCTGCTCTGGCTGCTGGTCCCAGTCTGACTACTGTCTTTCCCTCTATCCGTGCCCGGTACCATATGTCCCTGTCAGAGGTAACGGCCCGTCTTGCGCGTCCTTCCTGGTTGCCAACCCGACCGTGAATCTCTGATCTGACACCTCCGGAGCTTCTGCGACATCCTGTCACAGCCATGACCTTTAAAACTTTTTAGCTCCAAGCTAATATATGTGGCTTCTAAACTTATCCTTTATGGTTCTGATTAGTGATGATCGAGCATGCTCGTTGCTCGAGATTTACGAGCATGCTTGGGCGAGTGCTTATTATCTTCAGCGTGCTCGGGGGTTAAGTTTTCATCGCTCCGTGAACATGATTTGCGACTGTTTGACAGCTTTAATACATGTGAGGAATGCTGGAAAAATAGGCATTCCTCACATGTATTAAAGCTGTCAAACAGTCGCAAATCATGTTCACGGCCAATGAAAACTTAACCTCTGAGCACGCTGAAGATAATAGGTGCTCGCCCAGGCATGCTCGTAAATCTCGTGCAACGAGCATGCTCGATCATCACTAGTTCTGATGACCTTACCTTCAGGGATCAGGGATGCTAATGATGGCTATGAAGAAACATGATTAGGCAACAGCTTGGAACAGAGGCCTTGACATACATAAGAGCAGTGTATTTGAAGAAAAACTTCCAGAATCAAGTTTTTAACCAGAGTCTGGCAAGCATAAGGGAACACTCAGAGGGTCTGCGGTTCACTTGTGCTCAAGCAAGCTAAACCCCCTTGATACTTGGATGTATAAATTCTATAAAACAATGATTAAATAATACCCTATTAATTTTCCAAGTGATTGCAAACAAAATTTTTCTTTAGTTCAGAGGGTGTTTTTTTTTCAATTTTGTCTTCATAAGTTATCACATATGATACAAACAATACAAATGTGCCGCATGTTATTTGGCTCCTGATTTATATCACCTCAAGATCACCTCAAATTGATTATATGCAGGCTTTGCCAGAAAATGTTGGTGCAAAATAATGCAAACCTTTCTCTAGGCATTGGATGAAGTACGCAATGAAATATGCAAAAAGAAATAAAATGCTGCAGATTTGAAAATCAGCATTGCATGTCAAATTTAGTACAACTCGTTGCCGCGATTTTCTAAATCTCCTCAACACTGCTGTTACTGTATTTTTTATTTGTGCAGCAAATCTGCCAGGTGAGTTCTCCCACAAAATATAAAAAGCCAAGTATTGAGAATTATTACAAAAAGGCTTCAGAGAAGATGGCAAGAAAGAGGAACCACTAGAGGGAAGCAAAATACAAGAACATGATCAACTGGACTTTTTTTTTACCTGCTGTACAGCAGCCCAGGTACCTTGCAAGTTGAGTTGAATTGGTAATTCTGCCACTTGGCCTTACACCATGGTTTTTCACTGTAGGTCCAGCACTAAAAATGTCCATAGTTTTGAACTACAACTTGTTCTGAAAACAACATTTTTAATATATGATAGGATGCCCCCCATAGGCATAATGCACAACCATATGACTATTTTCTGTTTAGTACAGATTTTTAGGATTTAAAAATATCAGTACACAATTATGTTAAAAAGTGTAATTTTTATCTCCATTATGTTTTGGTTTATTTGGAGCAAATAATGTCAGGATTTTGAAATATTCAGGCAAAGAAACAAAGCTGAATTTATAAATATTTCCCAAATTTGGGTACAACTTTGTGTCTGAATATGGAATATAAGCCTCCTGAAAGAGAAAGTATACATACATATTTACATATATCACAACTTCCACATGGGAACTTAAACTGTATGTCAGCAAGGCTTGACTCATATGTGCAGTTTTTGTAGCATTTTTTTTAGGCCAAGTAAGAAACATAACGATCACGCGATAGGGCTTAGCCCAATCTTCAGGTGACCTCGACTCTTAACTGTAGGGGCATGCATAGGATGCTGACACAGACCCAATGGCAGAGAAGGGAGCCATAGTCTCCCTGCCCCACACACAGAGAGCAGGAGTCATATTCGTTGGGCACTGATGTGGCATCATTATTCTGTGGAGGAACTTGGGGTATAATTGTTAAGGGTACACTCAATGGGCATTTTTATTTGTAAGTGGCACTTGGAGCAATATTGTTAATTGGGTGATTAATGGACATTTTTACTTTATAGGGGCACACAGGGTATTTTAGCAGCCAAAGGGGCAACAAGGGGGCATTATTATTTTCTAGGGTGCTCAAAGAGAGAATTAATATTTTCTAAGGGAAAATTTTAACATTTAGAGTGCACTAGGGGGGCACTATTACTATGAAAGGTAAGTGGTGGACATTATAACTGTGTGGGGCACTAAGAGGAGCACTGTTAATGTGCCACAAAGTTGCATTGCTTAGGACACTTATGACACCATCAGGCTCAGCATTGGGAGTAACTGCAGGATGGAGAAATTGTATAGGAAGAGAATGAATGGGGACAATGAAAATGTGAGAAGTCAAATGTATCTGTGTCGTAAACTCTGCAGACAAGTTGGGGACAGAAAAAGTCATCAGGTCGGTGTGCACCAGATGAAAGATATAGGAAAAGTAAATAACCCAATCTGAAAGAATATCACTAGGAACTCTCTATATATTACTGTACTACAGTGGCTTGTGAAAGTATTCACCCCCTTGGCATTTTTTTTTGTTTTGCTACCTCACAACATGGAATTTCACTGTTTTTTTGGAGGGTTTGCATCAGTTCATGTAAAAAACATGAATACAACTATGTACATTTGATTTTGTTTTTATTTTGAAGCCCAAAACAAATAGAACAAAATAACTAAAAACTTCAGTGTGCATAACTATTCACAGCCCTAAAGTCAGTACTTTGTAGAGCCTCCATTTGCTCTACAAATCTTCAAGTCTATTTGAGTGCCAGGTTTTTGGTTTAATATTACGTCGGGCTTGCAACCCTACCTGAGCACCTCACTACTCCAGGAGTGCGGTAGTTTCTCTATTTTTCAAATCACTGACAGACTGAAACAGATTTAGCTGAAGAATATCCTTGTATTTCACACCATCCATATTCCCCTTAACTCGGACCATTTTCCCTGTCCATGCTGCTGAAAAACCTCCCTACAGCATGATGCTACCACCACCATGTTTCATTGTGGGGATGGTGTTCTTGGGGTGATGAGCTGTGTTGGTTTGACACCAGATACAGTGATAACCTTGGTGGGCAAAAAGTTAAACTTTGGTCTCATCTAACTACAGCACCTTCCTCCATACATTTGGGGAGTTTCCCATGTGGCTTTTGGCAAACTCAAAATGAGCCTTACAATTTTTGTGTGTGAGTAAAGGCTTTTTTCTGACCACTCTTCCATAAAGGCCACCTCTATGGTGTGTACATCTTATTGTGATGGTATGGACAGATACTCCAGTCTCTGCTTGCGAACTCTGCATCTCCTTCAGGGTTACCTTTAGCCATTGTGCTGCCTCTTAGATTAATGCCCTCCTTGCCCGGGCTGAGAGTTTTTGTGGGTGGACCTGTCTTGGAAGGTTTGTTGTGGTACCATGTTCTTTCCATTTGGTGATAATGGATTTGATGGTGCTCCAGGGGATCATTTGAGATTGAAATATTTTTTAAATCCAACCCTGATTTGTACTTCTCAACAACTTTGTCCCTGACATGTTTGGAGATCTCCTTGGTCTTCATGGTGTTGTTTGGTTAGTGACGCCTCTTGCTTATTGGTGCTGCAGCCTCTGTGGCCTTTCAGAAAAGGTGTGTTATACTAACAGACCATCTGACACTTAGATTGCACACAGGTGGACTTCTTTTGACTAAACATGTGTCTTATGAAGGTAATTGATTGCACCAGAAATTTTTAGGGGCTTCATCGCAAAAGGGGTGAATACATATGCACATGCCAATTTTTTGTTATTTCATCCAGCAAATTTAATTTATGCCTATATTTTTCTCACTTCACATCACCAGCTTAGACTATTTAGTGCTGATGCATAAAACACAAATCAGATTACAAAAATATTTAAACACAGGTTGTAATGTAACAAAATAGGTAAAAAGCCAAGGGGGTGAATACTTTCGCAAGCCACTATATATTCTCTTGCATAATCTGCGAAACTTGTATCTACCACTATACGGTCATTGTATGATGGTAATATTGGTCTTGGTCTTTGTATAGGAAATATATTAAATAATAGCATGGTTATCTGCTGAGGGGCTTACTATAGCCGCTATAACTATAGTTAATCTCTATAGCTGAAAACATTGTTACCTCGATTAGGGACTCAGTCAGATGTGTTTTGTATCCCCTATACTGTATTCCTAACTACACCTCTGAGTGAAACACAGGAGTTAAAACAGAAGAGAGAAGTTTTAATTTTTCCTTTATACTCTTTCTTCTTTTTGAAAGACAGATTTGAAAGATGTTAAATTGTTCACATTGGTTTAAGCCATTTGGCTTATGTTGTTTGATAAATATGGCACACCATTAGTTTAGTCTAATTGTATTCTGTCTGTTATTTGGCTTATTTTAGTCCACTAAGTTATGCAAAATTGTGGCACAATTTTGATACGTAGAACTGCAATTTAGACTGTGCAATTTCTCTTCCCACTTTTATGACAGGCCACTCCCCCTTGTCAGGTGTGTTGAAAGTTAAGTCTAAAGTGCATAATAATTATGTTATTATTATATCAGACAGTTTTTGTGCCAGAATACTGTAGCATGTAGCTTAGTAAGTCAGCCCCATTCTTTTATAACACTCTTAGCACAAGCTTAGGACAAGCTTATCAATTCAATTGTAACATCCTGAACGATTCCAAAATAAGATTACTGGTTATGTCGTTCCTACTGAGAGCATAGCACAAAGTTTACTGCACTGTGTGTTCATGTGTCTTACTGAAGATGTATCAAACAATGTACATAATCACATGCCTGAAAAAATAGATACAGACAAATAAATGTGAAAAGTGCAACATGCTGAAGCAACTAATTCTGGCAAATTTGATTTATAAGGAGCAGCGTACTTAAGCCACTTACAGTACATAATGGAGAAAATATAATAATATAATAATACTGATAGGTAGTATATTACAGAGAGCAGCATCTTAGAAAGTGTGTCTGTAAATAAAGTGTAACATGCTATAAATACTGTTGATCGAGCACTAAAATGCTCGGGTGCTTGAAGCTCTGGCCGAGCTCACCGTGATACTCGGGTGCTTGACCCGAGCAGCGAGCCCAATGTTAGTCTATGGGAGACCTGAGCATTTTTGTGGCGGCACCCCCGGCAGTCTGTAGAAAGCCTAAAAAGTGCCCAAAACGATAGTGACAGTGTTCAAATTACATGGGGACAGCATAGGGATCGCCCCAGGAAGCATTTCTGACCCCCAAGTCACTGCTGTCAACAACGTGGTCAGAGGTATTAAGCCACTTTTACGGGCTCACAATAAAACGTTCAAAAACGAAAGTGAAATGGTTTTCCTGTGAAACATGTTAAGGAACTTCCTTTCCAGGGTAAAGACTTGTGTATAAGGTAAAATAAATAACCAAAAACAAAAATACTCCTCCACCTTGGGCAATGTTCACAAGTAGCATTTTTAATGCGTTTTTGCACTTTTGAATTGCTTTCAACCGTGACAAATGAATTCACCGGGAAATGTCATTTTAACATTTTACAACCTTATCTGGCCATGTTCTGTGTGACACATGCATACAGTGCTGAAAAGAAATGGGAACAGCATGGGGAAGACCCCTGGAAGCATCTCTGACATCCAAGTCACTGCCTAAAAGTGTGCCCATCAGAAGTGATCCTTGCTGCATCAGAAGATGCAGACTTGCAACTATCCCCGTGCAAGTCCTTGTCCCAGGGCAGTGTTCAATTTTACCTCCCCTATTCCTTGCAATGCAAGCGCAAGTATGCAGCCTGCCACCCACCTACCCCCAGGCTGCAATACCATACTGCTTGCTTGCTTGCACTTGAAATTGGGCCGTTTCGGCATGTGAAGGCGGAATCTGGCCACCACGTCATGGCTGTGTCGGCGGCCTGGTACCCACACACGGTCCCCAGCCACCTGGGGGCAGCCAGGTGTCCATAAACGGTCCCCACCTGCCCCTATTTGAAGGATAGCTTAAGTACAAACACGTGGACAAGTGAATGTGGCCAGGGATGGTCTAGCTGACTGATGCCTTCACACTCGGTTACTATTGTGGAAGCCAGGACACAGTTGGACATTGGGATGCAACACGTCCTCAAGACATAAAGGATTGCGTGTACTGGGTCAATCAGGCTTCAACACAAAGTTCAGAAGGTAGAAAGCAGCAGTGGTCGGCCTCCTACACAATGAGTAAATTATTCATGATCATGAGGCCATCCATCTCCTTAGCTTTCTGTTCCTTGGAATGCAAGCGCATGTGTGTAGTAGCGGCTAGGCCTGAGGTGGTCAGCGTTTTGGCGCATATCCTACCTCCTCCGAGGATTGCTGGATGTTTTCCTGCTACTATCCCAGTTCTATGACTCTTGTTAAAACAAAGCTTCAGGTGATGAATGATGGATGAGGTGGTGGCAAAGGAGAAAGAGCAGGAGGAACAGGGACCATTCACATCAATATCAGGCCAGTCAACCACACATGTCTTGTAGGATATGTTTCTGTACCAAAAGGAGCGGTTCGGCTACACAGTTATAGGGCATACAGTGAGTGCAATGCCTACCAAAAATTTTGAGGCACTCCAATGCCCCTTGGAAGTGACATGGAGGTCAGAGGGCCTTAACTAAACCGTTTTTTCCATTTATAGCAACTGGGTGTCCTGTACACTGTTGGCCTAAGCAGTGAATGGAAAGCTTTCCAAAAATTATGAGGAACTGCAATGCCCCTTGAAACAGATGTACGCGGATTACAGCATACTAAAAAGCTTCTACCCATTATTGGGAAGTGGGTCTCCCTTAGTTTTTGCCTATGCATTGAAAAGTAAAAGCTGACTAAAATTAGGAGGAAATGCAATGCCCGTTGGAAGAGTCGTGGAGGTTAGAGGTAATTAAAAACAACATTTCAATGCCCCTTGGAAGAGCTGTGGAGTTCAGAGTGGTTTAACAAGACGGTTTTAATGCCCATTGGAAGAGACGTGGAGGTCACAGTTGCTTAACTAGACGGTTTTAATGCCCCTTGGAAGAGACGTGGAGGTCACAGTAGATTGACAAGACGGTTTTAATGCCCCTTGGAAGAGACGTGGAGGTCACAGTAGCTTAACAAAACTGTTTTAATACCCCTTGGAAGAGCTGTGGAGTTCAGAGTGGTTTAGCAAGATGTTTTTAATGCCCCTTGGAAGAGACGTGGAGGTCACAGTAGCTTAACAAGATGGTTTTAATGCCCCTTGAGAGAGCTGTGGAGTTCAAAGTGGTTTAGCAAGACGGTTTTAATGCCCCTTGGAAGAGATGTTGAGGTCACAGTAGCTTAACAAGACGGTTTTAATGCCCCTTGCAAGAGTGGTGGAGGTCCTAGTGGATTAAAAAGACAATATCAATGCCCCTTGGAAGAGACGTGGAGGTCGCAGTGGAATAAAAAGACAATATCAATGCCCCTTGGAAGAGACGTGGAGGTCCCAGTGGAATAAAAAGACAATATCAATGCCCCTTGGAAGAGACGTGGAGGTCGCAGTGGAATAAAAAGACAATATCAATGACCTTTGGAAGAGACGTGGAGGTCACAGTAGCTTAATAAGACGATTTTAATGCCCCTTACAAGAGTCATGCAGTACAGCATATTAAAAACATTATTCCCATTATTGGGGAGTGGGTTTCCCATAGTCTTTGCCTATGCCTTCCAAGCAAAAGCTGCCAAAAATCAGGACGGAGGAACTTGCAATGCTGGCAACACGGACCATGGTCACCCTGGTGGTATAGTAGTGGTGGAGGCTGAGGATAAGGAGAAGAGCCAAAAACAGCTGAAATGAGGAAGCGTATACCCATGTCTGGGTGTGAAGCGGTGTATGGGAATACACCTCCCGAAATAACACAGTGGATTTGAGTTTATGTTACTCTGCTGTCATTTGATGGTGATGAGAAGTCTGGCCCAATCCAGCCCTTGTTCATTTTGATAAGGGTCAGCTTGTCAGCATTGTCAGTAGACAGGAGAGTGCGCTTATCAGTTATAATTCCCCCAGCGGCACTAAAAACACGGTCCGATAACACACTAGCGGCAGGGCAGGCCAGGACCTCCAAGGCGTACAGAGCAAGTTCATTCCAAGTGTCCAGCTTGGATACCCCATAATTAAAAGGCACAGAGGAATCACAGAGGACGCTGATACGGTCAGCAAGGTACTCCCTCACCATCTTTTGAAACTTTCCACTCCTTGTGAGAGTACCCCGCGCCTCAGGGCCTGTAAGCTGGGCGGGTCTCAGAAAACTGTCCCAGAACGTTGACAGTGTTCCCCTGCCTCTGCTGGATTGGAGTTGCGTCTCTCTCGCCTGTACGCCTTGATTGGGCAATGAACGGTGACCTCTGCCGCTAGAGTGTTCAGATGGGAATTTTTTTAACAGTTCTGCAGCAAGGGCCTTCTGGTACTGCCCCATTTTTGTAGACCTCTCCACCTCAGCAATAAGAGAGTGAAAGTTCTCCTTGTAGCGGGGGTCTAAAAGTGTCACCAACCAGTAATGACTGTCACCCAACATTTTGAAAATGCGAGGGTCACGGTTAAGGCATCGTAACATAAAGTCAGCCATGCGTGCCAGACTGGTAATGGGCAAGACTTCCGTGTCCTCACCAAGATGACGACTGACCATGATCACCTCCTCCTCCCCCCTGTCCTCAGGCCACTCACGCTGAACCGACGGTATGACAGTTGTACAGGTACTACCGTCTACAGCACATGATACAAGCTCCTGTTCTTCCTCCTCCTCCTCCTCCTCCTCCTCTCCCTCATTGTCCCCCAATGCACGTTGGGATGAGATGAGGCTGGGCTGTGTGTAATCGCCCGCTACGGCTTCTTGATCTATCTCATCATACTCTGGCTGCAATGCCTCCTCTTTAATTCTCTGCGTAGAGCGTTGCAAAAGACAGACCAGTGGGATGCTGATGCTAACAATGGCGTCATCGCCACTCACCATCTTGGTGGACTCCTCAAAGTTTGTCAGGATGGTACATATGTCAGACATCCAGGTCCACTCCCGAGGTCTTATGTGTGGAGTCTGACCTGAATATCGACGGCCTTGTTGCAGCTGGTACTCCTCAACTGCTCTCTTCTGCTCACAAATCCTTTGCAACTTGTGGAGGGTAGAGTTCCAACGTGTGGGGACATCACACACCAGTCGGTGTGCCAGAAGCTGCAAACACTGCTGCAACACAGCAAGGGCGGCGGAAGCTGTAGCCGACTTCCGAAAATGAGCTGACAGGCGGCGTACTTTCACGAGCAGATCTGGCAACTCGGGGTACAATTTAAGAAACCGCTGAACCACAGGGTTAAGCACAGGAACCAGGCATGGTACGTGTGTGATCTCGCCTTGCCTCAGAGCCGCCACCAGGTTACGGCCATTGTCACACACGACCATGCCTGGATGTAGGTTCAGCGGTCTCAGCCACAGATCTGCCTGCTCTTTCACAGCTGTCCACAACTCACAAGCAGTGTGAGGTTTCTCACCTAAGCTTATGAGTTTCAGCACAGCCTGTTGCCTCTTGGCTGAGGCAGTACTGCAGTGCTTCCAGCTTGTAACTGATGTGATGATATCTGAGATGGAGGCTGAACATGATGAGGAGGAGGAAGATGATGCGCAGGAGCTGGGATGGGAAGAAAAACGCCGGACACGAACATGCAACCAGAGAACATACTAATGAAAGATATGAAGTGCGACAAAGAAGGTCCAAGACAAGATACTTGGAAGTGAGGTAAGAGAATTTCTAATACAATCCACAGGGAGAAGATTGGAACAAAACAAAATCGTGTAAACTGCGTGCTAGCAAATGCCAGGAGCCTGACAAACAAGATGGATGAACTGGAAGCAGAAATATCTACAGGTAACTATGACATAGTGGGAATAACCGAGACATGGTTAGATGAAAGCTATGACTGGGCAGTTAACTTACAGGGTTACAGTCTGTTTAGAAGGGATCGAAGAAGTCGGAAAGGGGGTGGAGTCTGTCTATATGTAAAGACGTGTCTAAAGCCTACAATATGGGAGGATGTATGGGAGGGAAATGAGGAGGTCGAGTCCTTATGGGTGGAGATACATGGGGCAAAAAACAATAATAAAATTATCATAGGAGACTGTTATAAACCACCAAATATAGCAGAAGATACGGAAAGTCTATTAATGAGACAAATAGACGAAGTAGCAAAAAATAACGAGGTGATTATTATGGGGGACTTCAACTACCCCGATATAGACTGGGAAACCGAAAGCTGTAGATCTCAGAAAGGAAACAGGTTTCTGTCAATTATCAAAGACAATTATATGTCACAACTTGTGCAGGAACCAACTAGAGGGACGGTCCTTTTAGACTTAATATTAACTAACAGGCCAGACAGAATAACTGAGGTGCAGGTCGGGGGGCACCTGGGAAATAGTGACCACAACATTATACAATTCCACATGTGCTTCAGTAGGGTGCCCAGCAAGGGAGTCACAAAAACACTGAACTTCAGGAGGGCAAAGTTTGATCAGCTAAGAGATGCCCTTCACCTTATAGACTGGGATAGTATCTTCAGTAATAGGAGCACGGATAGAAAATGGGAAATTTTCAAAACAGTCCTACATAGTCACTGTAGAAGGTACATACCTTATGGGAATAAAAGGGCTAGGAATAGGAGGAAGCCAATGTGGCTAAATAAGGAAGTCAAGAGGGCAATGAAAAACAAAAAAAGGGCTTTCGGTAAACTTAAACAAGAAGGCAGCGAGGAAGCGCTAATATCGTATAGGGAAAAAAACAAAATCTGTAAGAAACAAATAAGAATAGCAAAAGAGGAGACAGAGAGACTAAATGCCAAGGAAAGTAAAACGAATCCCAAACTGTTCTTTAACTATATAAACAGTAAAAGGATTAAAACTGATGGAGTTTGCCCATTGAAAAATAACCTGGGTAAAATCATAGAGGGCGATGAGGGTAAAGCAAACCTACTCAATAGCTTCTTCTCCACTGTTTTCACAAAAGAAAACAATTTATCGGAGGAAATGCAGAGTGATAAAGTAAACCCTCCGCTAAATATCACCCACCTAACCCAGGAGGAAGTTAAGAAACGCCTAAATAATATCAAAATAGACAAGTCACCAGGCCCAGATGGCATACACCCCCGGGTACTAAAAGAATTAAGTAATGTGATAGACAGACCGCTGTATCTTATATTCAAGCACTCTTTATGGACAGGGACTGTCCCACTAGACTGGCGCCAAGCAAATGTGATACCAATATTCAAAAAGGGGTCTAAAAGTGACCCTGGGAACTATAGACCAAGTTCAGAGAAGAGCGACCAGAATGGTGACTGGTCTGCAAACCATGTCCTATGAGGAACGGTTGCAGGATTTGGGAATGTTTAGCTTGCAAAAAAGAAGACTGAGAGGAGACTTAATAGCTGTCTACAAATATGTCAAGGGCTGTCACATTGTAGAAGGATCATCTTTATTCTCATTTGCACAAGGAAAGACTAGAAGCAATGGGATGAAACTAAATGGGAGGAGACACAGATTAGATATTAGAAAAAACTTTTTGACAGTTAGGGTGATTAATGAGTGGAACAGGCTGCCACGAGAGGTGGTGAGTTCCCCTTCAATGGACGTCTTCAAACAGAGGCTGGACAGACATCTGTCTGAGATGATCTAGTGAATCCTGCTTTGAGCAGGGGGTTGGACCAGATGACCCAGGAGGTCCCTTCCAACTCTACCATTCTATGATTCTATGATTCTATGACCAGTCAGCTTAACGTCTGTTGTGGGTAAATTGTTTGAAGGATTTCTTAGAGATGCTATTGTAGAATATCTTAATGATAATAACTGTCTAACTCCATATCAACATGGATTCATGAGAGATTGCTCCTGCCAAACAAACCTGATTGCCTTCTACGAGGAGGTGAGCTCACAGCTGGACCGGGGAGAGTCAGTGGATGTTGTATACCTTGACTTCTCCAAAGCGTTTGATACCGTGCCACACAAAAGGTTGGTATATAAAATGAGAATGCTTGGTCTGGGGGATAATGTGTGCAAGTGGGTAAATAGCTGGCTGAGTGATAGAAAGCAGAGGGTGGTTATCAATGGAGTAAGCTCAGGGTGTGTCAGGGTTACTAGCGGGGTGCCTCAAGGGTCTGTCTTGGGCCCTATATTATTTAATATATTTATTAATGATCTAGTAGAAGGGTTGCATAGTAAAATAGCAATATTTGCAGATGATACTAAACTTTGTAAAGTAGTTAATACAGATGAGCATAGGGCACAGCTACAGGAGGATGTAGATAAATTGGGGAGTTGGGCCAAAAAATGGCAAATGGGGTTCAATGCCGATAAATGTAAGGTCATGCACATGGGAAAGAAAAACAGCAGTCACCCATACATATTAAATGGGAAACCGTTGGGGAAATCTGACATGGAGAAGGACCTGGGCGTCTTGGTTAATAGCAAATTAAATTGGAGTGCCCAGTGTCAGGCAGCAGCTGCGAAGGCAAATAGAGTCATGGCATGCATCAGAAGAGGAATAGGGGCATATGATGAGAACATTGTTCTTCCTCTGTATAAAGCACTGGTAAGGCCGCACTTAGAATATTGTGCACAGTTCTGGGCTCCGGTGCTCAGGAAAGACATATTGGAGCTAGAGAGGGTACAAAGGAGGGCGACTAAGGTAATAAAGGGAATGGAGGGACTAGAATACCCAAAGAGGTTGTCAAAATTAGGCCTATTTACGTTGGAAAAGAGAAGGCTTATGGGAGACCTCATAAACATGTATAAATACATCAGGGGGCAGTACAGAGATCTCTCCCATGACCTGTTTATACCAAGGATGGTGACAAAGACGAGGGGGCACACTATGCGTCTGGAGGAAAGGAGGTTCCTGCACCAGCATAGAAGGGGATTCTTTACGGTCAGAGCCGTGAGATTCTGGAACTCTCTGGGAGAGGAAGTGGTGATGTCCAACTCACTTAATGAGTTCAAGAGAGGCCTGGACGCCTTTCTTGAGAACAATAAAATTACATCTTATGCTTAGTGATAGTTAATTAATCCAGATTGGTGTCGGGAAGTGAATTTTTCCTCAATGATGTAAATTGGCCTATACCGCATGTTTTTTTTTGCCTTCCCCTGGATCAACGCTGCGGAATCGCTGCAGTGCACAAGAAATAGGCTGAACTGGATGGATGCTTGTCTTTTTTCGGCCTTATAAACTATGTAACTATGTACACTGTGGGGGCAACTCTGACTGACATTGGGCCTGCAATCCTCGGTGTGGGGAGGATGTGTTCCGTCCCAAGGTCCGACTGGGTCCCGGCTTCCACTATATTTACCCAGTGTGCCATCAGGGAGATGTACCATCCCTGGCCACAAGCACTTGTCCATGTGTCCGTTGTCAGGTGGACTCTCCCAGTAACTGCGTTGTTGAGGGCACGGCAGATGTTTTGGGACACATGCTTGTGTAGTGCCGGGATGGCACACTGGGCAAAATAGTGTCGGCTGGGGACCGAGTACCGAGGGACGTTCACCGCCATAAGGTTGCGGAAGGATTCCGTCTCCGCTAGCCTAAAAGGCAGCATTTCCAACGCAAGCAGTCGTGAAATGTGCGAATTTAGGACTGTGGTCTGTGGGGCATTGGGTGCGAATTTGCGCTTTTGCTCAAAGGTCTGGGATATGGACAATTGAATGCTGCGGTGGGATGTGGACGTGGATGTTGATGCTGTTTCTTGAGAAACTGCTATAACAAGTGAAGACTGAGAGGAGGGGGCATCTTTTTATGCAGTATGGACAGGGGATTGCCTTGCACGCACAACAGGGGGTTCTCATACAGGCACAACAGCGGAAGAAACAGTGGTGACACCTGCTGACACTGGTCGTGGACTCTGGGGTTCACCCCACAAAGTCGGGTGCTTTGTTGACATGTGCCTGATCATGCTGGTGGTGGTCAGGCTGGTTGTTTTGTCACCCCTGCTGATGCTGGCATGGCAGGTGGTACAAATGGCCTTTTTGGGGTTATCAGCAGAGTCTTTAAAAAATTCCAGACTCAGGAAGACCTACCGGTTGTACTGGCAACATCCCTCGTGTTGGTGTTATGGGGAACGGTTGCCCGCCTTCTGTGTGTGACCACCACACTGCTTCTTCCTGCCTGTTGGGGTACTCTGCCTCCCTCCCCCTGTTTGCTGCTGGCCTCGCTCTGCATGTACTCCTGCGACGTTGGGCAAGTTACTAGATCACCCACCACCTCCTCCTATTCCACCTGCGCACCACGATCCTCCTCCTCACTTCGTGGCAATTGTGTCTCGTCATCGTCCACCTCTTGTGACAAATTGCCAGCGTCGACTTCCTCTGGCCGTGGCTGTTCAAATATTTGGGCATCGCTACATGGGATCTCCTCTTCCGCCACTTCAAGCGGAGCAGGCGAGGGGCACAAATATGGAAATGGACCAGTGAACAGCTCTTCAGAGTGCCCAAATGTGGGATCAGTTGCTGTCTGACGACACTCGGCATGGTGGGAGGAAGGAGCATCAGGGTGAGGAGGAGTATGCGGTCGAGTCTCACGGCTACTAAAACTTGACCGTGTGGAATACAGACCGGAGGTGGTGGTGCCCAGGTAGCTGGCAGTATTATGTGCTATCCAATTAATAACCTGTTCACACTGATCAGTTTGCAATACTGGTGTTGTAGTGTGCTTCCTTAGTAATTTGGTCAAGAAGTGGGAGTGAGATGATGTGGTTGTTGGTTGTGGCACATTTTTACCTTGGCCATGGCCCCGTCCTCTACACGCAACATCACCAGAACGTCCAGTTCCACGTCCCTTGCCACGCGCCTTGCCCATTGTAAATGAAGTAAAATAGCTTACACTCGCACTATCAATGGAAAAAGGGTAATAAAAAGGAGATTAGAACCATGCAAGAGGAAAACCCCAGTTCTATTTCTCTGGCCTACACCAGAATCTTTTAAACAGATATACAGTACAGACCAAAAGTTTGGACACACCTTCTCATTTAAAGAAATGTCATGAAAATACAGAAACATCTTTAAATGAGAAGGTGTGTCCAAACTTTTGGTCTGTACTGTATTTGTGTCTGAACACTGAGCGAGATACTCAATTTTTTTTTTTTGTAAAAAAGGCAAAAGGGTGGATAATACAGAGATTTGAACCGTGGAGCTGCAAAACCACAGTTCTAGTTATCTGGCCTACACCAGAATCTTTTAAACAGATATATTTGTGTCTGAACAGTCAGGGAGACACTATTACTGTTTTTTTTTATGGAAAAAAGGCCAAAAGCTGGATAATACAGAGATTTGAACCGTGGAACTGCAAAACCACAGTTCTAGTTATCTGGCCTACACCAGAATCTTTTAAACAGATATATTTGTGTCTGAACAGTCAGCGAGACACTTTTACTGTTTTTTTTTATGGAAAAATGGCCAAAGCTGGATAATACAGAGATTTGAACCATAGAACTGCAAAACCACAGTTATAGTTATGTGGCATACACCAGAATATTTTAAACAGATATATTGGTGTGTGAATAGTCACAGACACACTCAATTTTTTTTTTGGGGGGGGGGATACCAAAAGGTTAATAAGACGTGTATTTGTACAGTCTGACTGAGGGAAAAAAAATACAGGATTTAGATGAAAAAAAAAAGTTTTTTTCTGGCCCCTGAGACCGGGGGATAAGTCTAGCAATTTGACCAGCAGGAGCACACAGGACTGTAATGCACTGTTTGTTGGTATAACCACTGCATCTCCTATATAGCCTGCCTGCCTGCCTGATATCTGGGATGGATATTAGTCCTGAGAAGGACTGTTTGTTTGATTTGGCAGGCTTTAGAGACCCTACGCTACCTATTTCGCACTATATATCTCTCCCTAACTCAGCAGCACTCTCCCTACACTGTCTGATCCCGGGCGACTGTGTCCAAGATGGCGGCGCCCGGTTTTAAATACTCGAGGTGACGCTGTGCGGCCAGCCAATCACTGTAATGCCCACAAACAACATGGCTGCGGCATTACAGTGACTGGCTGGCAATCCCTGCCATGTTCATTGGCTCTGTAAAGAGCGCCAAACATGCAGGGCGGAGACCCGAGCTCCCGCCTGACTAACCCGGAAATGCTCGGTGCTCGCCAAAACATCCCGAGTAGCGAGATGCTCGGGCGAGTACCGAGCAGTGTCGAGCATGGTCGCTCAACACTATATAACAACAAAAACTTATACATCCATAATATAATTTGAAAACACCCAAAGTCAAAACGTGAACATACTGTAAGTACCCAAATACAGATTTCGCTCTCCATTCGTATGGTGCCATCTCCGATCCGCATTTCTAAGTGTCTTCATCAAAAGTGAACTTGGATTTGTCTCCCATTGAGCACATCTGGTACGTCATTGTTCAGCGACTAATAGAATTGTATTTAAAAGGGAGAAATGCTAGATTCTACAACTGAGCAAGAAAAAATGAAAATGATATTTACAGAATAGGAGGAATAGAGCTAAGCAACAGCATGTGTGAAAAAGACTTCCGTATACTAATAGATCACAGGCTGTACGTGAGTCAACAGTGTGATGCAGCAGCAAAAAAGGAAAACACAGTTCTGGCACATACTAAGAGAAGCATAGAGTCTAGATCCTGTAAAGTAATTATCCCCCTCTACTCCTCCTTTGTCAGACCTCATCTTGAATACTGTACAGCTCTGGGCTCCACATTTTAAAAAAGACATCGAAAAATTATAGCAAGTTCAGAGAATAGCTACCAGGATGCTGAGCAGACTACAAACTATGTCCTACTAGGAACAGTTAAAGGATCTGATGTTTAGCTCGCAAAAATGAAATCTAAGTGGAGACTTAATAACTGTCTATAAATACCTGAAGGGATGTCACAGTGTAAAGGAATCATCCTTATTCTCATTGGCACATGGAAACATGAGAAGCAATGGAATGAAACTGAAAGGAAGAATATACAGATTAGATATTAGAAAAAACTTTTGGACAGTAAGGATGATCAATGAGAGAAACAGGCTGCCACAAGAGGTGGTGAGTAGTGTTGAGTGAATTTGGTCGGCATTTCAAATTCGGGTTCGTGTTCGGGGTTCTGGCTTGTTCACGCAAAAAAATCGGCTCCGCCCACGAATATCCCCGATTTGCCACGCTGTCACGCAGATAACATCTCCTTCAATTGAAATCTTTAAACAGAGGCTGGACAGACATCTGTCTGAGATGGTTTAGTGAATCCTACATTGAGCAGGGGGTTGGACACGATGACCTTGGAGGTCCCTTCCAACTCTAACATTCTATGATTCTATGATTCTATCAATTACGAGCTGCCAGCAGTGGATGTTGATGATTTTTTTGTCCAAGTGCATTCAGCGTGGCAGAACATTCCTGTAACAACCTTTAATTTTTTTCATTGATAGTATGCGTATACCAAGGCATGCAAGTGTGAGGCTATGTGCCCACAATGCAGAAATGCTGCATATTTTTTCCGCTTCACCCTGGCAGGAAAAACGCATGCGGTTTTTACATGTGTTTTTCCCGCCAGGTAGAAGCGTTTGTCAAGCATTTTTGCATGCATTTCTGCATGCGGGTTATCAAGCGCTTTTCCAAGTGATTTTATCATCACTTGGAAAAGTGCTTGACAACTTGTTCACACTATATAAATCCATGCAACCAGCATGGATTTATAGTAGTGTGACCAAGTTAGTTAAAAAAAAAAAGAATAAAAATGGTACAAAATAAAAAAAAAAGATTATACTCCCCTTCCGATGTCCTCCCGGTGTTTTCTCTGCTGCGTCCGGTGTCTTGGGCGGCTCGCGGTGGTGTGAAGGCCCTGCGGTGACGTCATTGAGTCATGTGACCGGTCACATGACTCAATGACGTCATGGCAGGTCCTTTACAACAACGCGACCTATAAGCAGACCAGACGGAGGGGAGAAAACACCGGGAGGACATCGGAAGGTAAGTATAATCTTTATTTTTTATTTTAAATTCTTTTTTTTACAGTTTCTATGGTACCCGGGTCTGGATGAGAGTCTCCTCTCCTCCAGACCTGGGTACCATCTGCACATTGAACCATGTGATATCCGCTTGTGCAGATGCAGTGATGCGTATGTCACGCGGTCCAATGCAAGTCAATGGCGGCGATTACGCTGCGTGTCCGCAAAATTAATGGACATGCTGCGTATTTTTCCACAATGATAATCCGCAGTGGAAATTTCTGCAGCATGTGCACAGCATATGTGGATTATCATTGGGGACCATGGGGCACGTATAACCAAGCATTTTTTAAGCATTTTCGCTGCGGAAATTCCGCGGCAAAAACACTTGAAAAACGCATAGTGGGCACGCAGCCTGAGTATTTTTGTGCTTGCCATTCATACTTGACAATGAATAAATCATCGTGATGTCTTGAAAAATTTGTTTCTATTTTTTCATCATTTGCATATCATTAACAGTAGAGATGAGAATTTATTTGAGTGGAATTAAATTCTCAAATTTTTTAAAAACTCGCAAATGTAGGTGCAATTTTTTGTAATTAGCTTCCAAACGGACTCAGCAAAATGGCAATCAGATGCACACCTCTTCACTGAACCATGAAGGCTATGAAAGGGTTTAAAAAAAAAAGTACTTATACTCACCTTGCCACTAACTTTTCAAGCTCATCTGCTCCTCCCTGTCCCCCTCGCCTGGTCCTTGATGCATTTTCTTATCACTGCCATGACCACTGAGCTTACAAATGCCTAATCAAAGTCAGAAGTCCTGACTTAGCAAGAAAAGGCATGGTATTTCAGTGTTCATGCTGGTAATTAGAAGATGCCATGAGAACCAGACTGAGGATGGTGAGGTACAGACAGGCCGGAGAGGTGAGAGGTATGGTGAACACAAGTATTTTTCTTAATTTTTATATATTAAGTTTATTTTGCTTGGAGGTGTAGAAAGACCCTAGAGCACAATAAGGGACATTCAATGCATGAAAAATAACTTCACTACAAATTGAATTTCAGGTGAAAATCTGCACAAACAGGTGAATTTGAGTTTTGCCAGATACGCTCAACCATAATTAACATGTCTATTGATGCCATGAATTTCATAATTCCACGTCTTTTCCTTCTTTGTGTTACAAGTAGTGTTGAGCGATACCTTCCGATATCAGGAAATATCGTATCGGATTGGATCGGGCCGATACCCAAAAAGTATCGGATATCGCCGATTCCGATACCGGAAACCAATGCAAGTCAATGGGACACAAATATCGGAATGAAAATAAACCCTTTCTTTCCTTGTAGGTTAATTCTACATGAAGTAAAACAACTAAGAATAATGTACAGTCATGGCCAAAAGTTTTGAGAATGACACCAAAATTATATTTTCACATGATCTGCTGGCCTCTGGTTTTTATTAGTGTTTGTCTGATGTTTATATCACATACAGAAATATAATTGCAATCATATTATGAGTACCAATAGGTTATATTGACAGTTAGAATGAGTTAATGCAGCAAGTCAATATTTGCAGTGTTGCCCCTTCTTCTTCAAGACCTATGTAGTTCTCCCTGGCATGCTCTCAATCAACTTTTGGACCAAATCCTGACTGATAGCAGTCCATTCTTGCATAATCAATGCTTGCATTTTGCCAGAATTTGTTGGTTTTTGTTTGTCCACCCGTCTCTTGATGATTGACAACAAGTTCTCAATGGGATTAAGATCTGGGGAGTTTCCAGGCCATGGACCAAAAAGCTCTATGTTTTGTTCCATGAGCCATTTAGTTATCACCTTTGCTTTATGGCAAGGTGCTCCATCATGCTGGAAAAGGCATTGTTGGGCGCCAAACTGCTCTTGAACGGTTGGGAGAAGTTGCTCTTGGAGGACATTCTGGTACCATTCTTTATTCATGGCTGTGTTTTTAGGCAAGACTGTGAGTGAGCCGATTCCCTTGGCTGAGAAGCAACCCCACACATGAATGGTTTCAGGATGCTTTACAGTTGGCATGAGACAAGACTGGTGGTGGCGCTCACCTCTTCTTCCCCGAATAAGCTGTTTTCCAGATGTCCCAAACAATTGAAAAGGGGATTCATCAGAGAAAATGACTTTGCCCCAGTCCTCAGCAGTCCACTCCCTGTACCTTTTGCAGAATATCAGTCGGTCCCTGATGTTTTTTCTGGAGAGAAGTGGCTTCTTTGCTGCCCTCCTTGAAACCAGCCCTTGCTCAAAGAGTCTCCGCCTCACAGTGCGTGCAGAAGCACTCACACCAGCCTGCTGCCATTCCTGAGCAAGCTCGGCACTGCTGGTAGTCCCATCCCGCAGCTGAAACAGTTTTAAGATACGGTCCTGGCGCTTGCTGGTCTTTCTTGGGCGCCCTGGAGCCTTTTTGACAACAATGGAAGCTCTCTCCTTGAAGTTCTTGATGATGCGATAGATTGTTGACTGAGGTGCAATCTTTGTAGCTGCGATACTCTTCCCTGTTAGGCCATTTTTGTGCAGTGCAATGATGGCTGCACGTGTTTCTTTAGAGATAACCATGGTTAACTGAAGAGAAACAATGATACCAAGAACCAGCCTCCTTTTAAAGTGTCCAGTGATGTCATTCTTACTTAATCATGACTGATTGATCGCCAGCCCTGTCCTCATCAACACCCACAACTGTGTTAATGGATCAATCACTAAAACGATGTTAGCTGCTCCTTTTAAGGCAGGACTGCAATGATGTTGAAATGTGTTTTGGGGGTTAAAGTTCATTTTCTGGGCAAATATTGACTTTGCAAGTACAGTAATTGCTGTTAAGCTGATCACTCTTTGACATTCAGGAGTATATGCAAATTGCCATTACAAAAAATGAAGCAGTAAACTTTGGAAAAATTACTATTTGTCTCATTCTCAATACTTTTGGCCATGACTGTAGAATGACATGAAAAGCCGGCAATTCATCAGCGGCATTCACCGGTACCCGACAATTTACAACAGAAAGAATAGAGCTTCACACATAGATTAGATAGATAGAAACATGTCAGTCACATATATATGAAGTACTGTGACAGTGTTGCTTACTGTACTTGTCATTTAGTGTAAAGGATTTATTAAAAAAAATATTAGTGTTTTCGTGCACCGTCTCTTTAAAAAAGCCGGCCGGCAATTCAGCAGCGGTACCCGACAATTTATAACAGACAGAATAGAGCTTCACACATAGATTAGATAGATAGAAACATGTCAGCCACATATATAAGAAGTACAGTGACAGTGTTGCTTACTGTACTTGTCATTTAGTGTAAAGTATTTATTTAAAAAAATAATAGTGTTTTCATGCACCGTCTCTTTAAGAAAGCCGGCCGGCAATTCAGCATCTGTACCCGACAATTTAGAATAGAAAGAATAGAGAATCACACATAGATTAGATAGATAGAAACATGTCAGTCACATATATATGAAGTACAGTGACAGTGTTGCTTACTGTACTTGTCATTTAGTGTTAAAATAAAGGATTTATTTAAAAAAAAATTGGCGTGGGGTTCCCCTTAATTTTAGGCTCTAGCGGAGGTTAAGCAGACAGCTGGGGCAAATGTTTGAAGCCTGGGAAGGGGGTAATACCCACGGAGCTTCCCAGGCTACTAATATCAGCCCCCAGCTGAATACCTAGCCTTTACTAGCTATTAAAATGGGGGAACCCCCCCAAAAAAATGACGTGGGGTCCCCCCTAATTTAATAGCTAGCAAAGGCTAGGCAGACAGCTGGGGGCTGATATTAATAGCCCAGGAAGGGAGCCATGAATATTGGCCCCCTCCCAGGCTAGAAACACCAGCCGTCAGCCGCCCCAGAAATGGCGCATCCATAGGATGCGCCAATTCTGGCACTTAGCCTCGCTCTTCCACGCTGCCCTGGTGCGGTGGCAGGGGGTAATAGGGTTGGGGTTGATGTCAGCTTATAATGCCAGCTGACATCAAGCCCAGGTTAGTAATGGAGAGGCGTCTATAAGACACCCCCATTACTAACCCCATAGTCAAAGTTAAAAGAAAACACAAACACCCAGAATAAAGTCCTTTAATTGAAATAAAGACACAATTCTTTATTGTTCTAAATTAAACCATACTTACCATCACGCCCATTCCAGCTGAAGCCAACGATCTCCTGCAATAAAAGTAAAATAATAAAGCAACCTCATCCTTACCTTTCCATGGTTCCCACGACAGCTTCAGCTCTGCTACATCGAGATGACAGGCTGGACCGCAGCAGAACGCTGCCATCCAGCCTGTCATCCCGCAGACACTGAGAAGCGCAGGCATACTTAAACTCCTCAGTGTCTGGCTGTGACGGCATCCAGATGAGCAGAGGTCATGTCCAATGAACTCAGCTCACCTCATGTACGTCACTGACAGCGTGGGAAAATTCTCCTGCACTCAGCGCTTCAGCGTGAGAATTCTCCCACGCTGTCAGTGACATACATGAGGTGAGGTCATGTCCAATGAACTCAGCTCACCTCATGCACGTCACTGACAGCGTGGGAAAATTCTCACGCTGAAGTGCTGAGTGCAGGAGAATTTTCCCACGCTGTCAGTGACGTACATGAGGTGAGCTGAGTTTATTGGACATGACCTCGGCTCATCTGGATGCCGTCACAGCCAGACACTGAGGAGTGGAAGTATGCCTGCGCTTCTCAGTGTCTGCGGGATGACAGGATGGATGGCAGCGTTCTGCTGCGGTCCAGCCTGTCATCTCGATGTAGCAGAGCTGAAGCTGTCGTGGGAGCCATGGAAAGGTAAGGATGATGTTGCTTTATTATTTTACTTTTATTGCAGGAGATCGTTGGCTTCAGCTGGAATGGGCGTGATGGTAAGTATGGTTTAATTTAGAACAATAAAGAATTGTGTGTTTATTTCAATTAAAGGACTTTTTTCTGGGTGTTGTGCTTTTTTAAATACTTTACTAGAGATTCATGGTGGTCATGTCTAATATTGGCGTGACCCCATGAATTTCGGGCTTAGGGCCAGCTGATAATGCCAAGCTGGCCTTAACCCCTTTATTACCCAGTGAGCCACCGCACCAGGGCCCTGGATGAGTTGGGTACAGCGCCAGAAGATGGCGCTTCTATGAACGCGCCATTTTCTGGGGCGGCTGCGGACTGCAATTTGCAGCGGGGGTGGCCCAGAAAGCTTGGGTCTCCCTGCGCTGCGGATTCCAGCCCCCAGTTGCCTAGTTGTATCTGGCTGGGCACAAAAATAGGGCGAAGCCCCACGCATTTTTTTTTTAAATTATTTCATGAAATTCATGGAATAATTAAGAAAAAAAGGGCTTCCCTATATTGTTGTGTCCAACCAGGTACAAATAGGCAGCTGGTGGTTGGGGGCAGCCCATTCCTGCCTGCTGTACCTGGCTGGACACAAATATAGTGCGAAGCCCCACGTCAATTTTTTTTTAATTATTTCATGAAATAATTTTTTTAAAAAAGAGCTTCCCTATATTGTTGTGTCCGGCCAGGTACAAATAGGCAGCTGGTGGTTGGGGGCAGCCTGTTCCTGCCTGCTGTACCTGGCTGGACACAAATATAGGGCGAAGCCCCACGTCAATTTTTTTTAAAATAAATCCTTTATTTTAACACTAAATGACATTTGAGGAGTTAATAAAGATGCAGTCCCTAAATTATTATTTATTTTTTAATTAATTTTTCCCAAAACTTTTGACGTGGGCTTCGCCATATTTTTGTATGCCAGCCAGGTACAGCAACCAGCTTCTATGAACGCGCCATTTTCCGGGGTGGCTGCGGACTGCAATTTTCAGCGGGGGGGGGGGGCAGAAAGCTTGGGCCTCCCTGCGCTGCAGATTCCATCCCCCAGCTGCCTAGTTGTACCTGGCTGGACACAAAAATAGGGAGAAGCTTCACGTATTTTTTTTTTTTAATTATTTCATGAAATTCATGAAATAATTAAGAAAAAAGGGGCTTCCCTATATTGTTGTGTCCAACCAGGTACAAATAGGCAGCTGGTGGTTGGGGGCAGCCCGTTCCTGCCTGCTGTACCTGGCTGGACACAAATATAGTGCGAAGCCCCACGTCAATTTTTTTTAAATCATTTCAGGAAATTCATGAAATAATTAAAAAAAATTGATGTGGGGCTTCGCCCTATATTTGTGTCCAGTCAGGTACAGCAGGCAGGAACGGGCTGCCCCCAACCACCAGCTGCCTATTTGTACCTAGCCGGACACAACAATATAGGGAAGCCCTTTTTTTCTTAATTATTCCATGAATTTCATGAATTTAAAAAAAAAATACGTGGAGCTTCGCCCTATTTTTGTGTCCAGCCAGGTACAACTAGGCAGCTGGGGGCTGGAATCTGCAGCGCAGGGAGGCCCAAGCTTTCTGGGCCCCACCCGCTGCAAATTGCAGTCCGCAGCCGCCCCGGAAAATGGCGCGTTCATAGAAGCGCCATCTTCTGGCGCTGTACCCAACTCATCCAGGGCCCTGGTGCGGTGGCTCACTGGGTAATAAAGGGGTTAAGGCCAGCTTGGCATTATCAGCTGGCCCTAAGCCCGAAATTCATGGGGTCACGCCAATATTAGACATGACCACCATGAATTTCTAGTAAAGTATTTAAAAAAAACACAAACACCCAGAAAAAAGTCCTTTAATTGAAATAAACACACAATTCTTTATTGTTCTAAATTAAACCATACTTACCATCACGCCCATTCCAGCTGAAGCCAACGATCTCCTGCAATAAAAGAAAAATAATAAAGCAACCTCATCCTTACCTTTCCATGGCTCCCACGACGGCTCCAGCTCTGCTACATCGAGATGACAGGCTGGACCGCAGCAGAACGCTGCCATCCAGCCTGTCATCCCGCAGACACTGAGAAGCGCAGGCATACTTCCACTCCTCAGTGTCTGGCTGTGACGGCATCCAGATGAGCCGACAATGAACTCGGCTCACCTCATGTACGTCACTGACAGCGTGGGAGAATTCTCCTGCACTCAGCGCTTCAGCGTGAGAATTTTCCCACGCTGTCAGTGACGTGCATGAGGTGAGGTCATGTCCAATGAACTCGGCGCACCTCATGCACGTCACTGACAGCGTGGGAAAATTCTCACGCTGAAGCGCTGAGTGCAGGAGAATTTTCCCACGCTGTCAGTGACGTGCATGAGGTGAGCTGAGTTCATTGGACATGACCTCGGCTCATCTGGATGCCGTCACAGCGAGACACTGAGGAGCGCAAGCATGCCTGCGCTTCTCAGTGTCTGCGGGATGACAGGCTGGATGGCAGCGTTCTGCTGCGGTCCAGCCTGTCATCTCGATGTAGCAGAGCTGAAGCTGTCCTGGGAACCATGGAAAGGTAAGGATGAGGTTGCTTTATTATTTTACTTTTATTGCAGGAGATCGTTGGCTTCAGCTGGAATGGGCGTGACTGTAAGTATGGTTTAATTTAGAACAATAAAGAATTGTGTCTTTATTTCAATTAAAGGACTTTTTTCTGGGTGTTTGTGTTTTTTTTAAATACTTTACTAGAAATTCATGGTGGTCATGTCTAATATTGGCGTGACCCCATGAATTTCGGGCTTAGGGCCAGCTGATAATGCCAAGCTGGCCTTAACCCCTTTATTACCCAGTGAGCCACCGCACCAGGGCCCTGGATGAGTTGGGTACAGCGCCAGAAGATGGCGCTTCTATGAACGCGCCATTTTCCGGGGCGGCTGCGGACTGCAATTTGCAGCGGGTGGGGCCCAGAAAGCTTGGGCCTCCCTGCGCTGCAGATTCCAGCCCCCAGCTGCCTAGTTGTACCTGGCTGGACACAAAAATAGGGCGAAGCTCCACGTATTTTTTTTTTAAATTCATGAAATTCATGGAATAATTAAGAAAAAAGGGCTTCCCTATATTGTTGTGTCCGGCTAGGTACAAATAGGCAGCTGGTGGTTGGGGGCAGCCCGTTCCTGCCTGCTGTACCTGACTGGACACAAATATAGGGCGAAGCCCCACATCAATTTTTTTTAATTATTTCATGAATTTCCTGAAATGATTTAAAAAAAATTGACGTGGGGCTTTGCACTATATTTGGGTCCAGCCAGGTACAGCAGGCAGGAACGGGCTGCCCCCAACCACCAGCTGCCTATTTGTACCTGGCCGGACACAACAATATAGGGAAGCCCTTTTTTTCTTAATTATTCCATGAATTTCATGAAATAATTAAAAAAAAAAAAAACGTGGAGCTTCTCCCTATTTTTGTGTCCAGCCAGGTACAACTAGGCAGCTGGGGGATGGAATCTGCAGCGCAGGGAGGCCCAAGATTTCTGCCCCCCGCTGAAAATTGCAGTCCGCAGCCGCCCCGGAAAATGGCGCGTTCATAGAAGCTGGATGCTGTACCTGGCTGGCATACAAAAATATGGCGAAGCCCACGTCAAAAGTTTTGGGAAAAATTAATTAAAAAATAAATAATAATTTAGGGACTGCATCTTTATTAACTCCTCAAATGTCATTTAGTGTTAAAATAATGGATTTATTTTAAAAAAAAATAGCGTTGGATCCCCCATAATTTTAGTCTCTAGCGGAGGTTAAGCAGACGGCTGGGGCAGATGTTTGAAGCCTGGGAAGGGGGTAAAACCCACGGAGCTTCCCAGGCTACTAATATCAGCCCCCAGCTGAATACCTAGCCTTTACTAGCTATTAAAATGGGGACCCCCCCAAAAAAAATGACGTGGGGTCCCCCCTATTTTAATAGCTAGCAAAGGCTAGGCAGACAGCTGGGGGCTGATATTAATAGCCCAGGAAGGGTGCCATGAATATTGGCCCCCTCCCAGGCTAGAAACACCAGTCGTCAGCCGCCCCATAAATGGCGCATCCATAGGATGCGCCAACTCTGGCACTTAGCCTCGCTCTTCCACGCTGCCCTGGTGCGGTGGCAGGGGGTAATAGTGGTGGGGTTCATGTCAGCGCCAGCTGCCATGAAGCCCAGGTTAGTAATGATGGGCGTCTATAAGACACCCCCATTCCTAACCTACAAAGTGTTAAAAAGAAAAAACACACTACACCCAGAAAAAAATAATTTATTTGAAATAAAACACACAATTTTATTTAATTCTTAGTTTACTAAAAATAATAGTTACCTGTCCACGTTCCTGCGCTGATCTCCCATGCACAGCTGTCACATCTGGAGATGGTGACAGCTGTGCATGGCTGCTGTAAGCTCACGCTGCCGGGAACACGTCCGCTCCCGGCAGCGGGAGCCACTGACTGAGGTCACCTGAGTGCATTCAGTCAGCGCAGCTCCGGAGACCTCGTTTACGGCAGTGCTGTACCGTGGGAATTTCTCACGATACAGCAGGGCCGTAAAGCAGCTAACCGGAGCACCGCTGCCTTAACTCTGGTGAACCCTTACGGCCCCGTCATTCTAGCGGCGGCAGCGGTTCAGAGCGGTCACATTCTATGTGGCTGCTCTGAACTGGAGATCTTCGTGGGACACTCGTGGACTGCTACGGAGGGGTAAGGATAAGGTTGTGGTTTATTATTTTATATTTTATTACAGGAGATCGATGGCTTCAGGGCATTAGGTGTCTAGGTGAGTATAGGTGTAGTTTTTTATTTTTTACTTTATTTTAGGTGGCGATCGGCGGGGACAGGTAATGTATGAACTAATTTCTTTTAGGTAACCACTGGCCACCAATGACATGTATTTAACATTTATTGGGGACACAGTAGGGCAATTTAAATAGCAGGATCAGGCTGATGGGAACTACTGCTCCCATCGAGCTGATCCTGCTGGCAGGAGTGGACGGGGGACAGACATAGGCCGATGGGAGTAGTAGTGTCACATCGGCCTATGTCTGCCTGCACGCACAGACACCGCGCACACCCGCACACATCGCACAGACACCGCGCACACCCGCACACATCGCACAGACACCGCGCACACCCGCACACACACCCCGCACACACACTAATCATGACGGGTCTGGGAGGTGAGGCTGACCTGTGCGGCCGTGGGAAAGTTCATGTGAGTTCATGCAGTCAAGCATGAACTCACATGAACCCTCTGAGGGCAACGCGGCGACTTCAAATGAACAGCTGATCGGCATCACCTGATACCTCAGCTGTTCATTTGAAATAACCGGCGGGAAAGCGCAGCACAGAACGGGAAAGCCGGCGGTGAAGTCTTTTCACTGCCGGCTTCCCTGCCCGGGTCCTTCGCTCCCCACTCCTTGGAGCTGCGCTCCCCGCCCGGTCCTAACTTACTATCGGGATGGGAGGTGGCGAGGGGAGCGGAGGATCGGGGTGGGAGGCTGCGGGGAAGCAGTATGGGGCTGTGTAATTGTTTAAAAGCCGGCGGCTTTATACCGCCCGCCGGCTTTTAAACAATCAGGAGAATTCTCCCCCGCTGGGATGGCATTCTGATGACAGGCTGGATCGCGCTGCCATCCAACTTGTCATCCTTCACAGACACTGCAGAGCGCAGGCATTATGGGAACTTCCGATTCCGGTATCCGATATTGTCAAAGTATCGGAATTAAGTATCGGAATTCCGATACCGCGAATATCGGCCGATACCCGATATTACAGTATCGGAATGCTCAACACTAGTTACAAGTTCAATGTGCTCCAATTCCTCCATTTAGTGTGTCTTGGACGCAGTGAATGACAGCTCAGTCGTCCATTCTAGTGCAGGGGCATGCTGACCTGTCAGTATTTTGATAGACAGCTCAGTTGTCCAGTCTACTGCAGAGCTGTGCTGAGTTGTCAATATTTTGATAGAAAGCTCAGCTGTCCACTCTGAAACTGGGAGGTGCTGGGCTTCCTTCAGGTGTTCTCTGTTCTAAGTGATTACTCAGCTACTTAGCTGATAGTGTAGCAACTCACTCTGGAAAATAGGTAACACACAAAAAATTGCAACTGACTCTGATTCCTGTACAGACTAGAGATCCTGACCTCGCAGTCCCTATTGGTTGCTGCATGAGCTGAGATAGCCCTAGCCACAGACTAGACGATGGTAACTCGGGACTATGCTGCATGTAAGGCCAGCGAGCACTTCATTTTCCTCTTAAAGAACCGGAGGTCAGAGCAGAGTGTAAATTACCTACAGAAAGGAAAGTGTGCTGAAATAGAAAGAGATCACAGAGTGAGTAAAACAAACCATAAATTACAAAATAAAGAATTAAGTATGTACTGTTTGAAAATATGCTGCCTACTTCCTAAAAAGAAAAAGATGATAGGTGCAGGGTAAAGAATATAAACAGAAAAGAGATAAACGCTAGCTGGTCTTTCACTGACTGACTTTAAATACAGCAGTATGGTTGGACATCCAAACAAGACTATCACCAGCAGGAAATATCAGCAGGGGGAAAGAATATAAAGCCGCACCCATAAGGTGGTAGGGCAAACAACTGAGAAAATTAAAACACCTGTTACAGTAAAAAAGATTGCAGCAAGGATAACAGAAACTAAACACCTAGAGAAAAGGTTTATCTGCTGTGGCTCATAGGACAGAAAAGGTGACCACAAAGCCCAGGTTCAAAGGGTCGAACCTAAACGTTTGACAGCTAATCTATCAGTCTCAGATCTCTGCCAGTCGCAGCATTTACTCGGTGGTGCATGTTTGCCTTGTATTCCTGTGCTCTGTTTGTTGATCTATTGCTGCCTGACCTTGGACCTCGTTCCGACCTTCTATTTGCCTAGCCCCTTTGCTCTGATCCGCTATATTCCAAGTATTCTGACCTTGGTCCATGACCTGACTAAGCCTTTGTCTTTCCCCTTTAGTTTACAGGGTGCTCTCATGGTATCTGACCCCGGAACATTTGACTACCCTGCCTCATGGCTTGTCCATGAGTAGTGACTAGCGTCATACAATGTTGATTGAATATAATTACAAACAGTATTTCTAGGCACTTGCAGAGTGTTCTGCGACTTTTGTGATTGCTTTTGCATTGCACCCATAGCAGCACGCACTGCTATTATTTGTTGCATTGTACATTTGTGGATATTGCTGCCTGTATCTTGGTTTTACATTCCTCCCATCTGTCCAATGTTATTTGTAATTAGAGCAGAACATAGCTTGATCATTCTTGTTTTGAGTTTATTTTGTATTCCTAGACTCAGAGGTGAATAGGTTTAGCGTAGGGTCAAATCCAAAGATTTTGCCTTTTTATTAGCAGAAGGACCCCTACAGTTCAATCTAAGTGTGTGTGTAATGTGTGCATGTGTACACATATACAATCTTTACTTATTTCATACTTGCCAACATGTTTGTAGCATAGGGACAGTTAGGTCCTGCCCAAGTCCCACCCGGAAACTCTTCTGACCTGCTTGTAAATGCACCCAACCAGACCTGGGCCACCCAAGACAAACTTTTTTGACCATTGACAGCTCCATAACTTGCCATGATTGTATATGAAAAATTTCGACTGTTCAGACAATTTTTTGGGAAGTGTGAGGATGCATGGTATTTCTTGGCATTTGTAGTGGGCTGCTGCATTTCTTTGGTTTTGCACTGTGGCCATAGTAGCGTGTTCCTGAACATTTATTTTACTTTGCTTGGATGTGCTGGCAGCTTTGTTTGTTTCATTATTTAACATGAGTTAGATATGGGTGACTTTTTACTTCCTCGAAGCGCATAAGACAGACGTCATAAATCTATTTTTATTCACAGAAAGCATTATCTGACATGTACACTATTATACATAGCCCATTGGGAAAGCTGCAGTAAAAAAGTAAATGAGATGCTTGGTTAATAAGGAAATAAATGTTATACTTTGTATTCATTCTCCTAAATTTATTAGCTACCATATGGCATTGTATTATCTCATTTATATGCAATTGCCAAATGAGTCAATTTTTGAATTTTAAAATCAAGGTAGTAAACAATGATCAATTTATTCCTTCATGCTTCATGTACCAATTTATGCATTGAAGACATTCATTTATGCTGGAGTGTTGACTTATTTGGCTTGGTTGGTGAAGTTCTAAGTATTGTAGGAAAGCCAGGTAGGCTAGGGTTAAATTCTAGCAATGCAAGTCATGATTAGATGCACCTAGATAGCTATGACTAGAACCAATCCATGTTTTCACTGGTCAGTAAGCTGGGGAAGCTGAGCAGAGTGGGTTGTGTTGGAGCTGGAGAGACAAGCCGGAATCTCTCTGAAAAGAGATTACACAGACCATGTGCACCAAACTGCAAGAATCACTGGTTGCTATGGAGGATAGCTGTTTTGTCTGACCAAATTGATATTAGCTCAGTCGTGTCTGAGAAGCCAGGGTATGTATTGTTTAGTTAGTGCTTGGACAATGATAGGGATTTTACTTTTATGGCTTTGTTTTGGTACTGTACAACCAGTGGAAATAACTGCTATTTCATGTATGATAGAAAAAACCCTGCAGCTTCGTGTTCCAAGCGGCTACCTGAGAGAGTGAACCCCTACAGTATGTATAACTTAACAATGGAATAGACCATTCAAACCAGTTTTCACAGTTTTTTGTAAAGAGGGGTCCACTTATAGAATTACACAGACCCTGTATGGGTAACAGAACTTTATGTCCCTAACTGGGGTTGGCGACTGTGTGACTCTACAACAGATTCACTTCAGATTAAACCCAAAGTGACTTTCTTTGCCTATCGGTGCTTCAGCTGTTCTCTATTCCCTACCACAGCCTAGATACCACTTGCAAAACTGAACTTGTCGCTTAATATAGGTGTTGCCTTCCACCTCTATTGTTATTTGTCAGCCCCCTTTGTACAACCTTTACACTGTAGCTGCAAATATGCAGCAGGGATGTCACACAATATGTGCAGCAGGAGCATAGCCACAGGCTACCGAGTTTCTAACATAGTCATAGAGTTATAAAGATAAAGGTACCATATATCTTAGGACCACTCTGCTTTAGTATAATAGCAACGCAACCTATTTGTCATGCATCTCTAGGCAACACGGTGGCTCAGTGGTTAGCACTGTTGCTTTGCAGTACTGGGGTCCTGGGTTCAAGGACAACATCTGCAAGGAGTTTGTATGTTCTCCCTGTGTTTGTGTGGGTTTCCTCTGGGTTCTTTGGTTTCCTCCTCCACTCCAAAGACACACTGATAGGGAATGTCAATTGTGAGCCCCAATGGGTACAGTGATGATGTCTGTAAAGTGCTGTGGAATTAATGGTGCTATATAAGTGAGTAAAAAAAAAAAAAATAAATAAAAATCTCTTTGCTCTACACTGGAATAGGTTTTGCAGTCTTCTTACCAGGACTCAAACTATATAGTTTCTCACCAGATGGCCACAAGTGATAGCAGTCTGCACCAGATAAAGAAGAAAAATGAAAATAAACTACTTCAATTGAAGATGTTACCGACCAGTATGTCACTAGATGTACCTGCACTGCATACACTTATACTATCTACAGAGCTCATGTGTGTAACTCTCACTGGTGATAATATTAGTGTTAAAATTGTGGATCATTATGTGACATGCAGAAGTAGTGTTGTTGCAGAGTGTGACAGTCACAAGTAGTGCTGTTGCTTTAAAAGCATTCAGCAACTATTAGAATTAAAACAAGCATCCAGCAACTAGAGGGCTTAACACAGTCACAGGAGACAGGGAGGGTTTTAGCAGAGCCCCAGGGGGATTGTAGGGAAGTTGTTTACTGTCTGGCTGGAGCCGAAGAGATAGGTGGTGTGTGTGTTTTGCATCTGACAGAAGCGCCCCTGCAAGTGAAAAGGTTTCAAGTCAGGAGTGAAGCTAAGCACAAGTCAGGTAAAGCTCCTGAACTAGCAGTGCAGAGTATTGTCAGGCAGAAAGATAAGGACTGTAAGAAATGGTGTCCCAGGGATCAACTCCCTCAGCAAACCCTCCCATCCTCCTCCATCTCACTGTGCTGTAAAGAATGCTGTGTTCATTAATGTGCTTTTGCATTAGAACTGTACTGTCCTGTACTACTGGTAAAACTGTGAACTGCTGTGCTGCTAAGGAAACTGTACTGTTTGTCACTGGAGCCTGTTGCTGATAAGACTTAACTTGCTCTGGCTGTGCGGCTTCTTATTAAATGCTACTGTTCTACCATTTATGAGGACTCTTGTCAAGTGTGTCTGGTCAGCAAGTGAAACAACCTACGTGTCTGTGCCTGAGGGTCAATACCCCTGTGTGCCTGAGAGAAGCTGCAGCACATGGTCTATGGTCGCCCTGAGTAACGGTTCCCCCAGGATTCCAAAGAATTCATGTAACTTGTCTTGCCCCTATCTGAACCTAGCAGTGTGCGTGTAACAATTATTGTGGCATTGTTTGATCACTGTGTGGTTGTAATATGTGGTCCAGTCATGTTGTGGCGTTATTTATTGCTTTAATGGGGTATTATTGATATATTGGCCTTGGTATAGTGGATTTTTTTAGTAACAGGATAGTGGTTATATTCAGACAGTGTAGTGATTATATATGGTCATGATGTGGCAATATGTATTCCTTTTATGTGTTATGGGAATATTGGCTTTGGCATAACAGTATGGTGATAATATTTGTTATGGCGCAACTATATGGTATCATTTAGAGAATGATTTTATTGGCAGATTTTGAGAGCTATATATTTTATCTTTATTTTGTTTTCTTTAATAGAGGGAGGTTGGCAAACACATATATCTTTGTAGGATCTAAAATTCAACATGTATCCATGTTTCTGACCAACATGCTGGTGTGGGGTGGTCCCAGGTCCATATTTCTAACTGCGCCCATAGGACACTAGTTACACCTCTTGTGCACAATGGCATGCTTATTTGCATTATTGTAATAAAGTTGTGTTTTGGGGCAACAGAGGAACAGATTTAAAACAAAAAGAACACTTTTTTTGTTGGTCTAGCTCCTCTAAGGCTATATGGTTAGTTTGATATGAAAAGTTGGGGTGACAGATTCCCTTTAGGAGACGTTTTTTTTTCTTTTTGCATATGATCCAAATGAATGAAACACTGATAGTAAAAATTAATGCCCAGGTCAAAAATACATAAAGCACACTGACGAAAAGCGTATGAGAAAAAAATGACATCTGAATAAGTCATTAGTCAGACACAACTAGTGCCATTTTGTACCCAGTTCTGGCAGCAATACCCAGGTGAAAAAACCTTACTTCTTTTTCAAGCAGGAAAACTTCCAGTGTCATTAGTGATGTCTGTGCACACAAAACTATTCCCTTTGAAAACTATAGGGATGATTATTTAATGTAGGCATGCCAGAATTCTGGTATAAATCACCTTGTGGCGCAGGTTTTGCTATTACTTATCCCTTTTATTTTAATAACTGTTTATGCATACATGTAAATTGTCTCCTTTATAATATCTTGTATATATTTTGTAAACACTGCCCACCTTTTGGGAGTAAATCATTAATTATTTACCAGTTTCTTTCTTCTTGTCCTATGTCGAGCAAACACGTTCCTCACCCGCTAATTCACGTTACCTACCAGGTACCTGATCCACCTGTTAAGCGATCGGTGGTGGCAGTATACCAGTATTTATGTGATATTGTGGTTTGAGGGTGGCTGGTCGGAGGTATATATACGTTCCTGGAAGGAACTGGTGGTATATATACGTCCTGTCACATCACGTGCCACAATAGTCGACATAAATTAGAGCAGCTGCACCCGTGCTTATCCTCTGTCAATACCGTGTTTGACCAGCAGGATAAGGGGGCGCCAGAGAGCTGCAAGGTCTGACCCAAGAGTGGGTGTTGTTTTCATGACAAATTCATGACATTAGAAAGTCACACTATTTTTGCATAACTTAGAGGTAGTGCAAAAATATTGCGACTTTTGATGTTTTCACACCAGTTCTGGCCAGCTACACCATTATGGGCGTAGCATGGGAGGGAAGGGGCCCAATTCATGTATAGTAACACTATTGTAGTGTCATAACTTCAGAAATTTACTCCGATACCTAACTGGAGTACATTTCCGGCATCAGTGCAGGATAGTTAAGAGATGTGTCTAATTCATTCAGTGACGTGCCCCTCTTAATGAATAGAATAGCATCGTACTCCAGTGTGCACATTCATTACAACTGGTGTCAGTCTTAATGAACCAGCCCCTATGTGATTACTTTTATTATCAGTTTCCTTTCTAAATTTTCCTCTTTGCTTGAGGGTTTCATGACTAGAGGGTTGTATATATGTGGGCCTTAAAAAATTTTTCTTCGTTATTTGGGTTGATAGCTAGAATATACTTATCTTGCACCAAGTATAGACTATTTCAGAATTTGCCATATTTCAATATTCTCATATAATTTTTACTCTTGCATAATAATTTATACTTCAATTGCAAAATTGAAAAATATGGACTATGCTACATTGTAACTACTTACTATAGCATATATAGCATATATACCGTGAAACGTTACTTAAATGTCAGATGTATTGGTTTCTAAAGTTCAGCAGGAAGATAAATATCCATTGATTAATTGTTAAGCCGGAAGATACTTAAGTAATTTGAGTTGTTAATTTAAGCATTTTTTACAGAATAATACTTTACATCATTGTCAATTTCGACTCTATAACAAAAGTAAATTAATTGCTTGAGAAACTTCATATATTTTTTAAATCTTTTAAATCCTTTAATTGATACAAACGTGAAAAAACTGAAAATAACAAGAAACGGATTTAGAAAAAATACACAGCACTAGTGATGAGCAAGCACTAAAATGCTCGGGTACTCGTTGCTCGGGTCGAGCAAATTGGAATACCCGGGTTCTTGACCCGAGCAACGAGCCCAATGTAAGTCTATGGGAAACGCGAGCATTTTTCAGGCGGCTCCCCCTGGCGGTCTGCAGGGGGCCTAAAAATTGCCCAAATCTATGGGAACAGTGCTCAAATGACATGGGGAAAGCATGGGGAAGACCCCTGGAAGCATTTCTGACTCCCAGGTCACTTCTGTCAACAGCGTTGTCAGAGGTATTACGCCACTTTTAAGGACTCACAATAAAACATACCAAAACGAGACCAAAATGGATTTTCCTGGGAAATATGTTACGGAATATTCTTTCCATGACATATTCAATGTACTGTATATAAAGCAAAATAAATAACCAAAAACAAAAATACTCCTCCACACCTTGGGCTATGTTCACAAGTAGCGTTTTTGATGAGTTTTTGCACTTTTGCATTGCTTTCAACCAAGACAAATGCATTCACCAGGAAATTTCATTTTAACATTTTACAACCTTATTTGGCCATGTGGTGTGTGACACATTATCAGACACATGCATACAGTGCTGAAAAGTCATGGGAACAGCATGGGGAAGACCTCTGGAAGCATCTCTGACTCCCAGGTCACTGCCTAAAAGTGTGCCCATGATAAGTGATCCTTGGCGCATGCGAAGATGTCTCCCGCCATGAACCTGTCATTGCAGACTTGCAACAATCACCGTCCACGTCCTTGTCCCACTGCAGCGTTCAGGTGTCCCTACCCCATTCCTTGGAATGCAAGCGCAAGTATGCAGGCAGCCAGCCACCCACCCACCCACAGGCTGCAATACTATACTGCCAAATTTTTGACAGCTGCTTGCACTTGAAATGTGGCCTTTTGGGCTCATGGAGGCAGAAGCTTTTCATAACCTCATGCCGGCGGCAGCCGTGTGTCCATACTCAGTCCCCAGCCGCCACTATATTTCCATGTATCGCCTCCGCCTTCCACAAGCACGGGTCCCGCAACATTACCCGTGCGCTCCCCAGTGCACTTACTGAGAAGGACCGCCTAACCACAGGTGAATGTGGCCAGGGACAGTACGGAGCCAGTCCACAACTTTTTTTGCTGACAGTTGTATTTAGCTCGGTGAAAGGACTGGCATAGAGGGAAACCCTATCTACCCTGCATGTCATTTCTAACAGGAAGTCCTGTAAAGCTGCTTTCGCTTGAAATGTGGCCTTTTAGGCTCGTGGAGGCGGAAGCTTTTCACAACCACATTCCTCATGCCTCGTGTCCATACTCTGTCCCCAGACATCACTATTTCTCCCGGTGTTTTCTCCGTCTTCTACAAGCTTGGGTCCCTGAACATTTCTGCTGGTACTTTTCTGTGGGAATTTGCTTGCCTCCTACCAACCTGGAATATTTCCAGCAAACTATGGTACGACACCATGGTATTAGCACTGCCCCCAGTACCATTAGCGAAGCCATCCCCAATTTCCTTCTCAGGAATTTTATTTGGTAGACAGAGTGGCTGCCCAAATACATTTTCTCACAAAGGAGCTGAAGATAGCGTGGCAGTAGGTGCAAGTTTCTCCAGCCTGTTAGATATTAGAGGGTGAACGGCAGCACATTGGATCAGTGGTCAGCACTGAAGACTTGCAGCACTGGGATCCTGGGTTCAAATCCCAGCAAGGACAATATCTGCAAGGACCTTGTATGTTCTCCCCATGTTTGCATGTGTTTCCTCCTCAGTAAAAAAGCCGCCATAGAGTGTCCGGGAACCTTTCCACACACTTTTCTTAGCCAGGACTGCTTCTTGGCCGGGTTGGACGGTCCCACCAGAGAATCCTCTGGTGTGCCTTGTCTTTTACCTCAGGAAAGTTCATGATAGCGCTAACTTTGCTGCTGCTATGGGGCTCTTGAGCGGGGGAGAAAGGTTAGCCCTCAGAATCAAATCCTCTGGTGGGCACAATGTTTTTCAATCTGAAACAGCTTCTCAGTGTGAGTTGTATTTCACCACAGCCATATTATTTAGCTCGGTGAAAGGACTGATTATTTAGCTACAAACAGCTTAAACTTACGGCAGTATGGACTTATAACCTCAGTATTAACAATATAGATCAGCCAAGAGGAAAACTCTTAAAATATAACCTTTATTAAATCCTTAAAATATTTTTTATACCTCCAATGTCCAAAATAAACTGCTCATACAGACAAGCCCCTCATACAATAGAGAGAGCCAGCAAAAATTATACTTCCAACCTTGTTAAGGACACAGTATATGAAAGCAGGACACTATGCAAACCTCTTATATAGCATATTGGAAGGAACCAGTAATATGTAATATCAATCCCATCTGGTCGATATAAAACTTAAACATAGTGATATAAAACTTTTAACAATATGTGTGGATCTTACTCATTCTCTTGTCCATGGGCATCCTCCAGGGTTTTTCTCTCCAGTTCAATTGTCTCCCATCATTGAGGATAAATCTACCCTGTCATGCCCCTGGTAATTGCTCCCGCCCTAACAAGGGCAGTACTCAAGTGTATCTATTACCCCACAAAATACCTCCCGACGCATTTCTTCCTCCTCAAAAAGGATTCATCACGGGAGTGTAACTCGTATCTTGGGTAACACTACAAAAAAGTGACTAAGTGCTATACAGTGCTATGTGGTTTAAAAATATCATCTAATGGACCTCACAATGGTGAGCGTCCATTTTTTGTGGTACAGAGTGCTGTTACCACCTTCAAAAGTGCAAATATGCAAAGAGAAAAGGGGGGCCTCCACACCTATCTTCTCTGTTTAAATATACTCCTTTTCCCTCCATTTCTGAGCGTCCCATGTCACTTCTGGGGTGGGGCTTAGTTTGTTTTATCATTATTTCTTACAAAATATTACCCTTCGCTTTTCTTAGGTAATGAATTTTGATTTCATAAGGATCTAGTTCCCTCTCTATTTTTAGATAATATCATGGTGACTTCCTATTTATCACTAAAGAATGCCCATGTGATCCTTTCCATCCTATTGTGTCCATGTCTTGGGGTCACCAGCCACCCACGTGTCAGAATGTGGGGGTCATCATATAAATATTTATATCATCTATACTATATAGATTCTATAGTGTCCGTTGTATGCCTCTGTCTCTCCAGGGCTTGGAACGCATCTGCCATTTCCGGACGCCTGGAACGCAAGCCCTCTACGTCATTTCCGGGCGTCCTGCATATGCGCTTACCGCATCACCTCCAGGCGTCTGGAACGCAAATCCCCATGTGACCTTAACTGTTTCCGGGCACATGGAATGCATAGTTCCCACGTCAGCCTGGAGTGCGCACTTCTCACAGCGCTTCCGGGAGTCTGGACCGCAAGCATCTTTTGGGCATTCACTATGCGTGTCATTGACCTCATTTCTGCCTCAGCGGATGATCTGATGTATTCTTGTACAGATTCCTTCCAAAAAATTTTATAGAGAACCAACTTTACATCACTGGTCTCGCTTTTCCTACTAATTATTACTTTACGTTACCCTCCTTTATTGTGTCTGGAGGGATCCATCGGCGCCACCTTAGTTATAAAAGCATTGGGAAACTTTTAATATTAGATCTCTGTCCTAGCACTGAATCCAATTCTTTTTAAATAGTGATCCCATGATTTTTATTTATAAGATTGGCCAGTACAAAAGGTGGTTACCCCAAAATCGCACATCCGAGGTACATATATATCATCCTCTTTGTTGTTCAAGGCATGTAAACATTTCGACTTTTTTTCATATGAAAGGCATCCATCTTTTTAAAAATCTGACTTATAGCTGGTTTCAGTAGGTGGGTTTTTGCACAAAAACATGACCGTCTCGGGATGTTTCAAGGAGATAACTATCTATATAAAACAGCTATAATTAAGCTGGGGGGCATAGTACCTAACCGGAAAATCCATCTTGCTTCTTTCTGCTGCAGGATTTTATACATGTTGCCCCCTCTAATGTTGGTCTTCATACAGTCAATTCCCATGAAGGAGATTACTCTAGGATCTCCTCCATGTACCGAGTTCACATGTTTCGCGATTGGCGTCTCTTTTTTATTTAGTATGTCATTTAGGTGCTCCCCTATACGTCGTCCCATCTCCCGAATAGTTTTTCCTACATATTCTTTTTTACAGATGCGTGTTGCCTTATATATTACAAACTTAGTTTTGCAATTGATAAAATTTCTAATCTCGAAAGATTCTCCAGTGACATTACTCACAAAGGTCTTAGTATTTTTCACGTTTGGGCAGGCTATACAGCCACTGCATTTGTAGCAGCCCCTTGGTCTTATTGGTAGCCAAGACTTATTTTTTGGGGGGGCACATAATGACTCCTGATTACTCTTTCTCCAATTGTTCTACTTTTACGGAATGTAACTTGTGGTGTAGTGCCTACTGTTCTCTTTAGATCCTCATTCATTGTTAGGATCCCCCAGTACTGTTCTACAATCTTTTTTGCTTCCAAGGCACCGTTATCAAAAGTGGCAATAAATCTTACACAGTCCACATTATCTTTTTCTTTCTCCAACATTTTAGGGGTAAGCAAGGTCTCTCTCTTTTGTTTCAATGCAAATTGATACACCCTTCAAAGAGCCCAATCAGGGTATCCCATTCTTTTAAATCTTTCTCTCATCTCTTTTGCCTCCTGCACAAATTCCTCATCAGTGGAACAATTCCTTCTAAGCCTGATTTATTGGCCCTTCGGTATTCCCTTCCTCAGGGGGAAAGGATGATGGCTCTCCCACCTGAGGAGGGAATTTGTGGCCGTAGGCTTTCGATAGATGGTAGTGTGTACCCCCCCTCCTTTTTGCTGATCCGTACGTCCAAGAAGGGCAGGATCATCTGGTGTATCTCGTATGTAAATCTCAGTCCTATCTCATTTTTATTCAAAGCTTCCACAAATTTTTCAAAATCCCTTTTGGGTCCCTTCCAGAATATTAGTATATCATTGATATACCTTGTCCACAGTTCAATACACTTTGTGAAGCTCTGATTCTCTTCTGTAAATACCATAGTTTCCTCCCACCAGCCCAGGAACAAATTAGCATTTTTCCTCTTGGCTGATCTATACGATGAAAGGACTAGCATAGAGGGAAACAGGATCTACCCCGGCTGTCATTTCTCCGTCACCGGTTCCGCCCATTGTCACGCACGACCATGCCTGGCTGTATGCTCAGCGGTGAGAGCCACAGATCAGGCTGCTGTGTTACAGCTTTCAACAACTCTGCAGCGCTGGGCGGTTTGTCAATTAAGCATCAAGCATGTTATCTTCAGCACAGCCTGTTGCCGCTTGGCCAAGGCAGTGCTGCAGTGCTCTCAGCTTGTGACTGATGTGGTCATTTTGGAGATGGAGCAGGAGGTGCATGAGCTGAACAGTGTGATTACATTGTTGTTAAATTGGTGGCGCTGTTTTTTATACTAAAGAAAGATCCTATTGTTTTGGTTTTTTTACGTTTTTTTTAAGACAAATGCATTCACCGGGAAATGTCATTTTAACATTTTACAACCTTATCTGGCAATGTGGTGTGTGACACATCATCAGACATATCCTGTTTTATTTATGATGGAGGGACTCTGAAAGTCATAAAGCCTATTTTTCTAGGGATATCAGACAGCCCTTAATATTCTTAAAAGGCCAGCAGTCAGCCCTAACTATTGTTACAGAGGCATCAGCCGGCAATGCTTTGTTGTTCCCATTATTAACAAGTGGGTCTCCTATACTGTTATTGCGTATCCAGTGACTGCAAAGGCTGCCAAAAATTTGGAAGCAACCCAATACCCCTTTGAAGAGACATAGAGGAGGGTCTCAGTAAAAAAAATGTTCCCATTATAAAGGAGCGGGTCTCCTATAGTGGTAATGCCCATGCTGTGACTGCAAGGGCTGCCAAAATTTGGGAAAAACCCCACTAAGAATTTAAACACACATAGAGCAGGGCCACAGTAACAAGGTACGACATGTTCCCATTAGAAAGGAGAGAGTCTGCTATGCAGTTATAGGGTATGTAGTGAGGCCGACGGCTGAAAATTTTAGGAAAAACCCCACTAAGAATTTAAAGACACACAGAGCAGGGCCACAGTAACAAGGTACGACATGTTTCCATTAGAAAGGAGAGGGTTTGCTATACAGATATAGGGTATGCAGTGAGTCCAACGGCTGAGCAATTTTAGTAAAACACCACTAAGAATTTAAAAACACATGGAGCAGGACCACAGTAACAAGGTACGACATGTTCCCATTAGGAAGGAGAGAGTCTGCTATACAGTTATAGGTTATGCAGTGAGTCCAACTGCTGACCAATTTTAGGAAAAACTCCAATAAGAATTTAAAAACACACAGAGCAGGGCCACAGTAATGACAAATTCCCATTAGAAAGGAGAGAGTCTCCCAAAGTGTTGGCCTATGCAGTGAATGCAAGGGCTGCCAAAAATTTGGAGGCACTTCAATGCCCCTTGGAAGAGACGTGGAGGAGGGCCTCATAAAAAAATGTTCCCATTAGAAAGGAGTGGGCCTCCTATACTTGTAATGCCCATGCACTAAGCGTATGGGCTAACAAACATTTACCCCTGGGGGGTATACATGAACATACTGTATAAAAAATTTTTTTTACGGGCATCATAAACACCCTTTAAAAAAATTAGGTGGGTGTTGCATCACGGACCACGGTCACATTGGTGATATGGTGGTGGAGGATGAGGAGAAGGAGGAGGACAAGAGCAAATAGCCAAAATCAGGAAGTGTATACCCATGTGTGGGTGTGAAAAGGTGCATAGGAATACACCTCCCAAGAAAAGACACTGGATTGGAGTTTATGTTACGCTGCTATCATTCGGTGGTGTTGAGAAGTCTGGCCCAATCCAGTCCTTGTTCATTTTTATAAGAGTCAGCATGTCAGCATTTTCAGTTGACAGGCGGATGCGCTTATCAGTTATAATTCCACCAGCGGCACTAAAAACCCGCTCTGATAAAACGCTGGCGGCAGGGCAGGCCAGGACCTCCAAGGCATAGAGAGCCAGTTCATTCCTCATATCCAGCTTGGATACCCAATAATTATAAGGCACAGCGGAATCATGGAGGACGTTGGTACAGTCAGCAAGTACTCCCTCAACATCTTCCCAAACTTTGATAATCCTTGCGAAAGTACCCCGCACCTCAGGGCCTGTCCGATGGGAGGATCTGAGAAAACTCTCCCAGAACTTTGACAGTGTTCCCCTGCCTCTGCTGGACTGAAGTTGTGTCTCTCTCGCCTGTACTCCTTGGTTGTCCAACGAAGTGTGCCCTCTGCCGCCAGCGTTTTCAGATGGGAATTTTTTTAATAGTTCCACAACAAGGGCCTTCTGGTACAGCCCAATTCTTGTAGGCCTGTCCGCCTCAGGAATAATAGATATAAAGTTCTGTTTGTAGCGTGGGTCTAGAAGTGTCACCAACCAGTAATGACTGTCACCCAAAATTTTGAGAACGCGAGGGTCATTGGAAAGGCAGCGTAACAAACTCGGCCACGCGTGCCAGACTACTAACAGGCAAGTCTTCCGTGTCCTCACCAAGAGGATGACTGACCATGCTCTCCTCCTCCTCCTCTCTGTCCTCTGGCCATCCACGCTGAACAGACGGTATTACAGTTGTGCAGGTAGTACCGTCTATAGTGCATGAAACTAGCTCCTGTTCTTCCTCCTCCTCCTCTTCCTCATTGTCACCCAATCCATGTTGGCATGAGATGCGGCTTGGCTGTGTGTAATCACCCAGTATGGTTCCTTGCTCCATCTCATCGTGCTCCGCTTGCAATGCATCCTCTTTGGTTTTGAGCAGAGAGCATTTCAGAAGACAGAGAAGTGGGATGGTAACACTAATTATGGCGTCATTGCTGTTCATCATCTTGGTGGAGTCCTCAAAGTTTTGGAGGATGGTACATATGTCTGAAATCCATGTTCACTCCTGAGGTCTTATGTGTGGAGTCTGAACTGAATACCGACGGCCTTGTTGATGCTGGTACTCAACAACTGCCCTCTTCTGCTCACAAATCCTTCCCAACATCTGCAGTGTAGAGTTCCAACGCATGGGGACATCACACACCAGTCTGTGAGCCGGAAGCTGCAAACGCTGCTGAAACACGGCAAGGGCGGCGGAAGCTGTAGCTGACTTTCTAAAATGGGCACACAGGCGGCGTATTTTAACAAGCAGATCCAGCAGCTCCAGGTAGGATTTGAGAAACCGCTGAACCACGAGGTTAAGCACATGGGCCAGGCATGGTACGTGTGTGAGCTCGCCTCAGAGCCGCCACCAGGTTCCGGCCATTGTCACACACGACCAAGCCTAGCTGTAGGTTCAGCGGTGTGAGCCACAGATCTGCCTGCTCTTTCAGAGCTGTCCACAACTCTTCAGCATTGTGCGGTTTTTCACCTAAGCATTTTAGCTTCAGCACAGCCTGTTGCCACTTGGCCAAGGCAGTGCTGCAGTGCTTCCAGCTTGTGACTGATGTGGTCATTTCGGAGATGGAGGCTGAAGATGAGGAGGAGGCTGAGGAGGATGAGGTGCAGGAGCTGTAGACCGTGGGGGCAACCCTGATTGACCTAGCGCCCGCAATCCTTCGCGTCGGGAGGACGTGTTCCATCCCAAGGTCCGACTGGGTCCCGGCTTCCACTATGTTAACCCAGTGTGCCGTCAGCGAGATGTAGCATCCCTGCCCACAAGCACTTGTCCACGTGTCCGTGGTTAGGTGGATTTTACCGGTAACTGCGTTGTTGAGAGCCCGGCTAATGTTTTGGAACACATGCTTGTGTAATGCGGGGACGGCACACCGGGAGAAATAGTGGCGGCTGGGGACCGAGCACCAAGGGACGGCCGCTGCCATCAGGTTGTGGAATGCTTCCGTCTCCACGAGCCTAAAAGGCAACATTTTGAGCGCAAGCAGTCGTGAAATGTGAGAATTGAGTAGTATGGCCTGTGTGGCGTTGGCTGCATAGTTGCACTTGCATTCCAAGGACTGGGGTATGGACAACTGAACGCTGTGCGGGGACAAGGACATGGACATGCTTCCTGATGCTGCTACTTGAGAGTGTGCAACAACAGGTGCAGGGCAGGAGGCATCTTCGCATGCACCATGGACAGGGGAATGGCTTGCATGCACAACAGCGGAAGAAGCAATGGTGCCACCTGCAGACACTGTTCCTTGACCCTGTGGTTCGGCCCACAAAGTCGGGTGCTTTGCTGCCATGTGCCTGATCATGCTGGTGGTGTTCAGGCTGGTCGTTTTGCCACCCCTGCTGATGATGGCCTGGCAGGTGTTTCAATGGCCTTTCTGGGGTTATCGGCAGAGTCTTTAAAAAACAACCAGACTCAGGAAGACCTAACAGTGGTACTGGCAACTTCCTTCGTGTTGGTGTTACGGGGAACGGTTGCCTGCCTTCTGTCTACGGCCACCACACTGCTTCTTCCTGCCTGTTGGGGTGCTCTGCCTTCCTCCCCCTGTGTGCTGCTGTCCTCGCTCTGCATGTCCTCCTGCCAGATTGGGTCAGTTACTATATCATCCACCACCTCATCTTCCACTTCCGCACCCTGGTTCTCCTCCTGACTTTCTGGCAATTGTGTCTCATCATCGTCCACCTCTTGTGACACTTTCTCACCATCGCCTTTGTGTGACCGTGGCAGCTCAAATATTTGGGCATCGCTACACGCGATTTCCTCTTGCCCCACTTCAAGTGGACCAGGCGAGAGGCCCGAATCTATAAATGGAAAAGTGAACAACTCTTCAGAGTGTCCAAGTGTGGGATCAGTTGTCTCTGGGTACTCGGCATGGTGAGAGGAAGGAGGATCAGTGCGAGGAATATGCGGTCCAGACTCACGGCTACTGAGACATGACCGTGTGGAAGACAGGGTGGTGGTGGTGGTGGCTAAGTGACTGGAAGCATTATCCGCTATCCAACCAAGAACCTTTTGACACTGCTCTGGGTTCAATAGTGGTGTGCTGCGGTCCCCTAGAAATTGGGACAGGAAGGTCAGGCGAGTAGATGTGGGTGTTTGTTGTGGCACAATTTCGGCTTGCTTACGGCCTTGTCCTCGGCCTATGCATGCACAATTACCATCACGTCCAGTTCCCCATCCCTTGTCACGTGCCTTGCCCATTTTAAATGGAGGACAGTATCTTCCACGCTCACTACAAATTACTGAGTTTGGAGCGAATTTATATGTGATCCATGTGACGGAGAAAACAGAGTTTTAAATACCTGGCCTGTAGATAAGTAGTTTGACCAGCAAACTGCTGTGAATGGCTTCACTGACACACTGAAAGAATTTTTTAATGGAGGCCAGAAATGGCAGTATTTTCTGACAACATATATGTGAACAGTGTGACAGAGAAAACACAGTTTTAAATACCTGGCCCGTAGGTAACTATTTTGAACAGCAATCTGGTGTCATTTGCTTCACTGACACACTGAATTTTTTTTTTAATGAAGGCAAGAAATGGCAGTATTTTCTGAAAACGTATATGTAAGCCGTGTGACGGAGAAAACAGAGTTTTAAATTCCTGGCCTGTAGGTAACTGTTTTGAACAGCAAACCTGTGTCAAAAACTTTGCTGACACATTGAAAATTTTTTTAATGGAGGCCAGAAATGGCAGTATTTTCTGAAAACGTATATGTAATCTGTATGACGGAGAAAACACAGTTTTAAATACCTGGCCTGTAGGTAACTGTTTTGAACAGCAATCCAGTGTCAAAAACTTTACTGACACACTGAAAATTTTTTTTAATGGAGGCCAGAAATGGCAGTATTTTCTGATAACGTATATGTGATCCATGTGACGGAGAAAACACAGTTTTTAATAGGTGGATTTTTAGAGCTGTAATATGGAAAGGACCTGGCTGTATTCTGCAGTGCCAACAAGCAAATGGCGCAGAAAAACCGTGTTGTCTGGATTGCTTTTTAAGCAAATAATGAGGATTAAGATGCTAAAAAAATTATTCCTGGCCCCTGAGACCTGGGCCTATTTCCAGAAATATCTAACAGCAGCAGCCGACAGAACTGGAATGGAGCCTCTTGTGCTATGTGCACTGCAGTCTGCTATATACGCCGCCTGCCTATACACCTAGCCTGCCTGATATCTCTGCAGATGCAGCTCTCCCTACACTGTCTGATCCGGAGTGACTGTGACGAGCATGGCGGCGCCAGGTCTGATATAGACCTGATGATGCTCTGCGGCCAGCCAATCACTGTAATGCCCACAAACAACATGGCTACGGCATTACAGTGCGTGGCAGGCAATCCCTGCATGTTCATTGGCTCTCTAAAGAGCACCAAACATGCAGAGAGGGGACCCGAGTTCCCGCCCGAGCAACCCGGAAATACTCACCGAGCGCCGAGCTTGATGAGCACCATGATGGGTGCGAGTACCGAGTAGTGACGAGCATGTTCGCTCATCACTACACAGCACCATTTTGACCCCCGCTATGTGAGAATGTCCTTCCAATGGATTGATTATGCTCATGGTGGTTGTATTATAGGGCATGAAGAGATCAGTTTTATACTTCTAAGCTATGATTCAGAGACATGTAGAGATTGGAAAGGAGGTGGACGGGACATCTGTATTTTCTTACTACAAACCAGAGCAATTAACTGTCTCATGTTAGCTGCTATCATATATCTACTACTAAAATACTGCTGCTGTTAACCACTTAAATACCACTCTGGCTGTGTCATTTAAAGCTTGTGAAACAGGGTGCACACCATTTTACAAACTTGTGATGTGATTGTGGGGTGCAGATGGGTTGCTGTGACAGCGGGGGGTTTGCTGAAGGACCCTATATCTGCCATGATGATGCTAGCATTAAGACTAGCCTGTTGCTGATGTTCAGAGAAGACGGTGATTATTGTTTTTTACTGTAATAGTGGTATGTAGTATAAATTAGATGATTGCAGGTTCAAGTTCCCTAAGGGGACAACAAAATGAAGTGAAAAGTAAAAAAAAAATATATAAAAAATATGAAAAATTCCAATCACCCCTATTTTTCCCTAATAAAAATAAAGACATTAAAAAAATAAACACATTTGGTATCACCACATCCATAAAAGTCCGGCCTATTAAAATGTAAAATTATTTAACCTGATCTGTAAATACCATACCAAGGAAAAACATGCCAAAATTGTGGTATTTTGGGAGCTGCAACTCCGCAGAAAAAAATGTAGTAAGAAGCGATCAAATCATTGTATCTAACCCAAAATGGTATCCATGAAAATGTTAGATCATCATAAAAAAGTGCCCTCACACCGCTCCATCGACCAAAAAATTATAAATGTTTGTCTCGGAAAATGGCATTTCAATGCTTGTTCTTTAAGCATTCCTCTTCTTTGCTTTAATTTTATGCAGTTTAAAGCACTGAATCATATGTGATTAGTGGATAGGAGCCAAAATCCTCAAAGAGCCAAAAATAACTTCAACAGGAGTCTTACAAATTGCCAGTAGTTGTTCACATTTCTATTTACCACTTTACCAGCTTCTAGTGTTACACATGGCAGGCACCACGTTAGCTACTCCTCTCATGTAATCACGCATAGTGTATTCCATTTACATTCTGCAATGAACTAATCTACTTAAATATGGAAGAAAAAACATGGTCCAGACACACCTCCTACCATGGGCCTACCAGATGCCAAAATATAACTAGAAATTATTATTGCACCTACCAGATGGTAAAGTTGGAGAAAATCCCAGAAACAAAACATAAACCTGAATTACACAATCCAGCAAGAATATTAGGTAAATATAAATATTTCTTCAGGAAAAAAAAGATGTAATAAGTGAAAAGTTGACCTTTAACTAAGAGACAGTTTTAGTAATGAAAATATTCTGTGCCATTAAATCTTGGGCAATATTGTAAATGATAGCGCAATGTAATAATTACCCGCTCTTGGTATCATCAATGAGAGGAGGATGAGGCATATTTGCATTAAAATTCCTCATATGTCCTCCGTTCTTATTCCTACCGATCATAATAATCATCCCTCTGACAGGGATGGTAATGAAAAGAGAGAACATGGAAGCAAAAATCTTATTTAATGATTAGATAAAATAATAAAAAAAAATCTCTCTGGAATTAATTCTGAAGTATTGACCTTGTGTTCTTAAAATCAAATGGAAATTGTCACTAATTAGTCAACGAGCGACAAAGGTGTAAAGGTATGCAAAGCCGGGCTTTAAAAACACTTTTATTATTTTTTTATTGTTTTTCAGAAGTTAGCCAGATGGCTGAATCCATCTGGGAAAGACTTTGTCAGACCTCATTTATTTGTTTTACATTCAGTTCCATTTCCAGAACAGTGTAGATCAGAGCTTGCATCATATTACATTATAAAGGGATCTGAAAAATTGGATGATATTCTGCTGCACTAAAAAAAAAATCCTAATACAAATAAAGCTGGAGTAGGAAAATAAAGGATTTGTAATTTAGTAATAAATGTGAAATTAAGGGAAAATATAATGTAAAAATGTAGCTTTATGTATAAAGCTCCTTGTGCAGATGAAGTGTTACGGGAATTATGTGAGTGGGAGAAGCAGTATGTAAATTGTTTTTGGATTAATGTGTAATGGCAGCCCTGTCATTGCCAACATCTGAGAACATTGGCTTTAATTTACATTGCCGAATATTGTTGCACCTGCATATTTAACTGCTTCTCACAGTTGTTGCTTCTTGTATGTACAGATGGCCAATGAATTGCATCAAAGCTACAAAGTTGCACAAATTGCAGTAGTTTTTCTTTTTTTTTTTTTTTTATAGTTGATGATACACTAAACTATGAATTACGAAGAAAGAAGACAGTATGCACCAACAGGGATCTCCAAATAAATTTGCAAGAATTTTTATTAACAAAACAAGCCAAACCAAACAAGTTAAAAACAATTAAAAAGCAAAAAACACTATATAAATATTCAAGGCCACAACATTAAAATATTGCGACCAATCCTCAAAATCTTGTTAAATATATAAGAGTATGTCACCAAAGCAATAAAGTATTCCCCCACAAAATAAGCATAACAGTATATCCATAAGCAAGGTTGCTATGATATCTCATGTAACCATATAAAGTGCATATGCAGTATTAGTCATAGAAAATATCTAATTATATTAAATAAAGTACAAACATGCTAAGAATAAAGTGCATGTGCTGAAAGTGCTTAGGATAGTTATTAAACATCATATTACCCTTTGTGCACAAAATATATGGTTCAAAAATAGTATATGCTGCTGGCACAATTACTAAAGATCGAAGGCAAAGCTACATATAAAAGTACTGCTAACACAAAATGGAACAGAGCTGGGGAAAGAGAGATATACTTAGACCATAAGTGACCTGTAGAACTGTACAAAAGAGGATCAAGCATCCCCAACCCCACGCGTCTCGCCACCTCACCTGTGACTTCCTCAGGGGAGGTATTTGTGGCCTGTTTAGTCATATATATGGCAGTAAAATAATTACCAGAATTTGTTTCAGTTGTTGGAAGCGGCCATCAGGATGTCAGGTCAGTAAATAGTGCGCATGTGCGCATCGGAAGTGGAAGTAGCAGAGCCACCGTAGAACGCACTAGGAGAACTGGAAGTGAAGTGTTTTTGCAGGAGTCAAGCAAAAGATGGTGCACAGAGCCAGCGTGAACCGCATCAAATGCCCCAGAAGTGTTACAGCCAAGAACAGTGTTGCCAATACAGCAGGATCATCAACTAGATGATGATAATTCTAGCGCAGGCGCAGATGAAATGATCCTTACATATCTGTTGTAACCATATACTCTGCACCACAAATAATTTGCTGAATATAATCCTATGGGGTAAAGCTAAAATGTTTTTTGTGTAATCAAAAAAAGGGGCAAGAAGAAACTTTCACCAAAACCTTATATCTATGTGATATATATAATACACAATACAAGTAATCACCAAATATACCACTTAATGAAAAATAGTGGGAAAATAAATAATAAAAACATAATAATGCTAATACATTAAACTATACTACAACTCTTAAAAAATATAAAAAAATATCAAGCTTTAACTCCTTAATGCCATGAATCATAATAGTGTGTCACTGTATAGTGGTACACGTACATCAGATTTCCCACCTTAGAAGATATAACTCCAACCCATCCTTAGATGTTGTGGTCAAGGTACATCTCTATTGGTTAGCTAATGATGTCATAGGTCTTTTAAGGGAATCTTTCAACTCTTGAAAGACTATTTATCTGTAAATGTTGAGGTAATTGTCAGTTAAATAGCATTTATATTATCTGGCAAACTGGAACACTGGCTGCAGGAAGTCAATGCAATTGTAATCTCCAAGTCATTAGGGCAGTGCAGGGAGCTATGACAGTCACCCCTCACTATGCTTTGTGTACACTGTTTTCACTCCCTAGCACATTGATTGACAGCCTGCTCTGTATACACACATGATGCGCAGTAGGCAGTAATCAATGTGCTGGGGAGTGATAAAACCATGGTCACAGTATAGTAAGTGGTGACTTAAACAGATCCCAGCACCAACAAGATGGCTAGAATCCAGTGGCAGCAGGAGGAATAAAACTGTTCAAGTAAGCCATTGGCATGATTTAAACACTATTTACCTGCAGATTAGCACTTTATCACTATATCTGATGGTAAATGCCATTTCTGAAGGTAACATATTCCCTTTAAATGCTTCAATACAAAAGCAAATTATTTTCAAAAATAGAATTTTTAAAAGTAGAAAAAGTAGATAATATAAAATGTGTATCATCAAAACTGAAAAGAGGATTGTGTATCATCACAACTAGAAGAGGGTCATGTGACACATCAAACTTATTGAGAATTTCATAAGAAATTTCAATGGTGTGCTTGGTCTTAACATAACTTTATTCTTTTGTGAGTTATTTACAAGTTTCTGACCACTTATAAAATGTGTTCAAAGTGCTGCCCATTGTGTTGGATTGTCAATTCAACCCTCTTCTCCCACTCTTGACACACTGATAGCAACACCGCAGAAGAAATGCTAGCTCAGGCTTCCAGTATCCATTGTTTCTGATGCTGCACATCTCGTATCTTCACAGCATAGACAATTGCCTTCACATGACCCCAAAGATAAAAGTCTAAGGGGGTCAGATCGGGAGCTCTTTGTGGCCATTCACCTGGCCCACGATGACCAATCCACTTTCCAGGAAACTGTTCATGTAGGAATGCTCGGACCTGACACCCATAATGTGGTGGTGCACCATCTTGTTGGAAAAACTCAGGGAACGTGCCATCTTCAGTGCATAAAGAGGGCAACAGATCATCATGTAGAAATTTCAGATATCCAGTGGCATTGAGGTTTCCATTGATGAAAAATGGCCCAACTATGTTTGTACCCCATATACCACACCATACCATCAATTTTTGTGTTCCAACAGTCTTGGAGGGATCTATCCACTGTGGGTTCGTGTCAGACCAATAGCGGTCTTTTGTTTTGTTTTTTAACTTCACTATTCACAAAAAAGTTTGCCTCATCACTGAACATAATGTTCTGTGTAAACTGAGGGTCCTGTTCCAATTTTTCTGTTGCCCATTCTGAAAATTCAGTGCGCCAATTTGGGTCATCCTCGTTGAGATGCTGCAGCAGCTGGATTTTGTAAGGGTGCCATTTATCCGCCGAAGGGATGTTCGACTGATGCCACTCTCCAGTAACATGCGGCGAGTGCTACACTGTGGGCTCTTGCTGGGACAGCCACTGATGTTTCTTCATTATTGGCAGTTTTCTTGCGTCCACATTTTGGCAAATCCAACACTGAACCTGTTTCACGAAATTTGGCAAGAAGTTTGCTAACTGTAGCATGGGAGATGGGTGGTATCATAGGGTGTCTTGCATTGAAATCTACTGCAATGACCCGGGTACTGCATTCACCAAACATCAACACAATTTCTCTCTGCTCCTCACATATTAACCTCTGCGACATGTCAATGGCTGTAAACAAAGAGAAACTTGTAAATAACTCATGAAAGAATAAAGTTATGTTAAAACCAAGCACACCATTGTTTTATGAAATTCTCAATAAGTTTGATGTGTCACATGACCCTCTTCCCATTGAAAAAAATAAAGTTGGATCCAAAATGGCCAACTTCAAAATGGCCGCCATGGTCACCACCCATCTGGAAAAGTTTTCCCCCTCCCATATACTAATGTGCCACAAACAAGAAGTTGATATCACCAACCATTCCCATTTTAATTAGGTGTATCCATATAAATGGCCCACCCTGCATATACAGTATAATGCACATACAGTACATACCAACCTATCTCTTCTTCAGTTCCTCTAGACTCCTGCAGTTAAAAAATCTTTGATGACCTCGTGGTCACACGACCGTGATGTCATCAAAGATCCTTAAGCAGCCTTAACCTCGGAATAGAAATTCTGGGGTCCCCTAAAAGTGAGGGCCATAATAAAATACCCAGTTTGCCCCCCATTCTCCCTAAAGCTAGCCCTGCATACCAGCCTATCTCTTCAGTTCCTCTAGACCCTTGCAGTTAAAAGACCTTTGGTGACATAATGGTCACATGACCGTGATGTCACCAAAGGTCTTTAAGCAGTCTTAACCTTGGAATAGAAAATATGGGAGCCCCTAAGAGAGTAGGGGCCCTGGACAATTGCCCAGTTTTTACTTCCCCCTAACGCAGGTCATGGCTGTAACTAGGGCTTATATTTCAAGCATACTCCAAAAATTCTGTAAAAATATGCTAGAACTTATGTAACACCCCTTTAATCCGCCTTCATGGGCAGGATGTTTGGTAGTTCTCACCTCAATATAGCACAGTGCCTCCATCCAAATTTTGCTGGGAGTAGTAGTGGGATGCAGGAGGGTCTTCCTTTTCTGCCAGAGGTCTACTCGGGAATCCCCTGTACACACTCCGTATACACTCACAAGAAGATGAGGTTGAAAACTTAAACAGGTTTATTGTGAACGAAGGTAAATGGTAAATATGGTAGAGGGAATGGCAAGTAATAATGTAACAAACAGTATTTACAATTAACACATACAAAAAATTAATTAAGACTTTGCAGTTAACCTGAAAGATAGAGATGACACTTTCCCTTTAAGTAGCAACAAACACTTTCCTAGCAAACACTACTAAACTATAAATGGCTGCGGCCTAAGAAAGCAACACAGTTCATGGTTGGGGCCCGGTTGCCGCGGATGTTGGAGCTCTTGAAGACTGTGTTGGTGCACATGCTGAAGAAGCAGAATATCCTTCACAGATAGTCCTTTTATAGCTTCAAGTGTGTAGAACCACAAGTCTCATAGTACCTCAGCAACAGTTCTCCTATTAACTCAACAGTGTAATCACAAGTCCCATAATAGCTACTCACTTCTCGATGTAGCAGTTTTGTAGTCACATAGGTATCCAGCTTAGGGCTGCAGGATCCGGATGCCTTGGACACTGGGGATGGATTGTAGAATTGGTCCCTTGGTTAAGCCAGGTGGCGATGGACATCTCTTGATAAGCTGACTGGCCTGTAGCTGTGGTTTAGCTGCAGGATCATCTTCTCACGTCACAGTGGGGCTGAATGATTAGCACTCACTCTGTGCCTCTGTCCCCTACTCTCCAGGATCAGACTCTCACATGTCTGACATGGTGGATTTCAGGCTTCTCTCTCACTGCTCTTAGCTCCACCCTTTTTCTCCAACTTGTTCAGACAATCAGTCTCTCTGCTGCAGAGAGGAGCAATGTCCACTGGGAGTTGTAGTCCAAGACAGTGCAGCATAAGAATCAGCAATGTCTGCTGCTGTGAATGTATGTGTAATTCCAGCAATTACATTCTCTGTACACGCAGATCTCACTACAGATGTTACACTTATTTTCAGGGTAGGGATTATTTTCAGGAACACACAGTACCGCCCTCCAAAAGCACCCATATACCCCGAAATGCCCTCACCCTACAAATTGTTCCATTAATATCTTCACATGTTACATCTCATTATGATGTGTGGGCTTTGTATAGCCGTGTAACATATTTCCATTATTTAGTCCCTATCCCATAGGATCTTTACTGACAGCATTGCTTATTATGGGTATATTCCAGTAACTGTATTCATTCTATGACTGACTAGCACATAATATAAAAATTAAAAGCATTGCTCAGAATATAACGGATTATTTTACAGTAAGAAACAGAGAGGTTGATAACTAAATCACAACAGCACCACACTGAGAAAACAAAGGTTGCTAGCGAGGTTACAATCGCTGACCTCTACATAATAGTGCCTCCAATATGCATTGTGTTAAATCTAAACTGAAATGCCCTCTGGTGTCCTTCATATTGACAAAATATATCTTGCAGCCAGTCCAATTTGTTCTTCTATCACCTCATCCACACTTGTTTTTATTTGTTACTCCCCTGGGAAATCTGCTATGCAGTCCTGTCAGGAGATAGCACAGATATCCATTTGCTGCTAAACAAAATAAAATATCCATCTGTTATTTTTATGACAGTATCATATTTTTGCGTGAGCTTCATTCTCAAGCATGCACTGCATGTGACATAATGTCAATGGGGCTAGCTCATGTGCAAAAATTATGATGACTGGTAAGTAGGTGACTGATACTGTTATTTATGGAAACGTTCTGTTCCTACAGTCTCTAGAGTTTAAAGGGCAAACATGACATCTTTAATCTGCACTTTAAAGGGGTAAGCCTACTTCACCAGATATGCAATAAATGCATGTAGTGCAGGTCCCATTTGTCACTGATGATTCCTAGTGGTCTATTACTCGCTGCACTTCTGGGTGGCATTATTGATTGAAGTCTATAGGAATATTTAAAAAGTAAAGCATGCAATGCTTGGTTCTTTCTGCTTTATCTGTAAACCTCAATAAAATGGGTAGCACTAGGATCTTCTTGCAGCTCTCTATATTAATATACATAGCATCAGTTACAGCTCTTCATATCTATTCCCGCTATGGTCACAAGTCGCACCTCTCAGCTAACTCAGTGGCAGCATATCGTGCAACTGGACAATGCTGTAATTATATACCGACACCTTAACAATGTGTCAAAATGAGCAGTAGGTCAGCTCCACACCTTTTTTGCGCACTTATTCTTTTTTAACAAAATGTGGACAGCAGAAACGTTTTATACCTGATCCATCACAAGTTCACAAGAGTGATGCAGAACCCTGGCAAGGTTAGTGTAAGGAGATGGCTATGTTGCCCATGTTCCCCCAAGTTTATTGTTGTAATATGTTATGTGAGGTAATGTGAACTGCAATGTGTAATGTGAATTGTGCTATGCGTTAATGGAGTTAATGTGTGTGTTGTTCTGATGTGATGCATTATAATGTTTGCCTGTTTAATGTTTACATTGTTAGTGATGAAGCTGTATTCTGCCCAGCAACAGGTAGGTGACAGGGACAGTGAAAGTAAATGTATGGGACTAGCCCAGAGTGGGAGGAGTTGCAGAGAAAGTGACAATTTCCTGTCAGAGTCAGATAGGGTCTAGAGTGCATAGCGAGTGGACCTAAAGGTCCAAGGTGAGCAGTGCAGCATTCTTGGATGGCCCTAAATGAGAGGAGACTGAAGAAAATGGATAGCGACATCCAGAACAGAAGTGACAAAGAGACAGAGTGACCTTACGGTGAAGGGTCCTGGGAGAGGACGCCTAGCAGACAGGCCTAGAGTTGACAGCTCGCAAACTACCGAGCCTTGACAGAACTGAGTATGAGAAATGAATAGATTGTCCAGGGCAGGAGTTCCAGATTGTCAGAGAGCTTGAAGTTCAGCTAAGTTTGGCCATACTGGCACCCTCAGGGGAAAGAAGATGCGGGTGAGCAAAGGACTCTTGTTAGGCAGGACTGCAAAGTTACAGCTGTGTTTTGGTGAAGTAGTGAGAAACAGTGGACAGAGAGAGCAATAGAGAAATGAAGGAATGAAACTGTGAAATGCTTCTAGTTGAAAAGGAATTGTTCATAAGACTGTGTACCCGCTTTCTCTTGTATATATTCCCTACCAAGTTCCAGTTCAGTAAAAAGTTTATTTTTGAATGATGGTCTCCCTCATTGAACTGTGAAACATCTGGTCCTGGCAAACCAGCAACATCGGTTACATGCGGCCTGCATGAGCATAGTGCCCTCACAGCCCAGCCAGGACCCCTGCTTTCATTTAGCGTGTCGGGGCACGACAGACAAGTGCCTTGCCTGCGGCTACTGCCCCGCATCACATTACATTAGCACCCTCAAGTTTCCAGTGGAGCTGAGCTAGGGCCCACACTGTCAGAGTGGCCACATGTAAGTATGGCATTGCCAAGCCAGATAATACACAGCTAGTACATTAGGTCTGACTTTCCCTTTCACCATATGCTAATAGCCACAGCTTAATTTCACTTGAGGCTATAGTAACGTCATTAACAAAGCTAAAAAATGTGCCACTATGATGGCCTCTTGTGAAAATATTGTGACTTTACATCAGACTTTCCATCACGTATGCAGCAAAACCTGCGTAAGGCATAAATCAAACATCTGTTGCTAATCTGTTGTATCACAAACATGAAATGAAGTTACACTAATCAGATTTACCTACAGCATTACTTACAACAAATTTTCACTAGTAAGGAAATAGCAACTGTGGCATCTAATGTGGCGATTCATTTAGGTATTTACACCAGAATTCTGGCATAAGCCACCGTAATAAGCTGATCCTCTCTGTGAGGTAAAACATTGCTCAAAAACAGTGAAATGTTTTACCTCACAGAAAGAATCAGCTATGATCCCGTGCTGTCCTGTCTGTATACTCTTTTACTTCCTCCTCTGCCCAGGAGCTGTGGTATGATGAGACCATGTACCTGCACGGTGAGACACAGCCATTACTCAGTACATAGCAGTGGAACTTATTATTATTCCAAAATATATTAATTAAAATGTACTTTTTCGTGGAACAACCCTTTATTGTTGAGCACTACTGGTGAGCACAAGGCAAGTCTTAGTGAAATGGCCTCTATGAGTCTTCCCATGGTTGGAGCTTCCCTGTCAGAAATTTGTCCAATTAGTTCTCATGTCCGGGAGGAACCACAGGTCTATTACATGTATCTCGCCGTGCCAACGATATTCTAAAACATTATTTAAGTGATCACAGCTTCCAGTCCCTTAATGGACAAGAAAAAGTTGAAAAAAATTGAGAAATTGATGATTTTTTTTTAAACATTCCACAGTAAAAAAAAGAGTCAGGCAAGACATTTATGTACCTCAAAATGGTGCAAAGAAAAAAAAGACTCCCCTATACAGCTTCATCAGTTAGACAAATAAACAATTGTCCAAGATTTCAATTATGTTAGACCATTGGGTTGCAAATCTCTTTCATTTCTATCACCTTTGACCTATGTTTACAGTATAGGGCATACATAACAGATTTGTTGCAGACATTTCATCTGACATTTTCTACAACAACCGTAAGGATTTTTGGAGGCCCCTTTCAGATAAATGGGAATGCAAAAAAAAATAAAAATTCTACCAAATAAAATTGCCATGTGTGAATTTATCCCTACATTGCAGCAAACCACTGTCTTGTAAAAGGAGGTCTAAGTTAGTGTTGAGCCACCCCCGTAGTGTTCGAGTTCGGTTCGGTTCGTCGAACACCCGTGTGTTCGCCGAACTGTTCGTCGAACTGTTCGTCGAACACCTTCGAACACCGTTAAAACCAATGGCAGGCAAACAAAAACACATAGAAACACATAGAAAACACCTTCAAAGGTGTCCAAAAGCTGACAAACTGCTCAGAAGACATAACTAACACATGGAAAAGTGACAAGTACATATAGTCATGTGAAAATAAAAGAGGTGGAGGAGTAAAAGGAGAGGGAGACACAGATATAGGCATGTCATGCCCTTCTAAAATCCAAAAAGTGAGAAGCCGACACGGCCAGTCAGCTCCTGCCCGTGCCACCTCCGTGTCGCCGGGTTTGTGCCAGAGCCGCGGTGAACCCTGACGGCCAGCCCCCCTCTCCCAATACTGGTGCCTGTCCGCTGGTGGGTCGAGCGAGCCCCCCTGTGGTGGAGGCAGCTCTAAGCTTTTTAATTTAAATTGTCTCTCTAATTTGAATGAATACACTTTAAATCCATTTACAAGGATCTATTGGAGGGCAAGTCTCATGCCAGCAGCCGCGGTAATTCCAGCTCCAGTAGCGTCCACTAAAGCTGCTGCAGTTAAAAAGCTTTTATAAGGATCGAGCTCGGCTGTCCACCGCAAGGCATCCTACTGCCAGTCCCAGCCCCTATGCCTTGGGGTGCCTCCTGATGCTCTTCACTAAGTATCCCATGGTCCCGAAGCATTTCCTTTGAAAAAATTAAGTGTCTAAACTACAGGTGGTGTAGCTTGCTTAACAGCCGGGATAATCCACTGACTAGCAGACACTGCTACTAGGCACAAAGTATTTCCTGGGCTAGATGCAGTTAAAAATTTGTAATTAGATACTCTCGTTGGATGCTGAGAAAGCATTCCATAGAGTCTCCTGGCACGCCATATATGATTCTCTTAAAGAGCTTGGGGTAGGGGTCTAGGGGACCCTTTTATAGCCAAAATCACGGCCCTGTATCGCAATACGTCACCTAGGCTGAAGATAAATGGAACTGTAGCACCCTGAGGGCTCGGTTGCTACAGACGTATTGCACCTCACCCAGAGGTGTGATATCTCACTCTCAGGTAAGGATGGAGTGTGGATCAGGACCCGACACCTGCATGCATTACACCACATTGCCGTGGGGCAGGGCGACCAATATGCCCCTGAGATGGGCACGACAGTCCCTGTCCCTGGCTGGAGTGGGGGGAGGGAACACTGAGGAAGGGGAACCCTGTAGTGCAGGAGCAGGGAGGAAGCAGTTCCTGGGTGCATTGAGAAGGGAGTATAAAAGGTGGGCACCATCTTAGTTCAGTGCAGAGAAGTCTGAGCAGAAGTGGCAGGGAGCAGGGGCTCTGCATGAGCTCTGCTCCGGAGGCGGGCCTAGTAACAGAGGCCCAGGCCTGCAAGAGGGAGAAGTAAGGAAGAGGAGCGGAGAAGGCTCCAGGAACGAGGAATGAAGGGATCCCAGGGGTGCGGACGGGCGAGTCGCCACCGCACGCCCGAATCCACCTGCGTGGAGGGGTCAGGCCAAAGGGGGAGACCGGTCCCCGAACTAGTGGAGGCAGGAAACGACCCTCAGCTAGAAACCGGAGGCTCTGACATTTTATGTGGCGCAGCCCCTTGCTCCACCCGCTAGGAAGGCACCACATAGGGTCAGGGAAACTGGCGCCAAGTTTACCAAGAGGAGGCCCGAGGCAGCCGGACAGAAGTGTTGGTAAGAAAGGCCAGACAAAGGACACACAAAGGGGGTCCTGTGAAGCGCTCCAAAGTTATCTGGGAGTTGTCTGAGCCCCTCACCTGGTGAGCACAGTACGACGTGGGCAGCCGTTACCTGCAGACGTGGTCTGGATAATAAGAACTGTGAGTAAAGGCCCTGAACTGCATCACTGACTCCGTGTCGTTACTGCTGCTGCCCTGCACCATCACCCCCATCCTCCGCATACACGGCCCTGAGGCTATACTCCTCCCGTGGGGAGTTATGCTACGCTCTGCTGCACCCACAACACCAGCCTTAGCGGTCTGCCCTGTAGCGGCGGTTCACTCTGACCGCAATCCACGGGTGGCGTAGTCGGACATTTAAACATCAAAACCACATAAATAGTTCCGCCACTGGTTTGACCGCCCTGAGCCACGGAACCGGTTCGCCGCCACGAAGACTACAACCACCAGCATCCACCAAAAAGGGTCCGGCTCCGGGTGTCCCAAGGCCCAGGGGGTGCGTCAGAACATTTTCATCACCTTTCACAATCACCAATGGGACAAGGCAGGGATGTCCTCTGTCCCCTCTCTTATACATCCTAGTGACGGAGCACCTGCTCTCATCAATTCGCCATAACCCCAATATTAGGTGGATTGAGGTGGGAGGCACCGAGTACAAGTGCTCTCTATTTGCTGATGATGTCCTAGTATATATCACTCAATCACATATATCCATCCCTGCTGTTATGGCTGAAATAGATCACTTTGTTACATGGTAAAATTTTAAAATCAATGCAGCGAAGTCTGAGGCCCTCGATGTCTCCCTCCCTAAATCCATATAGGATTCCATCCAGTCCAACTTTCCCTTTGCCTGGCCCTCACAGGGTATCAAATACTTAGGAATTCCTATTCATAGAGACCTCTCCCATCTATGTTATCTTAATTTTGGGCCCTTTATTGAACAATTCCATACAGACCACGGTTGGCAAGTTAGAACTGTAAGATTCACTACGTGAACCACTGGTGTTTTGTGGAAAAGCACATGTACACCGCGTTCCAAATTATTATGCAAAAAGTGTTTAGGAGTGATAAGGGAAGAATTTGTTTGTTTGTCAGTTAAACTCATTGATGGTGATGTGTGTCAGGGCTCTTTATATCACTGTAAGCAATTGCAGACACCTGTGCTAATTAGTTTGGCAGGTGTGTCCAATGAAAGGCAAGACTACTTAAGAAGGCTCTCTCACATTATTAAGCAGCCTACATTTTCTGCCAAAATGGGAAAGAAAAAGGATGTGTCGGCTGCTGAGAAGCAACAAATTGTGGAGTGTTTAGGTCAAGGCATGACTACAATCAACATTGTGCGATGATCAGGATGAAGTGTCTTGGCAATCAAGAAGTATGTAGCTGATTCACAGTACACACGTGTGCGTGCTGATAAGGGCAAATTGAGGACTCTTTCCTACAGGCAATTACGTCAGGTTGAAAGAGCAGCGGCAAAAAAGCCTTGTCATAGCAGCAGACAAGTTTTTGAAGCTGCTTGTGCCTCCAACGTCCCCTGAACAACAAGATGCAGGGTCCTTCAGAGATTTGCAGCTGTGCATACGCCATCCTGTCGACCTCCTCTATCCACTTCACACAAGCAGAAACGGCTCCAGTGGGCCAAACATTACATGAAGACTGATTTCAAAACTGTTTTGTTCACGGATGAGTGCCGTGCAGCGCTCGATGGTCCAGATGAATGGAGTGGAGGATGGCTGGTTGATGGACACCCCACGCAAACACGGCTACAGCCCCAACAAGGAGGAGGTGGAGTAATGTTTTGGGCTGGAATCATGGGGAGAGAGATTGTCGGCCCCATTAGGATCCCTGAAGGCGCTAAAGATGAACTCCATAATGTATGTGGATTTTCTCAAACAGCACTTCCTGCCATGGTTCAAGAAGAAGAACCGTGTATTTCACAGCAAGATCATTTTTCTGCATGATAATGCACCATCTCATGCTGCACATAAAACATCTGCATCTCTGGCTGATATGGGCATAAAAGGGGACAAACTTATGGTGTGACCCCCATGCTCCCCTGACCTCTACCCCATTCAGAACCTTTGGAGCATCATTAAAAGGAGTGTCTATGATGGCGGGAGGCAGTTCACATCTAAGCAACAGCTCTGGGAGGGTATTCTGTCCTCATGCAAAACAATTGAAGCAGAAACCATCCAAAACCTGACAAATTCAATGGACGAGAGAGTTCAGAAGCTCCTTTCGAACAAGGGGTCCTATGTGAAAATGTAACATCACCTAGAATAAAGTTTTGAGTTGAAAACTGTTTGATTTCAGTTTCTAACAACCTGCTAATGCTTATAATTTCAAAAATGACCATTTTTTTGGTCTTTATTAAAATGAAAAGGTTGATCGAAAAGTTTGGGGGATCTAAGAGTGTGGCAACCCAGTAGTCATGATTACTTCGAATTCTGACAATATGAGGGTCATGCTGCGGGTAGTGCAGCAAGAAGGCACTTATGTGTCTTGCGCATCTCGGAGCCCCAAAATTATTTTCCGGGCTAGATGCAGCTAAAAATTATTTTTAATTTAAAATCTGGTGAAGCTTATTATAGATGGCCTAATAGGATCAGTGCTGCACACGGCTACAAAGCCCAAATTATTTTCCAGTCAAGATACAGATAAACATGATTAGTAATTTGAAAGCTTAAAACGGTTGGTAGGGTGATTTTAACCAATCATCAAGCTTTTACTCTCCCCAGGATGACACAGGGGTAGAAAAGTCGTTTCGGATCCATGATTTGTTCATCTTTATGAACGTGAGTCTGTCTACATTATCAGTGGAGAGCCGCGTGCGCTTATCTGTCAGCACACCACCAGCAGCGCTGAACACACGTTCAGACAGAACGCTGGCTGCGGGGCATGACAAGATCTCCAAGGCGTAAGTGGCTAGCTCCGGCCATTTATCCAGATTGGAAGCCCAAAAAGAGCAAGGGTCCAGTGACACAGTCGTGGCTTCAATGTTTACTTGGAGATACTCCTGTACCATCGTCTCTAGGCGTTGACTATGTGTCAGACTTCTTGTCTCCTGTGGCCTTGCAAAGGATGGGCTAAAAAAGTGGTGAAATGATTCCGCAAAATTGATGTTACCAGCAGATACTGTGTTTCTGTTACGGTTTGAATGCTGAACACTTGACGGTCCCACGGTTGGCAAGTTGGAACTGTGAGATTCACTACGTGCACCACTGGTATTTTGTGGAAAAGCACATGTAAGATTCTGCAACAGTCTCTGCTGATACTCCTGCATGCGTGCATCCCTTTCTATGGCAGGAATAATTTCTGCAAATTTACTTTTGTACTGGGGATCTAACAGTGTGGCAACCCAGTAGTCAGGATTATTTCTAATTCTCACAATTCGAGGGTCATGTTGCAGGTAGTGCAGCAAGAAGGCACTCATGTGTGTTGCGCATCCAGGAGCACCAAGTCCCTGTTGTGTTGGTGGCGAGGTAACAATCATGCTTCCTTCCTCTGTCCTCTCCCCCCAACCTCGCACAACAGAAATGTGATCAAGGTCTCCCTCATCTGATGAGTCTTCCATCAGTTCGTCCTCCACTTCTTCCTGGGCTCCTGCACCTTCCTCACTAGTTTGGCTGCTACCATGCGCCCTGGTAAAATCATCTCCCCCACCCTCACATGCCTGCCGCCTTGGTGCTGCCGACCGTCTGGACCTTGCAGATGTTAGCCCTTCCGCATACAACTCCTCCTCCTCTACTTCCTCCACCTCCTCTTGTGCCACCACCTGACTCCGAATTCTGTTTAACATGTGCTCCAGCATGTAAATCACCGGAATAGTCATGCTGATAATGGCATCGTCAGCACTAAACATCTTCGTCGCCATTTCAAAACTGTGCAGAAGGGTGCATAGGTCCCTGATCTGAGACCACTCCTCCAGCGTGATTTGCCCCACCTCTGAATCTCGTTGGCCCAGGCTATACGTCAGAACGTATTGCACCAGGGCTTGTCGGTGCTGCCACAGTCGCTGCAACATGTGCAGAGTTGAATTCCACCGGGTAGGCACATCGCATTTTAGCCGGTGAAGTGGCAGGCCCAACGACTTCTGTAGAGATGTAAGTCGCTGAGCTGCGGGATGCGAACGGCGGAAGTGAGCACACAGCGACCGTGCCCTCTGCAGAAGGCCATCTAGTCTGGGATAGTGGGCTAAAAATTGCTGGACAACCAGTTCAACACGTGAGCCATACAAGGCACGTGTGTGACATTGCCCCGGCGAAGGGCCGCACCCAGGTTTGCAGCATTGTCGCACACGGCCTTCCCTGGTTTCAGGTCCAGTGGAGACAACCATTCATGAAATTGGTTCTCCAGAGCTGACCACAACTCCTCAGCTGTGTGACTCACATTTCCCAGACATTTCAATGTAAAAACCGCCTGATGACGTTGAGCCCTACTGCCAGCATAGTAAGGAGGTGTGCAGGATCCCTTCTGCGCAGTTAGAAAGCTTGTGGCATGACCAGACAGGCTTTGGGTGCAGGTGGAAGACCGAGAGGAGGTTGAGGAGGCAGAAGCAGTGGAGGAACTTTGACATAAAGAGGATTGACGCACAACTCGTGGGGACGGCAAGACTTGGACAGCAGCCCCTTGGCCTGCTGTCACCATAGTTACCCAGTGCCCAGTCAGCGACATGTAACGCCCCTGTCCATGCCTACTCGTCCAAGTGTCTGTGGTGAAATGCACCCTGTCACACACAGAGTTTCTCAAAGAAGCGGTGATGTTGTGTGCGACATGCTGGTGGAGCGCAGGCACACCTTTCTTTGAGAAGTAGTGCCGACTGGGCATCTGGTACTGGGGCACTGCGACGGACATAAGGTCTCGAAAATCCTCTGTGTCCACCAGGCGGAAAGGCAGCATTTCTGTAGCCAAGAGCTTGCAGATGGTGAAATTCAACCTCTTAGCTAGGAGGAAATGGTCTTTTACTTGTCCACATCTGAGGGACCGAGGGCTGGCTATTGTGCTTAGACGGGGTTGATAAGGGTGTCCCCGGCAAACTGCCGGTCTGTGAGGAAGATGCAGGCGGACATGTTAGGTTGCCTTGATCCAAAGGTGGTGCTATCGATGTCGGACAGCGCTCAAGACCAGCTGGTGTTACCACCTCCAAAGAAAATGATGACCTGCCAATCACGCTGGCTGTTGCGGGTAAAGAGGTGGCAGGTCTGCGCCCCAAAACAGGTGTGACTGCTGTCCCCCCAGTCACAGAGGATGAAGAGGCCGCGGATGCACAAGATATGGCAGACGGTGGTTGGCCCGGCCGGCTAGGCCGCATTGTAGCACACTGAGCTTCCCACTGCAACTTATGCTTCATGTCCATGTGCCGGTTCATGCATGAAGTACTCAAACTATGTATTTTTTGGCCTCTACTTAGCTTTTGCTGACAAATGTTACAGATAACACGAGTTGGGTCATCTTTATCGATCTGAAAAAATGCCCAGGCTATGCAAGGCTTAGCACCCATGCGACCTGAAGAGCCACCACGACTTGTGGTGAGAGGCAGAGTTGTGTTTGAGGATGCAGTTGTTGACGTGCTTCCAGTACTACGTCTCTGTCCAGGAAGGCGCAACCTGACCTCGTCGTCACTAGCATCTTCCTCCACCTCCTCTGCTGACCTCATCTCTTGGCTGACTGTGGGTTGACAGTAAGTGGGATCTCCGACCTCATCATCATCACCCTGTGCGTTATCACACCCGTCGTCCTCAGAGCCAACCTGTTCCTGCCCTGACAAAAAACTAAAGTTGTCGCTCCAATCAGGTATTTGAGTCTTATCATCGTCTTCCTCATTGTCTCCACCAACAGGAGTTACAGTTTGGGAATGAGGGTCTACATTATGGTCAGAACCTTCTGCGTCTGGTCCTGGATCCGACTCATAAAAATTCTGGGCATCAGTGCAGATCATTTCCTCGTCTGGATTCACAGAAGCGCTGGAGTCGACCTCTGATTCCCAGGCTATAGTATGAGTAAACAGCTCTGCAGACTCAACCATCTGTTCTACCTCATACTCAGACGGGCAGCTGGAGATTTGGGAGCTGTGAGGAAGCAAGTGCGATTTGGGTGACACCTTTGAGGACTGGAGTATTTGTGATGTTGAAGTTGATGTGGAGGAGAGCCCACTTAAAGGAGCACTTGATATCCGTTGAAGCACCTGCTGTTTTTGTGCCTCATCTGGAATTTGTAGCGATTGGCGTGGCCGTAAGAAAGGCATCTTATCACATTGTCCGCTAAAAGAAGTAGACATTTTAGTTTGGCTGGAAGATGGTCTTTCTTCTGCACCTACCCCACGGACACAACCTTTTTTCCCCTTCCCAACACGCCTATTCCCCTTTCCACCAGCAGCAGGCCTTTTTCCACTCATTTTGGTGGTTAACTAATTCACAACTCTGGAGTTGTTTGCACAAAAAAACAATGGATGGTAACCGAGCAGAGCTGAGTGGCCAAACTGTGGTATTAGGCCAAAACTGTTGGCTGGGTTAGATGCAGAAAAAAATTATTTTTAATTTGCAACCTGATGGAGGTCAGTATAGATGGACTAATAGACCAAGTCCCACACACTGCTAGAAGCCCAAATATTTTTTCAGAGCTAGATGCAGAAAAAAATTATATTCAGTTTGCAACCTGATGGAGGTCAGTATAGATGGACTAATAGAATGATGCTATGCCCAAAAGATTTTACTTCACTAGGTGCAGTAAAAAAATTGGTATTCTATACACAGGTGGTATATCTTGCAACACAGATAGGCTACTCCACTGACTAACACACTCTGCAATAGGCCAAAAAGGATTAGCTTTGCTAGATTCAGCCAAATGCTGTGAAAAAAACTTGCACAGCACTGGCACAGACCTGCCTGGCAAAAACTGATAGGAACTGATGTAACCTAGTCCTGAAAAGGACTCCAATTACAATTAGTGTTTACTCCCACAACCTATCTATTTAAGAGCACAGACCTGCCTGATAAAAGTCGTAGGAAATGCTGTAACCTAGTCCTTAAAAGGACTGCAATCACAACTATTCCCTACTCCCAAGCTATCTGTATATTTGTGCGAAAATTGGCTTGAAATTAACAAGGTATAGCGCACACAGCAACAGCGGTGCCGTCTAACACGCAGCTGCAGCAGTGAGAAAATGGTGGCGACGGGGAAAATGGCTTGGTCTTATAGGGCAAGGACATTTGACATACACTGCCAATCACACATGCCCTTGCTTGTGTGAAAAAAAGCACTTCGCTCCGTGTGTGCGCTGCTGATAGGCTGACAGATTGCACCTCCCCACTGCAAATGCGGGAAAGAGAAAAAAAATGGAGATCTTCATTGTTCCTGCAGAGATCCATCCCCTGCCCCTCCCCCCGCCCCGCTGTACACTCAAACTGCGTATTAACATTAATTTTCATCATTACTGAGAAAAAATCCAGTTATGATTTTGGTGCACGAACAGTTATCGAACATAACCTCGAACAGCCCAATTTTTCTCAAATTGTTCGTGTTCGCCGACCGGCTCGAACACCGCCCAAAACAGCTCGAATTTGAGATTGGCGAACAGTTCGAGTAAAACAACGCTCATCTCTAGTCTAAGTCTGTATATTTTTTTGGCCACTGGTTTTAAACAAGAATTTTTCTTCTACAACTAGATGACAAACCATATTGTTCAGAAAATCACGGTGGACATTAAAATCAATAAGTCATCAATGCGTTCTTCTTAGTCTACGTTTTAGTTCTAATAATAGAGTAAGCTCAAAATATGCACCTAGATATAGTTGACTCATTTACTAAATCCTTAAAATTCCCTTTTACTCATATTTTGGTATCTCATATGATATTGTCAATTCATGATAAGCAATATTATAGAAGTATCACGTATATCCTAAAATGTCTATATAGTCTATTAGGTTCTGATTCTAGTATTGATCCAGATATGCCCAGGCAATATCTTGGCTATTGTAACTGTTTTCTGAATTGTCGTCCTCCCCACAAGTTATCTGTCCTCCTTTCCTGGTAATGTTATCAGTAAATTACTATTGATTCTAAATTCTGCCGTTCGATTTAATGTCCAGAATGACTTATGGCATACTTGTATATACCATGTTAAAAAAAAATAGTCTGTGTTTCTATGAGTCAACTCTTATTGAATAGAATTTGCTGATATTATCACGTTACAGTAAGAAATTCCCAGGAAGTTCCAACACAAATAAATAGCATTATACAACAGACATCCCTCATCTGTCTCCATCTACCTTTCTAATAGTAGAACAGATGTGATGTTAAATTCATGACAACTTTGTATAGAACTATATTTTTATATATTTTTAGCTACATATTTTCACTTATCTTGAAAAAGTTTATTTTAAAACCTTCCATAAAATAGATTTAGAAATAATATTGCCATATGTTTACCCTACTGTATCCTGCCAGTTATATAATTTTCACAAGAGTTGAAGGGGTTGTCCGGCCTAAGATCCTAAGACTGCAGACTTGTGAATCCTTGTGATTTGTATACATGCGATCCCCTGTCGACTAGATGTGCGTGACCTCACTCAATGCAAGTGTATTGAGCGAGGTCAGTCACGTCTAGTCAGAATGTGGCCAGAAGTATTATGCAAATTGCATACTTGCAGTCACATGACCGTCTGCTCCCTGCACCGGCCTCCGAAAATCCTCACAGCATGCCAGGCATGAGGTGAGGATTTACAAGTCTGCAGTCACACAGAGTAACTGCAGACTTGTAACCTAAGAATGGACAACCCTGATAACATTATGACATCATTACATTTAAGGAGCCCTAAAACAACGTATGGCTACTAGTTTGGCAATATTGCTCTATGAAATATTTATATATATGTTGTAAGGCGGCGGTGTTCACACCGTGCAGTAACTGAGGCAGTGACCCAAGCAAGTCCAACTTAAACAGCTTTTATTCAGCAACTCACGGTTAAACAGAAAGTCCTCCGGTTCGCAGCCGGGTTAACATGAGTCCATAAACAACGGTTGCCGGGGACAACGAGCACGCCGGGCCGAGCAGAGCCTGACAGGTGCAGAGCCTTCCTAGGTGGTGGTTCAGCCACACTCAGTCCTGCTGAGCTTTCCTGCTGTGCTCCTAGCAGGTTGCAACATAGAACAACACTAATCCTTAATGCAGGAGTTTTAAAGGACCTGTGGCAAGAACCACTGGAAAACCCGGGTTGGAGGGAGGAGGCCGCCCCACTACCTCCTGTGACCTCCTCCAAGAAATGAAGGCCCTGCCGGGTTTTACTTAGTCTGCCTTAGCCAGGTAGTCTGACCAGGTCATTGCTCACCTTCATTCCTGCATTGCAGCCGCAGCTGTGTCTGTGACTGCAATGCACTCCAATGGATTTTAGTAGGTCTCTGTACACATTCTGGGGGATATATAACGTCCCTCGTATACGATCCCAGTCACTGCCTCACATATCCCCCCCCTCTGTTCAAACTTGTGAGGTTGAACATTTGCCACCATACAGGGTGCCCGGGACAGGGCATCTGCGTTTCCCTGCGACTTCCCGGGGCGATGTTCTACAGAGAAACTGAAATTTTGCAGTGACAGGAACCACCTAGTGACTCGCGCATTCCTCTCCTTAGCATTCCTCATCCATACCAAGAGTGAGTGGTCTGTCACCAAGTGGAACCGACGCCCGAGTAAATAATAACGTAGTGATTCCAAGGCCCACTTAATAGCCAAACATTCCTTCTCTACCACGCTATAGTTTTTCTCTGCCGGGACAAGTTTTCTACTCAAGTAGGTGACAGGGTGCTCTTCACCATTCACTTTTTGTGACAATACCGCCCCTAGGCCTACCTCCGAGGCATCTGTCTGTACAATGAAGGTTTCCTTGAAGTTGGGGCTGATGAGGACCGGCTGTCCACACAGGGCCAACTTCATGGACTGAAAAGCTTCTTCTGCCTGAGGGTTCCACCGAACCATTACCGATTTTTTTCCCTTCAAGAGATCGGTCAGGGCCGCCGTTCGCCCAGCAAAATTAGGTATAAACCGGCGGTAATACCCAAGGATGCCAAGGAATGCCCTCACCTGTTTTGTACTTGACGGTTTAGGCCAGTTTTTTATAGCCTCAACTTTATTGATTTGGGGCTTGATAGCTCCTCGGCCTATCACATACCCCAAATATCGGGCTTCCTCTAGCCCTATCGCACATTTTTTTGGGTTTGCCGTTAACCCTGCAGCTCTGAGAGAATCCAGCACCGCTTGTACCTGTGATAGGTGCGTATGCCAGTCGGTGCTAAAGATGATTATATCATCTAGATACGCGGATGCGCACGCCTGATGAGGCTTGAGCACTATGTCCATCAACCTCTGGAATGTAGCCGGGGCCCCATGTAACCCAAAAGGTAAGACCACATAGTGATATAGACCCTCTGGAGTTACGAAGGCAGTCTTTTCCTTCGCTGAATCTGTGAGAGGTACCTGCCAGTAACTCTTGGTAAGATCGAGCGTGGTAAAGTACTGGGCCTGCCCCAGTCTCTCAATCAGCTCGTCCACCCGGGGCATTGGATAAAGGTCAAACTTTGACACTTCATTCAATTTCTGGAAATCGTTACAGAAGCGTAACGATCCATCTGGTTTTGGGATCAGTACGATGGGGCTAGCCCACTCACTCCGTGATTCCTCTATGACGCCTAACTGAAGCATTTGTTTTACCTCAGCCGTGATGGCTTGCCTCCGGGCCTCGGGTACCCGGTACGGTCTTATTCGTACCATTACCCCAGGTTCGGTGACAATGTCATGTTTGATAACCGTAGTCCTACCTGGTAGTTCTAAGAACACGTCGGTATTGTGCTGCATCAGCGAGCGAGCCTCCCGTCGCTGCTGTTTAGTGAGGGCATCACTTATCCTGACCTCCCCCTCGGATGCTTCCCTGGCTGAGAGTGGAGAATTCTCTGATGATATGCCCGGGGTGACGTCTGCAACTAAACACTCTCGATCTTTCCAAGGTTTTAGCAGGTTTACATGGTAAAGCTGCTCAGGTTTCCTCCTTCCGGGCTGATACACCCGGTAATTTACCTCCCCCACTTTTTCTCGAATCTCATAGGGTCCTTGCCACTTGGCCATGAACTTACTCTCGGCTGTGGGTACCAGTACTAACACCCGATCACCCTTGTTAAAAGTTCTGACTCTGGCTCTTTTATTATATGTGCGCCTCTGAGCTGCCTGGGCATCTAACAGATGCTCTTTCACGATGGGCATGACCGCCGCGATCCGGTCCTGCATACTAGCCACGTGTTCAACTATACTCCTATGCGGAGTTGGCTCTTGTTCCCATGTCTCTTTGGCTACATCCAACAGACCCCTAGGGTGTCTGCCGTACAATAACTCAAAGGGAGAGAACCCTGTGGAAGCCTGGGGTACCTCACGAACGGCGAACATCAAATAGGGTAACAACATGTCCCAATCCCTTCCATCCTTAGAAACCACCCTTTTTAACATGGACTTGAGGGTTTTATTGAACCGTTCTACTAGTCCGTCGGTTTGAGGGTGGTACACCGAGGTGCGCAATTGTTTAATTTTTAGCAATTTGCATAGTTCCTTTGTCACTTTGGACATAAAGGGGGTCCCCTGATCTGTCAGGATTTCCTTGGGTAGTCCAAGGCGACAGAACATGGCAAACAGCTCCCGTGCAATCAGTTTTGCCGAGGTGTGGCGTAGTGGTATAGCTTCCGGATACCGAGTGGCATAGTCGACGACTACCAGTATATGTTGGTGTCCACGGGCGTATTTTACAATGGGTCCAACCAAATCCATTGCAATCCGTTCAAAAGGCACCTCTATCACTGGCAGAGGTACCAATGGGCTACGGAAACTTGCAGTGGGTGTGGTCAACTGACATTCGGGGCAGGATTCGCAGTACCTTTTGACCTCCGCGTAAACCCCAGGCCAAAAGAACCGCTGCAAGATACGTTCTATAGTCTTTTTTACCCCTAAGTGTCCACCCAGCAGGTGTGAGTGTGCCATCTCGAGAATCGCCCGACGGTACGACTGAGGTGCCACTAACTGATCCACAACCTCGTCCCTGATCTTATCTATCCTATAGAGCAATTCACTGTTGATTATCATGCGTGGAAATACAGTATCGGCACCGGGTTGTTGAGCTACGCCATTTACCTCTAACACCCTTTCCCGCGCCTGAGCCAGGGTGGGATCCTGTAGCTGAGCCGTCCCAAACGTGGCCCGGGACCCTTCCAGCTCGGGGATCGGTGGGATCTCCCCGACCTCTCCTGCCAGCACCTCTAAGGGAAACCTATCGGGGTCACACTCTGTCCCTAGGTTGGACACCCCTACAGCAGGTTCCCCTGACTCTGTTTCGTCGGGTACAATGCCTGTAATACATTTTACTGGGGGAGAGTGGATTTTGTTTTTCCACAGAGTCCAGAACAGGGGCAAGTCTCTTCCCAACACAGTCCCATAGGGAAGAGTTTTTACCACTCCCACCACATGTTTTATGTCTCCACACGGTGTGGACAAGACTACCTCCTCAGTTGGGTACTCTCGGAGGTCCCCATGGATACACACAACACCGACGGGCCGTCCACCGGGGTTGTCTCCTGCCACCAGCGACCCATGTACCAGAGTCACGAGGCTCCCTGAGTCCAGGAGAGCCTCCGTGGGACACCCATTAACCAGTACCTGACATATTTGGAGTTCATTGTCCCGGGGTTCGGGGCTCGCTGTGCAGACGGTCTGGGCGTACATTGAGACACGGCGGCTATATCCGCAGTCCATGGGTTCTGTAGTCAGGGGACAATTAGCAATCACATGTCCCGGCCCCTGACACCGCCAGCACCTAAGGGTGGAGGTACTGGTAGGTCTTATGGCAGTTTGGGAGGGTACCAGTCTCCTGCCGCTCTCACTCCGGGGTTCCCCTTCAGCACGGGCACGGTGCTGACTGTCCCCTGCAGAGGGACGCGACCCCTTCCCCAACTCCTGTGTTGGCAGCGATCGGCGTGACAGCCGAGAGGGGGCAGAGTCTCGAATGAAGTCCTGAGTAGCTGAGTAGCGCTCGACCACACTGACCACCTGGTCGAGGGTGCCGGGGTCCCCTTGCCCCACCCAACGCTGGATAGCGACTGGCAGAGTCCTCACCAGCCGGTCTACCACCACCCTCTCCACTATCTGGGCTGGGGACAAAGTCTCAGGTTGGAGCCACCTCTTTACCAGCTGCAGGAGGTCATAAGCCTTAGACCGAGCAGGTCGGGTCTCCACATAGGCCCACGAAAACACACGCTGAGCCCTCACGTATGTATTGACCCCCAGCCGGGCAAGGATCTCACCTTTGAGCCTCTGGTAGTCCCGGGCGTCCTCCTGACTGAGGTCGAAACAGGCCTTCTGCGCATCGTCAACCAAAAACGGAGCCACTACTTCCGCCCACTGGTCAGCTGGTAGGTTTTCCTGCTCTGCTGTGCGTTCGTAGATGGTAAGGAAGGCTTCCACGTCGTCCTCCGGTCCCATCTTCCTCAACGCTGATCGAACCTTGTCCCGGGCGTCTCGACGTACCGGGGCTGATGCGGTCGGTGTCTCCCGCAGGGCAGCAATCTGTTGCATCATCAGTTCATTTGTTTTTTGCTGCTGCTGGTACAGTAGCTGCTGCTGCTGATTGTGCTGCTGTTCCCGCTCCTGCTGTTGCCGCTGAGACTGCAGCAGCTGCTGTTGGGCGAGTGCGAGCTGCTTTAATAGCTCCTCCATTTTGTCCATGGAGCGGAACTGAAAGGTGGCAGGCCGGATTGTGGTCATGCAGCGGCCTGTGGGGTATGCCTCAGTCACTCTGCCCGCATTCTCCACCAAGCTGTAAGGCGGCGGTGTTCACACCGTGCAGTAACTGAGGCAGTGACCCAAGCAAGTCCAACTTAAACAGCTTTTATTCAGCAACTCACGGTTAAACAGAAAGTCCTCTGGTTCGCAGCCGGGTTAACATGAGTCCATAAACAACGGTTGCCGGGGACAACGACCACGCCGGGCCGAGCAGAGCCTGACAGGTGCAGAGCCTTCCTAGGTGGTGGTTCAGCCACACTCAGTCCTGCTGAGCTTTCCTGCTGTGCTCCTAGCAGGTTGCAACATAGAACAACACTAATCCTTAATGCAGGAGTTTTAAAGGACCTGTGGCAAGAGCCACTGGAAAACCCGGGTTGGAGGGAGGAGGCCGCCCCACTACCTCCTGTGACCTCCTCCAAGAAATGAAGGCCCTGCCGGGTTTTACTTAGTCTGCCTTAGCCAGGTAGTCTGACCAGGTCATTGCTCACCTTCATTCCTGCATTGCAGCCGCAGCAGTGTCTGTGACTGCAATGCACTCCAATGGATTTTAATAGGTCTCTGTACACATTCTGGGGGATATATAACGTCCCTCGTATACGATCCCAGTCACTGCCTCACAATGTATATGGAAGGATTAAACAGTGTTGTAAATTTCCATAATACTGCATAGGATATAAAGGCCCATATCCATTTTTGTTAACGCAGATGTGTTATAACAAGTTTGCTATGTATGTTGGCAAAATATCACATGTAAGTTAGAATTTAGATGTTGTTACTCCAATGCCCTTTCATAAATGCTCAATGGGGTCTGGGAACTGTGCCAGTCTCTGAAACAAGCAAATCAAACAATTTTATGAAAAGATAAATCACTATTTGTGTCTTAATTTACAATGGCTGAGGCTACATGATGACTTTGGGCATGACACAGGTTGCATGGCCATCATCCACATGTGCCATGGTTACATTGCAGTATTTTACAGGTGAATAGAGTCGCACTATGACCCTCTAGGGTACGACGACAAGTAAGTCAAACTAAGTCTGATTTTTTGCTACTTGTTTGTCATGGTCTTGGTATCCTAGGAGTCGCAATGGGCCACTATTCACCTGTATTACACTGTAAGGTAGCAGCAGCACTTAGCAATCCTTGGACATGTGACCTGTATCGTGGACAAAGTGGCCATGTAGCCCCAGACTGATTATTATTAGTGTTGAGCGAGCACTAAAATGCTCGGGTGCTCGAAGCTCGGGCTGAGCTCACCGTGATACTCGGGTGCTCGACCCGAGCAACGAGCCCAATGTTAGTCTATGAGAGACCCGAGCATTTTTACGGCGGCACCCCCGGCAGTCTGTAGAAAACCTAATAAGTGCCCAAAACGATAATGACAGTGCTCAAAAAACATGGGGACAGCATGGGCATCGCCCCAGGAAGAATTTCTGACCCCCAGGTCACTGCTGTCAACAACATGGTCAGAGGTATTAAGCCACTTTAACGGGCTCACAATAAAACGTTCAAAAACAAAACTGAAAAGGTTTTCCTGTGAAATATGTTAAGGAACTTCCTTTCCAGGGTAAAGACTTGTGTATAAGGTAAAATAAATAGCCAAAAACAAAAATACTCCTCCACACCTTGGGCTATGTTCACAAGTAGCATTTTTTATGCGTTTTTGCACTTTTGTGTTGCTTTCAACCGTGATAAATGCATTCACCGGGAAATGTCATTTTAACATTTTACAATCTTATCTGGCCATGTGCTGTGTGACACATGCATACAGTGCTGAAAATACATAGGAACAGCATGGGGAAGACCCCTGGAAGCATCTCTGACACCCAGGTAACTGCCTAAAAGTGTGCCCATCAGAAGTGATCTTTTCCGCATCAGAAGATACAGACTTGCAACTATCCCCGTGCAAGTCCTTGTCCCAGGGCAGTGTTCAATTGTACCTCCCCCATTCCTTGCAATGCAAGCGCAAGTATGCAGCCTGCCACCCACACACTCCCAGGCTGCAATACCATACTGCTAGCTTGCTTGCACTTGAAATGGGGCCTTTTAGTTTGGAGGAGGCCGAAGCTGGCCACTACCTCATGGCTGCTTCGGCAGCGAGGTATCCATACTCAGTCCCCAGCCGCCCGGCGGTCGGGTGTCCACGCTCGGTCCCCAGCCGCCAGGGGGCGGCCGGGTGTCCATACTCAGTTCCCAGCCGCTCCGCGGCCAGGTGTCCACGCTCGGTCCCCAGCCGCCAGGGGGCGGCCGGGTGTCCATAAACAGTCCCCAGCCGCCCCTATTTCTCCTTGGAACATCCCCCCACACACTTTTCTTAGCCCGGCCTGCTTTAGGGCAGCATTGGACGAGCCCACCAGAGAACCAGACTCCTCTGGTCTGCCCTGGCTTCTCCATCAGGGAAGTTGAGAGTGCCAAGGTGAGGAGCATGATGATGATGATAGAAGTTAGCATCTGCTTTGTTTTCTTGCAATGCAAGCACATGTATGTAGTAGCGGCTAGGCCTGAGGTGATCAGCGTTTTGGCGCATATACTACCTCCTCCGAGGATTGCTGGATGTTTTCCTGCTACTATCCCAGTTCTATGACTCCCGTTAAAACAAAGCTTCAGGTGATGAATGATGGATGAGTTGGTGGCAAAGGAGAAAGAGCATTAGGAACAGGGACCATTCACATCAATATCAGGCCAGTCAACCACACATGTCTAGTAGGATATGTTTCTGTACCAAAAGGAGAGGTTCGGTTATAGGGCATACAGTGAGTGCAATGCCTACCAAAAATTTCGAGGCACTCCAATGCCCCTTGGAAGTGACATGGAGGTCAGAGGGCCTTAACTAAACCGTTTTTTCCATTTATAGCAATTGGGTCTCCTGTGCACTGTTGGCCTAAGCAGTGAATGGAAGGCTTTCCAAAAATTATGAGGAACTGCAATGACCCTTGAAACAGATGTGGATTACAGCATACTAAAAACCTTCTACCCATTATTGGGGAGTGGGTCTCCCTTATTGTTCGTCTATGCATTGAAATGCAAAAGCTGACTAAAATTAGGAGGAAATGCAATGCCCGTTGGAGGAATGGTGGAGTTCGCAGTGGAATAAAAAGATAATATCAATGCCACTTGAAAAAGTGGTGGAGGTCGCAGTAGCTTAACAAGACGGTTTTAATGCCCCTTGGAAGAGCGGTGGAGGTCGCAGTAGCTTAACAAGATGGTTTTAATGCCCCTTGGAAGAGTGGTGGAGGATGCAGTAGCTTAACGAGATGGTTTTAATGCCCCTTGGAAAAGTGGTGGAGGTCACATTAGCTTAACAAGACGGTTTTAATGCCCCTTGGAAAAGTGGTGGAGGTCGCATTAGTTTAACAAGAGAGTTTTAATGCCCCTTGGAAGAGCGGTGGAGGTCGCAGTAGCTTAACAAGACTGTTTTAATGCCTATTGGAAGAGTGGTGGAGGTCGCAGTAGCTTAACAAGATGGTTTTAATGCCCCTTGGAAGAGATGTGGAGGTTGCAGTAGCTGAACAAGACGGTTTAAATGCCCCTGGAAGAGACGTGGAGGTCGCAGTAGCTTAACAAGACGGTTTTAATGCCCCTTGGAAGAGACAAGGAAGTCGCAGTGGAATAAAAAGACAATATCAATGCCCCTGGGAAAAGTGGTGGAGGTCGCAGTAGCTTAACAAGACGGTTTTAATGCCCCTTGGAAAAGTGGTGGTGGTCGCATTAGTTTAACAAGACGGTTTTAATGCCCCCTTGGAAGAGCGGTGGAGTTCGCAGTAGCTTAACAAGACGGTTTTAATGCCCCTTGGAGGAGTGGTGGAGGTCGCAGTAGCTTAACAAGATGCTTTAATGCCCCTTGGAAGAGACGTGGAGGTCCCAGTAGCTTAACAAGACAGTTTTAATGCCCCTTGGAAGAGACATGGAGGTTACAGTGGAATAAAAAGACAATATCAATGCCCCTGGGAAAAGTGGTGGAGGTCCCATTAGCTTAACTAGACGGTTTTTATGCCCCTTGGAATAGACATGGAGGTCGCAGTAGCTTAACAAGACAGTTTTAATGCCCCTTGGAAGAGACGTGGAAGTCGCAGTGGAATAAAAAGACAATATCAATGCCCCTGGGAAGAGTGGTGGAGGTCGCAGTAGCTTAACAAGACGGTTTTAATGCCCCTTGGAAGAGACGTGGAGGTAGCAGTAGCTTAACAAGATGGTTTTAATGCCCCTTACAAGAGCCATGCAGTACAGCATATTAAAAATGTTATTCCCATTATTGGGGAGTGGGTCTCCCATAGTCTTTGCCTATGCCTTCCAAGCAAAAGCTGCCAAAAATTAGGACGGAGGAACTTGCAATGCTGGCAACACGGACCATGGTCACCCTGGTGGTATAGTGGTGGTGGAGGCTGAGGATAAGGAGAAGAGCAAAAAAAAAGCCGAAATGAGGAAGCGTATACCCATGTGTGGGTGTGAAGCGGTGCATGGGAATACACCTCCCGAAATAACACAGTGGATTTGACTTTATGTTACTCTACTGTCATTTGGTGGTGATGAGAAATCTGGCCCAATCCAGCCCTTGTTCATTTTGATAAGGGTCAGATTGTCAGTTGACAGGCGAGTGCGCTTATCAGTTATAATTCCCCCAGCGGCACTAAAAACACACTTCGATAACACGCTAGCGGCAGGGCAGGCCAGGACCTCCAAGGCGTACAGAGCGAGTTCATTCCAAGTGTCCAGCTTGGATACCCAAAAATTAAAAGGCACAGAGGAATCATGGAGGATGTTGGTACGGTCGGCAAGGTACTCCCTCACCATCTTTTGAAACTTTACACTCCTTGTGAAAGTACCCCGCGCCTCAGGGCCTGTAAGCTGGGCGGGTCTCAGAAAAATGTCCCAGAACGTTGACAGTGTTCCCCTGCCTCTGCTGGATTGGAGTTGCGTCTATATCACCTGTACGCCTTGATTGGGCAACGAACTGTGACCTCTGCCGCTAGCATGTTCAGATGGGAATTTTTTTAACAGTTCTGCAGCAAGGGCCTTCTGGTACTGCCCCATTTTTGTAGACCTCCCCACCTCAGGAATAAGAGAGTGAACGTTCTCCTTGTAGCGGGGGTCTAAAAGTGTCACCAACCAATAATGACTGTCATCCACCATTTTGAGAACGAGAGGGTCACGGTTAAGGCAGCGTAACATAAAGTCAGCCATGCGTGCCAGACTGGTAACAGGCAAGATTTCCGTGTCCTCACCAAGATGATGACTGACCATGCTCTCCTCCTGCTGCTCCTCCTCCTGCTCCCCCCTGTCCTCAGGCCACCCATGCTGAACCGACGGTATGACAGTTGTACAGGTACTACCGTCTACAGCGCATGATACAAGCTCCTATTCTTCCTCCTCCTCCTCATCCTCCTCTCCCTCATTGTCCCCCAATGCACATTGGGATGAGATATGGCTGGGCTGTGTGTAATTGCCCACTATGGCTTCTTGATCCATCTCATAATACTCTGGCTGCAATGCCTCCTCTTTAATTCTCTGCAGAGAGCGTTGCAAAAGACAGACAAGTGGGATGCTGACGCTAATTATGGCGTCATCGCCACTCACCATCTTGGTGGACTCCTCAAAGTTTGTCAGGATGGTACATATGTCAGACATCCAGGTCCACTCCTGAGGTCTTATGTGTGGAGTCTGACCTGAATATCGACGGCCTTGTTGCAGCTGGTACTCCACAACTGCTCTCTTCTGCTCACAAATCCTTTGCAACATGTGGAGGGTAGAGTTCCAACGTGTGGGGACATCACACACCAGTCAGTGTGCTGGACGCTGCAAACGCTGCTGCAACACAGCAAGGGCAGCTGAAGCTATTGCCGACTTCCGAAAATGAGCTGACAGGCGGCGTACTTTGACGAGCAGATCTGGCAACTCGGGGTACAATTTAAGAAACCGCTGAACCACGAGGTTAAGCACATGAGCCAGGCATGGTACGTGTGTGATCTCGCCTCAGAGCCGCCACCAGGTTACCGCCAATGTCACACATGACCTTGCCTGGATGTAGGTTCAGCGGTCTCAGCCACAGATCTGCCTGCTCTTTCACAGCTGTCCACAACTCACAATCAGTGTGAGGTTTATCACCTAAGCTTATGAGTTTCAGCACAGCCTGTTGCCGCTCGGCTGAGGCAGTACTGCAGTGCTTCCAGCTTGTGATGTGGTGATATCTGAGATGGAGGCTGAACATTAGGAGGAGGAGGTGGATGATGCGCAGGAGCTGTACACTGTGGGGGCAACTCTGACTGACATAGGGCCCGCAATCCTCGGTGTGGGGAGGATGTGTTCCATCCCAAGGTCCGACTGGGTCCGGCTTCCAATATGTTTACCCAGTGTGCCGTCAGGGAGATGTACCGTCCCTGGCCACAACCACTTGTCCACGTGTCCGTTGTCAAGTGGACTCTCCCAGTAACTGCGTTGTTGAGGGCACGGCAGATGTTTTGGGACACGTGCTTTGTAGTGCGGGGATGGCACACCGGGCAAAACAGTGTCGGCTGGGGACCGAGTACCGAGGGCCGGCCACCGCCATAAGGTTGCAGAAGGATTTCGTCTCCACTAGAGATGAGCGTTGTTCGACTTGAACTGTTCGCCAATCTCAAATTCGAGCTGTTTTGGGCAGTGCTCGAGCCGTTCGGCGAACACGAACGATTTTAAAAAAATTCGGCTGTTCGAGGTTATGTTCGATAACTGTTCGTGCACCAAAATCATAACTGGATTTTTTCTCAGTAATGATGAAAATTAATGTTAATACGCAGTTTGAGTGTACAGCGGGGCGGGGGGAGGGGCAGGGGATGGATCTCTGCAGGAATAATGAAGATCTCCATTTTTTTTTCTCTTTCCCGCATTTACAGTGGGGAGGTGCAATCTGTCAGCCTATCAGCAGCGCACACACGGAGCGAAGTGCTTTTTTTCAAACAAGCATGGGCATGTGTCATTGGCAGTGTATGTCACATGTCCTTGCCCTATAAGACCCAGCCATTTTCCCCGTCGCCACCATTTTCTCACTGCTGCAGCTGCGTGTTAGACGGCACCGCTGTTGCTGTGTGTGCTATACCTTGTTAATTTCAAGCCAATTTTCGCACAAATCTACAGATAGCTTGGGAGTAGGGAATAGTTGTGATTACAGTCCTTTTAAGGACTAGGTTACAGCATTTCCTATGACTTTTATCAGGCAGGTCTGTGCTCTTAAATAGATAGGTTGGGAGTAAAGACTAATTGTAATTGCAGTCCTTTTCAGGACTAAGTTACATCAGTTCCTATCAGTTTTTGACAGGCAGGTCTGTGCCAGTGCTGCGCATTTGGCTAAATTTAGCAAAGCTAATCCTTTTTGGCCTATTGCAGAGTGTGTTAGTCAGTGGAGTAGCCTATCTGTGTTGCAAGCTACACCACCTGTGTATAGAATACCAATTTTTTTAATGCACCTAGTGAAGTAAAACCTTTTGGGCATAGCATCATTCTATTAGTCCATCTATACTGACCTCCATCAGGTTGCAAATTAAAAATAATTTTTATCTGCATCTAGCTCTGAAAAAATATTTGGGCTTCTAGCAGTGTGTGGGACTTGGTCTATTATTCCATCTATACTGACCTCCATCAGGTTGCAAATTGAATATAATTTTTTTCTGCATCTAGCTCTGAAAAAATATTTGGGCTTCTAGCAGTGTGTGGGACTTGTTCTATTAGTCCATCTATACTGACCTCCATCAGGTTGCAAGTTAAAAATAATTTTTATCTGCATCTAGCTCTGAAAAAATATTTGGGCTTCTAGCAGTGTGTGGGACTTGGTCTATTAGTCCATCTATACTGACCTCCATCAGGTTGCAAATTGAATATCATTTTTTTCTGCATCTAGCTCTGAAAAAATATTTGGGCTTCTAGCAGTGTGTGGGACTTGTTCTATTAGTCCATCTATACTGACCTCCATCAGGTTGCAAATTGAATATAATTTTTTTCTGCATCTAGCTCTGAAAAAATATTTGGGCTTCTAGCAGTGTGTGGGACTTGTTCTAATAGTCCATCTATACTGACCTCCATCAGGTTGCAAATTGAATATAATTTTTTTCTGCATCTAGCTCTGAAAAAATATTTGGGCTTCTGTAACGGGTCTGGGAAGCAGAACCTCTGCGCTACTATACAAGGGGGCGGTCCTTGTAAGGGAGCGGGTGGCAATCAGGGATGACGGGCAGGCAGTCACAGCAGGTGACCGGGACAGTCTCTGAGTGGACGGGCTGGAGGTCACGGCAAGTGACCGGGGCAGTCTCTGGAAGAACGGGCAGGAGGTCACGGCAAGTGACCGGGGCAGTCTCTGGAAGAACGGGCAGGGAGTTACGGCAAGTGACCGGGGCAGTCTCTGGAAGAACGGGCAGGGAGTTACGGCAAGTGACCGGGGCAGTCTCTGGGTAAAGGGTAGGTACGACCTGTGATGGCAGAGCCTCCGGGTAGGCTAGCAGGCAGATGGTAGATGTGTGCTCCCAGGTGAGCAAGCGAGAGTCTCTGGAATGGTAGGTGGTCACAGCACGTGACGGCGAAGCCTCCAGGTAGGCTAGCAGGCAGGTAACAGGTGGGCGCTCCCAGGTGAGCGGGCAGGAGTCTCTGGAAAGGCAGATGGTCACAGCACGTGACGGCGGAGCCTCCAGGTAGGCTAGCAGGCAGGTAACAGGTGTGCGCTCCCAGGTGAGCGGGCAGGAGTCTCTGAAAAGGCAGATGGTCACAGCACGTGACGGCGGAGCCTCCAGGTAGGCTAGCAGGCAGGTAACAGGTGTGCGCTCCCAGGTGAGCGGGCAAGCTGGTCCATAGACAGACTGACAGGAGTTGGAAGGCAGACCGTCGGACCTCAGGCTAGCAGGCAGGTGACTGGATATCAGGCAGGACAAAGGCAGCAAGCTGGCAGGAATCTGGCAGGTAACTGGCAGGTAACTGGCAACGGGACCTGAGGGCTGAAGCACAGGTGAGACACAGGTGCAAACAACATTGCTCGGGCACCTCCATTTTGGAGGAGGTGCCCTTTATATGGGAGGTCCTCCGGCAATTGGCCGGGGACTCCTTAGGACGGCGCGCGCGGTCCCTTTAAGAGAGGGGGAGCGCGCGCGCGCGCGCGCCCTAAGCACACTGCCGGGGAAGGAGCACGCGCCGGAAGCAGCGGGGAGAGCAGCGCTGGAGGACGCCGCGCCAGGAGCGGGGAGGTGAGAGGGACGGCGTCTCTGCCTAGAAAGGGGCAGAGACGCCGATGCTACAGTACCCCCCCCTCTTTTTTAGGCCAGAAAGAAATTTTTCAAGGAGAAGCGGGGCGTTGATGTTCTCCCTGGGTTCCCAAGTTCTCTCCTCAGGACAAAACCCCTTCCAATCTACCAGAAAAAAGGTTTTTCCTCTTACCCTCTTGGAGGACAGAATACTCTCTACCTCAAAGATGTCATCAGCGGAAACCGGAGCAGGAGGGGCACCTGGATTTTTGGAAAAAGAGTTAAAGACAACGGGTTTGAGGAGAGATACGTGGAAGGAGTTGGGGATCCGTAGGGTGGCCGGGAGTTTTAATTTGTAGGCCACAGGGTTAATTTGCCTGAGGACTTCGAAGGGGCCGATGAATCGAGGACCCAACTTGTAGGAGGGTATTTTGAGCCGCACATGTTTGGATGAGAGCCAAACCTTGTCTCCCGGACGGAATTGGGGCGGATCCAGACGTCTCTTATCAGCATATCTCTTCATCCGCTCAGAGGAGAGAAGAAGAGCGGACCTGGTGCTCTCCCAAATAGTAGAAAATTCGCTGACAAGAGACTCCGCAGCAGGGTTGTCCACAGAAACGGAGACAGGAAGTGGAATCCGGGGATGTTGGCCACCAACTATAAAGAACGGGGATTTGGAAGAGGACTCGCTCTCATGGTTGTTATAAGAGAACTCGGCCCACGGTAGAAGATCCACCCAGTCCGAGTGGTGAGCATCCACGAAGTGTCGGAGGTAGCTGGACAAGATCTGATTGATCCGCTCCACTTGACCATTGGACTGAGGGTGGTAAGCGGAGGAGAAATCCAGGGTAATGTCCAGCAGCTTACAAGTGGCTCTCCAGAAACGAGAGGTGAACTGAACCCCACGATCCGACACGATGTGGAGGGGCAGACCATGGAGACGGAAGATGTGGCGGATAAAGTCTTTAGCCAACTCGGGTGCAGACGGAAGACCAGGCAGGGGAATGAAGTGGGCCATCTTAGAAAAACGGTCAGCGACAACCCAAATGACGGTACAACCGGCAGAAACTGGAAGGTCGGTGATAAAGTCCATAGCGATGTGTTGCCAAGGAGCAGCAGGTACGGGAAGGGGCAGGAGATGGCCGGCAGGTAGATGTCGGGGAACTTTGTTACGAGCACAGGATGAACAGGCCGCGACGAAGTCTACCACGTCCTTACGTAGGGTAGGCCACCAGTAATGCCGGCCAATAAGTTGAAAGGTCTTTTTTTGGCCAGCATGGCCAGCTAGTTTAGAAGAATGTCCCCAGCGAAGAACCCTCTCCCGATCTGGCACAGCTATGAACGTCTTACCGGGTGGAAGACGAGTTAGATCCAAGGGAGCCACATTCATCACCTTGGAGGAGTCGATGATGTGCGTAGGTTCCTCCTCTTGATCGGAGGACAGGAAAGACCGAGACAAGGCATCAGCTTTGACGTTCTTGTCCGCCGGACGGAAATGAAGAGTGAAGTCGAAGCGGGCAAAAAACAACGACCACCGGGCCTGGCGAGGATTGAGCCTCTGGGCATTTTGGAGATATGCCAGGTTTTTGTGATCCGTGTAGATAATTACCGGGTAGAGAGCCCCTTCAAGCAGATAGCGCCACTCTCCTAGTGCCAATTTGATGGCTAGCAATTCCCGGTCTCCAATGGAGTAGTTGCGCTCCGACGAGGAGAAGATTTTGGAGAAGAAGCCGCACGTTACCATTCTCCCGGTAGAAGACTTCTGGGTGAGCACCGCTCCGGCTCCGGAGGAGGAAGCATCAACCTCCAGGTAGAATTGTTTATTACAGTCCGGACGGTGCAGGACGGGAGCAGAGGCGAAGGCTTTCTTTAGGGAAAGGAAGGCCTCCTCGGCTTCAGGCGACCATATCCTGGGGTTAGCCCCCTTACGGGTAAGTGCAGATATGGGAGCAGTCCGAGACGAGAAGTGTGGGATGAAAAGACGATAATAATTAGCGAAGCCCAGGAATCGCTGTATCGCCTTCAAACCTTCAGGACGAGGCCATTTTAGAACGGAAGAGAGCTTCTCGGGATCCATTTGCAGACCTGTTTGGGAGATGACATAGCCCAAGAACGGAAGGGAGGTCTGATCGAAGAGGCACTTCTCGTATTTGGCGTAAAGGTGGTTCTGCCGAAGCCTAAGCAGGACCTGACGAACATCCCTCCGGTGTGTGGGGAGATCCGGAGAGAAGACCAAGATATCGTCCAGGTATACCACTACGCAGGAGTACAGGAGGTCAGGGAAGATGTCATTGACTAGTTCCTGAAAGACCGCGGGAGCATTACAGAGACCGAAGGGCATCACAAGGTACTCGTAGTGACCGTCCCGGGTATTGAATGCCGTCTTCCACTCGTCTCCTTGACGGATACGGACCAGATTATACGCTCCTCGAAGATCCAGCTTGGAGAAGATCCTGGCGCCCTTGAGCCGGTCAAACAATTCGGAGATGAGTGGCAGGGGATATTTGTTTTTTACCGTAATGAGATTGAGTCCTCTGTAGTCAATACAGGGACGTAGCGAGCCGTCTTTCTTTTTGACAAAGAAGAATCCGGCTCCAGCCGGGGAGGTAGATTTTCGGATAAATCCCCTAGCCAGATTCTCTTCAATGTACTCAGACATGGCTCGGGTCTCGGCTGCAGATAACGGGTAGATACGCCCACGGGGAGGAGTGGTGCCAGGTACCAGGTCGATCGGGCAATCGTATGGCCTATGGGGCGGCAACGTCTCAGCTTCCTTCTTACCGAAGACGTCCGCATAGGGCCAGTAGGGAGCCGGGAGACCAGGTAAATTAGCTGGAGTAGGCTGAGGGCGAAGTGGACGGACCGGAACCAGGCAGGTCCTATGGCAGTCAGGACCCCATCGGAGTACTTCACCGGATCGCCAGTTCAATACGGGTTCATGTGTCTGGAGCCAAGGTAGACCTAGCAACAAGGAGTGAGAAAGTCCGGACAGCACATGGAATGAGATCTCCTCAGAGTGCAGCATTCCCACCTGTAGGGTTATAGGTTCGGTGACGAGCAGGATGGTCTCCGAGAGAAGTCTTCCATCCACGGAAGCAACTGACAATGGCTCCGCCAGGGACTTGGTGGGAATATGGTATCTCTCTACCAGAGACTGGGCGATGAGGTTTCCAGCAGCTCCAGAATCCAGATGGGCGAGTTCGAAGAGACGGTTTTCTCCCCAAGCAATAGAGACCGGTAAGGTCAGAGACGGAGAAGACTTACTTTTGTCTAGGACGACCTCTCCGAGTGGTCCTAGACACTGGCGTTTCCCGGCTTTTCCGGGCAGGAACGGATGAAGTGCTTCTTACTGCCACAATAGAAACAGCTTCCCTCGGCTCGGCGAGATTCTTGGCGAGAACCGACCATCTTGGTCTGGTCGACCTGCATAGGCTCAGGAGAGACGGAGGGAGTGACGGGTTGCTGAAAAGTAGGAGCTAGGCGTGGAAACCTCCTCTCACGGGTGACCTCTTTGGCACGCTCCTGGAACCGCAGGTCAATCCGGGTGGCAAGAGCTATCAGGTCATCGAGGGTGGTAGGAATGTCCCGACCGGCAAGTTCATCTTTAATACGGCCGGACAGACCCTCCCAGAAGACTGAAACCAGAGCGTCATTATCCCAGGCCAGCTCCGAGGCAAGGGTACGGAACCGTATGGCATATTGGCCCACGGTGAGGCTTCCCTGACGGAGGCGTAGCAGTGACGATGCGGATGAGGTCTTCCGTCCGGGTTCGTCGAAGACTTTCCGGAAGGCCGTGAGAAAGGCAGGCAAGTTGGACACCAGGGGGTCTCCTCTCTCCCATAGAGGATTTAGCCAGGCCAGAGCCTCTCCGGTGAGATGGGACATGATGAAGGCAATTTTGGCCCGGTCGGAGTTAAACTGGTGGGACAGGAGTTCAAAGTGCAGGGTGTACTGATTTATGAAGCCCCGAGCCTGAGCGGAGTCGCCTCCGAAGCGAGGAGGTGCAGAAAGCCGGGGTCCGGGGTAGGATACCATAGTGTTGGTGGACAGCGGAGCTGTCGGATTGCGAATCATGGCGCTGGCGGAGGTTGCTGGCGGAGCAGTCAGAGTGTCCAGGCGAGAATTGACATTCCGCAGGTGACCCAGGATGGACTCCTGTTGGGACCTCTGGCGGGACAGTTCATGACACAGGTCCGAGAGCGAGGGAGCTTGGGTGCCACCGGGTTCCATGGCCCGAGCAAACTGTAACGGGTCTGGGAGGCGGAACCTCTGAGCTACTATACAAGGGGGCGGTCCTTGTAAAGGAGCGGGTGGCAATCAGGGATGACAGGCAGGCAGTCACAGCAGGTGACCGGGACAGTCTCTGAGTGGACGTGCTGGAGGTCACGGCAAGTGACCGGGGCAGTCTCTGGAAGAACGGGCAGGAGGTCACGAAAAGTGACCGGGGCAGTCTCTGGAAGAACGGGCAGGGAGTTACGGCAAGTGACCGGGGCAGTCTCTGGAAGAACGGGCAGGGAGTTACGGCAAGTGACCGGGGCAGTCTCTGGGTAAAGGGTAGGTACGACCTGTGATGGCAGAGCCTCCGGGTAGGCTAGCAGGCAGATGGTAGATGTGTGCTCCCAGGTGAGCAAGCGAGAGTCTCTGGAATGGTAGGTGGTCACAGCACGTGACGGCGAAGCCTCCAGGTAGGCTAGCAGGCAGGTAACAGGTGTGCGCTCCCAGGTGAGCGGGCAGGAGTCTCTGAAAAGGCAGATGGTCACAGCACGTGACGGCGGAGCCTCCAGGTAGGCTAGCAGGCAGGTAACAGGTGTGCGCTCCCAGGTGAGCGGGCAAGCTGGTCCATAGACAGACTGACAGGAGTTGGAAGGCAGACCGTCGGACCTCAGGCTAGCAGGCAGGTGACTGGATATCAGGCAGGACAAAGGCAGCAAGCTGGCAGGAATCTGGCAGGTAACTGGCAGGTAACTGGCAACGGGACCTGATGGCTGAAGCACAGGTGAGACACAGGTGCAAACAACATTGCTCGGGCACCTCCATTTTGGAGGAGGTGCCCTTTATATGGGAGGTCCTCCGGCAATTGGCCGGGGACTCCTTAGGACGGCGCGCGCGGTCCCTTTAAGAGAGGGGGAGCGCGCGCGCCCTAAGCACACTGCCGGGGAAGGAGCGCGCGCCGGAAGCAGCGGGGAGAGCAGCGCTGGAGGACGCCGCGCCAGGAGCGGGGAGGTGAGAGGGACGGCGTCTCTGCCTAGAACGGCGCAGAGACGCCGATGCTACAGCTTCTAGCAGTGTGTGGGACTTGTTCTAATAGTCCTTCTATGCTGACCTCCATCAGGTTGCAAATTGAATATAATTTTTTTCTGCATCTAGCTCTGAAAAAATATTTGGGCTTCTAGCAGTGTGTGGGACTTGTTCTAATAGTCCATCTATACTGACCTCCAACAGGTTGCAAATTGAATATAATTTTTTTCTGCATCTAGCTCTGAAAAAATATTTGGGCTTCTAGCAGTGTGTGGGACTTGGTCTATTAGTCCATCTATACTGACCTCCATCAGGTTGCAAATTGAATATAATTTTTTTCTGCATCTAGCTCTGAAAAAATATTTGGGCTTCTAGCAGTGTGTGGGACTTGGTCTATTACTCCATCTATACTGACCTCCATCAGGTTGCAAATTAAAAATAATTTTTTTTCTGCATCTAGCTCGAAAAAATATTTGGGCTTCTAGCAGTGTGTGGGACTTGGTCTATTAGTCCATCTATACTGACCTCCATCAGGTTGCAAATTGAATATAATTTAATTTGCAGAGCTGTTTACTCATACTATAGCCTGGGAATCAGAGGTCGGCTCCAGCGCTTCTGTGAATCCAGACGAGGAAATGATCTGCACTGATGCCCAGAATCTTTATGAGTCGGATCCAGTACCAGACGCAGAAGGTTCTGACCATAATGTAGACCCTCATTCCCAAACTGTAACTCTTGTTGGTGGAGACAATGAGGAAGACGATGATGAGACTCAAATACCTGATTGGAGCGACAACTTTAGTTTTTTGTCAGGGCCGGAACAGGTTGGCTCTAAGGACGACGGGTGTGATAACACACAGGGTGATGATGATGAGGTTGGAGATCCCACTTACTGTCAACCCACAGTCAGCCAAGAGATGAGGTCAGCAGAGAAGGTGGAGGAGAATGCAAGATCCAGAGGTGGGGCAATACATAGTTTGAGTACTTCAGGCATGAACCGGCACATGGACATGAAGCATAAGTTGCAGTGGGAAGCTCACTGTGCTACAATGCGGCCTAGCCGGCCGGGCCAACCACCGTCTGCCACATCTTGTGCATCCGCGGTCTCTTCATCCTCTGTGACTGGGGGGACAGGAGTCACACCTGTTTTGGGACGCAGACCTACCAACTCTTTACCCGCAACAGCCAGCGTGATTGGCAGGTCATCATTTTCTTTGGAGGTGGTAACACCAGCTGGTGTTGAGCGCTGTCCGACATCGATAGCACCACTTTTGGATCAAGGCAACCTAACATGTCCGCCTGCATCTTCCTCACAGACCGGCAGTTTGCCGGGGACACCCTTATCAACCCCGTCTAAGCACAACAGCCAGCCCTCGGTCCCTCAGATGTGGACAAGTAAAAGACCATTTCCTCCTAGCCATGAGAAATCTAAGAGGTTGAATTTCACCATCTGCAAGTTCTTGGCTACAGAAATGCTGCCTTTCCGCCTGGTGGACACAGAGGATTTTCGAGACCTTATGTCCGTCGCAGTGCCCCAGTACCAGATGCCCAGTCGGCACTACTTCTCAAAGAAAGGTGTGCCTGCGCTTCACCAGCATGTCGCACACAACATCACCGCTTCTTTGAGAAACTCTGTGTGTGACAGGGTGCATTTCACCACAGACACTTGGACGAGTAGGCATGGACAGGGGCGTTACATGTCGCTGACTGGGCACTAGGTAACTACGGTGACAGCAGGACAAGGGGCTGCTGTCCAAGTCTTGCCGTCCCCACGAGTTGTGCGTCAATCCTCTTTATCTCAAAGTTCCTCCACTGCTTCTGCCTCCTCAACCTCCTCTCGGTCCTCCACCTGCACCCAAAGCCTGTCTGGTCATGCCACAAGCTTTCTAACTGTGCAGAAGGGATCCTGCACACCTCCTTACTATGCTGGCAGTAGGGCTCATCGTCATCAGGTGGCTCTTACTTTGAAATGTCTGGGAAATGTGAGTCACACAGCTGAGGAGTTGTGGTCAGCTCTGGAGAATCAATTGCATGAATGGTTGTCTCCAATGGACCTGAAACCAGGGAAGGCCGTGTGCGACAATGCTGCAAACCTGGGTGCGGCCCTTCGCCGGGGCAATGTCACACACGTGCCTTGTATGACTCACGTGTTGAACCTGGTTGTCCAGCAATTTTTAGCCCACTATCCCGGACTAGATGGCCTTCTGCAGAGGGCACGGTCGCTGTGTGCTCACTTCCGCCATTTGCATCCCACAGCTCAGAGACTTACATCTCTACAGAAGTCGTTGGGCCTGCCACTTCACCGGCTAAAATGCGATATGCCTACCCGGTGGAATTCAACTCTGCACATGTTGCAGCGACTGTGGCAGCACCGACAAGCTCTGGTGCAATACGTTCTGACGTATAGCCTGGGCCAACAAGATCCAGAGGTGGGGCAAATCATGCTGGAGGAGTGGTCTCAGATCAGAGACCTATGCACCCTTCTGCACAGTTTTTAAATGGCGACGAAGATGTTTAGTGCTGACGATGCCATTATCAGCATGACTATTCCAGTGATTTACATGCTGGAGCACATGTTAAACAGAATTCGGAGTCAGGTGGTGGCACAAGAGGAGGTGGAGGAAGTAGAGGAGGAGGAGTTGTATGCGGAAGGGCTAACATCTGCAAGGTCCAGACGGTCGGCAGCACCAAGGCGGCAGGCATGTGAGGGTGGGGGAGATGGTTTTACCAGGGCACCTGGTAGCAGCCAAACTAGTGAGGAAGGTGCAGGAGCCCAGGAAGAAGTAGAGGACGAACTGATGGAAGACTCATCAGATGAGGGAGACCTTGATCACATTTCTGTTGTGCGAGGTTGGGGGGAGAGGACAGAGGAAGGAAGCATGATTGTTACCTCGCCACCAACACAACAGGGACTTGGTGCTCCTGGATGCGCAACACACATGAGTGCCTTCTTGCTGCACTACCTGCAACATGACCCTCGAATTGTGAGAATTAGAAATAATCCTGACTACTGGGTTGCCACACTGTTAGATCCCCGGTACAAAAGTAAATTTGCAGAAATTATTCCTGCCATAGAAAGGGATGCACGCATGCAGGAGTAACAGCAGAGACTGTTGCAGAATCTTACATGTGCTTTTCCACAAAACACCAGTGGTGCACGTAGTGAATCTCACAGTTCCAACTTGCCAACCGTGGGACCGTCGAGTGTTCAGCACTCAAACCGTAACAGAAACACAGTATCTGCTGGTAACATCAATTTTGCGGAATCATTTCACCACTTTTTTAGCCCATCCTTTGCAAGGCCACAGGAGACAAGAAGTCTGACACATAGTCAACGCCTAGAGACGATGGTACAGGAGTATCTCCAAGTAAACATTGAAGCCATGACTGTGTCACTGGACCCTTGCTCTTTTTGGGCTTCCAATCTGCATAAATGGCCAGAGCTAGCCACTTACGCCTTGGAGATGTTGTCATGCCCCGCAGCCAGCGTTCTGTCTGAACGTGTGTTCAGCGCTGCTGGTGGTGTGCTGACAGAAAAGCGCACGCGGCTCTCCACTGATAATGTAGACAGACTCACGTTTATAAAGATGAACAAATCATGGATCCGAAACGACTTTTCTACCCCTGTGTCATCCTGGGGAGAATAAAAGCTTGATGATTGGTTAAAATCACCTCACCAACCGTTTTAAGCTAATCATGTTTATCTGTATCTTGGCTGGAAAATAATTTGGGCTATGTAGCAGTGTGCAGTACTGATTCTATTAGGCCATCTTTACTAAGCTCCACCAGATTTAAAATTAATAATAATTTTTAGCTGCATCTAGCCCGGAAAATAATTTTGGGGCTCCGAGATGCGCAAGACACATTGTCAGAATTCAAAGTAATCCTGACTACTGGGTTGCCACACTTTTAGATCCCCCACACTCTTCGATCAACCTTTTCATTTTAATAAAGACCAAAAAAATGGTCATTTTTGAAATTATAAGCATTAGCAGGTTATTAGAAACTGAAATCAAACAGTTTTCAACTCAAAACTTTATTCTAGGTGATGTTACATTTGCACATAGGACCCCTTGTTCGACATGAGCTTCTGAACTCTCTCGTCCATTGAATTTGTCAGGTTTTGGATGGTTTCTGCTTCAATTGATTTGCATGAGGACAGAATACCCTCCCAGAGCTGTTGCTTAGATGTGAACTGCCTCCCGCCATCATAGACACTCCTTTTGATGATGCTCCAGAGGTTCTGAATGGGGTAGAGGTCAGGGGAGCATGGGGGTCACACCATAAGTTTGTCCCCTTTTATGCCTATATCAGCCAGAGATGCAGATGTGTTATGTGCAGCATGAGACGGTGCATTATCATGCATGAAAATGATCTTGCTGTGGAATACACGGTTCTTCTTCTTGAACCATGGCAGGAAGTGCTGTTTGAGAAACTCCACATACATTATGGAGTTCATCTTTACCCCTTCAGGGATCCTAAAGGGGCCGACAATCTCTCTCCCCATGATTCCAGCCCAAAACATTACTCCACCTCCTCCTTGTTGGCGCTGTAGCCGTGTTTGTGTGGGGTGTCCATCCAGCCATCCTCCACTCCATCCATCTGGACCATCGAGCGTTGCACGGCACTCATCCGTGAACAAAACAGTTTTGAAATCAGTCTTCATGTAATGTTTGGCCCACTGGAGCCGTTTCTGCTTGTGTGCAGTGGATAGAGGAGGTCGACAGGATGGCGTACGCACAGCTGCAAACCTCTGAAGGACCCTGCATCTTGTTGTTCGGGGGACGTTGGAGGCACCAGCAGCTTCAAAAACTTGTCTGCTGCTATGACAAGGCTTTTTTGCCGCTGCTCTTTTAACCTGGCGTAATTGCCTGTAGGAAAGATTCCTCAATTTTCCCTTATCAGCACGCACACGTGTGTACTGTGAATCAGCCACATACTTCTTGATTGCCAAGACAGGGACTGTCGTACCCATCTCAGGGGCATATTGGTCGCCCTGCCCCACGGCAATGTGGTGTAATGCATGCAGGTGTCGGGTCCTGATCCACACTCCATCCTTACCTGAGAGTGAGATATCACACCTCTGGGTGAGGTGCAATACCTCTGTAGCAACCGAGCCCTCAGGGTGCTACAGTTCCATTTATCTTCAGCCTAGGTGACGTATTGCGATACAGGGCCGTGATTTTGGCTATAAAAGGGTCCCCTAGACCCCTACCCAAAGCTTTTTAAGAGAATAATATATGGCGTGCCAGGAGACTCTATGGAATGCTTTCTCAGCATCCAACGAGAGTATCTAATTACAAATTTTTAACTGCATCTAGCCCAGGAAATACTTTGTGCCTAGTAGCAGTGTCTGCTAGTCAGCGGATTATCCCTGCTGTTAAGCAAGCTACACCACGTGTAGTTTGGACACTTAATTTTTTCAAAGGAAATGCTTCGGGACCACGGGATACTCAGTGAAGAGCATCAGGAGGCACCCCAAGGCATAGGGGATGGGACTGGCGGTAGGATGCCTTGCGGTGGACAGCCGAGCTCGATCCTTATAAAAGCTTTTTAACTGCAGCAGCTTTAGTGGACGCTACTGGAGCTAGAATTACGGCATGAGACTTGCCCTCCAATAGATCCTTGTAAAAGGATTTAAAGTGTATTCATTCAAATTAGAGAGACAATTTAAATTAAAAAGCTTAGAGCTGCCTCCACCACAGGGGGGCTCACTCGACCCACCAGCGGACAGGCACCAGTATTGGGAGAGGGGGGCTGGCCGTCAGGGTCCACCGCGCCTCTGGCACAAACCCGGCGACACGGAGGTTGCACGGGCAGGAACGGACTGGCCGTGTTGGCTTCTCACTTTTTGGATTTTAGAAGGGCATGACATGCCTATATCTGTGTCTCCCCCTTCTTTTACTCCTCCACCTCTTTTCTTTTCGCATGACTATATGTACTTGTCACTTTTCCATGTGTTAGTTATGTCTTCTGAGCAGTTTGTCAGCTTTTGGACACCTTTGAAGGTGTTTTCTATGTGTTTCTATGTGTTTTTGTTTGCCTGCCATTGGTTTTAACGGTGTTCGAAGGTGTTCGACGAACAGTTCGGCGAACACACGGGTGTTCGACGAACTGAACAGAACTCGAACACTACGGGGGTGGCTCAACACTAGTCTCCACCAGCCTAAAAGGCAGCATTTCCAACGCAAGCAGTCGTGAAATGTGCGAATTTAGGACTGTGGCCTGTGGGGCGTTGGCTGCGAATTTGCACTTTCATTCAAAGCTCTGCGATATGGACAATTGAACGCTGCGGTGGGACGTGGACGTGGATGTTGATGCTGTTTCTTGAGAAACTGCCATAACAAATGAAGACTGAGAGGAGGGGGCATCTTTGCATGCAGTATGGACAGGGGATTGCGTTGCACGCACAACAGGGGGTTCTACTACACGCACAACAGCGGAAGAAGCAGTGGTGACACCCGCTGACACTGGTCGTGGACCCTGGGGTTCGCCCCACAAAGTCGGGTGCTTTGCTGCCATGTGCCTGATCACATAGAGTAGTCATATAAGTTAATTAGATACTTTATTCAACACAGCAAACAAAAAAGCTTTTTTTCAAATTTCATCATTCTGCCCCTAAAAACACCAATTAAAAAATTCCGGGCAGTGTGGTTTACATATAGCCTTATGACACATGGATAGTTATAGATGCCATTACATATCATTGTATGCAGAATAAATAACCATATACCGTTTCAAAGATACAGATAATAAATACAAGTCTCTATAAATCAATAAGACATTTCATACGTGCATACAATAATCAAGTATCCCAGGCCAAGCCTGTATACATTTAAAAAGTGTTTTAGTTAAGCATCCTGGTACAAACCATTTGCCATTGTAGTGGCCCCACACTGCCCAGAACCCCTGCAATACTGGTGTTGTAGTGTGCTTCCCTAGTAATTCGGTCAAGAAGTGGGAGCGAGAAGATGTGGCTGTTGGTTGTGGCACATTTTCACCTTGGCCACGGCCCCGTCCTCTACACGCACCATCACCAGAACGTCCAGTTCCAAGTCCCTTGCCACGTGCCTTGCCCATTGTAAATGAAGTAAAATAGCTTACACTCGCACTATCAATGGCAAAAGAGTAATAAAAAGGAGATTAGAACCGTCAGCGAGACAATCAAACTGTTTTTTTTATGCAAAAAGGTGGATTACACCCAGATTTGAACCGTGGAAGAGGAAAACCACAGTTCTATTTCTCTGGCCTACACCAGAATCTTTTAAACAGATATATTTGTGACTGAACAGACAGGGAGACACTATTACTGTTCTTTTTTACGCAAAACAGGCCAAAAGCTGGATAATACAGTGATTTGAACCGTGGAACTGCAAAACCACAGTTATAGTTATGTGGCGTACACCAGAATCTTTCAAACAGATATATTTGTGTCTGAACAATCAGGGACACACTATTACAGTTTTTCTTTACGGAAAAAATACCAAAAGCTGGATAATACAGAGATTTGAACTGTGGAACTGCAAAACCTCAGTTCTAATTTATTGGCGTATACCAGACTTTTTTAAATAGATATATTTGGGGCTGAACAGTCAGCGACACGCTCAAACTGTTTTTTTTATGTAAAAAAGACCCAAAAGTGGATAATACAGAGATTTGTACCGTGGAAATGCAAAACCACAGTTATAGTTATGTGGCGTACACCAGAATCTTTCAAACAGATATATTTGTGTCTGAACAATCAGGGAGACACTATTACTGTTTTTCTTTACGGAAAAAAGGCCAAAAGCTGGATAATACAGAGATTTGAACCGTGGAACTGCAAAACCACAGTTATAGTTATGTGGCGTACACCAGAATCTTTCAAACAGATATATTTGTGTCTGAACAATCAGGGAGACACTATTACTGTTTTTCTTTACGGAAAAAATACCATTGTTACATAGTTACATAGTTTATAAGGCCGAAAAAAGACAAGCGTCCATCCAGTTCAGCCTATTTCTTGTGCACTGCAGCTATTCCGCAGCGTTGATCCAGGGGAAGGCAAAAAAAACCCATGCGGTATAGGCCAATTTACATCATTGAGGAAAAATTCACTTCCCGACTCCAATCTGGCAGTCAGATTAAATCCCTGGATTAATTAACTATCACTAAGCATAAGATGTAATTTTATTGTTCTCAAGAAAGGCGTCCAGGACTCTCTTGAACTCATTAAGTGAGTTGGAAATCACCACTTCCTCTCCCAGAGAGTTCCAGAGTCTCACGGCTCTGACCGTAAAGAATCCCCTTCTATGCTGGTGCAGGAACCTCCTTTCCTCCAGACGCATAGTGTGCCCCCTCGTCTTTGTCACCATCCTTGGTATAAACAGGTCATGGGAGAGATCTCTGTACTGCCCCCTGATGTATTTATACATGTTTATGAGGTCTCCCCTAAGCCTTCTCTTTTCCAACGTAAATAGGCCTAATTTTGATAACCTCTCTGGGTATTCTAGTCCCTCCATTCCCTTTATTACCTTAGTCGCCCTCCTTTGTACCCTCTCTAGCTCCAATAAGTCTTTCCTGAGCACCGGAGCCCAGAACTGTGCACAATATTCAAAGCGCGGCCTTACCAGCGCTTTATACAGAGAAAGAACAACGTTCTCATCATATGCCCCTATTCCTCTTCTGATGCATGCCATGACTCTATTTGCCTTCGCAGCTGCTGCCTGACACTGGGCACTCCAATTTAATTTGCTGTTTACCAAGACGCCCAGGTCCTTCTCCATGTCAGATTTCCCCAACGGTTTCCCATTTAATATGTATGGGTGACGGCTGTTTTTCTTTCCTATGTGCATGACCTTACATTTATCGGCATTGAACCCCATTTGCCATTTTTTAGTCCAACTCCCCAATTTATCTAAATCCTCCTGTAGCTGTGCCCTATCCTCATCTGTATTAACTACTTTACAAAGTTTAGTATCATCTGCAAATATTGCTATTTTACTATGCAACCCTTCCACTAGATCATTAATAAATATATTAAATAATATAGGGCCCAAGACAGACCCTTGAGGCACCCCACTAGTAACCCTGACACACCCTGAGCTTAATCCATTGATAACCACCCTCTGCTTTCTATCACTCAGCCAGCTATTTACCTACTTGCACACATTATCCCCCAGACCAAGCATTCTCATTTTATATACCAACCTTTTGTGTGGCACTGTATCAAACACTTTGGAGAAGTCAAGGTATACAACATCCACTGACTCTCCCCGGTCCAGCTGTGAGCTCACCTCATCGTAGAAGGCGATCAGATTTGTTTGGCAGGAGCGATCCCTCATGAATCCATGTTGATATGGAGTTAGATAGTTATTATCATTAAGATATTCTACAATAGCATCTCTAAGAAATCCTTCAAACAATTTACCCACAACAGACGTTAACCTTACTGGTCTATAGTTCCCAGGGCCACTTTTAGACTCCTTTTTGAATATTGAATATTTTTGAATATTGGTACCACATTTGCTTGGCGCCAGTCTAGTGGGACAGTCCCTGTCCATAAAGAGTGCTTGAATATAAGATACAGTGGTCTGTCTATCACATTACTTAATTCTTTTAGTACCTGGGAGTGTATGTGACACCGGTCTGTGCCCAGGGTGGTCAATTCAGTGGCAGTCTTAGTGTAATAACAAATGTCCGACTACGCCACCCGTGGATTGCGGTCAGTGGGGACCGCCGCTGCGCTGCAGGCCGCTGAGGCTGATGTTGTAAGCGCAGCCAAGTATGGGATAACTCCCCACGGGAGGAGTATAGCCTCAGGGCAGCTAGTATGGATGATGGGAGTGATGGTGTGAACGTCCCAGTACTAATGGTGCCGGTGCAGCGATGAAACACAGAGACGTGGGGTTGCAGTTTCCAATGCTTTACTCACAGTTGTTATTCGTGTCAATCCTGCAGACGATGACTGCCAAAGCCGTGATGCGTCCACCAGGCAGGGGACTCGACCAACTCCCAGGCAATTCCAGAGCGTGGCACAGGGCTCCCTTCTCTTCCCTTCTCTGGTCGTCCTCACCAGTGACCGACCTTTGTCCAGCTTCCTCGGGCCTTCTATTGGCGAAACCTATCTCCGGTTTCCCTGACCCTATATGGTATGCTTTCCTGGTGGATGTAGTGAGGGGTCGCACCAAGATGTGGTCACAACCTCCGGTCTTTGGCTGAGGAATTTGTTGCCTTCACCAATTTGGGTTCCGGTACCCTGCTCTGCCAACCCTTCACCCGCAATCTCCTGGGCCTTTGGGGTTCCCTCTGCCTTCATTTCTCTGGGCCTTTCTCTGTGTTCCAGTTCCTTGTTTCCTTTCTTACTTCCTTTGCTGTTCCTTCTCCTCTCTCTCTTTTGCTCCGGCCTCCTGACAAGGCCTGCCCGTGGAGCAGAGCCCCTGGAGCAGCTCTGCTCCCTGTCACTTCTCCTCGGACTGCACTCCTCTCTGAACTCACACTGTCCTAAGATGGTGCCCACCTTTTATACCTCCCTCTAGCACCCAAACCCAGGTGACTAGCAACCAATGGGCTCCTGCCTATGCCCAGAAACCCTCCCCTATCTGCTCCTACACCACTGGGTTTTCCTTCCCCTCCCCACTCCAGCCAGGGACAGAAGCTGTCGTGCCTGCACTTCTGTGGGAGCACCGTTGAGCTGTCCCTCGGAAATGGGGAGTGTGTGGTGCATGCAGCTAAACGAGTCCTGGTCCACACTCCATCCTTACCCGGGAGTGGAATATCACACCTCTAGTCTGAGGTGCAATACCCCTGTAGCAGCCGAGCCCTCAGGGTGCTACATATGTCATCTGGGCCTGGTGACTTGTCTATTTTGATATTATTTAGGCATTTCTGAACTTCCTCCTGGGTTAGGTGGGTGATATTTAGGGGTGGGTTTACTTTATCACTCTGCATTTCCTCCAATAAATTGTTTTCTTTTGTGAAAACAGTGGAGAAGAAGCTATTGAGTAGGTTTGCTTTACCCTCATCGCCCTCTATGATTTTACCCAGGTTATTTTTCAATGGACCAACTCCATCAGTTTTAATCCTTTTACTGTTTATATAGTTAAAGAACAGTTTGGGATTCGTTTTACTTTCCTTGGCAATTAGTCTCTCTGTCTCCTCTTTTGCTATTCTTATTTGTTTCTTACAGATTTTGTTTTTTTCCCTATAAGATATTAGCGCTTCCTCGCTGCCATCTTGTTTAAGTTTACCGAAAGCCATTTTTTTGTTTTCCATTGCCCTCTTGACTTCCTTATTTAGCCACATTGGCTTCCTCCTATTCCTAGCCCTATTCCTACCAAAAGCTGGATAATACAGAGATTTGAACCGTGGAACTGCAAAACCAGTTATATTTTTCTGGCCTACACCAGACTCTTTTAAACAGATATATTGGTGTCTGACCAGTCAGGGAGACACTATTTTTTTTTTTTACGGCAAAAAATGCCAAAAACAGGATAATACAGACATTTGACCCGTGGAACTGCAAAACCACAGTTATATTTTTGTGGCCTACACCAGACTCTTTTAAACAGAAATATTGGTGTCTGGCAAGTCAGGGAGACACTATTACTGTTTTTTTTTACAGCAAAAAATGCCAAAAGGTTAATAAGACGCGTATTTGGACAGTCTGACTGAGGAAAAATAGAATACAGGATTTAGATGAAAAAAAAATAATTTTTCCTGGCCCCTGAGACCGGGGTGATAAGTCTAGCAATTTGACCAACAGGAGCACACAGGACTGTAATGCAGCATTTGCTGGTATAACCACTGCGTCTCCTATACAGCCTGCCTGATATCTGGGATGGATATTAGTCTTGAGAATGACTGTTTGTTTGATTTGGCAGGCTTTAGAGACCCTACACTACCTATTTTGCACTATATATCTCTCCCTAACTCAGCAGCACTCTCCCTACACTGTCTGATCTGGAGCGACTGTGTTCAAGATGGCGGTGCCCAGTTTTAAATACTCGAGGTTACGCTGTGTGGCCAGCCAATCACTGTAATGCCCACAAACAACATGGCTGCGGCATTACAGTGACTGGCTGGCAATCCCTGCATGTTCATTGGCTCTGTAAAGAGCGCCAAACATACAGGGCGGAGACCCGAGCTCCCGCCCGAGTAACCCGGAAATGCTCAGTGCTCGCCGAACATCCCGAGTAGCATGATGCTCGGGCGAGTAACGAGCAGTGTCGAGCATGCTCGCTCAACACTAATTATTATTATTATTACTATTAATTATTTGTATAGCGCCATTGAATCCATGGCGTTGTACATTCAGACAATTTAAAGATTTTGGCCCTAACTTAAAGGGTTTGTACCAAAATAGCAAGTTATCACCTGTCCAAAACATACTTGATAGATTGTTAATTGCTTCATTTCTGCGGGGATCCTCTCAATCTGAGGCACGTGGCACTACAGTGCCTTGTCTGACAAGATTGCACACCATTGCTCCTTTTTTATGTAAATGTATGCTAGGTAATCAATTTATTAATTGCATCCTTACTGTAAGTTTCACTAGCTAGCTGCTAATGCCAAATACTATATCAATAAAATATGCATATATTATTCGCAGCCTTCCTTACATGTGACAAATGAGTAATGATCTTTCCCCTTACGCATGATTACACAGTCAAAACCTAATATCCAACTATATTCAGTCCATGAATAATTTCTTAAATCTAAATCAATGAATTGAGGAGCATAATATTGGCCCTCATGTGTTATTATAGAAGTGGTACATGTGACAGGGTAAGGAAGAGTAGTTTAAATTGGCAATCTAAGCTTTGAGCCCTTGAGCAACCATTAACAAAGCAAGTTAGCCTTTACTTTTTGTTCCAATCTTGAATCACGTTTGATGTAATGACTATTCCTCATACTAATAGGCTTTTTTTAATTATCTTTCTTGTAAGGTACAAGTCAGAAAATATGTTATTAAAAAAAAACTAAATCACCTTAAGGGCAATTCTAATAGTCTTTTCTATTTTTTCCGCTATGTGCAACGGATAATAAAAGGTTGTTATTAGTGTTGAGCGAGCACTAAAATGCTCAGGTGCTCGAAGCTCGGGCTGAGCTCACCGTTATACTCGGGTGCTCGACCCGAGCAACGAGCCCAATGTTAGTCTATGGGAGACCCGAGCATTTTTGCGGCGGCACCTCCGGCAGTCTGTAGAAAGCCTAAAAAGTGCCCAAAACGATAGTGACAGTGCTCAAATGACATGGGGACAGCATGGGGATCGCCCCAGGAAGCATTTCTGACCCCCAGATCACTGCTGTCAACAACGTGGTCAGAGGTATTAAGCCACTTTTACGGGCTCACAATAAAACATTCAAAAACGAAACTGAAACTGTTTTCCTGTGAAATATGTTAAGGAACATCCTTTCCAGGGTAAAGACTTGTGTATATGGTAAAATAAATAACCAAAAACAAAAATACTCCTCCACACCTTGGACTATGTTCACAAGTAGCATTTTTTATGCATTTTTGCACATTTGTATTGCTTTCAACCGTGACAAATGCATTCACCGGGAAATGTCATTTTAACATTTTACAACATTATCTGGCCATGTGCTGTGTGACACATGCATACAGTTCTGAAAAGACATGGGAACAGCATGGGGAAGACCCCTGGAAGCATCTCTGACACCCAGGTAACTGCCTAAAAGTGTGCCCATCAGAAGTAATCCTTGCCGCATCAGAAGATGCAGACTTGCAACTATCCCCGTGCAAGTCCTTGTCCCAGGGCAGTGTTCAATTGTACCTCCCCCATTCCTTGCAATGCAAGCGCAAGTATGCAGCCTGCCACCCACCCACCCCCAGGCTGCAATACCATACTGCTTGCTTGCTTGCACTTGAAATTGGGCCTTTTAGGCATGTGGAGGCCGAATCTGGCCACAACGTCATGGCTGCGTCGGCGGCCTGGTATCCTTAATCGGTCCCCAGCTGCCCCGCGGCCGGGTGCCCACACAGAGTCCCCAGCCGCCTGGTGGCGGCCGGTGCCCATAAACAGTCCCCAGCCGCCCCTATTTGTCCCGGTGCGCCTTATACACAAGCGCGCATACAAAAACATTACCTGTGCCCTCCCCAGTGCATTTAGTGGGAAGGACAGCCTAACCACAAACACGTGGACAAGTGAATGTGGCCAGGGATGGTCCATCTCACTAACGCCTTCACACTGGGTTAATATTGTGGAAGCCGGGACACAGTTGGACACTGGGATGCAACACGTCCTCCAGATATAGAGGATTGCGGGTCCTGGGTTAATCAGACTTCAACACAAAGTTCAGAAGGTAGACAGCAGCAGTGGTCGGCCACCTACACAACGAGTAAATTATTCATGATCATGAGGCCATCTATCTCCTTAGCTTTCAGTTCCTTGGAATGCAAGCGCATGTATGTAGTAGCGGCTAGGACTGAGGTGGTCAGCGTTATGGCGCATATCCTACCTCCTCCGAGGATTGCTGGATGTTTTCCTGCTACTATCCCAGTTATATGACTTCCGTTAAAACAAAGCTTCAGGTGATGAATGATGGATGAGGTGGTGGCAAAGGAGAAAGAGCAGGAGGAACAGGGACCATTCACATCAATATCAGGCCAGTCAACCACACATGTCTCTTAGGATATGTTTCTGTACCAAAAGGAGCGGTTCGGCTACACAGTTATAGGGCATACAGTGAGTGCAATGCCTACCAAAAATTTCGAGGCACACCAATGCCCCTTGGAAGTGACATGGAGGTCAGAGGGCCTTAACTAAACTGTTTTTTCCATTTATAGCAACTGGGTCTCCTGTACACTGTTGGCCTAAGCAGTGAATGGAAGGCGTTCCAAAAATTATGAGGAACTGCAAAGCCCGTTGAAACAGACGTGGATTACAGCGTGCTAAAAACCTTCTATCCATTATTGGGGAATGGGTCTCCCTTAGTGTTCGCCTATGCATTGAAATGCAAAAGCTGACTAAAATTAGGAGGAAATGCAATGCCGGTTGGAAGAGTTGTGGAGGTTAGAGGTAATTAAAAACAACATTTCAATGCCCCTTGTAAGAGCTGTGGATTTCAGAGTCGTTTAACAAGACGGTTTTAATGCCCCTTGGAAGAGACGTGGAGGTCACAGTAGCTTAACAAGACGGTTTTAATACCCCTTGGAAGAGACGTGGAGTTCAGAGTGGTCTAACAAGACGGTTTTAATGACCCTTGGAAGAGACGTGGAGGTCCCAGTGGAATAAAAAGACAATATCAATGCCCCTTGGAAGAGTGGTAGAGGTCGCAGTGGAATAAAAATACAATATCAATGCCCCTTGGAAGAGTGGTGGCGGTCCCAGTGGAATAAAAAGACAATATCAATGCCCCTTGGAAGAGTGGTGGAGGTAACAGTGGAATAAAAAGATAATATCAATGACCCTTGGAAGAGACGTGGAGGTCACAATAGCTTAACAAGACGATTTTAATGCCCCTTGGAAGAGACGTGGAGTTCAGAGTGGTTTGACAAGACGGTTTTAATGCCCCATGGAAGAGACGTGGAGGTTACAGTAGCTTAACAATATGGTTTTAATGCACCTTGGAAGAGACTTGGAGGTCACAGTAGCTTAACAGTACGGTTTTAATGCCCCTTGGAAGAGACGTGGAGGTCGAAGTGGAATAAAAAGACAATATCAATGCCCATTGGAAAAGTGCTGGAGGTCCCAGTGGAATAAAAAGACAATCTTAATGACCCTTCGAAGAGACGGGGAGGTCACAGTAGCTTAACAAGATGATTTTAATGCCCCTTGAAAGAGACGTGGAGTTCAGAGTGGTATGACAAGACAGTTTTAATGCCCCTTGGAAGAGCCATGGAGTTCAGAGTGGTTTAACAAGACGGTTTTAATGCCCCCTGGAAGAGACGTGGAGGTCGCAGTAGCTTAACAAGACGGTTTTAATGCCCCTTGGAAGAGACGTGGAGGTCCCAGTGGAATAAAAAGACAATATCAATGCCCCTTGGAAGATTGGTGGAGGTCCCAGTGGAATAAAAAGACAATATCAATGCCCCTTGGAAGAGTGGTGGAGGTTACAGTGGAATAAAATGAGAATATCAATGACCCTTGGAAGAGACGTGGTGGTCACAGTAGCTTAACAAGACGATTTTAATGCCCCTTGGAAGAGACGTGGAGTTCAGAGTGGTTTAACAAGACAGTTTTAATGCCCCTTGGAAGAGATGTGGAGGTCACAGTAGCTTAACAAGACGGTTTTAATGCCCCTTGGAAGAGACGTGGAGGTCACAGTGGAATAAAAAGACAATATCAATGCCCCTTGGAACAGACGTGGAGGTCCCAGTGGAATAAAAAGACAATATCAATGACCCTTGGAAGAAACGTGGACTTCACAGTAGCTTAAGAAGATGATTTTAATGCCCCTTACAAGAGAAATGCAGTACAGCATATTAAACACATTATTCCCATTATTGGGGAGTCGGTCTCCCATAGTCTTTGCCTATGCCTTCCAAGCAAAAGCTGCCAAAAATTAGGACGGAGGAACTTGCAATGACCCTTACAAGAGCCATGCAGTACAGCTTATTAAAAACTTTATTCCCATTATTGAGGAGTGGGTCTCCCATAGTCTTTGCCTATGCCTTCCAAGCAAAAGCTGCCAAAAATTAGGACGGAGGAACTTGCAATGACCCTTACAAGAGCCATGCAGTACAGCTTATTAAAAACTTTATTCCCATTATTGAGGAGTGGGTCTCCCATAGTCTTTGCCTATGCCTTCCAAGCAAAAGCTGCCAAAAATTAGGACGGAGGAACTTGCAATGCTGGCAACACGGACCATGGTCACCCTGGTGGTATAGTGGTGGTGGAGGCTGAGGATAAGGAGAAGAGCAAAAAACAGCCGAAATGAGGAAGCGTATACCCATGTGTGGGTGTGAAGCGGTGCATGGGAATACACCTTCCGAAATAACAAAGTGGATTTGACTTTGTGTTACTCTGCTGTCATTTGGTGGTGATGAGAAGTCTGGCCCCATCCAGCTCTTGTTCATTTTGATAAGGGTCAGCTTGTCAGCATTGTCAGTGGACAGGTGTAATGCACATGCCCGGGCTGAGTGGCGTGTGCGTGTATATGTAGTGATTCCACTGGACCGTGCCGGAGAGTGAATGCCTGGAGGAGCGTAACTAAGTATCCACCCGATCCGACCAGGGTCGCACAACGGCATACGACGCCAGTGCACCAAGGAGGAACCGAGCAGAGGGACCAGGTGCTACTCCAGGACAGACCCCGGACACGGCTGTTGACCCACACAGGGGAATACAGGAACAGGCAGGTTAGGCTGGCACACAAACTTCTGAGTATAGGCGGACATGGCTGGTATGCAGACTGGCGGATGCTGGTAAGCACGACTGGTATGCAGGCAGGGAGGTACTGGCAGGTATGACAGGTTGGAGCACCGAGTGGATAGGACCCATTACAGACTGGGACTCAGGAACAGAACCGTAGACGCCGTGGACAAACAGCAGAGTGAGGCCGCCCAGAGCGGCGAGCAAGAACAGAACAAGACGAGACCGCCTGGAGCTGTGAGCGAGAGAAGAGCAGGACAAGGCCGCCTGGAGCGGTGAGCGAGAGAGGAGCAGGACGAGACTGCCGAAGCAGCGAGCAAAGGGTCAGAGCAGAGCGAGACTGCCGGAACAGCGAGCAAAGGGTCAGAGCAGAGCGAGACTGCCGGAGCAGCAAGCAAAGCGTCAGAGCAGAGCGAGACTGCCGGAGCAGCGAGCAAAGGGTCAGAGCAGAGCGAGACTGCCGGAGCAGCTAGCAAAGGGTCAGAGCAGAGCAAGACTGCCGGAGCAGCAAGCAAAAGGTCAGAGCAGAGCGAGACTGCCGGAGCAGCGAGCAAAGGGTCAGAGCAGAGCAAGACTGCCAGAGCAGCGAGAAAAGGGTCAGAGCAGAGCGGAAACCGCAGGAGCGGTGAGCAAGGCAGAGCAGGCAAGAACCGCCGGAGCGGTGAGCAAGGCAGAGTAGAGGGGACAGGGCTCTGTTCACACGGAACAGACTGGAAGGGAGAGCCAGAACCAGGTACACACAAGATACTTGAAATGAAGTAGCGAGTGGACTCTAAACTCACAAACGGGAGTACAGGGACAACGAGTAGGAGTTAGGTACGGGATCAGATTCTGCAGGAAAAGGGAAGGTACGGACATAGAGAAAAACAGGTGACAGGCTAAGAGAGTATTCAGACAAGAACAGACACAGCAGCAAGATACAGGAGTGGTTCTAGGTATGCGGCCCCTAGAAGGCAGAACGAACAGGCTAGGAGCGTGTTCAGTCAGGAAGAGGCAAGATACAAGAATGGGTCTAGGTATGCGGCCCCTAGAAGGCGGAAAGAACAGGCTAGGAGAGTATTCAGACAAGACACAGTTCAGACACGGGAACTGATACCGCAAGGCAGGAAACATAGACAGGACCTGGCACATCAGTGACAAGACGCCAACTGACAGAACACAATGCTCAGGCATGGATTCCAGGGAGGAGCTGGGTTAAATACCAGGTGACAAACAGCAAATAGGCTGACGACTCACAAGGGGTGTGCCTGCAGCAGCTACAAGAAGCAGGAAGTGACCGGGCGCCGCCCTTAAGCAGCAGAAACAGAGGCAAGCAGACAGCATGGAGGGAAGCCAGGCTAGCAGACTGGACTGGAGATCAAGTGCGCGCTCTTGCACAGTGGGAGATGGACCACTATGCAAGGACGCCGCCAGGTATGTTACAGTTCCCCCCCCCCTTACGCCCCCTCTTCTTCAGGCCTGCCAGAATGTTCCACAGGGAATTTGAGGGCCAATCCTTCACTTCAAGGATATCACTTCCACTGTCCACAGGAAAAACTGGTCTCATCTGAGTAGCTAGGATGCTACCTCGTATCCAGCCATCCTCAGCAACAGACGAAACGGGTGGAGTACCAGGAACAGCACACAAGGAAGTCTCTCTCCACTTATTATCAGGTAGCACCCCAGAGGGTTCAAGAGACAACTGGAAGTCCTCCGCCGGGTTGGAGGGGTGCAGAGACTCGGGGGTAACCTCTGCTTCAGAGTACACTAGGTCGGACTCGCTGGAAGAAGCGGGCGAGGTATCAGGTACCGAGTATAGGAGAGTCCCTGTCCATTCTCTATCAGGTAGCACCCCGAAGGGTTCAGGAGACAACTGGAGGTCCTCCGCCTGGTCGGAGGGGTGTAGAGACTCGGGGATAACCTCTGCTTCGGAGAACACTAGGTCGGACTCACTGGACGAAGCGGGCGAGGTATCAGGTACAGAGTATAGGGAAGACTCTGTCCATTCGCTACCAGGTAGCACACCGAAGGGTTCTGGAGACAACTGGAGGTCCTCCGCCTGGTTGGAGGGGTGTAGAGACTCGGGGTTAACTGCCGCTTTGAGGTACCCATTGTCAGGCTCACAAGATGGAGCTGACGAAGTATCAGGTACCGGGTGTAGGGAAGTCTCTCTCCATTTGTCATCAGGTAGTATCCCGGAGGATTCAGTAGGCAACAGGGGGTCCTCCGCCAGGTAGTAGAGATGCACAGACTCGGAGGTAATCACTGCTTCGGAGTACCCTTGGACAGGCTCATCGGTTAAAGTGGGTGAAGCATCAGATACCGGGTGCAGGAAGTCCTCCTGTGTGGATTCTAGGTGGGCAGAAGTCTCTTCGGGCAGGAGAACTGGTGCGCTACCCGCGCACATTACCCGTCGGGGCTGCTCCGGGATACAGGGAAGTGAAGCTTCAGCAGGAACTTCAAGGTTGGGGTCAGGAGGTCTTTGGGAGGACAGACCCTGGCGTGACGACTTGCCTCTACGCCTAGCACGTCTGGACTGCCTCTTGAGGTTGGGAGAAGTATTCCGGAGAGCGTAGTCATCCTGTGTGGATTCTGGGTGGGCAGTAGTCTCTTCAGGCAGGAGGACTAATGCGCTACCCACACACATAACCCAACGGGGCTGCTCCGGGTTATTAGGAAGTGAAGCTTCAGCAGGAGCCTCCGGATTATGGTCATCGAGGACCATTAGAAAGGCCACCAGAAAGGCCATTATGTCCAGGACGATAGGATCCTGTGCGTCCCATAGGGGGGTGATCCATTTCAAGGCATCACCCGCTAGATAGGACATCATGAATCCCACCTTAGCCCGATCGGTGGGAAAACAAAGAGGGCAGAACTTGAAGTGTAGCATGCATTGCTCCACAAATGCACAACTCTGTCTTGGATCCCCATAGTACCGTGGCGGATCCGCAGGAATGGGTGCAGAAAGCTCCATCTGGACGGGTGCGAAATTCGCCTGGAACTCAGCTAGTAGCAAAAAAAAAAAAAAAAAATTTCTTCTAGATGCACGTATTCGCTGGAAAAGGTCTCAGAGAGCGAAGGCCGTGGGGCTCAACGGGAACCATGGTCTGAGCATGCTGTAATGCACACGCCCGGGCTGAGTGGCGTGTTCGTGTATATGTAGTGATTCCACTGGACCGTGCCGGAGAGTGAATGCCTGGAGGGGCGTAACTAAGTATCCACCCGATCCGACCAGGGTCGCACGACGGCATACGACGCCAGTGCACCAAGGAGGAACCGAGCAGAGGGACCAGGTGCTACTCCAGGACAGACCTCGGACACGGCTGTTGACACACACAGGGGAACACAGGAACAGGCAGGTTAGGCTGGCACACAGACTGCTGGGTATAGGCAGACACGGTTGGTATGCAGACTGGCGGATGCTGGTAAGCACGACTGGTATGCAGGCAGGGAGGTACTGGCAGGTACGACAGGTTGGAGCACCGAGTGGATAGGACCCAGTACAGACTGGAACTCAGGAACAGAACCGCAGACGCAGTGGACAAACAGCAGAGTGAGGCCACCCAGAGCGGCGAGCAAGAACAGAACAAGATGAGACCGCCTGGAGCGATGAGCGAGAGAAGAGCAGGACAAGGCCGCCTGGAGCGGTGAGCGAGAGAGGAGCAGGACGAGACTGCCGAAGCAGCGAGCAAAGGGTCAGAGCAGAGCGAGACTGCCGGAGCAGCGAGCAAAGGGTCAGAGCAGAGCGAGACTGCCGGAGGAGCGAGCAAAGGGTCAGAGCAGAGCGAGACTGCTAGAGCAGCGAGCAAAGGGTCAGAGCAGAGCGAGACTGCCAGAGCAGCGAGCAAAGGGTCAGAGCAGAGCGAGACTGCCAGAGCAGCGAGCTAAGGGTCAGAGCAGAGCGAGACTGCCGGAGCAGCGAGCAAAGGGTCAGAGCAGAGCGAGACTGCCGGAGCAGCGAGCAAAGGGTCAGAGCAGAGCGAGACTGCCGGAGCAGCGAGCAAAGGGTCAGAGCAGAGCGAGACTGCCGGAGCAGCGAGCAAAGGGTCAGAGCAGAGCGAGACTGCCGGAGGAGCGAGCAGAGGGTCAGAGCAGAGCGAGACTGCTGGAGCAGCGAGCAAAGGGTCAGAGCAGAGCGAGACTGCCAGAGCAGCGAGCAAAGGGTCAGAGCAGAGCGAGACTGCCAGAGCAGCGAGCAAAGGGTCAGAGCAGAGCGAGACTGCCAGAGCAGCGAGCAAAGGGTCAGAGCAAAGCGAGACTGCCGGAGCAGCGAGCAAAGGGTCAGAGCAGAGCGAGACTGCCGGAGCAGCGAGCAAAGGGTCAGAGCAGAGCGAGACTGCCGGAGCAGCGAGCAAAGGGTCAGAGCAGAGCGAGACTGGCGGAGCAGCAAGAAAAGGGTCAGAGCAGAGCGAGACTGCCGGAGCAGCGAGCAAAGGGTCAGAGCAGAGCGAGACTGCCGGAGCAGCGAGCAAAGGGTCAGAGCAGAGCAAGACTGCCAGAGCAGCGAGAAAAGGGTCAGAGCCGAGCGGAAACCGCAGGAGCGGTGAGCAAGGCAGAGCAGGCAAGAACCGCCGGAGCGGTGAGCAAGGCAGAGCAGAGGGGACAGGGCTCTGTTCACACGGAACAGACAGGAAGGGAGAGGCAGAACCAGGTACACACAAGATACTTGAAATGAAGTAGCGAGTGGACTCTAAACTCACAAACGGGAGTACAGGGACAACGAGTAGGAGTTAGGTACGGGATCAGATTCTGCAGGAAAAGGGAAGGTACGGACATAGAGAAAAACAGGTAACAGGCTAAGAGAGTATTCAGACAAGAACAGACACAGCAGCAAGATACAGGAGCGGCTCTAGGTATGCGGCCCCTAGAAGGCGGAACGAATAGGCTAGGAGCGTGTTCAGACAGGAACAGGCAAGATACAGGAACGGGTCAAGGTATGCGGTCCCTAGAAGGAGGAAAGAACAGGCTAGGAGAGTATTCAGACAAGACACAGTTCAGACACGGGAACTGATACCGCAAGGCAGGAAGCATAGACAGGACCTGGCACATCAGTGACAAGACGCCAACTGACAGAACACAATGCTCAGGCATGGATTCCAGGGAAGAGCTGGGTTAAATACCAGGTGACAGACAGCAAATAGGCTGAGGTCGCACAAGGGGTGTGCCTGCAGCAGCTACAAGAAGCAGGAAGTGATCGGGGCCGCCCTTAAGCAGCAGAAACAGAGGCAAGCAGACAGCATGGAGGGAAGCCAGGCTAGCAGACTGGACTGGAGATCAAGTGCGCGCTCTTGCACAGTGGGAGATGGACCACTATGCAAGGACGCCACCAGGTATGTTACAACAGGTGAGTGGACTTATCAGTTATAATTCCCTCAGCGGCACTAAAAACACTCCGATAACACGCTAGCGGCAGGGCAGGCCAGGACCTCCAAGGCATACAGAGCGAGTTCATTCCATGTGTCCAGCTTGGATACCCAATAATTAAAAGGCACAGAGGAATCACGGAGGATGCTGGTACGGTCGGCAAGGTACTCCCTCACCATCTTTTGAAACGTTCCACTCCTTGTGAGAGTACCCCGCGCCTCAGGGCCTGTAAGCTGTGCGGGTCTCAGAAAACTGTCCCAGAACATTGACAGTGTTCCCATGCCTCTGCTGGATTGGAGTTTCGTCTCTCTCGCCTGTACACCTTGGTTGGGCAGCGAACTGTGACCTCTGCCGCTTTTTCGCTGGAAAAGGTCTCACAGAGCGAAGGCCGTGGGGCTCAACGGGAACCATGGCCTGAGCATGCTGTAATGCACACACCCGGGCTGAGTGGCGTGTTCGTGTATATGTAGTGATTCCACTGGACCGTGCCGGAGAGTGAATGCCTGGAGGGGCGTAACTAAGTATCCACCCGATCCGACCAGGGTCGCACGACGGCATACGATGCCAGTGCACCAAGGAGGAACCGAGCAGAGGGACCAGGTGCTACTCCAGGACAGACCCCGGACACGGCTGTTGACCCACACAGGGGATCACAGGAACAGGCAGGTTAGGCTGGCACACAGACTGCTGGGTATAGGCAGACACGTCTGGTATGCAGACTGGCGGATGCTGGTAAGCACGACTGGTATGCAGGCAGGGAGGTACTGGCAGGTACGACAGGTTGGAGCACCGAGTGGATAGGACCCAATACAGACTGGAACTCAGGAACAGAACCGCAGACGCAGTGGACAAACAGCAGAGTGAGGCCACCCAGAGCGGCGAGCAAGAACAGAACAAGATGAGACCGCCTGGAGCGATGAGCGAGAGAAGAGCAGGACAAGCCCGCCTGGAGCGGTGAGCGAGAGAGGAGCAGGACGAGACTGCCGAAGCAGCGAGCAAAGGGTCAGAGCAGAGCGAGACTGCCGGAGAAGCGAGCAAATGGTCAGAGCAGAGCGAGACTGCCGGAGGAGCGAGCAAAGGGTCAGAGCAGAGCGAGACTGCCGGAGCAGGGAGCAAAGGGTCAGAGCAGAGCGAGACTGCTGGAGCAGCGAGCAAAGGGTCAGAGCAGAGCGAGACTGCCGGAGCAGCGAGCAAAGGGTCAGAGCAGAGCGAGACTGCCGGAGCAGCGAGCAAAGGGTCAGAGCAGAGCGAGACTGCCGGAGCAGCGAGCAAAGGGTCAGAGCAGAGCGAGACTGCCGGAGCAGCGAGCAAAGGGTCAGAGCAGAGCGAGACTGCCGGAGCAGCGAGCAAAGGGTCAGAGCAGAGCGAGACTGCCGGAGCAGCGAGAAAAGGGTCAGAGCAGAGCGGAAACCGCAGGAGCGGTGAGCAAGGCAGAGCAGGCAAGAACCGCCGGAGCGGTGAGCAAGACAGAGCAGAGGGGACAGGGCTCTGTTCACACGGAACAGACAGGAAGCGAGAGGCAGAACCAGGTACACACAAGATACTTGAAATGAAGTAGCGAGTGGACTCTAAACTCACAAACGGGAGTACAGGGACAACGAGTAGGAGTTAGGTACGGGATCAGATTCTGCAGGAAAAGGGAAGGTACGGACATAGAGAAAAACAGGTAACAGGCTAAGAGAGTATTCAGACAAGAACAGACACAGCAGCAAGATACAGGAGCGGCTCTAGGTATGCGGCCCCTAGAAGGCGGAACGAACAGGCTAGGAGTGTGTTCAGACAGGAACAGGCAAGATACAGGAACGGCTCTAAGTATGCGGCCCCTAGAAGGCGGAAAGAACAGGCTAGGAGAGTATTCAGACAAGACACAGTTCAGACACGGGAACTGATACCGCAAGGCAGGAAACATAGACAGGACCTGGCACATCAGTGACAAGACGCCAACTGACAGAACACAATGCTCAGGCATGGATTCCAGGGTGGAGCTGGGTTAAATACCAGGTGACAGACAGCAAATAGGCTGAGGTCGCACAAGGGGTGTGCCTGCAGCAGCTACAAGAAGCAGGAAGTGATCGGGCAAGCAGACAGCATGGAGGGAAGCCAGGCTAGCAGACTGGACTGGAGATCAAGTGCGCGCTCTTGCACAGTGGGAGATGGACCACTATGCAAGGACGCCACCAGGTATGTTACAACAGGTGAGTGGACTTATCAGTTATAATTCCCTCAGCGACACTAAAAACACACTCCGATAACACGCTAGCGGCAGGGCAGGCCAGGACCTCCAAGGCATACAGAGCGAGTTCATTCCAAGTGTCCAGCTTGGATACCCAATAATTAAAAGGCACAGAGGAATCACGGAGGACGCTGGTACGGTCGGCAAGGTACTCCCTCACCATCTTTTGAAACTTTCCACTCCTTGTGAGAGTACCCCGCGCCTCAGGGCCTGTAAGCTGGGCGGGTCTCAGAAAACTGTCCCAGAACATTGACAGTGTTCCCCTGCCTCTGCTGGATTGGAGTTTCGTCTCTCTCACCTGTACACCTTGGTTGGGCAGCGAACTGTGACCTCTGCCGCTAGCGTGTTCAGATGGGAGTTTTTTTAACAGTTCTGCAGCAAGGGCCTTCTGGTACTGCCCCATTTTTGTTGACCTCTCCACCTCAGGTATAAGAGAGTGAAAGTTCTCCTTGTAGCAGGGGTCTTAAAGTGTCACCAACCAGTCATGACTGTCACCCAACATTTTGACAACGCGAGGGTCACGGTTAAGGCAGCGTAACATAAAGTCAGCCATGCGTGCCAGACTGGTAACAGGCAAGACTTCCGTGTCCTCACCAAGATGACGACTGACCATGCTCTCCTCCTCCTCCTCCCCCCTGTCCTCAGGCCACCCACGCTGAACTGACGGTATGACAGTTGTACAGGTACTACCGTCTACAGCGCATGATACCAGCTCCTGTTCTACCGTCCCTGGCCACAAGCACTTGTCCATGTGTCCGTTGTCAGGTGGGCTCTCCCAGTAACTGCGTTGTTGAGGGCACGGCAGATGTTTTGGACACGTGCTTTGTAGTGCGTTGATGGCACACTGGGCAAAATAGTGTCGGCTGGGGACCGAGTACCGAGGGACGGCCACTGCCATAAGGTTGGAGAAGGATTCCGTCTCCACCAGCCAAAAAGGCAGCATTTCCAATGCAAGCAGTCATGAAATGTGCGAATTTAGGACTGTGGCCTGTGGGGCGTTGGCTGCGAATTTGTGCTTTCGTTCAAAGGTCTGGGATATGGACAATGGAACGCTGCGGTGGGACTTGGACGTGGACGTTGATGCTGTTTCTTGAGAAACTGTCATAACAAGTGAAGACTGAGAGGAAGGAGCATCTTTGCATGCAGTATGGACAGGGGATTGCCTTGCACGCACAACAGGGGGTTCTCTTACACGCACAACAGCGGAAGAAGCAGTGGTGATACCCGCTGACACTGGTTGTGGACTCTGGGGTTCGCCCCACAAAGTCAGGTGCTTTGCTGACATGTGCCTGATCATGCTGGTGATGGTCAGGCTGGTAGTTTTGTCACCCCTGCTGATGCTGGCCTGGCAGGTGGTACAAATGGCCTTTTTGGGGTTATCAGCAGAGTCTTTAAAAAAATTCCAGACTCTGGAAGACCTACCAGTTGTACTGGCAACGTCCCTCGTGTTGGTGTTACGGGGAACGGTTGCCCGCCTTCTGTCTGCGGCCACCACACTGCTTCTTCCTGCCTGTTGGGGTACTCTGCCGCCCTCCCCCTGTATGCTGCTGGCCTCGCTGTGCGTGTCATCCTGCCACGTTGGGTCAGTTACTAGATCATCCACTACCTCCTCCTCTTCCACTTCCGCACCACGGTACTCCTCCTCACTTCGTGGCAATTGTGTCTCGTCATCGTGCACCTCTTGTGACAAATTGCCCGCGTTGCCTTCCTGTGGCCGTGGCTGTTCAAATATTTGACCATCGCTACATGGGATCTCCTCTTCCACCACTTCAAACGGAGCAGGCGAGGGGCACAAATATGGAAATGGACCAGTGAACAGCTCTTCAGAGTGTCCAACTGTGGGATCAGTTGCTGTCTGACGACACTCGGCATGGTGGGAGGAAGGAGCATCAGGGTGAGGAGGAATATGCGGTCGAGACTCACGGCTACTAACACTTGACCTTGTGGAAGACAGACCGGAGGTGGTGGTGCCCAGGTGACTGTAATTATTATCTGCTATCTAATAATAACCTGCTCACACTGATCAGTACGCAATAGTGGTGTTGTTGTGTGCTACCCTAGTAATTCGGTCAAGAACTGGGAGCGAGAAGATGTGGCTGTTGGTTGTGGCACATTTTCACCTTGGCCACGGCCCCGTCCTCTGCACGCACCATCACCAGAACGTCCAGTTCCACATCCCTTGCCACGCACCTTGCCCATTGTAAATTAAGAAAAATAGCTTACACTCGCACTATCAATGGCAAAAGGGTAATAAAAAGATTAGAACTGTGAAAGAGGAAAACCACAGTTCTATTTCTCTGGCCTACACCAGAATCTTTTAAACAGATATATTTGTGTCTGAACAGTCAGCGAGACAATCAAACTGGTTTTTTTTATGCAAAAAGGTGGATTACACCCAGATTTGAACCGTGGAAGAGGAAAACCACAGTTCTAGTTCTCTGGCCTACACCAGAATCTTTTAAACAGATATATTTGTGTCTGAACAGTCAGCGAGACACTCAAACTGTTTTTTTTTTATGTAAAAAAGGCAAAAAGGTGGATTACACCCAGATTTGAACCGTGGAAGAGGAAAACCACAGTTCTAGTTCTCTGGCCTACACCAGAATCTTTTAAACAGATATATTTGTGTCTGAACAGTCAGCGAGACACTCAAACTGTTTTTTTTTATGTAAAAAAGGCAAAAAGGTGGATTACACCCAGATTTGAACCGTGGAAGAGGAAAACCACAGTTCTAGTTCTCTGGCCTACACCAGAATCTTTTAAACAGATATATTTGTGTCTGAACAGTCAGCGAGACACTCAAACTGTTTTTTTTTATGCAAAAAGGTGGATTACACCCAGATTTGAACCATGGAAGAGGAAAACCACAGTTCTAGTTCTCTGACTTACACCAGAATCTTTTAAACAGATATATTTGTGTCTGAACAGTCAGCGAGACACTCAAAGTGTTTTTTTTTTATGGAAAAAAGGCAAAAAAGTGGATAATACAGAGATTTGAACCGTGGAACTGATAAACCACAGTTCTATTTCTCTGGCCTACACCAGACTCTTTTAAACAGATATATTTGTGTCTGAACAGTCAGCGAGACACTCAAACTGTTTTTTTTTATGCAAAGAGGTGGATTACACCCAGATTTGAACCATGGAAGAGGAAAACCACAGTTCTAGCTCTCTGACTTACACCAGAATCTTTTAAACAGATATATTTGTGTCTGAACAGTCAACGAGACACTCAAACTGTTTTTTTTTATGGAAAAAAGGCAAAAAAGTGGATAATACAGAGATTTGAACCGTGGAACTGATAAACCACAGTTCTATTTCTCTGGCCTTCACCAGACTCTTTTAAACAGATATATTTGTGTCTGAACACTCACAGACACACTCAATTTTTTTTTTTTTGGGTGGGGAATACCAAATGGTTAATAAGACGGGTATTTGTACAGTCTGACTGAGGAAAAAAAAAGAAAAAAGAGGATTTAGATGAAAAAAAAAGGATTTTTCCTGGCCCCTGAGACCTCGGGCTAAGTCTAGCAATTTGAGAAGCAGCACACAGAACTATAATGCAGTGTTTGTTGGTATAACCACTGCATCTCCTATACAGCCTGCCTGCCTGATATCTGGGATGGATATTAGTCCTCAGAAGAACTGTTTGTTTGATTTTGCAGGCTTTAGAGACCCTACACTACCTATTTCGCAGTATAATTCTCTCTCTAGCTCAGCAGCACTCTCCCTACACGGTCTGATCCGGAGCGACTGTGTCCAAGATGGCGGTGCCAGGCTTTAAATACTCGAGGTGGCGCTGTGCAGCCAGTCAATCACTGTAATGCCCACAACCAACATGGCTGCGGCATTACAGTGACTGGCTGGCAATCCCTGCATGTTCACTGGCTCTGTAAAGAGCACCAAACATGCAGGGCGGAGACCCGATCTCCCACCCGAGTAACCCGAAAATGCTCAGTGCTCGCCGAACATCCAGAGTAGTGAGATTCCTCGGCGAGTACCGAGCAGTGTCGTGCATGCTCGCTCAACACTAGTTGTTATCTGTGTGAGGACAGCTATTAGTGGGATTGCTTTGACCATTTATGATTGATAATACATATTTTAGGGACATGGCCTACAAATTTAGCCTACACTGGGGAAAAGCATAAGTCCAACAAATTTTGCCTATGGTCTTATCTAATCAACATCCCCCAGTGACATGTCTTATTGTCCTTATGTCCTCATGTCTTATTGTCATCTTTTGGAGAAAATAGTCCTCTTGCTTTATGACCAATACATTCAAATAAAGATGTGAGGCCTAAGGAAAACATGCTAATTTATAAAGCACTATGGCACATTTTACTATTATTAGATTTACCTGAATTTGCAGTCTTTAACTTGTAGTTCAACTAGTACAGGTTGTTTCTGACTTTTGAACATCCGAATTATGACCCCTAGTTCCGAATGTTGGATGTTCAAAAAAAGTATTAGTTTAAAAAGAAAAAACTAATACCTCTCTGGCCGCCTCACTGCACACTGTCCGGTCTTCTTTCCTCCATCTCCAAGACTTCTGGCCACGTCCAGGAGCCAGAGGCTACTGCGCGTCATAAGATCATAAGCGCACCTTCAGAGCATGGAAGTTGCTGGAAGTCCTGGCCTATATGGAGAAGCCTGGAGATGTGGTCAAAGCTGTCAGGTGAGGTGAGTATTCAGTCATGGCCGAAGTGTTGGCACCCTTGAAATTGTTCTAGAAAATGAAGTATTTCTCCCAGAAAATTATTGCAATTACACTTGTTTTGTTATACCATGTTTATTTCCTTTGTGTGTATTGGAACTAAATAAAAAAACAGAGAAAAGAAAGGAAAATTGGACATAATTTCACACAAAACCGCAAAAATGGCCACAAAATACACCAAAACAAGAATACTCCCTCATTACATTAATAAGCTTTAAAGGGGTTTTCCCACAAACGAAAGTTCATTTTATTCAATAGATCTTGGAATAATAATAACTTCCACAATTGGATGTGTTTAAATAAAATGTTCCTGTGCTGAGATAATCTTATAAATGTCCCCCTGTGTAATGTCTGCATACTCCTATTTGTTTCCTCCCCTGCCCAGGAGCTGTGGTATGATCAGACCATGTTCCTGCACGGTCAGACACAGCCATTACACAGTACACAGCAGGGGCACATTTATAAGATTATCTCAGCACAGGAACATTTTTATTAAACACATCCAATTGTGAAACTTATTATCATTCCAAGATCTATTAATTAAAATGAACTTTTGTTCATGGGAAAACCCCTTTAATGATTGGAAAGAAAAGAAAATAGAATCTGGAACTAGTGCTACTTTACCGCTTAAGGATGTATATTATACATGCCAAGCACGGCCATGAAACAACATCTGAAGGCTATGAAATATACATGATATATATGCCAATCTGTGGTCATTTATTGGCCTGTATAGACAAGCCAAAAAACAAAAACTGACCATGACCAGCACTTCCTAAGAGAATAAAGCAAGTGTGAACAGGTGCAAAGTGCTGTGACTGCATATTATACAAACAAATTAACAGCAGCACTATGTATATGAGTTGCATGCAAACATTGAACATATGAAATTTAGTGCTTTATAAAATATACTAGACCAATTCATGTGTGCCCACCAGCCACAACAAGATGTTCCTTTCTCTAGTAGGACCCTTAGCCTAATATTTATTAATCATGCATCTCTCGGTCTAAAAGCTTACAAATTTAAAGGGCAGGTAGGATCCGGCACCAATTAAAACAACCTTAGGCTGATGGAAGTAGTGTTCACGATTCTTTTGTTTGCATAATATAAAGCTATAGCAACTTGCACCTGTTCACACTTGATTTATTGATTTATTCTGAAGGTGCGGGTCAGTCTTTGTTTTTTGTAGTATAAATATTAAATCTATTGTTCTACCAGAGAAAGGTTGCCTTATTGTAGTTGGTGGGAACACGTGAATTGACCAATTTTGCCTCTAATTACTATGAGTTAAATGTAAAATTCATGTAACAGTAATGCAGTTTAAATTTCATATTTTCACTGTTTGGATACATGTTTGCGTAACCAGAGCGCTGCTGTGTTCTTCTTTTTGCTTAGACCTGTTGACCAGAATTCTGTGTACACGGAGCTATCAGTAAAATAATTGTTTACACAGGATGATGTGCGGCTGAGAATGATTCATTTAATGCTGGCATGATCAATTTAATCACCCGACGAATGAGAGACATATTTACACAAGATGATAATTCTAATGAATGCTCATTCTTCATTATTGGCTCTAGTTACTGGGTCTTAATTTCTTACTTTTCAAAGATAGATAAATAGTTTGTCCTATTACTGTATTCCGAACTTCTTTTCTCCTCTTTGTACTGACAACTAGCTTTCACCTTTTTCTATGTGTCAGAGACACCTTGGGAGAACAATGACAAGAAACTTTTTGACTTGACATAAAAAGGGCAGATAATCTTGTTCCTTGAGGCCTGGCTAAAATAAGCAATGTTTGGCTCAGGTAGCTATTAATCCTCCATGAAAAATTAAAGCGATACTGCTTAGCTACTGCAAAGATGTTTTACATTAAATTACCAGAAGAGAATGCTGTCTTTTTATTAAATATTGGGAGTGCAGAAGCAGATTAGAGATGTGGTACAATTAGACCTGATGAATACAGCAAGCTATTTATTACAAGGCCTATAATAGCTTTTCCTAAAGAGCTCTATTAGTTCTTTGTAAGAACTATTTAGCTTTGAAAATGCGAAGGGAATTTGATTTACAACTTCAGCCTTATTACATTTAAACCATGTTCACCAGTTATGAATGGTGCTGTATTAACACAGAGCAATCATTTCACAGAAAATGTTCATCTACTCTCAAGGTAAACTGACACAGCCATGCGCAATACTTTATTATTAACCCCATCACCCCTGGGCAATGTTCCGGGGTTATTTTTCATTTGCGTTTTTTCCTCCCCTTCTTCCAAGAGCCATAACTTTTTTATTTTTCAGTCAATATAGCCGTATGAGGGCTTTCCCATCACTGAGATAGGAGATGGCAGTGGCTATGGATATAATTCTATGTAGACTGGAGGAGGGAGGAGCTAGAGACAGAGCTCCTCCCTCCTTCTCTCCCTTATATTTACATAGAATCTCATCAGTAGCAGCTGCCATCTCCTATCTCAATAATGAGAAAGTCTGTCTTCACTGAATACAGATTTTACCTCAGAATTGAAAATTATGATAATGACTAGTGTTGAGCGAGCACTAAAATGCTCGGGTGCTCGAAGCTCGGGCCGATCGCACTGTGATACTCGGGTGCTCGTCCCGAGCAACGAGCCCAATGTTAGTCTATGGGAGACCCGAACATTTTTGCGGCGGCTCCCCCGGCAGTCTGTAGACAGCCTAAAAAGTGCCCAAAACGATAGTGACAGTGCTCAAATGACATGGGGACAGCATGGGGATCGCCCCTGGAAGCATTTCTGACCCCCAGGTCACTGCTGTCAACAACGTGGTCAGAGGTATTAAGCCACTTTTACAAGCTCACAATAAAACGTTCAAAAACGAAAGTGAAAGTGCTTTCCTGTGAAATATGTTAACCCCTTAACGACCATGGGTCTTTCTGTTTTTGTGTTTTCCTTTTTTGCTCCCCTTCTTCCCAGAGCCAGAACTTTTTTAATTTTCGTTCAATATGGCCATGTGAGGGCTTATTTTTTGCGGGACAAGTTGTACTTTTAAACGCCATCACTGGTTTTACCATATCGTGTGCTGGAAAATGGGAAAAAAATTCCAAGTGCAGTGAAACTGCAAAAAAAAATGCAATTCCACAGTTGTTTTTTGGGTCCTTTTTTTACCACGTTCACAGATTGCTAAAACTGACCTGCCATCATTATTTTCCAGGTCGTTATGAGTTCATAGACACCAAACATGTATAGGTTCTTTTTTATTTAAGTGGTGAAAAAAAAATCCAAAGCTTGCTAAAAAAACAAAAAAAAATGACGCCATTTTCCGAGACCCTTAGCTTCTCCATCTTTCGGGATCTGGGACCAGGTGAGGGCTTATTTTTTGCGTGCCGGGCTGACGTTTTTATTGATACCATTTTGGGGTAGATCCGATGTTTTGATCGCCCGTTATTGCATTTTATTGCAAAGTTGTAGCGACCAAAAAAACTTAATTCTGGCGTTTAAAATTTTTTTCTCGTTACGCCGTTTACTGATTGTATTAATTCTTCTTTTATATTGATAGATCGGGCGATTCTGAACGCGCCGATACCAAATATGTGTATATGGTTTTTTTTTAATATATATATATATATATTTTATTTTGAATGGGGCGAAAGGGGGGTGACTTAAACCTTTATATATTTTTTATTTTTTTATTTTTTTAAAAACTTTTTTTTTACACTTTCTGCTTGCTTCTATAGTCTCCAGAGGAGACTAGAAGCAGCAGTTGTCTGATTGCTTCTACTGCATACAAGCGATGAGCAGATCGCTTGTATGCAGGAGAAATGCTCACTTGCTATGAGCGCTGACCACTAGGTGGCGCTCATAGCAATTAAGACATGACAACCACAGGCGTCTGCTGCAGACCCTGAGTTGTCATGCCCACCCATTGGTGACCCGAGATCACGTGACGGGGTCACTGATGGGCGGGGCTTAGGATTCCCGGAAGCGCGAGTTAAATGCCACTGTCAGAGATTTAACATGTTAACAGCTGCGGGTGGATTGCGATTCTAATAATCAGCTGACATGTGCTCGCTTCAGTGCAATACAAGTGCAAGTATGCAGCCTGCCACCCACCCACCCCCAGGCTGCAATACCATACTGCTAGCTTGCTTGCACTTGAAATTGGGCCTTTTAGGCATGTGGAGGTGGAATCTGGCCACCACGTCATGGCTGAGTCGGTAGCCTGGTATTCATACTCAGTCCCCAGCCGCCCGGCGGCCTGGTGTCCACGCTTGGTCCCCAGCCGCCAGGGGGCGGCCGGGTGTCCATACTCAGTCCCCAGCCGCCCCGCGGCCGGGTGCCCACACACAGTCCCCAGCCGCGTGGGGGTGGCCGGGTGTCCATAAACGGTCCCCAGCCGCCCCTATTTGTCCCGGTGCGCCTTATACACAAGCGCGCATACCAAAACATTACCTGTGCCCTCCCCAGTGCATTTAGTGGGAAGGACAGCCTAACCACAAACACGTGGACAAGTGAATGTGGCCAGGAATGGTCCATCTCACTGACGCCTTCACACTGGGTTAATATTGTGGTAGCCGGGACACAGTTGGACACTGGGATGCAACACGTCCTCCAGACATAGAGGATTGTGGGTCCTGGGTCAATCAGGCTTCAACACAAAGTTCAGAAGGTAGACAGCAGCAGTGGTCGGCTTCCTACACAACGAGTAAATTATTCATGATCATGAGGCCATCCACCTCCTTAGCCTTCTGTTCCTTGGAATGCAAGCGCATGTATGTAGTAGCAGCTAGGCCTGAGGTGGTCAGCGTTTTGGCGCATATTCTACCTCCTTCGAGGATTGCTGGATGTTTTCCTGCTACTATCCCAGTTCTATGACTCCCGTTAAAACAAAGCTTCAGGTGATGAATGATGGATGAGGTGGTGGCAAAGGAGAAAGAGCAGGAGGAACAGGGACCATTCACATCAATATCAGGCCAGCCAACCACACATGTCTTGTAGGATATGTTTCTGTACCAAAAGGAGCAGTTCAGCTACACAGTTATAAGGCATACAGTGAATGCAATGCCTACCAAAAATTTCGAGGCACTCCAATGCCCCTTGGAAGTGACATGGAGGTCAGAGGGCCTTAACTAAACCGTTTTTTCCATTTATAGCAACTGGGTCTCCTGTACACTGTTGGCCTAAGCAGGGAATGGAAGGCTTTCCAAAAATTATTAGGCACTGCAATGCCCCTTGAAACAGACGTGGATTACAGCGTATTAAAAACCTTCTACCCATTATTGGGGACTGGGTCTCCCTTAGTGTTCGCCTATGCATTGAAAAGCAAAAGCTGACAAAAATTAGGAGGAAATGCAATGCCCGTTGCAAGAGTCGTGGAGGTTAGAGGTAATTAAAAACAACATGTCAATGCCCCTTGGAAGAGCTGTGGAGTTCAGAGTGGTTTAACAAGACGGTTTTAATGCCCCTTAGAAGAGACGTGGAGTTCAGAGTGGTTTAACAAGACAGTTTTAATGCCCCTTGGAAGAGATGCGGAGGTCACAGTAGCTTAACAAGATGGTTTTAATGCCCCTTGGAAGAGACATGGAGTTCAGAGTGGTTTAACAAGACAATTTTAATGCCCCTTGGAAGACTGGTGGAGGTTACAGTGGAATAAAAAGACAATATCAATGCCCCGTGGAAGAGACGTGGAGGTCACAGTAGCTTAACAAGACGATTTTAATGCCCCTTGGAAGAGTGGTGGAGGTCGCAGTGGAATAAAAAGACAATATCAATGCCCCTTGGAAGAGTGGTGGAGGTTACAGTGGAATAAAAAGACAATATCAACGCCCTGTGGAAGAGACGTGGAGGTCACAGTAGCTTAACAAGACGCTTTTAATGCCCCTTGGAAGAGTGGTGGAGGTCGCAGTGGAATAAAAAGACAATATCAACGCCCTGTGGAAGAGACGTGGAGGTCACAGTAGCTTAACAAGACGATTTTAATGCCCCTTACAAGAGCCATGCAGTACAGCATATTAAAAACATTATTCCCATTTTTGCGGAGTGGGTCTCCCATAGTCTTTGCCTATGCCTTCCAAGCAAAAGCTGCCAAAAATTAGGAAGGGGGAACTTGCAATGTCCCTTACAAGAGCCATGCAGTACAGCATATTAAAAACATTATTCCCATTATTGGGGAGTGGGTCTCCCATAGTCTTTGCCTATGCCTTCCAAGCAAAAGCTGCCAAAAATTAGGACAGAGGAACTTGCAATGCTGGCAACATGGACCATGGTCACCCTGGTGGTATAGTGGTCGTGAAGGCTGAGGATAAGGAGAAGAGCAAAAAACAGCCGAAATGAGGAAGCGTATACCCATGTGTGGGTGTGAAGCGATGCATGGGAATACACCTCCCGAAATAACACAGTGGATTTGACTTTATGTTACTCTGCTGTCATTTGGTGGTGATGAGAAGTCTGGCCCAATCCAGCCCTTGTTCATTTTGATAAGGGTCAGCTTGTCAGCATTGTCAGTTGACAGGCGAGTGCGCTTATCAGTTATAATTCCCCCAGCGGCAATGAAAACACGCTCTGATAACACGCTAGCGGCAGGGCAGGCCAGGACCTCCAAGGCATACAGAATGAGTTCATTCCAAGTGTCCTGCTTGGATACCCAATAATTAAAAGGCACAGAGGAATCACGGAGGATGCTGGTACTCCCTTACCATCTTTTGAAACTTTCCACTCCTTGTGAGAGTACCCTGCGCCTCAGGGCCTGTAAGCTGGGCAGGTCTCAGATAACTGTCCTAGAACATTGACAGTGTTCCCCTGCCTCTGCTGGATTGGAGTTGCGTCTCTCTCGCCTGTATGCCTTAGTTGGGCTGCGAACTGTGACCTCTGCCGCTACCGTGTTCAGATGGGAATTTTTTTAATAGTTCTGCAGCAAGGGCCTTCTGGTACTGCCCCATTTTTGTAGACCTCTCCAACTCAGGAATAAGAGAGTGAAAGTTCTCCTTGTAGAGGGGGTCTAAAAGTGTCATCAACCAGTAATGACTGTCACCCAACATTTTGACAATGCGAGGGTCACGGTTAAGGCAGCGTAACATAAAGTCAGCCATGCGTGCCAGACTGGTAACGGGCAAGACTTCCGTGTCCTCACCAAGATGACGACTGATAGTGTTGAGCGATCACTAAAATGCTCGGGTGCTCGAAGCTTGGGCCGAGCTTACCGTGATACTCGGGTGCTCGACCCGAGCAACGAGCCCAATGTTAGTCTATGAGAGACCCGATCATTTTTGTGGCAGCACCCCCGGCAGTCTGTAGAAAGCCTAAAAAGTGCCCAAAACGATAGTGACAGTGCTCAAAAGACATGGGGGCAGCATGGGGATCGCCCCTGGAAGCATTTCTGACCCCCAGGTCACTGCTGTCAACAACGTGGTCAGAGGTATTAAGCCACTTTTGCGAGCTCACAATAAAACGTTCAAAAACGAAACTGAAACGGTTTTCCTGTGAAATATGTTAAGGAATTTCCTTTCCAGGGTAAAAACTTGTGTATAAGGTAAAATAAATAACCAAAAACAAAAATACTCCTCCACACCTTGGGCTATGTTCACAAGTAGCATTTTTCATGCGTTTTTGCACTTTTGTATTGCTTTCAACCGTGACAAATGCATTCACCGTGAAATGTCATTTTAACATTTTACAACCTTATCTGGCCATGTGCTGTGTGACACATGCATACAGTGCTGAAAAGACAAGGGATCAGCATGGGGAAGACCCCTGGAAGCATCTCTGACCCCCAGGTCACTGTCTAAAAGTGTGCCCATCAGAAGTGATCCTTGCCGCATCAGAAGATGCAGACTTGCAACTATCCCCGTGCAAGTCCTTGTCCCAGGGCAGTGTTCAATTGTACCTCCCCCATTCCTTGCAATGCAAGCGAAAATATGCAGCCAACCACCCACCCACCCGAAGGCTGCAATACCATACTGCTAGCTTTCACTTGAAATGGGGCCTTTTAGTTTGGAGGAGGCCGAAGCTGGCCACTACCTCATGGCCCCTTCGGCAGCGAGGTATCCATACTCTGTCCCCAGCCGCCCGGAGGCCGGGTGTCCACGCACGGTCCCCAGCTGCCAGGTGGCGGCCAGGTGTCCATACTCGGTCCCCAGCCGCCCTGATTTCTCCTGTCACCTTCCCCCCCACTTTTCTTAGCCTGGCCTGCTTTAGGGCAGCATTGGACGAGCCCACCAGAGAACCAGACTCCTCCGGTGGGCCCTGGCTTCTCCATCAGGGGAGTTGAGAGTGCCTAGGTGAGGAGCATGATGATGATGATAGAAGTTAGCATCTGCTTTGTTTTCTTGGAATGCAAGCGCATGTATGTAGTAGCGGCTAGGCCTGAGGTGGTCCGCGTTTTGGCGCATATCCTACCTCCTCCGAGGATTGCTGGATGTTTTCCTGCTACTATCCCAGTTCTATGACTCCCGTTAAAACAAAGCTTCAGGTGATAAATGATGGATGAGGTGGTGGCAAAGGAGAAAGAGCAGGAGGAACAGGGACCATTTGTAACGGGTCTGGGAGGTGGAACCTCTGTGCAACTATACAAGGGGGCAGTCCTTGTAAGGAAGCGGATGGCTCCCAGGGAAGACGGGCAGGTAGTCACGGCAAGTGACAGGGACAGTCTCTGGGTAGAAAGGCAGGTAGTCAAGGCAAGTGACAGGGACAGTCTCTGGGTAGAAGGGCAGTGGGCTGGTGGCTGGTGAGCGCTCCCAGGTGAGCGGGCGAGAGTCTCTGGACAGGCAGGTGGTCACGGCAAGTGACGTCAGAACCTCCACGTAGACTAGCAGACAGGTAGCGGGTGGACACTCCCAGGTGAGCGGGCAAGAGTCTCTGGACAGGCAGGTGGTCACGGCAAGTGACGGCAGAGCCTCCAGGTAGGCTAGCAGGCAGGTAGCAGGTGAGCGCTCCCAGGTGAGTGGGCAAGAGTCTCTGGACAGGCAGGTGGTCACGGCAAGTGACGGCAGAGCCTCCAGGTAGGCTAGCAGGCAAGTAACAGGTGAGCGCTCCCAGGTGAGCGGGCAGGCTGGTCCATAGACAGACTGACAGGTGTCAGAGAGCAGACCGTCGGACCGCAGGCTTGCAAGCTGGTAAGCGGATATCAGGCAGGTAACAAGCAGGAATCTGGCAGATGACTGGCAGGTAACAGGCAGGAATCAGGCAGGTGACTGGCAGGTCACTGGCAACGGGACCTGAGGGCTGAAGCAGAGTGAAGGCTTTGCAACAACATTGCTCGGGCACCTCCATTTTGGAGGAGGTGCCTTATATATGGGAGGTCCTCCGGCAATTGGCCGGGGACTCCTTAGGACGATGCGCGCCGTCCCTTTAAGAGAAGGGGAGCGTGCGCGCGCCCTAAGCACACTGCCGGGGAAGGAGCGCGTGCCGGAATCAGCGGGGAGAGAAGCGCTGGAGGACGCCGCGCCAGGAGCGGGGAGGTGAGAGGGACGGCGTCTCTGCCTAGTACGGGGCAGAGACGCCAATGCTACAGTACCCCCCCCTTTAGGCCCCCTCTTTTTTTGGCCAGAAAGAAATTTTTCAAGGAGAAGCGGGGCGTTGATGTTCTCCCTGGGTTCCCAAGTTCTCCCCTCAGGACCAAACCCCCTCCAATCTACCAGAAAAAAGGTCTTTCCTCTTACCCTCTTGGTAGCCAGAATACTCTCTATCTCAAAGACGTCATCAGCGGAAACCGGAGCAGGAGGGGCACCTGGATTATTGGAAAAAGAGTTAAAGACAACGGGTTTGAGGAGAGATACGTGGAAGGAGTTGGGAATCCGTAGGGTGGCCGGGAGTTTTAATTTGTAGGCCACAGGGTTAATTTGCCTGAGGACTTTGAAGGGACCGATGAATCGAGGGCCCAACTTGAAGGAGGGTACATTGAGCCGCAAATGTTTGGACGAGAGCCAAACCTTGTCTCCCGGACGGAATTGAGGCGGATCCAGACGTCTCTTATCAGCATATCTCTTCATCCGCTCAGAGGACAGAAGAAGAGCGGACCTGGTACTCTCCCAAATAGTAGAAAATTCACTGACAAGAGACTCCGCAGCAGGGTTGTCCACAGAAACGGAGACAGGAAGTGGAATCCGGGGGTGCTGGCCATAGACAATAAAGAACGGGGACTTGGAAGAGGATTCGCTCTCGTGGTTATTATAAGAGAACTCGGCCCAAGGAAGGAGGTCCACCCAATCAGAATGGTGGGCATTAACAAAGTGCCGGAGATAGCTGGTAAGGATCTGATTGATCCGCTCCACTTGACCAATGGACTGATGGTGGTAAGCGGAGGAGAAGTCCAGGGTGACGTCCTGCAGTTTACATGTGGCTCTCCAGAAGCGTGAGGTAAACTGAACCCCTCGATCCGACACGATGTGGAGGGGTAGGCCATGGAGACGGAAGATATGGCGAATAAAGTCCTTAGCCAGCTCAGGTGCAGACGGAAGACCAGGCAGTGGAATGAAGTGGGCCATTTTAGAGAAGCGGTCCGCGACCACCCAAATGACGGTACACCCGGCAGAGACAGGAAGATCGGTAATGAAGTCCATAGCGATGTGTTGCCACGGGGCAACAGGTATGGGAAGCGGCAGGAGATGACCAGCTGGTAAGTGTCTGGAATTTTGTTGCGGCCACAAGATGAACAGGCAGAGACGAAGTCTACCACATCCTTACGCAGGGTAGACCACCAGTAATACCGGGAAATGAGTAGGAAGGTCTTCTTTTGGCCGGCATGGCCAGCTAGTTTAGAAGAATGACCCCAGCAAAGAACCCTCTCACGGTCTGGAGGCGCCACGAACGTCTTGCCGGGTGGAAGACGAGTCAAATCCAAGGGGGCCACATTCATCACCTTGGAGGGGTCGATAATGTGCATAGGCTCCTCCTCTTGGTCAGAGGACAGGAAGGATCGGGACAAGGCATCAGCTTTGACATTTTTGTCCGCCGGGCGGAAATGAAGGATGAAATCGAAGCGGGCAAAGAACAAAGACCACCGGGCCTGACGTGGATTAAGTCTCTGGGCAGTTTGGAGATATGCCAGGTTCTTGTGATCCGTATAGATGATCACCGGGTATAGAGCCCCTTCAAGCAAGTAACGCCACTCCTCCAGCGCCAATTTAACGGCAAGCAGTTCTCGGTCTCCTATGGAGTAATTGCGCTCAGAGGAGGAGAAGATTTTAGAGAAAAAGCCGCAGGTTACCATTCTCCCGGAGGAAGACTTCTGGGTGAGCACCGCTCCGGCTCCAGAGGAGGAGGCATCAACCTCCAGGTAGAACTGTTTGTTGCAGTCCGGACGATGCAGCACAAGGGCAGAGGAGAAGGCTTGTTTCAGGGAAAGGAAGGCCTCCTCAGCTTCGGATGACCATACCTTGGGATTTGCTCCCTTACGGGTGAGCGCAGATATGGGCGCAGTCCGTGACGAGAAGTGAGGAATGAAGAGACGATAGTAATTAGCGAAGCCCAGGAATCGCTGTATCGCCTTCAAGCCCTCCGGACGTGGCCACTTTAGGACAGCAGAGAGCTTCTCGGGATCCATTCGCAAGCCTGTCTGGGAGATAACATAGCCCAGGAAAGGAAGAGAGGTCTGCTCAAAAAGGCACTTCTCGTATTTAGCATAGAGGTGGTTCTGCCTGAGCCTAAGCAGGACCTGACGAACATCCCTCCGGTGTGTGGGAAGATCCGGAGAGAAGACCAAGATGTCGTCCAGGTATACCACCACGCAGGAGTAAAGAAGGTCACGGAAGATGTCGTTGACCAGTTCTTGGAAGACGGCGGGAGCATTGCAGAGACCGAAGGGCATCACACGGTACTCATAGTGTCCGTCCCGGGTATTAAATGCTGTTTTCCACTCGTCTCCCTGACGGATACGGACCAGGTTATACGCTCCACATAGATCCAGCTTGGAGAAGATCCTGGCACCTTTAAGATGATCAAATAACTCAGAGATGAGCGGAAGGGGGTATTTATTTTTAACTGTGATCTGATTGAGTCCTCTATAGTCAATAAAGGGGCGTAGCGAGCAGTCTTTCTTTTTGACAAAGAAGAATCCGGCTCCAGCCGGGGAGGTAGATTTCCGGATAAATCCCCTAGCCAGATTCTCTTCAATGTACTCAGACATGGCCCGGGTCTCGGCTGCAGACAATGGGTAGATACGCCCACGGGGAGGAGTGGTGCCAGGTACCAGGTCGATCGGGCAGTCATATGGCCTATGGGTTGGCAAGGTCTCTGCTTCCTTCTTACCGAAGACGTCCGCATAGGGCCAATAAGGAGCCGGGAGACCTGGTAAATTAGCTGGAGTTGGCGGAGGGCGAGCTGGGCGGACCGGAACCAGGCAGGTCCTATGGCAGTCTGGACCCCATCGGAGTACTTCACCGGATCGCCAGTTCAATACGGGTTCGTGTGTCTGGAACCAAGGTAGACCTAGCAACAGGGAGTGAGAAAGTCCGGACAACACATGGAATGAGATTTCCTCAGAGTGCAGCATTCCCACCTGCAGGGTTATGGGTTCAGTGACGAGCAGGATGGTCTCCGAGAGAAGTCTTCCATCCACGGAGGTGACTGATAATGGTTCAGCCAGGGACTTGGTGGGAATACGGTATCTCTCTACCAGTGACTGGGAGATGAGGTTTCCAGCAGCGCCAGAATCCAGGTGGGCGAGTTCAAAGTGACGGTTTTCTCCCCAAGCAATAGAGACCGGTAAAGTCAAAGACGGAGAGGGCTTACTTTTGTCTAGGACGACCTCTCCGAGCGGTCCTAGACACTGGCGTTTCCCGGCTTCTCCGGGCAGGAACGGATGAAGTGCTCCATACTGCCACAATAGAAACAGCTTCCCTCGGCTCGGCGAGATTCTTGGCGAGATCTGACCATCTTGGTCTGGTCGATCTGCATAGGTTCAGGCGAGAGCGCCCGCGGAGTGACTGTTTGAGAGGCAGGTCTCAGGGAAGTAGGAGCAGAGCAAGAAAAGTCTTTCTTCCAGGTAGTCTCTTTGGCACGTTCTTGGAACCGAATGCCAATCCGGGTAGCTAGTGACACCAGGTCATCCAGAGTGGTAGGAATGTCCCGACCAGCTAACTCGTCCTTAATCCGACCGGAAAGACCCTCCCAGAAGACGGACACCAGAGCCTCATTTTCCCAGGCAAGCTCAGAAGCGAGGGTGCGGAACCGTATGGCATATTGGCCCACGGTGAGACTCCCGTGGCGGAGACGTAGCAGAGAGGAGGCAGAAGAGGTTTTCCGTCCAGGTTCATCGAAGACTTTCCGGAAAGCAGCGAGGAAAGACGGCAGGTCGGACACCAGGGGATCCCCTCTCTCCCACAGGGGATTTAGCCATGCCAGTGCCTCTCCAGTGAGATGGGACATGATGAAGGCCACCTTGGCCCGGTCGGAGATGAACTGGTATGCCAATAGCTCAAAGTGCAGGGTGCACTGGTTTATGAAACCCCGAGCTAAAGTAGGTTCGCCGGCAAAGCGTGGAGGTGCCAGAAGCCGAGGTCCATAGTCGGGTACCATGAAGGGACTGGATTGCGGTACCGCAGGAATGGGCACGGCTGGACCAGAGGTAGACATAGACAAGTCACACAATGCGCCTAGATGAGAGTTAACGGACCGTAGATAGGACAGTACCACCTCCTGCTGAGTTTTCTGACGTAAGACTTCCTGGTGCAGATCGGAGATCTGGGGGCCACCGGGTTCCATGGCCCGAGTAAACTGAAACGGGTCTGGGAGGTGGAACCTCTGTGCAACTATACAAGGGGGCAGTCCTTGTAAGGAAGCGGGTGGCTCCCAGGGAAGACGGGCAGGTAGTCACGGCAAGTGACAGGGACAGTCTCTGGGTAGAGGGGCAGGTAGAGACGGCAAGTGACAGGGACAGTCTCTGGGTAGAAGGGCAGGTAGTCACGGCAAGTGACAGGGACAGTCTCTGGGTAGAAGGGCAGGTAGTCACGGCAAGTGACAGGGACAGTCTCTGGGTAGAAGGGCAGCGGGCTGGTGGCTGGTGAGCGCTCCCAGGTGAGCGGGCGAGAGTCTCTGGACAGGCAGGTGGTCACGGCAAGTGACGGCAGAACCTCCAGGTAGACTAGCAGACAGGTAGCGGGTGGACGCTCCCAGGTGAGCGGGCAAGAGTCTCTGGACAGGCAGGTGGTCACGGCAAATGACGGCAGAGCCTCCAGGTAGGCTAGCAGGCAGGTAGCAGGTGAGCACTCCCAGGTGAGCGGGCAAGAGTCTCTGGACAGGCAGGTGGTCGCGGCAAGTGACGGCAGAGCCTCCAGGTAGGCTAGCAGGCAAGTAACAGGTGAGCGCTCCCAGGTGAGCGGGCAGGCTGGTCCATAGACAGACTGACAGGTGTCGGAGAGCAGAATGTCGGACCGCAGGCTTGCAAGCTGGTAAGCGGATATCAGGCAGGTAACAAGCATGAATCTGGCAGATGACTGGCAGGTAACAGGCAGGAATCAGGCAGGTGACTGGCAGGTCACTGGCAACGGGACCTGAGGGCTGAAGCAGAGTGAAGGCTTTGCAACAACATTGCTCGGGCACCTCCATTTTGGAGGAGGTGCCTTATATATGGGAGGTCCTCCGGCAATTGGCCGGGGACTCCTTAGGACGTCGGAGAGCAAGTGGGAGGTTTCCTGGTCAGGATCCCTTAAACATGCAACATCCTCCTGCCCCAGTCCTGGGAGGGGAGAATTCTGCCCTTATAAACTGGATCTGGGGCGGGGTTGAGTGAGTCAGAGAACAGTCAGAGTCAGAGTGAGAGCAAGGGAAAGTAACAGCAAGGAGCTCTGTAGGAGCTAAGAGCTAAAGACCAGGTGCTGGAAGCTGAGCAGAGCTCGCCCTGGCAGAAGACAATAGGAACCGGACACAGGAGTCCGAAGCTGTGAGGACTTATATGTCCAGCAGCAGAAACCAGCCGGCAGGGGATTTCAGGTCCTCTGGCCATAGAAGCCCGGAGGCTCAGTCACAAGCAAGGGACCAGCACCGCCGTCGTGGAGCGGAGGCTAACAGAAGGCCCCAAGTCACCAGCCATACGGGTGAGCATTACACGGTACACTCAGGGACGTGGGCTACTTCTACCCGCTTACAGCAAGGTAGCCAGGAAGAGTGCAGACAGACGGGGAGGCCTACAACTCCACCTGGCCAGGGGAACTTCTGCTTGCTCACAGACTGACCAGGCCTCTTATGCTAGCCAGTACTCCCGGGAGGGTCTACCTTATAATCGTCAGTAAAGACCCTGAACTGCACTGCAAAGACTCTGAGTCGTTCCTGCTGCGCTCGTGCACCATCACCCCCATCATCCACACTCACTGCCCTGAGGCTATACTCCTCCCGAGGGGAGTTATCCCATTCTATGCTGCCCACACAACACCAGACTCAGCGGTCTGCCTCGCAGCGGTGGTACTCCCTGACCGCAATCCACGGGTGGCGCAGTCGGACAATTAACCTCAAAACCTAAGAAAGACTGCCACTGGTTTGACCAGCCTGAGCCACGGGACTGGGTCACCGCCACGGAGACTACAGACCCCAGAGACCCGGCACCGGGTATCCCACACACGTGTACAAACGGTCCAGGGGGCGCGTCACATGCAGTACAGCATATTACAAACATAAATCCCATTATTGGGGAGTGGGTGTCCCATAGTATTTGCTTATGCCTTGCAAGCAAAAGCTGCCAAAAATTAGGACGGAGCAACTTGCAATGCCCCTTACAAGAGCCATGCAGTACAGCATATTACAAACATAAGTCCCATTATTGGGGAGTGGGTCTCCCATAGTATTTGCTTATGCTTTCCCAGCAAAAGCTGCCAAAAATTAGGACGGAGCAACTTGCAATGCCCCTTACAAGAGCCATGCAGTACAGCATATTACAAACATAAGTCCCATTATTGGGGAGTGGGTGCCCATAGTATTTGCTTATGCTTTCCCAGCAAAAGCTGCAAAAAATTTGGACGGAGGAACTTGCAATGCTGGCACCCTGGTGGTATAGTGGTGGTGGAGGCTGAGGATAAGGAGAAGAAGATTAAACAACCGAAACGAGGAAGCGTATACCCATGTGTGGGTGTGAAGCGGTGCATGTGAATACACCTCCCGAAATAACACAGTGGATTTGACTTTATGTTACTCTGCTGTCATTTGGTGGTGATGAGAAGTCTGGCCCAATCCAGCCCTTGTTCATTTTGATAAGGGTCAGCTTGTCAGCATTGTGAGTTGACAGGCGAGTGCGCTTATCAGTTATAATTCCCCCAGCGGCACTAAAAACACGCTCCGATAACACGCTAGCGGCAGGGCAGGCCAGGACCTCCAAGGCGTACAGAGCGAGTTCATTCCAAGTGTCCAGCTTGGATACCAAATAATTAAAAGGCACAGAGGAATCACGGAGGATGCTGGTACGATCGGCAAGGTACTCCCTCACCATCTTTTGAAATTTTCCACTCCTTGTGAGAGTACCCCGCGCCTCAGGGCCTGTAAACTGGGCGGGTGTCAGAAAACTGTCCCAGAACGTTGACAGTGTTCCCCTGCCTCTGCTGGATTGGAGTTGCATCTCTCTCGCCTGTATGCCTTGGTTGGGCAACGAACTGTGACCTCTGACGCTAGCGTGTTCAGATGGGAATTTTTTAAGAGTTCTGCAGCAAGGGCCTTCTGGTATTGCCCCATTTTTGTAGACCTCTCCACCTCAGGAATAAGAGAGTGAAAGTTCTCCTTGTAGCGGGGGTCTACAAGTGTCACCAACCAGTAATGACTGTCACCCAACATTTTGACAACGCGAGGGTCACGGTTAAGGCAGCGTAACATAAAGTCAGCCATGCGTGCCAGACTGGTAACAGGCAAGATTTCCGTGTCCTCACCAAGATGATGACTGACCATGCTCTCCTCCTCCTCCTCCTCCTCTTCCTCCTCCCCCCTGTCTTCAGGCCACCCACGCTGAACCGACGGTATGACACTTGTACAGGTACTACCGTCTACAACGCATGATAGCAGCTCCTGTTCTTCCTCCTCCTCCTCCTCCTCCTCTCCCTCATTGTCCCCCAATGCACGTTGGGATGAGATGAGGCTAGGCTGTGTGTAATCGCCCGCTACGGCTTCTTGATCCATCTCATCATACTCTGGCTGCAATGCCTCCTCTTTAATTCTCTGCAGAGAGCGTTGCAAAAGACAGACAAGTGGTGGGATGCTGACACTAATGATGGCGTCATCGCCACTCACCATCTTGGTGGCCTCCTCAAAGTTTGTCAGGATGTTACATATGTCAGACATCCAGGTCCACTCCTGAGGTCTTATGTGTGGAGTCTGACCTGAATATCGACGGCCTTGTTGCAGCTGGTACTCCACAACTGCTCTCTTCTGCTCACAAATCCTTTGCAACATGTGGAGGGTAGAGTTCCAACGTGTGGGGACATCACACACCAGTCAGTGTGCCGGAAGCTGCAAACGCTGCTGCAACACAGCAAGGGCGGCGGAAGCTGTAGCCGACTTGCGAAAATGAGCTGACAGGCGGCGTACTTTCACGAGCAGATCTGGGAACTCGGGGTACGATTTAAGAAACCGCTGAACCACAAGGTTAAGCACATGAGCCAGGCATGGTACGTGTGTGATCTCACCTCGCCTCAGAGCCGCCACCAGGTTACGGCCATTGTCACACACGACCATGCCGGGATGTAGGTTCAGCGGTCTCAGCCACAGATCTGCCTGCTCTTTCACAGCTGTCCACAACTCACAAGCAGTGTGAGGTTTATCACCTAAGCTTATGAGTTTCAGCACAGCCTGTTGCTGCTTGGCGGAGGCAGTACTGCAATGCTTCCAGCTTGTAACTGATGTGGTGATATCTGAGATGGAGGCTGAACATGAGGAGGAGGAGGAGGAGGAGGATGCGCGGAGCTGTACACTGTGGGGGCAACTCTGACTGACATAGGGCCCGCAATCCTCGATGTGGGGAGGATGTGTTCCGTCGCAAGGTCCGACTGGGTCCCGGCTTCCACTATGTTTACCCAGTGTGCCGTCAGAGAGATGTACCGTCCCTGGCCACAAGCACTTGTCCACGTGTCCGTTGTCAGGTGGACTCTCCCAGTAACTGGGTTGTTGAGGGCACGGCAGATGCTTTGGGACACGTGCATGTGTAGTGCGGGGATGGCACACCGGACAAAATAGTGTCGGCTGGGGACCGAGTACCGAGGGACGGCCACCGCCATAAGATTGCGGAAGGATTCCGTCTCCACCAGCCTAAAAGGAAGCATTTCCAATGCAAACAGTCGTGAAATGTGCGAATTTAGGACTGTGGCCTGTGGGGCGTTGGCTGCGAATTTCTGCTTTCGTTCAAAGGTCTGGGATATGGACAATTGAACGCTGCGGTGGGACGTGGACGTGGACGTTGATGCTGTTTCTTGAGAAACTGCCATAACAAGTGAAGACTGAGAGGAGGGGGCATCTTTACATGCAGTATGGACAGGGGATTGCCTTGCACACACAACAGGGGGTTCTATTGCACGCACAACAGTGGAAGAAGCAGTGGTGACACCCGCTGACACTGGTCGTAGACCCTGGGTTTCGCCCCACAAAGTCGGGTGCTTTGCTGCCATGTGCCTGATCATGCTGGTGGTGGTCAGGCTGGTAGTTTTGTCACCCCTGCTGATGCTGGCATGGCAGGTGGAACATATGGCCTTTTTGGGGTTATCAGCAGAGTCTTTAAAAAAATTCCAGACTCTGGAAGACCTACCGCTTGTACTGGCAACGTCCCTCGTGTTGGTGTTACGGGGAACGGTTGCCTGCCTTCTGTCTGCGGCCACCACACTGTTTCTTCCTGCCTGTTGGGGTACTCTGCCTCCCTCCCCCTGTGTGCTGCTGGCCTCACTCTGCATGTCCTCCTTAGAGATGAGCGTTGTTCTACTCGAACTGTTCGCCAATCTCAAATTCGAGCTGTTTTGGGCGGTGTTCGAGCCGGTCGGCGAACACGAACAATTTGAGAAAAATTCGGCTGTTCGAGGTTATGTTCGATAACTGTTCGTGCACCAAAATCATAACTGGATTTTTTCTCAGTAATGATGAAAATTAATGTTAATACGCAGTTTGAGTGTACAGCGGGGCGGGGGGAGGGGCAGGGGATGGATCTCTGCAGGAACAATGAAGATCTCCATTTTTTTTTCTCTTTCCCGCATTTGCAGTGGGGAGGTGCAATCTGTCAGCCTATCAGCAGCGCACACACGGAGCGAAGTGCTTTTTTTCACACAAGCAAGGGCATGTGTGATTGGCAGTGTATGTCACATGTCCTTGCCCTATAAGACCAAGCCATTTTCCCCGTCGCCACCATTTTCTCACTGCTGCAGCTGCGTGTTAGACGGCACCGCTGTTGCTGTGTGCGCTATACCTTGTTAATTTCAAGCCAATTTTCGCACAAATATACAGATAGCTTGGGAGTAGGGAATAGTTGTGATTGCAGTCCTTTTAAGGACTAGGTTACAGCATTTCCTACGACTTTTATCAGGCAGGTCTGTGCTCTTAAATAGATAGATTGTGGGAGTAAAGACTAATTGTAATTGGAGTCCTTTTCAGGACTAGGTTACATCAGTTCCTATCAGTTTTTGCCAGGCAGGTCTGTGCCAGTGCTGTGCAAGTTTTTTTCACAGCATTTGGCTGAATCTAGCAAAGCTAATCCTTTTTGGCCTATTGCAGAGTGTGTTAGTCAGTGGAGTAGCCTATCTGTGTTGCAAGATATACCACCTGTGTATAGAATACCAATTTTTTTACTGCACCTAGTGAAGTAAAATCTTTTGGGCATAGCATCATTCTATTAGTCCATCTATACTGACCTCCATCAGGTTGCAAACTGAATATAATTTTTTTCTGCATCTAGCTCTGAAAAAATATTTGGGCTTCTAGCAGTGTGTGGGACTTGGTCTATTAGTCCATCTATACTGACCTCCATCAGGTTGCAAATTAAAAATAATTTTTTTCTTCATTTAGCTCTGAAAAAATATTTGGGCTTCTAGCAGTGTGTGGGACTTGTTCTATTAGTCCTTCTATACTGACCTCCAGCAGGTTGCAAATTGAATATAATTTTTTTCTGCATCTAGCTCTGAAAAAATATTTGGGCTTCTAGCGGTGTGTGGGACTTGGTCTATTAGTCCATCTATACTGACCTCCATCAGGTTGCAAATTAAAAATAATTTTTTTCTGCATCTAGCTCTGAAAAAATATTTGGGCTTCTAGCAGTGTGTGGGACTTGGTCTATTAGTCCATCTATACTGACCTCCATCAGGTTGCAAATTAAAAATAATTTTTTTCTTCATTTATCTCTGAAAAAATATTTGGGCTTCTAGCAGCGTGTGGGACTTGTTCTATTAGTCCATCTATACTGACCTCCATCAGGTTGCAAATTAAAAATAATTTTTTTCTGCATCTAGCTCTGAAAAAATATTTGGGCTTCTAGCAGTGTGTGGGACTTGGTCTATTAGTCCATCTATACTGACCTCCATCAGGTTGCAAATTAAAAATAATTTTTTTCTGCATCTAACCCAGCCAATAGTTTTGGCCTAATACCACAGTTTGGCCACTCAGCTCTGCTCGGTTACCATCCATTGTTTTTTTGTGCAAACAACTCCAGAGTTGTGAATTAGTTAACCACCAAAATGAGTGGAAAAAGGCCTGCTGCTGGTGGAAAGGGGAATAGGCGTGTTGGGAAGGGGAAAAAAGGTTGTGTCTGTGGGGTAGGTGCAGAAGAAAGACCATCTTCCAGCCAAACTAAAATGTCTACTTCTTTTAGCGGACAATGTGATAAGATCCCTTTCTTACGGCCACGCCAATCGCTACAAATTCCAGATGAGGCACAAAAACAGCAGGTGCTTCAACGGATATCAAGTGCTCCTTTAAGTGGGCTCTCCTCCACATCAACTTCAACATCACAAATACTCCAGTCCTCAAAGGTGTCACCCAAATCGAACTTGCTTCCTCACAGCTCCCAAATCTCCAGCTGCCCGTCTGAGTATGAGGTAGAACAGATGGTTGAGTCTGCAGAGCTGTTTACTCATACTATAGCCTGGGAATCAGAGGTCGACTCCAGCGCTTCTGTGAATCCAGACGAGGAAATGATCTGCACTGATGCCCAGAATCTTTATGAGTCGGATCCAGGACCAGACGCAGAAGGTTCTGACCATAATGTAGACCCTCATTCCCAAACTGTAACTCCTGTTGGTGGAGACAATGAGGAAGACGATGATAAGACTCAAATACCTGATTGGAGCGACAACTTTAGTTTTTTGTCAGGGCAGGAACAGGTTGGCTCTGAGGACGACGGGTGTGATAACGCACAGGGTGATGATGATGAGGTCGGAGATCCCACTTACTGTCAACCCACAGTCAGCCAAGAGATGAGGTCAGCAGAGGAGGTGGAGGAAGATGCTAGTGACGACGAGGTCAGGTTGCGCCTTCCTGGACAGAGACGTAGTACTGGAAGCACGTCAACAACTGCATCCTCAAACACAACTCTGCCTCTCACCACAAGTCGTGGTGGCTCTTCAGGTCGCATGGGTGCTAAGCCTTGCATAGCCTGGGCATTTTTTAAGATCGATAAAGATGACCCAACTCGTGTTATCTGTAACATTTGTCAGCAAAAGCTAAGTAGAGGCCAAAAAATACATAGTTTGAGTACTTCATGCATGAACCGGCACATGGACATGAAGCATAAGTTGCAGTGGGAAGCTCAGTGTGCTACAATGCGGTCTAGCCGGCCGGGCCAACCACCGTCTGCCATATCTTGTGCATCCGCGGCCTCTTCATCCTCTGTGACTGGGGGGACAGCAGTCACACCTGTTTTGGGGCGCAGACCTGCCACCTCTTTACCCGCAACAGCCAGCGTGATTGGCAGGTCATCATTTTCTTTGGAGGTGGTAACACCAGCTGGTCTTGAGCGCTGTCCGACATCGATAGCACCACCTTTGGATCAAGGCAGCCTAACATGTCCGCCTGCATCTTCCTCACAGACCGGCAGTTTGCCGGGGACACCCTTATCAACCCCGTCTAAGCACAATAGCCAGCCCTCGGTCCCTCAGATGTGGACAAGTAAAAGACCATTTCCTCCTAGCCATGAGAAAGCTAAGAGGTTGAATTTCACCATCTGCAAGCTCTTGGCTACAGAAATGCTGCCTTTCCGCCTGGTGGACACAGAGGATTTTCGAGACCTTATGTCCGTCGCAGTGCCCCAGTACCAGATGCCCAGTCGGCACTACTTCTCAAAGAAAGGTGTGCCTGCGCTCCACCAGCATTTCGCACACAACATCACCGCTTCTTTGAGAAACTCTGTGTGTGACAGGGTGCATTTCACCACAGACACTTGGACGAGTAGGCATGGACAGGGGCGTTACATGTCGCTGACTGGGCACTGGGTAACTATGGTGACAGCAGGACAAGGGGCTGCTGTCCAAGTCTTGCCGTCCCCACCAGTTGTGCGTCAATCCTCTTTATGTCATTTTTCCTCCACTGCTTCTGCCTCCTCAACCTCCTCTCGGTCTTCCACCTGCACCCAAAGCCTGTCTGGTCATGCCACAAGCTTTCTAACTGCGCAGAAGGGATCCTGCACACCTCCTTACTATGCTGGCAGTAGGGCTCAACGTCATCAGGCGGTTTTTACATTGAAATGTCTGGGAAGTGTGAGTCACACAGCTGAGGAGTTGTGGTCAGCTCTGGAGAACCAATTTCATGAATGGTTGTCTCCACTGGACCTGAAACCAGGGAAGGCCGTGTGCGACAATGCTGCAAACCTGGGTGCGGCCCTTCGCCGGGGCAATGTCACACACGTGCCTTGTATGGCTCACATGTTGAACCTGGTTGTCCAGCAATTTTTAGCCCACTATCCCAGACTAGATGGCCTTCTGCAGAGGGCACGGTCGCTGTGTGCTCACTTCCGCCGTTCGCATCCCGCAGCTCAGCGACTTACATCTCTACAGAAGTCGTTGGGCCTGCCACTTCACCGGCTAAAATGCGATGTGCCTACCCGGTGGAATTCAACTCTGCACATGTTGCAGCGACTGTGGCAGCACCGACAAGCCCTGGTGCAATACGTTCTGACGTATAGCCTGGGCCAACGAGATTCAGAGGTGGGGCAAATCACGCTGGAGGAGTGGTCTCAGATCAGGGACCTATGCACCCTTCTGCACAGTTTTGAAATGGCGACGAAGATGTTTAGTGCTGACGATGCCATTATCAGGATGACTATTCCGGTGATTTACATGCTGGAGCACATGTTAAACAGAATTCGGAGTCAGGTGGTGGCACAAGAGGAGGTGGAGGAAGTAGAGGAGGAGGAGTTGTATGCGGAAGGGCTAACATCTGCAAGGTCCAGACGGTCGGCAGCACCAGGGCGGCAGGCATGTGAGGGTGGGGGAGATGATTTTACCAGGGCGCATGGTAGCAGCCAAACTAGTGAGGAAGGTGCAGGAGCCCAGGAAGAAGTGGAGGACGAACTGATGGAAGACTCATCAGATGAGGGAGACCTTGATCACATTTCTGTTGTGCGAGGTTGGGGGGAGAGGACAGAGGAAGGAAGCATGATTGTTACCTCGCCACCAACACAACAGGGACTTGGTGCTCCTGGATGCGCAACACACATGAGTGCCTTCTTGCTGCACTACCTGCAACATGACCCTCGAATTGTGAGAATTAGAAATAATCCTGACTACTGGGTTGCCACACTGTTAGATCCCCGGTACAAAAGTAAATTTGCAGAAATTATTCCTGCCATAGAAAGGGATGCACGCATGCAGGAGTATCAGCAGAGACTGTTGCAGAATCTTACATGTGCTTTTCCACAAAATACCAGTGGTGCACGTAGTGAATCTCACAGTTCCAACTTGCCAACCGTGGTCTGTATGGAATTGTTCAATAAAGGGCCCAAAATTAAGATAACATAGATGGGAGAGGTCTCTATGAATAGGAATTCCTAAGTATTTGATACCCTGTGAGGGCCAGGCAAAGGGAAAGTTGGACTGGATGGAATCCTATATGGATTTAGGGAGGGAGACATCGAGGGCCTCAGACTTCGCTGCATTGATTTTAAAATTTTACCATGTAACAAAGTGATCTATTTCAGCCATAACAGCAGGGATGGATATATGTGATTGAGTGATATATACTAGGACATCATCAGCAAATAGAGAGCACTTGTACTCGGTGCCTCCCACCTCAATCCACCTAATATTGGGGTTATGGAGAATTGATGAGAGCAGGTGCTCCGTCACTAGGATGTATAAGAGAGGGGACAGAGGACATCCCTGCCTTGTCCCATTGGTGATTGTGAAAGGTGATGAAAATGTTCTGACGCACCCCCTGGGCCTTGGGACACCCGGAGCCGGACCCTTTTTGGTGGATGCTGGTGGTTGTAGTCTTCGTGGCGGCGATCCGGTTCCGTGGCTCAGGGCGGTCAAACCAGTGGCGGAACTATTTATGTGGTTTTGATGTTTAAATGTCCGACTACGCCACCCGTGGATTGCGGTCAGAGTGAACCGCCGCTACAGGGCAGACCGCTAAGGCTGGTGTTGTGGGTGCAGCAGAGCGTAGCATAACTCCCCACGGGAGGAGTATAGCCTCAGGGCAGTGTATGCGGAGGATGGGGGTGATGGTGCAGGGCAGCAGCAGTAACGACACGGAGTCAGTGATGCAGTTCAGGGCCTTTACTCACAGTTCTTATTATCCAGACCACGTCTGCAGGTAACGGCTGCCCACGTCGTACTGTGCTCACCAGGTGAGGGGCTCAGACAACTCCCAGATAACTTTGGAGCGCTTCACAGGACCCCCTTTGTGTGTCCTTTGTCTGGCCTTTCTTACCAACACTTCTGTCCGGCTGCCTCGGGCCTCCTCTTGGTAAACTTGGCGCCAGTTTCCCTGACCCTATGTGGTGCCTTCCTAGCGGGTGGAGCAAGGGGCTGCGCCACATAAAATGTCAGAGCCTCCGGTTTCTAGCTGAGGGTCGTTTCCTGCCTCCACTAGTTCGGGGACCGGTCTCCCCCTTTGGCCTGACCCCTCCACGCAGGTGGATTCGGGCGTGCGGTGGCGACTCGCCCGTCCGCACCCCTGGGATCCCTTCATTCCTCGTTCCTGGAGCCTTCTCCGCTCCTCTTCCTTCCTTCTCCCTCTTGCAGGCCTGGGCCTCTGTTACTAGGCCCGCCTCCGGAGCAGAGCTCATGCAGAGCCCCTGCTCCCTGCCACTTCTGCTCAGACTTCTCTGCACTGAACTAAGATGGTGCCCACCTTTTATACTCCCTTCTCAATGCACCCAGGAACTGCTTCCTCCCTGCTCCTGCACTGCAGGGTTCCCCTTCCTCAGTGTTCCCTCCCCCCACTCCAGCCAGGGACAGGGACTGTCGTGCCCATCTCAGGGGCATATTGGTCGCCCTGCCCCGCGGCAATGTGGTGTAATGCATGCAGGTGTCGGGTCCTGATCCACACTCCATCCTTATCTGAGAGTGAGATATCACACCTCTGGGTGAGGTGCAATACGTCTGTAGCAACCGAGCCCTTGGTGCTACAGTTCCATTTATCTTCAGCCTAGGTGACGTATTGTGATACAGGGCCGTGATTTTGGCTATAAAAGGGTCCCCTAGACCCCTACCCCAAGCTTTTTAAGAGAATCATATATGGCGTGCCAGGAGATTCTATGGAATGCTTTCTCAGCATCCAACGAGAGTATCTACTTACAAATTTTTAACTGCATCTAGCCCAGGAAATACTTTGTGCCTAGTAGCAGTGTCTGCTAGTCAGCGGATTATCCCGGCTGTTAAGCAAGCTACACCACCTGTAGTTTGGACACTTAATTTTTTCAAAGGAAATGCTTCGGGACCACGGGATACTTAGTGAAGAGCATCAGGAGGCACCCCAAGGCATAGGGGCTGGGACTGGCACTAGGATGCCTTGCGGTGGACAGCCGAGCTCGATCCTTATAAAAGCTTTTTAACTGCAACAGCTTTAGTGGACGCTACTGGAGCTGGAATTACGCGGCTGCTGGCATGAGACTTGCCCTCCAATAGATCCTTGTAAATGGATTTAAAGTGTATTCATTCAAATTAGAGGGACAATTTAAATTAAAAAGCTTAGAGCTGCCTCCACCACAGGGGGGCTCTCTCGACCCACCAGCGGACAGGCACCAGTATTGGGAGAGGGGGGCTGGCCGTCAGGGTTCACCGCGGCTCTGGCACAAACCCGGCGACACGGAGGTGGCACGGGCAGGAGCGGACTGGCCGTCTCGGCTTCTCACTTTTTGGATTTTAGAAGGGCATGACATGCCTATATCTGTGTCTCCCCCTCCTTTTACTCCTCCACCTCTTTTCTTTTCGCATGACTATATGTACTTGTCACTTTTCCATGTGTTAGTTGTGTCTTCTGAGCAGTTTGTCAGCTTTTGGACACCTTTGAAGGTGTTTTCTATGTGTTTCCATGTGTTTTTGTTTGCCTGCCATTGGTTTTAACGGTGTTCGAAGGTGTTCGACGAACAGTTCGACGAACAGTTCGGCGAACACACGGGTGTTCGACGAACCGAACCGAACTCGAACACTACGGGGGTGGCTCAACACTAGTCCTCCTTCCACGTTGGGTCAGTTACTAGATCATCCACCACCTCCTCCTCTTCCACTTGCGCACCACGATCCTCCTCCTCACTTCCTGGCAATTGTGTCTCGTCATCGTCCACCTCTTGTGACAGATTGCCAACGTCGACTTCCTGTGGCCGTGGCTGTTCAAATATTTGGGCATTGCAACATGGGATCTCCTCTTCCACCACTTCAAGCGTATCAGGCGATGAGCCCAAATATGGAAATGGACCAGTAAACAGCTCTTCAGAGTGTCCAAGTGTGGGATCACTTGCTGTCTGAGGACACTCGGCATGGTGGGAGGAAGGAGCATCAGGGTGAGGAGGAGTATGCGGTCGAGACTCACGGCTACTAAGAGTTGACCGTGTGGAAGACAGACCGGAGGTGGTGGTGCCCAGGAAACTGGAAGTATTGTCTGCTATCCAATTAATAACCTGTTCACACCGATTAGTTCTCAATACTGGTGTTGTTCTGTGCTTCCCTTGTAATTCGGTCAAGAAGTGGGAGCGAGAAGATGTGGCTGTTGGTTGTGCACATTTTCACCTTGGCCACGGCCCCGTCCTCTGCACGAACCATCACCAGAACGTCCACTTCCACGTCCCTTGCAACGCGCCTTGCCCATTGTAAATTAAGTAAAATAGCTTACACTTGCACTATCAATGGAAAAAGGGTAATAAAGAGTAGATTAGAACCGTGGAAGAGGAAAACCACAGTTATTGTTTACTGGGGTATACCACACTTTTTTAAATAGAGATATTTGCGGCTGAACAGTGAGCGACACACTCAAACTGTTTTTTTTAGATACAAATGGCCCAAAAGTGGATAATACAGAGGTTTGTACCGTGGAACTGCAAAACCACACTTGTATTTCTCGGGCCTACACCAGACTATTTTCAACAGATATATTTGTGTCTGAAAAATCAGGGAGACACTATTTATTTTTTTTTTTTTACAGCAAAAAATGCAAAAAGCAGGATAATAGAGATTTTTTACCGTGGAACAGCAAAAGCACACTTCTGTCTCTCTGGCCTACACCAGACTATTTTCAACAGATATATTTGTGTCTGAAAAATCAGGGAGACACTATTATTATTTTTATACAGCAAAAAATGCCAAAAACAGGATAATAGAGATGTTTTACCGTGGAACATCAAAACCACAGTAATAATTTACTGGTGTATACCAGGCTTTTTAAAATATATATATATTTGCGGCTGAACAGTGAGCGACACACTCAAACTGTTTTTTTTAGATACAAATGGCCCAAAAGTGGATAATACAGAGGTTTGTACCGTGGAACTGCAAAACCACACTTGTATTTCTCGGGCCTACACCAGACTATTTTCAACAGATATATTTGTGTCTGAAAAATCAGGGAGACACTATTTTTTTTTTTTTTACAGCAAAAAACGCAAAAAGCAGGATAATAGAGATTTTTTACCGTGGAACAGCAAAAGCACACTTCTGTCTCTCTGGCCTACACCAGACTATTTTCAACAAATATATTTGTGTCTGAAAAATCAGGGAGACACTATTTTTTTTTTTTACAGCAAAAATGCAAAAAGCAGGATAATAGAGATGTTTTACCGTGGAACATCAAAACCACAGTAATAATTTACTGGTGTATACCAGGCTTTTTAAAATATATATATATTTGCGGCTGAACAGTGAGCGACACACTCAAACTGTTTTTTTTTAGATACAAATGGCCCATAGAACTGCAAAACCACACTTCTATTTCTCGGGCCTACATCAGACTATTTTCAACAGATATATCTGTGTCTGAAAAATCAGAGGCACACTTTTTTTGGGGGGGGGGGGGAGGGGCGAGTAATCGGGCGAGTACCCAGCAGTATCGAGCATGTTCGCTCAACACTAATAATGACTGATCAATTTTGGCAGAAAGAAGCAGATTTCTCTGATGAGATATATTACAAAGTTACTTATCTGAATGGACCCATAACCAGATAACCATCTTTACAACTACGATGGCGCACCTTAACCGTGGGTATAGGGGAACCTCAGCAGATAACGATGCTGTTAATGAAAATACATCTGTATACAAAGACCAAGACCAATATTACTGCTATATGGTGATGAATATATAGAGGTAGATACCGGTCCAGCAGAGCATAAAGACAATTTTTACATTTTAAAATCATATAAAATCTGTCAGTGCAGTGTGTTATTAAAAAGGCTATTGCTTGCCACTTGTTACCATCTGGCGATTAGTCATAGCCATATGAGGCCACTTGGACATTACAAAGGCTGTGTTTGTGTTAAAGAGCTTGACAGTGGTTCAGTATTGTCCTAAGAGTCCTCAGAGTGTTACATGTCTTTTCTAGACAACTGAAGGATTTACAGTATTGCAAATCGATTTGCTGCAAATAGAATTTTGGAGAAAAATTCCATAAATCTTGTAGATTCGAAGTTCAAAATATTAGCTGGTCTCTATTGCACAGACAATTTTCTACATGGTTTACATTGATAACTGAGGAGAAAATAAAAACAACTCCATAAACTTGTACATTATGCCCAAAGACCAAAGCTGTGCAATATTCCCTAACACTTACCCACTGCAAATCTAAGCTGTAGGTTTTAAGGCATGTATAATGTTTTCCTCTCCCAGTTGAAAAAAAAAATCTTCATTTAATCATTGGGCCAACTGAACAGCAGACTTTAAAAGGCATTAATATCTGATTTTTTTCTGTGAGATTCTGAAAATTTGGCTGTAATCTTCTAAAATATTCTATTGCCAGGCAGAAGTTTGGCTGAGGAATGTTTTCTGGAAACAGACTAAAAGAACAGGATTTTTCTTATTCAATACTTTTATTTCAATCCAGATAAGCAGCATCACAGCTGTCTGTAATGTGCACTTTGGTACATCAGTTGTCAAGCTAAAAAACAACAACAACAAAAAAATCATATATCCTATTACAGGATTTTGAAATAGTAGATGGTTTTTATAAGGGCTCTGTAAAGAAGACTCCAGAGAGCAGAGGGGCTACAAAGAGTGTCCCTCACTTTGAGTAAGGCCACGGCCCCACTTTCAGTATTTGGTCAGTATTCGGTCAGTATTTTTTTGCAGGAGTCGGAGCCAAAACAAGGTGAGGAACAACCAGAGAAAAGGTATAATAGAAACAAGTCAACAATTCTCCATTTATCACCCACTCCTGGTTTTGGCTCCCACTCCTGAGAAAAAATACTGACCGAATACTGACCAAATACTCATAGTGGGGCCAAGGCCTTATCACGCAATTTGCTTTACACAAACTTAAAAACTAGAAAACTACAGATATGAGTCAGCACATAGCTGTTAGGAGCAAAGAGAATTAGGACCCAATACATCCAAAAATATAAATAAAAAACATTGTTTCTTAAATTAGGTCCACGCCTTAAAATACTTCGTAGGTGGCTTTTGGCTGACAATAAGTCAACATTTGCCAAAATTTCTCTAAAATTGTGGTGCTAATTATTCTATAAAGCCCTTAAAAGTAACCTGAAATCAGATACATGCTATTTGAAACATGGGCAGCATAAATCAGACACCGGCTGTATGTTTGCTGCAATGTTTGTTTGATTGTGAAATACTATTAAAAACATACTTTAAAAGCCGACAGTGAACTAAGCCATACATGTGACTAGTCGAAAAGGCTGTTCCCCAGTGGCTTCTCCCTACCTGCTGAGATTGACTGAGAAGTCTCTCCCTATACATGCATGCAAGTAGATACTTGTAGCACCCTGAGGATTCGGCTGCTACAGGGGTATTGCACCTCAACCCAGAGGTGTGATATTCCACTCCCGGGTAAGGAAGGAGTGTGGAACTGAGCTCAGATAGACTGCATGCACTACATACATCCCATTCCAGAGGAGCAGGCCGACGGTACTCCCACTTAGAAATGTGCAGGTACAACCGAGCCTGTTCCTGGCTGGAGTGGGAGGGGGGTGGTACATCCCATGTAGTGTAGGGGCAGATAGGGGGAGCAGTCTGGGTAGTGATAGGAGCTCATTGGGTGCTGGTCACCTGAGCTCACACATAGAGGGATATATAAGGAGGGCACCAACTTAGATCAGGGTCAGACGCTGAGAACAAGTCAGTTGGAGAGAGAAAAGGAAACAGCAGCCCTGGAGAGAGAGAGAGGAGAAAAAAAGAGAAAGACCCAGAGGGGGAAGACTGAAGGGACCCAAGAACCCAAATTAGAGCACCGGGTGAGGAGTCAGCACAAGGGTACCGGAACCCAAGCTGGTGGGGGCAAAAACATCCCTAGCCAGAGACCGGAGGCTGTGGGCAGCATCTGCCACGGCCACCCACTACATCCACCCTGAAGGCATACCACATGGAGGGTCAGGGAACCTAAGGCCAAGGGTTGCCCAACAGAAGGCCCGAGGGAGCTGGACCTAGGTGGATCACTGGTGGGGACGGCTGAAGAAAGGACAGAGGGAGAGCTCAGGGCCACGCTCCGGACTTGTTTGGGGGTTGGCCGGATCCAGGACCTGGTGGACGCAGCACGGCTCGGGTGGTCACTAACAGCTGGAGTGACCGAAACATCCGCAGTAAGTAAACTCCCTTAACTGCACAACCCGAGTCTGTCTTCATTGCCGGCTGCACCACACCACCACAACCCCCATCCTCTGCGCCTGTCCCCTCTGAGGCTATACCCCTCCCGTTGGGGGTTATCCCACCAAGCTGCACATCCACCATCAGCCTCAGCGGACCCTGCTGCAGCGGCGGCCACAGTGACCGCATCACAACGGGTGGCGTAGTCGACACAAAAGAACTTTAATAACATCTGTAGGACTGCCACATAACACTGAGCTTGACGCCCTGGGCACGGGACCGGGTCACAGCCGCTCGGAGACTACAACCCCCCATCTGATCCGGTGCCGGGTATTCCCCTCAAAAAGGAATATGTCCCAGGGGGCGCGTCAACTTTGGCGTAGTCGGCAGGATTACGTGCCCGCAACACCCGGGTACTGCGTGCCTGAAGAAAAGTGCAAGTTTACCTCAGAAAGAAGTCTCCCGCCGGTTCCGGAGGGTCCACGCCATCGGACTCCATCACCAGTCGTTTCCCGCCGATTGTCCGCCATTTCCAACTTGTTCCCGCCATCTGCAGAGTTTCCCGCCACTGGGCGACGCTTCCCGCCAAAACCGCAGATTTCCCGCCTTGGAAGAGCAGCGGACGCCATTATGGGCGTGCCAAAGGAGGGCAGGAGGCCACCTCCCATCGTGGGCCAGGACAGAAAATGGCGCCAAAAGTGGAAACCGCCCCCACCAACAGAGACTGTGATGCTGGAGGTGTCTGTCAGCGTGAAAGAACTCCCCCTGGAGCTGACAGTCACCGAGTTGCCCCGGGACCGCCCTCGAAGTGGGAGGAGACGAAAGAAAAGAGAAAAGATGGGTGTCGCTTGGAGCAGTCTAGAACGAGCGCACCCGGAGGCAAGGTGTCCAGAGCGAGAGCACCCGGAGTCGAGGAGAGGAAGAGTAGACCCGGGAATGGAGCGGCAGCAGCGCAGCACCGGCCCGCTGGCCAGGAGCCTGCAAAAAGAAGAAAGAGGAGAGCAGAGCAGCACCGACCCGATGGTCAGGAGCCTGCTGGAGTCAACAACCCCGCTAGGCTTAGCGGAGATCCTGGCGCAGCTTCCCCGAGATCGGGAGTGCGCGCGGAGTGCCCTGGAGGGCCTCGCGGGAAGGATGGCCCGAGTGCAGAGGGAGATCCTGGCGGAGTGGGGCCGGGAGATGGCCCAGCAAGCTGGAACCCGTCCACGGAACCCGCTCCCTTGGAAGAAGACACTGACTGCCTCTGCGGATGACGCGGGAGGACCCAAGGCCGGAGACGGCGCAGAAGAGGGAGCGAGACGCATGGCAGCAGGTAAGGGGGACGCCTATACCCCATACCGGAAGACCGCTTATCTGCCCCAGCTCCCCGTCGCAGAGCCCGAAGGTCCCCCGGCCGTACCCGAGACCGCCATGACACCGCCACCGACTAGGCCCCGACCGGAAGCCGCCGTCGCGACCCCGGTGACGTCACGCGTCGTGACCCGGAGCGTGGCGAAGGAAGAGGAGGAGCCTCCGGCCTGGTCGCAGGGCCTAGCGTTTCCGGGCGCCGCATCCCCAGCAGAGCCATCTACCTCCGCGGAGCCTCCGGCCTGGTCGCAAGGCCAGGTAGCCCAGGGCGCCGCCGTGTTAACAGTTCCATTTACCTTCCAGATGCCCCCGGCCTGGCCGCAAGGCCTGGGTAACCTGGGCGTCCCCACCATCACGCCCGCACCCGAAACACCAAGGGTGCCATATCTGGGAGAGGACCCCTTCAGCCAGCTGGCGTGGCCGGACGGGCGGCCTTTCATCTGGCCCGAAGAATTCTTGGAACTGGAGCGACAAAAGAAGTTAGGTCCCCTGTGTGAGCCCCTGATCCCGGCTCCAAAGCCCGTGACTCGGGTCTCGCCTCCACTAGAAGAAGCCCAATTCGTGTGGGACCCCACGGGAGAAGATTTGATGGGGTTCACCGGAGAGACTCGGGCAGCTGCAGCTGAACGCACAGAGTGTTGCCGTCAACAGCTGGCAGAGTTTCAGAGAGAACGGGAGGAGAGGCGGGTCAGAGAGCAATGGGCCCAGACCCGCAGCGCGGAGCAAAAGAGTCGGACCAGAAGGGACCCCTATGCAGCAAATCGTCCCCGTACCATCGGGACGGTAATAAAGTTTAATGCGCAGCATGGGTGGGGCTTCATAAAGGACCGGAACACCATGGGTGACGTCTTCGTTACCCGACGGGACGTCGAGTCCCACCTGCCAGAGGGTCACAAAGGCCGTGACCTCTACGTCGGTGACGAGGTAACGTTCACCCGGCACAAGTGTGCCAAGGGACCTTACGCCCTCCACGTGCATCGCCTGACAGAGGAGGAGTTGCGGTGTAGGGAGGAGGAGCCAGAAGACCCGGACGGGTTCAAGGCTAGAAGGTACTATGACTGAGATAGTACAAAGGACTGTATATAGTTACCTGTCGGGGTACCCAAGTAACCGTGGCTGCTTTAAAGTTTAGTCCCCGTTGGGACCAGTGAACAGTTTAACCCGTGTGTCCCCTACCCAAACCAGGCTGAGGACTGTGAGCAGCCATCCCTTTCCCTTTACTTGGCCGGGGACTGAGAACGGCCAAATTCCCCTGTATATAGTTGCGCTTCCTAAAGCGCCCCCTACCGGTTTTATAGGAGAAACCATTTTTCTAGAAAGACTGTCGCACTTTTCCCGGACACACGTTGCACAGTGTCCGGAGGAGGAACCTGAAACCAGAGACGACGAGAATGTTTATATGAAAAAGTTTTATATATATATATAATGTTTTACATGTTTTATATGTTGATATAAAAATTTTGTATGTTTTTGGTGTTTTATGTCTTACAGCCCGAGGACGTGCTGTGATTTACCAGGGGGGAATGTAGCACCCTGAGGATTCGGCTGCTACAGGGGTATTGCACCTCAACCCAGAGGTGTGATATTCCACTCCCGGGTAAGGAAGGAGTGTGGAACTGAGCTCAGATAGACTGCATGCACTACATACATCCCATTCCAGAGGAGCAGGCCGACGGTACTCCCACTTAGAAATGTGCAGGTACAACCGAGCCTGTTCCTGGCTGGAGTGGGAGGGGGGTGGTACATCCCATGTAGTGTAGGGGCAGATAGGGGGAGCAGTCTGGGTAGTGATAGGAGCTCATTGGGTGCTGGTCACCTGAGCTCACACATAGAGGGATATATAAGGAGGGCACCAACTTAGATCAGGGTCAGACGCTGAGAACAAGTCAGTTGGAGAGAGAAAAGGAAACAGCAGCCCTGGAGAGAGAGAGAGGAGAAAAAAAGAGAAAGACCCAGAGGGGGAAGACTGAAGGGACCCAAGAACCCAAATTAGAGCACCGGGTGAGGAGTCAGCACAAGGGTACCGGAACCCAAGCTGGTGGGGGCAAAAACATCCCTAGCCAGAGACCGGAGGCTGTGGGCAGCATCTGCCACGGCCACCCACTACATCCACCCTGAAGGCATACCACATGGAGGGTCAGGGAACCTAAGGCCAAGGGTTGCCCAACAGAAGGCCCGAGGGAGCTGGACCTAGGTGGATCACTGGTGGGGACGGCTGAAGAAAGGACAGAGGGAGAGCTCAGGGCCACGCTCCGGACTTGTTTGGGGGTTGGCCGGATCCAGGACCTGGTGGACGCAGCACGGCTCGGGTGGTCACTAACAGCTGGAGTGACCGAAACATCCGCAGTAAGTAAACTCCCTTAACTGCACAACCCGAGTCTGTCTTCATTGCCGGCTGCACCACACCACCACAACCCCCATCCTCTGCGCCTGTCCCCTCTGAGGCTATACCCCTCCCGTTGGGGGTTATCCCACCAAGCTGCACATCCACCATCAGCCTCAGCGGACCCTGCTGCAGCGGCGGCCACAGTGACCGCATCACAACGGGTGGCGTAGTCGACACAAAAGAACTTTAATAACATCTGTAGGACTGCCACATAACACTGAGCTTGACGCCCTGGGCACGGGACCGGGTCACAGCCGCTCGGAGACTACAACCCCCCATCTGATCCGGTGCCGGGTATTCCCCTCAAAAAGGAATATGTCCCAGGGGGCGCGTCATACTCATCACTCAAAAGGAGTGGGTTTGGAGAAGCCGCTGAGGACTGGCCTTTTCGACTAGTCACCCATGTGGCTTGGTCCCCGGCCACAGAGTTTCAAAGTAAAACATACATGGCTGAGCTCAAACAGTTTCTGATACATGCTGCTCGTGGTTCAGCCAACATGTATTTGCTTTCAGGTTCCCTTTAATCAGGACCCAGCCTATTTTGACCCTAAAGACCTTGGCATTTTTGTCAATTCTGACCAGTGTCCCTTTACGAAGTAAAAACTCTGGAACACTTCAACGGATCCTAGCGATTCTGAGATTGTTTTTTCGTGACATATTGGGCTTCATGTTAGTATTAAATTTAGGTCGATAATATTTGCGTTTATTTGTGAAAAAATCAAAAATATGGGAAAAATTTTGAAAATTTTGCAATTTTCAAATTTTGAATTTTTATTCTGCTAAACTAGAGAGTGATGTGACACAAAATAGTTAATAAATAACATTTCCCACATGTCTACTTTACATCAGCACAATTTTTGAAAAAAAAAAAAATTTTTGGTAGGAAGTTAGAAGGGTTCAAAGTTCATCAGCAAATTTTCTTTTTTCCAGCAAAATTTGCAAAGCCATTTTTTTTAGTGACCACATCACATTTGAAGTCCCTTTGAGGGGTGTACATGACAGAAAACACCCAAAAGTGACACCATTCCAAAAACTGCACCCCTCAAGCTACTCAAAACTACATTCAAGAAGATTATTAACCCTTCAGGTGCATCACAGGAACTAAAGCCACATGGAAGAAAAAAATGAACATTTTTATTTTTCTAACAAAAATTTTCTTTTAGCCTAAATTTTTTAATTTTCACATGGGTAACAGGATAAAATGCATCCTAAAATTTGTTGGTCAATTTCTCCTTAGTACACTGATACCTCATATGTGGTCATAAACCACTGTTTGGGCACACGGCAGGGCTCAGAAGGGAAGGAGCGCCATTTTACTTTTTGAATGGAAAATTAGCTCCAAAAGTCAAATTGCGCTCCTTCTCCTCTGAGCCCTGTCATGTGCCCAAACAGTGGTTTACGACCACATATGAGGTATCAGTGTACTCAGGAGAAATTGACCAATACATTTTAGGATGCATTTTATCCTGTTACCCATGTGAAAATTAAAAAATTTAGGCTAAAAGAAAATTTTTGTGAAAAAAAAAGTACTTTTTTGTTTTCACAGATCATTTTGTGAAGCACCTGGGGGTTCCAAGTGCTCACTATGCATCTAGATAGGTGCCTTGGGGGGTCTAGTTTCCAAAGTGGGGTCACTTGTGGGGGAGCTCCACTGTTTAGGCACATTAGGGGCTCTCCAAACGCAACATGGTGTCCGCTAACAATTTGAGCCGATTTTCCATTCAATTTGTTAGCGGACACCATGTCGCGTTTGGAGAGCCGCTGTGTGGCCAAACATTGGAGCTCCCCCACAAGTGACCCCATTTTGGAAACTAGACCCCCCAAGGCACCTATCTAGATGCACAGTGAGCACTTGGAACCCCCAGGTCATTCACAAATTAATCCGTAAAAATAAAAAAGTGTTTTTTTTTCCACTTTTTCATTTTTATGAATCAATTTGTGAAGCACCTGGGGGTTCCAAGTGCTCACTATGCATCTAGATAGGTGCCTTGGGGGGTCTAGTTTCCAAAATGGGGTCACTTGTGGGGGAGCTCCAATGTTTGGGCACACAGCGGCTCTCCAAAAGCAACATGGTGTCCGCTAACAAATTGTCGGCTCAAATTGTTAGAAGACACCATGTTGCGTTTGGAGAGCCGCTGTGTGGCCAAACATTGGAGCTCCCCCACAAGTGACCCCATTTTGGAAACTAGACCCCCCAAGGCACCTATCTAGATGCATAGTGAGCACTTGGAACCCCCAGGTCCTTCACAAATTAATCTGTAAAAATAAAAAAGTGTTTTTTTTTCCACTTTTTCATTTTTATGAATCAATTTGTGAAGCACCTGGGGGTTCCAAGTGCTCACTATGCATCTAGATAGGTGCCTTGGGGGGTCTAGTTTCCAAAATGGGGTCACTTGTTGGGGAGCTCCAATGTTTGGGCACACAGCGGCTCTCCAAAAGCAACATGGTGTCCGCTAACAAATTGTCGGCTCAAATTGTTAGAAGACACCATGTTGCGTTTGGAGAGCCGCTGTGTGGCCAAACATTGGAGCTCCCCCACAAGTGACCCCATTTTGGAAACTAGACCCCCCAAGGCACCTATCTAGATGCATAGTGAGCACTTGGAACCCCCAGGTCCTTCACAAATTAATCCGTAAAAATAAAAAAGTGTTTTTTTTTCCACTTTTTCATTTTTATGAATCAATTTGTGAAGCACCTGGGGGTTTCAAGTGCTCACTATGCATCTAGATAGGTGCCTTGGGGGGTCTAGTTTCCAAAATGGGGTCACTTGTTGGGGAGCTCCAATGTTTGGGCACACAGGGACTCTCCAAACGCAACATGGTTCCAATTTGTTAGTGGACACCATTGTGTAGTGTATGTCAGGTTGGTGTGCGGTGTGGTATATTGTAGTGTATACACCACACACACACACACACACTACAACACACACACCAACCTGACATAGCCTACTAAGCTGAGTACGCCCTAGACTGGGATGAGTGGGACGGGCGGGACATTTTGTGTGCTGTGTGCGTGTGTAAAAAAAAAAAAAAAAAATCAAAACTTTATTATAGTGTGAGTGTACGTGTGTGTGTGTGTGTGCTTGGTGTAACCTTCTGCAGTCACGTGTGGGGGCTGTCAGGCGTAGGGGGCTGTCAGGCGTAGGGGGCTGTCAGGCGTAGGGGGCTGTCAGGCGTAGGGGGGCTGTCAGGCGTACGGGGGCTGTCAGGTGTACGGGGGCTGTCAGGCGTACGGGGCTGTCAGGCGTAGGGGGGGGGCTGAAGAGATGGAGGAGCCAGCAGCTGCAGCAAGGGGGGTGATCACTGGGGCAGGAGCCGGCAGTAGCAAGGGGGGTGATCACTGGGGCAGGAGCCGGCAGCAGCAAGGGGGGTGATCACTGGGGCAGGAGCCGGCAGCAGCAAGGGGGGTGATCACTGGGTTTGCGGGGGGGGGGGATGATCACTGGGATGGGGGGGTGCACACTGGGGATGGGGAGTGAACACTGGAGACAGGGGGGGTGAACACTGGGGACAGGGGGGGTGAACACTGGGGGGGTGAACACTGGGGTCAGGGGGGGTGAACACTGGGGACAGGGGGGTGAACACTGGGGACAGGGGGGTGAACACTGGGGACAGGGGGGGTGAACACTGGGGACAGGGGGGGTGAACACTGGGGGAGGGGTGATTATTGGGAGGTGGGGGGTGATATCACTGGGACTGGGGGATGGTGGGTTTGATCACAGGAGCAGGGCATTTACACTGAGCCTGCTGCTGCTGTGATCACAGTCCACCGGCTGTCAGAAGGAGAGCAGCAGCCGGTGGATGAAGACGTGGGAGAGGGAGCAGAGGGAGCGGAGGTCGGGGTGCAGGTATGAAAGTGGAGGGGGGGTCGGGGGTGGAGGGGGGGGCAGGGTGGAGTGGAGGGGGGGTCGGGGGGGAGCGGGGGCAATACTACCTGATGCAGATCAGCGGCGGCAGCAGGCGATCAGCGGCGGCAGCAGGCGATCCACGGGGGGGCAGCTGCAGAGGGTCCACGGGGGGGCAGCAGCAGAGGGTCCACAGGAGGCAGCAGCAGAGGGTCCACAACGGCCGGCACCCGATCCATGGACGGGCAGTTGCGGCCATCATTAAAAACTCCCTCCACATCTGATTGGGGCTAGTATCCATGTGACGCTAGCCCCCCAATCAGATCTGGGGGGAGGGGGGGACAGAGGTGACACTCCCCCCAGCCAATGGCTGATGCTGTAAGCATCAGGCCATGCCCAGATTTAAATATTACACCAATTTTCATTGGTGAAATATTTAATTCATACCGATTGGCAGTTTCATTAAAAGTGAAAATGAAACAGCCAATCGGAGGGGTCCCAGGCACGGGGGGGTTAATCCACCCCCCGGGGGGTCGACTTCAGGATGTCCAGTTGCAGTAGCAACTGTGACACCTGAGCGACCCCGCTCGCAGGCGCTGCAGGGGGTCTTTCCCTCCATGTCACAGACGCTGTGACATGGGTCGGGAACGAACTGTTTTCCATGTCACAAACGGTGTGACACGGGTCGGGAAGGGGTTAAAGAGAACCTGTCAACATGATTTTGTAATGAAAAGTAAGTACATAGCTGTAATGACAATGAAATACTGATTACATTGATACCTTTGGTGAAGAAATCCACTTTGAGGTTCTTCTTTATTCACCATTTGAAGATTTCCTTGCCAGTCTGCCTGCATCCGGTCTTTGGATAACAGGTCATTGCTTTTTCAGTGACCTGCCTCCCCTGTTTAAAATATCCTCTTCAAACAGAGGAGGCAGGTGGAGGGGAATTATAGACAGGGAGGAGAAGACCAAGACTACAGTCCTGCCTCTGTGCACCAAAATCTAATTAGCAGAAAACTTCAAATGGTAATTAAGAACCAGAAAGCAGATTTTTTTTCACCAAAGGTATCAATGTAATTTGTGTTATAGCGCTATTACAGCCATGTCTTTACTTAAAATAACAGTATTGTGCTGACAGAATCTCTTTATTGTGTTGATGATTTTTTCATTTTTTACTTTAGTATTATCATCACTGTTATGCCCAACAGTGGCATAAGTGGATTTGTGGATCCACTGTGCCACAGGGCCGGGCTTGACTAGGAAGGGGTGTTGCTAAACAGCTACCTGGTGTTCACTGGAGCTCCTGATGGTGGAGACAGGCTGGGCAGCAGGTAGGCTGCCAGGTATGACTCCTAGGCAGATCCCGGTACTGCAGCTGCTGAACCAAGGGGTCAGGTTCGCTGACACGGACTAGGGCTATGCTCAGACACACCGCTCTAGGATACTGAATCAGGGACTGGCTGCACACAGACCAGGGATACTGTTCAGGCACTGGCCGCACTTGGACCAGGGGACTTCAGGAACATAACTGGCCGCACCAAAACAAGGGAACTTTGGATTCAGGACTGGCTGCACCAGGACCACGGGACAATGTTCATGCACTGGCCTGCACTGGGACCAGGGATTTGGATTCAGGACACTGGCCACACCAGGATTAGGGATTTGGGTTCAGGACATTGGTGACACCAGGACCAGGGATTCGGGTTCAGGACACTGGCCACTCCGGGACCAGGTGACCTTACAACTGAAATAGTAGAATACAACACTACCTAATGACTCAACACGTTGCTTGGTGACTCCGAAAGGGAGAAGGAGTCTTTTTTACAGGATGACTCCCAGCAATTGGCTGAGAGATATCTTGCAGGTGGACAAAATTCCACTAAATGCCTCTCAGAAATAGGCTGAGGGCATTAACCATAAGCGCGATCTGCCCCTTTAAGTGCAGGGGAGCTACGCGCACGCACTAGGTGTTCCGCCGGGACTCAGTACAGAGCAGGAAGCAGGGAATACCAGGGACCACACCGCGGGGCCGGGGCGGTGAGAATGCCAGTGTCCCTGCTTGGAGGGAGAAGGGGACACCATGCAGGGGTGGCGGCCATAGTGCTACAGTACCCCCTCCCTTATGCCCCCTCCTCTTCAAGCTCGTGAGGACTCTCTGCAGAGAAGTTGGAGCCTGACACTTTTTCACGGACTCCCACAACTTCTCTTCAGGACCACGACTTCTTCTGTCCACTAGAAAAGAAGTGACATGTCTCACCATCTTCAGGACTAGGATGCTTGTCTCCATCAAGCAATCCTCAGCATAGGACGAAGTTGGCATAGTACCAGGAACTGGGCATTGGAAAGTCTTTCTCCATATGTTGCGATCAGCTACCACCCCAGAGGATTCAATGACCAACTGGAGTTCCTCTGCCAGGTTGATGGATTGCAAACACTTGGAAGATGCCACCACCTTGACGTTCTATTTACCAGACCCCCTAGAGACTGAAGATACCTCCTCTGGGTCCATCTTCAGCTTGGTCTCCAAGACGACTCATCCACAAGACGAGGAGATTCCTGGAGGCAGAACATTGGTACAATCATCGGGACTGTGTGGGGACATCGCCTCCATTTTCCTTCCTTTGGAGACACCAGCACACAGCGACGCTGTGACTAGCAGACTTGGTGGAGAAGATCATGATACTGCTGACTGACCTGGACATATGGAAACCAGATACATATTGTGACTCGGCTGTCCCCAACGAAGCACCACACAAGGTCTCCAGACCAGACCAGGCACTAGAGTTCTGGATTCTGGACGACCTACTATGGGAATACCAGACAGCACATGGAAGGCGATCTTCTCTGTGTATAATGCTCCTATCTGGAGCTCAAGTTATTCAGACATGACTTAACTGTTTCTGAGTAGGGCTCGTCCTTCATGTGACTACACCCTTACTAGATTCTGGAGCTGTCAGACGGGAATATGACACAGACTCTTCACGGCTTGCAGCACAAATTTTCCTGCCAAGCTGAAGCTTCCACTTGCCATGGATATAGTCACAGTCATCTGTGAAAAGGGAATACTCCCACCAAGGGCAGCCTCTCCTACTGGCCCAAGACTTTGGAGCTTTTTAAACTTCACTGGACAAAGACCGTCAGGATGTTCCGCACAACCGCAGCGATACCGCAATCCCATCTCACGACTGCGTTCTGGCTTCTGCTCAGCCTGTCAAACACAGTCGACCTTCATGGATTCTGCACAGGTAGCTGCCTCAACAGGCTGGGAAATGGGTGGACTTTTGAAGGACAGGGTCAGACATGATGATTTCCTCACATGCATCACCTGTCTGGTCTGCTCCTGAATGCTGGGAAGTTTTTGCACAAGATTCTAGGTTCGGCTAGTCGAAGACCTTTCGGAAGGCCACCAGGAAGGCCTGTAGGTCCAAGATGATAGAGCCACTTTTTCCCATACGGGATTGGGTCATGCCTGGGCATCTTCTTCTAGGTAGGACATCAGAAATCCCACCTTGGCCTGATCAGATGAAAACTGCTGACTGAAAACTTCATAGTGCCGCATGCACTGCTCCAGGAACCCATAGTACCGAGGCAGATCAGACAGGACTGGTTCCACTCCAGAGGCAAAAGTTTCGGGTTGCATAAGCACAGCCATAGGCACTGCAACTTGGGCTGGCGCAACTGATATCAGGGCTTCCAATCGGTCATCTAATATGTGTAGATGGTGCAAAAAAAATTCTGGCTCTCTTCATCTGCTGACATGGCTTTGAGTGTAGAGCGAACTGGAGATAATCGGGGCCCATGGCCAAGCAAACTTTTACACCCAATGGTGGTGCAAGTGGATTTGTGGTCCCACTGTGACACAGTCCCGGGCCTGCCTAGGAAGGGGCATAGCTAAGCGGCTACCTGGTGTTCACTGGAGCTTCTGATGGTGGTGACAGACTGGACTGCATGTAGATGCCAGGTACCACTCCTAGGCAGATCCCGGTACTGCAGCTGCTGACCCCAGGGGTCAGGTTCACTGACACGGACTAAGTCTATGTTCAGACACACCGGTCTAGGATATATAATCACTGACTTGCTGCACATGAACCAGGGGACACTGTTCAGGCACTGGTCGCACTGGATTCAGGGGACTTCGGGAACAGGACTGGCCACACTTGGACCAGGGGACTTTGGATCCAGGACTGGCCACACCAGGACAAGGGGACAATGTACAAGTACTGGCTGCACCAGGAATAGGGGATTTCAGGAACCGGACTGGCCACACCAGGACCAAGGGACTTCAGATTCAGGACTGGTCGCACCAGGATCAGGGCTCAATGTTTAGACACTGGCCCCATTGGGACCAGGAATTCGGGTCCAGGACACTGGCCACGCCAAGACCAGGGATTCAGGTTCAGGATACTGGCCACACCAGGACCAGGGATTCGGGTTCAGAACACTGGCCACATCGGGACCAGGGGACTTCACAACTGCACTGGTAGAACAGAACAATACCTAATGACTAAACACGGTGCTTGGCGACTCCAAAAGGGAAAGGGAGTCTTTTATATAGGATGACTCCCAGCAATTGGCTGGGAGCCATTTTGCAGGTGGACATCATTACACTAAATGCATCTCAGCAAAAGGCTGAGGGCATTACCATATGGGCGCTCTGCCCCTAGGCACTGGGCGTGTCGATGGGACTAAGTACAGAGCAGGAAGCAGGGAATGCCAAGGGACCACACCGCGGGGCCAGGGCAGTGAGTATGCCGGCGTCTCTGCATGGATGGAGAAGGGGACACCATGCAGGGGCTCCTGCAATCATTCTACAATCAACTTCTTCCAAGAGCCATACTTTTTTCATTTTTCTGTTAACAAAGAAATATGAGGGTATTTTTTATGAAAAGGCATGTAGTTTTTAAAGGCACCATTCATTTTATAATGTCCTGAGAAATGGGAATGAAATCCCAAGTGCCGTGAAATGGAGTAAAAAATAATTAAAATTCTGCCATAGTTTTTGGGGTTTGATTTTACAGTGTTAATTATGCAGTGAAAAAGACCATGCAACATGATTGTCCAGGTCAGTACAATTATGGTGTACTGGCGATAACAAAGTTGTCTAGTTTATTTATTATTTTAGTAGCTTGAAAAAAATCTAAACTTTATAAAAAAATGAAAATGTGGTTTGTGTTGTCATTTTCTAAGACACAATTCTTTTTTATTTATTTTTTTGCAATGGAGCTATGTTTTTTTCTGTGTGGAACTTTAGTTTGCAATGATACCATTGAAGTTTTGACCACATAGTTACATATGTTGGAAAAAAGACCTAGGTCCATCAAGTTCAACCTTTCTCCACCAATTATACATTTTTGTCATTAAATTTAACCCACAATGTTATGTGTACTGAGGAAATCCCAGCCTTTTTTTAAAAGCTGTTATAGTGTCTGCCATTACTACCTCTTGTAGTAGGGCATTCCACAATATGACTGCTCTAATTGTTAAAAAAAACCTTTCCTATTTAGCTACTGGAATCAAATTTCTTCCACCCGTAATGCATGCCCCCTGGTCCTAAGTATGGTCTTTGGAAGGAATAAGTTATGTGCCAGTCCTTTGTATTGAACACATATTTATTTATACATATAAATGAGATCTCCTCTGAGGCATCTTTTTTCTAAGCTAAACAAGCCCAACTTTTCCAACCTCGCATCATATGGGAGGCCTTCCATCTCTTGTAATAATCCAGTTGCCCGCCTTTGAACTGACTCTAACTTCTGAATATCCTTTTTAAAATGTTGAGCCCATAACTGCATCCCATATTCTGGATGTGGCCTTACAAGTGATTTATAAAGGGGTAACAATACATTGGGATCACAGGATTTCATCTCTCTTTTTATACACCCTAAAATCTTGCTTGCTTTTGCAGCTGCTGCTTGACATTGAGTACTGCTGCTCAGTTTACTTGTAGCCAAAATACCCAAGTCCTTCTCCTGTTCTGTAGTCCTAAGTATACTCCCATTTAATGTATATGTGACGCGCCCCCTGAGCCATGTTCAGGGGATACCCGGAGCCGGATCTGGATAGGGGTAGTAGTCCTTGTGACGGTGACCCGGTCCGTGCCCAGGGTGTCAAACTAGGAGGCAGTGTTTGGCAGATGATGCTGTATGGTTCGACTACACCACCCGTTGAATGCAGCTATGGAGCTGCCACTGCAGGGCAGACCGCTGAGGCCGGTGGAAGGATGGTGCAGCGTGGATGGTGTAACCCCCAACGGGAGGGGTATGGCCTCAGGGCAGCTATTGAGAGTTGGATGAGGGGAGTGATGGTGCGGGTGCCCCGGTACGGAGGGTGCAGGTGTGACAACGAAACACGGAGGCTTGAAGTGCAGTTTCAAAAGCTTTACTCACTGTTCTTTATCCGGTCGCTTGTGCACAGTAAGGACCACCCGAGTCGTGCCGTGTCCACCAGGGCAGGGACTCGGCCAACTCCCAGGTAGTTCCAGAGCGTGGTCCAGAGCTCCCCTCTCTTCCTTCCTACTGGCCGTTCTCACCAGGGACCCACCTATGTCCGGCTCCCTCGGGCTTCTTGGTGGTAAAACCTTTCCTGGCTTCCCTGGCCCTACGCATGGTATGCCTTCCTGGTGGATGTGGTGAGGGTCGTGCCAAAGCTTGACCACGACCTCCGGTTCCTGGCTGAGGATAATTAGCCTCTACCAGTTTGGGATCCGGTACCCTTCTCTGCCAACCCTTCACCCTTTTCGTTCTCCTGTGGGATCTCAGGGTTCCTCTCTCCCCTTGCGTCTCTGGGACTTTCTGTCTCTCTCTCTCTGCTTCAGGCCTGGCCCTGGAGCTGGGCCCAGACGGAGCCACAGCTCCCCCCCTCAGCCCTCTCTGGCTGAGCTCCTCTCTGAACAGACAGACCCTGTCTCAAGATGGTGCCCACCTCTTATACTCCCTCTATGTGTGAGCCCAGGTGACTAGCACCCAATGGGCTCCTAGCTATACCCAGAGTACCTCCCCTATCTGCTCCTACACTACAGGGATATTCTTCTCCCCTCCCCACTCCAGCCGGGGACAGACTCTGTCGTACCTGCACATCTACCTAGTGGGAGTACCGTTGTTCTGTCCCCCGGAAATGGGGTGAGTGTAGTGCATGCAGCTGTCTGAGCTCTGTCCCACACTCCATCCTTACCCGGGAGTGGAATACCACACCTCTGGGTCGAGGTGCAATACCCCTGTAGCAGCCGAGTCCTCGGGGTGCTACATTCCCCCGCGGTAAACCACAGCACGTCCTCGGGCTGGAAAAGAGTAAAAACCCAAAAGAAACATACAAACATTTTAAAGTGCACTTACATATAAAATATAAACTGTAAATTCATCCCTTTATGGGAGGTTCTTTTCTTCTTTTAACATTACAGGTATTACACACTAATAAACATTACAATATTTTCTCCACATACATATAAAACACTATAAACTCTGTTAGCAGCATATATATATAACTTTTCATTATAAAACACTCTTGACCAACACACTATTGATTCCTGGCCACCGTGCAACTTGTGACCAGGTAAAGTGCAACCGTCTCTAATTTCACGTAGAAAGCAGTTTCTTTTAAAACCAATAGGGGGCGCTTTAGGAAGCGCAACTATTTACAGGGATTTGGCCGCTCTCAGTCCTCGGCCAGTGGGGAATAGGAATGGCTGCTCACAGTCCTAAGCCTGTGGGGAATAGGAATGGCTGCTCACAGTCCTCAGCCTGTGGGGAATAGGGGCACACAGGTAACAGTTCACTAGTCCCAACGGGGACCATACTCTTAATTCACAACAGTTCTCATACCCCGACGGGTAACTTTATACAGTCCTGTTCACCTCTTATTGGTAACGATGCCCTCCTGCTCCTTCCTGAGGGTAGTCTTCAAACCCGTCCGGGTCCTCTTGATCTCCCTCATACCGCAGCTCTTCCTCCGTCAACCGGTGCACGTGAAGGGCATACGGTCCTTTGGCACACTGATGCCGGGTGAAGGTGACCTCGTCACCCAGGTAAAGGTCACGTCCGCGGTGTCCCTCCGGCAGATGGCTCTCGACATCCCTGCGGGTGACAAAGACGTCGCCGGGGGTTCTGTGATCCCGGATAAAGCCCCAACCGTGCTCAAGTTGGAACTTTATTATGGTCCCGGTGGCGCGGGGACTGTGAGCCGCACGCGGGTTTCGTCGGGTCCGGCGTTTCTGCTCCGCGCTTTGAACCTGCAGCTGCTCCTCGCGGACCCGCCTCTCTCGCCGTTCTCTGTTGAAGACCTCCAGTTGTTGTCAGCAGCACTCCGCCCGCTGGGCTGCGGCCGCCCGGGTCTCCTGGGTGAACCCCATGAGGTTTTCACCGGTGGGGTCCCATGCGAACTGAGCCTCCTCCAACGGGAGCGGAACGATTTTGGCGGGCGCCGGAGCCGGGATCAGGGGCTCACATAAGGGCCGTTCCCCCCGGAGTCGGGGGTCAACGTACTCCGGGGGCCACACAAAGGGCTGCCCATACGGGCAGGTATGCTGCGCAAACAGATCTTCACCCAGGGGCAGCACTGTGGAAGTTGAGGGCGCGGTGAGGGCATCGGCGCCCGAGTTCACCAGGCCTTGCGACCAGGCCGGTGGCACTCTGAAGGTGAAGGGAACTTTAGAGACAGCGGCGCCCGGGGGTACTCGGCCCTGCGACCAGGCCGGTGGTATTTCCTGCTTCGCCGCGCTAAGAATTGAGGCGCGGGGCGTAGCAGGGGGCGTGGCCGTGGCTCCTGCCGCTTGAGGCCTTGTTTGGAGCGGTGGCGATGCAGCAACGGGCACAATCAGTGGGACTTCGGGCTCTGCGACGGGGAGCTGGGGCAGGCTTACGGCTACTGGGCTTGGGGTCATGACGTCCCCGTTACCTGCTTCCATCTCTTCAGCTCCCTCCACGGCGTCGTCTCCGGCCTCCGTCCCTTCTGCACCATCTTCAGGGGCAGGCGTGCTCCTCATCTCCCTGCTCCACTCGGCCAGCGCTTCTCGCTGCACTCGGGCTACCCTCCGAGCCAAGCCCTCCAGCGCGGTCTGTGCATGCTCCCGATCTCTGGGGAGCTGTGCCAGGATCTCCACCAGGCCTTCTGGGGTGGCGGCCTGCAACAGGCTCCTGACCATGGGGTCGGTGCTGCCTGACTCTCCCTCCATCTCCGGGTGCGATCTCTCCAGACTCCTCCAGGCTGCACCCATCCTCTCTCTCTTGTTCTTGATCCGCCCATACTGAGGGCGGTCCTGGGGCAACTTGGTGATTGTCAGTTTCAGGGGCAGCCCCCTCACGCTGATGGACATTTCTATCATTGCAGTCTCTGCTGGTGGGGGCGGTTTCCGCTTTTGGCGCCGCTCTTGGTCCTGGCCCACGATGGGAGGTGGCCTCTTGCCACCCTCTGGCACGCCCACAATGGCGCCCGCTCTGCCAGGGCGGGAAATCGTCTCAGATGGCGGGAATTGTCTCTTTATGGCGGGAAACTCCGTGGATTGCGGGAAAAGGCTGCAGATGGCGGGCAAACGGCGGGAAACGATCCGAGATGGCGTCCGATGGCGGGGACCCTCTGGAATTGGCGGGAGACTCCTTTTTACGGTAAATGTGAACTTTTCTTCAGGCACGCAGTACCCGGTGGTTGCGGGCACGTCATCCTGCCGACTACGCCAAGGTTGAAGCGCCCCCTGAGCCATGTTCAGGGGATACCCGGAGCCGGATCTGGATAGGGGTAGTAGTCCTTGTGGCGGTGACCCGGTCCGTGCCCAGGGTGTCAAACTAGGAGGCAGTGTTTGGCAGATGATGCTGTATGGTTCGACTATGCCACCCGTTGAATGCAGCTATGGAGCTGCCACTGCAGGGCAGACCGCTGAGGCCGGTGGAAGGATGGTGCAGCTTGGATGGTGTAACCCCCAACGGGAGGGGTATGGCCTCAGGGCAGCTATTGAGAGTTGGATGAGGGGAGTGATGGTGCGGGTGCCCCGGTACGGAGGGTGCAGGTGTGACAACGAAACACGGAGGCTTGAAGTGCAGTTTCAAAAGCTTTACTCACTGTTCTTTATCCGGTCGCTTGTGCACAGTAAGGACCACCCGAGTCGTGCCGTGTCCACCAGGGCAGGGACTCGGCCAACTCCCAGGTAGTTCCAGAGCGTGGTCCAGAGCTCCCCTCTCTTCCTTCCTACTGGCCGTTCTCACCAGGGACCCACCTATGTCCGGCTCCCTCGGGCTTCTTGGTGGTAAAACCTTTCCTGGCTTCCCTGGCCCTACGCGTGGTATGCCTTCCTGGTGGATGTGGTGAGGGTCGTGCCAAAGCTTGACCACGACCTCCGGTTCCTGGCTGAGGATAATTAGCCTCTACCAGTTTGGGATCCGGTACCCTTCTCTGCCAACCCTTCACCCTTTTCGTTCTCCTGTGGGATCTCAGGGTTCCTCTCTCCCCTTGCGTCTCTGGGACTTTCTGTCTCTCTCTCTCTGCTTCAGGCCTGGCCCTGGAGCTGGGCCCAGACGGAGCCACAGCTCCCCCCCCTCAGCCCTCTCTGGCTGAGCTCCTCTCTGAACAGACAGACCCTGTCTCAAGATGGTGCCCACCTCTTATACTCCCTCTATGTGTGAGCCCAGGTGACTAGCACCCAATGGGCTCCTAGCTATACCCAGAGTACCTCCCCTATCTGCTCCTACACTACAGGGATATTCTTCCCCCCTCCCCACTCCAGCCGGGTACAGACTCTGTCGTACCTGCACATCTACCTAGTGGGAGTACCGTTGTTCTGTCCCCCGGAAATGGGGTGAGTGTAGTGCATGCAGCTGTCTGAGCTCTGTCCCACACTCCATCCTTACCCGGGAGTGGAATATCACACCTCTGGGTCGAGGTGCAATACCCCTGTAGCAGCCGAGTCCTCGGGTTGCTACATATGCAGTAATAGGATTACTGCTTCAAGGTGCATTAATCTACATTTATCAACATTAAATCTCATTTGCCAAGTGTTAGCCATCCAGACATCTTATCCAGATCGTTTTGTAATATTGTACTGTCAAGGTCAGTTTTTAATATCTTACATGGTTTGGTGTCGTCAGACTGACACTTTATTCTCAATCCCATCCACAAGGTCATTAATAAAGAGATTAAAAAGAATCGGTCCTAGCACAGATCCGTGCGGCACCCCACTGCTGACTATATCCTATTTAGAAAATGTACCATTTACAACAACTCTTTATTTCCTGTCTTTTAGTTACCCATCTGCATATAATTTCCCCAAGCCCTACTTCTGGAGCTTCAGTATAAGGCTGTTGTGTGGTACAATATCAAGTGCCTTTACAAAATCCAGATAAATCACATCAGCTGCATTAGCAACATCCAGATTTGTACTTACCTCCTCATAGAAACCCAACATATTGGTTAAACATGACTTATCTTTCATGAATCCATGCTGGTTGTCAGTTATTATATTATTCTCTACAATATATTTGTTACAGATCCAGGTGGTGGAACCTCTGTGCTGCGGTGCAAGGAGGGACCAGAGGGGCGTAACTAGGTATCAACTCAGACTGACCAAGGTCGCACGGCGGCTTAATCGATTCCGTGAACCAGGGAAGGACCGAGCAGAGGGACCAGGTGCTACTCTGGGCCTGTCCTTGTATGAGAGCAGCTGATTCCCACGGGTCACTGACAGGAGCCTCCGGGTAGGCACGGCAGGTAACTGGTAGGAGCCTCCAGGTAGGCTGACTGATAGGCACGGCAGGTAACTGGTAGGAGCCTCCAGGTAGGCTGGCTGGTAGGCATGGCAGGTAACTGGTACGTTCTCCGGGTAGGCAGGCAAGCCTAGCCCATAGACAGACTGGCGAGTTAGGATCGTAAGCAGACCGTCGGGCTGGAGGGTACACTTGGCTGGCGGAGACAGGTAGTCAGGCTGGCGGACAGGACTGGTAGTCAGGCTGGCGGACAGTACTGGTAGTCAGGATGGCGGACAGGACTGGTAGACAGGCTGGCGGACTGGACTGGTAGTCAGGCTGGCGGACTGGACTGGTAGTCAGGCTGGCAGACTGGACTGGTAGTCAGGCTGGTGGACTGGACTGGTAGTCAGGCTGGCGGACTGGACTGGTAGTCAGGCTGGCGGACTGGTAGTCAAGCTGGCGGACTGGACTGGTAGTCAAGCTGGCGGACTGGACTGGTAGTCAGACTAGCAGCGGGACCTGAGGGCTGAAGCAGAGTTTAGGAGACAAAGCTACAACCTTGCACGGGCACCTCCATTTTGGAGAAGGTGCCTCTTATATGAGAGGTCCGGGGACTCTTTAGGACGGCGCGCACGGCCCCTTTAAGAGGGAGGGAGCGCGCGCGCCTTAAGCACAGTGTCTGGGAATCTGCGCGCGCCGGCAGCAGCAGAAGCATGAGAGCCGGAAGACGCCAGGCGGGGAGCACGGCGGTAAGGGGAACGGCGTCTCTGCCTGTCAGGGGGCACAGACGCCGATACTACAATATTCTTGCAGGTCATCTCTTACAATGCATAAGCTTTGCACACTGCTGATGTCAGACTTGCCGGACGGTAGATGCTTGGATCCACCTTCTTACCAGTCCTAAATATCAATACCATGTCAGCCGTCCTCCAATTCTGTGACCTCAACCCTGTTACAAGATAGTCTAAGAAGATGAGATACAGAGATCTTTCAATTACTGAGCTAAATTCCCTCAGTATCCGTGGATGAATGCCATTTTGCCCGGGGTATTTGTCAGTGTTTAATTTGCCTTGTTCAAAGATCCCTGGAACAGTCAGTTCATTGGTGAGCACAAATGAAAAGTGTCTGTTTAATATCTCAGTTTGAAGTACCAAGTAAGATATACCGTAAGAGGAAGCCTTAGTGAAGTGTAAACATGAATCCTCTAAAACTAAATTTTATTAGACAATATTAAAAACACCAAAAAAACCCTTTGTGATGGAGAAGATCTATTTCCGACACTTATCGTGACTGGACAAAAAACAATAAAAACCAACGTCCCTATAGGATTTGATTAGGCACAATCAGGCACTGATAATATATAATGTACTTAACTCGCCCTAATAAAAGCCTGATACATTCCTGCCTGTCATGAGGGTTGGCACCCTATAGCAGCGATTTGGGCGCCCCCTTCCTCGGCGGCTGTTCTTTACTTGCCCTGTTTCGCCCTATGATGGTCAGCTAAACACAGAATTAGGTGACTGCCTGTTCTAGTACATCATAAGTACTGCGCTAATACAGAAATAGATGAATAAGTCAATGCACAATAGAACTTATCTAAAAAAACTGGGGATTGCCTCAACGCGTTTCCCCGTCTTGCCGGTTCATCAGGAGGCCAGATAATGGAGCGTCCAGAAAGAGAGTAATAATGCTTGATTCAGTAGTGCATGGTAAGTTGTGGCAAGTTTCTTTTTTAAAATTTCTTATTGAGCTCTTTATACTCTTGAAGTGCTATTTCTATATTCACGGCCTTCAAGATTTTGAGTGCCCTTTGTTTTTGTCTTATTAAACTTTGTACTGTCTTATTTATGCATAATGGTTTCTTTTTAATACTGGACATTTTATTACCAGAGGATATAAATTTTATCAAAATTTTAGTAATATATCCTTAAACATACCCCATTTATGTTTGGTATCTTCAGTTTCCATGACATGGTCACAGTATACACGATTAGGTTCTTCCCTTAATTTGTTGAAATCAGCTTTTCTAAAGTTCTAGGTCTTTGCATTTCCCTTTGAAATGTTTTATTGAATATTACATTGAATCTTACCATATTATGGTCGCTGCATCTCTAATGCTCCCGAACCTGTAGATCTGAAATTGTATCTGGTCTATTTGACAGGACCAGATTGAGCAGATTATCTCTCCTGGTTGGTTCATCGACCAACTAAGAGAGGCAATTGTTTTGAACTGCGGATAAGAACTTGCTTTTAGCCCAACCAGAAGATTCTATGTCTCATTGAATGTCTGAATAGTTAAAATCCCCCATAATAAGCACCTAATTATTATTTGCTGCCTTTTTAATTTGTTGCAGCATATCATCCTCTACCTGTTAAGCTATATTAAGATTTCGTCCAGCCAGATTTCCATAATGTCCACTACATCGTGACCTATGGCTGACATAACAGACTCCAATTCATTAATTTTATTTGCAAGACTTCTTGCGTTTGCCAGCAGACATTTAATACTATTAGCACATTTATTACTCCTACTCACCACCCTACTCTCCTTGCATGTCCCAACCTCCCCTAAATCCTCATCCCCTACTGTCTCACTCTCTCTGTCTACTCTATCTATCTCCTTATTTGCACAACTACCCCCATTCCCCCAGATCCTAGTTTAAAAGCTCCTCTATCCGTCTGCCAATTTTTTCCCCTAGCATCACTGTACCCTCCCCATTGAAGTGCAGCTGATCCCTGGTCCAGTATGCCGAACCCGAGCACCCAGCAGACAACACACTGTTCGGCATTCATGGTCTCGGTGGCAGATGACACTGTCTGTCCACCTAATTATAGAATTATAGAGTCCCCTACCTCCAACATCTGTCTAGCTTTCGCTGCACTCCTAATTCCCTCCTTCCTACAGCAGTCATTTTCCAAGTTGCTAGGAGTAACGTCCTGCTGTAGGGATCCTAGTCCTGGGCTTGAATTCCTAATATCGGTCAAACAGGCATATTTACTAGGTTGTGACATATCAGGACTGGGCTACTTGGCACTTTTCCCCCTACACTTTCTTCCAACTGTCACTTAGCTACCTACTTCTATGTTCTGATGTTCCCCTACTCCATATCACTGGCCACAGCCAGAGCATGCTCATTGAGTAGTGATGAGCGAACACTAAAATGCTCGGGTACTCATTGCTCGGGTAGAGCACATTGGAATAATCGGGTGCTCGACCCGAGTAACGAGCCCAATGTAAGTCTATGGGAAACTCGAGCATTTTTCAGACGGCTTCCCCCGGCGGTCTGCAGAGGGCCTAAAAATTGCACAAATCGATGGGAACAGTGCTTAAATTACATGAGAACAGCATGGGGAAGACCCCTGGAAGCATCTCTGACTCCCAGATCACTGCTGTCAACAACGTTGTCAGAGTATTACACCACTTTTACGGACTCACAATAACACATACAAAAACGAAACATAAATGGATTTTCCTGGGAAATATGTTAAGGAACATCCTTTCCAGGGTAATGACTTGTATATAAAGCAAAATAAATAACCAAAAACAAAAATACTCCTCCACACCTTGGGCTATGTTCACACGTAGCGTTTTTGATGCATTTTTGCACTTTTACATTGCTTTCAACCAAGACAAATGCATTCACCAGGAAATTTCATTTTAACATTTTACAACCTTATCTGGCCATGTGGTGTGTGACACATCATCAGACACATGCATACAGTGCTGAAAAGACATGGGAACAGCATGGGGAAGACCTCTGGAAGCATCTCTGACACCCAGGTCACTGCCTAAAAGTGTGCCCATCATAAGTGATCCTTGGTGCATGCGAAGATCCCTCCCACCATGCACCTGTCATTGCAGACTTGCAACAATCACCGTCCACGTCCTTGTCCCAGTGCAGCGTTCAGTTGTCCTTACCCCATTCCTTGGAATGCAAGCGCAAGTATGCAGCCAGCCACCCACCAACCCACAGGCTGCAATACTATACTGCCAAATTTTTGACAGCTGCTTGCACTTGAAATGTGGCCTTTTAGGCTCGTGGAGGTGGAAGCTTTTCATAACCTCAGGCCGGCAGTGGCCGGGTGTCCATACTCGGTCCCCAGCTGCCACTGTTTCTCCCGGTGTCGCCTCCGTCTTCCACAAGCATGGGTCCCACAACATTACCCATGCCCTCCCCAGTGCACTTACTGGGAAGGACAGCCTAACCACAAACACGTGGCCAGGGACGGTACGGAGCCAGTCCACAGCTTTTTTTGCTGAGTTGTATTTCACCACAGCCATATTCTTTAGCTTGGTGAAAGGACTTGGGAAACCATATCTACCCAGCTGTCATTTCTCCCAGGAAGTCCTCTAAAGCTGTTTTCACTTGAAATGTGGCCTTTTAGGCTCGTGGAGGCGGAAGCTTTTCATAACCTCATGCCGACGGCGGCCGGGTGTCCATATTCGATCCCCAGCCGCTACTGTTTCTCCCGGTGATGTCTCCACCTTCCCCAAGCATGGGTCCCACAACATTACCTGTGCCCTCCCTAGTGCACTTACTAGGAAGGACAGCGTAACCACAAACACGTGGATAGGTGAATGTGGCCAGGGACGGTACGGAGCCAGTCCACAGCTTTTTTTGCTGAGTTGTATTTCACCACAGCCATATTCTTTAGCTCGGTGAAAGGACTGGCATAGAGGGAAACCATATCTACTCTGGGTGTAATTTTTCCCAGGAAGTCCTCTAAAGCAGCTTTTGCAGAAGCAATGGCAGTTCGTCCAACGTCAACTCGCACTTCTCGGTGGTCCTTTGACACACAAACATCTTTGTTTGCGCATTTAATTTCTTGAATACAGAGTTGGGCAATGGCCTGATCTGCAATCTGGTTTGAGAAATAACATGCATAAGCACGTCCAATCCACATTAAAAAAAATAGCCATTGAGTGTCCCAGAACCTTCCCCCACACTTTTCTTAGCCAGGGCTGCTTTTCGGCACGGTTGGACGGACCCAACAGAAAACCGGAGACTCCTCTGGTGGGCCCTGGCTTCTCCTTCAGGAGAGTTCATAGTGCCGAGGTGAGGCCATGATGATGATAGAGGCCACCATCTGCTTAGTTTTCTGTTACTTGGAATGCAAGCGCAAGTATGCAGCCAGCCACCCACCCACCCACCCACAGGCTGCAATACGAAACTGCCAGATTTCTGGGCAGCTGCTTGCACTTGAAATGGGGCCTTTTAGGCTCGAGGAGGCAGATGCTTTTCACAGCCTCATACCGGCGGCCGGGTGTCAATACTCGGTCCCCAGTCGCCACTATTCCTCCCAGTATCGTCTCCACCTTCCACAAGCACGGGTCCCACAACATTACCCGTGCCCTCCCCAGTGCACTTACTGGGAAGGACCGCCTAACCACAAACACGTGGACAGGTGAATGTGGCCAGGGGCGGTACGGAGCCAGTCCACAGCTTTTTTGCTGAGTTGTATTTCGCCACAGCCATATTCTTTAGCTTGGTTAAAGGACTTGGGAAACCATATCTACTCCAGCTGTGATTTCTCCCAGGAAGTCCTCTAAAGCTGCTTTCACTTGAAATGTGAACTTTTAGGCTCGTGGAGGCAGAAGCTTTTCACAACCTCATGCCTCGTGTCCATACTCGGTCCCAAGCTGCTAGTATTTCTGACGGTGTTGTCTCTGCCTTCTACAAGCGCAGGTCCCTGAACATTACTGCTGGTACTTTTCTGTGGGAATCTGCTTGCCTCCTACCAGCCTGGAATATTTCCAGTGAACTATGGTACAATGCCATGGTATTAGCACTGCCCCCAGTACCAGTAGCGAAGCCTTCCCCAATTTCCTTCTCAGGAATTTTATTTGGTAGACTGAGTGGTGTCAGGCATGGTACGTGTGTGAGCTCGCCTCACCTCAGAGCCGCCACCAGGTTCCGGCCATTGTCACACACGACCATGCCTGGCTGTAGGTTCAGAGGTGTGAGCCACAGATCTGCCTGCTCTTTCAGAGCTGTCCACAACTCTTCAGCATTGTGCGGTTTGTCACCTAAGCATATTAGCTTCAGCACAACCTGTTGCCGCTTGCCCAAGGCAGTGCATCAGTGCTTCCAGCTTGTGACTGATGTGGTCATTTCGGAGATGGAGGCTGAAGAGGAGGAGGAGGCTGAGGAGGATGAGGTGCAGGAGCTGTAGACCGTGGGGGAAACCCTGATTGACCTAGGGCCCGCAATCCTTGACGTCGGCAGGACGTGTTCCGTCCCAAGGTCCGACTGGGTCCTGGCTTCCACTATGGTAACCCAGTGTGCCGTCAGCGAGATGTAGCGTCCCTGTCCACAAGCACTTGTCCACGTGTCCGTGGTTAGGTGGACTTGCCCGGTAACTGCGCTGTTGAGGGCATGGCTAATGTTTTGGGACACGTGCTTGTGTAATGCGGGGACAGCACACTGGGAGAAATAGTGGCGGCTGTGGACAGAGTACCAAGGGACAGCCGCCATCAGGTTGCGGAATGCTTTCATCTCCACGAGCCTAAAGGGCAACATTTCGAGCGCAAGCAGTCATAAAATGTGAGAATTTAGTAGTGTGGCCTGTGAGGCGTTGGCTGCATATTTGCGCTTGCTTTCCAAGGACTGGGGTATGGACAACTGAACGCTGCGCTGGGACAAGGACATGAACGTGCTTCCTGATGCTGCTACTTAAGAGTGCGCAACGACAGGTGCAGGGCAGGAGGCATCTTTGCATGCACCGTGGACAGGGGATTGGCTTGCATGTACAAGAGCAGAAGAAGCAATGATGCCACCTGCAGACACTGTTCCTGGAGCCTGGGGTTTGGCCCATAAAGTCGGGTGCTTTGCTGCCATGTGCCTGATCATGCAGGTGGTGGTCAGGCTGGTCGTTTTGCCACCCCTGCTGATGCTGGCCTGGCAGGTGGTGCAAAGTTTGGGGGTTATCGGCAGAGTCTTTAAAAAACAACCAGACTCGGAAAACCTTACAGTTGTACTGGCAACTTCCTTCGTGTTGGTGTTACGGGGAACAGTTGCCTGCCTTCAGTTTGCGGCCACCACACTGCTTCTTCCTGCCTGTTGTTGTGCTCTGCCTCCCTCCCCTTGTGCACTGCTGTCCTCGCTCTGCATGTCCTCCTGCCAGGTTGGGTCAGTTACTATATCATCCACCACCTCGTCTTCCACTTCTGCACCCCGGTCCTCCTCCTGACTTTCTGGCAATTGTGTCTCATCATCATCCACCTCTTGTGACACTTTCCCACCGTCGCCTTCATGTGACCGTGGCTGCTCAAATATTTGGGCATCGCTACACGCCATCTCCTCTTGCCCTGCTTCAAGTGGACCAGGCGAGAGGCCCGAATCTATAAATGGAAAAGTGAACAGCTCTTCAGAGTGTCCAAGTGTGGGATCAGTTGTCTCTGGGTAACCGGCATGGTGGGAGGAAGGAGGATCAGGGTGAGGAATATGCGGTCCAGACTCACGGCTACTGAGACTTGACCGTATGGAAGACAGGGTGGTGGTGGTGGAGACTAAGTGACTGGAAGCATTATCCGTTAGAGCTTTAAATACCTGGCCTGTAGGTAAATAGTTTGAACAGAAAACTGGTGGGAATTGCTTCACTGACACACTGAAAGAAATCTTTAATGAAGGCAAGAAATGGAAGTATTCTCTGACAAAGTATATGTGATCCGTGTGACGGAGAAAACAGAGTTTTAAATACCTGGCCTGTAGGTAAGTAGTTTGAACAGCAAACTGGTGTGAATTGCTTCACTGACACACTGAAAGAAATTTTTAATGGAGACCAGAGTGGGAATCCCTGCATGTTGATTGGCGCTCTAAAGAGCGCCAAACATGCAGGGAGGGGACCCAAACTCCCGCCGAGCAACCCCTTAAATACTTGGCGAGCACCGAGCATCTCGAGCAGTGAGATGCTCGGGCGAACACCGAGCAGTAGCGAGCATGCTCGCTCATCACTATCATTGAGCTCTAAACTCCTCTTCATGTTTGCAATGCTCCTGAGTGTTGCAAACTGCATACTTAGATCTGTTACCTGGGCTTCCAAACATGTATCTTGCTGACCTCGAGTGCAGATATATTCACCCTCAAATGGCTGTTCATGGCATGTGCTTTTTATTGCATTTTTTTGGGAGATGTGGTGGCAAAAAAACAGAATGTCGATTTTTTTTTTCTTTATGACATTTACCATACGGGTTAAATAATTTTATAGTTTGATAGACTGGACTATAATTGTGACAATACTAAATGTGTTTTTTTATTTCTCTATTGTACGGGTAATTATCCAAACAAAATAAGAACACTGGGCTTGAATAAAGCAGAGGTGTGCATGCTTGACCTTCGCTCTATTCATTGTTTATAGGACTGCTGGAAAAAGCCAAGCTCTGTACTTGGCAGTTCCATATGTAATAAATAGAGTGGTGGGCGAAGTTCAGCATATACACCTTAGAATTATAGAAGTTTAGAGTTGGAAGGGACCTCCAGGGTCATTATGTCCAACTCCCTGCTCATTGTAAGATTCACTAAACCATCTCAGACAGATGTCTGTCCAGCCTTTGTTTGAAGACTTCCATTGAAGGAGAACTCACCACTTGTGATGAGTGAGCACTAAAATGCTCAGGTACTCGTTGTTCGAGTAGAGCAAATTGGAATGCTCGACTGCTCGGACCGAGTAATGAGCCCAATGTAAGTCTATGGGAAATTCAAGCATTTTTCCGGCGGCTCCCCCCGGCGGTCTGCAGAGGGCCTAAAATTGTCCAAATCGATGGGAACAGTGCTCATATGACATGGGAACAGCATAGGGAAGATACCTTAAGCATTTCTGACTCCCAGGTCACTGGTGTCAACAACGTTGTCATAGGTATTACGCCACTTTTACGGACTCACAATAAAACATACAAAAACGAAACCAAAATGGATTTTCCTTGGAAATATGTTAAGGAACATCCTTTCCAGGGTAATGACTTGTATATAAGGCAAAATAAATATGTAAAAACAAAAATGCTCCTCCACACCTTCGGCTATGTTCACACATAGCGTTTTTGATGCATTTTTGCACTTTTGCATTGCTTTAAACCAAGACAAATGCATTCACCAGGAAATCTCATTTTAACATTTTACAATCTTATCTGGCCATGTGGTGTGTGACACATCAGACACATCCTATTTCATTTATGATGGAGGGACTCTGAAAGTCACAAAGCCTATTTTTATAGGGCCATCAGGAGGCCCTTAATATTCTTAAAGGGCCAGCAGTTGGCCCTCCTATTGTTAGAGAGCCATCAGCCGGCTATGCTTTGTTGTTCCCATTATTAACGAGTGGGTCTCCAATACTGTTATTGCATATGCAGTGACTGCAACGGCTGTCCAATGCCCCTTGATGTAGAGGTCAGAGGGCCTCCTGCAAAAAATGCTCCCATTATTAGGAAGTGTGTCTCCCATACTGTTTGCCTACGCAGTGAAGCAACGGCTGCCAAAAATTTGGAGGAACTCCAATGCGCCTTGCAAGAGACTTAGAGATCGGAGGGCCTCCTGCAAAAAATGCAGGATTGCTTAGCTTAAATGCTGCTTTCAGTGATTGACGGTGGCATTTTATGGGTTACCACTTAACAGCAATGATTGGAGCTACCACCGATTCCTACTGTTAGAGGTACAGTAGATGCCGGCAATGTGACATAGTCGGTATTTGCGCTGTGTGGAACAACTTCGGCTCCTTAGCCATCACACAGCCCCTGACCCATTCTGTGATGTATCCATCATGATGCATTAATGGGTTAAAGCCAATGAAGAGGTGGTAAAGCAAGAGAAAGTGTCTAACATATCTAGCAAGACATCAAAGGCATCACACAACATAAGCTACTATGATAAAATTTGGACCTCTTCTGTATGAGAGACCCCAGAGCATAATAGGGAACATTCAATTTGCGACAAATAGCTTCTCAGCATATCAAATTTCCCAGAGAAATCCATATGAATTGGTGAATTCAAATTTCATCACTTGTTGTGTTTAATAAAAACCAAGATCTCTCCTTTGGACTATAAACAATTCAGTGCAGCAGATAATGTAATGATTCTCATTCCTCTCACGACATGAGAATCTAGAACTGTTTTTACTTCAAATTCTATGGTGTCTATGACCATCACAGGAGGAGGAGGATCAAAAGAAGGTTGAAAAGACTAACGACACACCTTGAGCAGAGACTCGTGAAGCACATTAGATGTTTTAAAGGACAGGGAAGATTCAAACCGAATGCTACTCTCAACAATCTTATATGGACCAATAAATTTGGGACCCTTCTTCGCAGAAGTAGCCTTAACCTTGATATTTTTTGTGAATAACCACACCTTGTCCCCAACTCCAAAGCTTGAGCCCCTAGAACATCTCTTATGGCAGCTATGGTTTGACTACCCTGTGCCTTCCTAAAGTTCTCTCTGACAAGAGAACATTTAATTTATCCACAGATTTTCCGACCAGCAGAATATTCATCTTGATGGCAGAAAAGGAACCAAAATGAGGATGAAACCCAAGATTACAGAAAAATAGGGACATTTTGATGGATTCTTGATATTTATTACTAAAAGAAAATTTAGCTAACCGGAGATGTTCCGCCCAGTCAGACTGGTAATCTGAGACATAACATTAAAGATATTGCTCGAACGACTCATACGTTCTATCTGACCATTGGTTTGTGGGTAGTAGGCAGAAGAAAAATACATCACAATATTGATCTTGTTACAGAATGCCCTCCAAATTTGGAATAAACTGAGTACCCCGATCAGAAACAATATTTTCTAGAATACCATGCATACATGCGATATGTTTGATTAACAACTTTATTAAGGTAATTAGGTAACTTGAATAAAGGGCCAATGTGACACTGATGACTAAATCTGTCACCCACCACTCAAATTATAATCTTCCCATGAGAGGATGGCAAGTCAGTAATAAAGTCCTCGAAGAGATGGGTCCAGAGCGGGGGCATAACGGCCGCAGTCACAGAGGTCGCGACCGTGACCAAGCCCGTGTGGGTGGTGGCACGCCAATGCCAAAAGAAACTTCAACTGGCTGTGCATCCTTGGACGGAAAAAATACTGCAAAGTAAGAATGCTGTAAAAATAGAATTGCTAATAGTTTATTTTTATCACATCAAAACGCAAAGTAAATGAACAAAACAGAAAATATAAATAAAATCATCATTTGGTGTGACCATCCCTTTTTCTTTGCCTTCAAAACAGAATCTCTTCTTTTTAAATGTTTCAATTTATCAAACTGTTTTACGCCAGAAAGCTGGTGTAAACACTTTGATGAGTCAGCCCCAATAGGTTCTTGCAAAAAGCTATGGAAATGGGTTATTGTGGTACCTCTGAGCTCCATGGTATGCCAGCAACCCTAGACCAAAAGTGCAATATAATAATAATACAGCCCAGAACAGATATACGATTTACACTATTTTCAAGATAATAACAAACAACACAGTCCATTTTTTAACTACTGAACAGTCTCCCAGACAACGAAACAGCCTCTAATAAAACATGTAGGCTGCCCACCCAAATGTTTACTTCCCTTACATTTTTCATAAGTAAGATTAGAGTTTTATACTCCAAGGTATGTTACTTTATCTATAATTTAATTTACGCAGCTGAACCTGAGTCTGAAATATCTGGCTATAAAGTAAATTAAGACCCAAGAGCAAAATATTGTGCTTTTCCTTCCATATTACAATTCATGCTACAGCTGCATGTCACATCTCAGTCTTGACTAGTCTTTTATTTATGCTATATCTGTATAGTCATTGTAAGCTGACATGAAATACAGCATTTATTATTAATATATATACACAGAAAATTGAAGTTACCGTATATACATTTTTACTATTGCTCTTTATATAGTGAAAACGAAATATGCAATATAAACCAAAAAACTATGGCGTAATAAAGCAGATTACAGGTAAAACTAATAACCGGTGAATAACAAAAACTTATATTACTTTAATTAATAATAATAATTTTTATTTATATAGCGCCAACATATTCCGCAGCACTTTACAATTAAGCTCTGCTTACATGATTTGATCTGTAGGTCTCTTTCCTTGTTTATGTCTTTTGAGATTGTTATATATTTGGTTAATTGTGTGTGTTTTTTATTTTTATTTAAAGGGAATTTAGCCATTAGACAAGGCAAAGACACTAGAAAGTGTGGCTTCTGATTTCACTGACATGATTAAAAGGAACCTGTCAGCTGATTCATGCTGCCCTAACTGCAGCCAGCATGGATCAGTACCTGGCTATATGACTGCAGCCAATTATACTTTTATCTGAAATGCTCTGGTGCTTCAGAGAAAATATACCGTGAAAATCTGGCCAGGGACCATGGTTAGATACTAATCCAGCTCGGCCACTGACTGGCTCTTCTCAATGCAGCTGCAGTTGATTGACAGATCTCCCATAACAAAAGACCTGTTAATCACCCAGGGAACAGCTGGCCGTGGGTAGAACTGTACTAGACTCATCTCTGGCTAAGGTCCTTAGTTAGATCTTTAAAGTATATCGTCTCTGAAATGCCTAAGCCTTTGAGAGAAAAATATAAAATATACCTGCAGTCATGTAGCCAGATTCTGATTCATGCTACTTGCAGTTTGGGCAGTATCAGGTGACAGGTTCCTGTCAAAAGTGGATTTAAACTGCACAATTCTCGTGAATAAGCATTCCTAGAAAGTTCATGATAATCGTGCAGTGTAAAAAGGCTGCTGATCACCCAATAAATGAGCAAAATGCTTGTTCATTGGGTGAAATGATGTCTTGGTTTGCTTAAAGATCATAAGTCTCAGCAGTAAAGTATCCAGTGTAAACAGGAAAATAATGGGAACCTACGTGCAAAGAACGATCTATTACTGGTTGTTCTGTATGCATCTGAAGCACAGTCTGCCTGTCTAAATAAGCTATTAAACAACTACCAACTGACAAACATATTACGAAACCACAGTCATTTATCGCCACACATCGGATGGTGTAAATGTGTAATAGTGAGGAAGGGTGTAACCTTCCCCTGGGACTGAAGTAGTTAGAATTACATATCCCCATAGTTAGGCACTCTCTGAACTGCTATTAGGTCAAGTTAAGGGGTTACTTTCAGTGGCGTAGTCAGTGGAGTAAGGGGGAAACGTAGTGACAGTGATAGACAATGGGCACGTCTAGAGGTTAGATATAATTCCTTGTGGGGCTGCAGTACTTTTTAACAGCCACAAGATGCCACTGCTGGGCACAGTTGTCAGTGAGAGGCAAGGCAGTTGCTAAGCAGATGGCTTAGTGGGTGGAGCCTCTGGGTGTGCTAAAAATAGCTTCAGCCGTTATTTTTGAGTTCAATTGTAGCCCTGTCAGGGACGTGACTGGAACTCTTATGTGCGGAAGTCCAGGGAAATTGGCTGCTAGGGTAGACGGGGGCTCTTTACCCTTAGACAGTGAATCCGTAGTGTGAATGTTTCCTCACACAGGAGTCCCATTAGCCGGCCGGAGAAACTCAACGGAGGTATTGAGGACCCGGGACACTTCTAATCTGCAGGTAGCAGAGGAAAGTAGGACTCCAGGATAAGCTGTGAGGGAGATAAAGGATCTGGTCACATTGTTGCTGGTGAGGAACCGTCTCTTAGGCTAAAGAATAGAAACAAAGAGATGCTTCACCTAAAGAAGGCACCAGGGCTGAAGATGATTTTAGCACCTGTATGGGAGACAAGAACCTGTTGGGCCTTATCCAATCTACCAGACTGTAAATATTGTAATTACTCCTTTCCCTCAAGTAAAACCCCAGTTATGGTTAATAACTTTGTGGCACCTTACAAATGCACCTTCAGTATTTTGAAATATTTGCATGTAATGTGATTGTGACTATTGATTGCTTACAACAAAATGACATGTTTTATTAGTAAAGAAGTAGTTTCCTTTGCTGTCAAAAAGAGAACATTTATATATTGTTTATATTGTCTAAGAGAAAACCAATTAATGAACACAAACATTTCCCATGTTGATTTGCTGTTTTCTTCTATAGCTCACAGAAACATTTACGTGATCCTGTCCTTCTCCTTTACTATTTTCTCCCAATACCTTGCATTATACAGTACATGGAAATAACTAAAACTATCTTTACTTTACCAATGTGGCTTAAACCATATAACATATCTATTCCACTAAAATGAAATCCAGCTTCTGTTATAAATTATAATATTTTTTTTCTGGCTATGCTCCTCCCATTAAGCCCACTTGTAAAAGTGCCAATGACATCTCACAGATTACCATACCTTGAACAGTGGTGGTCAGAACCTGGGCCATCACAGACAAGCGTTTCCCAGCAGTGCACAGTACAGCAGAGTTGTTTTCCATTTTGAGTCACTGTGTAAGTCTCTCTATCTCCTGCAGAGTTTAAGCTCTTATGGTCAGTTCAGTGGAGTCCTCTCTCTCTTTCTCTTATGTAGAGCGGAAGCTCCTATGGTCAGCAGGGTCCTTTCTCTCTCTCCTTTAGAGTGTAATCTCTTATGATTAGCAAGGTTCTCCCTCTCTTCTCCCACATGTGTATTTTCCAAATAATTGCAAGCTTTCCAGTATTGAGATTGTGGAAATGTATTTGCCACAAATCAAATTTTGGCTGAAAAATCAAGTTTCAAAAGATCCGCTAATCTATAGTTCTGTGTATTAATAGATCTATCATGTTCTAGGTTTCCATTGTACAAGTTAGAGATAAGCAATTATTTTGACATCCAAATTTACCAGCTTTACCAAATTTTCCCAGAAGACCCAAAACCTCCTACTCACCTCCACACGTATACTTTCCTCCCCAAAACTTTTCCCAAGTATTCACTATCTTCTGGAATTCTGTGCCCTAACGTTTCTGATTATCCACCACATATGGAACTTTCAGACAGAACTTGAAAATGCATCTCTTCAAGTAAGCTTACAGCCTGTAATAACCCACCTCACCACCATCGCAGCTGCCGCTATCTCCCTAACCTACAGTCTCCTTTCCCATTATCCTGTTGACCATAGGGCAGAATACCCTCTCAGAAGCAGCTTTTAAATTTCACCCCCAGACCATGGGGTAGAATACTCTCTCAGAAGCAGCATGCAAATTTAACCCACAGACCATAGGGCACAGTACCCAAACATTAGTAGTTTGCAAATTTCACCCCCAGACCATGGGGCTGAGTACCCTCTAAGAAGCAGCTTACAAATTTCACACACAGACCATGGGGCAGAGTATTCCCTCAGAAGCAATTTTCAAATTTCACCCACAGATCATGGTGTAGAGAACCACCTATAAAGCAGCTTTCAAATTTCAACCACAGACCATGGGGCAGGGTACCCTCTCAGAAACAGCTTACAAACTTCACACTCAGACAATGGGCCACAGTCCCACCACAGGGAGGGTTGCAGAGCTGACACAGCGGCTTTTTGCAAAGTACTCCCACAGATATGGGTGCAAGAATACACACAGATGCTTAAAGGCAAAATACTCCCACAGATATGAGTTCAAGGATACACACAGCTGCTTAGAGACAAAATACTCCCACCGATATGGGTTCAAGAATACACACAGCTGCTTAAAGGCAAAATACTCCCACAGATATGAGTTCAAGAATACACACAGATGCTTAAAGGCAAAACACTCCCACGGATATGGGTTCTAGAATACACCAGATGCTTAGAGACAAAATACTCCAACAGATATGGATTCCAGCTTATCACCAGCAACCACTCATCTGTCTGCTGTTTGATTCCAGTCCACAACTCCTGTGCATTGTGGGATTTGTCACCCAAACAGAGGAGTTTAAGAACAGCCTGCTGTCGTTTCTCCCTGGCTGTGCTCAAGTGTTGGTGGTGCAGGTGTTCCTGCACAGGGAGGAAGAAGAGGAGGAGGAGGAAGGAACCTGTAGGCCAAATTATGTCTTTGGCCTACAAATGGAAAGTAGATGGCTGATGCCATCTGATGCTGGATAAACATCCAGCAATACTAGGTGGTGGTAGGACATGAGGTAGAATGCCTTCCGCCTCTGCCCCAGCCGTCATTACATTTAGCCAGTGGGCAGTAAGGGAGAGGTAACGTCCCTGGCCATGCTTACTGGTCCACGTATCAGTGGTTATGTGGACCTTGCCACTGATGGCATTGCATAGTGCACACTTGATTTAGTCCGCAACATGTTTTTTCAGGGCAGGGATGGCCCACTGGAAAAAGTAGTGGTGGATGGGAACAAAGTACTGCGGGACAGCCAGGACATCATTTTTTTAAAACTGTCCATCTCCACCAGCAGGAATGGCAGCATTTCAAAGACAAATAATTTTGAATTTTTGTCATTCAGGACAATGGCTCGTGGGTGGCTAGGTTGGTATCTCCTCTTTCTCTCGAGTATTTGGGGGATGGAATGCTGTCACATCTTCTAAATGTGGGGAGTCAGGTGGCCCTGTTTATCGTGAGCAGGAACAAGAGGCTGAGAATGCATCAGAAGAGGGAGCAGGAGGAGGCTCAGATTTGTCATTCTTTTTAAGGTGTGTACTCCACTGCACCTGGTGCTTGGAATGCAGATGCCTCATCATGCAGGTGGTGCTCAGGTTAAGAACATTTATGCCTCGCTTCAGGGTCTGACAGCACAGAGGGCAAACCATCTGTTAAATCAGTGGTGCAGTGGGCAGTAGCAGCCAATGTAGTGGCTAGGGGTGCCCACTGTCCTTTGCACCCTGCTCCCTCTTTTGCTGTGCTGTTGTGGCAGCGTGACCACCTCCTCTTCCTCCGAACAGTGCATGTCAGTAATATGGCCTCCGGTCCATGTGGGGTCTAGGACCTCATCATCCCTCGCATCTTCTTCCACCAACTTCTCAATCCTGCCCTCCTTGAAAGTCTGCACACTGCATAAAGGCGCTGTAGTTGGCAACTGAGTTTTGTCATCATCTGACATGTGCTGTGGTGGCCACTGACCGTGTGCACTAGGCCTCCTACTTACTCATCATCCAACCTAACAAGTGGTTGGGCATCAGTGCACTCAGTCTCTTCCCCTTCTGTAGCAGGGGCACATGGATGGGCCACAGAACCCCAGCCAGCAGAGTCATCAAAAAGCAGAAGAGACTGCTGCGTGACTTGGGGCTCAGACTGCTTGGCTGATTTGCAAGGGGTGACGTGGAAGCCGGATGAACATGGTCCTCAAGTGCCAACTGCGCACTTTCTGCACTGGAACATGTGGAAGATAACTGGAGCCACTCTCAGGCATCCACTCTAACACCTTTTCAACATCTTATGGCCTCACCATTCGTACAGCGCTATTCGGCCCTATGCAAAGACGCATAATGTCCTGTTGCCTGCGTGCACCAGAGGAAGGTGTTGTAATTGTGCATGTAGCAGGTACAAAATGACCACATCCTCTCCCTGCATCAGCTACACCACCATCAGCTACTACACCAGCACCACCATATCCACGTTCCTTATTTGATGCCCTCCTCATTTTTGTAACTTGATCTTGTAAACACTACTCGTAAATTGATGGCGGAAGAGTAGATTTTTTTTTTCAACAGTACTATGAAAAAACACAGCGGTCCTGAAAAAAATATGTCTTTGGCCTAGAAATGGAAAGTAGATGGCTCATGACAATTATTAATTTTCCAGACTAAAAAAAAAACACACACTAGAGAAATTATTTTTGGGGCCTAGAAATGGTAACGAGAAGGCAGATGCGATATATTGATTTGCAAAAGTACTATGAAAACACAAAAGGCCTGAATACATTTTTTTGGATCCTCTAAATGGCAACGACAAGGCTGATATGATATATTAATTTTCAAAAGTACTAGAAAACTGACACCAGGACTGAAAAATTAGTTTTGGTCCCTTGAAATGGCAGCGAGAAGACAGATGCAATAGATTGATTTGCAAAAGTACTAAAAAACTGACACCAGGCCTGAAAAAATAATTTTGGTGCCTTGAAATGGCAATGAGAAGGCAGATGCAATATATTGATTTGCAAAAGTATTATGAAAAACACCACAGACAGAGGGGCCAGAGTACACACAGCGGCTTTAAGCACAGTACTCTCACAGACAGATTTTCAGAATACACACAGCACCTTATAGCACAGTACTATCGCAGATATGGATTGCAGAGTACACACAGCATTTTTCTCCAGAGTGCGCAGTCACTATGTGTCACTCACTCTAGATGCCTCCTAGCCCTACACCAATGAGCACATAATGGCGGTGGCACTCATTATCTCTCTATAGGCCGGGTGAAGTGGTGCGCTGGCCAATCAGAAGTGCCCTCAGTCTAAAAGCAGGATGATTGGCTGTGGTGCAGCCTTTCAACAAGCTTTATTAGACTGACAAAACCAAAACAGGAAACCGGACATACAGAAAAATGTCCATGTCCGATACGAACCCTAAACTTTCTGGTTTGGGTTCAATCATACAGGAGCTTTGTATATAGTGTCAGTGTACAGGTAATCCAGTGATCACCAGTGACATTACACACAGATGCTCTGTATATAGTATTTAATGTATAGTGTACAGGTAATACAGTGAACAGGTAATACAGTGATCACCTGTGAGATTATACACAGGAGCTCTGCATATTGTATATAGTATAAAGCGTAAGTGTACATGTAATACAGTGACTTACTAGTGACGTCTCTAGTTGAAGTCATTCCTCTTCATTTTTCTTCTTCATCTGGCACAGACCGCTATCACTTCTTCCAGCCAGGTCTCTACTCTGCAGAAAATAACACACAATCATCTATAACTGATCACTTCTAGAGCTCATTCCCCACTTTTTTCCCACTGACTTCTACACTGCGCCAAATGAAGAAAAAATGCAACATTTTGCCACTCTGCACAATAACAGGACCTCCCTTTTGGTCCCCTCATGGAAAACAGTCTCCTCAAAAGTAAAATTTATTACAGTAGTAATAATGTCCCCTAATAGGCCCCTACAGTAATTTTGTCTTCCATTTGCCACCATAAAGCAATAATCTATGCTACTCATTCTGACCCCTATACAGTAATTATGTCCCCATCCTGGCTCTCATCCTGTAATATTGTCCCCCATCCTGGACCCTTCCAGTAATAAAGCCCCCATCCTGGGCCCTTTCCTTTAATAATGTCATTCATACTGGGCCCCTTCCTAGTATAATGCCCCCATCCTGGCCTCTTCCTCTGAAAATGTCCCCCATCCTGTAATATTTTCTTCTGTCTTGGGACCCTTCTGTAATAATGTCCCCATCCTGGATCCTTCCTGTAATAATGCACCCTGTCCTGGGCCCCTTCCTGTAATAATTTCCCCTCGATCTGGCCCTATTCTGTGCCTCTTCCTATAATAATGCGCCCTTCCCTTCAATAATGCACCCCCCCTACTCCCTGGGCCCCTTCCTATAAGTATTCCCCCCTATGCTAGGCCAATTCTTTTAATAATGCCCCACCCCGTATCCTGGGCCCGTTCCTATAATAATACCCCCCCCCCCCCCCCCTAGTCCTGGGTCCCTTCCAGTAATTATGTCACTGGTTCTGCTACTTTACTCCAACACATTTAATAAAATGAGATTAAGGAAAATTGCTTTGGAAGACACACAAACAATTTTACAGGAACCATGTTGCTCACCTTCTTTCTGTTTATAGCATCAGAACCTGTAAAATGGCCACCAGAACTAAACCTCCCTTCACTCTGTCAACCTATTCCATTGTTACTTTGGCTTTTCTGTGTTCATCCTACCCCTCCCACTCAAACAGTAACATTTGCTTTTATGATTGACCGACAAGACTTCATAAACTGCCAGCCAATAGAAAATAACTTAGTAACCATGCAGTACTGTAGACCGCATGCATTACTATTGGACAAGCGGGAGAAGAGCCTAGGAAAACAGCGCAAGAAAAAAGGGCTGCAAGGCAGGTAGGAGGAGACAGTCAGTGTCTTCTTCCCCTTCTCCCTCCCCCTCTACTTAAATGACCTCTTATTATGTGTTAGTTCACTTCCCTTCCCTCCCCTGCAATTGGATTCAGTGCTATGCTGTGCGTGCCTCTCCAATAAAAGTTTGGCTCTGTAATGATGGCTGTGATTGGATGTTGTGAGACAAAATGAGACTCCATTGTCCAAGCACAGTCGTGATTACAAAGTCCCTGCAGCTGTTGGTTCTCCGCAACCACAGTGACCGAACTGCCCGCGCTCTGCTGCTCACTGCAGATAGAGATGGTGCAAAGTGTGCGCTCCAACTCAGCGGCCGGAGGTCACATTGTGCATCACTATGACATCGGAATTGGGGATCAGATCTGCGCACTGTTTCTTCCCAGTTCTGGGAACTGGCTGCTATTTTAACAAGTCGTTCCTCTGAACCTCGAAGAATTGAATGCAACCCCTGTCCTGAGGAAGATGTAGATCAAGCGAACCAAGAATCTCCCTGGAATTGGACCATATCTAGTACTCAACCATGGATGTGTCACCATCTGGCCTGCTTGAGCATTATTGCCATTTAAAACATAATTTCTGCTGCTGACGCTGGAGTACATTCACGCGGCCTGCCGAAGGATGTTGTGCAGCCCGCAGAGCTATCCAGAAGACGCTGCTGCCTTCCCCATTATATTCAAATGGATTCAAGTCTTTCAGACGCAAATACATCATCACACTGCTGCCTGCACCTCAGCCCCGAAGCACCACAGAGGCGGTATGGCCAATAGTAAGCACTCCATGAAGGAGCTGAAGATCAAATGTCTTATTACTGTGGATGAGTGGGGAGGGGGTTAATGTTTCAGTGAGGACACATAATGGGGGTGACAATTGTGAAAGGGGCACAGTTTTGTAAGAGGTAGTGTTGATGGGGTACTTTAGTCAGAGGGGCAGTGTGTGTGAGGGTATTTAGCAGAGAGGCAATGTAGTTGGTATATATTGTGCAGGAAGCATAGGCAATTATTTATTCAGAGGCACTGCATGGGAGATATTTTTATTTATGGGTCAGGGTAATGATACTTTTATTTTTAAGGGCACTGTGTTGAGAAATGCTGCTCAAGACGGAGAAGAGAGAAGTCTGCAGAGACGAGTTCTGGGCGTGAAATCTCATAATGAAGTCTGTGCTACATAGAGACAAAAAGGGATCGGAATAACTTCAAACAGAAGAGATGTCACATATAAGGTACCTGGGTGTCTATTTGTGATACTGCCTGTGTCTCATCAGTGTTGTGGTTCCTGCATGGTCCACAGTCTGATGATGACTGTTAACAACTCTCAGTATCTCCTTACCATTGTTAAAGACATACTGGGAGTTGTAAATTCATGTGATACAAATGTAAATGGGGCTAATTGTAGTAATTAAAAAGGATAGCACTCACCGGTCCATAAAAACTTTCTCCTTTATTGAATCACCTTAAAAACGTGAAGTAGGGAAGATTGCGGTACACATAAAGGACGACGGCCATTTCTCGCGTGTTTGCACTTCTACAGGTCAATACATCATGTGAATGGGGCTAATCTGACATTGCAATTGATCGCTGTACTAAGCTTGGTTATTTATTCATGTACAGATGGTGTTTCTGGCTCTGCATTTTTGTGCTGAAGGTGGTTTTGGCACTGCATTCATGTACTGATGGTGGTTTTGGTGCTACATTTATGCACTGACAATGGTTCTGATCTTGTACACATGAAGCAATCCAATGTGCTTCATGGCTATGTTAAAACTTAAAAATCCTCAAAACTTAGAGTTCTGAGATTATGATGAGCAAGATTCTGCTCAGTTTCTTCTCCAAAAACTCTGTGTAAGCTAGCATATGTTCACACTTTTTGTGGAGCAGAAACTGAGCAGAATCCTCCAAATCCTCCTCAAATACTCAAAAAATTGGTTCTAGATATGCATTAATGTACTAATGGTGGTTCTAGTTATGTATTCATGTAAAGTACCCCATTACATTTTTTGCAGCCCTTGGAATTGGTTCAGTAAGGCATTGCAGCCCTTGGACCAAAAATTTCGTGCATCCAAGTCCAAATGTTAATTGTTCATCTTATCCAATATATGAACTTGAAGGAGTTATGATATCTTCCTTAGCACCAAGAGTACTGTGGCTTAGGCAACTAGGGTCAGAAGCGACAGATATTTCATTGATGGAGTTGAAGATTCACAATTGAAAAGGTTAACTGTTATGTCAGAGGAGGACGAGGAATGTGCAGAACACTGACATTGTCACTTTCAAAGGCAACAACATCCTGCTGTGAGAGAGATGAGTGATGTGCCAGGTATCGCATATCATCCTTCTCACTAATAAGCTTGCTGGAAGCAAAAGACAACAATTGACCTGTATTTAGTAATGCTACTGCATGGAAAGCTGGTACCAGTGGCGGTTTTGATACTGCTGCTACTTGCAGCTCCCACATTTTTAATACCAGATGCCGTGATATGTTTTTTCATTTTTTTATACTACCCAGTGCATTGAAATTTCCAATCTTCCCGTTACCCTACATTTTTTTTACTACTCCTAAATAAATTTTTGTTTTTTTGAACCACAATGCTCTCCTTCCGAAAAAAAGCAGCCAAGAAATTCTAGATATACACACAAAAAAAAAACAATAGTCAACAGTATTGCTATTTTATGTATGGATATCAAATTAGACTAATACAATAGGTGTGCAAAAAATCAGTAGTAGTTTTTGTGACATGCATATGTGGTGCCCCTGAGGGTTCAGTCGCCACAGGGGTACTGCACCTCAGACCGAGGTGTGGTATCTCCGAGGTAAGGGTGGCGCACCTCTCAGGACTCAGCCATCCATTCAACACTACAACACTCCTGTCCTGAGGGGGGCTTTAAGGCACCATAGTGCTGCCCCAGCCGGGATAGAGGAGATGGGGGGAATCAAAAGATAGGGGGAACCATGTAGTGGGTGAGGGTGGAGGACGCACTTTAGGTTACACTTACTAATTCATATTTAACTAACGGTCATCTTAGGTTCAAGGTCCTTTGATCGTGGTCTTCATCACTGAACGTGGCTTTCCGGTGGAACCTGCAGCTGATTGAAGATACACGGTCTTCATTCTCTGGCCTTGAGGCGAGGAGCAGGCTAGAGTTAGCGGCTCTCTCTACCCGGTCAAGGTCCCAATCTAAGAAGGCCTGGAGGGGAGCAGAGGAGAAAAGCTCCACAGGCAAAAGGATCCGAGGGGGATGCAGACGGAGCGGCATATGCCACCTGTCCTCACTATTCTGGCCTAGTCAGAGTGACTCTTGCTGCAAAAGGGGTACCGGCCCCAGATATCTGGCTTTGCTACTTCATGTCCTAGTCAGAAAAACCAGGAGGCTTAGAGGATCCCACCGGGTAACAGACAGAGCGGAGTCGCCACCCATAATCTTGTTCTGTGTATAGCCAGAGGGAGACCCAGCCTTGTAACACGCATCACATACGGACAGGAGAGGACCTAGTGGGAAAGTCTAGGAACACTCTGGTGCAGGGGGTCCTGATTGATGCACCCAAACTACCCGGAGTGTGCTGAACCCCTTCCTGGTGGCCGCAGCGCGCTGTGAGGAGCAAGGAGAAGCCTTGCAGTTGTCACCTAACAACGTGAGTAAAGCTTGGAAGACTGCATCCATTGCCTCCGATTCCTTATTTTAGCACAACACACACTGCACCACCCACTACGACCCCCCTGATCCGTCTTCTCTGCCCTGAGGCCCTGCTCCGCCTGTGGGGAGTAGTACCATATTCTGCTGCCACGACATCCCGCCTCAGAGGACTGCCGCTGCGCTGGTGGCGAATCACCAGGCACCAGAGGTGGCGTAGTCATTACATCCACTCGATTACCACCGTCCCTCCTGGCCCTTATTTTTACTGTGATGACCCTGGGCCGGGCCTATGCCACGACTGCATGCACCGTACACCAGGAGGCCCGGTTCCGAGTACCACCATCTCCCAGGGTAGGGCCAGTGAGCAGGAGCGAGGCATCACAGACCTGGCTTAGTCGGCAGGATTGCGTACCCGCAGCAACGGAAGAAGTTGTCCCCATTGCTACCGGGTACTGTGTGCCTCTACAGAAAGACTGTCATTTCACATTCCATGTGGCGTCCGCCCAAGAAGAACAGACGCCATTATGTGCAGAAAGGACAGCAATCCAGTACCTCCCATCGTGCGCCTGGCTCCCTCATGGCGCCAAAAGTGCAGACCACCCCCTGCAGTGGAGACACTCCGCAAGGTAATGTCCGTCAGAGCGGATGGGATGTCCTTGGGAGTGCCTGTCAGCCAGCCGCCCTGGGGCCGCCCCGAAAAGAGGAGGAGACGAAAGCAACAACGAGGTGTGACCGCAACAATGCCAGACTCGCTGCACCCTGCAGCAGTGATGGACACCGCCGAGGAGAGTTCTCCCGAATCCTCCAGCGCTGGCCCACAAGCTGCTACCTTCTGTGGCAAGGGAGGAATCCACATGACCCCGGAGGAAGCCGAGTTCCTCCACGAGGAAGCGCAGGACCTCACCAGGAGGATCTCGGAGGCGCAACGATTGGTCTCTGGAGAGTGGCGACAGGAGGTGCTCCGCAAGATTCGGGCCCGCCGCCAGAGCTCTGCAAGCCTGTCCAGCGGAACCGTAGCCCAGACAGAGGAAACCTAGGAGGCCTCGTGCAGCCCAGGAGCGGGTAAGCAAGGAATCCCCGTCCCAGGCGCAAGGCGTACTGTACCTCTCCTGAGTATCCTGCCGGCACCCCTGTCCCCAGGCGCCATCCAGTGGGAGCAGCTTCTAGCTCCGGAGCTGGAGGCCCAAGTTACTGCCACCACCGGAGGCCTGCTGTGTCTCCCGACTCCCGGTCAACCTCCTGCCCTTACTGAGGAGACTCCCAGCTCCAACCCGGACTGGTCCGTACTGGTCGAGGACCAGCAGCAACCCCTGCTAACGCCGCTACCCGTGCCCCCGGTCGCCTGCCTGGCAGCGGAAGATATGGCCTGGGACAACCAGGGGGGAGACCTGATGGGCTTCCCCAAGGAGACCCGGGCTGCAGCGCGGAGGAGGGAGGAGACGTGCAGAAAGCAGCCCCTCCAATTTGATAAAGAGCGACGCCAAACGGAGGTCCGCTGTGAGCGCATGGAGGTGCGGACCAAGGCCGCAAAGTAACGGGCCCGCCAGGCAGAGGCTGTCCGTCCAAGCCCCAGGGAGGTAGGCCTGATAGTCAGATTCCACCAGGAGGCCGGATGGGGCTTCATTCGCAGCTCCCAGTTCCACCGGGACATTTTCGTGAATTGGCGGGACGTCGAGCCGCAACTGGAGCAAGGCCACCCTGACCGGAACCTCTACCCGGGCGACTTGGTGTGCTACACCCGCCACCACGGGGAGCATGGGTGGTACGCCCTGGACGTCCACAGGGTGTTCAAAGGGGATGCCCCCACTCCCCTGCCCATAGAGGACCGGTCAGGCTCAGTTGGCAAGAATGAGCCTTTTCCTAAGTGGGGATACCGTTTCTGAGCAGCCCCAGAGGTTGTGCTTCCCTGTAGACTGAGTTACTGTTTTAAGTTGTTATGTTGTTTTTCCTCCCAGTTTAAAGAGACATTTGTCCCTGCGGACGCTAAGCAGTAGATAGACTCACTTTGTAAATAGTTCTGCATCTCTTTAGGTGCTCCCTATTGGTTTTATGCAAAACCGCTCTACTACTACCTCAGACCTCAGAAGCAAAACCTGTCTGGAGTGGCTCTCCTGGAGGTCCAACCCAGGATCTCCATGCCCTGCAGCCACCCCAGGGCCTACGTTGAGGGTTTGGGACAGGTCCCTCATGCTGCTGAACTGAGTCTTTTCTACAATATTTTCTATAGAATTGTCTACTTGCATAATGTCTCTTGAATGTCTCCCATGTGTGCATAATGTCTTTTATACATGCATAATGTCACTTAATGTTTTTCTATATTTATATTGTATATATATTATTGCAACATTCAAGAATTGAGCCTCCCATAAAGGGAAGATGGTTTCACTGTTATGCAAAAATTTTAAAAGTCTGTACCAATGCTTTGCTCTCTTTTCAGCCCGCGGACGTGCTGTGTTTCACCAGGGGGGAATGTGGCGCCCCTGAGGGTTCAGTCGCCACAGGGGTACTGCACCTCAGACCGAGGTGTGGTATCTCCTCTCCGAGGTAAGGGTGGAGCACCTCTCAGGACTCAGCCATCCATTCAACACTACACCATTCCTGTATTGAGGGGGGCTTTAAGGCACCATAGTGCTGCCCCAGCCGGGATAGAGGAAATAGGGGGGAACCAAAAGATAGGGGGAACCATGTAGCGGGTTAGGGTGGAGGACGCACTTTAGGTTACACTTACTAATTCATATTTAACTAACGGCCATCTTAGGTTCAAGGTCCTTTGATCATGGTCTTCATCACTGAACGTTGCTTTCCGGTGGAACCTGCAGCTGATTGAAGATACACGGTCTTCGTTCTCTGGCCTTGAGGCGAGGAGCGGGCTACAGTTAATGGCTCTCTCTACCCGGTCAAGGTCCCTACCTAAGAAGGCCTGGAGGGGAGCAGAGGATAAAAGCTCCACAGGCAAAAGGATCCCAGGGGGATGCAGACGGAGCGGCATACGCCACCTGTCCTCACTATTCTGGCCTAGTCAGAGGGACTCCTGCTGCAAAAGGGGTACCGGCCCCAGATATCTGGCTTTGCTACTTCATCTCCTAGTCAGAAAAACCCAGAGGCTTAGAGGATCCCACCGGGTAACGGACGGAGCGGAGTCGCCACCCATACTCTTGTTCTGTGTATAGCCAGAGGGAGACCCAGCCTTGTGACAAGCACCACGTACGGACAGGAGAGGCCCTAGTGGGAAAGTCTAGGAACACTCTGGTGCAGGGGGTCCTGAATAGAGATGAGCGTTGTTCTACTCGAACTGTTCGCCAATCTCAAATTCGAGCTGTTTTGGGCGGTGTTCGAGCCGTTCGGCGAACACGAACAATTTGAGAAAAATTCGGCTGTTCGAGGTTATGTTCGATAACTGTTCGTGCACCAAAATCATAACTGGATTTTTTCTCAGTAATGATGAAAATTAATGTTAATACGCAGTTTGAGTGTACAGCGGGGTGGGGGGAGGGGCAGGGGATGGATCTCTGCAGGAACAATGAAGATCTCCATTTTTTTTTTCTCTTTCCCGCATTTACAGTGGGGAGGTGCAATCTGTCAGCCTATCAGCAGCGCACACACGGAGCGAAGTGCTTTTTATCACACAAGCAAGGGCATGTGTCATTGGCAGTGTATGTCACATGTCCTTGCCCTATAAGACCAAGCCATTTTCACCGTCGCCACCATTTTCTCACTGCTGCAGCTGCGTGTTAGACGGCACCGCTGTTGCTGTGTGCACTATACCTTGTTAATTTCAAGCCAATTTTCGCACAAATCTACAGATAGCTTGGGAGTAGGGAATAGTTGTGATTGCAGTCCTTTTAAGGACTAGGTTACAGCATTTCCTACGACTTTTATCAGGCAGGTCTGTGCTCTTAAATAGATAGATTGTGGGAGTAAAGACTAATTGTAATTGGAGTCCTTTTCAGGACTAGGTTACATCAGTTCCTATCAGTTTTTGCCAGGCAGGTCTGTGCCAGTGCTGTGCAAGTTTTTTTCACAGCATTTGGCTGAATCTAGCAAAGCTAATCCTTTTTGGCCTACTGCAGAGTGTGTTAGTCAGTGGAGTAGCCTATCTGTGTTGCAAGATATACCACCTGTGTATAGAATACCAATTTTTTACTGCACCTAGTGAAGTAAAATCTTTTGGGCATAGCATCATTCTATTAGTCCATCTATACTGACCTCCATCAGGTTGCAAATTGAATATAATTTTTTTCTGCATCTAGCTCTGAAAAAATATTGGGCTTCTAGCTGTGTGTGGGACTTGTTGTATTAGTCCATCTATACTGACCTCCATCAGGTTGCAAACTGAATATATTTTTTTCTGCATCTACCTCTGAAAAAATATTGGGCTTCTAGCTGTGTGTGGGACTTGTTCTATTAATCCATCTATACAGACCTCCATCAGGTTGCAAACTGAATATATTTTTTTCTGCATCTACCTCTGAAAAAATATTGGGCTTCTAGCTGTGTGTGGGACTTGTTGTATTAGTCCATCTATACTGACCTCCATCAGGTTGCAAACTGAATATATTTTTTTCTGCATCTACCTCTGAAAAAATATTGGGCTTCTAGCTGTGTGTGGGACTTGTTCTATTAATCCATCTATACAGACCTCCATCAGGTTGCAAACTGAATATATTTTTTTCTGCATCTACCTCTGAAAAAATATTGGGCTTCTAGCTGTGTGTGGGACTTGTTGTATTAGTCCATCTATACTGACCTCCATCAGGTTGCAAACTGAATATATTTTTTTCTGCATCTACCTCTGAAAAAATATTGGGCTTCTAGCTGTGTGTGGGACTTGTTCTATTAATCCATCTATACAGACCTCCATCAGGTTGCAAACTGAATATATTTTTTTCTGCATCTACCTCTGAAAAAATATGTGGCCTTCTAGCAGTGTATGGGACTTTCTCTATTAGTCCATCTATACTGACCTCCATCAGGTTACAAACTGAATATAATTTTTTTCTGCATCTAGCTCTGAAAAAATATTTGGCCTTCTAGCAGTGTGTGGGACTTTCTCTATTAGTCCATCTATACTGACCTCCATCAGGTTGCAAATTAAAAATAATTTTTATCTGCATCTACAGTTGAAAAAATATTTGGGCTTCTAGCTGTGTGTGGGACTTGTTCTATTACTCCATCTATACTGACCTCCATCAGGTTGCAAACTGAATATATTTTTTTCTGCATCTACCTCTGAAAAAATATTGGGCTTCTAGCTGTGTGTGGGTCTTGTTGTATTAGTCCATCTATACTGACCTCCATCAGGTTGCAAATTAAAAATAATTTTTATCTGCATCTACAGTACCTCTGAAAAAATATTTGGGCTTCTAGCTGTGTGTGGGACTTGTTCTATTAGTCAATCTATACTGACCTCCATCAGGTTGCAAATTGAATATAATTTTTATCTGCATCTAGCTCTGAAAAAATATTTGGCCTTCTAGCAGTGTGTGGGACTTTTTCTATTAGTCCATCTATACTGACCTCCATCAGGTTGCAAATTAAAAATAATTTTTATCTGCATCTAGCTCTGAAAAAATATTTGGCCTTCTAGCAGTGTGTGGGACTTTCTCTATTAGTCCATCTATACTGACCTCCATCAGGTTGCAAATTAAAAATAATTTTTATCTGCATCTACAGTACCTCTGAAAAAATATTTGGGCTTCTAGCTGTGTGTGGGACTTATTCTATTAGTCCATCTATACTGACCTCCATCAGGTTGCAAATTGAATATAATTTTTATCTGCATCTAGCTCTGAAAAAATATTTGGCCTTCTAGCAGTGTGTGGGACTTTCTCTATTAGTCCATCTATACTGACCTCCATCAGGTTGCAAATTGAATATAATTTTTATCTGCATCTAGCTCTGAAAAAATATTTGGCCTTCTAGCAGTGTGTGGGACTTTCTCTATTAGTCCATCTATACTGACCTCCATCAGGTTGCAAATTAAAAATAATTTTTATCTGCATCTACAGTACCTCTGAAAAAATATTTGGGCTTCTAGCTGTGTGTGGGACTTGTTCTATTAGTCCATCTATACTGACCTCCATCAGGTTGCAAATTAAAAATAATTTTTATCTGCATCTAGCTCTGAAAAAATATTTGGCCTTCTAGCAGTGTGTGGGACTTTCTCTATTAGTCCATCTATACTGACCTCCATCAGGTTGCAAATTAAAAAGAATTTTTATCTGCATCTACCTCTGAAAAAATATTTGGGCTTCTAGCTGTGTGTGGGATTGTTCTATTAATCCATCTATACAGACCTCCATCAGGTTGCAAACTGAATATAATTTTTTTCTGCATCTAGCTCTGAAAAAATATTTGGCCTTCTAGCAGTGTGTGGGACTTGTTCTATTAGTCCACCTATACTGACCTCCATCAGGTTGCAAATTCAAAATAATTTTTTGTCTGCATCTAGCTCTGAAAAAATATTTGGCCTTCTAGCAGTGTGTGGGACTTTCTCTATTAGTCCATCTATACTGACCTCCATCAGGTTGCAAACTGAATATATTTTTTTTCTGCATCTACCTCTGAAAAAATATTGGGCTTGTAGCTGTGTGTGGGACTTGTTCTATTAATCCATCTATACAGACCTCTATCAGGTTGCAAACTGAATAAAAAAATTTCTGCATCTACCTCTGAAAAAATATTTGGGCTTCTAGCTGTGTGTGGGACTTGTTCTATTAGTCCATCTATACTGACCTCCATCAGGTTGCAAATTAAATATAATTTTTTTCTGCATGTAACCCAGCCAATAGTTTTGGCCTAATACCACAGTTTGGCCACTCAGCTCTGCTCGGTTCCCATCCATTGTTTTTTTGTGCAAACAACTCCAGAGTTGTGAATTAGTTAACCACCAAAATGAGTGGAAAAAGGCCTGCTGCTGGTGGAAAGGGGAATAGGCGTGTTGGGAAGGGGAAAAAAGGTTGTGTCCGTGGGGTAGGTGTTAAAGCAACAGTAACATCTGCAGAAGAAAGACCATCTTCCAGCCAAACTAAAATGTCTACTTCTTTTAGCGGACAATGTGATAAGATCCCTTTCTTACGGCCACGCCAATCGCTACAAATTCCAGATGAGGCACAAAAACAGCAGGTGCTTCAACGGATATCAAGTGCTCCTTTAAGTGGGCTCTCCTCCACATCAACTTCAACATCACAAATACTCCAGTCCTCAAAGGTGTCACCCCAATCGCACTTGCTTCCTCACAGCTCCCAAATCTCCAGCTGGCCGTCTGAGTATGAGGTAGAACAGATGGTTGAGTCTGCAAAGCTGTTTACTCATACTATAGCCTGGGAATCAGAGGTCAACTCCAGCGCTTCTGTGAATCCAGACGAGGAAATGATCTGCACTGATGCCCAGAATCTTTATGAGTCGGATCCAGGACCAGACGCAGAAGGTTCTGACCATAATGTAGACCCTCATTCCCAAACTGTAACTCCTGTTGGTGGAGACAATGAGGAAGACGATGATGAGACTCAAATACCTGATTGGAGCGACAACTTTAGTTTTTTGTCAGGGCAGGAACAGGTTGGCTCTGAGGACGACGGGTGTGATAACGCACAGGGTGATGATGATGAGGTTGGAGATCCCACTTACTGTCAACCCACAGTCAGCCAAGAGATGAGGTCAGCAGAGGAGGTGGAGGAAGATGCTAGTGACGACGAGGTCAGGCTGCGCCTTCCTGGACAGAGACATAGTACTGGAAGCACGTCAATAACTGCATCCTCAAACACAACTCTGCCTCTCACCACAAGTTGTGGTGGCTCTTCAGGTCGCATGGGTGCTAAGCCTTGCATTGCCTGGGCATTTTTTCAGATCGATAAAGATGACCCAACTCGTGTTATCCGTAACATTTGTCAGCAAAAGCTAAGTAGAGGCCAAAAAATACATAGTTTGAGTACTTCATGCATGAACCGGCACATGGACATGAAGCATAAGTTGCAGTGGGAAGCTCAGTGTGCTACAATGCGGCCTAGCCGGCCGGGCCAACCACCATCTGCCATATCTTGTGCATCCGCGGCCTCTTCATCCTCTGTGACTGGGGGGACAGCAGTCACACCTGTTTTGGGGCGTAGACCTGCCACCTCTTTACCCGCAACAGCCAGCGTGATTGGCAGGTCATCATTTTCTTTGGAGGTGGTAACACCAGCTGGTGTTGAGCGCTGTCCGACATCGATAGCACCACCTTTGGATCAAGGCAACCTAACATGTCCGCCTGCATCTTCCTCACAGACCGGCAGTTTGCCGGGGACACCCTTATCAACCCCGTCTAAGCACAATAGTCAGCCCTCGGTCCCTCAGATGTGGACAAGTAAAAGACCATTTCCTCCTAGCCATGAGAAAGCTAAGAGGTTGAATTTCACCATCTGCAAGCTCTTGGCTACAGAAATGCTGCCTTTCCGCCTGGTGGACACAGAGGATTTTCGAGACCTTATGTCCGTCGCAGTGCCCCAGTACCAGATGCCCAGTCGGCACTACTTCTCAAAGAAAGGTGTGCCTGCGCTCCACCAGCATGTCGCACACAACATCACCGCTTCTTTGAGAAACTCTGTGTGTGACAGGGTGCATTTCACCACAGACACTTGGACGAGTAGGCATGGACAGGGGCGTTACATGTCGCTGACTGGGCACTGGGTAACTATGGTGACAGCAGGACAAGGGGCTGCTGTCCAAGTCTTGCCGTCCCCACGAGTTGTGCGTCAATCCTCTTTATATCAAAGTTCCTCCACTGCTTCTGCCTCCTCAACCTCCTCTCGGTCTTCCACCTGCACCCAAAGCCTGTCTGGTCATGCCACAAGCTTTCTAACTGCGCAGAAGGGATCCTGCACACCTCCTTACTATGCTGGCAGTAGGGCTCAACATCATCAGGCGGTTTTTACTTTGAAATGTCTGGGAAATGTGAGTCACACAGCTGAGGAGTTGTGGTCAGCTCTGGAGAACCAATTTCATGAATGGTTGTCTCCACTGGACCTGAAACCAGGGAAGGCCGTGTGCGACAATGCTGCAAACCTGGGTGCGGCCCTTCGCCGGGGCAATGTCACACACGTGCCTTGTATGGCTCACGTGTGGAACCTGGTTGTCCAGCAATTTTTAGCCCACTATCCCAGACTAGATGGCCTTCTGCAGAGGGCACGGTCGCTGTGTGCTCACTTCCGCCGTTCGCATCTCGCAGCTCAGCGACTTACATCTCTACAGAAGTCGTTGGGCCTGCCACTTCACCGGCTAAAATGCGATGTGCCTACCCGGTGGAATTCAACTCTGCACATGTTGCAGCGACTGTGGCAGCACCGACAAGCCCTGGTGCAATACGTTCTGACGTATAGCCTGGGCCAACGAGATCCAGACGTGGGGCAAATCACGCTGGCGGAGTGGTCTCAGATCAGGGACCTATGCACCCTTCTGCACAGTTTTGAAATGGCGACGAAGATGTTTAGTGCTGACAATGCCATTATCAGCATGACTATTCCGGTGATTTACATGCTGGAGCACATGTTAAACAGAATTCCGAGTCAGGTGGTGGCACAAGAGGAGGTGGAGGAAGTAGAGGAGGAGGAGTTGTATGCGGAAGGGCTAACATCTGCAAGGTCCAGACGGTCGGCAGCACCAAGGCGGCAGGCATGTGAGGGTGGGGGAGATGGTTTTACCAGGGCGCATGGTAGCAGCCAAACTAGTGAGGAAGGTGCAGGAGCCCAGGAAGAAGTGGAGGACGAACTGATGGAAGACTCATCAGATGAGGGAGACCTTGATCACATTTCTGTTGTGCGAGGTTGGGGGGAGAGGACAGAGGAAGGAAGCATGATTGTTACCTCGCCACCAACACAACAGGGACTTGGTGCTCCTGGATGCGCAACACACATGAGTGCCTCCTTGCTGCACTACCTGCAACATGACCCTCGAATTGGGAGAATTAGAAATAATCCTGACTACTGGGTTGCCACACTGTTAGATCCCCGGTACAAAAGTAAATTTGCAGAAATTATTCCTGCCATAGAAAGGGATGCACGCATGCAGGAGTATCAGCAGAGACTGTTGCAGAATCTTACATGTGCTTTTCCACAAAACAACAGTGGTGCACGTAGTGAATCTCACAGTTCCAACTTGCCAACCGTGGGACCGTCAAGTGTTCAGCACTCAAACCATAACAGAACCACAGTATCTGCTGGTAACATCAATTTTGCGCAATCATTTCACCACTTTTTTAGCCCATCCTTTGCAAGGCCACAGGAGACAAGAAGTCTGACACATAGTCAACGCCTAGAGACGATGGTACAGGAGTATCTCCAAGTAAACATTGACGCCATGACTGTGTCACTGGACCCTTGCTCTTTTTGGGCTTCCAATCTGGATAAATGGCTGGAGCTAGCCACTTACGCCTTGGAGATCTTGTCATGCCCCGCAGCCAGCGTTCTGTCTGAACGTGTGTTCAGCGCTGCTGGTGGTGTGCTGACAGATAAGCGCACGCGGCTCTCTACTGATAATGTAGACAGACTCACATTCATAAAGATGAACAAATCATGGATCCGAAACGACTTTTCTACCCCTGTGTCATCCTGGGGAGAGTAAAAGATGGATGATTGGTTAAAATCACCCTACCAACCGTTTTAAGCTTTCAAATTACTAATCATGTTTATCTGTATCTTGGCTGGAAAATAATTTGGGCTTTGTAGCAGTGTGCAGCACTGATTCTATTAGGCCATCTATAATAAGCTCCACCAGATTTAAAATTACTAATCATGTTTATCTGTATCTTGGCTGGAAAATAATTTGGGCTTTGTAGCAGTGTGCAGCACTGATCCTATTAGGCCATCTATACTAAGCTCCACCAGATTTAAAATTAATAATAATTTTTAGCTGCATCTAGCCCGGAAAATAATTTTGGGGCTCCGAGATGCGCAAGACACATAAGTGCCTTCTTGCTGCACTACCTGCAACATGACCCTCATATTGTCAGAATTCGAAGTAATCATGACTACTGGGTTGCCACACTCTTAGATCCGCCAAACTTTACGATCAACCTTTTCATTTTAATAAAGACCAAAAAAATGGTCATTTTTGAAATTATAAGCATTAGCAGGTTATTAGAAACTGAAATCAAACAGTTTTCAACTCAAAACTTTATTCTAGGTGATGTTACATTTTCACATAGGACCCCTTGTTCGAAAGGAGCTTCTGAACTCTCTCGTCCATTGAATTTGTCAGGTTTTGGATGGTTTCTGCTTCAATTGTTTTGCATGAGGACAGAATACCCTCCCAGAGCTGTTGCTTAGATGTGAACTGCCTCCCGCCATCATAGACACTCCTTTTGATGATGCTCCAGAGGTTCTGAATGGGGTAGAGGTCAGGGGAGCATGGGGGTCACACCATAAGTTTGTCCCCTTTTATGCCCATATCAGCCAGAGATGCAGATGTTTTATGTGCAGCATGAGATGGTGCATTATCATGCAAAAAAATGATCTTGCTGTGAAATACACGGTTCTTCTTCTTGAACCATGGCAGGAAGTGCTGTTTGAGAAAATCCACATACATTATGGAGTTCATCTTTAGCGCCTTCAGGGATCCTAAAGGGGCCGACAATCTCTCTCCCCATGATTCCAGCCCAAAACATTACTCCACCTCCTCTTTGTTGGCGCTGTAGCCGTGTTTGCGTGGGGTGTCCATCAACCAGCCATCCTCCACTCCATCCATCTGGACCATCGAGCGCTGCACGGCACTCATCCGTGAACAAAACAGTTTTGAAATCAGTCTTCATGTAATGTTTGGCCCACTGGAGCCGTTTCTGCTTGTGTGAATTGGATAGAGGAGGTCGACAGGATGGCGTATGCACAGCTGCAAACCTCTGAAGGACCCTGCATCTTGTTGTTCGGGGGACGTTGGAGGCACCAGCAGCTTCAAAAACTTGTCTGCTGCTATGACAAGGCTTTTTTGCCGCTGCTCTTTTAACCTGACGTAATTGCTTGTAGGAAAGAGTCCTCAATTTGCCCTTATCAGCACGCACACGTGTGTACTGTGAATCAGCTACATACTTCTTGATTGCCAAGACACTTCATCCTGATCATCGCACAATGTTGATTGTAGTCATGCCTTGACCTAAACACTCCACAATTTGTTGCTTCTCAGCAGCCGACACATCCTTTTTCTTTCCCATTTTGGCAGAAAATGTAGGCTGCTTAATAATGTGAGACAGCCTTCTTAAGTAGTCTTGCCTTTCATTGGACACACCTGCCAAACTAATTAGCACAGGTGTCTGCAATTGCTTACAGTGATATAAAGAGCCCTGACACACATCACCATCAATGAGTTTAACTGACAAACAAACAAATTCTTCCCTTATCACTCCTAAACACTTTTTGCATAATAATTTGGAACACAGTGTACATGTGCTTTTCCACAAAACACCAGTGGTTCACGTAGTGAATCTTACAGTTCTAACTTGCCAACCGTGGTCTGCATGGAGTTGTTCAATAAAGGGCCCAAAATTAAGATAACATAGATGGGAGAGGTCTCTATGAATAGGAATTCCTAAGTATTTGATACCCTGTGAGGGCCAGGCAAAGGGAAAGTTGGACTGGATGGAATCCTATATGGATTTGGGGAGGGAGACATCGAGGGCCTCAGACTTCGCTGCATTGATTTTAAAATTTGACCATGTAACAAAGTGATCTATTTCAGCCATAACAGCATGGATGGATATATGTGATTGAGTGATATATACTAGGACATCATCAGCAAATAGAGAGCACTTGTACTCGGTGCCTCCCACCTCAATCCACCTAATATTGGGGTTATGGCGAATTGATGAGAGCAGGTGCTCCGTCACTAGGATGTATAAGAGAGGGGACAGAGAACATCCCTGCCTTGTCCCATTGGTGATTGTGAAAGGTGATGAAAATGTTCTGACGCGCCCCCTGGGCCTTGGGACACCCGGAGCCGGACCCTTTTTGGTGGATGCTGGTGGTTGTAGTCTCCGTGGCGGCGACCCGGATCCGTGGCTCAGGGCGGTCAAACCAGTGGCGGAACTATTTATGTGGTTTTGATGTTTAAATGTCCGACTACGCCACCCGTGGATTGCGGTCAGAGTGAACCGCCGCTCCAGGGCAGACCGCTGAGGCTGGTGTTGTGGGTGCAGCAGAGCGTAGCATAACTCCCCACGGGAGGAGTATAGCCTCAGGGCAGTGTATGCGGAGGATGGGGGTGATGGTGCAGGGCAGCAGCAGTAACGACACGGAGTCAGTGATGCAGTCCAGGGCCTTTACTCACAGTTCTTATTATCCAGACCACGTCTGCAGGTAACGGCTGCCCACGTCGTACTGTGCTCACCAGGTGAGGGGCTCAGACAACTCCCAGATAACTTTGGAGCACTTCACAGGACCCCCTTTGTGTGTCCTTTGTCTGGCCTTTCTTATCAACCCTTCTGTCCGGCTGCCTCGGGCCTCCTCTTGGTAAACTTGGCGCCAGTTTCCCTGACCCTATGTGGTGCCTTCCTAGCGGGTGTAGCGAGGGGCTGCGCCACATAAAATGTCACAGCCTCCGGTTTCTAGCTGAGGGTCGTTTCCTGCCTCCACTAGTTTCGGGGACCGGTCTCCCCCTTTGGCCTGACCCCTCCACGCAGGTGGATTCGGGCGTGCGGTGGCGACTCGCCCGTCCGCACCCCTGGGATCCCTTCATTCCTCGTTCCTGGAGCCTTCTCCGCTCCTCTTCCTTCCTTCTCCCTCTTCCAGGCCTGGGCCTCTGTTACTAGGCCCGCCTCCGGAGCAGAGCTCATGCAGAGCCCCTGCTCCCTGCCACTTCTGCTCAGACTTCTCTGCACTGAACTAAGATGGTGCCCACCTTTTATACTCCCTTCTCAATGCACCCAGGAACTGCTTCCTCCCTGCTCCTGCACTACAGGGTTCCCCTTCCTCAGTGTTCCCTCCCCCCACTCCAGCCAGGGACAGGGACTGTCGTGCCCATCTCAGGGGCATATTGGTCGCCCTGCCCCACGGCAATGTGGTGTAATGCATGCAGGTGTCGGGTCCTGATCCACACTCCATCCTTACCTGAGAGTGAGATATCACACCTCTGGGTGAGGTGCAATACCTTTGTAGCAACCGAGCCCTCAGGGTAATACAGTTCCATTTATCTTCAGCCTAGGTGACGTATTGCGATACAGGGCCGTGATTTTGGCTATAAAAGGGTCCCCTAGACCCCTACCCCAAGCTTTTTAAGAGAATCATATATGGCGTGCCAGGAGACTTTATGGAATGCTTTCTCAGCATCCAACGAGAGTATCTAATTACAAATTTTTAACTGCATCTAGCCCAGGAAATACTTTGTGCCTAGTAGCAGTGTCTGCTAGTCAGCGGATTATCCCGGCTGTTAAGCAAGCTACACCACCTGTAGTTTTGACACTTAATTTTTTCAAAGGAAATGCTTCGGGACCACGGGATACTCAGTGAAGAGCATCAGGAGGCACCCCAAGGCATAGGGGCTGGGACTGGCAGTAGGATGCCTTGCGGTGGACAGCCGAGCTCGATCCTTATAAAAGCTTTTTAACTGCAGCAGCTTTAGTGGACGCTACTGGAGCTGGAATTACGCGGCTGCTGGCATGAGACTTGCCCTCCAATAGATCCTTGTAAATGGATTTAAAGTGTATTCATTCAAATTAGAGAGACAATTTAAATTAAAAAGCTTAGAGCTGCCTCCACCACAGGGGGGCTCGCTCGACCCACCAGCGGACAGGCACCAGTATTGGGAGAGGGGGGCTGGCTGTCAGGGTTCACCGCGGCTCTGGCACAAACCCGGCGACACGGAGGTGGCACGGGCAGGAGCGGACTGAACGTGTCGGCTTCTCACTTTTTGGATTTTAGAAGGGCATGACATGCCTATATCTGTGTCTCCCCCTCCTTTTACTCCTCCACCTCTTTTCTTTTCGCATGACTATATGTACTTGTCACTTTTCCATGTGTTAGTTGTGTCTTCAGAGCAGTTTGTCAGCTTTTGGACACCTTTGAAGGTGTTTTCTATGTGTTTTTGTTTGCCTGCCATTGGTTTTAACGGTGTTCGAAGGTGTTCGACGAACAGTTCGACGAACACACGGGTGTTCGACGAACCGAACCGAACTCGAACACTACGGGGGTGGCTCAACACTACTCTATTCCCGTACACCTCTGTCTTCACACCCAGACATGATTATATGCTTCCTGATTTTGTCTATTTGCTCTTGTCCTCCTCCTTCTCCTCGTCCATTCTCCACCACCATATCACCACCATATCTACCATATCTACGTCTCTTGCAAGGGGCATTGGAGTGCCTCCAAATTTTTGGAAGCCGTTGCATTCACTGCATAGGCAAACAGTATGGGAGACCCACTTCCTAATATTGAGAACATTTTTTTCAGGAGGCCCTCCTTTACATCTCTTGCAAGGGGCATTAGAGTGCTTCCAAGTTTTTGGCAGCCGTTGCTTTCACTGCATAGGCAAACAGTATGGGAGACACACTTCCTAATAATGGGAACATTTTTTTCAGGAGGCCCTTCACTTCATCTCTTGCAAGGGGCATTGGAGTGCCCCCAAATTTTTGGCAGCCATTGCATTCACTGCATAGGCAAACAGTATGGGAGACCCACTTCCTAATAATGGGAAAAAAATTTCAGGAGGCCCTCCTCTACGTCTCTTCCAAAGGGCATTGGAATGCCCCCAAATTTTTGGCAGCCGTTGCAGTCACTGCATATGCAAAAACAGTATGAATGACCCACTACTTTTTAATGGGAACATGTCGTTACTGAGGCTCACCTCTATGTGTCTTTAAATTGTTATTGGGGTTTTTCTCAAATTTTGGCAACCATTGTACTCACTGCATACCCTATAACTGGATAGCAGAACCGCTCCTTTCTAGGATCATGTTGTTACTGAGGCCCACCACTATGTGTCTTGAAATTGTTATTGGGGTTTTTCCTAAATTTTGGCAGCCGTTGTGCTCACTGCATACCCTATAACTGTATAGCAGACCTGCTCCTTTCTAATGGGAACGTGTCGTTACTGAGGCCCACCTCTATGTGTCTTTAAATTGTTATTGGGTTTTTTCCCAAATTTTGGCAGCCATTGAACTCACTGCATACCCTATAACTGTATAGCAGAACCACTCCTTTCTTGGAACATTTCGTTACTGAGCCCCACCTCTATGTGTCTTTAAATTGGTATTGGGTTTTTTCCCAAATTTTGGCAGCACTTGCAGTCACTGCATGGGCATTACTACTATAAGAGACCCACACCTTTATAATGGGAACATATTTTTTACTGAGGCCCTCCTTTATGTCTCTTCAAAATGGGTATTGGGGTGCGTCGAAATTTTTGGCAGCCCTTGCAGTCACTGCATACGCAATAACAGTATAGGAAACACACTCGTTAATAATGGGAACAACAAAGCATAGCCGGCTGAGGGCTCTCTAACAATAGCAAGGGCCGGCTGCTGGCGCTTTAAGAATAGTAATGGCCGAATGATGGCCCTATAAAAATAGGCTTTGTGACTTTCATATTCCCTCCATCATAAATGAAACAGGATGTGTCTGATCATGTCTCGCACACTACATGGCCAGATAAGGTAGTAAAATTTTAACATAACATTTACTAGTGAATGTATTTTTCACCGTTGAAAGCAATGCAAAAGTGAAAAAACGCATCAAAAACGCTACCTGTGAACATAGCCCAAGGTGTGGAGGATCAGCAACGAGTACCCGAGCATTTTAGTGCTCGCTCATCACTAGTGATTATCATTGGTCTTGACACTATTGGACATCATGGTATTACAAACAGTGACTCTTATAGGTATTCATTGCTCGCGTATGTATACTTGTTTCCTATCTGGAGTGTAGTTCATTGTGTTTTTTTACCACTAGATATTTTCCTCTTTAGTGTTCATTAAAAGATGCTTGTCTGTGCCCTTTGTTTAAAAAAGCTGACAATTTAGCCAATAGTAATAGGAAAATTATGAACACTAATAATTGTCATTTTATTGTCAACGAAACTTACATACATATCTTCCTCAATCTGGTCTTTGCTGCCATTTCATTGGGTACACATTTGCATTAGGCATAAATAACTAGAAAATAAAGCCCTCAATATCTCTTTACTGTAGTCAGAAAATCCAGTGAAAGTATACCATATTACCTTGAAATGGTTGGTTCCTATAGCAGCATTATTATAAAAACAGCATGACTTTCTTGAGCATATTATGTATTCTATGAATTTCAAGATAGGTTACAAAATGTGTGGCTTTCTAATGGCAACTTACTTGAAAAATAATTACAATTTATTGAAAAATATACTTGACAGAAAGAACATACACAGAAGAAGGATTAGTTTTCCATAAACATTGAAAGTATTAATAAAAACACCAACCTCCATCAAGTCAACCAAACGAATGTTCAGTTTTAAAACAGAAGTTTCATTAGTTTAAATGGATATGAGAATAATTAAAACAATATCTTATTAGAACTAATATTTAGTATGGTTTACAATTTGTCATATTAATGAGAGAATTTGTCAGTAATGAACTAAATGTGACTTTGCACAGAGTTTTTCGCGTATTGATTTATATATTTTAATAAGCACTTTCACTCATTACATGCAATAATCCATTTTTATTATATCAGAAAATATTGAAGTAATAACATTATTTGAATTTTAGATTTTAAAATAAATGAAAGAAATGTATTTTTCTCAGACATAGAGGAATAATTTTAATAGTGTGAACATTACTGCAATATTCATATTAAAAAGGTTTCCCAGGAATATTTTTTTTATTATAGGCTTGCAGACATAGGAAGAGTAAACATACTAAAGCTCACGCTCCCCAGGTCCAACACTGCCTTTCTGTCACCGTTGGGAGGCTGCAGTGGTGACATAACAACTGAGGTGCACGTGAATGCTATAGACAATCACAGGGCTAAGTGGTTTTGCTGATTTAGATGACACAAGGCACTGTACAAGAGAAAAACAGGATAAAAGGCTGAAAAGGAGTGCTTCTGAGGAGGGAGGAGGAGAAGATAAACCAACAAAACACTTACACTAAATAGATATCTTGAATGTGGACAACTTTGTTACAGCTCAATCAGCCTGCTGCTGTGAGGTCCTAATCAGGTGTCGTATTGTAAGACAGCTAAAAAAACAAACAAAAAAGGAGCGCCAGCCAACAAGCACGGTAGGCCCAACAGAGAGTAGGGAACTTGAAGGATTGAAGCTTCTCTTCATTATTATTGTTAATAATTTTTATAACATATATAGATATTTTAAAAGATGATAGTATAGTCTAAACAGGATTAAGATATGTCATTTCCTGTGAGGGACATCTAAGGAAGTCATGTTCTGTAATATATAGAGCAGTTAAAAAGTTATTTGTCTATCCTGATGAAGGGGAAAACTGAAACCGGTAGATTTGGCTCTGTTTGTTTATTTGTTATTGAGCTGTAAAAGTATTTTTATCTATTAAATTATTTCTGCGAGTCTCTGGCTGGATTGGAAATCACTCCAGTGGTTTAACTTCCACTGCATTGCTCGATTTGCAAAGAGGAGAGGCTGACATGGAAGAAGGAGGGATAGGAATCTCCCCCCCTACGGAGTAAGTGGAGCTTTAATCCTTCAACTCCCCTACTTCCCGCGTGGACTTACCGTGCTCGTCGACTGTCGCTCCTTTTTTTGTTGTCTTACAAGCCACTGTAGGAATTGGCTAGACCACCACTTTAACAATGTATAATAGCCTCTATATCATTATCAACAAACCCTCCTCCTTCAATACCAGCATCCTAGTGCCACCACCAATGCTGTGGTGCTGCCTTGGATCCTCTTATAACACAGAGTGCTGTACAAAGCCTTCAGATACTAAAATACCAAAATAACAATAGTTCATGTGAATAGAATTACAGATGAAAACAGACCTTAGACCAGACCTCCTAATAAATTCAGACCCCAGACCAAATCGCTATTTTAGTTAAAAAAAAACATTGATGGCACACCTACTTATTAGAGATGAGCAATATGATTCAATATAAGCTGAATTCATGTTGGATTTCAGGAAATTCACTTGACCTGGCAAATTCAAATAATGTGTGATTCGAATCACATGAATTTCCAAAAATGATCGCTGCTATTTCACACAATACAAAAGAATGCATCAGCCAGAGAAGGCTTCCCAATAATTTCTAGCAGCTATAAATTCATATAGTATAGCACACATAGTATAACATAGACTATTGTAGCCTGTATAAAAGCTGGAACAGGAAATAAACAGTTTGAGATGAATTTGTGTAGGAAGAGGTTGTTGCGGCTCATAGCTTAGCAAAAGAGATATCAATAAAAGGCAACAAACCCTCTGAATTTACTGTACTGTGTGTGACAATACAGTTACCATCTGTTTACACATAGCCACTCCAACATTTTCAAAGCATCTTGATTTATGCGGCAATGAGTATGAGCACCACACATAAAAATAAGCACACTTACACAACCTGGCATGGTATCAATGAGGTTATTAAAGGTCTGAGGAATGTTTGCCATGCTGAATGTACTTGGGCACACAAATCTTCAATATCCTCCTTTGGTAGCTCCCTTTGCAATTGTAAACAGATGACATACCAGATTTGCAGATTTGCATGATGGGAGATCAGTGCTGCAGGCAATGGTAGCATGCTTAGTGCTACAGGCTACTCGCAACATGAAAAGCAATATGCATCCTGACATTGTTGTGTTGAAAAACGGCTCCTGGGACACTTTAATGTACTCATGTAAAATTCTCTTTATGAAGTTTCCCACATGGTCTCCAGACCAATCTCTGGCTATCATTGAGTTCAAGACAAAAACAAGACTCATCACTGAAGAGGAAAAACCATTGCAGCTTCTAGAATGGATCACTACACACCATTCTTGGAACCTGACGAAACCACGTGGGCAATGCTGTGAAAAGACCTTCATGATGGAACATCACACTGGTCCTATTCACCAGGATTATGATGTGTGGAGGCATAATATACTGTGGTCAGATCATTCTAGCCTTCATTCCAGGTATAACAACAGTTCTTTATTGCATTGAATTGGTGGTGGAGCACAACACTAGACGGCATGTTGCTAGTGCTTCTGTGAACAGCCTGCATGGCCCAAACGTGCTACCATGGCGTGCAGTGTCTCTGGACTTGTATCCCATTGAGCACATCTGAGACGTCATTGGTCAGCAATTGCAAAGGGAGCTGCCAGCAGCAGATTTTGATAATTTGCATGCCAAAGTGCATTCAACATGGCAGAGCATTCCTCAGACAACCATTTCTAACTTAATACATAGCATGCAATAGTGTGTAAGTCTCTGTATTTTTGCATGTGGCACTCCTTCTCAATGCTAAATAAATCAAGATGTTTTAAAAATTTGTTTCTTTTTTTTTCATCACTTACATATTAATATGTCTATAGATTCTGTATGTTACATAATTCTGTGATTTTCCTTCTATGTGATGCAATTTTAATGTTGAGTAGTATATGTAAAGGTCAGTTTGACATTAAAAAGGTTGTGTTTGCGTTGAAAGTTTTTGCATAGAATGCTAGGAATATTAAACCTGAGAGTATTATAGATGTCTTTTTAATGCAAATTGAGTATCTTACATTTGCACCTAATTTATTCACAATAAATAAAAATTTGGGGGAAGTGCTTGCTTACGATAGCAAATTTGAATATCAAAAGATGGAGGGACTGGAGTAGCATTTCTTTTTTAAAAAAAGCTGGCACTTTTCATAAATCCGATGTGCAGTCATGGTCACAACCTATTCAGTCCCGACTCTGCCACAACTCTGCTCATTTTGATGGAGCTGATCCAAAATAGTGTGAAAACGCCAAGAGTTGCAAACAATTTTACACAACTCTATTGCCTATTGTGGTGTAAAAGCCTTGCTGGATTGGCCCTATGTGTATAAGGCCACACAGTACATCCTGATTATGAACTATGGTAGGACCCTGTGAAGCAGGTGAAGGGCTGCTGTTATTTTTAGTAATCTGATCAACAGTGCGAACATTTAAAAAGCCCCCCATCAAATAAAATGGATATCATTAATAATAATAATAAAAATAATATGGGATTGAGTGAGTTTAGAAGTTGCACAAATTCAAGGGAACACAAAGGGCATAAGTAGAGTCTTAGGGGCCTATGGGAAAACATTTGCATTTGACAGTGTCTTATCAGTGCAGACAATTTGGAGACTACTTAAATGTCCAAAGTATATACTCTGTCTAAGGCCTTGTACGAGAGATTTTGGTGCAAAATAATTGTCTCTAATAAGGAAGAATACAAAATTGCAGAACTTTTGAAATTGGTATTACAATCACGTACAATATGTAAATCCATGATTAAAAAAATATTCTTCATTGTGAGCGGAGCAACGATTCAATTATTCCTAACAACTGCAGACGATTCTCAAACATAGCAAAGGTAAAAGATAACGCAATCAGTAATTAGACAGTAAAAGCTATTATGGACAGAATATCTTCTACCTGCTTTCCAGGATTTTTTTTTTCTTTTTTTGTTCTCATACGTTTTAAGAAAATTAAAATACACTTGTGCCATATTACATTTAAGCCTATTTCAATTAATTAGTAAGCTTAATTCCTCACTGACAGAATGTCAGAAAATCCCAGCAAGCTAGTGCTTAGCACAGCTAAAATAATTGTTACAGTTGTTAAACTCTAGAAAGGATGGTAACATTAATCTCCCTTACAGATATGCTAAGGCTATTATTTTTGGCAGCTGATGGGAATTTATTCGTTTTCAGAAACAAAATATTGCCGATTCAATTTAACACAGAGTTCCAACCAATACAATCCTACAATATTAGAGACTATTAGCCCGAGTTCTGAAACAAATACGTTTCAGAAGCTAGGAAAGTGTGTTCTACAAAATAAAAACTAACTCAAATTACCCACGTCTATTTACTTTCAGCCTTTTTACACGATAAACGACAAAGTTGTCATAATTAATAAATTAGTAAATGGCTTTACGGAAAACAAAAATTAAATTTAGAAGGTTACAGAGACGTTCGTCAATTCGAAAAGAGGATTGCCCAGGGCAGATCGCGTGGAAATCTCTCTGTATGCTTTATCACCTTCAGCTGTTCCTGTTAAAATCTCTGCCTCAAGAACATTTCTATTCAATGATTTTACAACTAATCGTTTACCATTACGGAGTCCTCGTTTTGTATTCAAATTTCTCAACAACATAATAATGCTGCCCACCTTAAAGGAGTTGTGCGGTACTTTAGATTAACCCCCATGTATCTGACGCGCCCCCTGGGCCAGTGTTGTTTGGGGGATACCCGGAGCCGGATCAGATGGGGGTTGTAGTCTCCGAGTGGCGGTTACCCGGTCCGTGCCCAGGGTGTCAAACTCAGTGTGTGGCAGTCCTACAGATGTTGCTGGATGTTCTTCAGTGTCGACTACGCCACCCGTTGATTTGCGGTCAATACGGCCGCCGCTGCAGCAGGGTCCGCTGAGGCTGGTGGTGTGTGTGCAGCTTCTGGTAGTATAACCCCCAACGGGAGGGGTATAGCCTCAGGGGGTCAGTTGTAGAGGATGGTGGTTGTGGTGGTGCAGTGAGGATGGTAATCAGACTCAGAGTCGGGCTGTGCAGTTCAGGGTTTTTACTTACTGCTGTTGTGCTGGTCACTCCGGCCTTGAGTGACCGCCTGAGCCGCGCTGCGTCCACCAGGTCCTGGACTCGGCCAACCCCCAGGTAATTCTGGAGCGTGATCCTGAGCTCCCTTTCTGACGTTCCTTTTCTCTGGCCTTCCCCACCAGGGATCCACTTATGTCCGGCTCCCTCGGGCCTCTTGTTGGTAAAACCCTTGTCTCTGGGTTCCCTGACCCTATACTCGGTGTGCCTTCGCAGTGGATTTAGTGGGGGGTCGTGGCAGATCCTGCCCACAACCTCCGGTCTCTGGCTGAGGATTAGTGCCCTCCACCAGCTTGGGATCCGGTACCCTTGTGCCAACCCTTCACCCTTCTGGTTGTATTTGGGCTCTTGGGGTTCCCTCTGTCTTTCTCTCTGGGTCCTTCTTTTCTCCTCTCTCTCTTCTTTCAGGACTGCTTGACCCTCTACAACAGACTGACTGGTCACTGTCTGCCTGTCTGACCCTGATCTAAGATGGTTCCCACCTTATTTACTCCCTCTATGTGTGAGCTCAGGTGACCAGCACCCAATGAGCTCCTAGCATTACCCAGACTGCTCCCCCTATCTGCCCCTACACTACTGGGATGTTCCACCCCCCTCCCACTCCAGCCAGGGACAGACACTGTCGTACCTGCACATATACCTAGTGGGAGTACCATTGATCTGTCCCCCGGAAATGGGATGTATGTAGTGCATGCAGCCTACTGAGCTCAGTTCCACACTCCATTCTTACCCTGGAGTGGAATACCACACCTCTGGAGTGAGGTGCAATACCCCTGTAGCAGCCGAATCCTCAGGGTGCTACATTCCCCCCTGGTAAATCACAGCACGTCCTCGGGCTGTAAGAGAATAAAACATCAAACATACAAAATTTTTTTTTTTTTCTCATAAAACATAAACAAATAAAACATCATATATATATATCAGCATAAAACTTCTTCATAATAAACATTCTTGTCGACTTGTGACCGGGTAAAGTGCGACAGTCTCTTTTAGAAACACAGTTTCCTATAAAACCAGTAGGGGGCGCCTTAAAAAGCGCAACTATATACAAGGGGAGGTATGGCCGCTCTCAGTCCTCGGCCAGTGGGATTAAGGGACACACGGGTTAACAGTTCACTCTTGTCCCAATGGGGACATATTTAAAGCAGCAACAGTTCACTGTACCCCGACGGGTAACTATTTACAGTCTCTTTACCGTACTTTAACGACGGCGTCCTCCTGCTCCTTCTTTGTCTTCAGACCCGTCCGGGTCCTCTTGCTCCTCCTCACACCGCAGCTCCTCCTCCGTCAGGCGATGTACATGGAGGGCGTAGGGTCCTTTGGCACACTTGTGCCAGGTGAACGTGACCTCGTCCCCTACGTACAGGTCACGACCTCTGTGTCCCTCCGGCAGATGGCTTTCTACGTCTCTGCGGGTTACAAAGACGTCGCCGGGGGTATGATGGTCTCTTATGAAGCCCCACCCATGCTGCAGGTTGAATTTAATCACAGTCCCGATGGTACGGGGACCATGAGCTGCACGGGGGTTCCTCCTGGTCCGGCTCTTCTGCCCTGCGCTCTGTTCCTGCAGCCGCTGCTCACGGATCCGCCTCTCTTTCTGCTCTTGCTCGAAGGCTGCCAACTGCTGGCGGCAGCACTCCACTCGCTCTGCTGCGGCTGCCCGCGTTTCTTGAGTGAACCCCATGAGGTCTCCTCCGGTGGGGTCCCACTCGAATTGTGCTTCTTCTAGCGGGAGCGGGGTTCTCCTGACGGGCTTCGGAGCCGGAATCAGGGGCTCGCACAGGGGCCTTGCTCTTTGGAGTTCCAGTTGGTAGTACTCCTGGGGCCATACAAAGGGCTGCCCATCCGGGCACGTGTGCTGGGCAAATAGATCTTCGCCCAGGTGCGGCACTCGAGATGTTGAGGGCGCGTTGATGGTAGCGGCGCCCGGGTCGACCAGGCCTTGCGACCAGGCTTGGGGCACCCTAAAGGTAAAGGGCACCGTAAGGACGGCGGCGCCCGGGGGTACTCGGCCCTGCGACCAGGCCGGTGGCTCCGCGGAGGTAGGGGGCGCTGTTGGAATTGCGGCGCCCGGAGGTACTAGACCTTGCGACCAGGCCGGTGGCTCCGCGGAGGTAGGGGGCGCTGTTGGAATTGCGGCGCCCGGAGGTACTAGACCTTGCGACCAGGCCGATGGTATTTCCTGCTTCGCCGCGCTCAGGGTTGAGGCGCGTGACATCACAGGGGTCGCGGCCGCGGCTTCTGCTTGAGGCCTAGTCTGGCACGGTGACGATGCAGCGACGGGCACGGCAGGGGGAATTTCGGGCTCTGCGACGGGGAGCTGGGACAGGTACACGGTTTCTCGGCTCGGGGTAGAGACGTCCCCTTTACCTGCCTCCGTCCGTTCAGCTCCCTTCTCGGCGCCGTCTCCTGCCTTCATTCCTCCTGCGCCATCCTCAGAGGCGGTCTGTCTCCTCGTCTCGGGTGGCGTGCTCCGCTGACGGGTTCCGGTCTGCTGGGCCATCTCACGGCTCCACTCCGTCAGCATGTCTTGCTGCACCTGGGCCATCCTCCATGCGAGGCCCTCCAGCGCGGTCTGTGCACACTCCCGGTCTCGGGGGAGCTGTGCTAGGATCTCCACTAAGCCTAGTGGGGTTGTTGCTTGCAGCAGGCTCCTGACCACTGGGTCGGTGCTGCCTGTCTCTCCCTCCATCTCCGGGTACGCTCTCTCTGGACTCCTCTCCAGACTTCTTGTCTCCGGGTGCGCTCTCTCCAGACTTCTCCAGGCTGCACCCATCTTCGCTCCTTTGTTCTGTCTCCGCCCACATTGAGGGTGGTCCCGGGGCAACTTAGTGATTGTCAGTTCCAGGGGCAGTTCTCTCACGCTGATGGACACTTCCAGCATCACAGTCTTTGTTGGTGGGCGCGGTTTCCGCTTTTGGCGCCATTCTTCGACCTGGCCCACGATGGGAGGTGGCCTTTTGCCACCCTCTGGCACGCCCATAATGGCGTCCGCTCTTCCAAGGCGGGAAATCTTTGGAAATGGCGGGAATCGTCTCCCAGTGGCGGGAAACTCCATGGATGGCGGGAAAAAGCTGCAAATGGCGGACAACCGGCGGGAAACGACCTGTGATGGGGTCCGTTGGCGGGGACCCTCCGGAACCGGCGGGAGACTTCTTTTTGAGGTAACGGTGAACTTTTCTTCAGGCACGCAGTACCCGGTCGTTGCGGGCACATTATCCTGCCGACTACGCCAAAGTTGACGCGCCCCCTGGGCCAGTGTTGTTTGGGGGATACCCGGAGCCGGATCAGATGGGGGTTGTAGTCTCCGAGTGGCGGTGACCCGGTCCGTGCCCAGGGTGTCAAACTCAGTGTGTGGCAGTCCTACAGATGTTGCTGGATGTTCTTCAGTGTCGACTACGCCACCCGTTGATTTGCGGTCAATACGGCCGCCGCTGCAGCAGGGTCCGCTGAGGCTGGTGGTGTGTGTGCAGCTTCTGGTAGTATAACCCCCAACGGGAGGGGTATAGCCTCAGGGGGTCAGTTGTAGAGGATGGTGGTTGTGGTGGTGCAGTGAGGATGGTAATCAGACTCAGAGTCGGGCTGTGCAGTTCAGGGTTTTTACTTACTGCTGTTGTGCTGGTCACTCCGGCCTTGAGTGACCGCCCGAGCCGCGCTGCGTCCACCAGGTCCTGGACTCGGCCAACCCCCAGGTAATTCTGGAGCGTGATCCTGAGCTCCCTTTCTGACGTTCCTTTTCTCTGGCCTTCCCCACCAGGGATCCACTTATGTCCGGCTCCCTCGGGCCTCTTGTTGGTAAAACCCTTGTCTCTGGGTTCCCTGACCCTATACTCGGTGTGCCTTCGCAGTGGATTTAGTGGGGGGTCGTGGCAGATCCTGCCCACAACCTCCGGTCTCTGGCTGAGGATTAGTGCCCTCCACCAGCTTGGGATCCGGTACCCTTGTGCCAACCCTTCACCCTTCTGGTTGTATTTGGGCTCTTGGGGTTCCCTCTGTCTTTCTCTCTGGGTCCTTCTTTTCTCCTCTCTCTCTTCTTTCAGGACTGCTTGACCCTCTACAACAGACTGACTGGTCACTGTCTGCCTGTCTGACCCTGATCTAAGATGGTTCCCACCTTATATACTCCCTCTATGTGTGAGCTCAGGTGACCAGCACCCAATGAGCTCCTAGCATTACCCAGACTGCTCCCCCTATCTGCCCCTACACTACTGGGATGTTCCACCCCCCTCCCACTCCAGCCAGGGACAGACACTGTCGTACCTGCACATATACCTAGTGGGAGTACCATTGATCTGTCCCCCGGAAATGGGATGTATGTAGTGCATGCAGCCTACTAAGCTCAGTTCCACACTCCATCCTTACCCTGGAGTGGAATACCACACCTCTGGAGTGAGGTGCAATACCCCTGTAGCAGCCGAATCCTCAGGGTGCTACATATCCCCCCCCAGGTCCCTAAGACTTTTTGTAAATACATTCTGCTGTTGATAATGCCTGTGAGCAGTGCTATCGGTGGCCACTCACAGGCATCACGTGACCCCCGCCTACAGCCAGCTCTGACATCTGCTGATGTCACGACAAGTGCTGGCAGCAGCCGGGGGTCACGATCTTCCTGGTTCCAGGTGGATGCCAGGCTGTGGGCGGGGTTACCCCCCTGTTTCACACCCAGCATCCACCGCGTGGGGAGAGACAGAGCACGCGGTGGATGCTGGGTGTGAAACGGGGGGGTAACCCCGCCCACAGCCTGGCATCCACCGCGTGCTCTGCCTCTCCCCATTCATTGAGAAAGCGCGTGGTGGATGCCGGGTGTAACGCGGGGGTAACCCCGCCCACAACCCAGCAGCCACCGTGGGGACCCCAGCGCTGAGTCATGCCTCACTTATCGTGACACCGATAGCGCCGCTCACAGACATTATCAACAGCAGAATGTATTTACAAAAAGTCTAAGGCTGTGTGTCAACGATGCAGAAATGCTCAGGATTTTTTCCTGAGAGTTTCTGCATCTCCCTGGCAGAAAAAAACGCATGCACATTGTACATGCATTTTCCTGCCAGGGACATGCGGAAATGGAGCGTTATTCACTGACATTTCCGCATGCGGATTGACAAGCACTTTCCAAGCATCACTTGGAAAGTGCTTGTGACAACTTGGTCACACTATATAAATCCATGCAAACGGCATGGATTTATATAGTGTGACCCGAGAGAGTGGTTAAAAATAAAAAAATAAATGTATACTAACCCTCCGATGGCCCCCGGTGTCCTGCTTTACACTCCGATCTCCCTTGCCGACAGCGGTGGATTGAAAGACCTGCCGACGTCAGCGTCGTGTGACCCGTCACATGACTCTGACATCAGCGCAGGTCCTTCAATCCACCGGGAAGCAAGGAGGAGCGCAGCGCGGGCCGCCTGAAGGTAAATATACATTTATTTTTTATTTTATTCTTTTTTTACAGATTTTTTAATGGTACCTGGGTGTGGATGAGACTCTCCTCTCCTCTACACCCGGGTACCATCCGCACATTAGAACGCGCCAATTACGCAAGTACAGATGCAGTCTTGCGGAATTGGCGCGCTCTAATGCAAGTCAATGGCGGCGAAAACGCAGCATTTCCACAAAATAATTGGTAGTGTTGCGTTTTTTTCCGCAATGATAATCCGCAGCGGAAATTTCCGCAGCATGTGCACAGCACATGCGGATTTTCATTGGGGAACATTGCTGCCCTTCTACCATGCGTTTTTAATGCACTTCCACAGCGTTTCCGCAGCTGCAAAAACGCTGCAGAAACGCATTAAAAACGCATCGTGGGCACACAGCCTTAGGGACCTGGGTGGGATACATGGGGGGGTAATCTAAAGTACCGCACAACCCATTTAAGTCTAAGGCAATGACTTGGCATGCCTGATGGGGTTAAGCTATTTAAAAATTCAATAGGAAAATATTCCCTTCCATCTTCATCATCGCTCCAACGTCAGCCAATGTTTTTATCGGACTCACCTCAAAATTAAGCTCTTTATGTAGTAAGATGATCAAATTGATGTGATGCAAATTGAATGTCGAATTTTAGGATATTCGCATATCCTGGCATTTTTGAAAAATGTGCGAATTGTCAAGAAAATGTCCTATACCATTTTGCACATTGCTAAAGATTTCATCAGCCAAAAAAGACTCCTCACAGGTGAAGCACTGTGAGCTTCACCATAATGCCTTCCAGCTATCACATCACATGGTATAAAGCAGATAATCAAGAGGGACTACATAAACAGTTAGAAATATTACAAAATCTTATAGAGAGGAAATCAGAGCTAAAAAAAATCAACATTAGAGTTAGGCTATGTTCACACATGTTGGTTTTTTTCAGTGTCACAAATCTGCAGCAAGACCCAACTCTGGCAGGAAATCAGGTTCATCAAAAATGCAGGTTTTGCTGCATTTTTTCAGCGTTTTTTTCACTGTCCTTCTGTCTCTATTTATGTATGTACAAAGTTCTGTGAAGAAAAAAAATCTCATTCTGGTTTTGGCATAGTATGGGGGGGTGAATTGTTCAGGAATAGTTTAGACACTGGCAATGCATTGAGTTTGTATGACACTATTTACTTTCACACTATGGGGTCTGCCATTCAGTTGCACAGGCATTGTTTAATTTCACACCTCACTGGGCCACAGGTATAGTTCAATCTCACAGGTAGCTCAGCTAATGTTTCCCCTATATACATCACTAATTTAATTAAACTCTCCTAATACAAACAACCATCTCAGTGACCAAGACAAGATGGTAAAATCACAAAAATAAAGAGTTTTACATACTATTGTACTTGCTTATTTTCACTAAAAACGCAGCAAAACCTGATAGCTATGTTCACACATCATGTTGAAAAAACACTGAAAGAAGTGACATGCTCTATTTTCCAAAAACCCAACCAAGACACAAAATACGCAACAAAAAAAAACAAGATGTGTGAACAGAGAATTCTGGTTTCTCATAGACTTTGCTGCTACTGCAAAATGCAGCTGAAAATCTGCATAAAAATCTGCAGCAAAAAACACTAAAAAACCTAACATGTGTGAACATAGCTTTAGGGAGAGAAATGACTAAAATATTGGACAACTACTCCAGACAGAATGTGGTGTTCAACTGAATATAGAACATGATGTAGTTGTCCATAAATAATACATAGATTCCATTGGGTGAAAGAGAGATAAACATTTTTGAAAGCCTTGTTGACAAACCATTTCTTCACAAGATAACTGGCCTGTAACAGCTTCCTAATAAAAAAGTAAAAATTTTGGATAGCTTGATAAAAAGCATTTGGAATTGCTTAACCATTTTATGAATGGCAGATCTGTTGTGAATCCCAAAAAAGGGATATTTATTTAACTTGTAGTTGAGAAGTTACTACTTCTTCATGTTAAAAACAGTACACCTGGTTTGTCTCAATAAATAAAGGGATACTTTTGGGGCTGATTGCAAATAAGCTATAGCTTCTTCATTTATAAAAGAACAAAGCTCTTGATACTTCCCAAACAAGTATCATTTTTGCACTCCATGTGTGAAAAAGCCATGGTTTCTTTGTTTGCATAACTTGTGTATAACCATCTGGCAGGCAACTGGCCCCCCAAAAGTGATACTTTTTGGACCGTTTATATAATCTAAGTAGTCTGCAATATCTGACCTGCAATGTGTTAAATAGGCTGCTGGTCATCACCACTTTCCATCCATTTACACCTAGCCAGATAGTGTGAGGTCACTTGGACATTAATAAGGCTGTGTTTCTGTGAGGGGCGCAGGGTGGTAGTCGTGGTGAGGGGCTGCTGTTCACCTCCCACACCCTGGCACCCCAGAAATAAAAGATTAAGTCCTATTCTTTGTGTGGGCTGTGTGTAGTAGATAACACTTATGTTTTCCGTTGAGGGCCTCATCTGATACTCGGTCCCTTTCTCATAGGCAGGCACACAGTCAAGCTCAGACTCTTGATTCTTTCTTAACAAAACCATTTTGCTTCACTCCTTCAGTTCAGTTTTGGTCACCGTTACAGTACAATGTGATGCAGCAATCAAAGTTTCAGCCACACGCATTATCCCACTCTTTACTGGCCCTTCCTTCCTCAGGGATATTCCCCCCTGCTCTGCAGCTTCCAAAAAAACGTCCTGCTTCCTATCTGGATATCCCGTCCGTTTTCCCCACTTGGGATGAGAGTAAGGCTGGCTCCCCCATACCTTTTCTAGGCCATAGACTTAGAGATGTTTAGGGATGATTCCCTGAAGTTGGCCACTTCTGTTTCCATAATGCTGCTTCTCCCTTTCTTTTCGTCTTTCTGCATCACTATTGATCATCAGCCCACTGGCCCTGAGCTTGTCACTTTTCTCAGTTGTCCCTCCTGCACACAATTTAACGCTTCAACCAACTCTTCTTCTCTGACTGACTGACAGGAAAAAAAAGTTGCTCTTCTCTGGCCAAACCCCTCCCACTTTTTACTGAATCAATCACCAACTCTCCTCCAGTCGCTAGTTAAACTTTCCCATTACTACCCTACTGCAGTCCCTAAGCCTCCTATGTCCTAAACTATGCCTTAAATCGTATACACTAATAGGCCCACCACTGCCTATCAGCCCTAATGTTTCTATCTATCAATAACTAAACCCTGAAATATATCCTATGCTTTCCCTTGTCTCTAGTGCCAAGAGATGCAAAAAAGATCAAAAATATTAAGAAGTAAACACAGGATTATTGAAGTCTTTTTATTTCCACCGAGCTAATTTTGTTAAACAAACAATATTGATAAGTTGTTGATTGTTACAGTGTTATGCCAAACATAGTCAATTATTTAAAGAACCACTATGTTTTGGTAATAAAGACATATTGTCCAATACCAGCACCCACTGAAAGAATCCCACCTGATGCAGCAGGTAGTTTGCCACTGGTATAAGACAGCAATCCTGCATTTTAATAATATTAACCACCATGTTATGTTATCAGAAATGGAGGGCTTGCCAAATCATCTCATTCGTGCTAATGTAATCAGATCTAAGCTATTGAATCAGATGTTTTTATCAACACACCAATTTTCAAATTTGTCAATCTCAGCTACTATAAGGGGGTCCACATCTTGCCTCCCACATTTTATTCATGTTTAATAGCAAAAACATGAATAAAATACATTTACTCAATACAAAAATACATTTACTCAAGTGCCCATGTGAATTGGCTTACTTAGGGAAGACCTCTAGATCTATTAAAATCAGACTTACAGAACATCAATTGGCTATTTGTTCCGTTCAACAAAGGGGAAAAGGGGAAAATAAAGAACAGAAAATGAAAAGGGAATAGAGAAGGGGGAACAAAGTAGAACACGACAATTTTTTTTTAATACAGACATCAAGTATGCAAATTAAGATGGATCCACAGTTAACGATCAAGAAAAATTAGAGGTTTGGTTGTTAAGAGAGAAGTACATTAAATATCCACGCTGGATACTTTCAGTCCAAAGGTGTTACATGAAAACTGTAAAAAAAGTATGCTTTTGGAATGAATAGAATTAGTTCATTCAGATTATGCAGATTTTTAGTATATGTGTTGCTCAATCATTGTGGTTCATTTGATTTATAATTCAATTATGATGAATCACACAAATCTTGTCTCTTTAGGTCCTACAAACTCTGAGTAGATGTGATTTTTAGATGGCAGTAAAAATATTTGGATAATTTTTGTTATGTATTTATGTAAAATGAGCTATATATTTATTTAGTATTATATGACTACTTTTCATATCTGCTGCTATCTAGTGTTTTATTTGCAAAACGTGGCTCATTATAGTAAAATTTTACACTGTGGAAAAAAATTTAGGGGAGGCTACTCATATGGCATTGGCACAGGAAACTTAGATGCACATGCTTGCGAAAGGTGAGTTCCCGAAATGTAGCAACAGAGGTAGATGCCAAACTCCAATTTATAGTCATCTCTACTGGCTTAATGGCTTGAGTGTGGAACCAAAGAATCTCGACGAAGACTTTTTTGCACAATGGTGACTATTGGGTTACATTTTATTGTCTGAAATTGCTATGGAGATTTATATATCTAAATGACAGAATGCATACATTTCATATAACTATGCATTGAAGATATTACTGTGTGCTACTGTTTCTTTCATTAAGTCTGCAATGAGCACTTGTAGAGAAAGGCTATCCAAAGCACTAGTTGAATGTTTAGTTTAATAGAGCGGGTCTTGAAGACCTTTATCACTTTTCTGTACTGTTGGAGAAATACTAAAACAGAACCGATGAAGGAAACTAATTCTTCCCATGATGGGCACAAACAACAATGGATGTAGTCTATTGACTATAATTATGTCCTTTTCATTTCCATTAATATGTCCATTATTATAACAGAAAATTAGTCAACAAGCCACAGTTTTTATCCCAGTTAAAAATTCATGAACATGCCAGCAAGCCTCCTATCAGAGGAACCGAAGGAAAAGTGAGCCTAGCCTAATATTTGCTAGTATATTTAAAGTAGGTTCCTAGATCCACGCTATTTCTTAGTCCTAGGCACTTTAGTCTTATTCTGGATCAGGGCATATTGAGGCTGAAACTGCACAGAGAATTTGTTGCGCGACCAAAGTTTGCGAGGTTTTGCTGCTGCATCATAAAGCAATACAGTAGTGTCCAATCGCAACCCCAAGGCTACTGGAACAAGGAAGTTGCAAACAATCTGGCGCGTTTGGACTTTTTGTGACTTGCTTGTTGCAGTCACAGTACCCATGGGGTCGCAATGCAAATCCATTCACTTTTATAGTGCTGTAAAGTAGGCATTGCACCTAGCAACCTTTGGTCATGCAAACGGTGTCATGGCCAAAGTCGCCATGTAGCCCCGGCCTTATAGGAACACATGTAAAATATATAATTTGTAGTAAATAAGCTCTTATACTGTTCTATTGTACTTTGTATCTATACCTTGTTTTAATATGTATCTTTTCAGAAGTAAAGTACAATGATATATCCTATAGCATCTCAAGACAATAAGTGTTTTCGTAAGTGAATGCATTCTATCTACAGTCTGTTCTGGTTATTTACTTGTCTTTGAGGTGTGAGAGAAGTGATGAAACTTGTATCAGCAAGACGTAAATGAGTTTATGTATGTCAGCTAACGTCCTTGGCTAGAGCAAGCAGCTGAAAAGCACAAAACATTGGACTTTTTATTTTTACAATTTTCTTTTCTTTTCTGCTTGAGCTGCATCAAACATGTGTAAATCAAAGTGATCAGAGGCACAATTTCAACTACACAGTTCATTTACTTAGTATATTATATTTTCACAATGCTCCTCTCTCAGTATTTTACATTTTTGGCACAAGCTCAAGGACTTGTTCATGGTCTTTCACAAGAGAAATGAGAAAACATGAACTACATTCAGGTCACTATAGATGTCAAGTTGTGGGCCTTTGATCAGCACAGCAGCTGAAGTCTAACTTGGCGTGACCTTCTTCAATATGCAATGAAACTACTCTGCAGAGAGAACTGGAGCTTCTTTTTTAATGGAGGCACAGGAATATGCTCATTGCCAGAATGTAGTAGTTGTATAGCATAGTAAAATGTTTTTAATAGAAAGTGTATTCAAATAAAATCTACAGCTGATTTTTCTACTCACCCTCACACACAAGTATGTGTCAAAATTTGTCAGCACTCTGGCTGTAAAAATTCTTTAAATCAACTTTGAGAAAGACAAATACATAATTTTTCAACATAATCTCCCCATAATATTTTAATACACTTTGTTCATCTGTCAACAAGCTTTCATATTATCTCACTAAAAAACATTTTAGGCTTAACTGGGAGCCACAAATACACCACTGTCTTCACCACTTCATTCAGGAGACCTAACAGATGATAGTCCGATGGGGCAATATCAGGACTATAGGGAGGATGATTTAATATCTCAAAGCAAAGTTTTTGGAGAGTTTCGATAGTATGGGCACCAATGTGTGAGAATATGCATTGTCATGCAACAACAATTCCTGCCAAAACACTTTCTCGATATTGTGCACAAAGTCTTTGATAAATATTACCACCAAAAACACCCTCAAAGAGGCATGGACTAGTGGGCATGCAGAGAAGACGTGACTCCTGAGAGCTCCCGCTATATACATGCAGCAAACTCCATCCTGGGGTGCAATTTCAGACAGAAAGCCACGTACCCGGTGCCTGAAGATATCAGGAGGCTGTGGGAACTTTTTTCAAGCTGCAGACGAGAAGCAGGAAGATTGGCAGGGAGGATGGTGCAGCATCATCAGAAATCCAAGATGGCACCCACAAGTCCTTTGACAGCATGATGTAGGAGCAGAAGCTGCTGCTAGACTAGAGCACTAGAGTGACACCCCACAGCCTATAGGTCCAGAGGTCAGTGACAGACAAGTGGAGGAGCAGGGAGATGTCCCCAAAAGGGTCCTGGTTTGCCGCACTAGCAATAAAGGAGGAGGGAGGAGAGCACGTCCCTCAAGCCACAACATTTGCTGCTAAGGGGCACAATACTGCATCAGTAACCTCAAGAACACAGTAAGTGTCCCGGGTAAAAATCACCTGGGGGATTCCCCTTCTCTATTGGATGTTCTGCACACTGTTAATAAATGTAATACCACACTGGCTACACTAACAGGACAGGTAGGCTATATCCAAGAGACTATTGATAGTCCGGCATGATGTACAAAAAGAGGCGGAATATACCACCGCTGTGGAGAAGAGAGTTAGTGAGTTGAAGGATGCCCTCCCTCTGGCCCATAGAGACATTCAGAGCCACACTCAAGCAATCACCACCTTACTAGCCAAAGTTGATGATCTTGAAAATCACCAGAGGTGTAATAATATAAGGCTGGTGTGAGTCACTGAGAAGGAGGAAGGGAGAGATCCAGATGTTTTTTTTTTAAATGGCTAATGGATATCTTTGGCAAGGAAGTCCTTACTTCTTTGTTTGCGTTTGAAAGGGCCCACAGGGTCCTCCACGAGACCTGGCCCAGTGGGTAGACCTCCTAGACCCAATCTGTTAAAGATTTTACACTATGAGGACTGGGGCATCATCCTGAGGAAAGCCAAGGAAAAGCAGGAAATTTCACTTGAAGAAGAGAAGATATAATTTTTTCCTGACTTTTTGGTGGAACTCCAGCACAAAAAATCTGCGTTTTTAGACATAAAGAGAAGGTTGAGAGTGCTTGGAGTTTAATTTTCTATGCTGTACTCTGCAAAATTGAGAGTGATTGCCCTCGGTTCTGCCTCTTTTTTTGAATCTCCAAAAGACGCTTTGAGATGGCTGCACAGTCATAAATGCCAGATTCGACAAGACGCTGTGTGAGCGAATAGGCATAAAGTTTCTCTGAGCAACACTGGCTCTGTGGTTCGAACATTGAGTGCATTAAATATATCTGTCTATAACTTTTTTCCCGACAGGTTTAATGTGGAGTTATTTTTTTCAGTATGTATTTTCTTTTAACTCAGTTTGTGCGCAAGCTATCCATTCTAGCATTTAATGCAGCAGGAGATGAAATGGAGTCATCAAAATGTAGATATTTGTTTATTTTTCTCAGTGTTAGAACATGCACCAAATGGTTTTGAATAGATTTATGCCCCATCCCTTACTGGTAAGGGTAGGATTTCACTGGTGGGAGAAGAAAGGAGGGGCAAGGGGAATGGCCTATCTGATATGCAAATCTGTTAATCTATGGACTGTTTATAAAGTTACAGTTCTGAACTATACAATGATGTATGGGCTTCTCTCTATTATTATCTACATTGTAAAAAATGGGGGTAAAAGTTAATTTTGTCTCTTGGAACATAAGAGGTCTGAAGGATGATTCAAAAGGGCATGTGATAGGTCAATCAGGCAATTATAGGGTTACAAGAGACCCATATGACAAGAGAGTCTGTTGGTTTGATGTACAGGTCACTAATGGGGTTCAGTGCATTCTCGGGATAATACCAATTACTCCAGAGGTGTTTGTCTTATAGTGCGCAAAAGCATTCCCTTTAAATGTATAAATACTTTCAGAGATGATGAGGGGAGGTTTGTAGGTGCTCATTGTCTAATCTCCCATTCTGAATGTGCCATCGTTGTAGTATATGTTACCCTCCCTACTTGAATCTTCCACTCAGAAAAATTGTAGTGAAATTAGTGGATCTACCAGATATCCCCTTAATAATCATGGGAGAGTTCAATAATATTTTTACCCCATTTAGGGACAAATTTCCCCATTTGGCTGTTTTATAGCAAAGGCGGGCTTGGCTGACATCTGGAGAGAGAGAGAGGTATCCCAACTCAAAGGTATACTCCTGCACCTCATTGACCTATCACTCCTTCTCCAGGGTGGACCTATTGTTATGTAACTCACTTATGATCTCGGCGCTCACTGATATTGAATATTCCCCTAGAATTTTATCAGACCACTCTCCTCTGTTGTTAAAGCTGTAAGTGGACCCGATAAGGGCTACATTTTTGCAAGGATGGAAGCTAAATCCATTCTGGCTGAAAATTATAGCTTGTAATAATGTTAGAGGTAGATTGGAGACATTTTTTCCTATTAATTTGGGTTTGGCACCAATTAACGTCGTATGGTATGCCATGAAGGTCTTTCTGAAGGGGGTTTTGATTAGAGAGATAAAGATCATTAAAAATAATTCACAAAAAAAGGGTATAGACTTAGAAAATAAAATGTGGGAAACTGACATCATTCATTTTGAATAATAGCCCTGAACACATGGTGGAAGGAGTCTCAAAAGCAACTAAAGTTTTTTTAATTGGAGCAAGCCGACATTAAGGCTGGGTGCCCACGTAGCGTTTTTCAAGCGTTTATGCTGCGGAATTTCCGCAGCGGAAACGCTTGTGAAACGCTAGGTAATCCGCACCCCATGGTCCCCAAGGGGATTCCGCATGTTCTATGCACATGCTGCAGATTTTTCCGCAGCATTTATGCTGCATACAAAAATCCGCAGCATGTCATTTAATTTTGCGGAAGCGCAGCGGAACTCCCGCCATTGACTTGCATTGAAACGCATAGAAACCGCGACTGTACATTTGTACAAGCGGCTTCTATGCGTCTCTATATGCGGATGGTACCCAGTTCTGGAGGAGAGGAGACTCTCTTCCAGACCTGGGTACCATTGTACCTGTAAAAAAAGAATAAAATAACAAATAAAGTTATATTCACCTGTCCGGCGGCTTCTCTCTGAATGCCGGCATCGCTTGAGGACCTGCGGTGACGTCACAGTCATGTGATCGCAGGCCCTTCACCGCTCTGTCTCGCGATATGCCGGCAGCCGGGAACCGAACCAGCCAGGAAGCAGCGCTGCAGCCACGCCGGGCATCGGGGGTGAGTATAGCTTGATTTGTTTTAATTTTTACGGTTCACACTGTATAAATCCATGCTGTTTGCATGGATTTATACAGTGTGACCTAGTTGTCAAGCACTTTCCAAGTGATGCTATCGCCTGGAAAGCGCTTGTCAATCTGCATGCGGAAACGCATGTGAATCCGCATGTGGATCCGCATGTATTCTGCAGGAAAAACGCATGCACAATCTGCATGCGTTTTTTCTGCCAGGGAGATGCAGAAATGCTGCAGAAATTTTCTGCTTCATTTCTGCATCGTGGGCACATAGCCTAAGCGTATGTTTTTAAAACAGCAATTTTATGATGAGGGAGAGACCACTGGTCGGTAGCTTGCAAAGATGTCACAGACTCAAAAAAAAAATGCGTTCACATATCAATTTAGAGATTGCATAGGGCAATATATTTTATAAGACCCCTGAAATATAAGAATTTCTGCATAGCTTTTATTCTAATTTGTACTCATCTAAGGTTAATTACACTCAGGAGGACTTGTCTTCAGGGGTTGTCTGTGATAACCCTCCACTTCTTGAGGATAAATACAGGTATTTTTTAGATCACATAATTTCCTTGGAAGAAGTTCAACGGGCTGTAGGGAAAATATCTAATGATCAAGCTTTTGGGGTAGACTGCTTTCCAATAGAAATTTTTAAATATTTTCAGGGAGTACTATTGCCACATTATTTGGAAATGATTAATAATGCTTTTTCATCTGAGACACTCCCAAGCTCACTTTACAAGGCAGTAATTGTTGTTCTGCCAAAAGTAGGGAAACTAAAGAGTTAACTGATTCGTACAGGCCAATATCATTATTGACATCAGATGTTAAAATCCTGGCCAAAATCCTTGCTTCCCATCTGAGCACAGTGATTGAATCAGTAATTCATCCTGACCAGGCAGGGTTTATGCCCTCTAAGTCAACTGCTATAAACCTGCGTAGGCTATTTTAAAATTTGCAAGTGGCACAGGTGGATCCTAATCAAAAAGCTAGTTTATCTTTAGACTTATTTTGATAGTGTGGAGTGGGGTTATATTTGGGCAGTGCAAAGGAAAATGGGGTTTGGCCCTAATTTCATTAAATGGTAAAGAACAGAACTCCAACTGCTAAAATAAGAGTAAATGGAGATATCTCTGAGAATCTAGAGCTAAACAGGGGAACGAGACAGGGCTGCCCATTGTCTTCTCTACTTTTTGCTTGGCAATTGAGCCCCTGTATGATTAGGCAACACCCCGGGGCTGGAGAGCTTTAAATATGGAAATAAAGAAGTAAGAGTCACTCTCTAAACAGATGACCTTCTATTATTTGTTAATAAGATGACCAATTCACTTTCAACTATAATGGAAATTATGAAGACTTACGGGACTTTCTCAGGATTGACTATAAATTGTCTAAAATTGAATAAAATTAAACTTTTATTTAATTGAATAAAAAACTCTGCTTTACTGCCTTTGGAGAGGATTGATACCCCTGGTACAGATAGTTTCTTAAATATTCCAATAGTATCAAAATTTAAATATCTTGGCATTTATGTTACAAAAGAGACAAAAGACTATATCCTTGGAATCTTTGTCCGCTATTAACTAGATCCAGGAATAAAGTGAGTGCTTGGGAGAAATTGCCATTGTCGGCTCTGAAGAGGACGAATTTTGTTAAAATGTGCGTTATGCTTAGCATTCTTTATGTACTACATAATTCACCTACTTGAATTCCTAAATATTGATTTAGAAAGATGCACAATATCTTCAGAGATTACTACTGTGGTAGTAAGGAGCATCTGATCCGTTCCAGCCCGGTGAAGCTGGGAAACTCCAGTGTTTAGGACTGGTCGGAGAGGTCGTCCTAGGCAAGAGTAAATCCATCTCATTTCTCAGGCCCTTGTGGAGCGGTATCAGATTCCTACCATACGTCTGGTTGAACCATTGGCGGTCGCTTCCGTTGATAGGAGACTTCTTCCGGAGACCATCTTGCTCGTCACCCTTCAGGTGGGAATGCTGCACTCGGAGAAGATCTCCTTTCATGTGCTGTCCAGTCTCTCTCACTCCCTCTTGCTTGGTTTACCCTGGTTACAGAGACAAGAACCCATCCTCAATTGGAGTTCAGGTGAAGTGCTCTGTTGGGGGCAGGAATGCCATGAGTCCTGCCTGGTTCCTGGTCGTCCAGTTCGACCGCCGTCTACCCCGGCTAATCTACCTGGTCTGCCGGCACCTTACTGGTAATATGCGGACGTCTTCGACAAGAAGGAAGCAGAGACTCTACCACCTCATAGGTCGTATGATTGCCCCATCGACCTGGTACCTGGTGCTTCTCCTTCCTGTGGGCGAATCTACCCTTTGTCGCTGGCTGAGACACGGGCCATGTCTGAGTACATAGAGGAGAATCTTGCCAGGGTATTCATCCAGAAATCTACCTCCCCGGCTGGAGCAGGATTCTTTTCGTCAAGAAGAAAGACAGCTCTCTACGTCTTGTATTAATTACAGGGGTCTTAACCAGATTACCATCAAGAATAAATACCCCCTGCCTCTCATCTCGGAGCTGTTCGACCACCTTAAGGGCGCGAAGATCTTTACCAAGTTCGATCTTCGTGGGGAGTACAATTTGGTCCAGATCCGCCAGGGAGACGAGTGGAAGACGGCATTCAATACCCGACACGGTCACTATGAATATCGTTTGATGCCCTTTGGTCTCTGTAATGCCCCAGCAGTCCTCCAGTAGCTGGTTAACGACATCTTCCGTGATCTCCTGTATTCTTGCGTGGTGGTGTACCTGGACGATATCTTGGTCTTCTCTCCGGACCTGCCCACACACCGGAGGGATGTTCGTCAGGGTCTGCTAAGGCTCCGGCAGAATCGCCTATATGCAAAATTTGACAAATGCCTCTTCGAGCAGACCTCCCTTTCGTTCCTGGGCTATATTATCTCTGAGACTGGTCTGCGGATGGATCCCAAGAAGGTTTCTGCCATCTTAAAGTGGCCCCGACCGGAGGGGTTGAAGACGATTCAGCGATTCCTGGGCTTCTCAAATTATTACCGCCTCTTCATCCCGCATTTCTCCTCCCGGACCGCTCCCATCTCCGCTCTCACCCGTAAGGGAGCAAACCCCATAGAATGGACTTCCGAAGCGGAGGAGGCCTTTATCTCCCTAAAACAAGCTTTCTCCTCCGCCCCTGTGCTGCATCGTCCGGATTGCAACAAGCAGTTCTTCCTGGAGGTTGATGCTTCCTCCTCCGGAGCCGGAGTGGTACTCACCCAGAAATCCCCGTCCGGGAGAATGGTAACCTGCGGCTTCTTCTCCAATCTCTTCTCCTTGTCCAAGCGCAACTACTCCATAGGAGATCGCGAGCTGCTAGCCATCAAATTGGCACTGGAGGAGTGGTGTTACCTGCTGGAGGGGGCTCTGCACCCAGTGGTCATCTACACTGACCACAAAAACCAGGCCTTTTTACAAAACGCCCTAAGACTCAATCCGCGTCTGGCCCGGTGGTCTTTGTTCTTTGCCCGATTTTGCTTTACTCTACATTACCGCCCGGCCGACAAGAACATTAAAGCCGATGCTCTATCCCGCTCATTCCTGTCTTCCGACCAAGAGGAGGAGCCTCTGCATATCATTGACCCCTCCAAAGTAATGACTGTGGCTCCGTGTGACCAGTCTTGTCTTCCACCCGGTAAGACCTTTGTAGCAGTTCCAGATCGTAAGAGGGTTCTTCTCTGGGGCCATTCATCCAAACTAGCCAGCCATGCTGGCCAGAGGAAGACCTCCCTGCTCATCGCCCGGCATTACTGGTGGCCTTCTCTGCACAAGGAAGTTGCGGATTTCGACATGGCTTGTTCCTCCTGTGCCAGTAGCAAGGTTCCCAGGCATCTTCCAGCCGGCTGTCTCCTTCCTCTCCCCGTACCTTCCGCTCCGTGGCAACACATTGCTATGGACTTTATTACAGATCTCCCTGTTTCTTCCGGTTGTACTGTCATTTGGGTGGTCACTGACCGCTTTTCTAAAATGGCCCACTTCATCCCTCTGCCTGGTCTCCCATCTGCATCTGTGCTGGCTAAGGACTTCATCCATCACATCTTTTGTCTCCACGGCCTACCCCTCTATATTGTGTCTGATCGCGGGGTCCAGATCACTTCGCGCTTCTGGAGAGCTACGTGCAAGCTTCTGGATGTCTCCTTGGATTTCTCCTCTGCTTATCATCCTCGGTCCAATGGTTTATTGGAACATATCAACCAGGTCCTTACCAGCTTTCTTCGGCACTTCGTCGACGCTCACCATAACGATTGGGTTGAGCTCCTTCCGTGGGCCGAGTTCTCCAATAACAACCATGAGAGTGAGTCTTCTTCCAAATCCCCATTTTTAGTGGTCTACAGTCAACAACCCCGGATTCCGTTTCCCGTCTCCTCTTCAGTGGACAATCCTGCCGCGTAGTCTCTGGTCAGCGAATTTTCTGCTATTTGGGAGGACACTAGATCTGCTCTTGTTCAGTCCTCCGAGCGGATGAAGAGACATGCTGATAAGAGATGTCCGGATCCGTCTCAATTCTGTCCGGGAGACAAGGTCTGGCTCTCTTCCAAATATGTTCGTCTCAAAATACCATCGTATAAGTTGGGTCTGCGGTTCATTGGCCCGTTCGAGGTTCTGAACCAAATCAATCCCGTGGATTACAAGCAAAAACTCCCGGCCACCTTACGGATTCCCAACTCTTTCCACGTATCTCTCCTCAAACCAGTTGTCCTTAGTTCTTTCTCTGATGATCCAGGTACCACCCCTGCTCCGGTCTTCGCTGAAGACGTCTATGAGGTAGAGAGCATAAAGGGGGGTACTGTAGCATCGGCTTCTCTGCCCCCTACCAGGCAGAGACGCTGTCCCCCTTAACGCCGTGATCCTAGTCCGGCGTCTTCTGGCCTCCCTGCTGCTGCTGCTGGTACACGCAGCTTCCCTGGCACGGTGCTTAGGGTGCGCGCTCCCTCCCTCTTAAAGGGGCCGCGCGCGCCATCCTAAAGAGTCCCCGGCCAATGGCCGGAGCACTTCCCATATATAAGGCACCTCTTCCAAAATAGAGGTGCCTGTGCAATCGTTGTTGTTCCGTGTACTAACACTTGCTTCAGCCTTCAGGTCCCGCTGCCTGTCAGTCCTGCCCGCCAGTCTGCCTGTCAGTCCTGCCCGCCTGTCTGCCTGTCAGTCCTGCTCGTCAGTCTGCCCGCCAGTTACCTGCCGTGCTCACCAGCATGCTTACCTGGAAGCACCTGCCTGTTACTTGTTGTTCCCGCCTGCCTACCTGGAAGCACCTGCCAGTTACCTGTCGTGCCCATCAGCCTGCTTACCTGGAAGAACCTGTCTGTTACCTGTTGTGCCCGCCTGCCTGCCTACCTGTCGTGCCCGCTAGGTTGTCTACCCGGACCACCCGTCAGCCTTCCTGTACCAGTCAGTTCCTGCCATCTGACCCAGGGGAGTCACCTGCTCTCATACAAGGTCGGTCCCAGAGTGGCACCTGGTCCCTCTGCTCGGTCCCTCCCTGGTTCACAGAGTCGATTGAGCCGCCGTGCGACCTTGGTCAGGCCGAGTAGGTACTTAGTCACGCCCCTCTGGTCCCTCCTTGCACTGCAGCACAGAGGTTCCACCACCCGGACTCGTAACAACATTGATTATATGTGGAAGGTCACTGTTCATTTGAACATTTAAAGCAAACTTTCAATTTGGGTAACCTTGAATTTTCAGATATTTACAATTGTGGTATGCTGTAAGAGCTCAAGAATCTATCTCAGATTTGTCTATTTCACTTAATGGAATATTGGACTCGGTGGTGACTGTGAAAACTACTAAGGGCTTATTTCAATTAGCTATAATTCTTTGTTATTAAAGATCCTGGGAGACCCTATGTCTGCAATTAAACCTAAATGGGAGAGAGATGTGGGACTACACTGTGTTCCAAATTATTCTGCAAATAATATTTTCTCAGATTTTCCCAAATTACCTATATGAATTGCAGTCATTGTAATTTTCCAGTCAAATAACTATTAGAGTACAACTGAAAGGTTTTTGTACAAACTGCCTATGATAACAGTATATTTTTAAAAAAATAAAAAACTCAAACTGCACTCAAAATGCATGTTCCAAATTATTATGCACAGCAGAGTTTTCAACCATTTCATTTTAATAAAGAACAAAAAAATGGTCATTTTTGAAATTATAAGCATTAGCAGGTTATTACAAACTGAAAGCAAACAGTTTTCAACTCAAAACTTTATTCTAGGTGATGTTACATTTGCACATAGGACCGCTTGTTCGAAAGGAGCTTCTGAACTCTCTCATCCATTGAATTTGTCAGGTTTTGGATGGTTTCTTCTTCAATTGTTTTGCATGAGGACAGAATACCCTCCCAGAGCTGTTGCTTAGATGTGAACTGCCTCCCGCCATCAATGGGGTTGAGGTCAGGGGAGCATGGGGGCCACACCATAAGTTTGTCCCCTTTTATGCCCATAGCAGCCAGAGATGCAGATGTGTTATGTGCAGCATGAGACGGGGCATTATCTTGCATGAAAATGATCTTGCTGCGGAATGCACGGTTCTTCTTCTTGAACCATGGAAGGAAGTGCTGTTTGAGAAACTCAACATACATTATGGAGTTCATCTTTACCCATTCAGGGATCCTAAAAGGGCTGACAATCTCTCTCCCCATGATTCCAGCCCAAAACATTACTCCACCTCCTCCTTGCTAGCGCCGTAGCCGTGTTTGCATGTGGTGTCCATCAACCAGTCATCCTCCACTCCATCCATCTGGACCATCGAGATCATTTCATGCATGATAATGCCCCGTCTCATGCTGCACATAACACATCTGCATCTCTGGCTGCTATGGGCATAAAAGGGGACAAACTTATGGTGTGGCATCCATGCTCCCCTGACCTCAACCCCATTGAGAACCACTGGAGCATCATCAAAAGGAGTGTCTATGATGGCGGGAGGCAGTTCTCATCTAAGCAACAGCTCTGGGAGGGTATTCTGTCCTCATGCAAAACAATTGAAGCAGAAACCATCCAAAACCTGACAAATTCAATGGACGAGAGAGTTCAGAAGCTCCTTTCGAACAAGGGGTCCTATGTGCAAATGTAACATCACCTAGAATAAAGTTTTGAGTTGAAAACTGTTTGATTTCAGTTTGTAATAACCTGCTAATGCTTATAATTTCAAAAATGACCATTTTTGTTCTTTATTAAAATGAAAAGGTTGAAAACTCTGCTGTGCATAATAATTTGGAACATGCATTTTGAGTGCAGTTTGAGTTTTTTATTTTTTTAAAAATATACTGTTATCATAGGCAGTTTGTACAAAAAACTTTCAATTGTACTCTAATAGCTATTTGACTGGAAAATTACAATGACTGCAATTCATATAGGTAATTTGGGAAAATCTGAGAAAATATTATTTGCATAATAATTTGGAACACAGTGTAATTACCCAAAAGGAGTGAGAAGATATCCTGGAGTTACCAGGAAAAATAAGGATAAATATGACTCAAAGAAGATCTCAATTACTTCTTATACATAAAGTATACAGAACCCGTAAAATACGATATAAGATGGACCTTAGAACGGATTATTGTTGTCCATGTTGAGGGGAAGATGGGGCAGATTTTGTCAATATGTTTTGGTCCTGCACCCATTTGGCTGGGTTGTGGGAAGATGTGGGCAGACTGGTCTCAGAGTTCTTTAACAGCCATGTTTTTCTAGACCCCAAGGTGTGTGTGTGTTAAGCTGTAGAATCATAGAATCATAGAATGTTAGAGTTGGAAGGGACCTCCGGGGTCACCGTGTCCAACCCCCTGCTCAAAGCAGGATTCACTAAACCATCTCAGACAGATGTCTGTCCAGCCTCTGAAGACTTCCATTGTCTATAAGTACTGACTTTAGAGATGTTAATAGTTATGCACACTGAAGTTTTCAGTTATTTTGTTCTATTTTCTGTTTGCTGTTTTAAAAAGAAAACCAAATGTTCACAGTTGTAGGCATGTTCTTTACACGAACTGATGCAAATCCTCACAAAAAACTGTGAAATTCCAGGTTGTGAGGTAGCAAAGCACAAAAAATGCTGAATGTGAATACATTTGCAAGCCACTGTGCGCTGGAAACAAGCTTGATGGTCATGCTCTTCTTGGTGTCCGTGATTTCCATAAAGAATTTCAAACTTTGATTATTCTGATTGTAGAACAGTCTTGTATTTTGCATCATTTTATCTTAAATGAGCTTTGGACCTGAGAATGAGATGGCAGCATTTCTGGATTGTTGACATAAGGCTTTTTCTTTGCATGATAGAGCTTTAGCATGCATTTATGGATTGCACGGCAAACTGTGCTCACAATTATTTCTGAAAGTATTCCTGAGTCCATGCAATGTTTTGCACTATTGAATCATGCTTGTTTTAATGCACTGGCTTGCCCCTTTTTCGCACAATGATTGCTCCAATATCTCTGAATATTTTGATGATAATATATAATGTAGATGGCGGGATATTCAAAGCCTTTGCAATTTTATATTGAAGAGAAAATAAATTCTGAAAAATGACTAAACTTTACAGCAATTTTTTAAATTTTCCTAATTATACACTGTGTATTCACAGTTCAGAGCAAAAATTTTAGGCAGGTGTGGAAAGAAATGCTGCAAAAAGAATGGTTTGAGAAAAAAAGGATAAATTCAAATTCGCCAGCTTCAATGAATTTTTCCCAAAAATTTTGTTTTCGTCAAATATACCACAGATTACAGAAAAGTCTCTAATTGTTTAGAATATATGTGCATAAAACTCTGAGATTTCCTTGGAGTATATTCATCCTGTTTTGTGTCCTGCAATGCAAATGACGCGCCCCCTGGGCCGTGGGGTACCCGGAGCCGGGCCTGTAGATGCTGGGGGTTGTAGTCACCGTGGCGGTGACCCGGTCCGTGACCCAGGGCGGTCAAACCAGGGTAGTCTATATGTGTCTGTTATGTATAGTCCGACTACGTCACCTGTGGAATACGGTTATTGGGAACCACCGCTGCAGAGCAGTCTGCTGAAGCTGGTGGTATGTGCAGCAAGGTGATGTAACTCCCCACAGGAAGAGTGGAGCTTCAAGGCAGCGCGTATGGATGATGGTGGTGATGGTGCAAGGTGTCGCGGTGCAAGAATGATCACAGAGTCCAAACTATGTAGTCCCAGATCCTTTACTCATGGTTAAAGCAGTTCCAGTTACAGAGCCAGTGTAAGAGCCCACGGCGTCCTGTGCTCACGCAGTGAGGGGCTCGGATGACCCTCAGATATCTCCAGAGTATTTATCAGGACCCCCTTCTGTGTGTCCTCTCTGGCCCTCTCCCAGCACCTCACACCTAGTGGCACTCCTGTCCGGTGTCCTCGGGCCTTAGTGGGCGACGTGTGTTCCGTCCCCTGGGTCCTATGCGGCTACCTTTCTAGTACAATGGTATGGACTTATGGTCTGCGGTATTTGAAATGCTGCAGCCTCCGGTTCTCTAGTTAGGCCTTGTAGCTCTTGGCTAGTTAAGGGACCGGTTCCCTTTCTCCGGCCTGACCCCCCTACCTCCTGGCAGCGGTGGGCGTACGGTTGGCTTGCTGCACGGCCCGTACCCCTGGGGTACCTTCTCTTCTTGTCCTGGAGCCTCTCCTGCTCCCCTCTCCTCTCTGACTTGGGCCTCAGTGCTAAGCCCGCCTCTGGAGCAGAGCTCATGCAGAGCCTCTGTTCCTGTCACTTCCGACTGAACTCTCTGAACACTGATCTAAGATGGTGACTAGTTTTTATACCTCCTACACATGTGCTCCCAGGATCTACGTCCTCCATCCCATCCACTACATAGTTCCCCCTCTCTAAGTGGTTCCTCCCCACTCCAGCCAGGGATCAGGGACTGTGCTCTCCCGTAGGAGAAATCTCGCCCTGTCCCCCGGAAATGTGGTGTAGTGGATGTAGTGTTAGGGTCCTGAGCCATACTCCTTCCTTACCTGAGAGTGAGATACCACACCTCTGGGTGAGATGCAATACCTCTGTGGCGACCGAACCCTCAGGGGCGCCACACACACCCCTGGTAAAACACAGCACGTCCGCGGGCTGGAACAGAAAAGACAATTCAATTCAAAGACATGCAAAATTTTAGGACACGTCCGCATACAAGATCATAAACAACTCTTCTTCCCTTTATGGGAGGCATACTTCTTTTAACGTTGCTGCAAAACATTATAAGTGTACTTTTAATAACACTTCCCTTCACATATAAAACATCATAAAATTCTTCTCTAGTATAAGCACATTGTTGTATATAAAACATTCTTCTTCATAAACACTTTTTATATCAAACATTTTTTTTTTTAAACAGATTACAGCACGGTCTGCAACCTGGTGTCCTTTTCCTTTAAAGTGCAAACTTGCAAACACGAACATGAGGGACCCGTCCCAAACCCTCAGCGAAGGTCCTGGGGTGGCTGCAGGGCTTAGACGATCCTGAAGCTTCAGCCACCTCCAACGGGTTTTTGTTCTGAGGTCACTTGTTGTAGTTCTTATAAAACCAATATGGGGCACCTTAAGAGGTGCAACTATTTACAAAAGGTGGCTGCTCCCAATCCTCAGCCGGTTAGTCTCTTAGACCCGTTCCGGGTAACTTAAGTGCACACAAGGGAAACTTTTTAACTTTTGATTCTACCCTTCCGGGCATCTGGGTAAACATGAACTCGCAGTGTCTCTGCATACCCTGACGGGTAACTTATATACAATTTTCAAAGTTTTGCTCCACCTACTATTCTCAGTAAGGGTGCTCCTTCCCGGGAGGCTCTGGTCCACTGCTGGCTGACCCAGCCGGGTCATCAGCATGGTAGGGTGTTGTCTCGACCCGGTGGACATTGAGGGCATACCAGCCCCTTACTCCTCTGTGACGGGTGTAGGACATGGTGTCCCCGGGATACAGGTCCCGATCTGGGTGTCCCTCTGGCAGGTGGGACTCCACGTCTCTTCTGTTCACAAAAAGATCCGTGCCTGACAGCGGATCCTGGATGAACCCCCATCCTTTGTTAAGGTTGAATTTTACTATGGTCCCGGTGATTCGGGGACCGCTGGTGGTCTGCTGACTTCTGCGGGTCCTGGCCTTCTCCTCCATGTTCTTGGCCTCGAGCTGCTCCCACGGCACACGCCATAAGCTGCGCTCCCTCACAAACTGGATCAGCTGCTGGTGGCAGAACTTTTTGCGGCGGGCTGCAGCTGCCCTTGTCTCTTGGGAGAACCCCATCAGGTCCTCCCCAGAGCAATCCCACTCGAATTGGGCCTCGTCTTCCGGTAACTGGGAGACGACTGCGGTGGGCTGCGAAGCGGGCAGGAGTGAAGGTGTGGCGCCCCTGAGGGTTTGACCGCCACAGGGATGCTGCACTTCTCTAATGGAGTGTGGTGTTCCTCCTCTGAGGTAAGGCCAGAGTGGTAGTCGTGACCTAACCTTTTGCATCCAACACCACATTTCTCCACCAGAGGGAGCTAGTATGCACTAGGTGCTGCTCCCCTGGTTACAGGGAGACTGGGGAACACAAAGTGGTAGGAACCAGTTAGTGGGTGTGGGTGGAGGACAAGTTAGTTACACCTTCAGATTTCATATTTAATAAAATGTCATCTTGGTTCTGGGTTCTTGTTCTGTCAAGCGGTCTGGTACTGTACCCTGACTGGTGTCAGAACGTGATCTCCTACCCTGAAAGTGGATCCTGTGTGGGCCTGCAGGTGACGGAGACACGGCCCTAGTCCCTAGGCCTTGGGATGATGGGCAGGCTGGAGATACGGAATATCTCAGCCTGGCCAAGGACCAGGATCAAGAAGGCCCGGGAGCTTTAGAGTGTGGCTCCCTAGCAAATGGGTCCCGGGGAGGATGCAGACGGAGCGGAGTATGCCACCTGTCCTCGCCTACCTGATCTATTCAGAGGGATTCCGGCTGCAAGAGGGGTACCGGCCCCCGACACCCGACCTTGTACTCCATGTCCTGGATGGGAAAGCCCGGTTAGGCCCTGAGGATCCCACCGGGCATCGGATGGAGAGGAATTGCCACCCGTGCCCTAGTCCTGAGAGGAGCCTTGAGGGAGACCTGGCCTATCTACACACACACAGATGGGAAAGGGAGAAGTCCGTAGTGCAGGAACACTCTGGTGTAGGGTCGCTACCGAACACTAGACCTTCTTGGAGGTAGTCGGACCCCCGTCCCTGGTAGCCACAGGACTCCGCAGGGAGCAGGGAGTCGCCTTCCCGCTGTCATCTCTAAGTGAGTAAAGCCTTGGAAGTTCACCCCTATGTCCTCCGGACTGTTCATTATGCGCCATACCATGCGACGCGGTGCCTGCACTCCCCGCACTACTACCCCCTCCATCCTGGCTGCCTGCCCTGAGGCCTTGCTCCGCCTGTGGGGAGCAGTGAGAACTTTAGCCGCCATGACACCAGGCCTCGGCGGACTGCAGCGGCGCTGGTGACCCTTCACCAGGCACCACAGGTGGCGTAGTCGTTAAAAATAAAGCCACTCAACCCGGACGAGCCCACAACATCTTCCTTTTTCATGTGATGGCCCTGAGCACGGGTCGGGTCTGGGCCACGGCTACATCCCATCTCTTCGTCACAGGACCCGACACCGAGTCCCCCATCACCCAGGGTAAACTCAAAAACTAAAAAGGGCTCTTTCGAGAATTGAGGACGTCGCAACCTGGCGTAGTCGGCAGGATCCACGTGCCCGCAACCTGGCATAGTCGGCAGGATCGCGTGCCCGCAGCAAAGGAAGAAGTGCCCATTTCTTCCGGGTACTGTGTGCCTTACACCTTGAACTGTTGTTTTACACTTAAAATGGCGCCCGCCCAAGAAGAACAGACGCCATAACGCTGTAAAAAGACTGTCTTTGAACGCCTCCCATCGTGGGCTGGGCTCCCGCTTGGCGCCAAAAATGTGGACTGCCCCTTCCATCAGAGACTTCCGCGGGGTAATGCCCATCAAACTGGATGCGCTGAACGAAGGCGGGCCTGTCAGCATTCCGCCCAGGAACTGCCCCAAAAGAGGAGGAAGAAGCAAAGCAACAAGGTGCGGCCATGGCAGTCGGAGCTTGGCAGTCAACAGAGGCAGACATGGATGCCTCTGGGGAGCAAGACCACGCGTCTACTGAACCCGGTTCAGGTCCTTCACCCGGCAGAGAGCAAGGCGGCAGCGTGTTGACCCCAGGAGATATTGCATTTCTCCAGCAGGAAGCTCCGGGACTCCTAAAAAGGCAAAGAGAGGCCCAGGAGGCGGCGACGGCTGCGTGGCGGGAGGAGATGCTGCTGCGTATCCGGGACCGCTGCCAAGGAGTTGAGGCCCCAGGACAAGTCGACTCGGTGACTGAGGTCGAGGGCGGCCCAGCGGCGGGTGAGTGTGTAACCCCTGCCCCGGCTGCAGAGCCTACCGTGACTATCCTGGACCTCATGTCGGAGTACCTAATTCCCTACGCGGTCATCTGGGAGCAAGCGTTGGCTCCAGAGCTGCAATTGGCAGCCGTGGGTGGGGACCTGCGATGCCGCCCAAACCCTGATACGGAGGTGCCTGAAGCTGCGGAGGAAACTACCGGCTCCAACCTGGATTGGTCCGCGTCTACGAAGGACTCGCAGCAACCCGTTCTAACCCCGCTACCTGCGCCGGCAGTAACCTGGCCCGAAACTGAGGAGTGGGCCTGGGAAAACCAGGGGGGCGACCTAATGGGCTTCCCTCGGGAGACCCGGGCTGAAGCGCGGAGGAGGAGCCAGTGGTGCAGCGACCAAATTTTCCAGCTTGCATGGGAGCAGCGACGGCGGGAGCAGCGCTGCGAGTGCCTCGAGGCTCGGACCATTGCTGCAAAAACTCGGGCGCATCAAGAGGAGGCCACCCGTCCCAGTCCCCGGTACGAAGGCCAAGTCGTCCGTTTTCATCACGAGGTGGGGTGGGGGTTTATCCGGTGTCCCCAGTTCCAGGACGATGTGTTCGTCAGCTGGCGGGACGTCGAGCAGCACCTCAAGAAGGGACACCCCGGTCGGAACCTCTTCCCGGGCGACACAGTGACTTTCGCTCGCCACCAGGGGGAGCATGGGTGGTACGCCCTGGACGTGCACAAAGTAGCTGGGAGCGACACCAACCCGCGCTCAGCCTCAAGCGACCGGCTAGCCTCCGTCGGGAGGAATGAGCCCTTTCCAAGAAGGCAGCCCGAAGTTTAAAGCAGCCCCCGGCTGTTGTTGCATTTTTGTTTACAAGTTTGAAAAGATGACTTTTCTCTTTTATGCCCAATTTCTTACCTGGTTTCTAGAGACACGTGTCCCTGCGGACTGGCAGCAGACAGACTCTTTCCCTTCGTGTATAGTTTGCATCTCTTTAGGTGCTCCATATTGGTTTTATACAAAACCGCGGATATTTCTACCTCAACTGACTCTGCGTCTTTGCACCTTAACCTGTCTGTTTGCACTAATTTCTCTGGAAAATGCTAGCACTTTTATAATTTTATACTATATACTTTGTTATACAACGTTCAAGAAATGTGCCTCCCATAAAGGGAAGATAGTTTTGTTATTAGAAAAAGAACATTTCCTGGGTGCTACTTCTCTTGCAGCCCGCAGACGTGCTGTGTTTTACCAGGGGGGAATGTGGCGCCCCTGAGGGTTCGACCGCCACAGGGAAGCTGCACTTCTCTAATGGAGTGTGGTGTTCCTCCTCTGAGGTAAGGCCAGTGTGGTAGTCGTGACCTAACCTTTTGCATCCAACACCACATTTCTCCACCAGAGGGAGCTAGTATGCACTAGGTGCTGCTCCCCTGGTTACAGGGAGACTGGGGAACACAAATTGGTAGGAACCAGTTAGTGGGTGTGGGTGGAGGACTTACAAGTTAGTTACACCTTCAGATTTCATATTTAATAAAATGCCATCTTGGTTCTGGGTTCTTGTTCTGTCAAGCGGTCTGGTGCTGTACCCTGACTGGTGTCAGAACGTGATCTCCTACCCTGAAAGTGGATCCTGTGTGGGCCTGCAGGGGATGGAGACACGGCCCTAGTCCTTGGGATGATGGGCAGGCTGCTAGATACGGAATATCTCAGCCCTGCCAAGGACCATGATCAAGAAGGCCCGGGAGCTTTAGAGTGTGGCTCCCTAGCAAATGGGTCCCGGGGAGGATGCAGACGGAGCGGAGTACGCCACCTGTCCTCGCCTACCTGATCTATTCAGAGGGATTCCGGCTGCAAGAGGGGTACCGGCCCCCCACACCCGACCTTGTACTCCATGTCCTGGATGGGAAAGCCCGGTTAGGCCCTGAGGATCCCACCGGGCATCGGATGGAGAGGAATTGCCACCCGTGCCCTAGTCCTGAGAGGAGCTCAGAGGGAGACCTGGCCTATCTACACACGCACAGACGGGAAAGGGAGAAGTCCGTAGTGCAGGAACACTCTGGTGTAGGGTCGCTACCGAACACTGGACTTTCTCGGAGGTAGTCGGACCCCCATCCCTATGGCCTCCGGACTCTTCATTATGCGCCATACCATGCGACGCGGTGCCCGTACTCCCCGCACTACTACCCCCTCCATCCTGGCTGCCTGCCCTGAGGCCTTGCTCTGCCTGTGGGGAGCAGTGAGAACTTTAGCCGCCATGACACCAGGCCTCGGCGGACTGCAGCGGCGCTGGAGACCCTTCACCAGGCACCACAGGTGGCGTAGTCGTTAAAAATAAAGCCACTCAACCCGGACGAGCCCACAACATCTTCCTTTTTCATGTGACGGCCCTGAGCACGGGTCCGGTCCTGGCCACGGCTACATCCCATCTCTTCGTCACAGGACCCGACACCAAGTCCCCCATCACCCAGGGTAAACTCAAAAACTAAAAAGGGCTCTTTCGAGAATTGAGGATGTCACAAAGGCTGCTGGTCCTCTACCTCTGCGGACCAGTCCCATTGGTGAAGCCCGTACATCCATGCGGGTGTCGGAGGGGGCGGTTCTTGGAGAGGGCCTAGGAGCGGGCTGGCGCCGCTGGCGTCCGAAGGTGGTTCCGGGGCCTGGAAAGCGCTTAGGACGGGCGCACTTTGATAAGAGTGCAGCGAGCATGCAGCGGCGTCACCCAAGGTTAAAGGGCCAGGCTCGGGCATTGGGAGCGGGGTGGTTTCAGTGACGCCCAGTACTAGCGGCTCCACCAGAGAACCCAGGAACAGGTCGACGCTTGCAGCGCCCGGGACAGGGAGACTTCCCATACCAGCTCCCACGGTTGCTCCTGCATCACTCACAACCTCCCGACTCTGCTCTCGGTCCTCGGAGGCTGGGGCGCTGCTGGTGCCTGGCAGCATTGCTGGCTGTCGTGCCGCCATCCTTTGCTCCATCTCTCTCTTCCATTCTTCGATGGCGTCCCGCTGGGCCCTTGCCATCCTCCAGCCCAGATCTTCCATACCGGCATGGAGGAATTCGGTATCCTCCCGGGGGAGCTTGGCCACCAACTCCTCCAGGGTATAAGGCTCATCGGCCTGCAGCATGCCGCTGGCAGGGTCTCCAGTGCTGCTGCGGTCCATGTCCTTTCCCGGGTGTGGCCTGCCTGGACTGGTCCAGACCACACCCTGTCTCTCAGTTTCCCTGCCTCCCCTCCCCTTTTGGGGGCGGTTCCAGGGCAGTCTGCTGTCGGTCACTTCCAAGGGCAGCCCCCCCACGTCGATGGACACATCCACATACATAATCACTGCTGCTTGGGGCGGGCCCCACTTTTGGCGCCGCTCTGGGACCTGGCCCACGATGGGAGGTGACCTTTGGTTGTTGTTGGCTGGCACATAATGGCACCCGCTCTTCAGGGGTGGACGCCACATTCAGTAGAAAAACACAGTCTTTTAGGCACACAATACCCGATGATAACGGGTGGGTTACGTATCCTGCCGACTACGCCAAAGTTGACGCGCCCCCTAGGCCGTGGGGTACCCGGAGCCGGGCCTGTAGATGCTGGGGATTGTAGTCACTGTGGCGGTGACCAGGTCCGTGACCCAGGGCGGTCAAACCAGGGTAGTCTATATGTGTCTGTTATGTATAGTCCGACTACACCACCTGTGGAATGCGGTTATTGGGAACCGCTGCTGCAGCAAGGTGATGTAACTCCCCACAGGAAGAGTGGAGCTTCAGGGCAGCGCGTATGGATGATGGTGGTGATGGTGCAAGGTGCAAGGTGTCGCGGTGCAAGAATGATCACAGAGTCCAAATGATGCAGTCCCAGATCCTTTACTCATGGTTAAAGCAGTTCCAGTTACAGGGCCAGTGTAAGAGCCCACGGCATCCTGTGCTCACGCAGTGAGGGGCTCGGACGACCCTCAGATATCTCCAGAGTATTTATCAGGACCCCCTTCTGTGTGTCCTCTCTGGCCCTCTCCCTGCACCTCACAAATAGTGGCACTCCTGTCCGGTGTCCTCGGGCCTTGGTGGGTGACGTGTGCTCCGTCCCCTGGGTCCTATGCGGCTACCTTTCTAGTACAATGGTATGGACTTATGGTCTGCGGTATTTGAAACGCTGCAGCCTCCGGTTCTCTTGTTAGGCCTTGTAGCTCTTGGCTAGTTAAGGGACCGGTTCCTTTTCTCCGGCCTGACGCCCCTACCTCCTGGCAGCGGTTGACGTACGGGTGGCTTGCTGCACAGTCCGTACCCCTGGGGTCCCTTCTCTTCTCGTCCTGGAGCCTCTCCTGCTCCCCTCTCCTCTCTGACTTGGGCCTCAGTGCTAGGCCCGCCTCTGCAGCAGAGCTCATGCAGAGCCTCTGCTCCTGTCACTTCTGACTGAACTCTCTGAACACTGATCTAAGATGGTGTCTAGTTTTTATACCTCCTACACATGTGCTCCCAGGATCTACGTCCTCCACCCCATCCACTACATAGTTCCCCCTCTCTAAGTGGTTCCTCCCACTCCAGCCAGGGATCAGCGACTGTGCTCTCCCGTAGGAGCAATCTCGCCCTGTCCCCCGGAAATGTGGTGTAGTGTATATAGTGTTAGGGTCCTGAGCCATACGCCTTCCTTACCTGAGAGTGAGATACCACACCTCTGGGTGAGATGCAATAGCTCTGTGGCGACCGAACCCTCAGGAGCGCCACACAAACACAGTCTTTTTAATTTCCAAGTGACCTTAATCTATGTGGCTAGGTGTAATTGATTAGTAAGCATTAGTAGCCTATTTAACCACACTCCGCAGTTTCAGATTTTGTTGGCTACTTACATTGTATTAAAAAATTGCTGTTATTTATTCCCAAGTAGTGCAAATGGAAGAAGCTGTGGTATTTTAACATGTTGGTATGTAAAAATTATCCCTGTTTAGAAAATATCAAGAGTTTAGCCGCCATTTTGAGCTCACTCTGCTGTGAATTCAGTTGGGGATAGGACGCTGTTGTTCTGAGGGACAGTTTTAGCTATCTATTTGCTCTATTCTGCTTTACCCAAGCTACTTTATAAATCGCTGTGCCTTACAGCGCTAGTGCATAGTTCTCTGTGCTGTTCACTGCTGTCTGCAAGGTCTGTGTGTGTGAGTGCAGCTCACGCTGTAGTGTGTGCTTCAGCCAAGTCTGGTTGTAGTGCGCTCAGTGTGCATCACTGCCTCATACATTGTCCTTTTTTGCTAATTGATAATTTTTCCTGATTTCTCCTATTAGTGTGGTGGTTCCATCCGTATTCAGCTAAATTGGTTCCAAACACACTATATAGGAGTAGATAGACAATTTTATTTTTTGTCTTGCAGCACTAGTGCACAGTGCTCTGCATCTGCACTGTTCACGCCGGTCTGCAAGCTCTCTGTGTGTGAGTGCAGCTCACACTGTAGTGTGTGCTTCAGCCACGTCTGGTTGTAGTGCGCTTAGCGTTTCTCACTGCCTCATACATTGTCCTTTTTTGCGAATTGATCATTTTTCCTGATTTCTCCTATTAGTGTGGTGGTTCCATCCGTATTCAGCTACATTGGTTCCAAACACACTATATAGGAGTAGATAGAGGAGCCTTTCTGCAGCATTGTGCCCTGCAGCCCCAGCCAGATTAGTATTAGCCTATTTTTTTGTAGCCTCATCTATTGCATTGTAGGTTACCTTCCTACATTGTAATAGCTATGAAAAGTTTGTGATACTATCGGTATTACCTATTTGGGCACATCCAGTGTCTTTTTGTGACAAAAAAAAACCTAAATAAAGTTCACCAAACACTCCACTTTAAAGTTGTGTAGGTCACATTAGCTCATATTAAAGTCTAGTCCACACTTTTTAAAATTAGTGTTTCTTATACCTGTTAGCAGCTGTTCAGGAATAAGCACACTAAGCCCTTAGTACTTTTCTGCCTATCTTTATCAGTCTACCAAGATGAAGAAGGCAGGGAGTAAGGCATGTGGTCGTGGTCATGGGCGTGGGCATCGAGTTTCTGCAGGGAGAGGACGTGAGGATTCTGTGACTGCAGGGAGAGGACGTGGGGATTCTGTGCCTGCTGCGGGCACCAGTGACTTGGCATCCCCCAGTTTTACCAGGGAACAGTCCTTTATGTGCAGCTTTGTAGGAGCTAGCCGTACCCCACTGCTGCGGAAGGACCAAATTGAAGCCATTGTCGGATGGATGGCAGCTAACTCATCGACTTCAATTAGTTCCAGATCCTCTCAGGTCCTGAGCACTGAAGAGCACCCATCTGTCTCTTCACCACCTGCCAAATTGCCCAGGCAGTCAGAGAGCCCTGGACAGGAGCCATCTCTACTTCTGTTCTCTGAATCTCTTGGCTTGGAAAGAGGGGGCCAGCCAAGCAGAATTCGAGAATTTGAAGAAGAGGTAGTATGCAGTGATGTGCAACCGTTTTGTCTCTCTGAATCTGAATAGGCGGGTGGGCCAGTGCCTATGGTCAGCAGCACACCTCAGTACGCATCTGATGATGAGACTCAGGTGCCACTTTCTGGTGTGTACTGTGCTGTCGAGACTACCCAGGAGAAGCAGTTGTTTGAAGAGGGTGGTGTAGATGATGAGGTCCTTGACCCATCATGGCGTGAGGGACAGGAAGGTGGTGGGAGCAGCTCTGAGGAAGAGATTCCCTGAACGGCCCAAAAAGGAGGGAGAGGGAGGGGGCAGACTTGGTTGCCTGTAGCCTCCACTTCGGCACCCATTAGGAGCAAGGCTCTTCCAAAATCCAAAGCGGGCGCTCCCAAGACTTGCAGTGCCTAGTCCTTTTTTGACACAGTAGCAGATGACATTTGCTTTGTCAAATGCAAGCTGTGTAATCAGAAGGTGAAAAGATAATATGTGGAAACATGTGCGGACCAAGCACGTGGTGGAGTTACAAAAACACACTGAAGACCTAGGCCAACCTACAGTGCCACCTACCACCTCTTCAGCTTGTGTTGTAGCCTCTTCCTCCAGCTCACACACAGCTGGTTTGGCTTCCTCACAGGATCGCCATGGAAGAATCTCTGGCACTGTTGTACAGAGACACAGTGTAATTCCACCCACAGCACCACTTTCCCTGTCATCCTCACACTCCCAGGCCAGTCTACAGCCATCGTTAGCACAGGCATGGGAGAAAAGGCGCCCATACTCGGCAAACCACCCCCGAGCACAGGCTCTGAATGCTGGCATTGCTAAACTACTGGCCCTTGAAATGCTATCATTCAGGCTGGTGGAGACTGACACCTTCCGTAACTTTATCGCATTGGCAGTCCCACAATACAATGTGCCCAGCCGCTTTTATTTCAGCAGGCAAGCCGTTCCTGCCCTGCAACAGCATGTGGAGGGAAAAATTAAACATGCGCTACAAAACGCCGTCAGTAGCAAAGGTCCACCTGACCACCGATGCGTGGACCAGTAAGCATGGACAGGGACGATACCTTTCCCTCACTGCCCATTGGGTAAATGTTGTGGAGCTGGGTACAGATCTTGAGAGTGGCGCTGTACGTGTTCTGCCAACTCCAAGTATTGCAGGAATCCTGTCGGTACACATTGACTCCTCCTCATACTCCAGTTCCTCTGAATCAGCACTGCAGGAGCCATCACGGTCTACCTCCACATCGACCCGTGAACGGTTACCTGTTATGATGACCGATATGAGCACAGCCGTGGCCAAACGTCAACAGGCCGTATTAAAATTAATTTCTTTGGGGAATCAAAGCCACATAGCGCAGGAGCTCTGGAATGCCATCAAGCAGCAGAGCGACGTGTGGTTTGTGCCAGCGAATCCCCAGCCAGGCATGGTAGTGTGTGACAATGGCCGAAATCTGGTGGCAGTTCTGGGCCTAGGCAACCTCACTCACATCCCATGTCTGGCACATGTGCTCAACTTGGTCATGCAGAGTTTTTTGAGGGACTATCTGGATCTTGATGCACTGCTTCACAAGGTCCGCATAGAGTGCGCTCACTTGCGGCGTTCCAGCAACGCAAGATCGCGCATTGCAGCTCTGCAGCGCCGATTACGTCTTCCGGAACATCGCATCATATGTGACCTACCCCCCAGGTGGAACTCAACGTTACATATGTTGGAGAGGTTGTGTGAGCAGCAGGCAGCAGTAATGGAGTACCAGCTGCAGCAGGCGCAAACAAGTCGCAGTGCGTGCCGTTCACACTTCACCACCACTGAGTGGGCCTCTATGAAGTACATTTGCCACGTTTTGCGTGCCTTCGATTATTCCACGCGGATGGCGAGTGCAGATGATGCACTAGTCAGCATGACTATCCCCCTTATCTGCCTGCTTGAAAAAACACTGCAAGCACTAAGGGACGAGGTTTTGAAAGAGGTGGAGGATGAGGAGTCACAAATGCCATCTGCTTCTGTACAGTCTGCGCAACGTGGTTCCTCACAAAGGCCTAGGCAGGGGACACTTTGTGAGGAGGATGAGGAGGAGTCAATGGAGGAGGAAGACATCTGTCCAGAGGAGGGAGGTACACAATGCTCTAGTAGTCCATATCTAGAGCGAGGGTGGGGTGATGCAGAGCAGGCAGAGATCACGCATCATGCAGGGGACAGCGTTTCTTGGCCAGTTGGCAGTCTGCAGCACATGGTTGATTTCATGCTGCAGTGCCTGAGAAACGACCGCCGCATCGCCCACATTCTCAACATGTCTGATTATTGGGTGTCCACCCTCCTAGATCCTCGCTACCGGGGCAACTTACAAAGCCTCATAACATCGTTGAACCGGGAGCGTAAAATGCAGGAGTACCAAGACGCACTGGTGTATTCCATCATGTTCTCCATTCCAACCGAGAGCAGTGCTGCTAGTGCTTTACAAAGTAGCTCAGTGCGTCGAGGCAGTGGAGGAAGCTCTGCACAAAGAGGGAGCAGAAGCAGCGCCTCAGCACAAGGCAAGACCAGTATGGCCCAAATGTGGCAAAGTTTTGTGTCCCTGCTGCCACAAATGTCTACACCATCACAGACGGCTCCAGTCAGCAGGAGGCAACGTTTCCGTCAGATGGTGACAGACTACGTCTTGCCCTCTCAGTGTACTCCCAGACTGCTCTTCCCCCTACAAGTTTTGGGTCTCCAAGCTGGATACATTGGAGGTGCTAGCTTGCCCTGCTGCTAGTGTATTATCGGAACGCGTCTTTAGTGCCGCAGGTGGTGTACTAACAGACCGTCGCATGCGACTATCCTCCGATAACGTTGACCGGCTTACTTTTCTGAAAATGAACAAGGCCTGGATTTCGCATGAATTTGACAGTCCTCTTCCAGAATAAATAATTGGCTGGCAACAGTATCCAGGTCTCCTGTTGTGTTCATATTTCTACCACCTGAACTGTAATCCCTGAGCTCCAACACCGCCAGTTGCTGCTCAGAAATGCCGTCTGCACAATCAACGCTTGCTCCAGTGTTATTGGGGTTCAGTAACGTCAGCTGATCCCAAGCTGTGTGTCCGGCAAATTCTCCTGCTCTGTCCACATCCACTGTACTACAGATTTAAAACTTGCTCCAATTACACCTCTGGCTCCTCTGTTTTTAGTAATTACCCTGGGCTCCAACACCGCTAGTTGCTGCTCAGAAGTGCCGTCTGCACAGTCAACACTTGCTCCAGTGTTATTGGGGTTCAGTAACGTCAGCTGATCCCCAGCTGTGTGTCCGGCAAATTCTCCTGCTCTGTCCACATCCACTGTACTACAGATTTAAAACTTGCTCCAATTACACCTCTGGCTCCTCTGTTTTTAATATTTACCCTGGGCTCCAACACCGCTAGTTGCTGCTCAGAAGTGCCGTCTGCACAGTCAATGCTTGCTCCAGTGTTATTGGGGTTCAGTAACGTCAGCTGATCCCCAGCTGTGTGTCCGGCAAATTCTCCTGATCTGTCCACATCCACTGTACTACAGATTTAAAACTTGCTCCAATTACACCTCTGGCTCCTCTGTTTTTAATATTTACCCTGGGCTCCAACACCGCTAGTTGCTGCTCAGAAGTGCCGTCTGCACAGTCAATGCTTGCTCCAGTGTTATTGGGGTTCAGTAACGTCAGCTGATCCCCAGCTGTGTGTCCGGCAAATTCTCCTGCTCTGTCCACATCCACTGTACTACAGATATAAAACTTGCTCCAATTACACCTCTGGCTCCTCTGTTTTTAGAATTTACCCTGGGCTCCAACACCGCTAGTTGCTGCTCAGAAGTGCCGTCTGCACAGTCAACGCTTGTTCCAGTGTTATTGGGGTTCAGTAACATCAGCTGATCCCCAGCTGTGTGTCCGGCAAATTCTCCTTCTCTATCCACATCCACTGTACTACAGATTTAAAACTTGCTCCAATTACACCTCTGGCTCATCTGTTTTTAGTATTTACCCTGGGCTCCAACACTGCTAGTTGCTGCTCAGAAGTGCCTTCTGCACAGTCAACACTTGCTCCAGTAATATTGGGGTTTAGTAACGTCAGCTGATCCCCAGCTTTGTGTCCGGCAAATTCTCCTGCTCTGTCCACATCCACTGTACTACAGATTTAAAACTTGCTCCAATTACACCTCTGGCTCCTCTGTTTTTAGAATTTACCCTGGGCTCCAACACCGCTAGTTGCTGCTCAGAAGTGCCGTCTGCACAGTCAATGCTTGCTCCAGTGTTATTGGGGTTCAGTAACGTCAGCTGATCCCCAGCTGTGTGTCCGGCAAATTCTCCTGCTCTGTCCACATCCACTGTACTACAGATTTAAAACTTGCTCCAATTACACCTCTGGCTCTTCTGTTTTTAGTATTTACCCTGGGCTCCAACACCGCTAGTTGCAGCTCAGAAGTGCCATCTGCGCAGTCAACGCTTGCTCCAGCGTTTTTGGGGTTCAGTAACGTCAGCTGATCCCCAGCTGTGTGTCCGGCAAATTCTCCTGCTCTGTCCACATCCACTGTACTACAGATTTAAAACTTGCTCCAATTACACCTCTGGCTCCTCTGTTTTTAGTTTAACCCTGGGCGCCAACACCGCTAGTTGCTGTTAAGAAGTGCCGTCTGCACAGTCAACGCTTGCTCCAGTGTTATTGGGGTTCAGTAACATCAGCTGATCCCCAGCCGTGTGTCCGGCAAATTCTCCTGCTCTGTCCTCATCCACTGTACGACAGATTTAAAACTTGCTCCAATTACACCTCTGGCTCCTCTGTTTTTAATATTTACCCTGGGCTCCAACACCGCTAGTTGCTGCTCAGAAGTGCCGTCTGCACAGTCAACGCTTGCTCCAGTGTTGTTGGGGTTCAGTAACGTCAGCTGATCCCCTGCTGTGTGTCCGGCAAATTCTCCTTCTCTATCCACATCCACTGTACTACAGATTTAAAACTTGCTCCAATTACACCTCTGGCTCCTCTGTTTTTAGTATTTACCCTGGGCTCCAACACCGCTAGTTGCTGCTCAGAAGTGCCGTCTGCACAGTCAACACTTGCTCCAGTGTTATTGGGGTTCAGTAACGTCAGCTGATCCCAAGCTGTGTGTCCGGCAAATTCTCCTGCTCTGTCCACATCCACTGTACTACAGATTTAAAACTTGCTCCAATTACACCTCTGGCTCCTCTGTTTTTAGAATTTACCCTGGGCTCCAACACCGCTAGTTGCTGCTCAGAAGTGCCGTCTGCACCGTCAACGCTTGCTCCAGTGTTATTGGGGTTCAGTAACGTCAGCTGATCCCCAGCTGTGTGTCCGGCAAATTCTCCTGCTCTGTCCACATCCACTGTACTACAGATTTAAAACTTGCTCCAATTACACCTCTGGCTCTTCTGTTTTTAGTATTTACCCTGGGCTCCAACACCGCTAGTTGCTGCTAAGAAGTGCCGTCTGCACAGTCAATGCTTGCTCCAGTGTTATTGGGGTTCAGTAACATCAGCTGATCCCCAGCTGTGTGTCCGTCAAATACTCCTGCTCTGTCCACATCCACTGTACTACAGATATAAAACTTGCTCCAATTACACCTCTGGCTCCTCTGTTTTTAATATTTACCCTGGGCTCCAACACCGCTAGTTGCTGCTCAGAAGTGCCGTCTGCACAGTCAACGCTTGCTCCAGTGTTGTTGGGGTTCAGTAACGTCAGCTGATCCCCTGCTGTGTGTCCGGCAAATTCTCCTTCTCTATCCACATCCACTGTACTACAGATTTAAAACTTGCTCCAATTACACCTCTGGCTCCTCTGTTTTTAGTATTTACCCTGGGCTCCAACACCGCTAGTTGCTGCTCAGAAGTGCCGTCTGCACCGTCAACGCTTGCTCCAGTGTTATTGGGGTTCAGTAACGTCAGCTGATCCCCAGCTGTGTGTCCGGCTAATTCTCCTGCTCTGTCTACATCCACTGTACTACAGATTTAAAACTTGCTCCAATTACACCTCTGGCTCCTGTTTTTAGTATTTACCCCGGGCGCCAACACCACTAGTTGCAGCTCAGAAGTGCCATGTGCACAGTCAATGCTTGCTCCAGTGTTATTGGGGTTCAGTAACGTCAGCTGATCCCCAGCTGTGTGTCCGGCAAATTCTCCTGCTCTGTCCACATCCACTGTACTACAGATTTAAAACTTGCTCCAATTACACCTCTGGCTCCTCTGTTTTTAGTATTTACCCTGGGCTCCAACACCGCTAGTTGCAGCTCAGAAGTGCCATCTGCGCAGTCAACGCTTGCTCCAGTGTTATTGGGGTTCAGTAACGTCAGCTGATCCCCAGCTGTGTGTCCGGCAAATTCTCCTGCTCTGTCCACATCCACTGTACTACAGATTTAAAACTTGCTCCAATTACACCTCTGGCTCCTCTGTTTTTAGTTTTACCCTGGGCGCCAACACCGCTAGTTGCTGCTAAGAAGTGCCGTCTGCACAGTCAACGCTTGCTCCAGTGTTATTGGGGTTCAGTAACATCAGCTGATCCCCAGCTGTGTGTCCGGCAAATTCTCCTTCTCTATCCACATCCACTGTACTACAGATTTAAAACTTGCTCCAATTACACCTCTGGCTCCTCTGTTTTTAGTATTTACCCTGGGCTCCAACACCGCTAGTTGCTGCTCAGAAGTGCCGTCTGCACAGTCAACACTTGCTCCAGTATTATTGGGGTTCAGTAACGTCAGCTGATCCCCAGCTGTGTGTCCGGCAAATTCTCCTGCTCTGTCCACATCCACTGTACTACAGATTTAAAACTTGCTCCAATTACACCTCTGGCTCTTCTGTTTTTAGTATTTACCCTGGGCTCCAACACCGCTAGTTGCAGCTCAGAAGTGCCATCTGCGCAGTCAACGCTTGCTCCAGCGTTATTGGGGTTCAGTAACGTCAGCTGATCCCCAGCTGTGTGTCCGGCAAATTCTCCTGCTCTGTCCACATCCACTGTACTACAGATTTAAAACTTGCTCCAATTACACCTCTGGCTCCTCTGTTTTTAGTTTTACCCTGGGCGCCAACACCGCTAGTTGCTGTTAAGAAGTGCCGTCTGCACAGTCAACGCTTGCTCCAGTGTTATTGGGGTTCAGTAACATCAGCTGATCCCCAGCCGTGTGTCCGGCAAATTCTCCTGCTCTGTCCACATCCACTGTACGACAGATTTAAAACATGCTCCAATTACACCTCTGGCTCCTCTGTTTTTAATATTTACCCTGGGCTCCAACACCGCTAGTTGCTGCTCAGAAGTGCCGTCTGCACAGTCAACGCTTGCTCCAGTGTTGTTGGGGTTCAGTAACGTCAGCTGATCTCCTGCTGTGTGTCCAGCAAATTCTCCTTCTCTATCCACATCCACTGTACTACAGATTTAAAACTTGCTCCAATTACACCTCTGGCTCCTCTGTTTTTAGTATTTACCCTGGGCTCCAACACCGCTAGTTGCTGCTCAGAAGTGCCGTCTTCACAGTCAACACTTGCTCCAGTGTTATTGGGGTTCAGTAACGTCAGCTGATCCCCAGCTGTGTGTCCGGCAAATTCTCCTGCTCTGTCCACATCCACTGTACTACAGATTTAAAACTTGCTCCAATTACACCTCTGGCTCCTCTGTTTTTAGAATTTACCCTGGGCTCCAACACCGCTAGTTGCTGCTCAGAAGTGCCATCTGCACCGTCAACGCTTGCTCCAGTGTTATTGGGGTTCAGTAACGTCAGCTGATCCCCAGCTGTGTGTCCGGCAAATTCTCCTGCTCTGTCCACATCCACTGTACTACAGATTTAAAACTTGCTCCAATTACACCTCTGGCTCTTCTGTTTTTAGTATTTACCCTGGGCTCCAACACCGCTAGTTGCTGCTAAGAAGTGCCGTCTGCACAGTCAATGCTTGCTCCAGTGTTATTGGGGTTCAGTAACATCAGGTGATCCCCAGCTGTGTGTCCGGCAAATTCTCCTGCTCTGTCCACATCCACTGTACTACAGATTTAAAACTTGCTCCAATTACACCTCTGGCTCCTCTGTTTTTAGTATTTACCCTGGGCTCCAACACCGCTAGTTGCTGCTAAGAAGTGCCGTCTGCACAGTCAACGCTTGCTCCAGTGTTATTGGGGTTCAGTAACATCAGCTGATCCCCAGCTGTGTGTCCGGCAAATTCTCCTTCTCTATCCACATCCACTGTACTACAGATTTAAAACTTGCTCCAATTACACCTCTGGCTTCTCTGTTTTTAGTATTTACCCTGGGCTCCAACACCGCTAGTTGCTGCTCAGAAGTGCCGTCTGCACAGTCAACACTTGCTCCAGTATTATTGGGGTTCAGTAACGTCAGCTGATCCCCAGCTGTGTGTCCGGCAAATTCTCCTGCTCTGTCCACATCCACTGTACTACAGATTTAAAACGTGCTCCAATTACACCTCTGGCTCTTCTGTTTTTAGTATTTACCCTGGGCTCCAACACCGCTAGTTGCAGCTCAGAAGTGCCATCTGCGCAGTCAACGCTTGCTCCAGCGTTACTGGGGTTCAGTAACGTCAGCTGATCCCCAGCTGTGTGTCCGGCAAATTCTCCTGCTCTGTCCACATCCACTGTACTACAGATTTAAAACTTGCTGCAATTACACCTCTGGCTCCTTTGTTTTTAGTATTTACCCTGGGCTCCAACACCGCTAGTTGCTGCTTAGAAGTGCCATCTGCACCGTCAACGCTTGCTCCAGTGTTATTGGGGTTCAGTAACGTCAGCTGATTCCCAGCTGTGTGTCCGGCCAGTTCTCCTGCTCTATCCACAACCACTGTACTACAGATTTAAAACTTGCTCCAATTACACCTCTGGCTCCTCTGTTTTTAGTATTTACCCTGGGCTCCAACACCGCTAGTTGCTGCTCAGAAGTGCCGTCTGCACAGTCAACACATGCTCCAGTGTTATTGGGGTTCATTAACGTCAGCTGATCCCCAGCTGTGTGTCCGGCTAATTCTCCTGCTCTGTCCACATCCACTGTACTACAGATTTAAAACTTGCTCCAATTACACCTCTGGCTCATCTGTTTTTAGATTTACCCTGGGCGCCAACACCGCTAGTTGCTGCTAAGAAGTGCCGTCTGCACAGTCAACGCTTGCTCCAGTGTTATTGGGGTTCAGTAACATCAGTTGATCCCCAGCGGTGTGTCCGGCAAATTCTCCTGCTCTGTCCACATCCACTGTACGACAGATTTAAAACTTGCTCCAATTACACCTCTGGCTCCTCTGTTTTTAATATTTACCCTGGGCTCCAACACCGCTAGTTGCTGCTCAGAAGTGCCGTCTGCACAGTCAACGCTTGCTCCAGTGTTGTTGGGGTTCAGTAACGTCAGCTGATCTCCTGCTGTGTGTCCGGCAAATTCTCCTTCTCTATCCACATCCACTGTACTACAGATTTAAAACTTGCTCCAATTACACCTCTGGCTCCTCTGTTTTTAGTATTTACCCTGGGATCCAACACCGCTAGTTGCTGCTCAGAAGTGCCGTCTGCACAGTCAACACTTGCTCCAGTGTTATTGGGGTTCAGTAACGTCAGCTGATCCCCAGCTGTGTGTCCGGCAAATTCTCCTGCTCTGTCCACATCCACTGTACTACAGATTTAAAACTTGCTCCAATTAAACCTCTGGCTCCTCTGTTTTTAGAATTTACCCTGGGCTCCAACACCGCTAGTTGCTGCTCAGAAGTGCCATCTGCACCGTCAACGCTTGCTCCAGTGTTATTGGGATTCAGTAACGTCAGCTGATCCCCAGCTGTGTGTCCGGCAAATTCTCCTGCTCTGTCCACATCCACTGTACTACAGATTTAAAACTTGCTCCAATTACACCTCTGGCTCTTCTGTTTTTAGTATTTACCCTGGGCTCCAACACCGCTAGTTGCTGCTAAGAAGTGCCGTCTGCACAGTCAACGCTTGCTCCAGTGTTATTGGGGTTCAGTAACGTCAGCTGATCCCCAGCTGTGTGTCCGGCAATTTCTCCTGCTCTGTCCACATCCACTGTACTACAGATTTAAAACTTGCTCCAATTACACCTCTGGCTCTTTTGTTTTTAGTATTTACCCTGGGCTCCAACACCGCTAGTTGCAGCTCAGAAGTGCCATCTGCGCAGTCAACGCTTGCTCCAGCGTTATTGGGGTTCAGTAACGTCAGCTGATCCCCAGCTGTGTGTCCGGCAAATTCTCCTGCTCTGTCCACATCCACTGTACTACAGATTTAAAACTTGCTGCAATTACACCTCTGGCTCCTTTGTTTTTAGTATTTACCCTGGGCTCCAACACCGCTAGTTGCTGCTTAGAAGTGCCGTCTGCACCGTCAACGCTTGCTCCAGTGTTATTGGGGTTCAGTAACGTCAGCTGATCCCCAGCTGTGTGTCCGGCCAGTTCTCCTGCTCTATCCACAACCACTGTACTACAGATTTAAAACTTGCTCCAATTACACCTCTGGCTCCTCTGTTTTTAGTATCTACCTTGGGCTCCAACACCGCTAGTTGCTGCTCAGAAGTGCCGTCTGCACAGTCAACACATGCTCCAGTGTTATCTGGGTTCAGTAACGTCAGCTGATCCCCAGCTGTGTGTCCGGCTAATTCTCCTGCTCTGTCCACATCCACTGTACTACAGATTTAAAACTTGCTCCAATTACACCTCTGGCTCCTGTTTTTAGTATTTACCCCGGGCGCCAACACCACTAGTTGCAGCTCAGAAGTGCCATCTGCACAGTCAATGCTTGCTCCAGTGTTATTGGGGTTCAGTAACGTCAGCTGATCCCCAGCTGTGTGTCCGGCAAATTCTCCTGCTCTGTCCACATCCACTGTACTACAGATTTAAAACTTGCTCCAATTACACCTCTAGCTCCTCTGTTTTTAGTATTTACCCTGGGCTCCAACACCGCTAGTTGCTGCTCAGAAGTGCCGTCTGCACAATCAACGCTTGCTCCAGTGTTATTGGGGTTTAGTAGCGTCAGCTAATCCCCAGCTGTGTGTCCGGCAAATTCTCCTGCTCTGTCCACATCCACTGTACTACAGATTTAAAACTTGCTCCAATTACACCTCTGGCTCCTCTGTTTTTAGTATTTACCCTTGGCTCCAACACCGCTAGTTGCTGCTCAGAAGTGCCATCTGCACAGTCAACACTTGCTCCAGTATTATTGGGGTTCAGTAACGTCAGCTGATCCCCAGCTGTGTGTCCGGCAAATTCTCCTGCTCTGTCCACATCCACTGTACTACAGATTTAAAACTTGCTCCAATTACACCTCTGGCTCCCCTGTTTTTAGAATTTACCCTGGGCTCCAACACCGCTAGTTGCAGCTCAGAAGTGCCGTCTGCACAGTCAACGCTTGCTCCAGTGTTATTGGGGTTCAGTAACGTCAGCTGATCCCCAGCTGTGTGTCCGGCAAATTCTCCTGCTCTGTCCACATCCACTGTACGACAGATTTAAAACTTGCTCCAATTACACCTCTGGCTCCTCTGTTTTTAATATTTACCCTGGGCTCCAACACCGCTAGTTGCTGCTAAGAAGTGCCGTCTGCACAGTCAACGCTTGCTCCAGTGTTATTGGGGTTCAGTAACATCAGCTGATCCCCAGCGGTGTGTCCGGCAAATTCTCCTGCTCTGTCCACATCCACTGTACGACAGATTTAAAACTTGCTCCAATTACACCTCTGGCTCCTCTGTTTTTAAATTCTGTTTTTTAATATTTACCCTGGGCTCCAACACCGCTAGTTTCTGCTCAGAAGTGCCGTCTGCACAGTCAACGCTTGCTCCAGTGTTGTTGGGGTTCAGTAACGTCAGCTGATCCCCTGCTGTGTGTCCGGCAAATTCTCCTTCTCTATCCACATCCACTGTACTACAGATTTAAAACTTGCTCCAATTACACCTCTGGCTCCTCTGTTTTTAGTATTTACCCTGGGCTCCAACACCGCTAATTGCTGCTCAGAAGTGCCGTCTGCACCGTCAACGCTTGCTCCAGTGTTATTGGGGTTCAGTAACGTCAGCTGATCCCCAGCTGTGTGTCCGGCAAATTCTCCTGCTCTGTCCACATCCACTGTACTACAGATTTAAAACTTGCTCCAATTACACCTCTGGCTCTTCTGTTTTTAGTATTTACCCTGGGCTCCAACACCGCTAGTTGCTGCTAAGAAGTGCCGTCTGCACAGTCAATGCTTGCTCCAGTGTTATTGGGGTTCAGTAACATCAGCTGATCCCCAGCTGTGTGTCCGGCAAATTCTCCTGCTCTGTCCACATCCACTGTACTACAGATTTAAAACTTGCTCCAATTACACCTCTGGCTCCTCTGTTTTTAATATTTACCCTGGGCTCCAACACCGCTAGTTGCTGCTCAGAAGTGCCGTCTGCACAGTCAACGCTTGCTCCAGTGTTGTTGGAGTTCAGTAACGTCAGCTGATCCCCTGCTGTGTGTCCGGCAAATTCTCCTGCTCTGTCCACATCCACTGTACTACAGATTTAAAACTTGCTGCAATTACACCTCTGGCTCCGCTGTTTTTAGTATTTACCCTGGGCTCCAACACCGCTAGTTGCTGCTTAGAAGTGCCGTCTGCACCGTCAACGCTTGCTCCAGTGTTATTGGGGTTCAGTAACGTCAGCTGATCCCCAGCTGTGTGTCCGGCCAGTTCTCCTGCTCTATCCACATCCACTGTACTACAGATTTAAAACTTGCTCCAATTACACCTCTGGCTCCTCTGTTTTTAGTATTTACCCTTAGCTCCAACACCGCTAGTTGCTGCTCAGAAGTGCCGTCTGCACAGTCAACACTTGCTCCAGTGTTATTGGGGTTCAGTAACGTCAGCTGATCCCCAGCTGTGTGTCCGGCTAATTCTCCTGCTCTGTTCACATCCACTGTACTACAGATTTAAAACTTGCTCCAATTACACCTCTGGCTCCTGTTTTTAGTATTTACCCCGGGCGCCAACACCACTAGTTGCAGCTCAGAAGTGCCATCTGCACAGTCAATGCTTGCTCCAGTGTTATTGGGGTTCAGTAACGTCAGCTGATCCCCAGCTGTGTGTCCGGCAAATTCTCCTGCTCTGTCCACATCCACTGTACTACAGATTTAAACACTTGCTCCAATTACACCTCTAGCTCCTCTGTTTTTAGTATTTACCCTGGGCTCCAACACCGCTAGTTGCTGCTCAGAAGTGCCGTCTGCACAATCAACGCTTGCTCCAGTGTTATTGGGGTTCAGTAGCGTCAGCTAATCCCCAGCTGTGTGTCCGGCAAATTCTCCTGCTCTGTCCACATCCACTGTACTACAGATTTAAAACTTGCTCCAATTACACCTCTGGCTCCTCTGTTTTTAGTATTTACCCTGGGCTCCAACACCGCTAGTTGCTGCTAAGAAGTGCCGTCTGCACAGTCAACGCTTGCTCCAGTGTTATTGGGGTTCAGTAACATAAGCTGGTCCCCAGCTGTGTGTCCGGCAAATTCTCCTGCTCTGTCCACATCCACTGTACTACAGATTTAAAACTTGCTCCAATTACACCTCTGGCTCCTCTGTTTTTCGTATTTACCCTGGGCTCCAACACTGCTAGTTGCTGCTAAGAAGTGCCGTCTGCACAGTCAACGCTTGCTCCAGTGTTATTGGGGATCAGTAACATCAGCTGATCCCCAGCTATGTGTCCGGCAAATTCTCCTGCTCTGTCCACATCCACTGTACTACAGATTTAAAACTTGCTTCAATTACACCTCTGGCTCCTCTGTTTTTAGTATTTACCCTGGGCTCCAACACCGCTAGTTGCTACTCAGAAGTGCCATCTGCACAGTCAACGCTTGCTCCAGTGTTATTGTGGTTCAGTATCGTCAGCTGATCCCCAGCTGTGTGTACGGCAAATTCTCCTGCTCTGTCCACATCCACTGTACTAAAGATTTAAAACTTGCTCCAATTACACCTCTGCTCCTCTGTTTTTAGTATTTACCCTGGGCTCCAACAACGCTTGTTGCTGCTCAGAAGTGCCGTCTGCACAGTCAACGCTTGCTCCAGTGTTATTGGGGTTCAGTAACGTCAGCTGATCCCCAGCTGTGTGTCCGGCAAATTCTCATGCTCTGTCCACATCTGCTGTACTACAGATTTAAAACTTGCTCCAGTTACACCTCTGGCTCCTCTGTTTTTTGTATTATCCCTGAGCTCCAACACCGCCAGTTGGCGCTCAGAAGTGCCGTCTGCACAGTCAACACTTGCTGCCGTGTTATTGGGGTTCATTAACGTCAGCTGTTCCCCTGCTGTGCGGACGGCAATTTCTCCTGCTCTGTCCACATTCACACTACTACAGATTTTAAAGTTGCTCCAATTACGCCTCTGGCTCCTCTGTTTTCAGTATTATCCCTGAGCTCCAACACCGCCAGTTGGTACTCAGAAGTGCCGTCTGCACAGTCAACACTTGCTGCCGTGTTATTGGGGTTCAGTAACGTCAGCTGTTCCCCTGCTGTGCATACGGCAATTTCTCCTGCTCTGTCCACATTCACACTACTACAGATTTTAAAGTTGCTCCAATTACGCCTCTGGCTCCTCTCTGTTTTTAGTATTTACCCTGGGTTCCAGCACCGCCAGCTGTTTCCCAGCAGTGTCTTTGGCACGGGTACTCCCTCCTGCCCAGCCTCGTTCCAGCACGCCAGCTGTTTCCGGGTAGTGTCAACGTCACTTTGCCTCTAATGCGTTCTCCTGTCGTGTTGCGGTCGGGTTAGCCGACTCTATGGTGCCTGCAGTTTAGGTGACTCCTATGTGGGCTGCGGGATCTGGCAATGTAGGCTGTTTCCATAGTGCCAATAAGACAAGCACCCCCTGTAGGACTGTGGGTTTCGGTAACTGCGGCCGGCTCGCGGCCTTGCAACTTTTTTTACATGGGTACCTTCTTCTACCCATCCGGGTTCCAGTACCGTCAGCTGGTTCTCGGCAGTGCCTTTGGCTTAGGTGCCTCCTTCTTGGTATCCAAGTTCCACCAACGTCTGCTGGTCCTTGGTAGTGCTTTCTGGCACAGGTACCTCCTGCTTAGTAACCGAGTTCCAGTACCGTCAGCTGGTACTCGGTAGTTCCATTGGCTCTTGTACATTCTGCTGCCCATCCCGGTTCCAGTACCGTCAACTGGTCCTCGGTAGTTCCATTTGCTCTTGTTCCTTCTGCTACCCATCCGGATTCCAGTACCGTCAGCTGGTTCTCGGCAGTGCCTTTGGCTTAGGTGCCTCCTTCTCGGTATCCAAGTTCCACCAACGTCTGCTGGTCCTTGGTAGTGCTTTCTGGCACAGGTACCTCCTGCTTAGTAACCGACTTCCAGTACCGTCAGCTGGTCCTCGGTAGTTCCATTTGCTCTTGTACCTTCTGCTACCCATCCGGGCTCCAGTACCGTCAGCTGATTCTCGGCAGTGCCTTTGGCATAGGTGCCTCCTTCTCGGTATCCAAGTTCCACCAACGTCTGCTGGTCCTTGGTAGTGATTTCTGGCACAGGTACCTCCTGCTTAGTAACCGACTTCCAGTACCGTCAGCTGGTCCTCGGTAGTTCCATTTGCTCTTGTACCTTCTGCTACCCATCCGGGTTCCATTACCGTCAGCTGATTCTCGGCAGTGCCTTTGGCATAGGTGCCTCCTTCTCGGTATCCAAGTTCCACCAACGTCTGCTGGTCCTTGGTAGTGATTTCTGGCACAGGTACCTCCTGCTTAGTAACCGAGTTCCAGTACCGTCAGCTGGTCCTCGGTAGTTCCATTGGCTCTTGTACCTTCTGCTGCCCATCCGGGTTCCAGTACCGTCAGCTGGTCCTCGGTAGTTCCATTCGCTCTTGTACCTTCTGCTACCCATCTGGATTCCAGTACCGTCAGCTGGTTCTCGGCAGTGCCTTTGGCTTAGGTGCCTCCTTCTCGGTATCCAAGTTCCACCAACGTCTGCTGGTCCTTGGTAGTGCTTTCTGGCACAGGTACCTCCTGCTTAGTAACCGAGTTCCAGTACCGTCAGCTCGTCCTCGGTAGTTCCATTGGCTCTTGTACCTTCTGCTGCCCATCCGGGTTCCTGTACCGTCAGCTGGTCCTCGGTAGTTCCATTTGCTCTTGTTCCTTCTGCTACCCATCCGGGTTCCAGTACCGTCAGCTGGTTCTTGGCAGTGCCTTTGGCTTAGGTGCCTCCTTCTCGGTATCCAAGTTCCACCAACGTCTGCTGGTCCTTGGTAGTGCTTTCTGGCACAGGTACTTCCTGCTTAGTAACCGAGTTCCAGTACCGTCAGCTGGTCCTCGGTAGTTCCATTGGCTCTTGTACCTTCTGCTACCCATTCGGGTTCCAGTACCGTCAGCTGGTTCTCGGCAGTGTCTTTGGCACGGGTACTCCCTCCTGCCCAGCCTGGTTCCAGCACGCCAGCTGTTTCCTGGTAGTGTCAACGTCACTTTGCCTCCAATGCATTGTCCTGTCGTGTTGCGGTCGGGTTAACCGACTCTATGGTGCCTGCAGTTTAGGTGACTCCTATGTGGGCTGCGGGATCTGGCAATGAAGGCTGGTTCCATAGTGCCAATAAGACAAGCACCCCCTGTAGGACTGTGGGTTTCGGTAACTGCCGCCGGCTCCCGGCCTTGCAACTTTTTTTTACATGGGTACCTTCTGCTACCCATCCGGGTTCCAGTACCGTCAGCTGGTTCTCGGCAGTGCCTTTGGCTTAGGTGCCTCCTTCTCAGTATCCAAGTTCCACCAACGTCTGCTGGTCCTTGGTAGTGCTTTCTGGCACAGGTACCTCCTGCTTAGTAACCGAGTTCCAGTACCGTCAGCTGGTCCTCGGTAGTTCCATTGGCTCTTGTACCTTCTGCTACCCATCCGGGTTCCAGTACCATCAGCTGGTTCTCGGCAGTTCCTCAGCCTTCTTGTACCTTCTGCTACATTTCCAAGTTCAAGATTTTTGAAATGGTTCTTGGTAATCACTCTGGATCTCCCTGATGAGGACCCTGAAGACGAGGACCCTTAAGACCACCCCGAAGAAGACGAGGACCCTGAAGACGAGGACCCTGAAGACAAGGACCCTGAAGACCAACCCGAAGAAGACGAGGATCCCGAAGACGAGGACCCTGAAGACCACCCCGAAGAAGACGAGGACCCCGAAGACGAGGACCCTGAAGACCACCCCGAAGAAAACGAAGAACCCCGAAGACGATGACCCTGAAGACGAGAACCCTGAAAACCACCCCGAAGAAGACGAGGACCCCGAAGACGAGGACCCTGAAGACCACCCCGAAGAAGACGAGGACCCCGAAGACGAGGACCCTGAAGACCACCCCGAAGAAGACGAGGACCCCGAAGACGAGGACCCTGAAGACCACCCCGAAGAAAACGAAGAACCCCGAAGACGATGACCCTGAAGACGACGACCCTGAAGACCACCCCGAAGAAGACGGGGACCCTGAAGACGACGACCCTGAAGACGACGACCCTGAAGACCACCCCAAAGAAGACGAGGACCCCGAAGACGATGACCCTGAACATGAGGACCCTGAAGACCACCCCGAAGAAGACGAGGACCCCGAAGACGACGACCTTGAAGACGACGACCCTGAAGACCACCCCGAAGAAGACCAAGAAGATGACCCTGAAGAAGTTGACCAAGAGGACAAAGAACAAGAAGACAACCACCAAGATACAGAAGAACAAGAGACAGAAAACCAAGAAGCAGAAGTACAAGAAGCTGCAGAACAAAAAGCGGAAGAACATTAAGCATAAGACTAAAAATCAGAGCAAAAGATATTATCTAAATTATAAGCAGAAGATGACTAAGCAGTGTATGGGGGTGAGTCCGTTCCTCCTCGTGGTGCCCCTGGAAAAGACCTGCTGCTGCAGGCCAAACTGAACGCGGACAAATCCTGTTGTAAATCTTTTGTGACGGGCAGAACGAAAGGTGTAATGTTCAAACTTTTATAGATAACAACTACAGGAATGCCTGTCACAAATAAGAATATGATGAAGAAGAAGAATATGAAGAAGATGACGAAGAAGAATATGAAGAAGAATAATAGTTGAATAAGAAGAATATGAAGAATGTAAAAAAAAAGAATAATACGAAGAAGGTGAAGAAGAAGTTGATGAAAAAGATGCTGATGCTGAGAATGATGAAGGAGAAAGTGTGGGAGAAGTAAAAAAGAAGGTGAAGAGCATGGAAGTAGTGAAACATAAATATCTGACAAAATATAAAAAAACTTAACATAGTCAATATTTCCGTAACTCAGAACGTCTTAAAAAATATATTAATTCCTGCTATTCCATTTGATTGGGCTAAACCTCTATATTTAATGTCTCCCCCACCTCCCCCAATACATTCTACATTATTCTTAGTTGTTTTCCTTCATGTAGAATTAACCTACAAGGAAAGAAAGGGTTTATTTTTATTCCGATATTTCTGTCCCATTGACTTGCATTGGGTTCCGGTATCGGAATCGGCGATATCCGATACTTTTTGGGTATCGGTCCGATCCAATCCGATCCGATATTTCCCGATATCGGAAGGTATCGCTCAACACTACTCTTTACTGATTGAAAAAGTTATTGCTTTTACACAAGCCATCAAAAAATTATCCCTTTAATTAGGGACACAAAACAATTGCAATGTTTTGAACGGGAAGAAGTAATTGTTTTTAGGAGTGTAAAACTTATCCCATTTTTGGATCTGCAACAGGTTTGCTAATCACAAAATGATTAAACAAATAGAAAGATTTTTTTATCAAGCCATCCAAAAATTATACTTTTTTCTAAGGAGCCAAAAAAGGTGTACATTTTGCAAAGTAAAAAACAATGGCTTGTCACAAAGCCTGAATATAACATAAATAATTTGGCATTCAAAATTAAATGCAAATAAGTGAATATTTATTCAAACAAATATCTCTGTGTATACAAACACAACTTATATACACAGAGATATTTGTTTGAATAAATATTCACTTATTTGCATTTAATTTTGAGTGCCGAATTCTTTATATTATATTCTGGAGTGGAATCCTATTCAGGAAACCTTTTAGGATTGCCGCATAGCCTGCTATATATAATTGTCACAAAGCCTTTCCAAAAATTATCCCTATTTTGAGAGCTGTTTCATGTTTGTGTACTCTCATGAGACTATGTTTGTCAGCATCAATAGTAGTGTCTAGCACTAGAAAGCAGGATGATCTAGCAAGAGCTGTGTCACTCTAATAGCTTTGCAATGACAGCATGAGAAGCTACACATTAAGAATTAGGACGGGGCAGGAAAGAAAATGTCTAGCAGTTTAAAGCCAGCAACGGCAGTCCTGGCAGCAGCAGTACAGTGTAGTACTATAAAACACAGTGGGCAGCCAGGAGATGTGTGGCTGAAACGGTTGTAACCTGGCTATGGCCAGAGCAGCAGGGTAGAGAATTAGCACAGGGCACCATGGTTACTATCTGCCCTCTTCTGGTGCTGCCCTCACTCACGTGTTACCTACATTGCCTCTAATGCCATGTCATATGACCACTGCTTGGGCTAATTTTATTTGCCTCCTATTTTCCTTGCTCACTTGGTTTTGCCCAGCGATGTGTTGTTACACACTGGACTGGTCATATGATCGGTACTTTTCCAACCTTTTGTGCATGAGCCAGCACACTCTGTCATGGACGAACTTTCTCCATTACTCCAGGCAACTACTTCATTCTGACGCCCATAATTACTCAGGTGATCATTATGATATGTATTTTTTAATCATGTATATTATTGTTCTCTTGGGATTGGCTATCTATATTTTAAATAGCTATCCTTTAGTTCCCCCAACCACCACTGATGAAACATTTGATAAACACATGTAAGGCGTTTGGTGGGTAACCCTGTAACTCCTTTGTTGCCATTATTTTTCCTACTACTTTTACCTCATGTGACTTACTTTGCAGAAAACATACTTCCTTGACACTTCAATCTAAACTAGCTTTTGTATTGTATGTGCTCAATAATTACACATATATATTCATTATACAGTATGTATACTTCTTTTGAGCATAACAATATATATATTTTATGTCTAGGGGTTTATTTTTTGGCTCACCCATCAATTTTTTTCAAAGTTTCTTTTACTGGATACACATATTTACTATTATTATTATTTATTATTATAGCATCATTTATTCCATGGCGCTTTTCATGTGAGATTTACACATGTATATTTTTTAACAGTATTTAATAAAAGCTGAGTTTTACCTTTTTCAGATACCCTGGTCCTTGCATGTCTTTTGCTCCTATGTTTTTTTTGTGATTGCGCCCTTGAGACCTCTTATTCTGCCTGGGGTTACAGTTTTTGTCCTTAGAGTTTAATGATAACAGCATGAAGCCTTCAAAAGTAAGAAAAGTCCAAAAAGTGATCAAGAGAGAGACAGACTGGTGAGAGGACAGAGACCGTCTCCCAGTCTTATCCTAGGGGTTGACTCATCAAACAGATAATTTGAATCCAAAATCTAGTGTAAAAGTGTTTAAAATGTCACTAAATTTTTACATTTTTGCTTCAGCTCTGCCAACTTTTTGAAAAAATTGGCTTGGCATGGCAAGGTGGGTGTGTGGCATATCATGGCAATCATCATAAATTACCCCAGAAATATATGACAAGAGTACACTTCATACCCTGGCTTTGAATTTGATGCATATTATTAAAGTGATCTCTTCCTCAAGACCTGATGAATCAGCCCCTTTGTGTTTAAGAGGATGGCTGTAACAAAGCACCAACTGCTGAACCTCCTGTCCTGTCCAGCATAGCAGTACTGAAAGCGGGCATCAGAGTACACAGAGTCTAGATACTGCAGACGGACCTTGCAGCCCTGACTGTATGTGAAAATGTGTGTCCCCTTGCCCCCCAGTAGACTGACAGTATGTAAAATTGCAGAGACTTGGAAAGCAGAGATGCCAGTGGTGTCCTCCTACTTTTGTCGAAATTTGGAACTGCAACTGGAAATATACCCTGTACCAAGCAAATATTAAGGGTATGTAATTAATTAAGGATACATTAAAAGCCATCATTTGATACTATTTAGAATAACTCTTTGATGCCTGCATACTATCGACACTGCACAAGAACTTTAACATAGCACATGGTTGTTATAGAGATATTTCGGTCAGATAATTTAAAGTTTTTGAGCTAGAAAAATAATTCTCTTTAAAAATACTTTAATAGTGTTTGGGCTTTTGAGAAAGAAACACTTACCCAGTGATCAAGTGATAAGTCAGGACGGCTACCCATTTCATTGAACTGTAAGTAAAATGAACGTAGATTCTTTTCCTTTTTTATATAAAGCCCAGGAAATCTCGATTTCATTGTAAGTCGGCAGCTGTGAACCAGCTGTAATAACTGAAAAAGCTAATTAGATCATTTGGCTTTGTAGCTGTTTTCCTTCATTTAGCACTAAATGGGAGACACTAAAGCAAAAGTGAACCAAATGGAAGAATATAAAGGTGCTTGAATACATTAAAAGTTCAATAAGATGTTGCAAATATGAAGCCGACTAACGATGTTCTATCAATTCCCAGGAGAAGGCAATGGAATACAATGTTGCCATCCCAATTTGCATTTATATTGCACCTTCCAAATAGATTTCTAGCTTGGTTTACAGTCATACTTCAGGTGCATGCACGCAGCCTCTAATGAGGTGGAAAGTCTGCACATTTGTGCTTCTTGATCATCTGGGAAGAAAGGGACAACATTATTATTACTTCACAGTGAATGTTATCTTTCTTGGAAGAGTAGCAGTAAAATAATTTATATCAGAAGTTACTGAAGAATAAGCACGTAACGACATATTGCTAGAACATACCATCACTTGCTTGTTGATCAAAGGTCAAACTGTCTATACCCCCAATGGTCACTATAATAAAGAGGCCTATTCTAATTTTTTCCTGCATGGTTTCAAAACAGACCAAGTTCTCTGACCACTTCAGCTTATCCTTATTCATCTGACAAGTAGGATCCCAACAGATGGACCCACACATCCAGAAATAGCATAGAAATTGGTCAAACACACTATGTACAATGCCAAGTGTTGGCTAAAATAGAATAAAGTATTGGAAATATAGGCCCTGATTCATCAAGGCAATTTTGCCCGACTTCTGGTTTATATTGCTTTGAAAAGTCACATAGCTTGGAGTTGAACAAAAATGTTGCCACTTTTGGTATTTTTACCCCAATTTATACCAGCTCCATCAAAATGGGAGAAGATGGAGAAGGTCGGGGGTTTGGCTACAATAGTTTGTCTAATTAATGATGAGCTGTGCTGTACCTTACACCAAAAATCTTTTTGGTGTTCAGTGTACAGAGGCACATGCTGCTGGTTAGATGCTACTGATTCATTAAAATGTGTGTGTCCCTTACTGAATCAGTAGTTTCTGACTCATACATGCTGCCTCATCGAGTCCGGTATGAAAATTGCCGGTCTTGATTAAATGGGGCCATATTCTCTTGAGTGATGAATCCTGTCGTGCTCTCTGGCAATCTGAGTGATGAATTAGTGTTTGATGGGTACCCACAGAATGCTACCTATTCAACTACTTTAATTTGGTGGATGAGCGGAAATAACATGAGGTTACTGTTCAGGATTTTAGCAAGGTCACTCGTTTCCAGTGAAGAGTAATTATAATGTCACAGAGTTCAGACAATTGAATGCTTGTAACACTACATCAATAGTTTGGGGAATATCCATTTCCTGTTCCAGTTGATGTGGAAACCCCCTATAAATAGCCTTTCACCCTGAAACTGAAAAGTGACTATACATTTCTCATGTCCTTAGCCTCACCTTAGTCTCCTAGTCAGAGGCAAAGCTAGGGGTTCAGCTTAGGCAGGGCAAATCATCTGAGTGGGCCCCTAACCGGTAGCCCTAATTACAACTATGGTAGCACACTGATATTACCACCAAATGGTGATATGCAGTGGTAGATTCCAATCCTTCAGAACTTACAAGTGATCATAGTACAGTTATAGATGGTGACTTACAGTTGACGTTCTTTCTGATGGAGTCGTTCATTTTTCACTTTTTTTTCATTTGGCCCAGACCAACATGGCAACTTCTTCCAGAAACGAATCATCTGCATAGATTACAACAAAGACACATTTGAATTCTCACATTTCCAGCACCGTCCCTATCTATTCCCAACATTGCATAAACGCCTCATTCTACTGATACCCCAATACTTAGCCGCTGCTGCTATGTGTCCCTATTACTGCACAAGCTGTTTGGAACAATAACAGCGCTCCACTTAGAGTCTCACATGATAATGCCCAAGATGGTGCCCTGTACATAATAATAATGCCTCCTTTGTGCCCTCTAGATGGTAAAATTGCTCCCTGGAAAATATTAATGCTGTATAATGGGTCCCACATTAGCTCCCACACTGGCGAGGCTCAGGCGGACCAACGTGCTATCATAGCGCCAATTCACGCAAAGGACGTCAGAATCACGGCAGGCAAAATGCTTATGTGTGGGATTTCCGGCCGCGCACATGACGTCAAAGGGAAGCTGAAGAGAAGGGAATTAGAAATCTTTTGTGAGAAAGACCAGAGGGAGTCTTATGTCCAGGCAGTGTACGCCCCATAGACAAAACCCAAGATAAAACATAAAAAGCAAATACCCGGTAGTAAATAAATAAACAGCAATAGTGCATGAAAGTAATATAGGGTGCTTAGTTAGCATAATTTTGATAAAAAAAATTATAAAGACATCCCACCATATCACGGTGACCCTATTCAGGATGGTCCTCACCTCTAATATTAAAACCTTACCATTTTTTTTGTCAAGTGACGTACATGTGGATAAGGGCTGAGAAGGAATGAGCCCAGAAAATGGTCACTCAGGCATTGGGAACTACATTACTGTAATGTCCAGCTCAAAGAAAAGGGAGGCCACTACTTTATTTGAACAAAATGCAAAATGAAAACACCTGAAGAGATAAACTGGAATGTAAGTTGGTGTACAAGCAGCATGCAAGCGTATGTTCACACTAGCCACCAAACAGATAAATCCCAAGATAAAAACATAAATGAAATACCCTGCAGGTTTTAATATTAGAGGTTAGGACCATCCCGTATAGAGTCACTGTGACGTGGTGGGGTGGCTTTTTCATTTTTTTCTTCAAAATTATGTTAACTAAACACCCTATATTATTTTCATGCACTGTTGCTGTTTATTTATTTACTGCAGGGTATTTGCATTTTATGTTTTTATCTCGGGTTTTCTCTGTTTGGTGGCCAGTGTGAACATGCGCTTACATGCTGCATGCACAACAACTTATATTCCAGCGTATGCCCCATAGCCTGGAAGGTCGAAGCTACAAAAGATTATTTTTACTGAACAAAGCATCATCTAGGAGGCATATGTGGTGCCCCTGTGGGTCCAGTTGCCACAGAGGTACTGCATCTCATCCAGAGGTGTGGTACCCCACTCTCACGTAAGGAGGGAGCACTACCCTGGACCCACCCACTCACATTCAACACACACCATTCCTGAGGGAGGGTCCAGATAGCTCCAAAGGGAGAGCACAGACATGTTCCCTGTTTGGAGGGTGGAACTAAGTAGAGGAAGTGGGTGGAGGAAGTACTTTAGGGGAGCACAGAAGGAAGAGTATAAAATGAAGGGTAGAAACATCTAGAAGGAGTTCAGTTCAGGTCCATTTTCCTGGTTCCAGTCCTTGGAGCAGGAGTTCGCTGAGTGAGGACCGTGGAGGAGAGGGGCACAGTCAGAGAGGCCCAGTAGGGGAGTGAGGAGAGAACACCAGAGTAGTGAGAGGGGTTCCAGAGATAGAAGAGATCCGTGAGAGTGCGGAGGCCACCCGTGCACCCGAGTTCACGCTGACCGTGAAGGGATCAGGTCGCAGTAGGGGACCGGCCCCAGACTAGTGGAGGACTGCAAGACTCAGCTAGCAAACCGGAGGTTGTGGTATCTTCATGTGCCGTAGCCGAAATCCACACACATTCGCTGAAAAGGTGGCCATATAGGACAAAGGGGACAGAAAAGACGACGCCCAACAAGGCCCGCGGCCACTTGCTCAGGACACTGTGTGGTAAGGTGCAGGGCATGAGGGCGAGTGCCAGCGCAGGGAGACGACCTGGAGAAGTACACAGAAAGGGGTCCCGTTCAAGTGCACCCAAGTTGTCTGAGAGTTGGCTGTATCACTTCCCCGGAGGACACAGAACGATGTGGGCAGTTATAATTGGCTGCAGCGGTAACCTGGAACTGCCTAAGAACTGTGAGTAAAGCCTGAAAACTGCACCCCAATGTGTCCTTGATTTATTGCTGCATCACCGGCCCTGCACTACACTGTCCCTGCCAACAACATCTACCTAATCAAGCCCTACATACTGCTCTGTATCTTAGCTCTGCCAGTGGAGAGCTGAACCATCTTTACTGCGTCACCAACTGCCCCAGTGGATCTGAACAGCAGCGACAGCCACCTATAGCCGCATACCACGGGTGGCATCACGAACTTTATTCCCAAAACTTTATTTCCCCAATTGACTTCCCATTTATTGACTGCCCTGGGCCATGGACTGGGTCACTGCCGCTGTGACTACCCCAAAAAAAAAGGACCGACCAGGCTACCTTGTACCCCATGGCTCCAGGGGGCGCGTCACATACAGGCATGACTAATTTCAGCTGTATACAACCCGTATGAACATATCAACCCCTTTACCCCCGAAGGCTGTTTGCACCTTAATGACCAGGCCAATTTTTACAATTCTGACCACTGTCACTTTAAGTGGTAATATCTCTGGAACGCTTCAACGGATCCCAGTTATTCTGAGATTTTTTTTTCTTGACATATTGTACTTCATGACAGTGGTAAAATTTATTCGATATGACTTGTGTTTATTTGTGAAAAAATGGAAATTTGGCAAAGATTTTAACATTTTCAAACTTTGAATTCCTCTGCCCTTAAATCAGAGAGATATGTAACATTTCCCACATGTCTACTTTACATCTGCCCAATTCTTTAAACAATTTTTTTTTTGTTAGGAAGGAAGTTATAAGAGTTAAAAGTTGACCAGCGATTTCTAATTTTTCCAAAAAAATTTACAAAACCATTTTTTTAGGGACCACACCACATTTGAAGTCACTTTGAGGGGTCCATATGACAGAAAATACCCAACAGTGACACCATTCTAAAAACTGCACCCTTCAAGGTGCTCAAAACCACATTCAAGAAATTTATTAACCCTTCAGGTGCTTCACAGGAATTTTTGGAATGTGCAAAAAAAAAAAATCACAAAAATTTTACTTTTGACCCATTTTTTTATTTTTTCAAGGGTACCTGGAAAAATTTACCCCACAATTTATTTTATAATTTCTCCTGATCATGCAGATACCCCATATGTTGGTGAAAACCACTGTTTGGGTGCACGGCAAGGCTCGGAAGGGAAGGAGTGCCACTTGACTTTTTAAATGAAAAATTTGCTGGAATAATTAGGGGGCACCATATTGCGTTTGGAGAGCTCCTGATGTGCCTAAACAGTGGAGACCCCCCCACAATTGACATCATTTTGAAAACTAGACCCCTCAAGGGGTGTAGTGAGCATGTTGACACCACATGTGCCTCACAGAATTTTACACCATTGAGCGGTAAAGAAAGAATAATTACAATTTTACCACCAAAATTTTGTTTTAGCCCCGATTTTACATTTTCACACAGGAAAATGGGTAAAAATGGCACCAAAATTTGTCCCACAATTTCCAGGGTTTCCATTTAAATGTCCGAGTGAAGTAATTCAGATGAAACCCCCAAGGGATCCATTCACTACAATTAGGCAGCAGAGTTACTCTGGACTCCGTCTGGCCTCTGTTCAGTGTTGTCCTTTTAAGAAGAGCACAAAACTGTGGCCAACGGCACTTTTATGCATGCCTAAAATGATGGACACCACCACATCACAGGCCAGATGGTATTCACAGTGCCTCCATCTGCATGATTATAGGGAACCTGTCGCCATGGGTTCCGTTTGAATCACGTATTTCAGAGATTTACACGGAATCCCCGCTGTAAGCGCTCAGCAGGATTAATGTGCACTGAGCCTTACTGCGATCTTTGGGAGGCAGAATGAACAATTCAACAGCAAGTGAAGAATTGGTTTTATTTATTTTTTATGCTGTTCATCGTGCGGTGTAAGTGATTAGGTTTTATTTATATTTTACACTGTTCTTCGGGCGGTATAAGTGATTAAACTACTTTATTCTTCTAGTCGGTGCGATTGCAGCGATTCCAGATTTATATCGTTTTTTTATGTTAGGCGGCTGTCACACGAAAAGACGCTTTATTTTGCAAAAACTAATTTTTGCATCACCATATTTTGAAAGCTACAATTTTTCCATATTTCAGCACACATGTGATGGCTTGTTTTTTGCAGGATGAGTTGACATTTTTATTGGTACTATTTTCAGGCACATGACATTTTTTGATCGCTTTCTATTCTAATTTTAGGGAGGCAGAATAAACAAAAACCAACAATTTAGGTATAGATTTTGGGGGTTTTTTTAATGCCGTTTCGGGTATGGTAAAATTGATAAGGCAGCTTTATTTTTAGGGTCAGTATGATTGCAGCGATACCCCATTTATATATTTTTTTATGTTTTGACGCTTTTACACAATAAAAACTATTTTGTAGAAAAAATAATTATTTTTGCATCGCTTTATTCTGAGAGCTATAACTTTTTTATTTTTCAGCTGATGAAGCTGTATTGTAGCTTGTTTTTTGCGGAAGAAGATGACTTTTTAAGCGGTACCATTTTTGTTTACTGTCTTTTTAATCGTGTTTTATTCCACTTTTTGTTCGGCGGTATGATGATAAAGCATCATTTTTTGCCTTGACATTTATTTTTTTACCGTGTTCACTAAAGGGGTTGACTAATGGGACAGTTTTATAGGTCGGATCGTTCCGGACGCGGCAATACCAAATATGTGTACTTTTATTGTTTGTTGTTTTTTTTCATAATAATATTTATTTAAGGGTATAATATATATATATATTTTATTTTTTTATTTTTATTATACGGTAATTATTTTGTGATTTTTTTTTTATATTTTTACAAGTTTTTTCACCTTTTCTTTTACTTTTTTACCTTGTCCTATTATGAGAATTTCACTTTCTGTAAGCTGATCGCTGTTATAAGGCATAGCAGTGCAGTATCACTGCTATGCCTAATAGCTGTCAGCCCTGCAGACACATGATAGTTAGATCATGCACTGCTCATGATCTAACTACCTTGCTAGTGTCTGGTGACCCAGATGTCGTCATGACGACATCGGGTCATCATGGCAATGATCAGGACCCTGCAATGACGTTGCGAGGTCTCCGATCCAAGAGTAGAGGGGCTTCTGTCCCTCTGCTCGCTCGATCGATAGCAGCGATCGCAGCATTTAGGGGGTTAAAGTACCGAGAGAGGTGCGAGCACCACTCCTGGCACTGGGTGCCGGGTGTCAGCTGTCAGAATCAGCTGATACGTCTAAGCGATTTTGCAATCGCCGCTGGGTATCTATACATCCCATGTCAGTAAGTACCAGGCCACAGGGACGTATAGATGCATCTCATGTCAGAAAGGGGTTAATAACTCAAAAAGCTCAAAAGGGTGACAGATTCCCTTTAAAGAAGCGCTCCCATCAAACATTTTATCCTCTTAATATATTGCAATCATCCTATTATATAGCAGTGTCTACTTACAATTGCTTTTACTGCCTTTCTACCTAGTTAATTCTTTTTTTTTCCATTAGGCCTATGACATCACGTGATTAAGAAAGACAGGCTGAATCCTTCTAAGCTCTATTTAAAAACAGAAAGCAGGGGGGAAGGTGTATTTAAATGATTGGTCCCGCATATCAAATATACGAGTTGGGGGTCACTTGGGTAATAGTGATCACAAAATAATAAGTTTTCATGTATCCTTTAATTAGATGTGTAGTAGAGGGGTTACACGGACACTAAACTTCAGGAAGGCAAATTTCCAATGGTTGAGAGATGATCTTAGTGCAATAAACTGGGACGATATCCTGAGACATAAAACTACACAAAGCAAATGGGAGACATTTATTAGCATCCTGAATAGGACCTGTGCACAATATATACCCTATGGGAATAAACATGCTAGATATAGGAGGAAACTACTATGGCTAAATAGAGCTGTAAGGGGCGCAACAAGTGACAAAAAGAAAGCATTTAGAGGACTAAAGCAAGTAGGTAGTGATGAGGCATTAAATAAATACAGAAAATTAAATAAATTCTGTAAAAACCAAATCAAGGCAGCAAAGATTGAGACAGAGAGACTCATTGCCAGAGAAAGTAAAAATAATCCCAAATATTCTTTAACTACATAAATAGTAAAAAACTAAAAAATGATAGTGTTGGCTACCTTAAGAATAGTCTAGGTGAAATGGTGGATGAGGATGAAGAAAAAGCCAATATGCTAAATTATTTTTTTTCAACCGTATTTACACAAGAAAATCACATGACAGAAAACATGATTAGTGATGACAAAAATTCTCCATTAAATGTCACTTGCTTAACCCAGCAGGAAGTACGGCGGTATCTAAAAGTCACTAAAGTTGACAAATCCCTGGGCCCGGATGGGATACACCCGAGAGTACTGCAGGAATTAAGTAATGTCATAGATAGACCATTATTTTTAATCTTTAAAGATTCCATAATAACAGGGTTTGTACCACAGGACTGGCGTATAGCAAACGTGGCGCCAATATTCAAAAAGCGGACAAAAGCCGAACTTGGAAATTATAGGCCAGTAAGCTTAATATCAACTCTGGGTAAAATCCTGGAGGGATTCCTAAGAGATACTATACTAGAGTATCTGAAGAAGAATAACCTCATGACCTAATATCAACATGGGTTTACGAGTGACTGTTCCTGTCAAACTAATCTGATCAGCTTTTATGAGGAGGCAAGTTCCGGACTGGACCAAGGAAATGCAGTGGATGTTGTGTATATGGACTTTTCAAAAGCTTTTGATACGGTTCCACACAAAAGGTTGATACATAAAATGAGAACAATGGGGATAGGGGAAAATATATGTATGTGGGTTAAGAACTGGCTCAGTGATAGGAAAAAAAGGGTGGTTATTAATGGAACACACTCAGACTGGGTCTCAGTTAACAGTGGAGTACCACAGGGGTCAGGGGTACCCAGTATTTTAACATATTTATTAATGACCTTGTAGGGGGCATACAAAGTAATATTTCAATATTTGCAGATGACACTAAACTCTGCAGGGTAATCAATACAGAGGAGGACAATGTTATATTACAGGAGAATCTATGTAAACTAGAAGCTTGGGCTGATAAATGGCAAATGAGCTTTAATGGGGATAGATGTAAGGTAATACACTTGGGCAGAGGAAATAAAATGTATAATTATATGCTTAATTGTAAAACACTGGGCAAAACTGTAACTGAAAAAGACCTGGGTGTTTTGGTGGACGACAAGCTCACGTTTGGTGGCCAGTGTCAGGCAGCTGCTGCAAAGGCAAATAAAATAATGGGATGCATTAAAAGAGGCATAGATGCTCATGAGGAGAACATAATTTTACCGCTATACAAGTCACTAGTGCGACCACACTTAGAATACTGTGTACAGTTCTGGTCTCCGGTGTATAAGAAAGACATAGCTGAACTAGAGCGGGTGCAGAGAAGAGCGACCAAGGTTATTAGAGGACTGGGGGCTCTGCAATACCAAGACAGGTTATTACACTTGGGGTTATTTAGTTTGGAAAAATGAAGACTTAGGGGTGATCTTATTACTACAACCCCTGGCAAAAATTATGGAATCACCGGGCTCGGAGGATGTTCATTCAGTTTTTTAATGTTGTTGAAAAAAAGCAGATCACAGACATGGCACAAAACTAAAGTCATTTCAAATAACAAATTTATGGCTTTAAGAAACACTAAAAGAATTGACTAAGAATTCCTCAGAATTGAATGATTCCATAATTTTTTCCCTCTGCTTGGTCTGAAAAAATTACCCTTACTGAGTACCACATTTTTTATTTTGATTTATTTTAGCGTTTCTTAAAGCCATAAAGTTGCCATTTCAAATTACTTTACTTTTGTGCCATGTCTGTGATCTGCTTTTTTCAACAACATTAAATAACTGAATGAACATCCCCCGAGCCCGGTGATTCCATAATTTTTGCCAGAGGTTGTATGTACAAGTATATGAGGGGACAGTACAAAGACCTTTCTACTGATCTTTTTACTCTGAGGCCTGAGACGGGGACAAGGGGGCATCTTCTACATCAGGAGGAAAAAAGGTTTAATCATAATCACAGATGCGGATTCTTTACTGTAAGAGCAGTGAGACTATGGAACTCTTTGCCGCATGATGTTGTAATGAGTGATTCACAACTAAAATTTAAGAAAGGCCTGGATGCCTTTCTTGAAAAGTATAATATTACAGGTTATATATACTAGATTCCTTGATAGACTAGTTCCCTGGATCAACACCCTGATTGTCATATGGAGTCAGGAAGGAATTTTTTTCCCCCAATGTGGAGCTTAGTGTTTGCCACATGGGTTTTTTTTGCCTTCCTCTGGAACAACATGTTAAGCTATGGGTTGAACTAGATGGACTTAGTCTTCCTTCAACCTTAAAAACTATGTTACTATGTTACTAGGAAGCACCGAGCGGAAGGACTTAGCTTGAACAGTCATCCTATACTGACAGTCCCTTTAATTGCACCTTCCCACATTCTTGTTTTCTCTCTATCTTTGAGCTCTTCTTCCGCACCCATCTCTATTTTTATTGACAGCTTTGGCTTTATAGAGCAACCTGGGTTTAATGAGTTCAATCTGCAGGTTAATAGCGTTCTGAAGCTGCCCAGCACCTGTACTGAGTGCCACACTGCCAGGAGGAAATTAACTTTATTGCTCCTGGCAGCCTTCAGTCATAGGAGTGGCGCCAGCATGGCTTCAGTCACCATTTAGTGCAAAGTGAGCAGCGGCTGTAACCATGCCCCAACACTGACTGACCCAGAACTTTTAGAAGTTGAAAGTTAGCCATTTATCCATTGCTTTTGAAAAAATTAACTCGTTTAGAAATTGATGGTAGCAAGACTTCTAAAAAAATGTTGGGACAGGGTTAACGAAAGGCTGAAAAAGTAAGTTTTACTAATTGAAAAAAGCTGGGTGGTTAATTTTCCACTAAGTCACATGACTGTGAATAAAAAGACCTGAACTATGCTGACAAAGCGGACATTTTACAAAGGTATAGAAAATCCTCTCCACCCCTGATGCTAAAAGGACATAAAGTGTTAATATTCAGTGACTATTCGGTGGAAGTAACAAAGAAAAGACGTGCTTTCACCGAAACCTGTACAGAATTAGTAAAGAAGAAAATCCACATTTCACTTCAATTTTCAGTAATTCTTAAAGTATTTTCACAAGGAGGGGGTACAGAAAAAATTTTAGCCCCTGAACAGGCATCAGCGTTTCTAAAAAAACATGGAGGATCCTCGCAGGGAAATCAACAAGAAGAGAGATCACCATCAAAGTGACTGAGTATCAGCAAAAAAATCAAAAAATCTAATATTTTACTCATTTTCCCATACATTGTGGTTGTTCTTTATATAGAGGATAATGTGATTATTCATATCTTGAGATGCATAGGAGAGAGGAGGGGTGAATGGGGAGGAGAGGAGTAAAGAAAAAAAATAATAATAAATAAATAAAAAATTGCTGAGATGGAGAATATTCTAGTTATAAAAGGCTTTGACGTAAATCTCTAAAAAAAATTGAGATTGGAAAAATATCTGTCACAAATGGATGTTGTATACCACACAAGCATAAGCTACATCAGCTCAGCTTAGAAGGAAGATACGATGCAAATAAATTAAAATAAATATTTTTATTATTGCAGATATTAAAACAAAAGATTTAAACAATTAAAAAGCAGAGACCTTCAAGTTCCCTTAGAGTAAGCACTTCATAGCCATATAAATAATGCACATAACCCAATAAGTAGATAGATGGTAGTAACAATTATACCTACTAATTCGTCTTTTATACATAGACAAATGTAAAGTAATAGGTAGAGTTATGTCCAATAAGAGAAAACCTTTGATTCTAAACCCAGTAATGGTATAATGGGATAAATTATCCCCACAATCATTTGAAAATGCAAGTGCATGTACAAAAAAAGGGTTAATTGTATTAAATCCCATGACCTTTGTATAAAGAGGGGTTAATTAAAAGGTAATCATCACAATAAATATGTGCAAGGACACCCCTGCAGAAGCCACAAAACAATTTCAAGTCCCTATATGTGTAATTGGATACCAGCTAGTGTTTGGGATGTTAAGGGAATGTGCAGGAGATGTATCTAGAGTGGGTTGCGGATTGATACTTACATATGGTTGAAGGTATACTGAGAAACCTGCCCCAACGACGCCGTTCGCGAGTGCTTCTTCAATGGGGGCATCTCCTGCACATTCCCTTAACATCCCAAACACTAGCTGGTATCCTATTACACATATAGGGACTTCAAATTGTTTTGTGATTTCTGCAGGGGTGTCCTTGCACATATTTATTGTGATGATTACCTTTTAATTAACCCCTCTTTATACAAAGGTCATGGGATTTAATACAATTAACCCTTTTTTTGTACATGCACTTGCACTTTTCAAATGATTGTGGGGATAATTTATCCCATTATACCATTACTGGGTTTAGAATCAAAGGTTTTCTCTTATTGGACATAACTCTACCTATTACTTTACATTTGTCTATGTATAAAAGACGAATTAGTAGGTATAATTGTTACTACCATCTATCTACTTATTGGGTTATGTGCATTATTTATATGGCTATGAAGTGCTTACTCTAAGGGAACTTGAAGGTCTCTGCTTTTTAATTGTTTTAATCTTTTGTTTTAATATCTGCAATAATAAAAATATTTATTTTAATTTATTTGCATCGTATCTTCCTTCTAAGCTGAGCTGATGTAGCTTATGCTTGTGTGGTATATATCGAATTTCTGGAAGTATTACTCTGACCATTGTGTTATGTACAAATGGATGTTGGCGGAGGAGGTACGGATGTACAGAATTCTTCTAACTTGCAGTTTTAAAGGGGTTTTCCCATGAACAAAATGTAATTTTAATAACTGTCTGTGTCTGACCGTGTACGGAACATACCACAGCTCCTGGGCAGGGGAGGAAGCAAAAGACAATACAGACATTTCATTAGGGAATCGCAGAGGATTCATTTTGTGAGGTAAAATATTGTTTAAAAACAGGCAGTGAAATGTTTTACCTCACAAAATGAATCATCTGCAGTCCCCTAATGAAATGTCTGTATTGGCTTTTGCTTCCTCCCCTGCCCAGGAGCTGTGGTATGTTCCGTAAACAGTCAGACACAGACAATTATTAAAATGAACTTTTGTTCATATAAAACCCCTTTAAGTTATATTTTTACATATATTTAAAAAAAGGGGGGGAGGTAAGTGGACAGACTTCCCATATAAATGCTAAAAAAGAGAAGTCAATAGCGAAAACTTATTGATTCGAGTATAAGCCTAGAGTGGGAAATGCCTACAGAATAATGGACCCCATATAATGCTCCATACAGAATAATGAACCCCATATAATGATCCATATATAATTAATGGGCCCCACATAATGCTCCATATATAATGGGCCCCACATAATGCTCCATATATAACTAATGGGCCCCACATTATGCTCCCTATATAATTAATGGGCCCCACAAAATGCTCCATGTAATAATGAGCCCCACATAATGCTCCATATATTGCTCCATTCATTAAGAAAAGAAAATCAAATACTCACCTCTCCTCGCTGCCGCTGCTCTGCTCCGGACTCCTCAGCATCGCCGTCTTCCCACTCTCTGCACTGTGACTCTCAGAGCAGAGAGCGCACTATAGTGATGTCACTGCGCCCTCTGCCCTGACACGTCATAGTGTCAGAAGAAATTTTTAAAAATGAGATTCTCAAAGCACAATCGTTAACAATCCCGAAAAGTAGAAAGAATGGGAAGCATTTAAAGAAACCAGGATGGATGAACACAGAACTTAAACACATGCTAAAAAGAAAGAAAGAAATGTTTATTAAATGGAAAGAGGGAGGCATATCTAAAGAAGATTATAATGCAGTCTGCAGATCCTGTAGGGCACGTATCAGGTTAGCTAAAGCTGACAATGAATTAAGGCTTGTAAGAGATGTCAAAAGCAATAAAAAAGGATTTTGGGGGTATGTCAAAAGTAAAAGAAAAGTCAAAGATGCTATAGGATTTTTACAGGATGAAAATGGAGAAATGGTAAGAGAGGATGTTGAGAAGGCCGAACTTTTTAATTCCTATTTTGCATCTGTTTTCTCTCAGAAAGAAAATGTAACATCAACTGATCTTCACTGTCCTTTTAAAGGAATAGAAGAATCCAAGTTATCTGTAAACAGAAAGATTGTGAGGGAATATTTAGCTAACATAAATGAGTTCAAGTCTCCAGGTCCAGATGAATTACACCCCAGAGTACTGAAGGAGATCGTAAAAGAAATTTTAGAACCACTCTCCATAATCTTTGAAAATTCTTGGAGAACAGGAGAAGTCCCAGAAGACTGGAGAAGAGCAAATGTTGTTCCTATCTTCAAAAAGGGGAAGAAGGTGGACCCAGGGAACTATAGGCCGGTGAGTCTGACTTCTATACCAGGAAAGATCTTTGAACAAATTATTAAACAACATGTATGTAAGTACCTGGATAAGAATGAAGTGATTAACCAGAGTCAGCATGGGTTTGTAACTAACAAGTCATGTCAGACTAACTTAATTTCCTTCTATGACAGAATCACTGACTGGGTGGATCAGGGAAATGCTGTAGATATAGTATATCTTGACTTCAGCAAAGCATTTGACAAAGTATCTCACACCATCCTTATTGAAAAAATGACCAAGTATGCAATGGACCAGGCAACTGTTAGGTGGATTCATAACTGGCTTAGTGATCGGACTCAAAGGGTGGTTGTAAATGGCTTCACATCCAGCTGGATGAATGTCTCAAGTGGGGTACCACAGGGCTCCGTCCTGGGACCTGTATTGTTCAACATCTTTATCAATGATTTAGATGAAGGAATTGAGGGTAAACTGATTAAATTTGCTGATGACACAAAGCTAGGAGGGATAGCTAATACTAGAGAAGAGAGAGAGAGGATTCAAAAAGACCTAAATAAACTGGAGCAGTGGGCAGCAACCAACAGAATGGTTTTTAACAGGGAAAAATGCAAAGTACTACATCTGGGCAATAAAAATGAAAAAAGCATATACAGAATGGGAGGAATAGAGCTAAGCAACAGTACATGTGAAAAAGACTTAGGTATACTAATAGATCATAGACTGAACATGAGTCAACAGTGTGATGCAGCAGCAAAAAAGGCAAATACAATTCTGGGATGTATTAACAGAAGCATACAGTCTAGATCACGTGAAGTAATTATCGGTCTTTACTCCTCTTTGGTCAGACCTCATCTGGAATACTGTGTACAGTTTTGGGCACCACATTTTAAAAAAGACATAGACAAACTGGAGCAAGTTCAGAGAAGAGCGACCAGAATGGTGACTGGTCTGCAAACCCTGTCCTATGAGGAACGGTTGCAGGATTTGGGAATGTTTAGCTTGCAAAAAAGAAGACTGAGAGGAGACTTAATAGCTGTCTACAAATATGTCAAGGGCTGTCACATTGTAGAAGGATCATCTTTATTCCCATTTGCACAAGGAAAGACTAGAAGCAATGGGATGAAACTAAATGGGAGGAGACACAGATTAGATATTAGAAAAAACTTTTTGACAGTTAGGGTGATTAATGAGTGGAACAGGCTGCCACGAGAGGTGGTGAGTTCCCCTTCAATGGACGTCTTCAAACAGAGGCTGGACAGACATCTGTCTGAGATGATTTAGTGAATCCTGCTTTGAGCAGGGGGTTGGACCAGATGACCCAGGAGGTCCCCTCCAACTCTACCATTCTATGATTCTATGATTCTATGATTCTATGAAGACACAGAAGACGCCGGAGCTGTGGAGGAACGGGAAAAGGTAAGCATTGGAAGTGCCGGGGCCCAGAGAAAGCGGGAAGGCAGACTCATTGGCCCCATAGCGTGCTAGGGTCCCCGACGGCAAGTGGGTCCCCACTGTTTGCTCAGGGCCCTGGAACTTGCCCGGGTGCTGACGCCAGCCCTGAGTGAGACTCTCACTCGAGTAGAAGCCGAGGGGGGCTTTTTCAGCATGAAAAATGTGCTGAAAAAGTCTGCTTATTCACGAGTATACATGGTAGTTAAATTCTGTAAAGCTAGAGAAAGGTGTTTACTTTATTTTTATTTTAGTTTGTACTCTGATGTTTTTGTTTTCACACCCTATTGGTACCAGAAGAACTTGTTTAGTACAATATGAAATTAATTACTTTAAATGTCAAAGGCTACAATCACCCCATAAAAGGATGATGGTGTTAAGATATTTGAAAAAGCTTAAAGTGGATGTAGCACTGTTGCAGGAAAAACACTTGAGTGAGCAAGATATTGCTAGAATGAATACAATGTGGGCTGGGGATGTATGTGGATCTCCAGCAGTCAATAAGAAAGCGCGAGCGATGCTTCTGATACATAGACAAGCGAATTGTAAAATCATATCACAGGAAAAAGATAATACTGGTATACTATTGAAGGTATTTCTGGATTGTCCAGGGGGGGCAAATTAGTCTGTATAATATCTATGCACCAAATGAATATAATAGATCTTTCTTTCAGAATTTAGAAAAAATTATTTTGGAAGACACAGAAAGAAAGATTATTATAGGAGGAGATCTGAACACAGTTCTCAATGCAGCAGAGGATAGGAAATGTGGGGAAAATGCAAGTACCATAGAGAGAACACATGATAAGATTTTAGCACCCATGCTAGAAATTACAAATCTTAAAGATAATAGTTGGGCTAGAATCGATTATTTTTTGGCTTCAGAAGAGATCCTAAACAAAATTAGTCACATTTCTATTAAAGACCTGGTTATATCTGACCATGCACCAGTAATGATAACGTTAATAGATATACATCTGAAAGGATCCAATATTATTTGCAGATTCCCAAGTTTCCTGGCTCAGGATGAAAACTTTCAACAACAATTGAAAGAATGGTGGGTAAAATACAACCTTGACAATAGGGAACATATAGAAGATACTGATTTCTTTTGGGAGAAAGCAAAGTGGTAATTAGAATATGTATAATAGGCTATATGAATGCTCTCAAAACTAAGACTACAGTAGCATACAATGAAGCTAACACAAATCTAAGATTTCTATACACAAACTATTTGATTGACCCAAGCCTGATTAATTGGGAAAAATGGGTAAAAGCTAAAACAGAATTTGATCTTTGGTTAGACAGATTAGAAAGATTGAAAGGGAACCAAAAGCATCTGAATTCTTTAAGTATGGAAACAAAGCCGATCTTTATTAGCACGTCTGGCAAAAAGCTGGATATCTTCAACGTTTATTGGTAATTTGAAAGATGAAATGGAAACTTCACATACGGACCCCAAAAAGATAAATAATATTCTACACTGGTAATATGGCGCCCTGCTGCGCATTGGTGCCACCGAAACCAGAAGGGTGCATGGATGGACTTCTCCACAAGAGGCCCTCACACATTCACACACCTCCACCCTACCACCTCAGACCAGCAGAGGGAGCCCGTTAGGGATATATATAGGGAAGGTGGAGCCAGGCAGCTCAGTTAGAGTTACAACACCAACAAAAGTTCACTTTGGGAATAAGAGGTGAAATATAAAGGGAGAAAAGACCCCCTTATTATAAATAATTGCCTCTATCTTCCTGTAGATAATCCCAAACTGACAAAAAGGGGTTTTGAAAAAATATATACACTTTATTACACCATATAAATTTTATTACACAATGGCAATAAAAAAGTGTAAAAACGGATAGGGAGGGGAGAGGACAGCTAGAGAAGGCAGGTTAAGATGAAGGCACCCTGCTCGGAGACTAACATCCCTTGGGGAAGCTTACGATATATAGCAGATGTAAATATAGGCTGTCGACTAGATAATACGATGATAGAAAATCCTTGCCAAAGTCATGCCAGGTAATGTCAGATCTACCAGTGATAATATGGAAATGCAACATGTAGCATATATAACCGGCAATAGTAAATTATAGGTTCAGAGATAACGCTTGGAGAATGTCCATATCATCAAGTCAGTAGAATTATATGGTTCCCATTACCTTGAGTCATTATTGGTAGAGTCTAGGACAGCGTGTGGTAAGGGTGTGGGGGGTGCCAGGCATCCCCAGCATCTTACCACACGCTGTCCTAGTCGACAGCCTATATTTACATCTGTTATATATTGTAAGCTGCCCCAAGGGATGTTAGTCTCTGAGCAGGGTGCCTTCATCTTACCCTGCCTTCTCTAGCTGTCCTCTCCCCTCCCTATCCGTTTTTACACTTTTTTATTGCTATTGTGTAATAAAATTAATATTGTGTAATAAAATTTATATATTTTTTCAAAACTCCTTTGTGTCAGTTTGGGATTATCCACAGGAAGATAGAGGCAATTATTTATAATAAGGGGGTCTTTTCTCCCTTTATATTTCACCTCTTATTCCCAAAGTGAACTTTTATTGGTGTTGTTAGTCTTATAAGGGTTACGGACCATATATTTTATGGGCGATTAATAGGATTTTAAGCTCAATTAGAGTTTCAGTTTTTAGTCTGTGAGTTGAGAGCGTGCTGACGCTCAGAGAGCAGCGAAGAGGCAGCATGCTAGCTGCCGTGCTTAGGTGAGCAAAGGCCTACAGCACGTGTGAGGACCCTGAGTGTGGCCGAAGGCGAGAGGAGAAGGAAGAAGTAGCGAGGGGGCAGAGGAGCATACCAGGCTCAGCCCAAGATATATACCGGACACCGGGTCCGCTCTTACGGGGACCCTTTATACCCAGTAGGAACCACTGGAGGACTACAGGTCCCAGGTTTACCAAACTCTGACTACAGTACCAGGGCTAGGAGTCACGGAGGCCCCAGCGTCCAGGGAGAGTGATCTCCATGAGAAGGCCCTACCACCAGGTCAGCAGGTGCAAGGGAGAGACAGTAACCAAGCTAGGCCTAGTTCCAGGCAGGCCAGAAGCTTAGCGAGTAAAGTCACGGATCAGGAGGCCCTATACCCGCTCTTTGGGTAGAGTCCAAAAGTGCGCCCTTTGCCCGGAGTACCCTGGACCGTGCCTGCATCATCACCAGTAAAGGTACTGAAGCTTACCCCCGTATGAGTGTCCGTCTTTCCTCCGGGACCGTCCTGCCGTCTCTCCCCCGCATCCACCATCTACCCCTACACTGCCCTGGAGCTAGCTCTACCTGTGGAGAGCCACACCACCCCTGCTGCCGTAACACCATCTCCAGAGGACTGCTCCGCAGTGGCGTCACGAACTTTCCAAATCCCCCTATAAATATCAAATCCCCCTTCTTACTGACCGCCCTGGGTCACAGACCGGGCCAGCCACCGTGATATTCCCCATGCTGGCATCCGTAAGAGGCCTGGCTGCCGAGTACCCCACGGCCCAGGGGGCGCGTCAGTAATATACTGAGTTATATAAACAAGACACAGTGGTAGAATCAGAAACAAAAAAATTTTTAGATACATTATCTCTTCCATTAACTTCAGAAAGTGAGAGAGATAGCTTAAATGCTCTAAGTAATGAGGAAATAATGGCGACAGTAAAAACCCTGGAAAACAACAAGGTCCCTGGTCCAGACAGCCTGCCGGGAGAGCCTTATAAGATTTTGATAGATGAGATAGCAACTCCATTAAGAAAAGTTTTCAATTATATATTAAAAGAAAATATATATTTACAATCAGGAAATACAGCATACATTAAAGTACTTTATAAACAAGATAGAGACCCAGCTAACCCAGGATCATATAGACCTATTTACTTAATAAATCAAGATGTTAAAACAATGTCCAAAACTCTAGCTGATTGCCTTGCACTTATACTACCTAATTTAGTAGGCCCACACCAAGTAGGATTTGTAAAAAATAGAGCAGCAGTGATGAATATTCGTACTGTTTTGACAGTCCAAGATGGAGTGAAAGTAGGAAAAATAACAGGAAACCCAGCCTTACTGGAGTTAGATGCCGAAAAGGCTTTTGATAATGCTAATTGGAAATGGATGGAAATGGTCTTGGACAAATTTGGTATTAAAGGTTTATTTAGGAATTATCTAATAGCATTGTACAAGAACCCACAAACTAGAATATATACAACAGGGTTCATATTTCATGCTTTCTCTTTAGAGAAATGGACCAGACAGGGTTGTCCCCTTTCACCCCTGCTGTTCAACTTAGAAATTGAAACCCTAGCTCGACGTCTTATTGCCCCAAACGTGTCTAAGGGTATCAGAATTGGAGGTAAAGAGATCAAGATAACGTGCTTTGTGGATGATATGATGCTCTTTCTCTCTGAACCAGAAAAGCAATTAAGGCAGATAATTAATACGCTACAATATTTTGGGTCCTTTTCTGGATTCAAGATAAATGTAGATAAATGCCAGCTGCTATTCTTGAGGCCATCTACTGTTGGACATAGTCTTAAGGCTGAAGTCAAGGTGGCTCCCAAATCAATGACCTATTTAAACATTAAGATTGGCAAAAACCCTGAATCTTTATATAGATTAAACTTTCCACATCTGATAGATAAAATAATAAAAGAGCTGGAAAAATGGAAAAATCTCCAAACGTCCCTATTTAGTAGAACACACTTAATAAAAATGATTAGCTTCTCCCGGATCTTATAACCTATACAAACAATACCTTTGATGTTGAAACATTTAGATATACAAAAATTACAGTCAGCATTTGTAAGATTTTTATGGCAGAGTAAAAGACCGAGAATTTCATATCAGAAAATGGCTCTATCCAAGGTGGAGGGAGAGATCCAATTACCTTTTATAAGAGCTTATAATGTAGCCGCCTTGACAAGACAGTTCTGAGATTGGGTCCATGGGAGAAATAACTTTTCAAACACGTTATTGGAAAAGGAGCTTGCAGCACCTAATGACCTTCGTACTCTTCTACATCTAAAATTTGGGGAACTACCTCCTCAAATCAAACAGTGTCCTTCTGAAGGATCCTATTGGGGCATGGAAAACACTAAGAAAATTATATAAATTACCATTCGGTCTATCTAAAATAGTACCCTTATGGGATGATCATAGATTTATTCAGGGTAAACATAATAAACTTTTTAAACAATGGAAACAAAAAGGGATTTCTAAAGTGGGAGATCTAATAGAGGATAAAAAGGGAGATTACTAACTTGACAGGAAGTATCAGAAAGATATAAATTGGGAGATCATCATTACCTGCAATACCTCCAATTGACCAGATTTTATCAATCCATAGTGAATGATTTTGGGAAAGCAGAGAGAAAAAATTACTTTGACTTACTGATGGGTTCCAAGAATGATATGAACTCCCTATCCATAATTTACAAAAAAATTCGGAAACAATCTGTATATAAGGAATCATTTATACACTGGAATTCTGAAATAGACAATGATGATCTAAGTGGGAAGATTTTAGCAGGAGGGGTAAAGGTTAAAAAAGCAATGATAAATGAACAATGGAGAGAAATGCAATATAAACTGATTCATAATGCTATTTATGCTTTCAATTTCTCTTACAAGACTGCTCAGTCACATTATCTAAAGAAATGTCTAAAATGTAATTTATCTAAGGCCAATTTGTTTCAATGTCTATGGGAGTGTCCATATATGGAGGATTTGGCAGAGGCACTTGGATATATAGAAAAAATCTGGACGATCAAAGTTCCAAGTTCTCTGCCACCAGCATTTTCAGATGGAATTTTTTCTAATAAATCTACAACAAGGGCCTTCTGGTACTGCCCCATTTTATTAGGCCTGTCCACTAGAGATATAAAGTTCTCCTTGTAGCATGGGTCTAGAAGTGTCACCAACCAGTAATGACTGTCACCTAAAATTTGGACAAAGCGAGGGTCACAGGAAAGGCAGCATAACATAAATTCAGCCATGCATGCCAGACTGCTAACAGGCAAGACTTCCGTATCCTCACCAAGAGGATGACTGACCATGCTCTCCTCCTCATCCTCCTCTTCCTCCCTATCCTCAGCCCATCCATGCTGAACAGAAGGTTTCACAGTTGTGCAGGTAGTACCGTCTATAGCGCAGGAAAGTAGCTCCTGTTCTTCCTCCTTCTCTTCCTCTTCCTCATTGTCACCCAATCCACATTGGGATGAGATGAGGCTGGGCTGTGTGGTATCACCCTGCATGGTTCCTTGCTCCATCTCATTGTGCTCTGCCTGCAATGCATCCTCTTTAATTGTGAGCAGAGAGCATTTCAGAAGACAGAGAAGCGGGATGGTGACGCTAATTATGGCGTTATCGCTGCTCACAATCTTGGTGGAGTCCTCAATGTTTTGGAGGATGGTACATATGTCTGACATCCATGTCCATTCCTGAGGTCTTATGTGTGGAGCTAATGTTGTGGGACACGAGCTTGTGTAATGGAGGGACGGCACATCGGGAGAAATAGTGGCGACTGGGGACCGAGTACCGAGGGATGGCCACCGCCATCAGGTTGCGGAAAGCTTCCATCTCCACGAGCCTAAAAGGCAACATTTCGAGTGCAAGCACTCGCAAAATATGTGAATTTAGTAGTATGGCCTGTGGGGCATTGGCTGTGTATTTGTGGTTGCGTTCCAAGAACTGGGGTAGGGACAACTGAACTCTGCGCTGGGACAAGGACGTGGATGTGCTTGCCGATGTTGCTAGTTAAGAGTGTGCAAAGACAGGTGCAGGGCGAGAGGCATCTTCGCATGCGCCATGGACAGGGGATTGACGTGCACGCACAACAGCGGAAGAAGCAGTGGTGTCACCCGTAGACACTGTTTCTGGACCCTGTTGTTCGGCCCACTTAGTGGGGTGCTTTGCTGCCATGTGCTGATCATGTTGGTGGTGGGCAGGCTGATAGTTTTGCTACCCCTGCTGATGCTGGCCTGGCAGATGATGCAAATCGGCTTTTTGGGGTTATCTGCAGAGTCATTAAAAAACAACCAGACTCAGGAAGACCCAACAGTTGTACTGGCAATTTCAGATGTGTTGGTGTTCCGGGGAATGCTTTCCCGCCTTCTGTCTGCGGCCACCACACTGCTTCTTCCTGCTTGTTGTAGTGCTACGTCTCCCTCCCCCTGTGTGCTTCTGTCCTTGCTCTGCATGTTACCCTGCCAGGTTGGGTCAGTTACTATATTATCCACCACCTCGTCTTCCACTTCTGCACCCTGGTCCTGACTTTCTGGCAATTGTGTCTCATCATCATCCACCTATTGCGACAGTAATTGCACTTTCCCACCGTTGCCTTCGTGTCACCGTGGCTGATCAAATATTTGGGCATCACTATACGCGTACTCCTCTTGACCCGCTTGAAGCTGGCCAGGCGAGAGGCCCGACTCTATAAATGGAAAAGTGAACAGCTCTTCTGAGTGTCCAAGTATCGGATCAGTTGCCTCGGGCACTCAGCATGGTGGGAGGAAGGAGGATCAGGGTGAGGAATATGCGGTCCAGACTCACGACTACAGAGACTTGACAGTGTGGAAGATAGGGTGGTGTTGGTGGAGGTGGCAAAGTAACTGGAAGAATTATCTGCTATCCAACCAACAACCTTTTGACAGTGCTCTGTGTTCAATAGTGGTGTTCTGTGGTCCCCTAGTAATTTGGACAGGTCGAGCAACAAGATGTGGGTGTTTGTTGTGGCACAATTTCAGCTTTCCCACGGCCTCGGCCTCTGCATGCACCATCACCAACACATCCACTTCCCCATCCCTTGCCACGCGCTTTGCCCATTTTAAATGGAGGACAATATTTTCTGCGTTCACTACAAATGGCTGCATTTGAACCGCAGTTATGTGTGATACATCTGACAGACAACCATGGTTTTAAATAGCGGGCCTGTAGGTTATTCTTCACAGCGACCATGTGTGAATAGCTTTACTGACACACTGCGACAAATTGTAAATGGAGGCCAATATTTTCCACGTTCACTACATATTTCTGGATTTTTATCGCTGTAATATGGAAAAGATTTGGCTGTATTCTGCAGTGCTAACAAGAAAATGGAGCAGAAAAAAGCAAATAATCAGGATTAAGATAAAAAAATATTAGCCCTGGCCCCTGATATCTGTGGGTATGTGTACAAATATCTGTAATAGAAGGATCAGTCAGAATGTGCAATGGACCCTCTTGTGCTGTATGCAATGCAGTCTGCCACAAACCCTGCCTGGCTTGCTATTTGAGCAAATAACCAGGATTAAGATAAAAAAAAATTATCCCTGGCCCCTGATATCTGGGGCTATATCTACAAATATCTGTAACAACAGCAGTAGAGATGAGCGGTGTTCGACTAGAACTGTTCGCCAATCTCAAATTCGAGCTGTTTTGGGCGGTGTTCGAGTCGTTCGACGAACGCGAACGATTTGAAAAAAATTCGGCTGTTTTAGGTTATGTTCGATAACTGTTCGTGCACCAAAAGCGTAACTGGATTTTTTCACATCATGCAGGGATTGTCTGCCACTCACTGTAATGTCACAGCCATGGTGGTTGTGGCATTACAGTGGTTGCCCAAATCGATGAGAACAATGCTCACAGTGAAACATGAAAAGCCGGCAATTCAGCAGCTTCATACACCGGTAACCGAAAATTTAGAACAGAAAGAATAGAGCATCACACATAGATTAGATAGATAGAAACATGTCAGTCATATATATAATAAGTACAGTGACAGTGTTGGTTACTGTATTTGTCATTTAGTGTTAAAGGATTTATTTAAAAAAATAATAGTGTTTTCATGCACCGTCTCTTTAAAAAAGCCGGCCGGCAATTCAGCATCGGTACCCGACAATTTAGAACAGAAAGAATAGAGCATCACACATAGATTAGATAGATAGAAACATGTCAGTCACATATATAATAAGTACAGTGATAGTGTTGATTACTGTACTTGTCATTTAGTGTTAAAATAAAGGTTTTATTAAAAAAATTGGCGTGGGGTTCCCCGTAATTTTAGTCTCTAGCGGAGGTTAAGCAGACGGCTGGGGCAGATGTTTGAAGCCTGGGAAGGGGGTAATACCCACGGAGCTTCCCAGGCTACTAATATCAGCCCCCAGCTGAATATCTAGCCTTTACTAGCTATTAAAATGGGGGACCCCCAAAAAAATGACGTGGGGTCCCCCCTATTTTAATAGCTAGCAAAGGCTAGGCAGACAGATGGGGGCAGATATTAATAGCCCAGGAAGGGTGCCATGAATATTGGCCCCCTCCCAGGCTAGAAACACCAGCCGTCAGCCGCCCCAGAAATGGCACATCCATAGGATGCGCCAATTCTGGCACTTAGCCTCGCTCTTCCCACTGCCCTGTAGCGGTGGCAGTGGGGTAATAGGGTTGGGGTTGATGTCAGCTTATAATGTCAGATGACATCAAGCCCAGGTTAGTAATGGAGAGGCGTCAATAAGACACCCCCATTACTAACCTCATTGTCAAAGTTAAAAAAAACACAAACACCCAAAACAAAGTCCTTTAATTGAAATAAACACACAATTCTTTAATGTTCTAAATTAAACCATACTTACCATCATGCCCATTCCAGCTGAAGCCAACGATCTCCTGCAATAAAAGTAAATAATAAAGCAACATCATCCTTACCTTTCCATGGATCCCAAGACGGCTCCAGCTCTGCTACATTCACATGACAGGCTGGATCGCAGCCGAAAGCTGCCATCCAGCTTGCCATGCCACAGACATGAACTCAGCTCACCTCATGCACGTCACTGAAAGCGTGGGAGAATTGTGCTGCGCATGCGGTGAGCATGAGAGAATTCTCCTGCGCTCACTGCAAGCGCAAGCACAGGAGAATTCTTCCACGCTGTCAGTGACGTACTTGAGGTGAGCTGAGTTCATTGGACATGCACTCGGCTCATCTGGATGCCATCACAGCCAGACACTGAGGAGCGCAAGCATGCCTGCGCTTCTCAGTGTCTGCGGCATGTCAAGCTGGATGGCAGCTTTCGGCTGCGATCCAGCCTGTCATGTGAATGTAGCAGAGCTGGAGCCATCCTGTGAACCATGGAAAGGTAAGGATGATGTTGGTTTATTATTTTACTTTTATTGCAGAAGACATTGGCTTCAGCTGGAATGGGCGTGATGGTAAGTATGGTTTAATTTAGAACATTAAAAAATTGTGTGTTTATTTCAATTAAAGGACTTTATTCTGGGTGTTGTGTTTTTTTTTAAATACTTTACTAGAAATTCATGTCTAATATTCGCGTGACCCCATGAATTTCGGGCTTAGGGCCAGCTGATAATACCAAGCTGGCCCTAACACCTTTATTACCCAGTGAGCCACCGCACCATGGCCCTGGATGAGTTGAGTACAGCGCCAGAAGATGGCGCTTCTATGAACGCGCCATTTTCTGGGGTGGCTGCGGACTGCAATTTGCAGCGGGGGAATGGGGGGGCCAGAAATCTGGGGCCTCCCTGCGCTGCGGATTCCAGCCCCCAGCTGCCTAGTTGTACCTGGCTGGACTCAAAAATAGGGTGAAGCCCCACGTATTTTTTTTTTAATTATTTCATGAAATTCATGAAATAATAATAAAAAAGGGCTTCCCTATATTGTTGTGTCCGGCCAGGTACAAATAGGCAGCTGGTGGTTAGGGGTAGCCTGCTGTACCTGGCTGGACACAAAAATAGGGCAAAGCCCCACGTCAATTTTTTTTTAATTATTTCATGAATTATTTCCTAAGCCCGAAATTCATGGGGTCACGCCAATATTAGACATGACCGCCATGAATTTCTAGTAAAGTATTTAAAAAAAACACAACACTCAGAAAAAAGTCCTTTAATTGAAATAAACACACAATTGTTTAATGTTCGAAATTAAACCATACTTACCGTATCGCCCACTCCAGCTGAAGCCAATGTCTTCTGCAATAAAAGTAAAATAATAAACCAATATCATCCTTACCGTTCCATGGTTCCCAGGACAGCTCCAGCTCTGCTACATTCACATGACAGGCTGGATCGCAGCCGAAAGCTGCCATCCAGCTTGACATGCCACAGTCACTGAGAAGCTCCTCAGTGAAGCTCCTCAGTGTCTGGCTGTGACGGCATCCAGATGAGCCGAGTGCATGTTCAATGAACTCAGCTCACCTCATGCACGTCACTGACAGCGTGGGAAAATTCTCCTGCGCTTGCAGTGAGCGTAGGAGAATTCTCTCATGCTCAGCGCATGCGCAGGAGAATTCTCCCACGCTGTCAGTGACGTGCATGAGGTGAGCAGAGTTCATTGGTCATGCACTCGGCTCATCTGGATGCCGTCAAAGCCAGACACTGAGGAGCGCAAGCATGCCTGCGCTTCTCAGTGTCTGCGGCATGGCAAGCAGGATGGCAGCTTTCTGCTGTGATCCAGCCTGTCATGTGAATGTAGCAGAGCTGGAGCCATCCTGGGAACCATGGAAAGGTAAGGATGATGTTGCTTTATTATTTTAATTTTATTGCAGGAGATCGTTGGCTTCAGCTGGAATGGGCGTGATGGTAAGTATGGTTTAATTTAGAACAATAAAGAATTGTGTGTTTATTTCAATTAAAGGACTTTATTCTGGGTGTTTGTGTTTTTTTTAACTTTCACTATGGGGTTAGTAATGGGGGTGTCTTATAGACGCCTCTCCATTACTAACCTGGGCTTGATGTCAGCTGGTATTATAAGCTGACATCAACCCCAACCCTATTACCCCACTGCCACCGCTACAGGGCAGTGGGAAGAGCGAACCTAAGTGCCATAATTGGCGCATCCTATGGATACGCCATTTCTGGGGCGGCTGACGGCTGGTGTTTCTAGCCTGGGAGGGGGCCAATATTCATGGCTGATATTAGTAGCCTGGGAAGCTCTGTGGGTATTACCCTCTTCCCAGGCTTCAAGCATCTGCCCCAGCCATCTGCTTAACCTCCGATAGAGACTAAAATTATGGGGACCCCCACGCCAATTTTTTTTTTTAATAAATTCTTTATTTTAACACTAAATGACAAGTACAGTAATCAACACTATCACTGTACTTATTATATATGTGACTGACATGTTTCTATCTATCTAATCTATGCGTGATGCTCTATTCTTTCTGTTCTAAGTTGTCGGGTACCAATGCTGAATTGCCGGCCGGCTTTTTTAAAGAGACGGTGCATGAAAACACTATTATTTTTTTTAATAAATCATTTAACACTTAATGACAAGTACAGTAACCAACAGTGTCCCTGTACTTCTTATATATGTGACTGACATGTTTCTATCTATCTAATCTATGTCTGATGCTCTATTCTTTCTGTTCTAAATTGTTGGGTACTGATGCTGAATTGCCGGCCGGCTTTTTTAAAGAGAGTGTCTTCTGAGCAGTTTGTCAGCTTTTGGACACCTTTGAATGTGTTTTCTATGTGTTTCTATTTGCCTGCCATTGGTTTTAACCGCGTTCGATGGTGTTCGACAGTGTTCTAAGGTGTTCGACGAACAGTTCCACGAACATCCCGGTGTTCGACGAACCGAAGCCGAACACTACGGGGGGTGGCTCAGCACTAAACAGCAGCAGCAGACAGAACGTGCAATGGGCCCTCTTGTGCTGTATGCACTGTAGTCTGCCACAAAGCCTGCCTGCCTAACTCCTGCTATCACCACTGAATATATGCAGCTGGATTAGTCCTCAGAAGGACTGTTAGTTCAGATGGATATATAGATATGCTGTGGAATACTTTCACTAACTATAAACAAGCAAATCTCTCCCTGACTCAGCAGCAGCTCTCTCTACTCTACCTTTTTCCGGGGTAGACGGTGATGAGCCTAGTGTCCCCGGGTCTTAACTAGACCTGAAGAGGCTATGCGGCCAGCCAATCACTGTAATGCCACAACCAACATGGCTATGACATTACAGTGCGTGGAAAGCAATCCCTGTATGTTCATTGGCTCTCTAAAGAGCTCTAAAACATACAGGGCGGGGACCCGAGCTCCCGCCTGATCAACCAGGAAATACGCGCCGAGCTTGTCGAGCACCGTGATGCTCAGGAGAGTACCGAGTAGCGGCGAGCACGTTCGCTCATCACTAGTTATAATGTGAGGATTAACCCAATAAATGCAAGTTAATAGCATTATCAAACCCGATGATAGATTCTCATTAAAGGAAATATGTTATCAGAAAATGAACCATTGCTTAAATCAGTTTTTTTCATCTAAACTTATTCAAACAATAGGTAATTTTCTGATCATATATTTCCTTTCATTTTTTGCTGTTAAACAATTGCAAACAATGTCAAAAAGAGATGTACATTTTTTTTTTCATTTTTTTAACCAATATCTCAATATACAGTATATTAAAAATGATGAATATAAAGAGGAAATAAAAATTAAGCTGCTTACTTCACAAAAAAGAGACAAACATCATTTGAATAAGTAGACAAGATAAAAAAAACAACTTTCGAGTTTTTTAAAACATATTTAAGAAAAAAATCCAGAAATGTGCCAGATCATGCATGGAGGAAAATGGCGCTGTCTTGAACTCTCATTGGTTCTTTATTCTCTAACCTAAACCACATACAAATTCTGAGATATGGCAACATCATTTTGATACTTTTATGGATTAAAGTTCAAAAATGTCATTTCCTGCATTTCCAAAACAATCTGCAGTAATGGTTTCCAAATGATACAGTTAACTACTATAATCACATTCCAATTACATACAATAAATATGTAAATTTGCATTCTGCAGCCAAGAACAACCTCTGCCAATACACTTGGCAAAAAAACATTTCCAGCTAGTACCACTTTAAAACACACAGTAATTTATTCCTATGATCTTAATACTTAGCTTAAAATGCATTATTTCCTACTCAAACATGTATGAAGCTCCCATTCAGCACCTATTTAAACCAAGTGATGTTATTTATGCAAGCATTTAGCACAAAGCAACTGGAATATCACCTCCCTGACTCTCATACAGTAGATATGAGCCGCATACTAATTTGTGTGACCTCACTAGTGCATACAAGAAAGAGTATTTAAAAAGCTGATCTATAAAGATCAATCTTTGCTTTAAATGCAATGTCCACATTTACAACCATTTGTATTGCTTTATTCTAAAAAAAGGAAAATTCTGCATACTGGCAAATGTAGGTTCTTAAAAATTGCTTACCATTTTGTATCATTCATCAAGACTTAGATTACAAACAAATCCTATGTAATTATTATACTGCAGTAATTTTCCCCTCAATCTGCCACCTACTTCTTAAAGGGAATTTGTCAGCAAATTTTTGCTACTCCAACTGAGAGCAGTATGATGTTGAAAAAGAGACCCTGAATTCAACGATGTATCTCTTAGTTTACTGGGTGCAGCCGTTCTGACACAGTCAGAGCTTTTATATTTAGCAATGCAGCAGAGCTGAGAAAGCTAACCCCACCTACAACAGGCTGTACATAGCTATAGACAGTGAGCTGCTTATCACAGAAGGGGGTGGAGTTGAACGATTGCAGGCATGCCTGATAGCCAGAGCAATGTTAATGACCAGGTGATTAATCCTTCAGTCTAAGTAAACAACACCACACAGCCAGACATGTGACACATCGCTGAGTTCAGTATTTTAACATCAGCCAAAATTAAAAGTACTGATTACTATTGATAAGCAGGAAAAAATATTACTTACTCATCTTATATTCTGTGTCACATTAGCCTTGGATTCAGGATTTTGGTTTAGTAACAAAATTCACACTGAGGGGTTTTGCATTGTCCTCCTTGTTTGCAGTGTATAAAGAATAAAAAAATGCTGTTATTAAGATGTTGACAATGCTGTATATTTTAGAGCAATCAATTCACAGTCACACTTAGTGACATTACAGCTATAGAATTTCCCTATATATCACTCGAATCTTTGAATTAGTATACACATATTGATAACATCACTCCCATTTTCAATCTGCTTAAGTACTGAACTAGTATCTCACAATCAGATTAGACCTTTTTCTATCTCTATGCGGAATGAGTTGTGTATTCTGACCTTCTATTCCTGCACTGGACAAAATAAAATACAGTTCCTTGGCCATTCCCAATCTTTTATACTGCCCAGGATAGCCCTTCTAATTGGCTGCACTAGACCATGTGATGTGATAGCTGCTGGGAATTATAGCAAAGCCCGCGTGGCAGTGCCTGACATCTTTAGACCACTTACAGTCTTCAGCAATGTGTAAAATGAGAACGACGGACATTTTTTTGGGGGTGTGATCTTCACAAATTGGGTTTCAGAGCATTTAAATTTGACTCGAAGTCGATGCACCAAACTTTACTGCTGACTGTGTGGATTCTTTTACGTAGGGTTGTGCAGTATGTGTGCATTTTTATGAATTCATAATTTTGATGGCTGAAAGTGAAATTTGTGAATGAACTGATAAAAGATGTTGGGATATTTGACAAGAAGCCAATGTGTTGGCTTTAGTTTCCAGATAAGGTTCCAGCACTAAGTTCTTCTCATGTAGATATGTGTTGTTTGGACTAGTAAACATATGGAGCATATGTGATCTGCTCAAATCATCAACACTGTCTGCACACTGAAGTGCAGTAATGAACTGTTTTTATGCAATATGTAGTGATGGGAGTTAACGTACCAATGTGTCTGCACAGCTGTCCAACAGAAATAATGATTTTCAGATAATTAGCTAATTAGAAGCAATTATATGACTGGATTAGGAATAGATATCATTACCATTATTCAGGCTTTGGATTTTTTAACCCCTTGTAGAATTTAGTGCAGCTCTATTTATTTCTATTTGTGTGTCTGGGGACCGCATTGCACTAACAGACTAAATGCTGCCTGATTGCTCACTGAACACTTGAATAAATGTTCACTTACACTCTGCAGAACCATCATAAATCCTTTTGTGTGCTTTAACCTATTGCTCAATTAACCTTCCAGTCGGCAACACACGTCAAATCATCATGTCCCTTGAGGGTCTGTCATATAATTTCATAGAGTCTCCAATGCTTGTTATGGAAATATGCGCTGTTAATGGGAAAGGGCAATACTTTAGGGGCTAAGAAACATGCTTTCAAATAAAGGACTAATGTCTTATAAATATAACCTGATGGTGCAGTTTCATATTGCAACGTATGTTGGGGATTAAAAAAAAAAATGAAATGGATCATTAACTATGTGCAATTTCCTTTATAATGTTTAATGGCTACAGACAGTGTATAAATAGTTTTCATCCTTTTAAAAATGATTTACCGTTAAGTGTTTTCTGCGCATTACATGTAAATTGCTGCAAAAACACCTGACAGCAACTCATCAAGCAGAAAGGGACATTGCTGTTTATTGTGACATTTTGGTGGAATTCTGTTACAAATGTAGAACTTAATGTAATGATTAGAGATGAGCGTTGTTCGACTCGAACTGTTCGCCAATCTCAAATTCGAGCTGTTTTGGGCGGTGTTCGAGCCGTTCGGCGAACACGAACAATTTGAGAAAAATTCGGCTGTTCGAGGTTATGTTCGATAACTGTTCGTGCACCAAAATCATAACTGGATTTTTTCTCAGTAATGATGAAAATTAATGTTAATACGCAGTTTGAGTGTACAGCGGGGTGGGGGGAGGGGCAGGGGATGGATCTCTGCAGGAATAATGAAGATCTCCATTTTTTTTTCTCTTTCCCGTATTTACAGTGGGGAGGTGCAATCTGTCAGCCTATCAGCAGCGCACACACGGAGCGAAGTGCTTTTTTTCACACAAGCAAGGGCATGTGTCATTGGCAGTGTATGTCACATGTCCTTGCCCTATAAGACCAAGCCATTTTCCCCGTCGCCACCATTTTCTCACTGCTGCAGCTGCGTGTTAGACGGCACCGCTGTTGCTGTGTGCGCTATACCTTGTTAATTTCAAGCCAATTTTTGCACAAATCTACAGATAGCTTGGGAGTAGGGAATAGTTGTGATTGCAGTCCTTTTAAGGACTAGGTTACAGCATTTCCTACGACTTTTATCAGGCAGGTCTGTGCTCTTAAATAGATAGATTGTGGGAGTAAAGACTAATTGTAATTGCAGTCCTTTTCAGGACTAGGTTACATCAGTTCCTATCAGTTTTTGCCAGGCAGGTCTGTGCCAGTGCTGTGCAAGTTTTTTTCATAGCATTTGGCTGAATCTAGCAAAGCTAATCCTTTTTGGCCTATTGCAGAGTGTGTTAGTCAGTGGAGTAGCCTATCTGTGTTGCAAGATATACCACCTGTGTGTAGAATACCAATTTTTTTACTGCACCTAGTGAAGTAAAATCTTTTGGGCATAGCATCATTCTATTAGTCCATCTATACTGACCTCCATCAGGTTGCAAATTGAATATAATTTTTTTCTGCATCTAGCTCTGAAAAAATATTTGGGCTTCTAGCAGTGTGTGGGACTTGGTCTATTAGTCCATCTACACTGACCTCCATCAGGTTGCAAATTAAAAATAATTTCTATCTGCATCTAGCTCTGAAAAAATATTTGGGCTTCTAGCAGTGTGTGGGACTTTCTCTATTAGTCCATCTATACTGACCTCCATCAGGTTGCAAATTCAAAATAATTTTTTGTCTGCATCTAGCTCTGAAAAAATATTTGGCCTTCTAGCAGAGTGTGGGACTTTCTCTATTAGTCCATCTATACTGACCTCCATCAGGCTGCAAATTAAAAATAATTTTTATCTGCATCTACCTCTGAAAAAATATTTGGCCTTCTAGCTGTGTGTGGGGCTTGTTCTATTAATCCATCTATACAGACCTCCATCAGGTTGCAAACTGAATATAATTTTTTTCTGCATCTACCTCTGAAAAAATATTTGGGCTTCTAGCTGTGTGTGGGACTTGTTCTATTAGTCCATCTATACTGACCTCCATCAGGTTGCAAACTGAATATAATTTTTTTCTGCATCTAGCTCTGAAAAAATATTTGGCCTTCTAGCAGTGTGTGGGACTTTCTCTATTAGTCCATCTATACTGACCTCCATCAGGTTGCAAATTAAAAATAATTTATACCTGCATCTAGCTCTGAAAAAATATTTGGCCTTCTAGCAGTGTGTGGGACTGTCTCTATTAGTCCATCTATACTGACCTCCATCAGGTTGCAAAGTAAAAATAATTTTTTGTTGCATCTAGCTCTGAAAAAATATTTGGCCTTCTAGCAGTGTGTGGGACTTTCTCTAATAGTCCATCTATACTGACCTCCATCAGGTTGCAAACTGAATATATTTTTTTTCTGCATCTACCTCTGAAAAAATATTGGGCTTCTAGCTGTGTGTGGGACTTGTTCTATTAATCCATCTATACAGACCTCCATCAGGTTGCAAACTGAATATAATTTTTTTCTGCATCTACCTCTGAAAAAATATTTGGGCTTCTAGCTGTGTGTGGGACTTGTTCTATTAATCCATCTATACAGACCTCCATCAGGTTGCAAACTGAATATAATTTTTTTCTGCATCTACCTCTGAAAAAATATTTGGGCTTCTAGCTGTGTGTGGGACTTGTTCTATTAGTCCATCTATACTGACCTCCATCAGGTTGCAAACTGAATATAATTTTTTTCTGCATCTAGCTCTGAAAAAATATTTGGCCTTCTAGCAGTGTGTGGGACTTTCTCTATTAGTCCATCTATACTGACCTCCATCAGGTTGCAAATTAAAAATAATTTATATCTGCATCTAGCTCTGAAAAAATATTTGGCCTTCTAGCAGTGTGTGGGACTTTCTCTATTAGTCCATCTATACTGACCTCCATCAGGTTGCAAATTAAAAATAATTTTTTGTCTGCATCTAGCTCTGAAAAAATATTTGGCCTTCTAGCAGTGTGTGGGACTTTCTCTATTAGTCCATATATACTGACCTCCATCAGGTTGCAAACTGAATATATTTTTTTCTGCATCTACCTCTGACAAAATATTGGGCTTCTAGCTGTGTGTGGGACTTGTTCTATTAATCCATCTATACAGACCTCCATCAGGTTGCAAACTGAATATAATTTTTTCTGCATCTACCTCTGAAAAAATATTTGGGCTTCTAGCTGTGTATGGGACTTGTTCTATTAATCCATCTATACAGACCTCCATCAGGTTGCAAACTGAATATAATTTTTTTCTGCATCTACCTCTGAAAAAATATTTGGGCTTCTAGCTGTGTGTGGGACTTGTTCTATTAGTCCATCTATACTGACCTCCATCAGGTTGCAAACTGAATATAATTTTTTTCTGCATCTAGCTCTGAAAAAATATTTGGCCTTCTAGCAGTGTGTGGGACTTTCTCTATTAGTCCATCTATACTGACCTCCATCAGGTTGCAAATTAAAAATAATTTATATCTGCATCTAGCTCTGAAAAAATATTTGGCCTTCTAGCAGTGTGTGGGACTTTCTCTATTAGTCCATCTATACTGACCTCCATCAGGTTGCAAATTAAAAATAATTTTTTGTCTGCATCTAGCTCTGAAAAAATATTTGGCCTTCTAGCAGTGTGTGGGGCTTTCTCTATTAGTCCATCTATACTGACCTCCATCAGGTTGCAAACTGAATATATTTTTTTTCTGCATCTAGCTCTGAAAAAATATTTGGGCTTCTAGCTGTGTGTAGGACTTGTTCTATTAGTCCATCTATACTGACCTCCATCAGGTTGCAAACTGAATACAATTTTTTTCTGCATCTACCTCTGAAAAAATATTTGGGCTTCTAGCTGTGTGTGGGACTTGTTCTATTAGTCCATCTATACTGACCTCCATCAGGTTGCAAATTGAATATCATTTTTTTCTGCATCTAACCCAGCCAATAGTTTTGGCCTAATACCACAGTTTGGCCACTCAGCTCTGCTCGTTTCACATCCATTGTTTTTTTGTGCAAACAACTCCAGAGTTGTGAATTAGTTAACCACCAAAATGAGTGGAAAAAGGCCTGCTGCTGGTGGAAAGGGGAATAGGCGTGTTGGGAAGGGGAAAAAAGGTTGTGTCCGTGGGGTAGGTGTTAAAGCAACAGTAACATCTGCAGAAGAAAGACCATTTTCCAGCCAAACTAAAATGTCTACTTCTTTTAGCGGACAATGTGATAAGATCCCTTTCTTACGGCCACGCCAATCGCTACAAATTCCAGATGAGGCACAAAAACAGCAGGTGCTTCAACGGATATCAAGTGCTCCTTTAAGTGGGCTCTCCTCCACATCAACTTCAACATCACAAATACTCCAGTCCTCAAAGGTGTCACCCCAATCGCACTTGCTTCCTCACAGCTCCCAAATCTCCAGCTGCCCGTCTGAGTATGAGGTAGAACAGATGGTTGAGTCTGCAGAGCTGTTTACTCATACTATAGCCTGGGAATCAGAGGTCGACTCCAGCGCTTCTGTGAATCCAGACGAGGAAATGATCTGCACTGATGCCCAGAATCTTTATGAGTCGGATCCAGGACCAGACGCAGAAGGTTCTGACCATAATGTAGACCCTCATTCTCAAACTGTAACTCCTGTTGGTGGAGACAATGAGGAAGACGATGATGAGACTCAAATACCTGATTGGAGCGACAACTTTAGTTTTTTGTCAGGGCAGGAACAGGTTGGCTCTGAGGACGACGGGTGTGATAACGCACAGGGTGATGATGATGAGGATGGAGATCCCACTTACTGTCAACCCACAGTCAGCCAAGAGATGAGGTCAGCAGAGGAGGTGGAGGAAGATGCTAGTGACGACGAGGTCAGGTTGCGCCTTCCTGGACAGAGACGTAGTACTGGAAGCACGTCAACAACTGCATCCTCAAATACAACTCTGCCTCTCACCACAAGTCGTGGTGGCTCTTCAGGTCGCATGGGTGCTAAGCCTTGCATAGCCTGGGCATTTTTTCAGATCGATAAAGATGACCCAACTCGTGTTATCTGTAACATTTGTCAGCAAAAGCTAAGTAGAGGCCAAAAAATACATAGTTTGAGTACTTCATGCATGAACCGGCACATGGACATGAAGCATAAGTTGCAGTGGGAAGCTCAGTGTGCTACAATGCGGCCTAGCCGGCCAGGCCAACCACGGTCTGCCATATCTTGTGTATCCGCGGCCTCTTCATCCTCTGTGACTGGGGGAACAGCAGTCACACATGTTTTGGGGCGCAGACCTGCCACCTCTTTACTCGCAACAGCCAGCGTGATTGGCAGGTCATCATTTTCTTTGGAGGTGGTAACACCAGCTGGTGTTGAGCGCTGTCCGACATCGATAGCACCACCTTTGGATCAAGGCAACCTAACATGTCCGCCTGCATCTTCCTCACAGACCGGCAGTTTGCCGGAGACACCCTTATCAACCCCGTCTAAGCACAATAGCCAGCCCTCGGTCCCTCAGATGTGGACAAGTAAAAGACCATTTCCTCCTAGCCATGAGAAAGCTAAGAGGTTGAATTTCTCCATCTGCAAGCTCTTGGCTACAGAAATGCTGCCTTTCCGCCTGGTGGACACAGAGGATTTTCGAGACCTTATGTCCGTCGCAGTGCCCCAGTACCAGATGCCCAGTCGGCACTACTTCTCAAAGAAAGGTGTGCCTGCGCACCACCAGCATGTCGCACACAACATCACCGCTTCTTTGAGAAACTCTGTGTGTGACAGGGTGCATTTCACCACAGACACTTGGACGAGTAGGCATGGACAGGGGCATTACATGTCGCTGACTGGGCACTGGGTAACTATGGTGACAGCAGGACAAGAGGCTGCTGTCCAAGTCTTGCCGTCCCCACGAGTTGTGCGTCAATCCTCTTTATGTCAAAGTTCCTCCACTGCTTCTGCCTCCTCAACCTCCTCTCGGTCTTCCACCTGCACCCAAAGCCTGTCTGGTCATGCCACAAGCTTTCTAACTGCGCAGAAGGGATCCTGCACACCTCCTTACTATGCTGGCAGTAGGGCTCAACGTCATCAGGCGGTTTTTACTTTGAAATGTCTGGGAAATGTGAGTCACACAGCTGAGGAGTTGTGGTCAGCTCTGGAGAACCAATTTCATGAATGGTTGTCTCCACTGGACCTGAAACCAGGGAAGGCCGTGTGCGACAATGCTGCAAACCTGGGTGCGGCCCTTCGCCGGGGCAATGTCACACACGTGCCTTGAATGGCTCACGTGTTGAACCTGGTTGTCCAGCAATTTTTAGCCCACCATCCCAGACTAGATGGCCTTCTGCAGAGGGCACGGTCGCTGTGTGCTCACTTCCGCCGTTCGCATCCCGCAGCTCAGCGACTTACATCTCTACAGAAGTCGTTGGGCCTGCCACTTCACCGGCTAAAATGCGATGTGCCTACCCGGTGGAATTCAACTCTGCACATGTTGCAGCGACTGTGGCAGCACCAACAAGCCCTGGTGCAATACGTTCTGACGTATAGCCTGGGCCAACGAGATCCAGAGGTGGGGCAAATCACGCTGGAGGAGTGGTCTCAGATCAGGGACCTATGCACCCTTCTGCACAGTTTTGAAATGGCGACGAAGATGTTTAGTGCTGACGATGCCATTATCAGCATGACTATTCCGGTGATTTACATGCTGGAGCACATGTTAAACAGAATTCGGATTCAGGTGGTGGCACAAGAGGAGGTGGAGGAAGTATAGGAGGAGGAGTTGTATGCCTAAGGGCTAACATCTGCAAGGTCCAGACGGTCGGCAGCACCAAGGCGGCAGGCATGTGAGGGTGGGGGAGATGGTTTTACCAGGGCGCATGGTAGCAGCCAAACTAGTGAGGAAGGTGCAGGAGCCCAGGAAGAAGTGGAGGACGAACTGATGGAAGACTCATCAGATGAGGGAGACCTTGATCACATTTCTGTTGTGCGAGGTTGGGGGGAGAGGACAGAGGAAGGAAGCATGATTGTTACCTCGCCACCAACACAACAGGGACTTGGTGCTCCTGGATGCGCAACACACATGAGTGCCTTCTTGCTGCACTACCTGCAACATGACCCTCGAATTGTGAGAATTAGAAATAATCCTGACTACTGGGTTGCCACACTGTTAGATCCCCGGTACAAAAGTAAATTTGCAGAAATTATTCCTGCCATAGAAAGGGATGCACGCATGCAGGAGTATCAGCAGAGACTGTTGCAGAATCTTACATGTGCTTTTCCACAAAATACCAGTGGTGCACGTAGTGAATCTCACAGTTCCAACTTGCCAACCGTGGGACCGTCAAGTGTTCAGCACTCAAACCGTAACAGAACCACAGTATCTGCTGGTAACATCAATTTTGCGGAATCATTTCACCACTTTTTTAGCCCATCCTTTGCAAGGCCACAGGAGACAAGAAGTCTGACACATAGTCAACGCCTAGAGACGATGGTACAGGAGTATCTCCAAGTAAACATTGAAGCCATGACTGTGTCACTGGACCCTTGCTCTTTTTGGGCTTCCAATCTGGATAAATGGCCGGAGCTAGCCACTTACGCCTTGGGGATCTTGTCATGCCCCGCAGCCAGCGTTCTGTCTGAACGTGTGTTCAGCGCTGCTGGTGGTGTGCTGACAGATAAGCGCACGCGGCTCTCCACTGATAATGTAGACAGACTCACGTTCATAAAGATGAACAAATCATTTATCCGAAACGACTTTTCTACCCCTGTGTCATCCTGGGGAGAGTAAAAGCTTGATGATTGGTTAAAATCACCCTACCAACCGTTTTAAGCTTTCAAATTACTAATCATGTTTATCTGTATCTTGGCTGGAAAATAATTTGGGCTTTGTAGCACTGTGCAGCACTGATTCTATTAGGCCTCTATAATAAGCTCCACCAGATTTAAAATTGCTAATCATGTTTATCTGTATCTTGACTGGAAAATAATTTGGGCTTTGTAGCAGTGTGCAGCACTGATCCTATTAGGCCATCTATACTAAGCTCCACCAGATTTAAAATTAATAACAATTTTTAGCTGCATCTAGCCCGGAAAATAATTTTGGGGCTCCGAGATGCGCAAGACACATAAGTGCCTTCTTGCTGCACTACCTGCAACATGACCCTCATATTGTCAGAATTCGAAGTAATCATGACTACTGGGTTGCCACACTCTTAGATCCCCCAAACTTTTCGATCAACCTTTTCATTTTAATAAAGACCAAAAAAATGGTCATTTTTGAAATTATAAGCATTAGCAGGTTATTAGAAACTGAAATCAACAGTTTTCAACTCAAAACTTTATTCTAGGTGATGTTACATTTTCACATAGGACCCCTTGTTCGAAAGGAGCTTCTGAACTCTCTCGTCCATTGAATTTGTCAGGTTTTGGATGGTTTCTTCTTCAATTGTTTTGCATGAGGACAGAATACCCTCCCAGAGCTGTTGCTTAGATGTGAACTGCCTCCCGCCATCATAGACACTCCTTTTGATGATGCTCCAGAGGTTCTGAATGGGGTAGAGGTCAGGGGAGCATGGGGGTCACACCATAAGTTTGTCCCCTTTTATGCCCATATCAGCCAGAGATGCAGATGTTTTATGTGCAGCATGAGATGGTGCATTATCATGCAAAAAAATGATCTTGCTGTGAAATACACGGTTCTCCTTCTTGAACCATGGCAGGAAGTGCTGTTTGAGAAAATCCACATACATTATGGAGTTCATCTTTAGCGCCTTCAGGGATCCTAAAGGGGCCGACAATCTCTCTCCCCATGATTCCAGCCCAAAACATTACTCCACCTCCACCTTGTTGGCGCTGTAGCCGTGTTTGCGTGGGGTGTCCATCAACCAGCCATCCTCCACTCCATCCATCTGGACCATCGAGCACTGCACGGCACTCATCCGTGAACAAAACAGTTTTGAAATCAGTCTTCATGTAATGTTTGGCCCACTGGAGCCGTTTCTCCTTGTGTGAAGTGGATAGAGGAGGTCGACAGGATGGCGTATGCACAGCTGCAAACCTCTGAAGGACCCTGCATCTTGTTGTTCGGGGGACGTTGGAGGCATCAGCAGCTTCAAAAACTTGTCTGCTGCTATGACAAGGCTTTTTTGCCGCTGCTCTTTTAACCTGACGTAATTGCCTGTAGGAAAGAGTCCTCAATTTGCCCTTATCAGCACGCACACGTGTGTACTGTGAATCAGCTACATACTTCTTGATTGCCAAGACACTTCATCCTGATCATAGCACAATGTTGATTGTAGTCATGCCTTGACCTAAACACTCCACAATTTGTTGCTTCTCAGCAGCCGACACATCCTTTTTCTTTCCCATTTTCGCAGAAAATGTAGGCTGCTTAATAATGTGAGACAGCCTTCTTAAGTAGTCTTGCCTTTCATTGGACACACCTGCCAAACTAATTAGCACAGGTGTCTGCAATTGCTTACAGTGATATAAAGAGCCCTGACACACATCACCATCAATGAGTTTAACTGACAAACAAACAAATTCTTCCCTTATCACTCCTAAACACTTTTTGCATAATAATTTGGAACACAGTGTACATGTGCTTTTCCACAAAACACCAGTGGTTCACGTAGTGAATCTTACAGTTCTAACTTGCCAACCGTGGTCTGTATGGAGTTGTTCAATAAAGGGCCCAAAATTAAGATAACATAGATGGGAGAGGTCTATATGAATAGGAATTCCTAAGTATTTGATACCCTGTGAGGGCCAGGCAAAGGGAAAGTTGGACTGGATGGAATCCTATATGGATTTGGGGAGGGAGACATCGAGGGCCTCAGACTTCGCTGCATTGATTTTAAAATTTGACCATGTAACAAAGTGATCTATTTCAGCCATAACAGCATGGATGGATATATGTGATTGAGTGATATATACTAGGACATCATCAGCAAATAGAGAGCACTTGTACTCGGTGCCTGCCACCTCAATCTACCTAATATTGGGGTTATGGCGAATTGATGAGAGCAGGTGCTCCGTCACTAGGATGTATAAGAGAGGGGACAGAGGACATCCCTGCCTTGTCCCATTGGTGATTGTGAAAGGTGATGAAAATGTTCTGATGCACCCCCTGGACCTTGGGACACCCGGAGCCGGACCCTTTTTGGTGGATGCTGGTGGTTGTAGTCTTCGTGGCGGCGACCCGGTTCCGTGGCTCAGGGTGGTCAAACCAGTGGCGGAACTATTTATGTGGTTTTGATGTTTAAATGTCCGACTACGCCACCCGTGGATTGCGGTCAGAGTGAACCACCGCTGCAGGGCAGACCGCTGAGGCTGGTGTTGTGGGTGCAGCAGAGCGTAGCATAACTCCCCACGGGAGGAGTATAGCCTCAGGGCAGTGTATGCGGAGGATGGGGGTGATGGTGCAGGGCAGCAGCAGTAACGACACGGAGTCAGTGATGCAGTCCAGGGCCTTTACTCACAGTTCTTATTATCCAGACCACGTCTGCAGGTAACGGCTGCCCACGTCGTACTGTGCTCACCAGGTGAGGGGCTCAGACAACTCCCAGATAACTTTGGAGCGCTTCACAGGACCCCTTTTGTGTGTCCTTTGTCTGGCCTTTCTTACCAACCCTTCTGTCCGGCTGCCTCGGGCCTCCTCTTGGTAAACTTGGCGCCATTTTCCCTGACCCTATGTGGTGCCTTCCTAGCGGGTGTAGCGAGGGGCTGCGCCACATAAAATGTCACAGCCTCCGGTTTCTAGCTGAGGGTCGTTTCCTGCCTCCACTAGTTTCGGGGACCGGTCTCCCCCTTTGGCCTGACCCCTCCACGCAGGTGGATTCGGGCGTGCGGTGGCGACTCGCCCATCCGCACCCCTGGGATCCCTTCATTCCTCGTTCCTGGAGCCTTCTCCGCTCCTCTTCCTTCCTTCTCCCTCTTCCAGGCCTGCGCCTCTGTTACTAGGCCCGCCTCTGGAGCAGAGCTCATGCAGAGCCCCTGCTCCCTGCCACTTCTGCTCAGACTTCTCTGCACTGAACTAAGATGGTGCCCACCTTTTATACTCCCTTCTCAATGCACCCAGGAACTGCTTCCTCCCTGCTCCTGCACTACAGGGTTCCCCTTCCTCAGTGTTCCCTCCCCCCACTCCAGCCAGGGACAGGGACTGTCGTGCCCATCTCAGAGGCATATTGGTCGCCCTGCCCCACGGCAATGTGGTGTAATGCATGCAGGTGTCGGGTCCTGATCCACACTCCATCCTTACCTGAGAGTGAGATATCACACCTCTGGGTGAGGTGCAATACCTCTGTAGCAACCGAGCCCTCAGGGTGCTACAGTTCCATTTATCTTCAGCCTAGGTGACGTATTGTGATACAGGGCCGTGATTTTGGCTATAAAAGGGTCCCCTAGACCCCTACCCCAAGCTTTTTAAGAGAATCATATATGGCGTGCCAGGAGACTCTATGGAATGCTTTCTCAGCATCCAACGAGAGTATCTAATTACAAATTTTTAACTGCATCTAGCCCAGGAAATACTTTGTGCCTAGTAGCAGTGTCTGCTAGTCAGCGGATTATCCCGGCTGTTAAGCAAGCTACACCACCTGTAGTTTGGACACTTAATTTTTTCAAAGGAAATGCTTCGGGACCACGGGATACTCAGTGAAGAGCATCAGGAGGCACCCCAAGGCATAGGGGCTGGGACTGGCAGTAGGATGCCTTGCGGTGGACAGCCGAGCTCGATCCTTATAAAAGCTTTTTAACTGCAGCAGCTTTAGTGGACGCTACTGGAGCTGGAATTACGCGGCTGCTGGCATGAGACTTGCCCTCCAATAGATCCTTGTAAATGGATTTAAAGTGTATTCATTCAAATTAGAGAGACAATTTAAATTAAAAAGCTTAGAGCTGCCTCCACCACAGGGGGGCTCGCTCGACCCACCAGCGGACAGGCACCAGTATTGGGAGAGGGGGGCTGGCCGTCAGGGTTCACCGCGGCTCTGGCACAAACCCGGCGACACAGAGGTGGCACGGGCAGGAGCGGACTGAACGTGTCGGCTTCTCACTTTTTGGATTTTAGAAGGGCATGACATGCCTATATCTGTGTCTCCCCCTCCTTTTACTCCTCCACCTCTTTTCTTTTCGCATGACTATATGTACTTGTCACTTTTCCATGTGTTAGTTGTGTCTTCTGAGCAGTTTGTCAGCTTTTGGACACCTTTGAAGGTGTTTTCTATGTGTTTCTATGTGTTTTTGTTTGCCTGCCATTGGTTTTAACGGAGTTCGAAGGTGTTCGACGAACAGTTCACCGAACAGTTCGGCGAACACACGGGTGTTCGACGAACCGAACCGAACTCGAACACTACGGGGGTGGCTCAACACTAGTAATGATCATCATATGCATCAAAAAATGTTGTATTTTAAGATTGAGGTTGAAGAGTTGAAATCAAAAGATCCACGCTGCATGATACACAGAAAAACAATAAATAGCAAACACGTGTTCATGAACTTATTTATATAAGTTAGTACAGCATACAGTATAGACCTGCAGTTTTGAAAACCAATTGCATTTTTTTGTATTAATGAATTCTATATGTAACCAACAGAAAAAAATTGCAGAATTGTATTCTGTATGTATGGAGGTATTCTTCTCTAATGGCAGAAAATGGACCTTGTAGCACAGCACACAGTGGTTGTGAAAGTCCATACTAGGAACTCTGAAAACTTTAGTGTTGCTTCCACCTACTTGAATGTTGTGTGGCATCAAGCAAAGGAGCCATTAATCAAGCAGGAAGAGGCAATGCTGAGAAAGGAATAGAGCTGGAGTGACAGAGGTTTCATATCTACAGCCTTATTTGCATATCAATGCAAATGCTGACTTCTCAGTAAGGGAGTCAATGAAGTCATTGGGGCGGTGCAGGGGCTCTGAAGTGTAAGTGCTTAGTAATCACTCCCCCTACTCCTTGACTGACATCTGACCCAGCACACACACAGCAGGGAGCCAATGAAGTCATCAGGCGGTGCAGAGGCTCTGAACAGTAAGTGCTTAGTAATCACTCCACCTACTCCTTGACTGACATCTGGCCCAGCACACACACAGCAGGGAGCCAATGAAGTCATCGGGGCGGTGCAGGGGCTCTGAAGAGTAAGTGCTTAGTAATCACTCCCCCTACTCCTTGACTGACATCTGGCCCAGCACACACACAGCAGGGAGCTAATGAAGTCATCCCGTCGGTGCAGGGGCTCTGAAGTGTAAGTGCTTAGTAATCACTCCCCCTACTCCTTGACTGACATCTGGCCAAGCACACACACAGCAGGGAGCTAATGAAGTCATCAGGGCGGTGCAGGGGCTCTGAAGAGTAAGTGCTTAGTAATCACTCCCCCTACTCCTTGACTGACATCTGGCCCAGCACACACACAGCAGGGAGCTAATGAAGTCATCAGGGCGGTGCAGGGGCTCTGAAGAGTAAGTGCTTAGTAATCACTCCCCCTACTCCTTGACTGACATCTGGCCCAGCACACACACAGCAGGGAGCTAATGAAGTCATTGGGGCGGTGCAGGGGCTCTGAAGTGTAAGTGCTTAGTAATCACTCCCCCTACTCCATGACTGACATCTGGCCAAGCACACACACAGCAGGGAGCTAATGAAGTCATCAGGGTGGTGCAGGGACTCTGAAGAGTAAGTGCTTAGTAATCACTCCCCCTACTCCTTGACTGACATCTGTCCCAGCACACACACAGCAGGGAGCTAATGAAGTCATCGGGGCGGTGCAGGGGCTCTGAAGTGTAAGTGCTTAGTAATCACTCCCCCTACTCCTTGACGGACATCTGGCCCAGCACACCCACAGCAGGGAGTCAATGAAGTCATTGGGGCGGTGCAGGGGCTCTGAAGAGTAAGTGCTCAGTAATCACTCCCCCTACTCCTTGACTGACATCTGGCCCAGCACACACACAGTAAGGGAGTCAATGAAGTCATTGGGGCGGTGCAGGGGCTCTGAAGTGTAAGTGCTTAGTAATCACTCCTCCTACTCCTTGACTGACATTTGACCCAGCACACACACAGCAGGGAGCCAATGAAGTCATCAGGCGGTGCAACGGCTCTGAACAGTAAGTGCTTAGTAATCACTCCACCTACTCCTTGACTGACATCTGGCCCAGCACACACACAGCAGGGAGCCAATGAAGTCATCGGGGCGGTGCAGGGGCTCTGAAGAGTAAGTGCTTAGTAATCACTCCCCATACTCCTTGACTGACATCTGGCCCAGCACACACACAGCTGGGAGCTAATGAAGTCATCGGGGCGGTGCAGGGGCTCTGAAGTGTAAGTGCTTAGTAATCACTGCCCCTACTCCTTGACTGACATCTGGCCAAGCACACACACAGCAGGGAGCTAATGAAGTCATCAGGGCGGTGCAGGGGCTCTGAAGAGTAAGTGCTTAGTAATCACTCCCCCTACTCCTTGACTGACATCTGGCCCAGCACACACACAGCAGGGAGCTAATGAAGTCATCAGGGCGGTGCAGGGGCTCTGAAGAGTAAGTGCTTAGTAATCACTCCCCCTACTCCTTGACTGACATCTGGCCCAGCACACACACAGCAGGGAGCTAATGAAGTCATTGGGGCGGTGCAGGGGCTCTGAAGTGTAAGTGCTTAGTAATCACTCCCCCTACTCCTTGACTGACATCTGGCCAAGCACACACACAGCAGGGAGCTAATGAAGTCATCAGGGCGGTGCAGGGGCTCTGAAGAGTAAGTGCTTAGTAATCACTCCCCCTAATCCTTGACTGACATCTGGCTCAGCACACACACAGCAGGGAGCTAATGAAGTCATCGGGGCGGTGCAGGGGCTCTGAAGTGTAAGTGCTTAGTAATCACTCCCCCTACTCCTTGACTGACATCTGGCCCAGCACACACACAGCAGGCAGCTAATGAAGTAATCAGGGCGGTGCAGGGGCTCTGAAGAGTAAGTGCTTAGTAATCACTCCCCCTACTCCTTGACGGACATCTGGCGCAGCACACACACAGCAGGGAGTCAATGAAGTCATTGGGGCGGTGCAGGGGCTCTGAAGAGTAAGTGCTGAGTTATCACTCCCCCTACTCCTTGACTGACATCTGGCCCAGCACACACACAGCAGGGAGTCAATGAAGTCATTGGGGCGGTGCAGGGGATCTGAAGTGTAAGTGCTTAGTAATCACTCCCCCTACTCCTTGACGGACATCTGGCCCAGCACACACAGCAGGGAGTCAATGAAGTCATTGGGGCGGTGCAGGGGCTCTGAAGAGTAAGTGCTTAGTAATCACTCCCCCTACTCCTTGACTGACATCTGGCCCAGCACAAACACAGCAGGGAGCTAATGAAGTCATCGGGGCGGTGCAGGGGCTCTGAAGAGTAAGTGCTTAGTAATCACTCCCCCTACTCCTTGACTGACATCTGGCCCAGCACACACACAGCAGGGAGCCAATGAAGTCATCAGGCAGTGCAGGGGCTCTGAAGAGTAAGTGCTTAGTAATCACTCCCACTACTCCTTGACTGACATCTGGCCAAGCACAAACACAGCAGGGAGGTAATGAAGTCATCGGGGCGGTGCAGGGGCTCTGAAGAGTAAGTGCTTAGTAATCACTCCCCCTACTCCTTGACTGACATCTGGCCCAGCACAAACACAGCAGGGAGCTAATGAAGTCATCGGGGCGGTGCAGGGGCTCTGAAGAGTAAGTGCTTAGTAATCACTCCCCCTACTCCTTGACTGACATCTGGCCCAGCACACACACAGCAGGGAGCCAATGAAGTCATCAGGGCAGTGCAGGGGCTCTGAAGAGTAAGTGCTTAGTAATCACTCCCCCTACTCCTTGACTGACATCTGGCCCAGCACACACACAGCAGGGAGCTAACGAAGTCATTGGGGCGGTGCAGGAGCTCTGAAGAGTAAGTGCTTAGTAATCACTCCCCCCTACTCCTTGACTGACATCTGGCCCAGCACACACACAGCTGGGAGCTAATGAAGTCATCGGGGCGGTGCAGGGGCTCTGAATAGTAAGTGCTTAGTAATCACTCCCCCTACTCCTTGATTGACATCTGGCCCAGCACACACACAGCAGGGAGCTAATGAAGTCATCGGGGCGGTGCAGGGGCTCTGAAGAGTAAGTGCTTAGTAATCACTCCCCCCTACTCCTTGACTGACATCTGGCCCAGCACACACACAGCAGGGAGCTAATGAAGTCATCGGGGTGGTGCAGGGGCTCTGAAGAGTAAGTGCCTAGTAATCACTCCCCCTACTCCTTGACTGACATCTGACCCAGCACACACACAGCAGGGAGCTAATGAAGTCATCAGGGCGGTGCAGGGGCTCTGAAGAGTAATTGCTTAGTAATCACTCCCCCTACTCCTTGACTGACATCTGGCCCAGCACACACACAGCAGGGAGCTAATGAAGTCATTGGGGCGGTGCAGGGGCTCTGAAGAGTAAGTGCTTAGTAATCACTCCCCCCTACTCCTTGACTGACATCTGGCCCAGCACAAACACAGCAGGGAGCTAATGAAGTCATCAGGGCGGTGCAGGGGCTCTGAAGAGTAAGTGCTTAGTAATCACTCCCCCCTACTCCTTGACTGACATCTGGCCCAACACACACACAGCAGGGAGCTAATGAAGTCATCGGGGCGGTGCAGGGGCTCTGAAGAGTAAGTGCTTAGTAATCACTCCCCCTACTCCTTGACTGACATCTGACCCAGCACACACACAGCAGGGAGCTAATGAAGTCATCAGGGCGGTGCAGGGGCTCTGAAGAGTAAGTGCTTAGTAATCACTCCCCCTACTCCTTGACTGACATCTGGCCCAGCACAAACACAGCAGGGAGCTAATGAAGTAATCAGGGCGGTGCAGGGGCTCTGAAGAGTAAGTGCTTAATAATCACTCCCCCTACTTCTTGACTGACATTTGGCCCAGCACACACACAGCAGGGAGCTAATGAAGTCATCAGGGCGGTGCAGGGGCTCTGAAGAGTAAGTGCTTAGTAATCACTCCCCCTACTCCTTGACTGACATCTGGCCCAGCACACACACAGCAGGGAGCTAATGAAGTCATCAGGGCGGTGCAGGGGCTCTGAAGAGTAAGTGCTTAGTAATCACTCCCCCCTACTCCTTGACTGACATCTGGCCCAGCACACACACAGCAGGGAGCTAATGAAGTCATCGGGGTGGTGCAGGGGCTCTGAAGAGTAAGTGCCTAGTAATCACTCCCCCTACTCCTTGACTGACATCTGACCCAGCACACACACAGCAGGGAGCTAATGAAGTCATCAGGGCGGTGCAGGGGCTCTGAAGAGTAAGTGCTTAGTAATCACTCCCCCTACTCCTTGACTGACATCTGGCCCAGCACACACACAGCAGGGAGCTAATGAAGTCATTGGGGCGGTGCAGGGGCTCTGAAGAGTAAGTGCTTAGTAATCACTCCCCCCTACTCCTTGACTGACATCTGGCCCAGCACACACACAGCAGGGAGCTAATGAAGTCATCAGGGCGGTGCAGGGGCTCTGAAGAGTAAGTGCTTAGTAATCACTCCCCCTACTCCTTGACTGACATCTGGCCCAGCACACACACAGCAGGGAGCTAATGAAGTCATCAGGGCGGTGCAGGGGCTCTGAAGAGTAAGTGCTTAGTAATCACTCCCCCTACTCCTTGACTGACATCTGGCCCAGCACACACACAGCAGGGAGCCAATGAAGTCATCGGGGCGGTGCAGGGGCTCTGAAGAGTAAGTGCTTAGTAATCACTCCCCATACTCCTTGACTGACATCTGGCCCAGCACACACACAGCAGGGAGCTAATGAAGTCATCCCGGCGGTGCAGGGGCTCTGAAGTGTAAGTGCTTAGTAATCACTCCCCCTACTCCTTGACTGACATCTGGCCAAGCACACACACAGCAGGGAGCTAATGAAGTCATCAGGGCGGTGCAGGGGCTCTGAAGAGTAAGTGCTTAGTAATCACTCCCCCTACTCCTTGACTGACATCTGGCCCAGCACACACACAGCAGGGAGCTAATGAAGTCATCAGGGCGGTGCAGGGGCTCTGAAGAGTAAGTGCTTAGTAATCACTCCCCCTACTCCTTGACTGACATCTGACCCAGCACACACACTGCAGGGAGCTAATGAAGTCATTGGGGCGGTGCAGGGGCTCTGAAGTGTAAGTGCTTAGTAATCACTCCCCCTACTCCATGACTGACATCTGGCCAAGCACACACACAGCAGGGAGCTAATGAAGTCATCAGGGCGGTGCAAGGACTCTGAAGAGTAAGTGCTTAGTAATCACTCCCCCTACTCCTTGACTGACATCTGTCCCAGCACACACACAGCAGGGAGCTAATGAAGTCATCGGGGCGGTGCAGGGGCTCTGAAGTGTAAGTGCTTAGTAATCACTCCCCCTACTCCTTGACGGACATCTGGCCCAGCACACCCACAGCAGGGAGTCAATGAAGTCATTGGGGCGGTGCAGGGGCTCTGAAGAGTAAGTGCTTAGTAATCACTCCCCCTACTCCTTGACTGACATCTGGCCCAGCACACACACAGTAAGGGAGTCAATGAAGTCATTGGGGCGGTGCAGGGGCTCTGAAGTGTAAGTGCTTAGTAATCACTCCTCCTTCTCCTTGACTGACATTTGACCCAGCACACACACAGCAGGGAGCCAATGAAGTCATCAGGCGGTGCAACGGCTCTGAACAGTAAGTGCTTAGTAATCACTCCACCTACTCCTTGACTGACATCTGGCCCAGCACACACACAGCAGGGAGCCAATGAAGTCATCGGGGCGGTGCAGGGGCTCTGAAGAGTAAGTGCTTAGTAATCACTCCCCATACTCCTTGACTGACATCTGGCCCAGCACACACACAGCAGGGAGCTAATGAAGTCATCGGGGCGGTGCAGGGGCTCTGAAGTGTAAGTGCTTAGTAATCACTGCCCCTACTCCTTGACTGACATCTGGCCAAGCACACACACAGCAGGGAGCTAATGAAGTCATCAGGGCGGTGCAGGGGCTCTGAAGAGTAAGTGCTTAGTAATCACTCCCCCTACTCCTTGACTGACATCTGGCCCAGCACACACACAGCAGGTAGCTAATGAAGTCATCAGGGCGGTGCAGGGGCTCTGAAGAGTAAGTGCTTAGTAATCACTCCCCCTACTCCTTGACTGACATCTGGCCCAGCACACACACAGCAGGGAGCTAATGAAGTCATTGGGGCGGTGCAGGGGCTCTGAAGTGTAAGTGCTTAGTAATCACTCCCCCTACTCCTTGACTGACATCTGGCCAAGCACACACACAGCAGGGAGCTAATGAAGTCATCAGGGCGGTGCAGGGGCTCTGAAGAGTAAGTGCTTAGTAATCACTCCCCCTAATCCTTGACTGACATCTGGCTCAGCACACACACAGCAGGGAGCTAATGAAGTCATCGGGGCGGTGCAGGGGCTCTGAAGTGTAAGTGCTTAGTAATCACTCCCCCTACTCCTTGACTGACATCTGGCCCAGCACACACACAGCAGGGAGCTAATGAAGTAATCAGGGCGGTGCAGGGGCTCTGAAGAGTAAGTGCTTAGTAATCACTCCCCCTACTCCTTGACGGACATCTGGCGCAGCACACACACAGCAGGGAGTCAATGAAGTCATTGGGGCGGTGCAGGGGCTCTGAAGTGTAAGTGCTTAGTAATCACTCCCCCTACTCCTTGACGGACATCTGGCCCAGCACACACAGCAGGGAGTCAATGAAGTCATTGGGGCGGTGCAGGGGCTCTGAAGAGTAAGTGCTTAGTAATCACTCCCCCTACTCCTTGACTGACATCTGGCCCAGCACAAACACAGCAGGGAGCTAATGAAGTCATCGGGGCGGTGCAGGGGCTCTGAAGAGTAAGTGCTTAGTAATCACTCCCCCTACTCCTTGACTGACATCTGGCCCAGCACACACACAGCAGGGAGCCAATGAAGTCATCAGGCAGTGCAGGGGCTCTGAAGAGTAAGTGCTTAGTAATCACTCCCACTACTCCTTGACTGACATCTGGCCAAGCACAAACACAGCAGGGAGGTAATGAAGTCATCGGGGCGGTGCAGGGGCTCTGAAGAGTAAGTGCTTAGTAATCACTCCCCCTACTCCTTGACTGACATCTGGCCCAGCACAAACACAGCAGGGAGCTCATGAAGTCATCGGGGCGGTGCAGGGGCTCTGAAGAGTAAGTGCTTAGTAATCACTCCCCCTACTCCTTGACTGACATCTGGCCCAGCACACACACAGCAGGGAGCCAATGAAGTCATCAGGGCAGTGCAGGGGCTCTGAAGGGTAAGTGCTTAGTAATCACTCCCCCTACTCCTTGACTGACATCTGGCCCAGCACACACACAGCAGGGAGCTAACGAAGTCATTGGGGCGGTGCAGGGGCTCTGAAGAGTAAGTGCTTAGTAATCACTCCCCCCTACTCCTTGACTGACATCTGGCCCAGCACACACACAGCTGGGAGCTAATGAAGTCATCGGGGCGGTGCAGGGGCTCTGAAGAGTAAGTGCTTAGTAATCACTCCCCCTACCCCTTGATTGACATCTGGCCCAGCACACACACAGCAGGGAGCTAATGAAGTCATTGGGGCGGTGCAGGGGCTCTGAAGAGTAAGTGCTTAGTAATCACTCTCCCCTACTCCTTGACTGACATCTGGCCCAGCACACATACAGCAGGGAGCTAATGAAGTCATCGGGGTGGTGCAGGGGCTCTGAAGAGTAAGTGCCTAGTAATCACTCCCCCTACTCCTTGACTGACATCTGACCCAGCACACACACAGCAGGGAGCTAATGAAGTCATCAGGGCGGTGCAGGGGCTCTGAAGAGTAAGTGCTTAGTAATCACTCCCCCTACTCCTTGACTGACATCTGGCCCAGCACACACACAGCAGGGAGCTAATGCAGTCATTGGGGCGGTGCAGGGGCTCTGAAGAGTAAGTGCTTAGTAATCACTCCCCCCTACTCCTTGACTGACATCTGGCCCAGCACACACACAGCAGGGAGCTAATGAAGTCATCAGGGCGGTGCAGGGGCTCTGAAGAGTAAGTGCTTAGTAATCACTCCCCCCTACTCCTTGACTGACATCTGGCCCAACACACACACAGCAGGGAGCTAATGAAGTCATCGGGGCGGTGCAGGGGCTCTGAAGAGTAAGTGCTTAGTAATCACTCCCCCTACTCCTTGACTGACATCTGACCCAGCACACACACAGCAGGGAGCTAATGAAGTCATCAGGGCGGTGCAGGGGCTCTGAAGAGTAAGTGCTTAGTAATCACTCCCCCTACTCCTTGACTGACATCTGGCCCAGCACAAACACAGCAGGGAGCTAATGAAGTAATCAGGGCGGTGCAGGGGCTCTGAAGAGTAAGTGCTTAGTAATCACTCCCCCTACTTCTTGACTGACATTTGGCCCAGCACACACACAGCAGGGAGCTAATGAAGTCATCAGGGCGGTGCAGGGGCTCTGAAGAGTAAGTGCTTAGTAATCACTCCCCCTACTCCTTGACTGACATCTGGCCCAGCACACACACAGCAGGGAGCTAATGAAGTCATCAGGGCGGTGCAGGGGCTCTGAAGAGTAAGTGCTTAGTAATCACTCCCCCCTACTCCTTGACTGACATCTGGCCCAGCACACACACAGCAGGGAGCTAATGAAGTCATTGGGGCGGTGCAGGGGCTCTGAAGAGTAAGTGCTTAGTAATCACTCCCCCCTACTCCTTGACTGACATCTGGCCCAGCACACACACAGCAGGGAGCTAATGAAGTCATCAGGGCGGTGCAGGGGCTCTGAAGAGTAAGTGCTTAGTAATCACTCCCCCCTACTCCTTGACTGACATCTGGCCCAGCACACACACAGCAGGGAGCTAATGAAGTCATCAGGGCGGTGCAGGGGCTCTGAAGAGTAAGTGCTTAGTAATCACTCCCCCTACTCCTTGACTGACATCTGGCCCAGCACACACACAGCAGGGAGCTAATGAAGTCATCAGGGCGGTGCAGGGGCTCTGAAGAGTAAGTGCTTAGTAATCACTCCCCCTACTCCTTGACTGACATCTGGCCCAGCACACACACAGCAGGGAGCTAATGAAGTCATCGGGGCGGTGCAGGGGCTCTGAAGTGTAAGTGCTTAGTAATCACTCCCCCTACTCCTTGACTGACATCTGGCCCAGCACACACACAGCAGGGAGCTAATGAAGTAATCAGGGCGGTGCAGGGGCTCTGAAGAGTAAGTGCTTAGTAATCACTCCCCCTACTCCTTGACGGACATCTGGCCCAGCACACACAAAGCAGGGAGTCAATGAAGTCATTGGGGCGGTGCAGGGGCTCTGAAGAGTAAGTGCTTAGTAATCACTCCCCCTACTCCTTGACTGACATCTGGCCCAGCACACACACAGCAGGGAGTCAATGAAGTCATTGGGGCGGTGCAGGGGCTCTGAAGTGTAAGTGCTTAGTAATCACTGCCCCTACTCCTTGACGGACATCTGGCCCAGCACACACAGCAGGGAGTCAATGAAGTCATTGGGGCGGTGCAGGGGCTCTGAAGAGTAAGTGCTTAGTAATCACTCCCCCTACTCCTTGACTGACATCTGGCCCAGCACAAACACAGCAAGGAGCTAATGAAGTCATCGGGTCGGTGCAGGGGCTCTGAAGAGTAAGTGCTTAGTAATCACTCCCCCTACTCCTTGACTGACATCTGGCCCAGCACACACACAGCAGGGAGCCAATGAAGTCATCAGGGCAGTGCAGGGGCTCTGAAGAGTAAGTGCTTAGTAATCACTCCCCCTACTCCTTGACTGACATCTGGCCCAGCACACACACAGCAGGGAGCTAACGAAGTCATTGGGGCGGTGCAGGGGCTCTGAAGAGTAAGTGCTTAGTAATCACTCCCCCCTACTCCTTGACTGACATCTGGCCCAGCACACACACAGCAGGGAGCTAATGAAGTCATCGGGGCGGTGCAGGGGCTCTGAAGAGTAAGTGCTTTGTAATCACTCCCCCCACTCCTTGATTGACATCTGGCCCAGCACACACACAGCAGGGAGCTAATGAAGTCATCGGGGCGGTGCAGGGGCTTTGAAGAGTAAGTGCTTAGTAATCACTCCCCCCTACTCCTTGACTGACATCTGGCCCAGCACACACAGCAGGGAGCTAATGAAGTCATCGGGGCGGTGCAGGGGCTCTGAAGAATAAGTGCTTAGTAATCACTCCCCCTACTCCTTGACTGACATCTGACCCAGCACACACACAGCAGGGAGCTAATGAAGTCATCAGGGCGGTGCAGGGGCTCTGAAGAGTAAGTGCTTAGTAATCACTCCCCCTACTCCTTGACTGACATCTGGCCCAGCACACACACAGCAGGGAGCTAATGAAGTCATTGGGGCGGTGCAGGGGCTCTGAAGAGTAAGTGCTTAGTAATCACTCCCCCCTACTCCTTGACTGACATCTGGCCCAGCACACACAGCAGGGAGCTAATGAAGTCATCGGGGCGGTGCAGGGACTCTGAAGAGTAAGTGCTTAGTAATCACTCCCCCCTACTCCTTGACTGACATCTGGCCCAGCACACACACAGCAGGGAGCTAATGAAGTCATCGGGGCGGTGCAGGGGCTCTGAAGAGTAAGTGCTTAGTAATCACTCCCCCTACTCCTTGACTGACATCTGGCCCAGCACACACAGCAGGGAGCTAATGAAGTCATCGGGGCGGTGCAGGGGCTCTGAAAAGTAAGTGCTTAGTAATCACTCCCCCCTACTCCTTGACTGACATCTGGCCCAGCACACACACAGCAGGGAGCTAATGAAGTCATCGGGGCGGTGCAGGGGCTCTGAAGAGTAAGTGCTTAGTAATCACTCCCCCTACTCCTTGACTGACATCTGACCCAGCACACACACAGCAGGGAGCTAATGAAGTCATCAGGGCGGTGCAGGGGCTCTGAAGAGTAAGTGCTTAGTAATCACTCCCCCTACTCCTTGACTGACATCTGGCCCAGCACACACACAGCAGGGAGCTAATGAAGTCATCAGGGCGGTGCAGGGGCTCTGAAGAGTAAGTGCTTAGTAATCACTCCCCCTACTCCTTGACTGACATCTGGCCCAGCACACACACAGCAGGGAGCTAATGAAGTCATTGGGGCGGTGCAGGGGCTCTGAAGAGTAAGTGCTTAGTAATCACTCCCCCTACTCCTTGACTGACATCTGGCCCAGCACACACACAGCAGGGAGCTAATGAAGTCATTGGGGCGGTGCAGGGGCTCTGAAGAGTTTGTGATTAGTAATCACTCCCCCTACTCCTTGACTGACATCTGGCCCAGCACACACACAGCAGAGCAGGATGTGAGTCATGAAGTAGGAGCAGTGATTACAGCGCACTCACTGGGAACTTGTTGCTGACTTTATATTCACCTTACACCCAAAAGTCCAGCGAGACTGTCAAATATATGAAAAGGAATTTACCTGCAGGAGAATTGTATCTTTTACAAATTCCCTACATCCCAGTTTATTATTTTCCCATCATTTACCTTTCTAGAAGTGTCAACATTTCAAGGTTTCATTAAATGTCAAACAGACCCTGGAGCTCCCTCAAACAGTGTGGGATAGCGGCTGTAATGTCTGTACTCCCTACTACTATATCACTACAATTAATATTTGCTCAATCCTTAAAGGAAATAAAAGTTACCTTCAGAATGTAACACTGTTCAGGTAGACATATGGGAATATGACTTATTTATTTCCGGGACTGCTACCAGTGTCTGAGTAATATGATCAGATATTTGCTCATTTTTGCAGCTATGATTTTACTGCCAAAGAATGAGTAATGTTTGCATTTACAATCATGAATAATAAATTTACAAAAAGCATCGGTGAAGTCACTGGTAAAATCATTACTAGGTATAAAAATAAGAAGTATTTTGAGATGAATCGTTATTTTCAACACCATATGGTGACTGAAAACAACATGTACTAGACCTCAAGTAGGGTTGACTAGTAAACTAGAAAAGATACATTGTATAGATTACTGAAATGCGAAAACAAAACTAGAAACTTCGTTTGAATAATTATAGTTGTTAATTACATTTCACATCATTTAACCCCTTCCCGACATATGATGTACAGTTACGTCATATGTCGGGTCCTTTCGACGTGGGAACCTGCATCTTTCCCAGTAAATGATGGCTGAATTATACTGCATTTAATTGATACATGATTTCTTGATGAAGCCACGAGCATTTCTCTAGTTTTTAACCCTTTTATGACGAGTGCCGTAATAGTACTACACACGTCATAACCCTCTGTTTGGTGCGGGCTCCAGCGCTGAGCCCGTACCTTTCCGGGGCAAATGACAGCTGATCTGTAAAGCTGACATGTACCCGCAACAGCCGCAGGAGGATTCGCGATCCACCCGTGGCTGTTAACTAGATAAATGCCGCTGTCAATCTCTGACAGCGGCATTTAACTCGTGCTTCCCGGAAGCGCGTCATTAGCCCTGCCCATCAGAGACCCCATCACATGATCGCGGGTCGCCGATTGCTTGGCATGACAACCCAGGGTCTGTAGGAGACCCCCGTGGTTGTCACTGCCAGATTGCAATGAGCGCCACACAGCGGTCGGCACTCATAGCAAGTCAGCAAATCTGCTACGCACAGGCGATCTGATGATCACCTGTGTGTAAATGCAGGCAATCAGATAATTGCAGCTTCAAGTTTCCAATGGAGACTATTGAAGCATGCAAAAAGTAAAAAAAAAATGTTTTTAAAAATCTAAAAAAATATATATATATAAAAGTTTAAATCACCCCCCTTTCGCCCCATTCAAAATAAAACAATAAAAAAACACACATAAACATATTTGGTATCACAGCGTTCAGAATCGCCCGATCTATCAGTATAAAAAAATAATTAATCTGATAGGTAAACGACGTAACAAGAAAAAAATTAAAAATGCCAGAATTACGTTTTATCAATAAAAATGTCTGCTTGACGCACAAAAAATAAGCCCTCACCCGGCCCCAGATCCCGAAAAATGGAGGCGCTACGGGTCTCGGAAAATGGCAACCTTTTTATTTTTAACAAATTTTGGATTTTTTTTTCACTACTTAAATAAAAAAGAACCTATACATGTTTGGTATCTATGAACTCATAATGACCTGGAGAATAATAATGGCAAGTCAGTTTTAGCATTCAGTGAACGTGGTAAAAAAAAGAAATAAAACAACTGTGGAATTTAAATTTTTTTGCAATTTCACCACACCTGGATGTTTTTTCCCAGTTTCCAGTACACAGTATGGTAAAACCAGTGATGTCATACAAAATTACAACTTGTCCCGCAAAAAATCAGCCCTCACATGGCCATATTGACAGAAAAATAAAAAAGTTATGGCTCTGGGAAGAAGGGGAGCAAAAAACGAAAGCTTAAAAATGGAAAATGGTCCGGTCATTAAGGGGTGAACAGAAGTATGTTATGTGTTGCCATATTCAGGGAATGCTAAAGTCAAGGATGAGTTTGAAACTGCGTATGGTTTTCTTGATCTAACGTAATAAATTGCAGAAAAATAGGGGCACACAGAGAACCAATGATATACAGACAAGCGGGAAATTATACAGGTCAGAGACATTAGAAATCTTTAAAAAACACTAGATAAAAAAAATTAAAGTCACATTTCTTAATTTTTCTTGTGCCATCTGTTAATATTTCTTGCTCTTCAAAATTCAATTCTTCAAAATGGCGCACATGGTTCATGAATTTTAGACAAAATTAACTTTTTTTCAACTTTTTCAGAGCAAAAAGTCACGTTTCCTCTAGAACGTTGCAAATTTGTCACTTCAGGAGGAGACTCCAGAAAATTTGTGACTTTTCAAAAAAGTTGCAATTGATGAATCATTCAAAAACCATCTAGAAACCCCAGACTCTGCCCAAAGTGGTGAACATAGGAATATAAACAGGTAAACAAATATAAAATAGACTTTAGAAAGGAGCAAATTAAAAGTATAAGGTGAAAATGAAAAACAGGTAAAAAACTAGAGAAAAAAAATTTGCAAATGCAATAATGAGATATAAAACGCAACATGAATGACAAAATTACCAGGTTAGGATATAGCAATGAAGAGAGGCGAACATAATCAATAATAGTAAGATCATGAGCCAGCAGATAATTAATTTCCAAAGTGTTATAAAAATGTATAAACTTCTGACACTACATGAAACACATCTGAAAAAAAGTTGTTAACAGATGGTGAAATGTTTCCACAAACTATAACTGAATGATTTTTCTTGTCAATTATAAATATAAATTAGCCAACAAAGCAAATTACAAAATGTGCTATCATAAGAATTTCTGCTGCAAAACTGGTCAGGGATTTAAAATGACGCCCCTTGTTAATCCACCGTAGTAAGTTTATTAACATTCTAATCTTAGCGTCAATTTTCCTGCAGTTTCATCTAGGTATAAATAGGAAACTGTATATACAGTACGTGAGAGGCAGTAATCCTGTGTCATCAATTAAAGGAAATCTGTCAGCAGGTTTTTGATATTTAATCTCAGAGCAGCATAATGTTTGGGCAGAGAATATGTCACTTACTAGGCTGTGTGCTGTAGTTTCAATAAAGTTAGTGTTTTATCAGCAGGAGATTATTACTGCTGGACTAGGTGTTGTGCAACCAGTCAGGCTAATCTGTGTAACCCCGCCCCCACCACTGATTGGCAGCTCGCTGACAATATACGGTGTACTCAGAAATCTTCCAATCAGTGATGTGGGCGGGGTTATACACAGCTTCACATTCTGACCACTTATCAGTAGAGAAAACAGGGATTCTATCAAAAATGCACCAAGCAGTCCAGTAAGTGATAGATCGCTGGAATCAGGCTCTCTGGCAATACATAATGCAGCTCACAGATACCATGGCCAAAGCCTGATGAAAGATTCCCTTTATCTCTGAGTAGAAATTGTTAGAAGAAAACTGAGTTCATATGTCCAAGCTTTACAGTTCATGCATGTATGCACAGATCTCGACTTCAACTAATATCCTTATATATGTCCCTAAGGCTGTTAGTTTGGATCAGGAAACACCAGTATGGTGTGGGCACTGTGGTTCATACATGGAGAGTGAAACACAAAATGTGAATTCAGTCTAAGAACATTAAAACTCACTTCAAGATCTGCAAAAAGAGTCACACTCACCAGTCATAAAAATACTTCAATATTTGCTTCCAAACATATTATCAAATGTGTAGTAGGCTTTCATAGGGCAATGGTCGTTTCATACAAAGATTTGCTTCCTCTGGCCTTTGGATTGTTTAACTTTAGGATGAAGTTTTTACCATGCGGGTTATATAATGGTCATGCCTGCACTGCTAACAGCACTAACTATATTGTTGAAAGATTCAATGTTAATTTTCTCAGTTAAATCACATGAAATATTAACATTTTTCAATTTAAAACATTTTTAAAAATGGTCCTGTATCCAGATATTGCTGTTACATACCCCATACATATAGGCCCCTGTGTTGCTTTGTCGCACTGAGAACTATAAAAGGTACTGAACTGGGGCATCTGTATTTATCAGCATTGGTTATATTAGATGGAGGTTTTGAGAGGTAATCATAATAACACTAAGTGACACTGTGACAAATATATATCAGCAATATCTTGACACAATCTTTTTTTTTTTCAAATAAATCTAAGAGGCGCATTTATTCTGATCTTAATATATGAGTATTAACTTTAGCACTTTATTAAAATTTTCAGCTGTTTTGTAGGTATTAATGCACTTCTTTAGAGCTCGTTGGCTTGGAAACCGACCACCATAGCTGACTAAGGCCTCCTTTACACATCCTGGTAATTCCTGTACAAGGAAAAACAGTACTGGTGAGATCCATGGTCCGTGTCCGTGTGTACGTATGTCACATCCATGTAACCATTTGCTGTCCGTGCCCCTGTGCCACATCCGTGTGACATCGGTATGCCATCTGTGTGACACGTACCGGTGCCTGGGAAAAGCAGTACAGTTTGCGCTGATCAGCTCAGTATCTCCTGGATTTCAACTAGAATGGTGGCATCATGTCACCGTTCAGTTTGAAATCCAGATGAAGCAGAGATGGATTACATTGTGAGACAGTATGGATGATCTTCACATCAGACAGGTGAGGAATATGGTTGTTTATATTTTTGACCATTTAGGGAGGACATGGGCATCGGAGGATTATCTTGACGTTGGACAAGTGAGAAATATGGTTGCTTATTATTTTTGGTCTTTTTCAGGGGAAATGTGTTTCAATGGATTTTAGGCATAAAGGTGAGTATAACTGTTTTTTTTTGGAATAAATGTGTAAAAGAGGGTGTTGAGTTATTTAAAATAAAGGATTTTATTCTTGCTGTGTGTTTATTTCAAAACATACAATGGGATTAGAAATTGGGGGCATCTCATAGATGCCTTTCCATTACTAACCCCTGGGGTTGATGTTAGCTGACATTACAAAGCTGATATCAACCCCCAACCCTATTACCCCATTTGCCACCACCACAAGGCAAGTGGGAAGAGCGAGGCTAAGCACCAGATTTGGAGCACGTTATGGATGCCACATTTCTGGGGCGGCTGAGGGCTGATGTTTGTAGCCTGGGAGGGGGGCAATATCTCTGGCCCCTTCCCAGGCTACTAATATGAGACCACAGATGTCTGTTTAGCCTTTGCTGGTTTGAATTCATAAGGGGACCCTACATCATTTCTGTGGTCCGCTGTAAACTCATCAGTAAAGGCTAAGCAAACAGCTGTGAGCTGTTATTAATAGCCTGGGAACCTTTTGGGATATTGTCCCTTTTCCCAAGTTATTAACATCAGCCCTCAGCCGTGGGCTTTCCCTTTGCTGGATATGAAAATTACGCTGGAAACCACGCCATTTTTTTATTTAATTCTTAATTTACACTTGATGTACAGATCGGGTGCTGAATATTACTCCCATTATTGTCGCCTGGTCACTCTAATCTCAGTGTGACCAAGCGACAATGATGAGAGCTGCCTTCAGCAGCCAGCGCCTGGGATGAACTCGAACTGTACCGCTGTGTCGGCACTTGTCACGATGATGACACACGGATGTCCGTATTTGCGGTCCTTAAAAAACGAAACCACATACGGACATACAACAAACATGTGAAATGAGCGTAAGGCTGTAAGAACTACACTGAAGCTGGCCAGGAGTGGAAGCTTAGAGCATGCTCTGGCAATTCAAGCCAGCTTCAAAGCAGTGCCACAAGCTCATAGAAAAGAGTTTGTAAACACTGGACATGTTTGTCCACCGCCAGATAGCAGCGGTGGTTGGTCCCCTAGTCAACCAGCTTTAAACAAAGGAAATAAAAAGTGTTAATACTTCAAGAACAGCTGCAAATTTTAACAAACAGTAAACTGCTAAAGTTCTTGATTTTACAAGCAATATTCAACTATGTCCATCTATGAAGACTGGAATAACCATTTAATTGTCTGTATGTCTTAATTCTACCATTTTGAACAGTAGGGCATATGCAGATATTTTTTATGTGTTATTTATTTATTTTTTTAGATTGTGACATAGTATACATCCGGCTTGCATTACCCACACATCAAAAGGTTGGAGTGAGATAAATCCACAATATTCCTTAAAATCAGAACTCATGATATCTGATAATTATAGTTCATTTGTAATCTCCTTCAAGAACTTTTTAGATCAGTAAATGTCACCAATATTTAGTATTAAGTCAACACTGCTTTGTAAATTACTAAAAGTGAAAACTTCCTCTTACTACTATAAAGCAAGCTACCTTCAAAGCCAGCTTGTTTCTGTAATACATTTTTCATTTTTGGCTTAAATGTCTACAGGAAAATAAAATCCGGTCTCTGACATTTTGTTCTACATAATCTCTTTGCAATCTTCTTCTGTTCCTTTGTGTAATGATTTTGGATTTCTCCAAATCCATCAAAAGAAATCCAACACATAAAACCTGGAGCACCTGATGTTGTATTCTACTTTCCAAAATGCTATGTTCTGCATTGTTCATTGTGATAATTAAATGATGATAATGTGCTGTTCTATCAATCCAATGGCCAGGCCTTTATTAAGGTCATATATGATTTCAGTTCTGTCTGTGTTCTATATTGACAGCTTTAAAGTGGTGTTTCCATCTCGGACATTTATGACTTAGCCATTGGATATGCCATACAAGTCTGATAGATCTGGAATTCATTGTTTCATCGCGTCAAGTGCTTTGCAAAAGAAAAACAAAACTAGATATTTTTCGAATAAAGTGTAAGTCAACAAGTGACTTTTCTGTAGATTTTGGTAAAAAATTTTTTTTTAGAGATTTGTAGAAAGAATTTCTTGTAGAATTTCTACATTATCTTTTATCAAGGGAAAATGGCAGGACATGTGGCTTTTATAGGGATCTTGAGTAGAGGGGCCCTGTCAGAGTCATATCAACCGTCATAGTTATTGTTACAAAGCATGTACTATCAAGGAGGGTAGACCAAGCTAGGGACATAAGGGACATAAGCCAGTGGCAGCACATTCTATGAGTGTGCCCATCACATGTTTTCACTCTTTTTCTTGAATTTGGTTAAAGAGGACATATCACCTCCTGGGAAATTTTATGAGATAAAAGGAAACCAAACTACATCCCTCTCTCAAATATATATTGTACTGTACAGAAGGAAAGGATAGCTGTGGAAAAATGTCTGCAGTAAGAATGCTTAAAAAGAAGTGTTAATAGCTTATAGTTCTTAAGTAATAAAATGCAAAGTGAATGAGCAAAAGACAAATCAAATCAATATTTGGTATGACCACCCTTTGCCTTCAAAAGAGCATCAATTCTTCTAGATACACTTGCACAGTCTTTGAAGGATCTCAGCAGGGAAGGTGTTCCAAACATCTTGGAGAACTAACCACAGATCTTCTGTGGATATAGGCTTCCACAAATTCTTCTCTGTATTTATGTAATCCAAGACAGACTCAATGATGCTGAAATCACTCTCTGTGGGGCCATATCATCACATCCAGGACGCATTGTCCTTATTTACACTGAAGATAATACTTAATGACATTGGCTGTATGCTTGGGGTCGTTGTTCTGCTGTAGAATAAATATGGAGTATATATCAAAAATGTATAGTAGATGGTTGCCCCATTAATTGGACCTGCATATACAGTATATTGAGAACAGAGCCTGGATGTGCACCACCACTGTCAGTAGACAGGTGTTTAAAATTTGCATTCATTTGTATAGGAATTTCAATTATTTCTCCATTAGCAGCACAAGACAGGGGTCCGTTCTTGAGATACTGTAAATGTAAGTTGCAATGATGGAACATGCATCTACTATACATTGATGACATACCCTAAAATCCTACATTATTTCACTTTTCTATCATCTTCTGAAAACTGTATAGACAATGTTGCATAGGTCAATGCAATGGCAGAAGGAGATTTATTATTTTCTGTCAGACAATCTTGTCTGAATGTCTTGCCAACTTGATTTTTATCAGTAAAAATGCTAGAATGACTCGGTCAGTCTAAGACACTTTAGCATGAATAATCTTTATAGATGTCTGCCATTGATTCCTATGATGATAATCTTAATAACAGAGTTGAAAGTATAATTCATTTATTCCATTCTTTAAAGTTTGAATGAAAAGATTCTCACTTACCTTTCAGATGTTCAGCTCAAAACCAGGTATTTTAATATGAATCGCATTATCTCCTGGTCAAATGCCTTATCATTGTTTTTTAACCAGTTTCAAATTCTGACATTGTGCATTATAATATGTCCCAGTGCCCTGGGCCTTATAGATCAGGTATGTATTATTACGCACAGGCGATCGTGCCTGCACACAGGCTGTGCGGGCAGGATCGCCGCTGGGCGTCAGCTGATTCTGACAGCGGACACCCGGCACTTTAACCCCCCCTAGATGCTGTGATCGCTGCATTTAGCAAGTGAGCAGAGGGACAAAAGCCCCTCTGCTCTTGGATGGGAGACCCCGCACGGGGTCCCGATCGTTGCCATGGTGACCCGATGTCGTCCAAGTCACCAGGCACCAGCAAGTTAGTTTGATCATGAGCTGTGCATGGTCAAATTAACTTGTGATCCTGCACTGTTATACCTTATAACTGCAATCAGCCTGCAGAAAGTGAAAGTCCCATAGTGGAACTAAGTAAAAAAGTGAAAAAAAAGTTGTAAAAATATTTTCAAAAAAATGAAAATATAATAATAATAATATATATATATATATATATATATATATATATATATATATATTGTACCCATAAATAAATATTATTTTGAAAAAAATTAAATATATAATAAAAGTACACATATTTGATATTGCCACGTCCGGAACAACCTGACCTATAAAACTGTCTCACTAGTTAACCCCTTTAGTGAACACGGTAAAAAAAAAAAAAAAGAAGCAAAAAACGGTGCTTTATCATCATACCACCGAACACAAAGTGGAATAAAACGCGATGAAAAAGACAATTGGAAATAAAAATGGAAACACTGAAAATGTAATCTTGTCTCGCAAAAAACAAGCTGCCATACAGTTACATCAGCCGAAAAATAAAAAAGTTATAGCTCTCAGAATAAAGCGATGTAAAAAAAATATTTTTTTCTATAAAATAGTTTTTATTGTGTAACAGTGGCAAAGCATAAAAAACAATATAAATGTAGTATCGCTGTAAACGTACTGACCCAAAGAATAAAGCTGCCTTATCAATTTTACCTCACATGGAACGGCATAAAAAAAAAAAAAAACAATTCCTGAATTGTTGGTTTTTGTTTATTCTGCCTTCTAAAAATCGGAATAGAAAGAGATCAAAAAAGTCACATGCCCAAAAATAATACCAATAAAAACGTCAACTTATCCCGCAAAAAACAAGGCCGTAAATAACTCCGTCAGCCGAAATATGGAAAAATTATAGCTCTCACAATATGGCGATGCAAAAACTAGTCTTTGCAAAAAAAAGCTTTTTTTAGTGTGTGACAGCTGCCAATCATAAAAACCTGCTATAAATCTGGTATCACTGTAATCGCAACGACCCAAATCACTTATATCGCATGAGGAACAGCATAAAAAATAAATGAAACCAATTCTTTACCAGCTGCTGATTTGTTCATTCTGCCTCCCAAAGATTGCAATAAGGCTTGGCTCACATTTATCCTGCGCTCTGCGCTGAGCGCGTACACCGGGGTTTCTGTGTAAATCTCCGAAATAAGTGATTCAGACAGAACCCACCGGCAGAAGATTCCCTGTAATGAGGCAGATGTAGGCACCATGGACGCCGTCTGACCTGTGATCCCACGGTGTCCGTCTTTTTATTAGGCGTGCATAAAAGTGCCGTCGGCCACAGTTTTGGGAAGCTCTGAAAAAAAGGACACCGTTAAACAGAGGCCAGATGGAGTCCAGAGTAAGGTCGGTTTCACATGTTATGATATTTCCAGTACCGGAAAAAACAGTACCCGAGATGTCCATGTGCATCTGTGTGGCATGTGTGTGGCATGTGTGTGGCAACCGTGTGCTGCCCATGTGCCGCATCAGGAGCACACGTACCGACGCCTGGGAATCAGTGCCACAGTTAATGCTGTTCCCAAGAGCCAGGTGCTAAACGCTGCCCTTATCACTGTCCCCTGCAAGCGCTGCGATCAGCACTAACAAGGGACAATGTTGAGAGTAGTATTCTGCTCCCACTGTGTCCTGGTGTAAAAATAAGAATAAAAAAGGGAGTAGAACAACTAGATGCCCTTAGCAACAAAGAACAACAAGCTGGCAAATTTTTATGAAAATGGAAGCAGTTTATTATAACATGTTGCTCTCCGACTGAAAAGAATAAAATTGTCGAACCATTTACTTCTACAGAATGGTATATTCTAGAAGATCTAAGCAACAACCTAGGACTTTTACGCGTTAACTAGAACATGGGAGATAATCAACACAAATTACCGATATTTACTTAATTTCCTTGATTGAAGATGACTGTAATTTGCTGATACTTAATCTTTGTTTCTTTGTTCATTTGATCATTTGTTAAGCCAGCTAACCGGAATTTATTGATTTCTCATTGGGCCTGATCTATGTACAGGCTCCTTATTATTGTGCATTCTGGCTCTGTTTCATATATTTGTATATGTATTTGCTTTTTGGAAAAAAACTAATAAAAATGATGTTTAAAAAAAAAAATAAGAATAAAATAAAAAAATCCTTATAGTCACCTGTCCGAAGATGTCCCCCGCTGTAACCCATCTGACTGCTCATGCAAAGGAGCCAGGGAGAATGACTCGCTCTAGCGAGCGGGCCCCAGAGCTGCGCTCAGTGAGTGATGTCCTGTCACCCACTGAGCTCAGCGCAGCTTCATGGCTCGCTCGCTGGAGCAAGTCATTCTGCCCGGCTCATCTGCGTGAGTGGTCAAGGTCGATTACAGTGGGGGACATTTTCGGACAGGTGAGAATAAGGATTTTTTTATTTTATTCCTATTTTTACACCAGGACACAGCGGGAGCAGAATATTACTGTCATCATTGTCCCTTGCTCGGGCTGATTGCAGTGCAAGCGGGGGACAATGATGAGAGCAGTGTTCAGCACTTGGTGCTTGGGAACAGTGCTAACTGTACACTGATTCCCAGGTGCCGGTACATATTATACTGATGGCACACGGATGTCATTCGTGTGTCAGCAGTGTGGGATGTTTTACGGCCCGTGCAGCGCAAAAAAAACGGACATGTCAACGTGTTTTGCCCATGGAGACATGGTCCGTGGAAACACACTGACGTGCACAGACACATTTATTTGAATGGGTCTACGTTTGTCAGTGTCTCCAGTACGTGTGGAAACTGTCACCACATATACCAGACAAACTGAAGTGTGAAAGAGGCCTAACTCTGCTGCCTCATTATAGTGAATGGATCCCTCGGGGGTTCATCTGAATTATGTAGGAGCTGTGTATATGGAGTCTGCATACTATTCTAGGAAAATCTGCGCTCCAGGAGGCAGATAGCACTCCGTCCCTCCTGAGTCTCACCGTGTGGCTAAGCAGTACTGTACAGCCATATATGGGGTATTTCTACATTCAGCAAAAAATGTGTGACACATTTTTGTGCAATTTTTACCCATTTCCCATTGTGAAAATGTAAAATCTGGGGCTAAAACAAAACTTTGGTGGTAAAAATGTAATTATTCTTTCTTCACTGCCCAATGGTGTAAAATTCTGTGAGGCACATGTGGTATCAACATGCCCACTGCACCCCTATATGAATTCATTGAAAGGTGTAGTTTGTAAAATGGGGTCTCTTATGGCGGGTTTTTCGGTTCTGGCGCCTTAGGAGCTCTGCCAATGTGACATAGCACCATCAAAACAGTCCAGCAAAATATGAACTTCAATATGGCACTTCTTACCTTCCGAGCTGTGCACTGTGCCTCAAAAGTAGTTTTCAACCACATATGGGGTATCAGCATACACAGGAGAAATTGTAAAATAACTTTTGGGGTCCAGTTTTTCCTGTTACACTTGTGAAAATAAAAAAATTGGGGCAAAAAATAATTTTTGTGCAGAAAAAGTGTTTTTTTATTTTCATGGCTCTACGTTACAAGCTTTTGTGAAACACTTGGGGGTTCAGAGTGCTCACCACACATCTGGTTCCTTAAGGGGTTTAGTTTCCAAAATGGGGTCACTTGTGGGGAGTTTCTACTGTTTAGACACATCAGGGGCTCTCCAAATGCGACATGGCGTCCGCTCTCAATTCCAGCAAGTTTTGAGTTGAAAAAGTCAAACGGTGCTACTTCCCTTCCGAGGCCTGTTGTGCTCCCAAACAATGGTTGTTCCCCACATATTCTGTATCATCGTACTCAGGAGAAATTGCACAACAACTTTTTGGGTCCAATTTTTCCTGTTATCCTGGTGAAAATAAAAATATTGGGGTTAAAATATCATTTTTATGGAAAAAAAGTGATTTTTTTATTTTCACTGCTCTACGTTATAAACTTTTGTGAAACACTTGCGGATTCAAAGTGGTCACCACACATCTAGTTAAGTTCCTTAAAGGGTTTAGTTTCCAAATCAGGGTCACTTGTGGTGGGTTTCCACTGTTTAGGCACATTAGGGGCTCCCCAAACGCGACATGGCGTCCGCTAATTATTCAAGCAAATTTTACATTCAAAAAGTCAAATGGTGCTTCTTCCCTTCCGAGCCCTTCCGTGCACCGAAACAATGGTTTTCCCCCACATATGGGGAATTGTGTTACTCAGCATAAATTGAACAACAAATGATATGGTGCAATTTGTCCTGTTACCCTTATGAAAGTGCAAAATTGGGGGCTGAAAATCTTTTTTGTGGAAAAACTGTGATTTTTTTTATTTTCACGGCTCTACATTATAAACTTTTGTGAAACACTTGGGGGTTCAAAGTGCTCACCACACATCTAGATAAGCTCCCTGAGGGGTCCAGTTCCCAAAATGGTGTCACTTGTGGGGGTTTCCACTGTTTAGGCACATCAGGGGCTCCACAAAAATGCAACATGCATCCGCTAATTATTCAAGCAAATTTTGCAATCAAAAAGTCAAATGGCGCTCCTTCCCTTCCAAGCCCTACCATGCACCCAAACAGTGGTTTTCCTCAACATTTGGGGTATCCACGTGCTCAGGAGAAATTGAACAACAAATTTTGGTGTCCATTTTTTCCTGTTATCCTTGCAAAAATAAAAAAAATTGGGTCTAAAATAACATTTTTGTGGAAAAAAGTTAAACATTCATTGTTTTCTTTCACATTCAAAAAATTCCTGTGAAGCACCTGAAGGGTTAATAAACTTATTGAATGTGGTTTTGAGCACCTAGAGGGGTTCAGTTTTTAGAGTGGTGTCACTTTTTGGTATTTTCTGTCATCTAGACCCCTCAAAATGACTTCAAATGTGATTTGGTCCCTAAAAAATGATTTTGTAAATTTTGTAGAAAAAATGGTCAACTTTTAACTTTTATAACTTCCTAACAAAAAAAATTTTTGCTTACAAAATTGGGCTTATGTAAAGTAAACATGTAGGAAATGTTATTTATTAACTATTTTGTGTGACGTATCTCTCTGATTTAAGGGTATGAAACTTCAAAATTTGAAAATTGCTAAATTTTTGCCAAATTTCCGATTTTTTCACAAATAAACGCAAGTAATATCAAATGAGTTTTACCACTATCATAAAGTACAACATGTCACGAAAAAACAAACTCAGAATCAGTGGGATCTGTTGAAGCATTCCAGAGTTATTACCTCATAAAGAGACACTGATCCCAATTTTAAAAATTGGCCCAGTCATTAACGTGCAAACAACCTTTGGGGATAAAGGAGTTAAAGATGAGAGAAGACATTAGATTTAGGCTAAAAATATTAAACCAATAACAACAACCTTTAACTCATTCACTGACTATACTCACAGTTAACCCCTTCACCACCTTGGGATTTTACGTTTTCGCGTTTTAGTTTTTTGCTCCCCTCCTTACCAGAGGCTTAATTTTTTTACTTTTCCACCAATATCGCCATATGAGGGCTTGTTTTTTGTGGGAGGAGTTGTACTTTTGAACTGAATGGTGTCCATTGATTTGACCATATAGTGTACTGAAAAATAGGAAAAAAATTCCAAGTGCGGTGAAATTGCAAAAAAAAAGTACAATACCACAATTGTTTTTTTTTTTTAACCATATTCGCTAAATGCTAAAACTGACCTGCCATTATGATTCTCTTGGTCATTACACTGTGTTCCAAAATATTATGCAAATAATATTTTCTCAGATTTTCCCAAATTACCTATATGAATTGCAGTCATTGTAATTTTCCAGTCAAATAACTATTAGAGTACAATTGAAAGGTTTTTGTACAAACTGCCTATGATAACAGTATATTTTTTAAAAAATAAAAAATTCAAACTGCACTCAAAATGCATGTTCCAAATTATTATGCACAGCAGAGTTTTCAACCTTTTCATTTTAATAAAGAACAAAAAATGGTCATTTTTGAAATTATAAGCATTAGCAGGTTATTACAAACTGAAATCAGTTTTCAACTCAAAACTTTATTCTAGGTGATGTTACATTTGCACATAGGACCCCTTGTTCGAAAGGAGCTTCTGAACTCTCTCGTCCATTGAATTTGTCAGGTTTTGGATGGTTTCTGCTTTAATTGTTTTGCATGAGGACAGAATACCCTCCCAGAGCTGTTGCTTATATGTGAACTGCCTCCCGCCATCATAGACACTCCTTTTGATGATGCTCCAGAGGTTCTCTAGTAACTGACCCAACGTGGCAGGAGGACACGCAGAGCGAGGCCAGCAGCACACGGGGGGAGGAGGCAGAGTACCCCAACAGGCAGGAAGAAGCAGTGTGGTGGCCGCACACAGAAGGCGGGCAACAGTTCCCCGTAAAACCAACACGAGGGACGTTGCCAGTACAACCGGTAGGTCTTCCAGAGACTGGAATTTTTTTAAAGACTCTGCTGATAACCCCAAAAAGGCCATTTGTACCACCTGCCATGCCAGCATCAGCAGGGGTGACAAAACTACCAGCCTGACCACCACCAGCATGATCAGGCACATGCCAGCAAAGCACCCGACTTTGTGGGGCGAACCCCAGGGTCCACGACCAGTGTCAGCGGGTGTCACCACTGCTTCTTCCGCTGTTGTGCGTGTAATAGAACCCGCTATTGTGCGTGCAAGGCAATCCCCTGTCCATACTGCATGCAAAGATGCCCGCTCCTCTCAGTCTTCCCTTGTTATGGCAGTTTCTCAAGAAACAGCATCAATGTCCACGTCCACGTCCCACCGCAGCGTTCAATTGTCCATATCCCAGACCTTTGAATGAAAGCGCAAATTCGCAGCCAAGGCCCCACAGGCCACAGTCCTAAATTCGCACATTTCACGACTGCTTGTGTTGGAAATGTTGCCTTTTAGGCTGGTGGAGATGGAATACTTCCGCAACCTTATGGCGGTGGCCGTCCCTCGGTACTTGGTCCCCAGCCGACACTATTTTGTCCGGTGTGCCATCCCCGCACTACACAAGCACGTGTCCCAAAACATCTGCCGTGTCCTCAACAATGCAGTTACTGGGAGAGTCCACCTGACAACGGACACGTGGACAAGTGCTTGTGGCCAGGGACGGTACATCTCCCTGACGGCACACTGGGTAAACATAGTGGAAGCCGGGATCCACTCAGACCTTGGGACGGAACACATCCTCCCCACACCGAGGATTGCGGGCCCTATGTCAGTCAGAGTTGCCGCCACAGTGTACAGCTCCTGCACCTCATCCTCCTCCTCCTCCTCATGTTCAGCCTCCATCTCAGATATCACCACATCAGTTACAAGCTGGAAGCACTGCAGTACTGCCTCAGCCAAGCGGCAACAGGCTGTGCTGAAACTCATAAGCTTAGGTGATAAACCTCACACTGCTTGTGAGTTGTGGACAGCTGTGAAAGAGCAGGCAGATCTGTGGCTGAGACCGCTGAACCTACATCCAGGCATGGTCGTGTGTGACAATGGCTGTAACCTGGTGGCGTCTCTGAGGCGAGGTGAGATCACACACGTACCATGCCTGGCTCATGTGCTTAACCTCATGGTTCAGCAGTTTCTTAAATCGTACCCCGAGTTGCCAGATCTGCTCGTGAAAGTACGCCACCTGTCAGCTCATTTTTGCAAGTCGGCTACAGCTTCCGCTGCCCTTGCTGTGTTGCAGCAGCGTTTGCAGCTTCCGGCACACCGACTGGTGTGTGATGTCCCCACACGTTGGAACTCTACCCTCCAAATGTTGCAAAGGATTTGTGAGCAGAAGAGAGCAGTTGTAGAGTACCAGCTGCAACAAGGCCGTCGATATTCAGGTCAGACTCCACACATAAGACCTCAGGAGTGGACCTGGATGTCTGACATATGTACCATCCTGACAAACTTTGAGGAGTCCACCAAGATGTTGAGTGGCGATGACACCATAATTAGCGTCAGCATCCCACTTGTCTGTCTTTTGCAACATTCTCTGCAGAGAATTAAAGAGGAGGCATTGCAGCCAGAGTATGATGATATGGATCAAGAAGCCATAGCGGGCGATTACACACAGCCCAGCCTCATCTCATCCCAACGTGCATTGGGGGACAATGAGGGAGAGGAGGAGGAGGAGGAAGAACAGGATCTGGTATCAAGCGCTGTAGACGGTAGTACCTGTACAACTGTCATACCGTCAGTTCAGCGTTGGTGGCCTGAGGACAGGGGGGAGGAGGAGGAGGAGGAGGAGGAGAGCATAGTCAGTCATCATCTTGTTGAGGACCCGGAAGTCTTCCCCGTTACCAGTCTGGCACGCATGGCTGACTTTATGCTACGCTGCCTTAACCGTGACTCTCGCGTTGTAAAAAAGTTGGGTGACAGTCATTACTGGTTGGTGACACTTTTAGACCCCCGCTACAAGGAGAACTTTCACTCTCTTATTCCTGAGGTGGAGATGTCTACAAAAATGGGGCAGTACCAGAAGGCCCTTGCTGCAGCACTGTTAAAAAAATTCCCATCTAAACACGCTAGCGGCAGAGGTCACAGTTCGTTGACCAACCAAGGCGTACAGGCGAGAGAGACGCAACTCCTATCCAGCAGAGGCAGGGGAACACTGTCAACATTCTGGGACAGTTTTCTGAGACCCGCCCAGCTTACAGGCCCTGAGGCGCGGGGTACTCTCACAAGGAGTGGAAAGTTTCAAAAGATGGTGAGGCAGTACCTAGCCGACCGTACCAGCGTCCTCCATGATTCCTCTGTGCTTTTTAATTATTGGGCATCCAAGCTGGACACTTGGAATGTACTCGCTCTGTACGCCTTGGAGGTCCTGGCCTGCCCTGCCACTAGCGTGTTATCGGAGCATGTTTTTAGTGCCGCTGTGGGAATTATAACTGATAAGCGCACTCGCTGTCAACTGACATTGCTGACAAGCTGACCCTTATCAAAATGAACAAGGGCTGGATTGGGCCAGACATCTCATCACCACCAAATGACAGCAGAGTCACATAAAGTCAAATCCACTGTGTTATTTCGGGAGGTGTATTCCCATGCACCACTTCACACCCACACATGGGTATACGCTTCCTCATTTCGGCTGTATTTTGCTCTTCTCCTTATCCTCAGGCTCAACCACCACTATACAACCAGGTTGACCTTGGTCCGTGTTGCCAGCATTGCAAGTTCCTCCCTCATAATTTTTGGCAGCTTTTGCTTGGAAGGCATAGCAAAGACTATGGGAGACCCCAATAATGGGAATAATGTTTTTAAGATGCTGTACTGCATGGCTCTTCCAAGGGGCATTAAAACCATCTTGATAAGCTACTGCGACCTCCACCATTCTTCCAAGGGGCATTAAAACCGTCTTGTTAAGCTGCTGTGACCTCCACGTCTCTTCCAAGGGGCATTTAAACCGTCTTTTTAAGCTACTGCGACCTCCACGTCTCTTCCAAGGGGCATTAAAACCATCTTGTTAAGCTACTGCGACCTCCACGTCTCTTCCAAGGGGCATTAAAACCATCTTGTTAAGCTGCTGCGACCTCCACGTCTCTTCCAAGGGGAATTAAAACCATCTTGTTAAGCTACTGTGACCTCCACGTCTCTTCCAAGGGGCATTAAAACTGTCTTGTTAAACCATTCTGAACTCCACAGCTCTTCCAAGGGGCATTGAAATGTTGTTTTTAATTAACTCTAACCTCCATGAATCTTCCAACGGACATTGCATTTCCTCCTAATTTTAGTCAGCTTTTGCTTTTCAATGCATAGGCGAACAATAAGGGAGACCCACTCCCCAATAATGGGTAGAAGTTTTATAGTATGCTGTAATTCACGTCTGTTTCAAGGGCCATTGCAGTTCCTCATAATTTTTGGAAAGCCTTCCATTCACTGCTTAGGACAACAGTGCAGAGGAGACCCAGTTGCTATAAATAGAAAAAATGATTTAGTTAAGGCCCTCTGACCTCCATGTCACTTCCAAGGGGCATTGGAGTGCCTCGAAATTTTTGGTAGGCATTGTACTCACTGTATGCCCTATAACTGTGTAGCCAAACTGCTCCTTTTGGTACAGAAACATATCCGACAAGACATGTGTGGTTGATTGGCCTGATATTGATGTGAATGGTCCCTATTCCTCCTGCTCTTTCTCCTTTGCCACCACCTCATCCATAATTCATCACCTGAAGCTTTGTTTTAACGGGAGTCATAGAACTGGGATAGTAGCAGGAAAACATCCAGCAATCCTCGGAGGAGGTAGGATATGCGCCAAAACGCTGACCACCTCAGGCCTAGCCGCTTCTACATACATGCGCTTGCATTCCAAGGAACAGAAAGCTAAGGAGATGGATGGCCTCATGATCATGAATAATTTACTTGTTGTGTAGGAGGCCGACCACTGCTGCTGTCTACCTTTTGAACTTTGTGTTGAAGCCTGATTGACCCAGGACCCGCAATCCTCTATGTCTGGAGGACGTGTTGCATCCCAGCGTCCAACTGTGTCCCGGCTTTCACAATATTAACCCGGTGTGAAGGCGTGAGATGGACCATCCCTGGCCACATTCACTTGTCCACATGTTTGTGGTTAGGCTGTCCTTCAAAATAGGGGCGGCTGGGGACCGTTTATGGACACCCGGCCGCCCCCAGGCGGCTGGGGACCGAGCGTGGACACCCGGCCGCCGGGCAGCTGGGGTCTGAGTATGGATACCAGGCCGCCAATGCAGCCATGATGTGGTGGCCAGATTCCGCCTCCACATGCCTAAAAGGCCCAATTTGAAGTGCAAGCAAGCTAGCAGTATGGTATTGCAGCCTGGGGGTGGGTGGGTGGCAGGCTGCATACTTGCGCTTGCATTGCAAGGAATGGGGGAAGTACAATTAAACGCTGCCCTGGGACAAGGACTTGCACAGGGATAGTTGCAAGTCTGCATCTTCTGATGCGGCAAGGATCACTTCTGATGGGCACACTTTTAGGCAGCGACCTGGGTGTCAGAGATGCTTCCAGGGGTCTTCTCCATGCTGTTCCCATGTCTTTTCAGCACTGTATGCATGTGTCACACAGCACATGGCCAGATAAGATTGTAAAATGTTAAAATGACATTTCCCGGTGAATGCATTTGTCACGGTTGAAATCAATACAAAAGTGCAAAAACGCATGAAAAATGCTACTTGTGAACATAGCCCAAGGTGTGGGGGAGTATTTTTGTTTTTGGTTATTTATTTTACCTTATAAACAAGTCTTTACCCTGCAAAGGAAGTTCCTTAACATATTTCACAGGAAAACCATTTCAGTTTCGTTTTTGAACTTTTTTATTGTGAGCTCGTAAAAGTGGCTTAATACCTCTGACCACGTTGTTGACAGCAGTGAACTGGGGGTCAGAAATGCTTCCTGGGGCGATGCCCATGCTGTCCCCATGTCTTTTGAGCACTGTCACTATCGTTTTGGGCACTTTTTAGGCTTTCTACAGACTGCCGGGGGTGCAGCCGCAAAAATGCTCGCATCTCCCATAGACTAACATTGGGCTCGTTGCTCGGGTCGAGCACCCGAGCTTCGAGCTCCCGAACATTTTAGTGCTCACTCAACACTATTAACAATCCCTAAAAGAGGGAAGAATAGGAAGCATTTAAGGAAACAAGGATGGATGAACACAGAACATAAACACATGCTAAAAAGTAAAAATCAAATTGAAAGAGGGAAGCATATCTAACGAAGAATATAATGCTGTCTGCAGAACCTGCAGGGCACACATCAGATAGGCTAAAGCTGATAATGAATTAAGGTGTGCAAGAGATGTCAAAAGCAATAAGAAAGGAGTTTGGGGGTATGTCAAAAGTAAAAGAAAAGTCAAAGATGCAATAAGATTTTACAGGATGAAAATGGTAAAGTGGTAAAAAATTATGAGAAGACTGAACTTTTAAATTTCTATTTTGCATCTGTTTTCTCTCAGAAAGTAAATGTAACGTCAACTGATCTTCACTGTACTATTGAAGTAATAGAAGAATCCACACTATCTATAAACAGAGAGATAACGAGGGAACACTTAGCTAACATAAATTAATTCAAGTCTCCAAGTCCAGATGAATTACAGTACATCCTAGGGTACTGAAGGAGATAGCAGTGGAAATTATTGAACCACTCTCCATAATCTTTGAAAATTCTTGAAGAACAGGAGAAGTCCCAGAAGACTGGAGAAGAGTGAATGTTGTCCCTATCTTCAAAAAGGGGAAGAAGGTGGACGCACGGAATTATAGGCCTTATAGTTTAAATTCTATGTTTCCATTGTTTTCATGTGTCTGCTGTGCTTTCTTTTTGTATATTATAGCTACTGCAGCTGGCACCAGTTCACATTTAGAAGGTACTGGTCAGGTTTTTTCATTATATATTACTATGAGGTTGTAACTGCCTCTCGTCTGACTCTGCACTCCTCCCATTAACCAGCAGATGATGTATAATCAGTTCTCCTTGCCCATTTAAATTGTAGGTGTTTTAGCCCAGGAGAAGACATGTTTGTCTGTTTTGTTGTAGGCTTGTAGCCCAAAAGTGGCATGTAGGATAGAGCAGTACCCATCAGAGGGAGGACAACTTTCCGCGGTTGATGGGTACACATGAATTGGCCAATTTATGCGCTAAGAACCTTCATTTGTTGTAAATATATCTTGCTGAGCATTAATACAGTTTGGATTCAATGTTTCCATTCAGAATGGGAGAAATAGAGCTAAGCAACAGCACATGTGAAAAAGACTTGGGTATACTAATAGATCACAGACTGAATATGAGTCAACAGTGTGATGCTGCAGCAAAATGTCAAACAATTCTTGGTTGCATTAACAGAAGCATACAGACTAGATCACTTGAAGTAATTATCTCCCTCTACTCCTCTTTGGTCAGACCTCATCTGGAATACTGTGTTCAGTTCTGGGCACCACATTTTAAAAAAGACATTGAAAAACTGTAGCAAGTTCAGAGAAGAGCTACCAAGATGGTGACCGGTCTGCAAACAATGTCCTATGAGGAACGGTTAGAGGATTTGGGAATATTTAGCTTGCAGAAAAGAAGACTGAGACGAGACTTAATAGCCGTCTACAAATATTTCACAGGCTGTCACACTGTAGAGGGATCAGCTTTATTCTCATTTGCACATGGAAACATGAGAAGCAATGGGATGAAACTAAAAGGGAGAAGATACAGATTAGATATTAGAAAAAAATTTTGACAGTAAGGGTGATCAATGAGTGGAACAGGCTGCCACGAGAGGTGGTGAGTTCTCCTTCAATGGAAGTCTTCAAACAGAGGCTGGACAGACATCTGTCTGAGATAGTTTAGTAAATCCTGCATTGAGCAGGGGGGTTGGACACGATGACCCTGGAGGTCCCCTCCAACTCTAACATTCTACGATACTCATTGATTCTGCTGTCTAACCGCTGTTAACTGTGAACATATCCCCTTGATATAACATGATTTCATTTTTGGCATATACTAGTTGATTTTATGTCTGTTTCTAAATGTTTGAAGTTATCTTAATCACTTGATGTTTTATGGTATTTTCTCTCCAGCATGAGTATTTGTTTACAGTGCACTGAAAAGTTATTCATACCCTGTCAAGTTTTCCATATTTTTTCATGTTACACCCACAAACTTTAATGCCTTTTATTGGGATTTTATGTGATATACCAACACAAAGTATCAAGTATTTGCGAAGTGTAAAGGAAATGATGGATGCTTTTCTAAATATTTTAAGAATATAACTCTGAAAATTGTGACTTGCATTTGTATTCAGCCCCAGTGAGTCAATACTTTGTAGGATGACCATTTCCTGCAATTACTGCTTCAAGTTTTTTTTAGGGTATGTCAGCTTTGCACATCTAGAGGTGTAAATTGTTGCCCATTCTTCTTTGCAAGCTAGCTTTAGCTCAGTGAGAGTGGATGGAGAGAGTCTGGGAACAGCAAGAAGTCTTGTCATAGATTCTCCAGGGTATTTAGGCCTGGACTGTGACTGATCCATTCAAACACATGGATATGCTTTGATCTAAAGCATTCAATTTTAGCTCTGGCAGTATGTTTAGGGTCCTTGTCCTGCTGGAAGGGTGAACCTTCGCCCCAGTCTCAAGTTTTATGCAGCCTCTAACAGGTTTTCCTCTAGGATTGCCCTGTGTTTAGCTCCATCCATATTCACATCAACTCTGACCAATTTTGCTGTCCTTGCTGAAGAAAAGCATTTCCACAGCATGATGCTGCCACCACTATGTTTGACGGTGGGGATGGTGTTTTTAGAATGATGTGCAGTGTTAGTTTTCCACAACATAGTGTTTTGCAGTTAGTCCAAAAAGTTCTGCTTTGGCTCATCTGATAAGAGCATCTTATTCCACATGCTAGTAGTGTCCCATACCTGGCTTTTTGCAAACTGCAATTGGGACTTTTTATGGGTTGCTTTCAAAAATTGCTTTTTTTCTTGCCACTTTTCCATAAAGGTCAGATTTGTGCAGTATATGACGATTTGTAAACCAACATCAGAAGTGGAACAATCACAGGAAAAGTATAATAGAAACACGTGCACCACTTCTGAATTTCTCACCCACTCCTGGTTTTGGCTTACAAATACTGATGTGAAATACTGAACATGTAAATGTGGCCTAATAGCTGTCCAGTGGACAGACTTTCCCATCTGAGCTGTGGGTCTCCGCAGCTGCTCCAGAGTGACCATGGGCCTCTTGGCTGTTTCTCTAATTGGTGCTCTCCTTGCTTGGTAAGTCAGTTTAGGTGTACGGATATGGCTTAGTAAGTTTACAATTGTGCCACACGCCTTCAATTTTTGGATGATGGATTGGACAGTTCTCCATGAGAAGTTCAGAACTTCGGCTATATATATATATTTTTTTTTTATAATCTAACCCTGTTTTACTTTTCTTCACAACTTTATCCCTGATCTCCTCTCTGCATCTGCTACTTATCTTCTTTCTCTAACCTCCTCTCTTGCCCTTTCACAGCTTACTAACTCTGGTGCGAATGAAGTTAAGAATACACTGGAACCTGGTCTTCTCTCGTCTCTGCTCAGTATATGACTATATTATCTTTCCTCTCCTGCAATACGACCACAACCTTTTTACTTTCTCTGTCAAGAATTATCATTCCACTCAGGAAACCCCACTTACCACACATACAGAAAACTACGTGCCACCAATTTTCAGCCGCTTCTGAACAATCTGAAGTTATCTTTAGCTCCAATATCATCCCTCTCCTGTCCAGATTTAGCATTTTCACATTAGAATAAGATATTGGCATGTGCCTTGGAAGAGGCAACACCTTATACACGCAGAACAACCTGACACAGATGATGGCAACCCTGAAAAATGATGCAAACAAGTTTTCTCTAGCGGTGTTCCAGGTGTGCCGAGCAGAGAAAATGACTAAGCGGAAGACTTCATCCACTATAAGTTCATGCTCAAAACTTATTTTTCATCTCTCCATCTGATCAAACAAGCCTGCTGCACCACCCTCATCACATCACTATCCAACAATCCAAAATGGCTCTTCAAAATGTTCCACTCCTTCTTGAGCCCTAAAGTACAGGCCCCCGTCACCAACCACAACGCTGTTGATCTGACTACTAATTTCCAAGAAAAAATCAACCATATCAGTAAGGACATTTTCACCTACTCCCCTCAAAGCTTAGATCCATATCCCTCCTGCACCCCAAGTTCAATTTCTACCTCCAAACCAGTCACAGAAGAAGTTGCCAGGCTCCTCTCTTATAATCACCCTATAACCTGCACCAATGACCCTATTCCCTCACATCTCCTTCAGTCCCTCATAGACTGTCACTTACCCACCTGACTAAAGTATTTAACCTCTCTCTTACTTCTGGTATCTTTCCCTCCTCATTCAAACATGCAGTCATAACCCCTTTAATAAATAAACCTCAGCCATTGACCAAAATTGCTCTGCTAACTACATACCTGTCTCTAATCTTCCCTTCATCTCTAAGCTCCTGGAACACTTGGTCCACTCTTGTCTAATTCGTTATCTCTCAGAAAACTTTCTTCTTGACCCTTTACAATTTTGTTTTTGTTCTTTACCCTCTACAGAAACTGCCCTCACTTAAGTCTCTATTGATCTATTAACAGCTAAATCTAATAGTCACTACTCCCTGCTGATTCTCTCCTTGATCTGTCTTCTGCATTTGAAACTGTTGATCAACTGCTCCTTCTCACTATGCTCCACTCTATCGGCCTCAAATTATCTGCTCTCTCTCTTGGTTCTCCTTCTACCTCTCTGACTTATCCTTCACTGAAACTTTTTCCTGCTCTTCTTCCTGTCCACTTCCCATTACGGTCTGGGTTCTTCAAGGTTCAATCCTAGGAACCCTCCTCTTCTCTCTATATACTGTTCCTATTTCACAAGCCATCAGCAGATTTGATTTCCAGTACCATCTAAGTTGAAACCAGAAGTTTACATACACTATATAAAAAGACACATATGCATGTCTTTCTCAATATCTGACATGAAATCAGAATAAACCTTTCCCATTTAGGTCAATTAGGATTATGATCATTTTTAATATTTGACAAATGCCAAAATAATGAGCGAGAATGTTATAAGGCATTTTTATTGCTTACAGCAAAGTCAAAAGTTTACATACACTAAGATTACTATGCCTTTAAACAATTCTGGACTGCCCATATGATGATGTCATGTGTTTGGAAGCGTATGATAGTTTTTTTAGCAACATCTGAGTTAGGCCACGGCCCCACTATCAGTATTTGGTCAGTATTTTTTCTCAGGAGTGGGAGCCAAAACCACGTGAGGAACAATTAGAGAAAAGGTATAATAGAAACAAGTCACCAATTCTGCATTTATCACCCACTCCAGGCTTTGGCTCCCACTCTTGAGAAAAAATACTGACCAAATACTGACCAAATACTGATAGTTGGGCCGTGGCTTTAATTAGAGACACACCTGTGGATGTATTTTGACCTAAAACGGGAAAGGTTTATTCTGATTTCATGTCAGATATTGAGGAAAACATGCATATGTGTCTTTATATAGTGTATGTAAACTTTTAGTTTCAACTGTATATACTGATGACACGCAATTTTACACATCTTCTCTTGACCTCACCCCCTACCTTAATACAAAATACCAGGGATTTTCCTTCTGTTGTCTCTAACAACATGCCTAACCTCTAACTGAAACGGAATCTCTCCAAAACGGAACTTCTCGTGTTTCCTCCCTTTACTAACCGACCTACACGTGATATTGCAATTTTCTTGGGTGATTCAACCATAACTCCTAAGCAGCACGCTCACTATCTTGGGGTCATATTTGACACAGAACTTTCCTTTACTCCCTATATCCAATCACTCACTCGCTCATGTCATCTGCATCTTAAAAACTTTTCCAGAATCTGATCTCTTCTTACCTTTGAAACTGCAAAAACTCTTACTGTCGTTCTTATTCATTCTCATCTAGACTACTTCAACTCTCTACTGATCTGTCTGCTTTTACCGAACTTTCTCCTCTCCAATCCATCCTGAATGGGACAGCCAGGATTTTATTTCTGTCCAGCCATTATACAAATGCCTCCATCTTGAGCCAATCATTGCACTGATTACCCATCTGCTACAATATAAACTCATTCATTTCATCCACAAAGCTTTCCACAGTTCTGCACCACCTAACATCTCCTGCCACATCTCTGTCTATCATCATGGTCTCCATTCTACAACTGATATAAAGGGAAAGTTTCATCTAAAATAATGCTATTAACCTGCAAATTTGGTGTAATCCGCAGGTTAATAGCATTCTGACACTGTGCAGCGCCCGCACTGAGAGCCCCACTGCCGGGAGAAAATACATTTTATTCTCCCCACCAGCATTCGTTGTTCAGTCATAGGAGTGGCACGTTTTCAGTCACCGTTCTGTGCATAGAGAGTAGTGGCTATAACCGAGCCCTTGACAATAACTGACAGCAGGTTCAGCATTAGGGCCAACAGTCATTCAGTGCCAGGGGCACAGTTACAGCAACCGCTCTCCATTGATGAAGCATTCCATTGCGAAACGCGTGACAGGTGTGGTAGGTTCCTGGACATACACCCTGCAGGTAATATTGCTGTGTATTTTGCATTACTATTAGATCATATGGGATATCAATAATAAATGGCCTAATATATTGATGAATAGCTCACTGGTAGCAGCCAGTGAGATCCAGCTACAGCCATCTACTATTTGGAGGTATCTGGCCAGAATTGGTCTTTATGTAAGCATTGCAGCTAAGAGCCATACCTTCGAGACAGAAACAAGATGAAATGACACAATTATGCATAAAAACCTAGGAGCTGGGGTGCAGTAAAAAATGATAAACAAGTGCTCCAGACAGGGAATTCAAGTGTTAAATATGAACATAGTTTGTTCACAAAAGGGATAGAGATCATTACATTAGTGTCTGCAAGCAACAGTAAAGCATGGTGCATGATGGAGGTTCCTTGCAAGTTTCGGACTACATTTCAACAAATGGAGTTGAGGTTTTGGTCAGGCTTAAATGGTACTGTCACGGTTTCATCACTCACTGTGTCCTAGGGACGCTGTGAGTGACAGCTCAGTCACCCTATAGGATCTGGACTGTCAGTATGGTGAGTGGCAGCCCAGTTGGCTAATCGGAGGCTGGGGTGTGCTGGGCTTTCAGTATTTTGATTGACAGTCCTGCTGCTTAATACTTAATCTGGCCTAGCCTGCGGGCTTTCCTCCATGTGTCTCCTGTTCTTGATAATTCGCTAGCTACTTAACTGACTAGCTATGAGCAGGCCATTGTCAGCTGTAGCTTTGCTCCGTGGGGTGTGTGCTGAGTGCTTTGTGTCTGATTTCCTGATCTGGTTTCCGGACCTTGGATCTGTCTTGACTATTTGTGTGTGTATAATCCCTTTTGCTTTTGATGCTCTGTGACCTCAGGTACCTGACCCCGGACTTGGCATCTGACTATCAATTTTTCTTATCCCTTTATCATGATGTACCCTCCTGGCATTTGACCCCTGGACCGTGTCTTGCCCCTCTGTACCACGAGCTGTCCTGGTATCTGACCTCAGACTTCCGGACTACCCTGTCTTACTGCTTGTCCGTGAGTAGTAACTCAGCATCCCAGGTAACATCAATGCCAAAAAATACAGATAGATACTTATCCATCATGCAATACCATCAGGGAGGCGTCTCATTGGCTTAAAATTTATTATATAGCAGGAAGATGACCCCAAACATACAGCCAATGTTATCTTCAGCATAAAGAAAAACAAATGGGTCCATAAAGTAATGATATGGCCCCACAGAGTCCTGGTATCACCATCATTGAGTCGGTCTGGGATTACATGTAGAGATAGAAGAATTTGCACAAAACTACATCCACAAGAGATCTGTGTTAGTTCTCCAAGATGTTTGGAACAACCTCTCTGCCAAGTTCCTTCAAAATCTGTGTGCACGTGCCTTTAGCAGAATTGATGCTGGTTTGAAGGCAAAGGGTGTTCATAGAAAATATTTATTTGATTTAAATTTCTCTTTTGTTCATTGGGCAGCACAGTGGTTTAGTGGTTACCACTGCAACACTGGGGTCCTGGGTTCAAATCCCACCAAGGACAACATCTGCAAGGAGTTTGTATGTTCTCCCCGTGTTTGCGCGGGTTTCCCCTGGGTACTCTGGTTTCCTCCCACACTCCAAAGACATACAGATAGGGAATGTAGATTGTGAGCCCCAATGGGGACAGTGCCGATAATGTCTGTAAATTGTCTGAATTATAAAGCGCTGCGGAAAATATTGGCGCTATATAAATAAAAAGATTGTTATTATTATTCACTTTTGTGAGCTGCTAAAATTAAATTAACACATCAATCTTTAAAATCATTCTCACTTTGTTTTTCTTCCACACCTGCATTGTACTGTATATTCAGTAGCAATGTATAATTTAATCTATCCATGATCAGTAACTATACCAATTCAGGTTATTGTGTGTACTCAACTGAACAATATAAAAATTAATTAAAGGGAACCTATAAAGTCGGATAATGCTATTAACCTGCAGATATAGTTTTATTCAGCAGGTTAATAGCGGTATGTAGGTGCCCGGCCGCAGTACTGAAAGTGTGGCACCGGGAGAAAATTAACTTTAGTCCTCCCGGGAGCCTCCACTTTCAGTCATACAGGCGTGCCTGGAGCAATTTCAGTCACCGCTCACAGCACTTAGAGTAGCGGCTGTAATGTTGCCCCAGCACTGACTTGAGAGCTGGCTCTGTACTGTTGTACTGCTGAGCTGGCTGTCAGTGCCGGGGCGTGCTTACAACCACCGCTCGGAGCTTTTTTTTCTCTCCTGGGTGCAACACTTTCAGTACTGCGGATAAGCACCTACACAACGCTATTAACTTGCTGATTTACCACATATCTGCAGGTTAATAGCGTTATCGAACCTGACAGGTTCCTTTAAAATTCTAAATCTATAACAAAAATATAGATGATAGAGTATATGGAGTATGACTATGAAATAGGGAACATAAAATTAAAAAAAAAAAGGTAGAGAAATGCATTTTAAACTGTCCAACACAAGTAACTGTAGCGCAGGGAAGCAAGCATATTCTTAATGCACATATTAAAAACTACTAAACCTCAGTTTTCTTTTGTTCTTCTGGTGGTAAAGAACATTTGCAGATTTCCAACAAAGTTGATTGGATTTTTCACACAGGAGTGTATTTAAAGGTACAATTTGGCAACCCCCATACACATAGGCCATTGGTCCAATGGGTGTGGTAAGTAAAAGAATTATTGGCGAAGGTCCCATCAGTAAGAACCAGACCTATCTAGTGGATATGTGACAATTATGTTGATTGGAAAAGCTCCTTAAAAATTTAACAAACAATTTACAATTGGCTGATTTTCTATTCTACCTTAAATGACCTACATAATTACCGTATATATTTTTATTAATAGGATGGTACTGTATACCTGAATAAATAAAACAAAAAAACTGCTAAAACAGTTGTGTCTTTAGAAACATGTAGTTCCATTACTGGATATAAGAGTGTGTGAAAGGTTTCTGAAGAAGGATGAGTGGGTTAGCAAAGTAGAGACATCAGGCTGCTGACCTTGCTGTCCATCAGTAAAATTGAAAAGCTTTCTGAAAATGAATTCATTGCTGCAGTAAAGTAGTTCAATAAACAAAGGCTGAATCTAAAATGCATCATTCCTTTTTAGATTTAGAGAGGTCAGAGTAACTGAGAACTTTCAACAACTTTGTCTTTCCCTCTCACAAGAGACCATTAAAATAAATTCACATTTCAAGGTGGCATTCCAAAATCCTTGAAACCCTCTCAGCTTGTTGATGGTGTCATCTGTTTGTCAGATAAACTTTCAAAGTAATCTCAGAAAAATGTCATCTTCAGCTGGAAATGTGAATATCTGTCAGTAATAAAGAACTTGGAAATGATTGCTGGTCAGCCAAAAGCTCTCCTAGTAATATACCAATGGTCCCATGAGCCCTCTCCTCAAATATAGATATATTATTGAATTGATACATGCATCATATTTAATTTGATAATGGATTCCAAAAGAATAATTAGAAACAAGGATGTATGTATAATAGATCATCAAGACCAGTGATGTTTATACCAGTCTTGATGAGGGGGTGTGCTGGAGTCAGAGGAGCCTGATTCATGATAAGGTGCAAGCCTCTTAACAACTCAGGTGTGTCTGAAAAGTGTCATGTGACAGAGACTGGAGTAAGATTTCTGGTGTAAAGTATGCTACAGCTCATTACGAATTAGACGAGATGTGGCATCACGCCTATGTTCTGCTCCTGTCCCGTCCCAGCTCCACCAACCTTTGAGGAGCTGGGAAAAACTGTCGTGAAGATGCCAAAAATTGCAACATTTTTGCACAACCTCAAAGTTGTGCAACATTTTTGAGATTTATCACAGTGCTTTCAGTGACATTTCTGGAGAGAACACTTATGGACCAGGGCCTTTGAATCCATTGTGAGAAAAGCGCAATACAAATGTTTGTTGTTGTTACCATATGACTGCCCATATGGTGCCCGTGAGGAGAGGAGACCTATTCCAAAGAAATAGTCAAGAAACAGCATTGCTTGACCTTCAATTTCAATGGTTACTGAGGGGTCTCAGCAGTCAGAACCCCCCCAAAATAGTGTGATCGCATATACTAGAAATATGTAGAAATATGGGATCTCTTACTATTGTGGGAAAATGCATTCAAGTAGCAAATTGGACTTGGACATTATAACATCAGGTAATTGGTAATGAGAATCACCAGAAAGAGGTCCAATTTTTTATCTTGTTAACTTTCCCTCCTATGTCTTTTTATGTACACCATTGATTAAAATGTGTAGTAGAAAAATAACTGAAAATTACTACCGATCTTTTTATTTTAATTTTTTTTTATCCTGAGAGCTATGTCTGTACTTTGACGGAAATGGAATATAAAATAAGTTTAATGATAACATTACTACATTAAATATACAGTTTTTATTTAACAAGGCAAAAGTCACAAATGCAAAGTTGTAACAGCAGTAAAAACACAAACATTAAGAGAGCAAGAAAGAGCAGATTCCTCCAACCCTCGGGCATATGTACCCAGACGTTACCCCCGCTGAACACATAAGTGAATTGGGTAACAAGAAACCTGAAACCTAAAATAAATTAAAGATGTCAGAAATTGGCTATGACAACTAGGTTTGCCTTAATTAGTATGTGAACCTACACATCAGGTTAGGGAACACTCTGCCGTTGGAGCTTAATAACCTAAATAGTATGAAAATTATGTAAGAGCAAATGTGTCAATAAAGTAGAAAGCAGAAGGCTGACACTGTAAGATTCTCTTATCTGGGAATATGTCAGCATTTTGCAATTTCAATATCAGCTGTGCTTCCAGCAAACACTTAAAAATAGACATATGGGAAATATGAATTATTTCATACTAAAATAAAAATGGGAAAACTAAGTTATGTAGACACTTAATCCTACACTTTCTTGTGTGGTCGATTGACAGCAGGCTTGGACTGGCCCACGGGAGAACAGCAGAATCGTCTGGTGGACCCCTGTGCAAGAGTGGGCCACCACCATCTTATATGAGCAGTACTTGGCACAATATACTTTATTGTCTGTACTTTATTCACTACGTACAGACAAAGGCAGCATTATTCATTTAACAATCTACCTATTTCATTGTTCTATACATTTGTGATTGAGGATAATGTCACATTTACATGTAGTTGAAAAGTGGGGCGCCGGAATAGGTTACTGGTGGGTCCTTGGCACCCCAATCCAACACTGATTGACAGCATAGTTTTCTGCTTTTGCAATTTGACTTGTTAAACATAATTCAATAATACTGGGTCATTTTTTGAATATAATGGTAGAATGATTAGTAAACTTGCTCCCAGAAAAAGCTAGTCATATACTATATATTGGGTAACAGAGCACTGAGAAATATCCGTCCCCCCAACAAAAATACAACAATTACCTCCCGCATCAGCCCCAATCCAGTGATACTGGCATGAGGTCTCCCAGGCCTTGCGTGACATTGCCACATGATCCCTGCAGACAATCGGCAGCCACTATCTGCTGCTGGGCTATCACTTCTTCCGTTTGTCGGAGGTTCACACCTTGGGACGAACCTCAAACAAGCAGAAGTTTTAAGAGTGCAGCAGCCAAATAGCGGCCGCTGAATGGCAGTGGTGCTCACATGGCATAACAATGTCATCCAAGCCCCCCGATTTTGACATCGCTGGTGTGGGAGGTCAGTATATGGTGTTTCTTTTTGTTGTTTTTTTAGAAAGCAGACAAATTCAGTTGAAAAAAAAAGTTTTCCAGGTATATTGTAAGATAAAGAATTAAAGATGGCCATGCCTGTGACCTGTCTTGTAACACAGCCAACACTTAATAGAATCTTATCAACACTGCTGTCTCAATTAATTTGCATATAGCTGTATGTGAAATTTGTTTTACAGTTATTCTGTCTTTATTTCTTATATTTTAAACCTACTTTATTATTTATCACTAAATATATCCTCCACCTAATGAGGCAGGTGAACTTACTTTGAAAATCCATGTAAGAATTGCTACATGATCTCTATAATCAAATTACCATTTTAATACGAGCCAATGAAACTTTAGGATTATATAAACATACTGATTTGGATTTTCAAACAAGTACATCAGTCGATTTAATATAGTGTATGTAATGTAAAATCTGGTGACAGATCCTCTTAACTCATTTGTCTATGGACGTTTTAGTCACCAATTAGCAAAGTGCACTAGAAGTATTCCACCAGACCTTTGAAGAAACCCATTTAAGAAATTGATCTCAAAATGTATCAAATCTAGAAATTTACAGGATATTTAAAATAATCAAATCTTGTTCCTTTTACCTTCGTTTCTACATTCTTAAGTCATTGTATAAAACATTTTATACAAGTTAGAATGTATCTAGCTCAGTGTACATCTTTCAGAATGACAAACCACACAAACCACACATTAACAAACAAAATCTTTAAAAAAAAGTCATGCTATTGTTCATTATTATTTACTTGAGTGAGTGAATTGAAGACATCTGCTAGAAGTTATAGCTATACGATAGTTAGAGATGAACACTATTTTAAGAAATGAAAAATATTTGCTTTTCAACTGATTCAATTTTCTTTTTTTTTTAATGCAGGTTCAACATAAATACCCAAATTAAAGGAGGAATTGGTATTTGTATCAAAAGTGATAGCAGTGGCATACATGGTGAAAAAAATGGATATTAAAGGGTAATTCCCCAAAAAACAAGTTATACGCTATCCATAGGATAGGGAATAACTTGCTGATCGCTGGGGGTCCTGAGATCACTGGGTTGTAATCCCCTATCCCATCCAATCTGCTACATTTGTTTTGTTATTTTTAGGGTAGGGTATAACCCTTTAATGTAATGTGAGCAATGATCTAAAAATGTCAAAGCAGGTTGTCCAGGCCTGGGGTTCAAGTCTGCACTCACTTTATGTTACTGCAGATTCATGAATCCTCACAGTTTGCACATTGCACGGTCAGGATTCTCCGATGCCTGCAGCGGGTGGTCATGTCACTGTAAATATGCGACTTACATACTGTCGGACACATTCTGACTAGACGTGTCTGGCCTCACTCAATTCACTTGTATGCAAATCGCATACTCACGGCTACGTGCCCGCCCGTTCCGGCACTGGTGAACCTTGACAGCATGCACTGTGTGAGCTGAATCCTGACGGCGTGCATTGTGCAAGCTGTGAGGATTCACAAGTCTGGAGTAACAGAGTGACTGCAGACTTGAACCACAAGACCGGACAATCCCTTAAAGTGATAGATAAATCAATTACAACACATGGCTAAACAACATCAAACAGAAGGAAACATCTTTTGAAATAATTGCCTCCTGGCTAATGCTGGAAATCTTTATAAAGCCAGATGTACAAAAATAAACCTATATGTTATTATTGCCTTCTTTATGCCCCACAGAAAAGGAGAGCTCTACAATCTGCTCCGTTCACTTGGCCTCTTCACACCTTCACAACATTATACTGTATTGCTGAACTTTAGATGAGATATTGTTACACACGCTCAAACGCACGGCAGACCAGGATTCATATCCCTCATTGATAACGATGTTGTAGAAGAAATACCAGGAAATACATTTTCTTATCTTAAATAACAAGCATTTTACATTGTTTATAGAAGTATTGCAACATTCGGGACATTACAGTCCCAGACCTCAAATGTAAGAACAGGTTGGTGCCCATTCAGCTGGGTTAATGGTTTATTAATGTTTGGCGACTTATGGTAAGCAAAAAAACAGCCAGTGTTTGTTTTAGAAGATCCACTTAAAGTACTGCCACAAAACATTCTATGTGTTCTAGCTTCCATTCACTACACCGAAGAGAAGAAAATTAAATCTAGAAAATCAAGGTTGGAAGTTATTTTTTTTTTCTCCTTTACACTTTAACGTTCCATTTGTTGTTTTGGTGACGGCAGTTTATGACACTGCTTGAGGGAGACTGAAGAGTAAAAACCCACACTTCATTGATCGGTCCTTTCGACATTCTAGGTTCTCTATACATCCACATGCTTGCTGTTACAATGTTCGTATTGCAACTGGGTAGAGCAGCGACATGTGTTCAGCACCCTTAATTGGTAACTTGCGGCTGGTATAGTGGTGGATTATTTCTGGTACGCTGTCAAAAGGTGAGCTGTTCTGTCCTAGCACATACTGATTTTCTTTGGTACGCGAGAGCTTCATGTGCATGAATCCTTGGTTGCTCCTAATGGTTAAAAAAAAATAAAAATATTACTTTAGGATATTATAAAATAAATTAATTCATGCATTAATCCTAGTCTAATGGTTAATGACGAACACTGTTAGATTAGCAAAAAATTGCAACTTCAAATTTTGGTACTTGCCCTATGAACCAACATGCGGAAGCATACACATTCACATTATATAGACCTTCCTAAATCTATTAAGACCACACTCCTATCTTTAGATATCAAATGTAAGAAAAAGTAAAGCCATTAATATCACTTTAAATCCTAAGTATGGCGGTAGGAGGAGGGAAGGAGGGCAGTCAGTGGCTCAATGGAAGGTGTCCGGATGACTAGTAGAAGTGATTATAATTTTGTCAAAAGGTCTTCTATCTCAGTCAGTTACCCTATAAAAGAACAAAACTGAAAGAGGTGTAGGTCTACATACCTCTTAAGTACGGTTGAACTTGATTATGATGGTCTCGCATTGTCATGTAACTCTGCACAAGCACTTTATATAAACTACTCTTGGTTCAAGCAACCTGCTTCACACTTTTGATTACATGCCGCTGTGTATTTGTACTGAATTATACATTATTTTCCACTGGACTATGTTCAGATTGATAGCATTCTCCATTCCTTGAAGCCATGACCTTCTCTTGCCCATATTATTGTATACTCCCTGTACAGACATGGCACTTCGCTTCTGTTTCCCCTTTTTCTACTATCTTAATTTGAAACTTATCTGCTTTCACTGATTGTTGAAATAAAGAGTTTTATATATTACTTGATATGCTCAAGTTTCCTACATCTCTTTCAGTTTTGTTTGTCTTGGAAGAGCATTATAGATTGACCTGTCTTTCCCCCCTCTTTCCGTTACCTATTAAAGAACAGTGTGGTTGCAGCATATTTTCTATAAATTATTAACATAAGTAAAAATTATAAAACTTTGAAATTCATCATATTAAAAAAAATGTCTGTCTACACTTATCAGAACACCCCCCCCCCATATGTAGCCATTACATCGTAGTTTCGTAGTTTTTAAGGTTGAAGGTAGACTTCAGTCCTCCAAGTTCAACCTATTGCCTAACATGTTGATCCAAAGGAAGGCAAGAACCCCATTGGGCAGAAATTAATAGCTCCATATTAGGGGAAAAATTCCTTCCTTCCCGACTCCATACGGCATTCAGACCAGTTCCCTCGATCAACATCATCTGTAACTGCAGAAACTCTGTACTGACTGAAACAAACATGACAAATATGAGACTTGCAATGGGGGCTCAAATTACACAGGCAAAAGTAAAATAAATTAAGGCAAATTACTAATTCTGTATAACCTATAGATAGCATACATTTACACTAGACAGTATGAAAATGCGCCATATTTTTCAGGGCGGCTCATCATGGATTATAAATTTGGTACTTGTTTGAACTCTTTTTTCTAACTTTAGCCCCACTCTTGGCTGCCTTACTTTCAGGCCAATTTTTTTTTTCCCAAATCAGCTAAGCCAAGGCCCAAGTTTGTCTAAAGTTGAGCTGCACTGCGACAGTAAGGCTAACTGCCCATGATGCAGAAATGCTGTGGAGCGTTTCTGCATCTCCCTGGCAGAAAAAAAGCATGCGGATTTTACATGCGTTTTTTCTGCCAGGTAGAAGAGTTTGTGAAGCGTTTTTAACTCCTTTATAGCCTGGGGCATATTAGTACGCCCCAGGCTATGACCCCTGGTTCAGTGAGGGCTCCGGCACTGTGCCCGCACTGAATCGGGCACATGTCAGCTGATTCTTACAGCTGACATGTGCCCGCAAGAGCCGTGGAATCGTGATCCACCCGCGGCTATTAACCAGTTAAATGCCGCTGTCAATCTCTGACAGTGGCATCTAACAGCGCCGCACCGGACATTTTGGTATCGCCACGTTCAGAATCGCCCAATCTATCAATATAAAAAAAGAATTAATCTGATCGGTAAACGGCGTAACGAGAAAAAAAATTCTAAACGCCAGTATAATGTTTTTTTGGTCGTCGCAACATTGCAATAACATGCAATAACGGGCGATCAAAACATCGGATTTATCCCAAAATGGTATAAATAAAAACGTCAGCTTGGCATGCAAAAAATAAGCCCTCACCCGGCCCCAGATTATGAAAAATGGAGATGCTACGGGTCTCAGAAAATGCCATTTTTTTTTTTTTTTTTAGCAAATTTTGGATTTTTTTTTCACCACTTAAATAAAAAATAACCTATACATGTTTGGTATCTACGAACTTGTAATGACCTGGAGAATAATAATGGCAGGTCAGTTTTAGTATTCAGCGAAAGTGGTAAAAAAACAAACAAAAAACAACTGTGGAATTGCATTTTTTTTGCAATTTCACAGCACTTGGAATTTTTTTCCTGTTTTCCAGTACACGATGTGGTAAAACAAGTGATGGCGTTTAAAAGTCCAACTTGTTCCGCAAAAAATAACCCCTCACATTGCCATATTGACTGAAAAATAAAAAGGCTATGGCTCTGGGAAGAAGGGGAGCAAAAAACAAAAACGCAAAAATGGAAAAACCCAAGGTCTTTAAGGGGTTAACATGCGATTTCGCATGCGGGTTGGCAAGCGCTTTTCCAAGCGATTTTAGCATCACTTGGAAAAGTGCTTGACAACTTGGTCACACTATATAAATACATGCAACCGACATGGATTTATGTTGTGTGACCAAGTTACGATGCTGCAAATGCAGTATCAATAGTAATAAAAAGAATAAAAATGTTGAAAAATAAAAAAAAAACATTATACTTACCTTCCAATGGTCCCCGGTCTCCACTACGGTGCGTCCGGTGTCTTCGGCGGCTCGCTGTGCTCTAAAATGGACCTTCCATGACATCATTTAGTCATGTAACAGGTCACGCGACCGACAACTTAACAAGCGTTTTTAATGCGCTTTTGCGGCGGAAATGGTGCAGCGGAAACGCATTAAATCCGCATCACGGCTCACAGCCTTAATCTGTCTCAATGTGTTAAAAGGGAGGAGTAGAGGTTGACCGTGCATACAGAAAAGTCTATTCTGGAGGACTTTTCTGTAAGTTAAATAGATAACCTCCTATTAGTTGTTAAAGCAAATATGATGAGGACACAAAATATATCTATGTACTTTTTTTTCTTTTTACAGTGCAACTGACTTGCATCGGCAGATCAACATAGAACATCACTGTATTTTGCATACAATTGGTTCACAAAAAAAAAGCCATGTGAAAAGGAAGATTGGTTATAATGGATCTGTGATGCAACCGTATAAATAACAGACAGCACACCAAAAAATCTGACAAGTGAACCCAACTTCAAGAAGAGGGCATTTCTCATAGGGTAATTATGCAAAGCAGCCTAACGATATGCTCCATAGAATCCTGTGAGCAATGTCTCCATGGTAAAGACCATACAAATTTGCATAATAGGGAGGCTAACGAAAAATACCCATACCTCTGGAACCTTATGGTAGATTTTAAAAAAATACAATACTCAGGAACAGCAGGAATAAAAATAAGAGCAAACACTGGCCACTTTTGTCCTAGTGACAGGAACTCTTTAAAAGTTGGCAGTTAAGTTTAAAAGCCCCCATACACATTTGTTAGCTGCCAGCCAAATGAGGCTTTGACCGATTGTTCAGCCAACAGCCATGTTAGGTGACAGACATCTTTGTCGATAGCTTATTTCTCAGAGAAAAAAGCAATTAGAAGTCCAAAATCTGACAGGCCCGATCTACATCTACCCCGAAAATCAGTTGACTGGCATCCCCATACTCTAACTGATATCAGCTCTTGGCTTTCAATTCATCCTGTTCTTTTTTTCTTAAGGGACATAAGCTGCCACTATAGGTGTCTGGCAGGTGTCCTGAGGGTAAAAGAAATACAAATCTGAGGTTTATGGCCAGCCTCAAATAAAATCTGAAACTATGCTTTCTGCCACATACTGTGTATATAAATGTCATCAAGGATCTAAAAGTTGTCTGCAGAAGTGTCTTCAATGAGCAGACACCTTGTATCAGACAATGTGGTAGCTTAACTTCGAGGAAAACAAAAGACATTAAAATTGAACCCGCCTGATCCTTTTCTTCCCCAGGTCAGACAGACACTTCTTTTTGCCTCCGATTAGTAAATGGTGCCTATGTCTATGTTCAACAGTAGCAAAAAATAGAAATTGGAAACTGACACATTTGGGCGGACTGCGTCATGGGAGTGAAGAGCATTGGGATTCCAAATAAGTTTTTATTAATACTAACGTACCGGACCAGCACCTTTCTCATGGTCTAAAAGCAAAGAGTCAACAGTATGTTCAACAGTAAAAACTTTCATGGGGCATATGGCAAAGATACTGGTATGGATTCCCATCCGATAATAACCTGGGCATTAGTTTCAGTCTTTTGGTTGCCATTTTAGAGTTATGTAATAAAAAATAATCACACTTATCTGCACAGGGTCGCCTGTGACTGTAGAGCATGTGATGTAAGGTACTGCAACTCCATTCCATGAAGTTAAATAGGATTGAGCTGCAAACCAGACAGTTCAAGTATAAGAATGGAACTGTTCATGGGTTTAAAGACCAATTTGTTTTACTCATTTCATACAATCCCTTTACCTCTCCCGCATTAAGGAGTTTCAGTGACAGTAACAACATTGTGTACGTGACAAACTACAGACATCATTGCTCGGAAACGTTAGCCATGATGAAGCAAATAGAGGACAACTGAAGCCTCTTCTATATACACTGGACCACTGGAACTTCTGCACTGGGTTGCCGGGGATGAGAAGAGGTGGGCTTATAGATTATTTTGATATTTGATTTTTTTATTTTTGCATTTTATTTTATCTGCTGCTGGTTATTTTTTCAACGATTGGATTATCTCCTGAAAGTAGAATAAGAATGTGTTTCAGAAATGGAAGGATGGAGCAGTAAGGAGGAAAGTTTCATTTTTCTGGTGTTTAACGCAGCAAGCTTGTAAAGCACAATTAACATTCACAGACATCCATTATGATAGAAATACACAGTGATACCAAAATATACTAGGTGATCCCAGGTACACTATCCCAGAAACACTGTCATTTCCAATTACGCTCAGGCAGGTTATCGGAGAGCAGTGTCCTGGCTTTGAAACTATCTGCTGGATGAATGGCTCTCCAGGGAGAAGCAAGGAAGTGTTGGAGAGGACAAGTAGAGATGGAGCATATATATCTCTGCACTGTGAGAGCTTTGCAATTAATTAACTCATTCACTTCTAGCAGGAATAACTGAATACCCAGCAGTACATTAACCTTGCTATGACAAGGAAAAAATATGCGCTTCCACACTTCAAGCATGCTTACAAAGTTCATTTTAGACTTAACCTTGACCAAGATCTGTAAAGCTAAAACAGAACAATTATAGAAAAGATGACATATCACATCAGTATTGTGCATTAACCTTGATAATCATTTTGATTTTCAGCCTAAATAGGTCATAAATTCTATAATTTACTTTTTATTTTATTTTTATAGATCATGCTTTTTTATTTTATTTTTTATAGATAATACTTTTTTTCATCTCCAAAACCCCTGCATAGAAACTACACTGCTCAAAAAAAATAAAGGTAACACTTAAACAACAGAATATAACTCCAAGTGAATCAAACTTCTGTGAAATCAAACTGTCCACTTAGGAAGCAACACTGATTGACAATCAATTTCACATGCTGCTGTGCAAATGGAATAGACAATAGATGGAAATTATTGGCAATTATCAAGACACCCTCAATAAAGGAGTGGTTCTGCAGGTGGGGACCACAGACCACATCTCAGTACTAATTCTTTCTGGCTGATGTTTTGATCACTTTTGAATGTTGGTTGTGCTTTCACACTCGAGGTAGCATGAGACGGACTCTACAAGCCATAGAAGTTCCTCAGGTAGTGCAGCTCATCCAGGATGGCACATCAATGCGAGCTGTGGCAAGAAGGCTTGCTGTGCCTGTCAGCGTAGTGTCCAGAGGCTGGAGGCGCTACCAGGAGACAGGCCAGTACACCAAGAGACGTGGAGAGGGCTGTAGGAGGGCAACAACCCAGCAGCAGGACTGCTACCTCCACCTTTGTGCAAGGAGGAACAGGAGGAGCACTGCAAGAGCCCTGCAAAATGACCTCCAGCAGGCCACAAATGTGCATGTGTCTGCACGAATGGTTAGAAACCGACTCCATGAGGGTGGTATGAGGGCCCGACGTCCACAGATGGGGGTTGTGCTCACAGCCCAACACCTTGCAGGGCGCTTGGCATTTGCCACAGAACACCAGGATTGGCAAAGTCGCCACTGGCGCCCTGTGCTCTTCACAGATGAAAGCAGATCCTCCAGGTCCAGGCCTATCCGGAAACCTCCTGTGGAAAGCTTTAAGGACGGATGATGTCTCTGCTCCTAGGCTTGTTACCCAGGCGTTGTCTTCGGGACCGAAACCCTTCCAGGAGACAAGATACTGTAATCTCCCTCTATGCCATCTAGTATTCAAGATACGAGAAATTTCATATTCGCCGTCTTCCACCACAAGAGGAACTGTGACAGTGGCGTCCCTATCAGATACATCAGCCTTTTTCAACAAGGAAACATGAAACACAGGATTAATCTTCCAGGAAGTAGGGACATCCAACCTAACAGCAGATGGGTTAACAACCTGAAGCACTTTAAATGGACCCACAAACTTAGGACCCAGTTTTTTTTAGAGGGAATCCTTAACCGCGGGTTCTTCGAGGACAACCAAACCATGTCACCCACAGTAAACAAAACCACCTTACGTTTCCTGTCAAAATACTTCTTGGACTTCTTGTTAGCCTCTTGAAGGTTGCAAACTCTCTCCAAATCACCGGAAAAATTCTCCTCCTCCAGCACCGCCGACCCCAATTTGGAGAATGAACCAAATGATGGATGTCTCCCAGTACAACAAAAAAAAGGAGAACACCCAGCAGAGGAGGATGTATGATTGTTAAGAGAAAATTCTGCGAGAGGCAGAAACTCAGACAACACCTCTTGATTATCTGCCACAAAACAACACAAAAACTGTTCAACATCCTGGTTCTTTCTTTCAGTCTGTCCATTAGACTCAGGATGATAACCAGACGAAAATGACAAATGGACTCCCAAAGTGTCAAAAAAGCACGCCAAAAGCGAGCCACAAACTGAGGTCCTCTATCAGAAAAAATATACGTGGGAACGCTATGGAGCTTGACAATCTCCATAACAAACGCCTTAGCGAGTGTCTTGGTGCAGGGCAACTTAATGAATGGAACCAAATGACACATCTTACTAAAAAGGTCCACGATCACCCAGATGACAGTAAAACCCTCGGACACAGGAAGATCGGTAATAAAATCCATTGTGAGATGTGTCCAAGGTGCACTAGGAACCTCCAGAGGGCAAAGCAACCCCGCAGCAGGAGTATGTGAAGCATTTGACCTAGCATACACAGTACATTGACGCACCCACTTGATGACTTCTTTCTGCCATCCAGGCCACCAAAAACTGCAAATGATAAGTCTCTTAGTCTCCGAAATTCCTGGATGACCTCCCAACCGAGACTCATAACACTCCACAAACAAATCTCTCCTAAAGGCTCTAGGCACGAACAACCTCCCATGGGGATTATTAGATGGAGCCTCATCTTGAGCTTTCAGAATCCCATTCTCCAAAACGGAGTCTAATGCCACCACCACAACTCCTTTCTGTAAAATGCTCTCCTCCTCCTTGGCACCGACCGTAGGAGAGAAGCTGCGAGATAAAGCATCGGCTTTAACATTCTCAGTACCAGGGATATAGGTAACAGTAAAATGAAACCGAGAGAAAAAAAGTGCCCACCTAGCTTGATGGGCATTCAAGCGCTTGGCAGCATCCAGATAGATCAAATTCTTATGATCTGTGAAAACCTGAATAGGAAATCTAGCGCCTTCCAAAAAATGACGCCAATGTTCAAACGCATGTTTAATAGCCAGCAACTCCCAATTTCTAACATCAGAATTCAGTTTGGTTTCCGAATTTTTTTTTCGAAAAGAAGGGACAAGGATGTACTCCACCCTTGTTCTCCTGAGACAAAACTGCTCCGACCCCCACTGAAGAAGCATCGACCTCGACCAAAAAAGGCTTGGTCTCATCAGGCTGCATAAGGATAGGGGCAGAACTGAACCTCTCTTTGAGATACTCAAACGCTTCAATGGCCTCAGTAGTCCACTGGGCCGTATTCGCACCTTTCCTGGTGAGATCGGTTAGCGGTTTAACAATTACAGAAAAATTCTTAATGAATTTCCTGTAATAATTGGCAAAACCCAAAAATCTCTTTATAGATTTCAAACCAATAGACCTAGGCCATTCCTGCACAGCCAGAACCTTCACAGGGTCCATCTCAAAGCCCTCGCTGGAGACAATGTAGCCCAAAAAACTAATTTTCTGCACAGCGAACTCACATTTCTCCAGCTTCGCTAAGAGTGAATTATCACTCAATAACTGCAAAACTTCACGCACATTCTGCCAATGGGACTCTAGATCTGGTGAGTAAATCAAAATGTCATCCAAATACACAACCACATTCTTACCAATCTAAGGTCTCAGGATGTCATTAATAAGGTTCTGAAAAAAAGCAGGTGCACTGGTAAGACCAAAAGGCATCACCAGATTCTCAAAATGACCTACCGGAGTGTTAAAAGCAGTTTTCCATTCATTACCCTCCTTCACTCGTAACAAATTGTATGCCCCCCAGAGATCAATGTTGGAGAACCACTTGGCCCCCACTAACTGGTTAAACAAGTCAGGAATTAACGGCAATGCATAACAATTGTGTACGGTAATCTTATTAATTTCACGAAAATCCAGACATGGACGTAAACCCCCGTCCTTTTTTTTAACAAAGAAAAATCCAACTGCCACAGGTGACTTAGAAGGTCTAATGTGACCAGCAGCCAGGCTAGTCTGTATGTATTCCTCCAAGGCCTTTCTTTCAGGGATAGTCAGAGTAAACAAGCGACTCTTAGGAAGAGTAGCTCCTGGAACAAACTCAATGGCGCAATCATAATCCCTATGAGGAGGTAAAACTTGCGACTCCTCCTCTGAAAAAACCCTCCAAAAATCTTGAATAGGTATCGGTAATTCCCCTTTTTCCACAGACACAAAGCGACCATTACAAAATTTATCATAGCACTTCGGACTCCAAGACTTAATCACATTAGTAGACCAGTCCAATACAGGATTGTGCCGTTTTAACCAAGGCAAACCTAGAACAACCGGAGAGGGTAAATTATCTAAAACAACCAAGTCCAAAATTTCTTGGTGAACTACATTGATAGTGAGGGGAAATGCAGCAATCTTGTGAGTAATACATTTCAAGGGAGTGTTATCAATTGCAATCACAGAAATAGGTGAATAGGTGATGACAAAGGTTTGGATTTCAATTTAAGGTTTTCCAAAAACCCTTTATCAATCACAATAAGTGTTGAACCACAATCCACAAATTCCTGAAAGTCAATCAAATCTCCCTGCAAAGTAGTACTCCCAGAAAGAAATACTCCTGCAGAGAGTAAACAAGCTATACGGGCGTAACTGACCTTTTTTTTTTCTTTACTTAAACGACGCTCACAATACTTAATCAAATGGTCAGCTTTACCACAATAAAGACACAATCCCTCGGCAAACCTCTGGTCTCTTTCCTGAGAGCAGAGTGGCATCGCCCCAACCTCCATCGGTTCTCTGCCATCAGAGCAGATTTTCTGGGGACTAGGAACTGACATTACAGGAGTCTTTACTTCATTAAGCCTGCACCTCAGTCTCCTGTCTACATGAACAGACACCTGCATGGCATCCTGCAGAGTCTCAGGTGCAGGGAATGCAATTAGCAAATCCTTAACCCTTTCACTCAGACCAGCAAGAAATAAACATCTCAGAGCAGGATCATTCCATTTCACTTCTGAAGCCCATCTCCTGAAGTGTGTGCAATAATTTTCAACATCATCTAACCCCTGATTCAAACGCCTGAGTTCTGCTTCAGCAGATGAGATTCGATCAGGATCGTCATATAATAGCCCCATAGCAGAAAAAAATTCTTCAACAGACCTTAAACACGGATCATTAGGTTGGAGAGAAAAGGGCCACACCTGTGGTTCATTGCGCAAAAGTGACATAATAAAACCAATGCGCTGTGATTCATTCCCAGAGGACCTTGGTCTCAAACGAAAATATAACAAACAAGCATTTTTAAAGGAAAAAAAATCTTGCTGTTTACCATAAAAAAAATCAGGCAGTCCTACCTTAGGGTTCGACAAAATGCACTCCAGAACAGCTACTCATGTGTTGCTGAAGCTCGGCCACCTCCAGAGACAATCCCTGCAGGCGTTGAGCCAAATCCTGGACAGAAACCATACTGATCCCCGAATTTCTTTCCTTTTAGCTTTTTTTTTTTGGTCTGGACTTACTGTTATGATCTGCAACATGTACTAAGGAAAGATCAGGGAAAATTGTCCCTACAGTAACATTAAGCTGAATCCCTACGATGTAGTGGGCTGCCTGTTCCTAGCGAACAGACCCACCTTAGTCCTCGGCTAGTCTGAACGAAGACCTATAGCATTAAGGAAGGGGTCCCTAAAAGAACTAAGGACTGGAACAAAAAATGGGGCACCTCCTAAACAGAGAAGTTGTTGTGGAAACACAAAAAGATAAACTGACAAAAATGTACTAAAGGTCCCAGAAGGACTAAGCAAACTTGACAGAGTAAGGCACCGAAGTACCAGGCTAGAGAAACAGTCAAACACTGAAGTCCAGCACAGCCACAAGGGCGGAGCTGGAATATAAAGGCAGATGGTCACGTGACCGCAAAACACAAGATGGAAAAAACAAACAGGAGGGTTCTAACAGTTATCCTGTGGATAGAGAGAACTTCTCATCTTGATACAAACTTTTTAAATAGGGTGTCCAGGATTTTTTTTTACTATGTGCCTAAAGAGGGACAGGGAAGTAGTTGCCAACTACCTGCCTGTTCTACGTGGCACTGGCTCAAAGCGGTCACCGACCACTCTTGCCGGCGATTCACCTGCTCCATGTCTAAAGAGCAGGTCTTCTTCTTCCATGAATGCTCTGTCGATGGGGCTTGACTTCCGACGTCATGCTGAATGACAGTTGACTTCCTGCAGTTAGGCAGCAGGGAGCCGGCTGTTAATCAGCATGATGTCGGCAGTCACGCCTCATCAGCAGAGCAGAGTGGAAAAGATGCCACTGCTCTGCCAACATGACATCAGCGGAAGCAGCTGAATTGCCGGCATGAGCGGTCTGAGATCATCATAAGGCACAACAGGAAGGCAGGTCGCAACTACCCGCCTGTTAGCTCTTAGGCACATAGTAAAAATAACAAATAGTCTTGAATGTCCCATTTGAATAATAAATCTTTAGCTCTAAAATGTTTTACAGCAGTCAGTCAGAATTTTTTTAAAATGGGATGCATATTACTACCAAGACTAATCTAAACGTTCCAGATGGAAATTAATGGAAAATGTAAAGACATTTTAAATTCCTTCAGCTTTCATGTCTGGCAGCATGAACTGTAAGTTACTGTACTTATCTGTTCTAGTTCAACTATTTTTTAATGTGAAAATGTTTATTTATTTATTTTTAGATTTGATTTTGTAATTATTTTTATTTATTTATTTTCTTATAAAATATGTCACACTGCTTGCGTTTATAGCCATGGCTGCTATGGATGCACAACTGCACTGATAAATTTGCCGCCTTGCCCCTGTTGAGCAGCAATAATAAAATGTCCCATGACAAATTTATGAGCTATGCAATATTAGAACTCAGGGTTATAGTTGGCATGAACTATGAACCGCCATTCAGGAATCCTAAATAATATATTGTAGACCTTTTCCTACTTTGATGATGAATTGTATAAATGCACATCCACATTGCTTAGAGCGGAGGATACTGGATAAATCTGCTGTGTTCTGCTTTCAAGGTCTTTAAACCAATACTGACAGCTCAATATACAAAAAGATTTATGGCAAAAAACTCTTCTATATCTTTCTGTCTTGCTGCTTTGTCAACTGACGACATATTTATTTAGGAGCAGAGGAAGATTTATCTGGCGTCCTTACATCTGGTGTTTAATCAATTGGATATAGACTGAACAGTACTTATAAAGTGACTCTGGTGCCACTTCAAATCCATTTTCTTTGTCTCAGTCTTCAAAAGGATGAAAAAGAGGTGTACCGCGAGCCACAATCTCAGCATTTTTGTCCCCTTGAAGATAAGGCAGTTGTTTTGTTTTTTTCCTCTATGGACTTGCTGCCAAACTGAAAGATGGGAACCTTGCCTAAGAATCATTTACTTGTGCGACAGATTAAACCTGGCAATATACAATATGCTTAATGTTTCTGCAAAGAAATACACTTCATAAATACCAGAATCCATAGACACGTTCCCTTGCATCAATATTTTCTATAGCATATGTTCCAATTAGAGAAATGTTGGCAGGATTCACAAACAAATATGTTTGGGACATCTTGACTCTCCTCTGAAAAATGCCACAAATTATCGAACATTTTGGATTTTGAATATTCATTTTTGCCAAGCCACTTAGCCCCTGTATTTACATACACTAAGGCAATCCAAGCATGCATGACTATGGGGCAGTTGTCAAATGTGTATACCAAGCACAAATTAGGGCTCGATGCACTATAATTTATAGTTTATACAGGAAAAAATGTTTAATGTTTTGTAGCTGGTTAGGTAAGGTTGTATGGTAATACGGAATCATACAAGATGAAAAGAAAAGGGGTGCCCCATGAACAAAGTACATTTTAATCGACAGATCTTGGAATAAAAATAAGTTCCACAATTGGATTTGTTTTAAAAAAATGTTCCTGTGCCGAGATAATCTTATAAATGTGCCCCTGCTGTGCACTGTGTACTGGCTGTATCTGACCGTGAAGGAAGGTGGTCTGATCATACCACAACTCCTGGGCAGGGGGAGCAAAAGACTATACAGACAGGACAGCACGGGATCAAAGCTGATTCTTTCGGTGAGGTAAAAGATTTTCTAAAAATAAGCAGTGAAATGTTTTACTTCACAGAAAGAATCAGCCGCGATCTCATCCTGTAATGTCCGCATACTTTCTTTGACTTCCCCCCACTGCCCAGGAGCTGTGGTATGATCAGACCATGTTCCTGCACGGTCAGATACGGCCATTACCCAGTACACAGTATACAGCAGGGGCACATTTATAAGATTATCTCAGCACTTATTTCATTCTGAGATCTGTTGATTAAAATGTACTTTGTTCATGGGACAAATTGTGGTCAATTATCCACTTGTATAGTAACTCTCCTATCATTTATTTGTGACATTTTCGCACAGCCAGTCCTCTCAATATACTGCATAACAAAACACAAAAAATAAATAAAATAAATCTGAATAAAGCATCCAACAGGACACTGCATATTTCTATTGAGGTTATTAAATACAGACAAATTAGACCATGATCATCAGGTGAGAGATTATTACATTCTAGCAGTTATGCTTTGTGCAATGGGTACAGAAAATGGCTGCACATTGTTATAATGTAAATTTCTCTTAAGTAGCGTTTTTTGACCCACCATCACAAAAATGATTACACCGTGAAGTTTGTAGACCTGAGATCACTGTCTCTTCAGTGGAGCTTCCCAAAGCTAGTCAGCACTCTGGGTAAGTTCAGGGCAAGAGAGGGGAACTATCAGTGTCAGATTCTGCTCTGTAGCATTGACATCTACAGCAAGTCAATAAATACTATTCATGGGCCAATATAAACTAGTATTATAGAAAGAGTTGCCTAAATTGGTGGTTTTCTTAGATCATTTAGGTTGTTGAATGTACCTATTAATTGCTTTCTAATGCCTATGCAATATACAGTAGTGTTCTACAAAATTGCCATAACTAGCAATGTGGTAATACTATTACAAGAGCGGAACACTTAAAAATGCACATATACCACTCCTATTTCTGCTCTTTCGAGTCATTGACCGTTTACCTTTATAAAAGAAAGAATATTGCACTTTTGGGGAATTTTTGTTTGTTAAAAAATATGTTCCTGTTTTGTGTTCAGAAAATTAATTTAAAAGTGTAAAGAATGAAAAGTACTAGTCATTAGAATAAAGCGACTTGATATGGAGTGTTGTAGGCACTTGTAAATGACTATTTTATGTTACAGTACAGCTATGATTCACCATTACAGAACGCCAAAAACTTCCTGCTGAAATATCATTTAGTGCAGATAAATTTGCCACGGTTCCATGATTCAGATTATTCCCCCCTAGGTATCCAGCTCATTTTCTGCTCCTGATATTTTGTGTCCTCGGTCTTTAATGAGCTTGCAGAGCTGGGACTTTTGGCATTTTACTGACATTTCCTCTTAAAGAGAAGATAGAATATCACGTCGCTGTACAAGCGATGCGTTGTCTCCATTTGTTATCTAGGGCTGTCTGAGATGGGTGTCTTTGTCACATTCTTGTTCTCATAGTGAGATGAAATATAACATGTGACAAGTTACTTCTCTGCTATCAAAAACCAAAATGTACATTTACATGAACTGATAAAGACAGTCACGAATGACAAAAGTAAGATACTAAAGCGGAAATGGAGGCTGTACCGCAGAAGAACAACACGATAAGTGCACAACAGGGTGGTGGCTGAGAAAAAACAGAGCTTCTCATAGATACAAAATTGTTCTGCTGCCATTACTGCGAAATGGAGGTATGGTATTTAGCAAAAGGTCAACGCAGAGAAGGATTTGTAATGGCCATTAACAGATAGGAGTAAAGTGTTTTAGAACTGCAGTGATATCTGTAAAACAGTAATGGGCAAACCATAGAAGATTCTAAGCACTCTGTGTACTTGAGAAAGTGGGGGTAAAATGGGGTTAGTGTTTTCTGGGATGAAAATATTTATGGCTTTATGGTAAGACAGGTTATTAATATCAGATTGCTTCGTGTCCAACTGTCTGCACCATCCACCTTTTGATGAGGCTGCAGTTTTGTCCCATTGACTTAATACATGGGACAACACTGCAATACCTATGCAATCACCTATAAGCAGATGGAGAGCAGTAACAGAAAGTAATGTAAACGGTATTAAAGTCTGCAGTGGTCATTTAATTATCACAGCCCTACTATCAACTGATCGAGCAGGTGCTGGGAGCCAGACCACAACGGATTACATATTAATGGTCTAACCTAGTGACAGGCCATCGATATTCTGACATATCAGTAGGTCATGTTAGATTATCACATTGTGGCCGGAAGTCTCATTAATTCACAGAATGATGAAGAAAATAATGTACCTGAACTCCTTTCTATCATTTTCCACCTTGCGCCGCACGGAGCAACAATGACATCACACCAGGCTAGCAAATCAAATACCTCCTGGGGAACCCAGTGATTCTGGATATTCGCACATCTCCTATGCATGGTCACAGAGCACTGACCTGGACCTTAGTTGCGTGAAGCGATCCGCTCATCATCTAACACAGAGGAAAGAAACTCTACTTGGAAACATTCTTGGCTGTATCACGTTTGTAGCAGTAGGCCGACTTTAAGGTGACTATGAGCCACAATCACAGTGAAGTAAGCATGATAAACTGCAGGGTATCCCAATTCAGATAGGAATTTGGTGAAGAAAAAAGCAGTAAAGAAACATACAGAAGGGCCTATTAAAGGCCCAAGACAAGGGTAAGTGCTGTAGACTCTTCATTCATGACCTTTCTGCCAATTCTAATACATTGTCCAATGAAAATTTAATAGATAGCTTAAAGTGGTTTTGTGGTGTAAGAGGTGATGAGCAGGTTCAAAGCCTTCTTGACATGTTGCTTGGCAAATCTCACTAGAGGCAAACACTCCCTAAGGCCATACGCAAACAGTGGTTATCGTCTACTGTGCTGATCTATGGAAAGATACACATATTATATTATATATATATATATATATATATATATATATATATATATATATATATATATATATATATATACACACACACACACACACACACACATATTCTAAATGTTATTGAAAATGTTGACAAGAGTTACTCACATATTTCTGCACAGAAATGAGATGAATCTGCTGCAAATCCAGTAAAATAATAAATTTGCAACAGATGTGTAGAAATCCCCATCATGCCCTCAGATCCATACAGATATTCATATACACACACCTGACATTACCTATATTTTGGGTATATTTGATCTTTCAGCATACATAGTAGGATCGATCAAATAAATGAAGATTCATGTTCCCTAAAGGGACTGAAAAGATGAATAAAGACATATATATATATATATATATATATATATATATATATATATATATATATATACACAGTGCCTACAAGTAGTATTCAACCCCCTGCAGATTTAGCTGGTTTGATAAGATGCAAATAAGTTAGAGCCTTCAAACTGCAAACGAGAGTAGGTTTTATGAACAGAAGCAGAAATCTTACAAACCAAAAAGTTATGTTGCTCAGTTGAATTTTATTAAATTTTAAACATAAAAGTGTGGGTCAATTATTATACAACCCCTATGTTTAATATTTTGTGGAATAACCCTTGTTTGCAATTACAGCTAATAATCGTCTTTTATAAGACCTGATCAGGCCGGCACAGGTCTGTGGAGTTATCTTGGCCCACTCCTCCATGCAGATCTTCTCCAAGTTATCTAGGTTCTTTGGGTGTCTCATGTGGACTTTATTCTTGAGCTCCTTCCACAAGTTTTCAATTGGGTTAAGGTCAGGAGACTGACTAGGCCACTCCAACACCTTGACTTTTTCCCTATTGAACCAGGCCTTGGTTTTCTTGGCTGTGTGCTTTGGGTCGTTGTCTTGTTGGAAGATGAAATTACGACCCATCTTAAGATCCTTGATGGAGGAGCGGAGGTTCTTGGTCAAAATCTCCAGGTAGGCCGTGCTATCCATCTTCCCATGGATGCGGACCAGATGGCCAGGCCCCTTGGCAGAGAAACAGCCCCACAGCATGATGCTGCCACCACCATGCTTGACTGTAGGGATGGTATTCTTGGGGTCGTATGCAGTGCCATCCAGTCTCCAAACGTCACGTGTGTGGTTGGCACCAAAGATCTCGATCTTGGTCTCATCAGACCATAGAACCTTGAACCAGTCTGTCTCAGAGTCCTCCAAATGATCATGAGCAAACTGTAGACGAGCCTTGACATGACGCTTTGAAAGTAAAGGTACCTTACGGGCTCGTCTGGAACGGAGACCATTGCGGTGGAGTACGTTACTTATGGTATTGACTGAAACCAATGTCCCCACTGCCATGAGATCTTCCCGGAGCTCCTTCCTTGTGGTCCTTGGGTTAGCCTTGACTCTTCGGACAAGCCTGGCCTCGGCACGGGAGGACACTTTCAAAGGCTGTCCTGGCCGTGGAAGGCTAACAGTAGTTCCATAAGCCTTCCACTTACGGATGATGCTCCCAACAGTGGAGACAGGTAGGCCCAACTCCTTGGAAAGGGTTTTGTACCCCTTGCCAGCCCTGTGACCCTCCACGATCTTGTCTCTGATGGCCTTGGAATGCTCCTTTGTCTTTCCCATGTTGACCATGTCTGAGTGCTGTTCACAAGTTTGGGGAGGGTCTTAAATAGTCAGAAAAGGCTGGCAAAAGAGATCTTTAATCCACACATGTGAAGCTCATTCTTGGTGCCTGAACTACTTCTTAATACTTTAGGGGGACCAAACAGAATTCTTGTGGTTTGAGGGGTTGAATAATAAATGACACTCTGAATTAACTTTTTACGTTTTAAAAAAAAAATAAAAAAATTTGCTGCAGTGCATTTCCCACTTCCAGGCTGATCTACAGTACAAATGTCACAATGCCAAGTTAATTCCGCATGTGTCAACCAGCTAAATCTGCAGGGGGTTGAATACTACTTGTAGGCACTGTATATATATATATACACACACACACACACAGTACAGACTAAAAGTTTGGACAACATCTCATTTAAAGATTTTTCTGTATTTTCATGACTATGAAAATTGTACAATTGCAAAAAGAACTTCGGCACTCCATACATGACTATATAAGAAATATTGTATCTAGACTAATGTCACTTTGAAAAATGAAGGTTTTTTTGCGCATAATGTGGCCAATTTATGTGTGCTCATCAACCACGACAAGGTCACCTTCGTATGATGGGAAACTACTAGTGTTGAGTAGTGTTGAGCCACCCCCGTAGTGTTCGAGTTCGGTTCGGTTCGTCGAACACCCGTGTGTTCGCCGAACTGTTCGTCGAACTGTTCGTCGAACACCTTCGAACACCGTTAAAACCAATGGCAGGCAAACAAAAACACATAGAAACACATAGAAAACACCTTCAAAGGTGTCCAAAAGCTGACAAACTGCTCAGAAGACACAACTAACACATGGAAAAGTGACAAGTACATATAGTCATGCGAAAAGAAAAGAGGTGGAGGAGTAAAAGGAGGGGGAGACACAGATATAGGCATGTCATGCCCTTCTAAAATCCAAAAAGTGCGAAGCCGACACGGCCAGTCCGTTCCTGCCTGTGCCACCTCTGTGTCGCCGGGTTTGTGCCAGAGCTGCGGTGGACCCTGACGGCCAGCCCCCCTATCCCAATACTGGTGCCTGTCCGCCGGTGGGTCGAGGCCCCCCACGGTGGGGGGGGAGTAACATCTGCAGAAGAAAGACCATCTTCCAGCCAAACTAAGATGTCGACTTCTTTTCGTGGACAATGTGATACGATCCCATTCTTACGGACACGCCCATCGCTACAAATTCTAAATGAGGCACAAAAACAGCAGGTGCTTCAACGGATATCAAGTGCTCCTTCAAGTGGGCTCTCCATCACCTCAATTTCAACATCACAAATACTCCAGTCCTCAGAGGTGTCACCCCAATCGCACTTGCTTCCTCACAGCTCCCAAGTCTCCAGCTGCCCGTCTGAGTATGGGGTAGCACAGATGGTTGAGTCTGCACAGCTGTTTACTCATACTATAGCCTGGGAAACGGAGGTCTGCTCCAGAGCTTCTGTTAATCCAGATGAGGAAATGATCTGATCTGATGCCCAGAATCTTTATAAGTCGGATCCAGGACCAGATGAAGAAGGTTCTGAGCATAATGTAGACCCTTGTTCCCAAACTGTAACTCCTGTTGGTGGAGACAATGATGAAGACGATGATGAGACTCAAATACCTGATTGGAGCGACAACTTGACTTTTCGGTCAGGGCAGGAAGAGGTTGGCTCTGAGGACGACGGGTGTGATAACGCACAGGGTGATGATGACGAGGTTGGAGATCCCACTTACTGTCAACCCACAGTCAGCCAGTCGATGAGGTCAGCAGAGGAGGTGGAGGAGGATGTGACTAGCCCTGGGGATGGGGATGACTCGGTACCCGGGCATTTGCCTGGCCTTGGGGATGTCGCGGTGGTCGGCTCCCTGGCCCGTACCCTGGGGTCTCTCTTTAAAAGGGTGGATAATTGTTAATTTTATAAGAGTTCATGACGCCACCTGTGGTATCTGGTGACAAGCACCAGCGCTGCAGCAGTCCACTGAGGCCGGTGATAAGGCAGCTCGATGGTATAGCTCCCCACAGGTGGACCTAGGTCTCAGGGCAGCGTATGCAGGGGGAATGCAGGACAGGCGAGACCCAGCTGGGTCAGAGCAAGAATGGGAACGGACACGGTAGTCACTTCAGTACCTTTTACTGGTGGAAATTCAGGCACATCCCGGAGCACTGTAGGGTGAAGGGTGCATATCAGGATCCTCCCCAATGAGCGGGTGTAGGGCCTCCTGTTTCTTGCCTCTGCGTAGTAAGTTTCTGACCTGCCTGGAGCTAGGCCTAACTTTGTCTCTGTCCTGCGCTGGCTGACCTTGTGGTAGGGCCTTCTCTTGGAGTTCACGCTCCCAGTATGCGGGGCCTAAGCGTCTCCTGGCTCTGTTACATATCAGCAGCTTAGCGATCCTGGGACTTGTAGTTCTCCAGGGATTCCGGTTATGCCTTACTGGGTCATAGAGATACCGGTAAGCTCGGATCCTGTGTCCGGTAAATGCTTCGGGGTGAGCTGGTTAAGCTCCTCTGCCCCTTATGTACTAACTCGCCACTCGCCTTCGGCCTACTCGGGCCCTCACTAGGCTATACACACTAACGGCAGCTTGCCGCGCTTCACTGATCTTACGGCACCGGCACACCTTAAGCTCTATCTGGGCTCCCTGAATCTAGCAAGCAGGAGCCTCGTGCTCCACTGCTGAACTATTAACTGCGTTCTCTAGACTAAACTGAGCTCCACTGCAGACTGACCTCTCTTAGGCTTCTCTACTGCAGGAACTCTTCAGAGGAACTGAACTGCCTAGCTCCACCTTCCCTATTTATATCCCTAACGGGCTCCCTCTGCTGGTCTGAGGTGGAAGGTGGAGATGTGTGAATGTTTATGGGGGCCTCTTGTGGAGGATTCCATCAATGCACTCTTCTAGGATCTGTGATACCAAGCGCAGCGGGGCATCACAGATGCTATTGACGACGAGGTTAGGTTGCGCCTTCCTGAACAGAGACGGAGTACTGGAAGCACGTCAACAACTGCATCCTCAACCACAACTCTGCCTCTGACCACAAGTCGTAGTGGCTCTTCAGGTCACATGGGCTCTAAGCCTTGCATAGCCTGGGCATTTATGCAGATCGATAAGGATGACCCAACTCGTGTTATCTGTAATATTTGTCAGCAAAAGCTAAGTAGAGGCCAAAAAATCCATAGTTTGAGTACTTCATGCATGTACCGTCACATGGATATGAAGCATAAGTTGCAGTGGGAAGCTCACTGTGCTACAATGCGGCCTAGCCGGCTGGGCCAACCACCGTCTGCCCCATCTTGTGCATCCGCAGCCTCTTCATCCTCTGTGACTGGGGGGACAGCAGTCACACATGTTTTTGGACGCAGACCTGCCACCTCTTTACCAGCAACAGCCAGTGTGATTGGCAGGTCGTCAGTTCATTGGGAAGTGGAAACACCTGCTAGTGTTGAGCGCTCTCCGACATCGAGAGCACCACCTTTGGATCAAGGCAACCTAACATGTCCGCCTGCATCTTCCTCACAGACCGGCAGTTTGCCGGGGACACCCTACTGAACACCGTCTAAGCACAACAGCCAGCCCTCGGTCCCTCAGATGTGGAAAAGTAAAAGACCATTTCCTCCTAGCCATGAGAAAGCTAAGAGGTTGAATTTCACCATCTGCAAGCTGTTGGCTACAGAAATGCTGCCTTTCCACCTGGAGGACACAGAGGATTTTCAAGACCTTATGTCCGTCAAAGTGCCCCAGTACCAGATGCCCAGTCGGCACTACTTCTCAAAGAAAGGTGTGCCTGCGCTCCACTAGCATGTCGCACACAACATCACCGCTTCTTTGAGAAACTCTGTGTGTAACAGGGTGCACTTCACCACAGACACTTGGACGAGAAGGCATGGACAGGGGCATTACATGTCGCTGACTGGGCAATGGGTAACTATGGTGACAGCAGGACAAGGGGCTGCTGTCCAAGTCTTACCGTCCCCACGAGTTGTGCGTCAATCCTCTTTATCTAGAAGTTCCTCCACTGCTTCTGCCTCCTCAACCTCCTCTCGGTCCTCCACCTGCACCCAAAGCCTGTCTGGTAATGCCACCTGCTTTCTAACTGCGCAGAAGGAATCCTGCACACCTCCTTACTATGCTGGCAGCAGGGCTCAACGGCATCAGTGTTTACTTTGAAATGTCTGGGAAATGTGAGTCACACAGCTGAGGAGTTGTGGTAAGCTCTGGAGACCCAGTTTCATGAAAGGTTGTCTCCACTGGACCTGCAACCAGGGAAGGCCATGTGCGACAATGCTGCAAACCTGGGTGCGGCACTTCGCCGGGGCAATGTCACACACGTGCCTTGTATGGCTCACGTGTTGAACCTGGTTGTCCAGCAATTTTTAGCCCACTATCCCGGACTAGATGGCCTTCTGCAGAGGGCACGGTCGCTGTGTGCTCACTTCTGCCGTTCGCATCCCGCAGTTCAACGACTTACATCTCTACAGAAGTCGTTGGGCCTGCCAGTTCACCGGCTGAAATGCGATGTGCCGACACGGTGGAATTCAACTCTGCACATGTTGCAGCGACTGTGGCAGCACCGACAAGCCCTGGTGCAATACGTTCTGACTTATAGCCTGGGCCGAGATCCAAAGGTGGGGCAAATCACGCTGCAGGAGTGGTCTCAGATCAGGGACCTATGAAGTTGTCGCGCCCCCTGGGCCATGGGGTACCCTGAGCCGGGCCGGTAGACGCTGGGGGTTGTAGTCACTGTGGCGGTGACCCAGTCCATGACCCAGGGCGGTCAATCCAAGGGTAATTTGTATATATGGATTTTATAATGTCTGACTACGCCACCTGTGGAGTGCGGCCAAAGGGGCCGTCGTTGCGGAACAGTCCTCTGAAGCTGGTGGTTTTGCAGCAACGGTATTATTACTCACCACAGGAAGAGTGTAGCTTCAGGGCAGTGTGGGTGGATGATGGTGGTTGTAGTGCAGGGAGTCAGTAATGAACACAGAGTCCGTGTGATGCCGTCTCAAGATATTACTCACAGTTGTTGTAGTCCAGATTACAGGTACCAGAGCAATCTCCCCCGTCGTGCTGTGCATACTCAGTGAGGGGCTCAGTCCACCCCCAGATAGCTCCGGAGTACTTAGCAGGACCCCCTTCTGTGTGTCCTTTCTCTGGCCTTCTCCCTGCACCTCACACCCAGTGACACTTCTATCCGGTATCCTCGGGCCTTGGCGGGTGACGTGTGTTCCGTCCCCTGGGTCCTATGTGGCTACCTTCTTAGTAAGACTGGTGTGGACTTTGGCCTGCAGTACATGAAATGCAGCAGCCTCCGGTTTCTAGTTGAGCCTTGCTGTTTCTCCGCTAGTTGAGGGACCGGTTCCCCTTATCTGGCCTGACCCCTCTACCTCCTGGTAGCAGCGGGAGTACGGGTGGCCTTCTGCACGGCCCGTAGCCGTAGGGTCCCTTCGGTTCCTGGAGCCTTCCAGCTCCCACTCCTCTCTTCTCTCCTTCAGTCCTGGGCCTCCCAGGCTAGGCCCGCCTCCGGAGCAGAGCTCATGCCTAGTCTCTGCTCCTGTCACTTTTCCTCCTCTGTCTGGCTTGCTCTTTCTAAGATGGCTTCCTATTTATACTCTCCTTGTCATGTGCTCCCCTAAGCTGCTCCCCTAAGCACCCACTACATAGGACCCTCAAACCAGCTAGGGACCTGGGACTGTGCTCTCCCTTAGGAGCAATCTCGCCCTACCCCCACTGCGGGTATGTGTTCGATGCAGGAGTCAGGGTCCCGAGCCATACGCCTTCCTTACCTGAGGGTGAGATACCACACCTCTGGGTGAGATGCAGTAACTCTGTGGCGACTTAACCCTCAGGGGCGCCACACACCCTTCTGCACAGTTTTGAAATGGCGACGGTTGGCAGCACCAAGGCGGCAGGCATGGGAGGGTGGGGGAGAGGGATTAACCAGGGCGCATGGTAGCAGCCAAACTGTTGAGGAAGGTGCAGGAGCCGAGGAAGAAGTGGAGGACGAACTGGCGATGGGCATGGAAGACTCATCAGATGATGGAGACCTTGATCACATTTCTGTTGTGCGAGGTTGGAGGGAGAGGGCAGAGGAAGGAAGCATGATTCTTACCTCGCTACCAACACAAAAAGGACTTGGTACTTCTGGATGCGCAAGACACATGAGTGCCTTCTTGCTGCACTACCTGCAACATGACCCCCGGATTGTCAGAATTCGAAGTAATCCCGACTACTGGGTTGCCACACTCTTAGATCCCCGGTACAAAAGTATATTTGCCGAAATAATTCCTGCCATAAAAAGGTATTGACGAATGCAGGAGTATCTGCAGACGCTGTTGCAGAATCTTACATGTGCTTTTCCACAAAACACCAGTGGTGCACGTAGTGAATCTCACAGTTCCAACTTGACAACCGTGGGACCGTCAAGTGTTCAGCACTCAAACAGTAACAGTAACACAGTATCTGCTGGTAACAGCAATTTTGTGGAATCGTTTCACCACTTTTTTAGACCATCCTTTGCAAGGCCACAGGAGACAAGAAGTCTGACACATAGTCAATGCCTAGAGAGGATGGTACAGGAGAATCTCCAAGTGAACATCGAAGCCATGACTGTGTCACTGGACCCTTGCTCATTTTGGTATTCCAATCTGGAATAATCGCCGGAGCTCGCCACTCACGCCTTGGAGATCTTGTCATGCCATGCAGCCAGCGTTCTCTCTGAACGTGTGTTCAGCGCTGCTGGTGGTGTGCTGACAGATAAGCGCACGCGGCTGTCCACTGAGAATGTAGACAGACTCACGTTCATAAAGATGAACAAATCATGGATTCGCAAGGACATTTCTACCCCTGTGTCATCCTTGGGAGACTAAAAGCTTGGGGATTTGGTAAAATCACCTCACCAACCGTTTTAAGCAACAGTGGGGCAATTGATGCCACTTAACCCTAGAACGCATGACCATAAAAATCTACACTTTCACATACCTGGGGCCCTTTAGGCCCGTGTGCAAATAACCTGGAATAACTCAAACTCAAATGACAAACAACTATATACATGAAGAATACCTAGAGTTTCAAAATTCTAACTAAAGTAATCTTGCAGAAAATAGAAAACAATTAACTGGGCGGGCCTGCAACGCCACAGGTATGCGTTCTAGGGTTAAGTGGTGTCTGTGCCACAATTTTGGGAGTCCCCTTGCTGTGTCTTACGTGACGTTGGCATCGTCAATTCCAGGTGGGTTGGGTCGCACCCCCCCCCCTTTTAACTGTAAGAAACTACATACACTATGGCTTGGGGTAACACAGATGGTTGAGTCTGAAGAGCTGTTTACTCAGAGGTCTGCTCCAAATCTTCAGTGTCTGCTAGTCAGCGTAGAATTTTTAACTGCATCTAGCCTAGGCAATACTTTGGGCGTAGTAGCCCAGCTGCGAAGCAAGCTGCACCGCCTGTGTATCTAATAAGAATTTTTAAATGAATCTAGCCTAGGCAGACTGTGGGGACCCCCAACCAAACCCAGACGCTCAGCCCCCCTACCGCCCCCCTTTCATGGACAATACAATAATGTAACTCTTACAACTGGATGGGTGAGGATCGGTCACAGCTTTATTAACTCTTTATACTCATTCCATTAGAAAGGCATTTTATTTCTAAAATAATTCAGCTTGTTGCAGCATGCCCTGGGTCCCCACTCCGGCAAGTTGGCCAACAAGTGTAACTCTCCAACATGTCCTTTCTATTTCCAGGCCACGGAGGATCCAGCGTACTCGTATGCAGGACTCTGACCCCCACCCATCACTCTTAACGCTTGTTCCACTCCGTCCTGGAGTCCTGACAGGAATATGTCCAGTCCAATATCTATTAAGTGAACACCGTCGGGCCGTATGAGGCCTGCTTTATCTCCTTCCAGTTGTCGGTGTCGTATCACTACACCGCCTCTGTCTCTTCTAAATTTTGCCATCCGAATATTTATTACCCGCCTTGTCCATTCGATGGCCGTGATGTCTCGCGCACCTTGCCATACCGCTATCGGCACAATCTCTGACCATACTATAGCTAATTTTGTGAAAAATTCTCTGAAGAGCTCAGTGTCTAGTTTCATTATTGCCATTAGTTATGCGCTCTTGTGATGACCTAGGTTGTTTCCCCCGGCCTGTATAACTAAGATGACCGGACCTCTTGCCTCTCTCCCTACCTTGATTACCTCCATTAGTACCTGTGGCCATAGCAGGCCTCTAATACCTCTCCAGTTGAAATATGTGTTATGAAACTCTAATTTCCTCCCGCCTGGGCGGACTTTCGCCCTTTTTTGTGCCCAATATATATACGAGTGGCCTATCACTCACACTGTTGGCTTAGCATCACCTGTAAAAGAAACAAACCACGTTAGGATAACAAGTCCGGTCTTATGTATCTTGCCAAACACGTGGATCGCCATCTCCCTATCCTCTGAACTTCCGTTTCTGACAGTCCTGCTCTTGCTGCTTCCGTGGCCGCACCTATGCGGAATGAGTGTGTCCCGTAATCTTTGGGGTGGTTCCCTGCCGATGTTATGCATTTATTAAATATAGCTTGGAACAGGTATCTTGATAATGGCGTTCCATCAATGTGTGATAGGAAGAAATTACTTTGTGATCTGATGGTTAGATATGTTTTTACTATTGTTACCCGACTCAGTGTACCGTTTGTGGGTTGTAGAAGTACCCAAGTACCCCTGCCCGCTGGAACCGTTTTCGATTGGTGTATGCGTAGACGTATTGCATTATTGGCTATGACTACGTCCTGGTGTAATAAGCCTCCACTGGTGGTAATTTTGGATTGAGGGACTAATTCGCTTATACATAGCGCCCCAAAGAAGGCGATCACAAATGCAGTAGACATTAGTGTTGCTTCAAATTGTGAGTGTCATGTTAATGGTGTTAGGGATATGATGTGAGAAATCAGTTTTAGTGACACGGGACGGGACGTCTACATTCCTGACTTGGCTGACCCCTTTTCCACCCTTTTATGGATTGTCTGATGATGAATCTTTGTCACATCTCCCCAATTCAGTAGTTGGAAGTGAAATGCTACTCCGGTCAGACACCGCTGCGCTGACGCTCCTGATATGCCCCTCATCATTAGCTGGTGGAGAAATTCTATGGTGACTTGTGATCTGGCTTGTTCACATTGGTCAACCCGTCTGCCTGCTACTAGTCGTGTCCACTCTTCCCATGCCTTACCGTATGCTTGCCACGTTGACGGGGCAACTGACGCTCTGATTAATGGCATCAACTATTCGCCACTAGATCCCATAGGGAGGGTGGGCAACTGTTGCCCGATGAGGGGGCGTTGTGGAAGAGCTCTGTGAAAATCTGCCAATTGAATTGTTATAAAGCGTTAGCAGCAGCTTTATACCCCCTCAGCATAGTGGCTAGCGCGGACCCATACATTGTGTTTTAGGCACAGGAATGCTAGCCTGCGTAGTAGGCCTAGCAACTGGGAGAGACGATGATGCCATCTTATTAATGCAGTGCGCTAGGCTGGTGTTTTGTGTTATGAAGCGTATATTTTTGTTAGCCAGGCGCGCGCCCCATATTTCTATTGCTACCACTATTGGGAAAAATTATTTTCATGGCTAGATGCAGCTAAAAATTATTATTAATTTCAAAGCTGGTGGAGCTTGGTATAGATGGCCTAATACAATGAGTCTCACACACTGCTAGAAGCCCAAATATTTTTTCAGAGCTAGATGCAGATAAAAATTATTTTTAATTTGCAACCTGATGGAGGTCAGTGTAGATGGACTAATAGACCAAGTCCCACACACTGCTAGAAGCCCAAATATTTTTTCAGAAGTAGATGCAGAAAAAAATTATATTCAATTTCCAACCTGATGGAGGTCAGTATAGATGAACTAATAGAACAAGTCCCACACACTGCTAGAAGCCCAAATTTTTTTTCTGAGGTAGATGCAGAAAAAAAATATTTTTAATTTGCAACCTGATGGAGATCAGTATAGATGGACTAATAGACCAAGTCCCACACACTGCTAGAAGCCCAAACATTTTTTCAGAAGTAGATGCAGAAAAAAATTATATTCAATTTGCAACCTGATGGAGGTCAGTATAGATGGACTAATAGAACAAGTCACACACACTGCTAGAAGCCCAAATATTTTTTCAGAGCTAGATGCAGAATAAAATAATATTGAATTTGCAACCTGGTGTAGGTTAGTATAGATGGACTAATAGAACAAGTCCCACACACTGCTAGAAGCCCAAATACTTTTTCAGAGCTAGATGCAGATAAAAATTATTTTTAATTTGCAACCTGATGGAGGTCAGTGTAGATGGACTAATAGACCAAGTCCCACACACTGCTAGAAGCCCAAACATTTTTTCAGAAGTAGATGCAGAAAAAAATGATATTCAATTTGCAACCTGATGGAGGTCAGTATAGATGGACTAATAGAACAAGTCCCACACACTGCTAGAAGGCCAAATATTTTTTCAGAGCTAGATGCAGATAAAAATTATTTTTAATTTGCAACCTGATGGAGATCAGTATAGATGGACTAAAAGACCAAGTCCCACACACTGCTAGAAGCCCAAACATTTTTTCAGAAGTAGATGCAGAAAAATGATATTCAATTTGCAACCTGATGGAGGTCAGTATAGATGGACTAATAGAACAAGTCCCACACACTGCTAGAAGGCCAAATATTTTTTCAGAGGTAGATGCAGATAAAAATTATTTTTAATTTGCAGCCTGATGGAGGTCAGTATAGATGGACTAATAGAGAAAGTCCCACACACTGCTAGAAGGCCAAATATTTTTTCAGAGCTAGATGCAGACAAAAAATTATTTTTAATTTGCAACCTGATGGAGGTCAGTATAGATGGACTAATAGAACAAGTCCCACACACAGCTAGAAGCCCAAATATTTTTTCAGAGCTAGATGCAGATATAAATTATTTTTAATTTGCAACCTGATGGAGGTCAGTATAGATGGACTAATAGAACAAGTCCCACACACTGCTAGAAGCCCAAATATTTTTTCAGAGCTAGATGCAGAAAAAAATGATATTCAGTTTGCAACCTGATGGAGGTCAGTATAGATGGACTAATAGAACAAGTCCCACACACAGCTAGAAGCCCAAATATTTTTTCAGAGCTAGATGCAGATAAAAATTATTTTTCATTTGCAACCTGATGGAGATCAGTATAGATGGACTAATAGACCAAGTCCCACACACTGCTAGAAGCCCAAACATTTTTTCAGAAGTAGATGCAGAAAAAAATGATATTCAATTTGCAACCTGATGGAGGTCAGTATAGATGGACTAATAGAACAAGTCCCACACACTGCTAGAAGCCCAAATATTTTTTCAGAGCTAGATGCAGAATAAAATTATATTGAATTTGCAACCTGGTGTAGGTTAGTATAGATGGACTAATAGAACAAGTCCCACACACTGCTAGAAGCCCAAATATTTTTTCAGAGCTAGATGCAGAAAAAAATGATATTCAATTTGCAACCTGATGGAGGTCAGTATAGATGGACTAATAGACCAAGTCCCACACACTGCTAGAAGCCCAAATACTTTTTCAGAGCTAAATGCAGGTAAAAATTATTTTTAATTTGCAACCTGATGGAGATCAGTATAGATGGACTAATAGACCAAGTCCCACACACTGCTAGAAGCCCATATATTTTTTCAGAGCTAGATGCAGATATAAATTATTTTTAATTTGCAACCTAATGGAGATCAGTATAGATGGACTAATAGACCAAGTCCCACACACTGCTAGAAGCCCAAATATTTTTTCAGAAGTAGATGCAGAAAAAAATTATATTCAATTTGCAACCTGATGGAGGGCAGTATAGATGGACTAATAGAACAAGTCCCACACACTGCTAGAAGCCCAAATTTTTTTTCTGAGGTAGATGCAGAAAAAAATGATATTCAGTTTGCAACCTGATGGAGGTCAGTATAGATGGACTAATAGAACAAGTCCCACACACAGCTAGAAGCCCAAATATTTTTTCAGAGCTAGATGCAGATAAAAATTATTTTTAATTTGCAACCTGATGGAGATCAGTATAGATGGACTAATAGACCAAGTCCCACACACTGCTAGAAGCCCAAACATTTTTTCAGAAGTAGATGTAGAAAAAAATGATATTCAATTTGCAACCTGATGGAGGTCAGTATAGATGGACTAAAAGACCAAGTCCCACACACTGCTAGAAGGCCAAATATTTTTTCAGAGGTAGATGCAGATAAAAATTATTTTTAATTTGCAGCCTGATGGAGGTCAGTATAGATGGACTAATAGAGAAAGTCCTACACACTGCTAGAAGGCCAAATATTTTTTCAGAGCTAGATGCAGACAAAAAATTATTTTTAATTTGCAGCCTGATGGAGGTCAGTATAGATGGACTAATAGAGAAAGTCCCACACACTGCTAGAAGGCAAAATATTTTTTCAGAGCTAGATGCAGACAAAAAAATTATTTTTAATTTGCAACCTGATGGAGGTCAGTATAGATGGACTAATAGAGAAAGCCCCACACACTGCTAGAAGGCCAAATATTTTTTCAGAGCTAGATGCAGATATAAATTATTTTTAATTTGCAACCTGATGGAGGTCAGTATAGATGGACTAATAGAGAAAGTCCCACACACTGCTAGAAGGCCAAATATTTTTTCAGAGCTAGATGCAGAAAAAAATTATATTCAGTTTGCAACCTGATGTAGGTCAGTATAGATGGACTAATAGAACAAGTCCCACACACAGCTAGAAGGCCAAATATTTTTTCAGAGGTAGATGCAGATAAAAATTATTTTTAATTTGCAGCCTGATGGAGGTCAGTATAGATGGACTAATAGAACAAGTCCCACACACAGCTAGAAGCCCAAATATTTTTTCAGAGCTAGATGCAGAAAAAAATTATATTCAATTTGCAACCTGATGGAGGTCAGTATAGATGGACTAATAGAATGATGCTATGCCCAAAAGATTTTACTTCACTAGGTGCAGTAAAAAAATTGGTATTCTATACACAGGTGGTATGTCTTGCAACACAGATAGGCTACTCCACTGACTAACACACTCTGCAATAGGCCAAAAAGGATTAGCTTTGCTAGATTCAGCCAAATGCTGTGAAAAAAACTTGCACAGCACTGGCACGGACCTGCCTGGCAAAAACTGATAGGAACTGATGTAACCTAGTCCTGAAAAGGACTGCAATTACAATTAGTCTTTACTCTCACAATCTATCTATTTAAGGACACAGACCTGCCTGATAAAAGTCATAGGAAATGCTGTAACCTAGTCCTTAAAAGGACTGCAATCACAACTATTCCCTACTCCCAAGCTATCTGTAGATTTGTGCGAAAATTGGCTTGAAATTAACAAGGTATAGAGCACACAGCAACAGCGGTGCCGTCTAACACGCAGCTGCAGCAGTGAGAAAATGGTGGCGACAGGGAAAATGGCTGGGTCTTATAGGGCAAGGACATGTGACATACACTGCCAATGACACATGCCCTTGCTTGTGTGAAAAAAAGCACTTCGCTCTGTGTGTGCGCTGCTGATAGGCTGACAGATTGCACCTCCCCACTGTAAATGCGGGAAAGAGAAAAAAAAATGGAGTTCTTCATTATTCCTGCAGAGATCCATCCCCTGCCCCTCCCCCCACCCCGCTGTACACTCAAACTGCGTATTAACATTAATTTTCATCATTACTGAGAAAAAATCCAGTTATGATTTTAGTGCACGAACAGTTATCGAACATAACCTCGAACAGCCGAATTTTTCTCAAATCGTTCGTGTTCGCCGAACGGCTCGAACACCGCCCAAAACAGCTCGAATTTGAGATTGGCGAACAGTTCGAGTAGAACAACGCTCATCTCTAGAAACTACGCTACGCTACCACTGGATATGCCACTCTTGGGCTGTAAGCCTGTATGAACAATATGTCTCTGCTTTCTTATACAGTCATGTATGGAGTGCCGAAGTTCTTTTTGCAATTGAGATTACTTTTTTCTTCAGAGCACCCGAATAGACCAGTGAGCGACCCCTCTCTTTTTTCTATTAATCATTTTTGGGAACCCGCTCCTGGAACATTGCAGCAGGTACGTGTTCACACTATTAGAAGTTTGACAGCTTTTTTTCGGACCATGTGTCCCTCCCATTCAGTCACAGGTGGTTTTAACTAGCTCTACCAGCCCATACATTGTAGGTTAAAAGCCCAAGCAGAGACATATTGTTCATACAGGCTTACAGCCCAAGAGTGGCATATCCAGTGGTAGTGTAGCGTAGTTTTCCATCATACGAAGGTGACCTTGTCGTGGTTGATGAGCACACATAAATTGGCCACATTATGCGCAAAAAAACTTCATTTTTCAAAGTGACATTAGTCTAGATACAATATTTCTTATATAGTCATGTATGGAGTGCCGAAGTTCTTTTAGCAATTGAGATTACTTTTTTCTTCAGAGCACCCGAATAGACCAGTGAGCGACCCCTCTCTTTTTTCTATGAAAATTGTACACTCACACCGAAGGCATCAAAACTATGAATTAACACATGTGGAATTATATATTTAACAAAAGTGTGAAACAACTGAAAAGATGTCTTATATTCTAGGTTCTTCAAAGTAGCGACCTTTTGCTTTGATGACTGCTTTGCACACTCTTGGCATTCTCTTGATGAGCTTCAAGAGGTAGTCACCACAAATGGTTTTCACTTCACATGTGTGCCCTGTCAGGTTTAATAAGTGGGATTTCTTGCCTTATAAATGGGGTTGGGACCATCAGTTGTGTTGTCCAGAAATCTGGTGGATACACAGCTGATAGTCGTACTGAATAGACTGTTAGAATTTGTATTATGGCAAGAAAAAAGCAGCTAAGTAAAGAAAAACGAGTGGCCATCATTACTTTAATAAATGAAGATTAGTCAGTGCGAAAAATTAGGAAAACTTTGAAAGTGTCCCCAAGTGCAGTTGCAAAAACCATCAAGCGCTACAAAGAAACTGGCTCACATGAGAACCGCCCCAGGAAAGTAAGACCAAGAGTCACCTCTGCTTCTGAGGATAAGCTTATCCGAGTCACCAGCCTCAGAAATCGCAGGTTAACAGAAGCTCAGATTAGAGACCAGGTCAATGCCACACAGAGTTCTAGCAGCAGACACATCTCTTCAACAACTGTTAAGAGGAGACTTTGTGCAGCAGGCCTTCATGGTAAAATAGCTGCTAGGAAACCACTGCTAAGGACAGGCAACAAGCAGAAGAGACTTGTTTGGGCTAAAGAACACAAGGAATGGACATTAGACCAGTGGAAATCTGTGCTTTGGTCTGATGATTCCAAATTTGAGATCTTTGGTTCCAACCACAATGTCTTTGTGCGACGCAGAAAAAGTGAATGGATGGACTCTACATGCCTGGTTCCCACCGTGAAGCGTGGAGGAGGAGGTGTGATGGTGTGGGGGTGCTTTGCTGGTGACACTGTTGGGGATTTATTCAAAATTGAAGGCATACTGAACCAGCATGGCTACCACAGCATCTCGCAGCGGCATGCTATTCCATCCGGTTTAAGTTTACCGGTTTGCGTATACACAGTACAGACCAAAAGTTTGGACACACCTTCTCATTTAAAGATGTTTCTGTCTTTTCATGACTATTAAAATTGTACATTCACACTGAAGGCATCAAAACTATGAATTAACACATGTGGAATTATATACTTAACAAAAAAGTGTGAATCAACTGAAAATATGTCTTATATTCTAGGTTCTTCAAAGTAGCCACCTTTTGCTTTGATGACTGCTTTGCACACTCTTGGCATGCTCTTGATGAGCTTGATGGCCTAACACCTTGTATTGTTCATGCTTGCAAGGTGGAAGCAAAACTGAACTTTGGGATCCTGAAAAACACAGGAAAAAAATCACAGCAATAAAAGCAGCAAAAAAGGCAGCAAAACCTGTGTTTCACATAGAGTGACTGCAGACTTGGGCCCCAAGCCTAGACAACCCCTTACTTTTTAAAAAGACCCTCCACTCAGACTGTTAAAAATGACAATATATTTCTCATTTATAGTCACCCTACCTGGCAACCTCAGTTTATTTAAAGGGAATCTGTCAGTAGAATCAGCCCTCTTAAGCCATCTAAATGGGAATTTAGGCCACAGGAAGTCTAATAAAATGATACCTTGATATCTGCGATCCGATGTCTTATTCCAGAAATATCCATGTTTTTCTTATATGTAAATGAGCTGTTCCAGGCTATGGAAGGACATAGATCTTCCTGAGAGTCTCCAGAGCTTATTTTAAAAGAAAGAGGGTATTACCAGTGTGAGACACATAATTAACCCAGTACAGCAGAACTGAACCTTGTCTCATAACAAACCTGTTAGCAGCTGCATCTCTCACAGCTCTGCCGTACTGCAACAATATTGCAACACTGGCTGCTTCTGAGATGAAAGCTGAAACTGAGAGGAACCTAAAGATGTGTCAGGTATAATCACACACAGCTCTGCATTGAGATCAGAAGAGCAGAGAGCGGCCATTACACATTACACTGGTAACTCCCCTTCATGTAAAATAAACTATGAAGGCAGACTCTCAGAGAGATCAGTGTCCAGTCCTGAACAGCTCATTTACATATAAGAAAAATCTGGATTTTTAGGAATAAGACATCTGATCGCAGATATCAAGGTACCATTTTATTCAGCTCCTACTGACAGATTCCCTGTAAAGCTGCCTCCTCCACAAAGATTGGAGTTCCGTTCCTCCTACTTCTACAATAACTACAGCAGTGGCATGGGGGGTGCAGCGGTAAGTCTAACCATAACTCCCTTGCCTTTTTCCTGTGGGTTAGGAAAGCCAGGGGAGGCATGGTTTAGACCTACCACTGTGCTCTCCAAGCAACTACAATGACAATCTTGATAGCAGAAGGTATGGAACACCAATCTATGTGGAGGAGTCAGCAGGAGATAAACAGAACAAAGTAAGGTGATTATACATGAAAAATGTATAGTGACTTAAGTCTCAATGAAGAGGGTCACTTAAGCCTCACATTGATAAAGCCAAATCTTGTTTACAGAGATTTTGGGAGGATTGTCTGTGCTTTGTTTATAGCTTTTGTATCCCCAGAAACAGGCCTTTTTGACATTTAGGCAATAGAGAATTACTACAGTGATTTTCCCCAATACAATAAATAAAAAAATATTACTAAGGTATCTTATCTCTTTCTAATTGGCGGGATCCAACTTTTGGGATCTGACTGATCCTCAGAGTAAAGAAGTTACAATACTAGTTAAGCCTTGTTCATTCACAATTTGTCCTTCCACATTGATGCTACGGTCACCAGAGTGATAAAGAATAGCCGTATGCATGTGCAGGAGAACTGATGAAAAGGCCTCTCTCTGTACTTGGGAGTGTCCAAGTGGGACTCACATCAATAGAAATATTATGGTATATGTTAGTCATCGTCCATACCCTTTTATTTCTTATTTAAAGCAGATCTTTCATCATACAATATACACTACATAACATTAAAATAGTTCTTAGATCTGATGTACTTATTATAAAATCCATGTTAATATGCTCGTATAATCCTTTTTGAAAGTTTCAATTCCATCTCCACCCACATAGTCTGAGTGACAATTCCTCCGTGTCCCGCCTCTCTGCTGTGACCAAGATCTCACACCACTTATTACAAGCTGCAGTTTTCAGTCAAGCTAGGTGGACAGAGATTGAATACATTTAGGCTGGGGCTACACTGATTCAGGCTGAGACACAGGCTGTTAAACCCAAAACTGCTTTATTTGGAGGCTATATCATAGTGTAATGTAGGTTAATGGGGTCGCATTGTGACAAGTTTTAAAAAAGTCAGAACCAGCTGATTTTGTTTAATAATTTGCTTATCTGGGTATCTTAGGTTGTTGCAATATAATCCCATTAGCCTGCATTATGCTGCAATGTAGCAGCACAGAGCAATTTTTAGACCGTGCAACCTGTGTTGTGGCCAAACTCACAATGCGATCCTAGCTTTAGACTCACAAGCCCTCTCACTCTTTAGCTGGACTCCTAAAATTGTCATTTTATTATAAGAATTTCACAGTCATTTTAATAAGAAAAAAAGTTTGCTCTACTGTAAAAATAATCTTTGTGGTGCTCAGAAATAAGACATAAGACGTTGTCTTCATTTACACATAGGCTTTGAAAATAAATTTGCAAAATGACTGTAAACACAGAAAGTACTTGGGCACTCAACTTGCAGGATAAAGAAATGATTTTAATCAGTCGACCCACATGAAAACAGATAAATTAATACAACCAACATTTCGGCCATGCCAGGTCTTTTTCAAGGTATAGCTGTCATTGGAAGGGTCCGGGAATCCTAATGTGCGACTAATAAGTGTGTTAGAGGCCTGGCATGGCCGAAACGTTGGTTGTCTTAATTTATCTGTTTTCATGTAGGTCGACTGAATAAAATCATTTCTTTATCCTGCAAGTTGAGTGGCAAAGTACTTTCTGTGTTTACAGTCATTTTGCCATTTATTTTCAAAGCATATACACCACACTCATCAGGTCTAAGACAGGTTTAGAGACGTTGTCCAGGCCTTTCGTTGTGGCAAAAATAACTATAAAGAGAACAGAACTCTGCAGTTTTGGCTCCATTGAATGATTACATCAGGCTACAATGGGATGAAAACAGGTGATTGTGGGTGTGCTGGGAGTCAGATCCTCATTTGTCTGATATTGATGACCCATTCCTAGAATAGGTCATAAACATCTTAAGTCTATACCCATTAATAATGTAGGCAGTTGATATTGTGAAATCTGGTGACAGGTCGCTTTAAGCAGTTATCTTTGATGCGTTAGGTCATATGATATGAGCAAATAGATAATTCTCCGGGGAAGTCGCTTTATAATGTTGGGAACTATGAAACCGGTGACACTACTGTTTACAAGTACAGGTTACAACTGAAATTCTGTAATTGCGCTTGAACTTCCTTTATTCAACAAGGAAGTCATATTATAGGCCAATATGCTGTAAGGAGCCCTCAAGGCTGAAGAACAGGCCAAATCTTCATGGCCTTGATCTGATTAATGTTTAATTAGTAACTTACAGGCCTGAGAATACCCACAAAACCTACAAGGTTGTATACTGATCAAAATTATCAACCATATCTTTCTTAAAATATAAGAGAGAATATTATTTACCAATATTTACATCTTTAAAATCCATTAAAGAATCTAAAAAATACAAAACACTTTAGCGAACCTATGTACAGTCTCCAAATATACAACAAGCTGACATAAACGTAGAACAAACAATTGGCTTCTGCAGTCTTCATAGCTGAAACCTGCCTTTGAAAAACTACATATTATATTACATATACGTACACACATATACATATACTGTACATGCATGTGGAGAGATACATCACATATATATACTGTATATACATACACAGACAAACACATATATATATACATACACAGACACACATATATATATATATATATATATATATATATATATATATATATATATATATATATATATACATACATATATACATACACACACACACACACACGCACTCCACATTAATATTGCAACACCAAGATAGAAAAGTCATGGAATTAAGAAAATCACAGGATCGATAGACATGTTAATGATATGCAAATGAGGAAAAGCTGGAAACAAAATGTTGCTACTGTGAGCAGTCTGAGTGGGCTAAATGTGCTACCATGGCCTACAATGTCTCTGGACTTGTCTCCTATCAACCACATCTGAGACTTCATAGATTAGCAAATGCAAAAGGGAGCTGACAGCAGTGGATCTTGATGATTTGTGTGCCTAAGTGCATTCAGCATGGCAGAACAATCCTCAGACAACCATTAATAACCTCATTGATAGCAGCCAAGGCGTTTAAGTGAGAGGACTTCTGCACATGGTACTCATACTCCATACTGAATACATCAAGATGTTTTGAAAATTTTGTTTCCATTTTTCATCAATTGCATATCATTAATATGTCCATTAATCCTGTGATTTCCATAATTCTACAATCTTCCTTCTTGGTGTTGCAATTTCAGTGTTGAGGGGTGATATGTTTATGAAATTGTATCTGACATATGGCTCTGATGCCGATTTAATCCTGACTCACAATATAAAAAAAATTATATTCTGCAAAAATGTGCTTGATAAAGGTAGTCAATACAAAAATAAAAGGTCCACTGGTCCATTAAACCTTTTTTTGATGAAAAGACGATCATTTGGCATACATTGAGTCCATTTTATTGGCACATCTGGTGTATACTTTAGGAGATATTCTCTGACATATATACTGAACGTGCTCTGCATTCAAGTTTTACACATAGCATTGGAGCCAATTTCCTAAATTCAAATCATACATGCCAATGCGGTCACCATGTTGCAGCAGATGCAAGTGGAAATCAGGCTGCTGCCATAACTGTGGGCACAAAGCCTCGGGTCCATTATGCCTACCTAGAGTTTCCTGCACTGCTGATAGTGATAAAAAGGATTCACCCTATAACCGTCACCTTCTGCATGTGTGGCGCCCCTGAGGGTTCAGTCGCCACAGAGGTACTGCACCTCACCCAGAGGTGTCTCCTTCTCTCAGGTAAGGAGGGAGTGCTGCCCGGAACCCCAACACCCACATTCAACACTACACTGCTCCAGACCGGCAGGAAGGGCAAGATGCAATGTGTTTCCTGCTGAGCCCTGTCCCTGGCTGGAGTGGGGGTAACCAAAAGGTAGGGGGAACCAGTAGTGGGTGTGGGTGGAGGAAGTAGAGTAGGGGAGCACCATAGGAGTAGGTATAAAAAGGGAAGCCATCTTAGGGTGGCAGAACAGTTCAGTAGGTCAGTCAGTGAAGACAGTCTGGGAGCAGAGTCTCCTTAGGAGCTTTGCCCCACAAGTGGGGCCTAGTGCTAGAGGCCCAGGAGGGGAGCAGAGGAGAAAGGCTCCGTTCTATTGAAGGGATCCCAGGGGGTACGGCGAGTGCAGGACGGCACCCATATGCCCCGAATCTGTCAGAAGACAGAAGGATCAGGCCGCAAGAAGAGGACCGGCCCCTGGATCAGCCGTGTTACTCCAGGTCTCGGCTAGAAAAACCGGAGGCTTCCGGCTTTTGTAGCGCAGTTGCCAAAGCCTCATCCTAGTCACCGTGAGGGTCAAGCAGGTCCGGGAACTCCAAGTTGCCCAGAGGGACTTCAGAGCACACGAGCGGTACTGTGAGTGGGGAAGCGCAGGGCAGGAGGGAGAAGACCCAGCATGAAGTCGGTCTAGAGAGGAACATAAGAAAGCGGGGTTCCGTCAGGTGCTGCTAACCTACCTGAGGAAGAGCTGAACCCCCGGTCTGGTGAACGCAGCATGACGTGGGAGGCTGGCACCCGCGCAGTGTATCAGTGGAACGTACATGAGAACTGTGAGTAAAGCAGCGCGACGTGGGAGGCTGGCACCCGCGCAGTGTATCAGTGGAACGTACATGAGAACTGTGAGTAAAGACTCGGATGACTGCACCGTACTGCCTCCGTCCATTATTTCAGTTGCGCAATCATCCCGCCTGCACTAAAAGTTCCAGCATCACTACCCACCAAACTCCACACTGCCCCGGGGGCCCGCTCCACCTGTGGGGAGCAGAAACACCTCAGCTGCCATCCATCACCCCCCAGAGGTCTGTATCAGTGCTGGTAAACCTTACCAGGTACCACAGGTGGCGTCACGAACTATTTACTTTATTTTTATTTTCTATCCAAGGTGCAATCCCCTTTTTGGTTGACCACCCTAGGCCACGGACCGGGCCAGCCACCGTGATATCCCCCACCAGCATCCATAGACCCGGCTGCAGAGTACCCCACAGCCCTGGGGGTACATCAACTTCTGGCGTCACGAACAGGCTTTCGTGCCCGTTGCAACGACATGCTATAGTCAGTATGTGAAAACTCTGTTCGCTTGAAACAATACATGATTTCGTGTCAGGGTCAGTTGTAAAAGCTAGAACAATAAATATGGCTCCTATTTGACTGCAGAACTTGCTGCTTTAATCTGTGCGCATCTCCACTATTTTCGTCTGGACTAATGTTCACAAATAATCCCACATTACCCACACAACGGCAAAAAATTTTTTTACGGACTTATGTGCAAAATAACTAAACATCACAAAACCTATACTGCTAGTAAAACCTTATTTTCTTAAAGCAGTGGAAAGCAAAAAGTAAAAAATTACTTTCCATTGCCTAAGATGCTCTGTATGCCTTATTCCCTGACCTCCGCTCCATGCATGGGTAAACAAATGGGTCAACTTTGTGTCTTGATACATAAGAAGAAGTGCGATGATGTGTGCACATTATACTGAATAATAAATCAGAATATGGGCTCGTATTCAAAAGCAGGATAGGCTAGAAAAGACTCACAAATAATATACAAATGTATTCTTTATATATTTTTTTCATAACTTTTTTTTTTATGATGGAATGAACATAATTGGTCTAAAAATAAAATGTATCTTCTACATTTTCCATTCACAAATTAGACAGTTGGATTGATCCTTTCACTAGTTTCCATATACATCCTTTGTATTTTTTTGGATGCAGCAGTAGGTTGATATGTTAAAATTGAAAGGTTGTGCTAAGAAAAAATTAAATTTAGCCCCATATAAAAAATAGAATAAAAACACCAGGAACAAACATAGCATGTATGCATTTGTACTATTGCACTGCAGACCAGTAGGTAAGGTCACAGTCACCTACAAGGCTTTTCGAAAGCAGGGGCCCAGCTGAAAAATTTTTATTATGCAGAAGTATTTATTAGTTATTTAAAGGTATGAGGAGTGGAGCAAAAAAGTGGGCACCCCTTTCTTGATATGGTCCACGCCACCAACACCGTTTTTCTTGAATATCACAGTATCTAGAGGTTGAGTAAAAATTATTTTTGCTAATTGATCTTATAGTTTTTGGAATTCAATTTATGTACAGTGAGAATGCAAGAAATACACAGGCATTTGATTTCTACCAATCTCCAGGTCTTTTCCAGAGTATCCACATATTTATAAGGCTTCATAAGCATTTTGTACATACATGAAGGATTTTCTAACATGATAACAAATAGCCAAATTCATAGCTTTTTAAGACTCAAGACACTCCCATTGTTCACCCAGCTTAGACAGACCCCATAAAATGTGGCAGGCCTGAATACACCAACCCCTTCCCTACTATAACATTTCCCCTCTTTCTGCATGCCTATCAAATGGCGCTGTCCCTTCCTAATGAAAAATTGGCTAAGCCACCGCTAAATTACATGGGGTCGACCATTCCGGGGGGATATCGCCACACATCCCTTTCCCTGTCCTAACTATGGAGTGCACAGATTTGTCAGGCCTAAAGACATTAATCCCTTCCATACTCCAGCACAAAGAAACCTGAAGATATAAAAAGAATCAAATAAGCCAACAAAAATATTTTGCCTATTGAACATCGAAGCCAAAAACAAGAAGTCAAACAGCTCCATTGATGGAAAACTAAAATAAAAAGTTATGGTTCTCAGAAAAAAGCAACAGACCCAATATTTTTTCTACAAATTTACAAAATACAGTATAACAGTTTGTCATTGCTGTAATTGTACATACCTGGAAAACCATCTGCCGTCAAGTCATTTTTACTGTACAATGTAAGAAAAATTGGCTTAATTGCATTTTTTCTCACCATTTCACTTATTTTTCCCAGTATATTGTATAGCAAATAAATTATGGAATTGAAATCGATAACTTGCACCACAAAAAAAAACAAAAAACCTTTATTTGAATTATTTAGACGAAAAAATAAAAAATATGGCTCTTGTAAAAAAGGGGAGGAAGAAAATAAAAGCACAAAAATGGAAACTGGCTACAGAGGGAGGGGGTTAATATAGCGATGTGATGAGTAAAACGAATGGAATAAAATATAAAGGCTGTAGAAGGTGCTAAATGTATGATTTAAATTTATTATTAAAAATCAAATATTTTGCATATAATTTTTATGAATTGGAACTTGAATTTACCAGAAATGCTTCATATTCAGAGCAGAGATATATATTACACATTTCTTTTAACGAAATGTCTTCTATTTTTCCTCCTTTAAAATTCAGCTTTTTTTCTCCTAATACTTATCTACTTATCATTCATTGCTTTCAGCCTTCAGTACTTCCATCATCTTGAATTCTCTCACCTCTCATTTTTCTCCAAGGCTCCCTTGCTTCTCTCACCCTTTTTGGCACATGCACAGATTAATTCCATTAGATCTAATAACCAATTCCTCATAAGTCAGTGAGTAAGCACTATTCAAGCCTATAACAGCTAGAAGAGCTCAGAAAGAGATAAAGCCGTGACATTGTCAAATACCACGTCTACTGATTCCATCTGACGGCCTAATGGCCCTGTTGCTCTTAATTTCAGTCTCAGAGTTTGAAATGTTTTTTTTTAACCTTGTTGCTTTTTTTCGAGGCAGAAAACCATGGGAAACATGCTTATTTCATGTGCTCTTGTAGATCTATTTTATTTTTGGATACTGGCTTGATACACACCCAAAATGTTGGATATTGTTTATTAAAGGAGTTGTCCACTACTCATCTCACTTCTTCCGAATGTATATGATATGTCTGAAGGTGGTGACAGTGAAGCCAGCGCTGTTTGGCCACAGTGATTGCCTGACATTCCAAAATGGGCGGACAGGCATGATGATGTGGAATTAAAGTTCCCCTGGCATTTTCTTTGAGACATGCACCTGCATTGCAGCAAATTACTCAGTTTTAAAGGCCCTATTGATAATGTAAACCTTTTCCATTTGTTTCTATGCATAAAGCAACTCTTCCATTTAAATGATTTACAAGTTTCAGTCTTGTACACGCTTTTTGCCAATGTTTTTTCTCCTGAAAGTCACATTGGAATCATATATAATTTATTTGGCACCGACTGAAAAACACTTTTTTTTTCCAGCTACAAAACGTTGGGGAATTGCTTAAACCTGTTCTAAATGGAAGCAGCTAAATAATCTAAAATACAGAATTGTATTGTGTTCTCTAGAGTTTGTTACAAACTTATGTAGAAATTACAAGACTTAATAATAATTTACCACTGAATTACAGGGTGTGTAGCAGCAATGGCAGATGACTGACATATACTGTGTAGGACTTTGCTATACACATATTTATGACTCTCCACCACATTAGCTATTTCTAGTGTCTTGCACACCACGGTTTTGAATTACATTTTATTGTCTTAATACACCATTGATTCAGAGTTTCCATTCTCGTATAGATTTAGGTTTTTTTTTCATCTTATTAAAACTTAAGCTACATTTTTTCAAAATAAATTTGCATCATGCACCAGTGCCCTGGACTTATGCATTATGTATATTGTAAAGCTTAGTTTGCCGGAAGGGAAACAACAGACTATAAAAAGTCATATGAAACAAGTTTTCAAGTGAGTTTCGTCAAAGGTCGCTCAAAATGAAAATGACACCCATTAGGATAGTTTATGCATCCTAAAAAGAATGAGAATGCAATACTTCAGCGTCAGATCTTGGTACCATTAGGACAAGCGACTCCATTTAGGAGTTTCTGTAGTTTATTCTCCCTCTCCTTTCCTTCCATTATAGTCTTTTGTTTGCTTCACTGTAGATATAATCTTTCTCAAAATTATTTTCTTATTGATGGATTAAGCAATTCCAATGGGTATATTTGATGGCTTGAGCTTTCCATATAGTGATGTTGATCTGGCAGATTTTAAGGTAAACCGTGAAATTTTTCATCAGACCTGATTGTAGGTGAAGGTATAGGACTGTGAAGATGCAAGGTATGTATGTATCCAGTTGCAATGGTCTGTCTAACAGTATTGGTTCTACAGAATCGTGGTGTTGAGACTGATGTCTGATTCTCAGTAAGTATTGCCAAGATACTTTCCAAATGATATGGAGTGCCTAACAGAAGCCACGCTAATGGAAGCTCTTGAGAGTCATCAGGTAATAGTCGTAAGTAACTGATGTCTCACTGCCAAACAGGAGAATAGTGACACATATGACCATGGATTTGTTTTCCTTTTTAAAGTACATCTTGGCATAGGACCCTAGTATATCAGATGTTAAGGCCAGAGTGGTTTGGATATAGACTGGCAAAAATGGTACAGCCATCTGGATTTTGTATGTAAATTATTGCTGTCTCAGGTACTTTTGTCTTGGCCTTCAGACAATGTAGGATGGAGAGCCCTTAGTGAAACTGAAACTAATTAAATATATGTATACATACACATATAGTAGATATAAAGAGCCTACACACCTCTTTTAAAATGGCAGGATTTTATCATGTAAAAAAAAAATCATTCAAAAAAATAATACAATATCAAGAAGAATCATTTCAGATCTCTTTCCACCTTTGATGCCACCTATAATGTGTGCAATTCAATTGAAAAGTAAACTAAATTCCTTCTAGATGGAAAAAGAAAAATAATGTGGTTGCATAAATATGCACACCCTTAAACTAATACTTTGTTGAAGTAACCTTTTATCACAAGTAATAAAAAAATATATAAATAATTTAACAAAGGAAGCTAGCCCACCAAACACCCAATGCGAATTTCACTGTTACAAAAAAAAAGGGCTGTCCGATATCTTAAATGTCCTTTATAAATATCTATTTTAACCCCTTACCACTTTTGCAATTTGTTTTATGTTAAAATACCCAACTCTTCTCTCTATATAGCTGATCCTTAATGTGCTTTTTACTACTTTACTTCCTGTGACATCTTGTTTGAGGGGACGTGATCAGGAGGCTGGGGCTGCACTTACTTCTCCCTTCCATCACCTTACCTAGAGCAGGACATCATCAAGTGGCAGCACTGTGGACACTTACCACCGTTTCTTTCAACACCAACCTCTGATTATAACTGAAATAAATAGCACTGGTAGCAGCTGTGGGAAAGGTGACCACAGCGCCAGAACACTTCTTCTGTCACCATCAGCTTATTTCTCTGAAACAGGACATTATTGGGGTGTGGCAATAGAAGCAGTGTGAGTGACACAAGCACTGACCCTGATTATGATTGGTTTCAGAGCGGTGATAGGAGCAGGGTGAGTGACAGCAAGGCCCAACCCACAGCTTCTATTGTCAAGTTCTATTACATTTTAATTAGCGGTGAGATAATCTGGCAAAATTCTAATTAGCCAGATCGCAGGGATTCCCCCCCCCAAAAAAAATGTGATTCGCAGCAGACTTCTTTTAAGTGAATTGAATGTCCCTTATTAAGCTCTGGAATTTCTCCAGACCCCACAGCATAATAAACATTAGATGTAGAAAAATAAATACTTATACTTACCTTACCACTCACCTATCAAACTCCACCGCTCTTCACCGTTCCCCATCAGATTTCTGGTGCATCTTCTTATCACCGCCATCAAGCACTGAAATCAGGGGCCTCTTCATGCTAGGCCAGGACTTTCGGGTTTGTAGAAGCCTGTGACATTTCTGTCTAAGTGCATGTTGGGTCACAACGTCATAACATCACAATGTGCGTCAAGGCCATGAGCCAAGACATCCCAAGCCTTTTCAGAGCCGGACATCTCAGCTAGCCCAGGATTTCAGTGCTTGGCAGTGATGAGAAGATGCACCGAGGACCGGACGGTGGACAGTGAAGTATATTTTTTTAACCGGCTTCATTTGCCAGGTTCACTGAATTCCTAAAAATACTACACAAATTCACACTGAATCTAATCTATGTGTAGATTAGAGAAGAGTGAATAAAGAAGATGAATTTTTGTTTTTAACCGTTTGCTAACTATTGCAAAAATTCAAATTTGTATAGTGCAGAAATGGCAGTTTTTAAATATTCAGGGAAATTCCAGACTGTATTCCTCTGCAGTTTATATTGTACAACTAGCTGTAGCTATTATACAACATATCAAAAGACAAATGAGCTGCATTGTAAAATGCTACATAGCGATGCCCCATTCATTGTATATATTATGCTTACACATCTAAGAAATGTCTCCCTCAGGTACTGGAAACATGCATTACAGCCCATTTGACTTTTCTGTTACACCGAAGTAGACAAATATGTGAAAAAAAAAATAGTAATTTAATAAATATTAGAACAAAATGGATCAGTTCGAAATGTAATTGTGCAGTATACAAAATCTCTCCTCTCAAGGACAAAATATCGCATAAGACTGCAGCAAGGTTATTGGAAGCTAATATGCTTTAGGGCTTACGAGGAAAGAAAATTGATGGGGGATGTAGAGCATCAAGGTGTTATAAGATCAGAGAGACAATTTAGAAACTATCTTACCCAGCACTGACAGCTGAGGCAAGATTTCTAGATACCACTGCACAGACATTGTGATTTGACCTTAAAGCCCTTGTGTCTTTTAACACATGAATTACCACCTCAATATCAGGGTATATTATCCAACAACTCAGAATGTATTTATACTTTAGTACGTAGCTTCCTTTACAACTACAAACATTTTGTTTCAGTTTACAGTACATTTTTAGAGATGACAGATGAGAGAATCTTTTGAAATTCAAATTATTCAGCTTTGACAAATTTTTCCCAAAAATGTGGTTTGCAGCAAACTGATGCACTGTGAATGTCAATTAGTGTAAAGCTTCAAAATGCCCTGAACACACATGTACAATCAGTGTCGGACTGGGGTGCCAAGGGCCCAACAGTAACCAACTCTGGGGCCTCACTTTTCAGCTACATGCAAATGTGACATTATCCTCAATCACAAATGTATATAACAATGATCTGGGTAGATTGTTAAATGAATAAGATGCGACCTCTGTACATAGTTATTCAAGTATAAAATGCCATGTACTGCTTCTATAAGAGTATGGTGGCCCACTCTTGCACAGGGGCCCATGGAAGGATTCTCATGGAAGAATCCAAGCCTGTGTACAATATAATCCCGGGAAACCCACTTTCAAGCTCTTTAAAACAATTAAAGCCTTTTTAAAGTAAAAATTATGTCAAAATATATGCACTAATGTTAACTCTTTTTCCACTGCATTCCTATCACATTCTTCCTATTTGTCATACTTACTCAGTGTTTTAAATTTACTAAGCTGCAAGTTGTGAATTCCTTTCACTATCCAGACTCCCTACAAAATGGGGAAGCGCATGGTCAAGCCTGAGGTCCTGTGAGCCTCTTTGGTTCATGCAATCTACTGCTTTTTGGAAAATGGTGATGGCCTTTGCTTTAGTGATTCATGTGAATTGAATTGCAAATTGTTTAAATTTTACCGGGTTTACCAAATTTCCTAAAATTTCAACATGCCTTCCATTCACATCTAATTGATTTGCTCAGCTCTACTATACATTTATTCAATTTCACAAATTTTTGATGTTCTACATTTTCCACAAATTAATAAAAAAATAAAAAAACAGCATACTGTAGATATATACTGTAAACTAAACAAAATGTATGTTTTAGAAAAGAAAACTATATATTATGGCATTGTACACAAATTTTATAGGGCTGTATTGTATAGTCTAAAAAAACCTCTGAAATTCATTCTATTTATTTCCATCCTTCAATTTAATATGGAAGCATATGGAGGGTGGTCGCTAATGCAGGACCTCAATTTAGCTTTGTAGTGAAAGAAATGCCCATAATACTGTAAGTAAAAAGAAAACAAAAGAAATTCCACTAAACACTAAAGCCAAATAAAAGCAGTTTTAGCCAATATTGATTTTTTTTGTTGGATACAGTACTAGGAGACCTCAGAGGGTTCCACGTGTGTTTTCAGGGCAATGGGAAATTTTGCAGTATTGGTTTCCTATGAATCTAAGTTTTTTAAAAATTTGTCAAATCTGTTAAAATTGAATTTCAAAAGATTTGGTTATCTGTAGTAAAGACTTTTAAAGTTCACTAAATACTACATCTATTCACAATGAACAGGAGACTAAATCATACTTTATGACATTTTTTGCTGATTTAAAATGAAATGTGAATGGTCATTTGGAGTCCGTCTAATATTTTTCTGTAGTAATGGAGAAGTAGATCATGACTGTTCTGTACATAGCATATGTACATGCATTACTGACTCTCCATTACTGGACATGACCACCAATTTATTGTTATTTTGTCCATTTACTGCACATACAATTTAGTAAGACTGCTGTTTCTTAATGGATGCTAGTAATTTACACTGGCCCCATAGGGTCACCATGCTGCTACAAAGCTATTTGCAGCAGATAAAAGAGCAAATGAAACCTTTAAGCAGCTGGACAAAATCCTTTTAATTTTAGAGCCTGGCAAAATAAATACCTGATTAACGAGAATAGACAGAAATTGCTAAAAGAATGTTGGTCATGTCGACAGCTTGCAATAAAAATATTCTTTGTGAATTATAGTTTAGGATGGAAATGATCTAAATATTATTTCAGCATACTGTGAAGAACAGTTATGTCTGTATTCAAAAAACAGGCATTATGCAGTCAAAAAATAATAATTTAAATAAAACGAAAAGAAATAACACAGCAAAAAATAGAAAGGGGCAGCAGTATTTACCTGCTAAGGTCTTAGAACTAATGCAGCAAACTTATATAATAAAGATGGCAGTTCATGGAGAGGGCGATTGCTAAGTATTAAAATTGCATAAAAGCGGGTTGTATAGAGCGCTGGTCACACATAAGTAGTGCAGAGTGTCGGACTTATAGCCTATTAGTGACATCCATACTATTAGATTAGGCGGGCTGACCAGCACTAAGTGCACCCATGAGAACAGACAACCTAGTTTACAAGGTCAACAATAATGGGCTTGGCTACACCCTGAAAGATAACGTGCAAAAAACATATACAAAATATATCTTTTAATTTTAGTGTTAGAACTTGCAAGTGCGAGGACCCTTGATGCGGGTTGCGATCTTGAATACTTTGGCCAAAATATCGATTAATACCTCATTTATTATCTTATCTTTCAGAGTGCAGCCAAGCCCATTATTGTTGGCCTTGTAAGCTGGGGGGTCTGTCCTCATGGGGTGCATTTAGTGCTGGGCAGCCCGCAAATAGTATGGGCATCACTAATAGGCTGTAATAGACACTGTGCGTTACCTGAGTGTAACCAGCGTCCTATACAAGCCGCTTTTATGCTGTGCAGTATTTTGCTCCTGTGTTGCCGCCATCTTTATTATATGGGTTTGCTGCATCCTGTTCGTGAATTAGTTCTAAGACCTGGGCAGGTAAATACTGTTGCCCCATCCCCCCCCCTTTTTTTGCGGTGTTATTTCTTGAATTTGTGGAGGATTTTTTTATTCCTCTTTTTGTGACTTTGCTTTTAATTTTAGTGAAAAAAAAAGAAACCTGGATCTGTGACATGGCAATCGCATAAAAACGCTCAAACGACTCAAGGAAAATGTCGCATTGATCATATTTGTTGGTAATAGAGGATGGAGATTCATGCTGTAGAGAATAGCTATGAAGTCAATATTTATAACAGTTCATCACTAAGATATTTATTCTAGCCTGGAAATAATTACCAAGCCTTACATTTCTTTTTATGGAGTTATGTCCACCGCTAGCCGCATTGATTTTTATTGAAACTCAAGAAGGATGAGAAACAAGTTCTTTTCACACTGATGTCAGTTTCCCAGCTCATCTCAGACTTTTACATAATTGGTAATAAACATAAATACACAATATTCTGTAAATGTCTTACGTAGAAGGAAGACCTAATGCTCCAGTAATTTATTACTTCCAATTCCCTGCCAGATTTCAGTAAATGTATGAAATGAATAATTACTAGACAGGGAGGAGAGAAATTAAGCTGCAGGCTCTCGGTTTTAGCATTTCAGAGAAAAAGCATGGGGGGGGGGGGGGTAAGCAATAGGGAAAATAATTAATTGGTCAAAGTACACAGCACAAAAGCAATCAACCCACTCACCAAGCAGAGATAGTCTGAAAAATAAGCCATGCACACTTTACAAAACCAACAGTAATAAGCACACAATATGCAGCTTTGATTCCACATTCCTGGCTGCATTGTGTCTAATATACATGAACGGCTTATGTATGTCTGGTGTAAAGTACTTTATTTCACATTTTACAGTCACATGATTAAACAGACCCATCTCCGTCATTAAAGATAATCGAACGGCAGGTTTTTGTTTTGTAATCTGAAGACAGCAGAAGATAGGACTTGAAACACAAATTTCAGAGATGTGTCACTTATTAGGCTGTGTGCTGTTTGTTTACAATGAAGGTTTTATCACCTGGAGATCATCACTGCCTGGACTACAGCTCATGTGCCTGCTAGACCGACCACGCCCCCTCTTGTGATAAGCAGCTCACTGTCAATAGGCCATGTACATAGAGAGCCTGGTATGGGAGGGGGAAGCTGCTCTTAGATGAGATAGCAAAAACCTGGAGACAGATTCCCTTAAGTTGGCAGAGTGGAAACTGTCCACTTTGCCTTGTTTTGCATTAACCCATTAATTTGAATGGGCACTATGTAATGCTTCATTTTTCTCTATGGCAGCATTGTAAGGATTGTCCAAAACACAGGAACAGCAGTAGATTTTAGGTAGCTTTTATCCGTTTCAGGAATTGAAGACAGGAGTAGTCTGGAGCACAAACGGCAAAGTTTACAAGAATAAGGCTGGATATAATTAATGGGCATGAGCATTCAGGAGGTCAATCAAGTTTACATTTTCACTGGCTGAGGTTCAGGGTTGCAAACTTGACTTTTTATTTTTTTCTGGACAGCTTATCAAAAAATCACGGACAGTCAATATTTTTTCTGACACATTGGAAAACTATAATAAATCATTATGATTATAAGAGATACATGTATACAGCCCATAATTCTGATATTTAGACATTAGCTGCATTCACTGTAAACTGATGATAATTGCAATCAAATTAATCTGTATGAGTTTTTTTAACTTAAAAAAAAAAATCACTGACACTATACATTTTTTTTTACAGACAGGACAAAAAAGTGACCTATTTTTACTGACTATCCTGGAATTATTGTGGTTTAGGATCCAGAAAATAAGCAAGTAAGCAACCTTTTCATAGGGTTAATAAGGCTCTGCTCACTTCCGAATTGGAGGTTTGTGGGTCAGGTGATGAGAGATCTTATTCATTGGAATAGGACATGTGCACAACTATTCTATTCTGATGGAAAGGACATGTACATGATACAAGTCACACGCACATGAGAGCCAATAGATGCTTCAACATGACACTTCCAGTGACGTGGAAGTGAGTGGAGCCGATAATCCACTTAAAGGGAACCTGTCACCAGGAAAAACACTAACGTGCAGGTTAATAGCATTAATCTAGAAAGACAATATAGTCGGCACTCTGCAGTCCTTAGTGGTGCACGTGTAAAGTAAGTTACACATGGAAGAGATAGGTCCCGGCACTCACGTGTAGAAAATCCACATAGAAGATCTACAAAACGTTTCAGCCCCTCACGGGCTTTTGTCAACTGTGGATAACAACGCAACTTTCAAACACATATAGAGAAATTCAAGGAAATGACATCATGATTAGAAAGTAAGAAACCACAATGAAACATTCCAATCCATTCACAAAAAAATTGGAATGTGGCCAACCCCATAAGCAAATATTTATATGTCATTCTTTGAAGAACAATTTGTTTATGGTCATAATCTACAAGATACATGCCAAAACTTGGCTAAGATTTTTAGATGACATTTTTTGCGTATGGGAGAGGCCACATGGGACATTGATGGAATTCTTTGATTATTTAAATCCGATGTGGACTGAATTGAAATTCACAATATCGTGTAGTACTGAACGTATGAATTTTATGGATATAATGGTTATAAAAAATGGTATTGGATGATTTGAGGTGGATTTATATAGAAAAAAACATGGACAGGAATAGCCTCCTACATTTTAAAAGTGTGTATTCATATTCACTGAAAAGGGCGACCCTAGATCGCAGTTTTTGAGGGGGAAAAAGTAGTGACTAATCCCTCAACTTATAGAGAACGCATAGGTGAGGAATAAATTTCATTCTTGTGGTTATCCCAAACATATTCTAGATCAGGCTGAAAAGGATATGCAGGTTGAAGGGGTTCAATCAGGAGGGAATTTGCCATGTATACCCTTTGTGAGAGAATACCATTCCATTAGTGTAAAAGTAGACCACATTCTAAAAAAACATTGGCATATCCTGAGGGAAGCTTTCCCAAATGTAGTGGAATTTCATATGCCACCGCAAATTTGTAATAAAAGGGTTCCCAATATTAGGGATAAAGTAATACAATCTGACATTGGGAGTAACACACAAGTCCCTAGACAAACATTTCTCTCTACAAAGAATAAGGGAACTTATCCCTGTTTGGGATGTGCACAGTGCAACAATTCTATTAAAGGGGAATATTTCTGCCACCCCCACACCGGAAAAAGATTTTATATACAAGGTTTTTTTTACTTGAAAATCTACAAATGTTGTTTATTTGATAAAATGCCTCTGTGGTTCAATACACATAGGGATGACTACGCAAGCGATCGGCACACGAATAAATAAACACAAGTCTACAATCCGATGTTGCGATATTACATTACCGCTGCCACAACATTTTAAAGAAAAGAATCAAAGAATTAAAATATCGAGTCATAGAACAGATAAATGGACCCAGGAGAGGAGGGAGCCTCAAAAAACTCCTTTTGAAAAGAGAGGCTTTCTGGATCTTCACATTAAACAGTCTGTTCCCTAATGGTTTAAACAAGGAGTATAATGTGAGTCATATGTTTTAAATCTATCATCTCTCCCCCTTTTTTAGACTCTACAGAGCCACTGAATATATTTTACACCAGGTGACATAACACCTCTGAAGGAGATCAATTAGAAGGAGATCATCTATGGAAGTGAAATTTACAATTGAAGCACTCGTGCGATGTGTTCGATCGGAGTATTATATATTCAGTATGGTTAATAAACTTTTTTACTTTGAAGAAGAAATAATAAGGGTTGATAATGGTGATAGGGCATTATATGATACTGATAGAGTATTAAGATTAATAGCAGCATAAGGATAGTGAAGACTCGATATAGATTAGTACATCATGATAATATATTTGTATATCCAAATTAATATCTACTTCTTGATACTATCATATATTTGAATAAAAAATAACTTTTTTTGTAGAGGAGAAAGATTCATAAATAGTAGTATCATTTTCTATACAGATGTATTAATTAGTGGCATGCTTATTTAGAGCAGGAAAATTTGGGCTTATATCTTCAAGGGGTAAATTATAATGGGAGCATTGAAAAAATGAATAAAAAAAAATCTTTTATATAAAAACGAAATAATTAAATTAATTCATATATATATGAGAAGCAAGTTCATTTATAAACATACAGTGGGTACGGAAAGTATTCAGACTCCTTTAAATTTTTCAGTTTTTGTTTCATTGCAGCCATTTGGTAAATTTTAAAAAGTTCATTTTTTTTCTCATTAAAGTACACTCTGCACTCCATCTTGACTGAATAAAACAGAAATGTAGAAATTTTTGCAAATTTATTAAAAAAGAAAAACTGAAATATCACATGGTCATAAGTATTCAGACCCTTTGCTCAGACACTCATATTTAAGTCACATGCTGTCCATTTCCTTGTAATCCTCCTTGACATGGTTCTACTCCTTCATTGGAGTCCAGCTGTGTTTAATTAAACTGATAGGACTTGATTTGGAAAGGCACACACCTCTCTATATAAGACCTCACAGCTCATAGTGCATGTCAGACCAAATGAGAATCAGGAGTTCAAAGCAACTGCCCAAAGAGCTCAGAGACAGAATTGTGGCAAGGCACAGATCTGGCAAAGGTTATAAGAGAATTTCTGCATTACTCAAGGTTCCAAAGAGCACACTGGCCTCCATAATCCTTAAATGGAAGACGTTTGGGACCACCTGAAGTCTTCCTAGACCTGGCCGTCCAGCCAAACGGAGCAATCGTGGGAGAAGAGCTTTGGTGGGAGAGGTAAAGAAGAACCCCAAGATCACTGTGGCTGAGCTCCAGAGATGCAGTAGGGAGATGGGAGAAAGTTCCACAAAGTCAACTATCACTGCAGCCCTCCACCAGTCGGGCCTTTATGGCACAGTGGCCCGATGGAAGCCTCTGCTCAGTGCAAGACATTTGAAAGCCCGCATAGAGTTTGCTTAAAAACACATGAAGGACTCCCAGACTATGAGAAATAAGAGTCTCTAGTCTGATGAGACGAAGATAGAACTTTCTGGTAATAATTCTAAGCAGTATGTGTGGAGAAAACCAGGCACTGCTCATCACCTGCCCAATACAATCCCAACAGTGAAACATGGTGATGGCAGCATCATGCCATGGGGGTGTTTTTCAGCTGCAGGAACAGGACGACTGGTTGCAATTGAAGGAAACATGAATGCGGCCAAGTACAGAGATATCCTGGATGAAAACTACTTCCAGAGTGCTCAGGACCTCAGACTTGGCCGAAGGTTCACCTTCCCACAAGACAATGACCCTAAGCACACAGCTAAAATAACAAAGGAATGGCTTCAGAACAACTCTGACCATTTTTGACTTGCCCAGCCAGAGCCCTGACAAACCCAATTGAGCATCTCTGGAGAGACCTGAAAATGGCTGTCCACCAACGTTCACCATCCAACCTGATGGAACTGGAGAGGATCTGCAAGGAAGAATGGCAGAGGATCCCCAAATCCAGGTGTGAAAAACTTGTTGTATCATTCCCAAGAAGTCTCATGGCTGTTCTAGCTCAAAAGGGTGCTTCTACTCAATACTTTCAGTTTTTCTTTTTTAATAAATTTGCAAAAATTTCTACATTTCTGTTTTTTTTTCAGTCAAGATGGGGTGCAGAGTGTACTTTAATGAGAAAAAAAGGAACTTTTTAGAATTGACCAAATGGCTGCAATGAAACAAAGTGAAAAATTTAAAGGGGTCTGAATACTTTCCGTACCCACTGTATAATGTGAGGCATGGGAATATATGCGATATGTAGGAGGTATTATGTATGGTTGGAGGATTGATTATGAGAACAATTACATCTGTTTCTGAATAGAGTATTAAATTGTTTGGGCATGGGCATATGATATTAGAGAATTATTTCATCTAATTTTTTATAATTTTGTATGATTAATTTTATTTTATGTAGATTATTTTTGATGTTTTATTATATGTAAATCATTTTTTGATGTTAGTTTTTTTGTAAAAATTTTTGTAAATGGATTGGAATGTTTCATTGTGGTTTCTTATTTTTTAATCATGATGTTATTTCCTTGAATTTCTCTATATATGTTTGTAAGTTGTGTTGTTATCCACAATTGACAAAAGCCTGTGAGGGGCTGAAACATTTTGTAGATCTTCTATGTGGAATAAATGAACTGATTTTCTACAAGTGAGTGTTGGGACTTATATCTTCCATTATTAGCATTAATCTGACCGGCACCAACACTTAGCCAAACACTGCGGAGAGAAAATTAACTTTAATCCCCTCAAAGCGTTCCGGCTTCAATCATGAGGGCACCGCTCTAAGTAAAAAAAAAAAAAAAAAGTCAGTGTCAGTCAGGGTCGGGGGCACGGTTACACCTGCCGCTTTGTATAGTCAGAGCGATGACTGAACCAGCGCCGGCGCTGTGCCCGTGACTAAAGCCAGAACGCTGCCGAGGGAACAAAGCTCATTTTCTCCCAGCAGTGTTTGGCTACATGCAGGCGCCGGGCAGGTTAGTAAAGTTATTAACCTGCAGATTAACCCCATATCTGCAGGTTAATAGTGTTTTTTTCTGGTGACAGGTTCCCTTTAATGTTTAGTTGTTACACAGTTTCCAGTTGCCAACATTGCAAAGGTCTTCATGTTTGTTTAGTTCAAATCCCTTTAACACTGGCTAAGGAAAATATTAAACGTCATATATTTTTAAAAGCTCAGGGCAGTTAATCAAGTTAACATAATTATGGATTTTCAGCACTGTAATAATTAACACAAAGCACAAAATTTGGTAATTTAAAGAATAATAAAATTGATGCTAAATAACAAAATCAAACTGGGTTTCTTTTGAACAATCAGGTATTCCCTTGTTTCAGTATAAAATGTGGCACCTACTTCAGTGATAAGGAAAAGTCAATCTTGCTGGTCTCGCTGTTTCGCACCAGGTAACTTGCTTCTTTACACAGCCTCAGGAGACTCTCTGCATCTGTGCGGCTGATTGCACCATGGTACCAGCTGCAGGGGAATCCAATCATTAAACATAATAATATATTTATAGGTTTGTGTTATAAAGAGTGTTTTGATTTTCTTAAAATTTCCAATTTTCTCTCTTCCATCCATAACATATGATAAATGGTTCTACTCTCTTTCTTATCAAATTATTAAGCCCGGATTAATATACCACCATTTACTAGATTTTAAAGGAATATATCTTCATATGAGGATTTTTTTACAATGTGTTTTTCTAGTTATGTATATTTGGACACAACACTCAGAATGGCCACCACTGGTCAATGTTATTCAAGTTGCCCTCTTAATTCATAGCTGGTAAATGTATTACTAAAAGAACAAACTCATCTGTAGGAGAGGCTTCTATACCTACAGTACATGTAATGCTCATTGGAATATCTGTGCGGTCAGTCCTAAAACCTTACAGCTTTAAAGGGAATCTGTCAGAAGATTTTTGCTACCGCATCTGAGAACAGCATGATGTAGGCAAAGAGACCCTGATTCCAACGATGTATCACTTAGTTTACTGTGACACAATCAGAGTTCTTAGATTTAGAAATGCAGCAAAGCTGAGAAAGCTAACCCCACCCACACCAGGTTTCTATGTACATGGTCTATAGAGAGTGAGCTGCTTATCAAAGGAGGGGGTGGAGTCGGACCAGTGCTAGCGCACCAGCTAGTCACAGCAATCATAATGTCCTAGTGATAAAACCTACACTATAAGTAAACAATCGCACACAGCCTGATAAGTGACACATCGCTGAATTCTGTGTTTTAACCCCTGTCACATGCTGTCCTAAGATTACATAGCAAAAACCTGCTGACAGATTCCCTTTAAGCGGTATCAGGTTTGGCCTAGTCAATATGTTAAAAAAATGCTCTTTCTGCTTCTTCAAAGATAGTAGGATAATATATTTTTAGAGGTTGTATTAGAAAAACCTATACTTTTTCCTTTAACAGCACCCACTTATGTCAAAAGACTGTATCTGGTATGGCAACTCAGCCCCATTTGCTTGATGGTATCTTGAAGACCTCTCCTGATCTCTTGCCTCAGCAGTCCTTATACCTAATCTCTTGCTTCAAAACTAGAAGGGCCCATTTACTCAAGTAGATAATTGTGTAAGCAGTAGACAATATGATCGGAATATAAAATCTGTACAGAATAGCAGAAAATTGATGATAAAAGCATAATAAATTATTAATGTCCAATTGTTTAATATTCCTAGGCAGAGGCATTTTCCATTTTCTTTGCATAATCAATGAACGAGCAATTACATCTCTTTTTTGCATGCATAAATTATTTCATGCATGATAAACAAGAGTTTTTGGACTTATCGTTCATAAAGTCATTCAACCAATTTACAGAACACAATTATCGTGAACGATGGGTCATAAACATTCAAATCTTAACGATCATCTACAAGTGTAATCAGGCCCCAAAACTCCTTTGATGTATGATAAGAGTGTCCATAGCTCTTGCCAATGCAACATAAAAAAAACCTTAAATGCCAGGAATTCTCCTCTGAACCCAAAACTATAATGTGCAAGAGCTTATAAGTCTCACAAGTGGGACTGTATGCCCCATTCTGGCAAAAATTTAAGACATCAATCCTCTGCTGGTGGATTATTGGAGTTCTAGTGTACTTAGTTAAAGTGAAGTTTAGCATGTCAATGCAGACTTCATCATTGGATACAAACCAACTAACAGTAAAAATCTCAAAGATTTAAAAACACAAATAGTGCGTCTCTCATCTGCAACTTTATGGGCATCTGTCACCAAGTGTTTGCTACCCAATCTGTGAGCAGCATGATCTAGGGTCAGAGACCCTTATTCCAATGATGTGTCACTTACTTGAGCTACTTGAGGCATTTTAATCAAATCACTTTATCTTCTGCAGATCTACCAGTTATCTGAATGCTGAACTCTGTATAAACATAAACCACTGATTGCTCGCTTTCTGTATTTATACAGTGTATACAGAAAGCGGTCAATCAGTGGTGGAGGTGCAATTATACAGAGATCATGAATATGCTTGACTTGCTGGCAGCAGGTTTACTAGTCCTCTAATGATAAAATTAGTTTAATCAGCAGGAGATTATCAAAAATACACTAACCAGCCCAGTAAGTGACATCACTGGAATCAGGGCCTCTGCCTCTACATTATGATGCCCTTAGATTAGGTGGAAAAAAACCTGGTGACAGATACAGTTTAAAGGAACCTTAGATGTTATTAGCTCATAATTGCATTTGTATTAGTTTATTTGTTTGGAACACAAAACAAGTTTCTCCATTTGGGAGGGGAGGGGGGGCAAGCGGTGCTGTACTTTGTAGACAATCTGTGACCAGTAACATAAAGTAGGGGCAAATACCCTGTTTGGAATGTTGGGTCACTGACTGAGCTTCTTGTTGCATCTTTTATAAAATAACTTCTTTGCTGCAGTTCTGCTAGTGCTTTACATCATGAGCGCCTGGTCTGTAGTCCTCAATATACATGAGTTCCAGATGTGTCTTCCAGTCACTATTGATTGGCAACCTTCTGCTAGGGCCCAGTGTAGGTAGAAATCTATAAATCAGTAGTATGGGTAGGATTTTTCAGACTTCATCATTGAGAGGACTAGCAGAGCTGCAGCAAATAAAACAGTATTTTTTTTCCAAACTACAGCAAGAAGCCCTAGAAGTAACCCAGCATTAAAATTAGTGTCCCTGTCCCTATATTACACTGCCTCAGAATGGGAAGCTTAAATCGGGGACAGATTACCTTCTAAGTAAAAATAAGAAAACTTTTAAAATCACATTTATTTTATGTACAAATCATCAATCACAATGTAAAACTTTAAGATGTACAATGATAGGTAGCAAGAAATTACTAAGGTTTAAAAATGTAATAAAGATGCCAAGCAAAATTGAAATTTTATAGTTCTAGTAAAAAAAAATATAATCTGTCTAGATATATTTATTTTTTTGCATTATTTTTAATGACCTTGTAATGTGACTTGAAAATGAAGAGAGTCATCTTATTTGTAAATCTCTACTCCCTCATGTCTTTTTTCACGGTCATGATAAAGGACACATGAAGTTCAGATACATGATGAGATTTGTTAATAGATTATGGAATAGGACATGTTATTCAATTATTGAATCTTAATAAAACATATCCATATAAAAGAGGAGCTTTCTCAAATTTTAGCATTAGAAACTGTACATTCCTGCACATAGTAGCAGAAATAAAAAAAAAAAGTTTTTATCTACATTCCTGCACACTATTGCCTGTAATCATCTACTGAACTATAACTCATAATTGAATGCATCTTTAATAAAAAAAAATATTTTGATATAGCTTGGTTGACTGATAAAAATTAGAGTCACTATGCTAGTATGCAACTATATTATCTAATCCATATGCAAATATGGAATTATATAGAAATTACATAATAGCAGGAATGTAGATGAAAATGTTTATTTTTCTCCACTCCATAGGGATAAAAAAGTAGACGCTTAAAGTTCTGACCAAAATGGAATGTCCTCAGAAAAGGTCAGAACTATGCCATGTGTCTGTCTCATTAACAGGAATATTTACCTGTAGTAGATTTGCTGTCGACAGATGCTCCTCACTCTAATGCTGCTGCTGCATCCAATCGAAGTGTGATCACATGTGAGATAGATGAAGTCTCACTCAATCATGCTCATAAAGCAGCCCCCCCCCCCCCAACACTTCCTGGGATTAAAGCCGTAAGAAAGCAGGTGATAAGGTCCTGGATGGCAGGTATGTACCATCAAGGCAGTAATGCAAGTCCCAGGAAGCCTGTATCAGTAACACTAGGTTATTGAGAGGGTTTTTATTTGACTGGATTTTTGGTCTGGGATTTAGGAGTGACTAAAAGAGCCTGGGTGGGAAAGGTCGCTCCCATACTACATTCCGGCTCTTATGGGCCTAATAACAGGCAGCTGGGTTAACTCAGCAGAGTTAATCCAGTGTTGGTGTTGCAGCTGGAGAAAGACCATTCATGGTGGATAAGTCTATACTAGGCAACTAAGAAGTGCCTGTAATACCAGGTTGGTGAGACAGTTTTGATAAACTTTGGCTTAACCAGAGAAAGGACTGTTTTCTTATTCATTTGTGTTTAAGAAAGGTTGGAGCTGTAAAGTTTATGAAGGACAATAAACTTTATTCTTTCTTGAAATAAATATCCTCTGCCTGTTCATATCCAAGTGGCTTCCAGAGAGCAGAGACCCCTGAAAAGCCTAGGAGAGGATGTGGACAGTAGCATCAGAGTGAGGAGCGTCGCAGAAACAGCAGAGCTTGAGAATCCCTCTATGGGTAAGTATTACTGTTAGTGCAGTTAGAGAGGAGTTGCCAGCTCGGTCATATGAGACAGATTAAGTCTCATGACCAGGCTGGCACAATTCTGACCTTCTCTATGAGCATTCCATTTCAGTCAAAATTGTGGGAATCTACTAGTGAGTTTACAGTACATGCCCACAGAACTGTTCAAAATAAAACGCCTAATTTCATGAAATTGGAGCTAGAAATTTTGGCACCCTTTATCTCCACAACAGAGTGAAGTAAAAATGAAAGAAAAAAAATGGAAAAAATTATTTTCATCTACACTCCTGCTACTATGAGCAGGAATGTACAGTTTATAATGCTAAAGTTTGTAAAAGGCCTTCTTTAAGCCAAATAAAATTCACAAACTTGATAAAAATATGAAATCATTGCCAAAAAATTACATCTTTGAGTAGATAATTAGTAGAACAGATTTTTCTGTTAAGTGTTTTAAAAGGGTTGTACCAAGTTTTAGAGACGTCCCCTAGGATAGGTGTTAACTTCTTGATCACTGGGGGGGATCACTACAGATCTCAAGTATGGGGCTTTACAGAACCCTCTCTGAATAGAGCAGAGGCTGACTATGCCCACCTTACCTCCATGGGATAACTTCAAAACTTGGTACAGCCCCTTTCAAGGGTTAGTCCCAAAATAACTAGCAATCCCCTACGCACAAGAAAGGAGATAACTTCCTGATCACTAGGGGTATGACCAGTGAGTACCGCAGGAATCTCAAGATCTTGACGTTAGAAACCCAAGATCAGGAATCTGTAGCACCAGCTTGAATGAAGAGGAGGTGCAAAGTCTTGATCTCTGATCCCTTCATTGTCTATGGAACTGCTGGAGAAAGTACAGCGCTCCACTATTTACGGAGGTCCGACAGACAATGAATAGAGCGGAGGTCGAGCAGGCACACCTCAGCTCCACTCTTGCCCTGTTCTTGGAAATTCCAGATTTCTGATTTCGGGACTGCTGTGGGTATCAGCAGTCAAACCATTAGCGATCAGCAAATTAAATTGTGATAAGGAATAACTTGTTATTCTGGGAATAACCCTTTAATAATTCAATATCCAAAGTATTTTGAGAGCATTATGCCTATAGAAGACTACATATCAATGCAATTTTGATGATCATCTCAATGATGAGGTTTTTCTGCATGTTAAAAGTAAACATATAAATATGACCATTCCTTTATATACAAAGGGGTATGGTCTTGTTGAAATTCTATACATTGACATAATTATTGTCATGTGGGCATTACATTTCTTTTTTTATTGTGGCTCCGGAACAACATTAATAGTACTTACAATTGACTCTCTAATGGTAGTGAAGGATCTATTCTTTCTCCCACTGTGCTGATGTGTTCTACACTTGAATTCTTGATAGCCTTCAAGTTCCCAGCTGAGTGTCTGTGCATGTGCCTGAGTTTGTCCTCTGAGGATGGTGACATGCCTGTTTTATCATCATCATCATCATCATCATGATCTAATTGGGCTAAAGGAAAAGAGAACAACTCTAAAATATAATTCTATCAAACATAGAACAGGAACTCACACAAGTTTGGGGTTTTGGAAGTCAGCTCGTACTTGCCCAATTTTTAGCCTCTCCACCCAATTTAATGTCACAGCAGATGTCTCAGTTCTAATCATTTTCTACATACAATATGTGCTGCACAAACAGCAAAGAAACAACGTATAAAACTAAAATGTGCAATGAAATGCAGGATTAAACTCTCAATGAAGATCAATAAGCATTGACATATTCACATCTCATTCCATCCTAGACACTTGAATACAATACGCCCTATTTTGCTGGCTACCCCATTTTTTCAAGACTTTCTCAACACTCATTTACTAATCTTTAAATTATGACAGACACTCCAATTTTAAAAGTAAGAAAATATTAGAAAATGATAAAAATAAATACATGCTCATTACATACATACATGCACGCACAACATACAGGCATGCCACATGCTCATTTATGCACACTCACTATGTACATACAGTATATGCACATTCACTAACATGCAGTAATATACACATTTGCTACAAGCACATGCACGTGAACAATAACTTGGAAAGAATACATGTGTGCATAATAGTTCATAATGTGTTTGAGTCCTTGGTCCAACAGACAACAGCATCTTGTAATCCTACAGTCACGGCTTACATACACAGTGATAACTGCAAGAAGAACTAACGTATATACTCGAGTATAAGTCGAGTTTTTCAGCACATTTTTTGTGCTGAAAGAGCCCCCCTCGGCTTATACTCGGGTATATACTCGAGTATATAGAAATTCTGGTGGTGGATAGTGGTGGGGAGGGTTGCGGTGGAGGAGCGGGTACACGCAGTAGCCATCTGCTGCAGCTACCACATGTGACCGCTGCTAAAGGGAAACTAATATTCACTCTTCTCCACGCCAATGGACGTGGAGAAGAATGAATATTCATTCTCTTTAGTAGTGGGCACAGAGGAGCGCTGAGCCGCAGCTCCTGCCGACAGTGCCCGCTACTAAAGAGAATGCATGTTCACTCTTCTCCACGCCCATAGTCCGGGCGTGGAGAGGAGTGAAAATGCCAGCAGCTCATATCAGCATCTGAGTGCGCATGGCTGTAATGTCATGCGCTGCTCAGATGCTGACATGAGCTGATGCAGCAGAACAGGACGCAGCACTGGAGCAGAGGTGAGGAAGGAAGGTGAGTATAAGTGTTTATTTTTTTATGCATACAGTGATGAGGCTATACATACTAGGATTGGGGGATGAGGGGTGCCATACATACCAGGATTGGGGATGAGGGGGGCCATGCATACCAGGATTGGTGATGAGGGGGGATCATGCATACCAGGATTGGGGATGAGGGGGGTCATGCATACCAGGATTGGGGATGAGGGGGGGTCATGCATACCTGGATTGGGGATGAAGGGGGGTCATGCATACTAGGATTGGGGATGAGGGAGCAATGCGTACCAGGATGGGGAAATTTACCAGTAGCTGCTGCATTTCCCACCCTAGGCTTATACTCGAGTCAATAAGTTTTCCCAGTTTTCTGTGGTAAAATTAGGTACCTTGGCTTATACTCGGGTCGGCTTATACTCGAGTATATATGGTATATCTGCACATAAGCTCCCCTGCCTAGAAAAACATTACTTCCAATCTATTGTGGTGAATTGCCAGACCTCTGCGGTAGCAGCTAATAAAATAAACAAATAAAAAACAAATAAACACATAGTGCTGCCCCCTAACTTCGGCTGCCCTGAATACCTACCCTTAAAGAGAACCTTTTACTAGTTTTAGCATGTTAAACTGACCACATAATGGAATAGTGGCTGTAGAGCAAAAAAAAAATGTAGTTTTTACTTTTCCATTTTTTCCTCTGTTGTAAAATATTAGCTGGTAAAGTTAAGGTTACAATTTATGATAAACTCACCAGGGATTTTTCTATGGGGATGTGTACTTCTTCTCCCTTTATGATGTTAACAAATTATAAGAAGGCAGCAACATACTAGGGAAAAGAAAAACATACCATCACAATAGCTTAGAGCAGGTTTCTTCTGGGGAAGACATGTAATGACAGACAGTCTGCTTCTCTCACTGATCTTCCTGCAGAGCTGTCTGTGGTTACAAAAGTCTGGAAGTAGAACAGAGAGGAGTGTGATTACATAAACATTTCAGCTTTCATCTAGTGGCAGCTAGTTTGGGGGGTGGGGGATGCAGTACAGCAGAGCTTTTTTCTCATTACTCTCCTCACAGTGTTGTCAACTATGCTCTACAGCCCCTCCTCCCAAACTGGCAAATGAGGTAAAGGCGAAAGAAGTGTTTGTAATCATATTCATCTCTGCTCTGCTCCTAGTACTTTGTAATCACACAAAGCTCTGCAGTGAGACCAGTGAGGAAATCAGACTGTCATCACATGTCTAACAAAAGGAGAAAACCTGCTCTAACCTATTGTTGTGTGTTCCTCTTTCCCCTGTATTTTATTGACTGCTTGTGATTAGTTAACATCATACAGGGGAAGAAGTACACACCCACAGAGAAAAATCTCTGGTAACGCTCTCTTAGGTTATCGTAAATTATAACCTAAAGTTTACAAGCGAATATCTTCACAATGGGGAGGAGGAATCAAAATGTAAAAATTACATTTTACTCAGCTCTGCAGACAATTGTTCAATGATGTGGATAGTTTAAAAGCTCAAACTGGTGAAAGTTCCTCTCTTAGTGCCACAACAAAAACACATTTTAAATAGTTGTATTGGAAAGGGTAATTTAATGGTTCAATTTGATTCTACCAATGAAACATTCTTAGTTTCAGCTTTGTTTTTGCCTTTACATGGTAGGTACCAGAGAATGCCAGGTACAAGGTTACAATCTAAATATGTAACTTTAAGACATGAGCATTTCACATACACTTGTCTTGAATCTAGAAAGACAAAACCTAAGATAGAAACAAAATGAACACACAGTGGCGACCAAAAGTTTTGCTTTTTTTTTTTAAAGTGTGATTACTTCTGTCTGGTTGTTGTGATGCCATTTTCCTTGTGATGAAATGAAAGTGCATGAAGTTGTCATCATGCAAGACCTTAATTTTAACCAAAATGCTTTTGAATATAGCTATGGTTATTTAATTAAAGAAAACTGACTGCTAAAAGTTTTGCATATACTATTTATTGATCACAACATAGAGAGTAATTCATTGTTTGCAAAGCCATAACTTCGTATTTTGTAGCAAAACTTCTTGCTTTAATTACTGCACCACACCAACGGGGCATTGAAGCCACTTGGGTATTCAAGACATATTGAGGGATCTTGCTCCATTCCATTTGCAAATCTGCAAAAAATTCATCTTTATTGCTATGGGTACGGGCCCCAACTAGTCACCCAAACTCATCCCATAGATGCTCTATAGGGTGTAAATCAGGTGATTGTCTTGGCCATTGCAACAGGCTAACATTTTTCTTTGCTAACCAATTTTTGACTAAATTGGATGTTTGCTTAGGATCATTGTCTTGCTAGAATTTCCATTCCCTGCCAACTTTGCTTTTACCATGTAGCAGCATTACATTCTCCAATATATCCTTGTACATGGTAGCATTCATATTTCCATCAATTCTATGTAGAGGGCCAATGGCAGATGCAGAAAAGCAGCCCCAAACCATGACATTGCCACCATCATGTTTTACTGTAGGTGTGTGGTACCTTACATCATTACGGTTTCCAATTGGGCGGTATATATAGTACTTGAAATCACTACCATTCACCTGACCACAACACCTTAGACCAATCGGTCTCTTTCCATTGGCGGTGTCCTTTGACAAACTCAAGTCGGACCTTCCGGTTCTTTGTAGAGATGAAAGGCTTCTTGACTGGACATCGTGCATTCAACCCTACTGCTCTTAGCCATCGCACCACAGTTTGGCGACTCACTTTGACCCTATATTCTTCGTTCATTTCGTGTGTAATCTGTACAGCGTTTCTATGGACATCAGATACTGACTTTTTCTTAATAATGTGATCAACTCTGGAGGAAGTTTTCCGTGGTCGTCCACTTCTAGGTTTGTCAGCTGTTCCACAACCTTCTTTTCCTTTCTTTAATATACCTGACACTTGACTGAGAACAGTTGAATTCCATTGCTACCTCTTTTTGGCTTTTGCCTGACTTCACTCTCAGAATAATACACTTCCTGGCATCTGGTGATAAATTTGGTTTGGTCTTTGCCATATTTTAACCTAAAAACACACACACAGAAAAAAAAATTTAGGCAAAATTCGACTACTACAAAATATGCAAAGCATTTGGTCCAGCACATGGTGAAAACTAACACATAAAGGGATAAAACAATGTCAAACACAATTTTCGTCAGTTTACTAAAATCACCAGGAAAATGGCGTCACAACAACCAGACAGAAGTAATCACACTTTTAAAAAAAAATGCAAAACTTTTGATCGCCACTGTATACTCAACAAGAAGTAAGTAAAAAACAATACTGCATATAAATAACATAGGGTACTTAGTAGATACTGTTTACTTTTTACTTACTTCCAGAAGGGTATATGTTGATTTTGTTTTTATCTTAGGTTTTGTCTGTTTAATGGCCACAGTGTGAACATGCTCCTACATGTTACATGTATACCAACTTTTGCTCATTTCTTTTGGTTTTGCTTTAGGTTCTTGCTTTCAGTGCAGGTAACAGTGTGGATTCCCTTTCTTTGAGTTAGGCATTATATTTATATAGCTTCCCATTGCTGGGTATCCATATTCAGGACCCAGTCCTGCTCGGCCCTAATTCACATTGAGGAAATTTTTGACACATAGTAAACTTTTAATACTAGAGGTTAGTACGGTCCCGATTGGGTAAACCTTGGCGCTAATGGGATGACTTTTACGCTTTTTTTTTATTATCATAAACAATGTGTACTAAGTACCCCATGTTATGTATATGCACTATTTCTTTTTATTTACTTACAGTAGGGCATATGTTCATTTGTTTGTTTAATGGCCAGTGTGAACATGCTTCTACATGTAGCATGTATACCAACTTATACTCCAGTTCATTTTTCGGTTTTGATTCTAGAAAGATCTATGCCCATCTTAGTTTTCTGCCCAGAGACCCCAGTAGGTCTAGGACAGGGGATAAAGTTAGCAGGGAGTCTACTCTCATCTGTGTAAAAACAATTATTAATGCCCAATGGTTTAAATGTGGAAAATAAAGCATTTCATTAACACCTAATGTACCACAAAGGGTACAATAAATCCACTTGCTACTGAACTACAGATAAAACTTAACTTTAAGGGTATGTGCACACGATCAGTGTTCACTGCAGATTGGATGCAGCGCAAGTGCGCTGCGTGCAATCTGCAGTGACCAGATGTTACAGGATAGTGGATGGGATTTATACAAATCCCATGCCCACTATGCGTTCCCGTTCTCCTACGGCTCACCCGTGGAGATGGACATGCGGCGTGTCTTCACAGACCGCAGCATGTTAATTTCTCTTGTGGAGATGATAGATAGTGCAAAGGATAGGATGCGGTGAAGCCGCATGGGCTCAATGAACACATGCGGCTTCACCTGCGTGCAGCGCTTTGGACGCAGCACAAGTATGCTGCGTTCAAAGTGCGCTGCAAAAAAAGAATTGTGTGTACATACCCTTATTAACATGAATAAGAGAATGTATTTGTAGATCTTTATATTTATTTAAAATATCAAGAAAGGGTTTCACAATTATTGTATTGATTTAGTAGCATAAATACCAGAAGAGCTCTAAGTATCTGCAGTCAGCTTTGAAGGTCTCACGATTTAACGTCTCTCAATTATTCCCATGATTTTAAATGTCACAAGCCTCCTCAACATGTTTCACCGGAGCACCAGCTTCATCAGGAGAGTGAGGCTCACTTTAAGGCCACAGCCCCACTATCAGTATTTGGTCAGTATTATTTCTCATGAGTGGGAGACGAAACCAGGAGTGGGTGATAAATGCAGAATTGGTGACTTGTTTCTATTATACCTTTTATCTGATTGTTCCTCAACTGGTTTTGGCTCCCACTCCTGAGAAAAATACTGACCGAATACTGACCAAATACGGATAGTGGGGCCGAGTCCTAATAAATACTTTATTTTCAACATTCATACCATCAGGTATTAACACCTTAGTGTCCAGACTATTTCACCCCCTCCCCCCTCATCACTTTTCTATTGTCGCATTCAAGGAGCCAAACCTTTTTTTTTTCTATCGGGTGAAAGTCATATGAGGACTTGTTTTTTTTTCAGGATGATTTGTATCAATTTATCAATGGCAACATTTTGGGCGTCATAGCACTTATTAACAAATATTTCTTAACTCCTTATGGGAAGGAATATAAACAAAACAGTTCTGCCACAATTTTTTTTTTTTGCAGTTTAATTATGCAGAATGGCGAATAACGTAAAATTTTAAGAGTTAACTTCATTTTGTGGGTCAGTATACTGATACCAAATCTATATAGTTTTATTTATTTTTTATTACTTTTATAGAATACACCGGTTTAACAAAAAACAAAATAATTTGTTTTGGGGATCGCCATATACGGAGAGCCCATCAAAAGTGTTATCAAGGCTTATTTTTTACAGGATAAGCTGTAGCTTTCATTGGTGAAATTTTATGGTACATGTGACTTTTTGATATTTTTTTATAAATTCTTTGGAAGGCAAAAACAACAAAAACAGCAATTCTATTTTTTTATTTGTCACCGTTTGGTAAAATTGACATATCTTTATTCTGCAGTTCGATATAATCATGAAATACCAAACATTTATAGTTTTTTTTATGTTTTTCTACTTTTTCACAAGAAATTATTGTAAGAGCGCTCACTTTTTCATTTTACTGTTTAAAGAATTATTTTAGGGCTTGTTTTTTTTGCCGAACAAGCTGTAGTTTATGTTGGTACCATTTTGAAATATATATGAATATCATCACTTTTTTTTTTTGAGCCAAGACTAACCAAAATGGCAATTATGGCATAGCTTTTCATCTATTTTTCATTCACCATATGGGGTGAAAATTGATACAGTTCAAGGACTTAACAAATGCGGCAATATCAAATATGTGATGTTTTTGTGTCGGCTAAGTTTTTTATACAGCAAAATAATTTTTTATTATTAAAATTCAGATTTTATGATTTTTTTTAGACTTTTCTTTGTAACACTTAAAAGCATTTTCTTTGCCTTTTGCTTTTACAATGCTTACTGGCCTTACAAGACGACTCGGACTTGCTATGCTTTGATCATATTAATAATGCACTATAATACTTATGTATACTGCATTTTCTTCACTGTTAGTCTTTGATTAACAGCTAGCCAATCAACCCCTGCTCTGGGCGGCATCTGATTGGCTGAGGCATATGCCATTGTCAGGCCTCCCTGTTTCCATAGCAGCCATCGGCACTCCACGATCACGCTGTGGGGAGCCGATGAGCAGACAAAGGGAGCGATTTCTCTTCGCCTGATTCATCACATGCCATTGTCACTAGTGACAGCGACATATGAGGTGTTAGAGTTCTGAGATTGGCACTATGTCGTTCTCGGCACATGCAGCAGGAATCTGTCTGTGTACAACAGATGGCTCTTGCTGCAGATGGCACAGGAAAAACTCTTGTGCCCATGCCATTTACCAGGCGTGACTGTATGCCCCACTGCGGGAAATTGCTTTCAATCTGGAAGTACAGTTATAACCATGTGCTGGAAGGGGTTAATAGAATATTGATTTGATTTTGATTTCTCTTTTGTTAATTCACTTTGCATTTTGTTAAAGGGGTATTCCTATCTCTAAAATCCTATCCCAATATGTAGTAGATGTAATATTAATAATATTAGCAAATACGTCCAATTAGAAGTGTAGTATAGTTTTTCTGATTCGCTATGTCTCTTTCCTCATGTACAGGCATGGCAGGACCTTAGTTATCCATTGTTATGACCACTAGCAACTAGCTAACTGTCACTATATCAGTGGTCGTAACCATGGATACCTAAGGTCCTGCAATGCCTGCACATGAGGAAAGAGACATAGCGAATCAGAAAAACTATACTACATTTCTAATTGGAGGTAATTGTATTATTACTTCTACTACATATTGGGATAGGATCTTGGAGATGGGAATACCCCTTTAATTGATAAAAAATACATTACTAACACTTCAATTTTTTAAATAATTCTTACTTTGCATTTTTCTTTCCACACCTGCCTAAAACTTTTGCACAATACTTTATGCCATTCAACATTTAAACTTTTTATGTAGATATTTTTTATACACAAAAGTGCAGAACGATATCCAAAGATGCTTTAAAACCATTTACAAGAAAACATATAGAGAGAGGAAGAATGATTGATCAGCCAGATAAACACTGCACAGAAAACTATACAGAGGTGGAGAAGAACAGACAAACAAATTCTTCTGGTGCCAAATATCTTAGACAATAAATGCAGCTATCTTGAAGTAAAATCTTTAATGCATCCTGAAATGTTGATGGGGAACAAAAAGACCATCAGTGCAATGGTGACACAAGATGATAAAAATCAATAGAAAAAGGCTGGAGGGGGCAAGGGATTACGGCGTACACAGATCAGATCAAGAATACATTACTGTTTAACGGGCCATCACATCAGTATTTCTGCCTTCTCTCTCCCTCTGGATACACGGATATTGATGCCTCCTAATGCAGTCTCAACATATTTCACTACCCTTTAAAGCGGTCTCTCACTTGAGCAGCAGTTGCAGAGTTAATCCAGGTTAAGTGCTGTATTAGCATTTTAATTTTTAGCATTTGTTACTCCAGAAAACACTACAGCAGATAACAATGTCATTTGTAACTGGAAAAAAGACAGATGAGATCTATAATGTACGATTTTCTCTCCAGATTGTGGAACGGCGCAATCAACTGACTTGTAACAAGAGAATTTACTGTCAGGACCTTTGGAATTTACAAACATGCCAGGCTATAATTGCTTTCCTGAACGGACTGCAAGGGCTACAATGCTTTTACCAACATTTGGATTTATGGATTACTTTTAAGCTACCTAATAACACTTTAGAAAATGAGCATTGACTTTATACATAAATTAGGAAATTAAGGGATGATAAATACCTACAATATAGGTGTAACAAAAAAAAATGGTGGGTCCGCTTAAAGGGAATCTGCCACCAGGTTTTTGCTACGTCATCTCATAGAAGCCTGATGTAGGCAAAGAGAAGCTGAATCCAATGATATATCACTTAGATTACTGGGTGCAGCAATTGTGAAACAATCAGAGATTTTAGATTTAGAATAAAGCAGAGCTGAGCAAGCTAACCCCACCCACGCCACTGCTAGCCCCACCCACACCAGGCTCTCTGTGTACAAAGTCCATAGACAGTGAGCTGATTATCACAGGAGGAGGGTGCGATGGTGGACTAATGTAGTCCAGCAATGTTAATCTCTTAGTGATCCTTCACAGTTAGTAAACAGCACACACTTTGACAAGTGAAACATCCCTGAATTCTGTGTCTCAGCCTTTATCTCCTGCTATCTTCAGATTACATAACAAAAACCTGCTGACAGATTCCCTTTAAGGGAATTGTCCCAACTACAAATGTTCTGGCATATCATGTAGTCATACCAGGAGGATTATCACATGGAGTCTGCACACCACTAATGAGAATCTGTCACTTTTCTCCTAAATTGCACCCTCTCTTTTTACCAAAATATGCTACTGGTCCTATGTAATGTCACACGGTCACACAGGTTCCCATCTTGAGATAATACAAGACAAGGATTTTAAGAAGATTCCTAACCCAATGTAATTATAAAAAATAAAAAAGCTGATTACTAATGGAAAATTGTGTCATGTCTGCACACAGGCTGAACTGCAGAATAATTTTAAGACATTTGAGGTAACGAGAGAACAAATAGAAAACACATTTATCTTTATATTTTATTGCCATAGTAATGAGATATTTGCAAAAATAATTTTTAAGGGAATCTGTGAGGAGCATAATTTAATTTAAATTTAATAATTATATAAACATAACAGACTGATTTCAGTGATATGTCACTTACTGCACTGCTTGATGTAGCAATGATAAAATCCCTATCACTAGAGGACTAGAAAATCTGCAGCCATGTAGTGCTCAATATTCATGAGCTCTGAATAACCATGCTTCCATCACTGATTGCACACTGTTCATAAGCAGAAAGCTGCCAAAGAACCCTTCCAATCAGTGGTGAGAGCGGGGTTATACAGGGCTCAACATCAAGAGAACTGGTAAATCTGCAGCAGATAAAACTGATTTTTTAAATAAAAAATACAACTCGCAGCCCTGTAAGTGATAAACTGCTGGAATCAGGGACTCTGCCCTACATTATGATGTTCTCAGAACGGATAGCAAAAACTTGGATAGCTTCACTTTAAAAAGGCTTTAAAGCATTTTAAAAACATGACTACTTCCTTGAATTCCCATCCAGGGGTTGTGTTTGATACTATTGTATAACTCTATTGAAATTAATAAAGCCGAGCTGTAATAATATACACAATCTGTGCACAGTTGTGATGCTGCTTCCACAAGACTGCAGATATATTTTTCCAATGCTGTATAATCCCTTAAAAGGAACCAATCACCAGTTTTACACCTTATAAGCCATGGCCATCACCTTTAAAGGCCTGTAAAAGGGGTTCCTACAACCCCTTAATAGCCATATAGATGCCCCTGCATACCTCCAAAAAACGGTTTCATTCATGTCCCGCGCTGCATGCAAATTGCGTGCGCCAGTCCGATTGGCAAATTCAGATGGCACTCAGCGCCACCTAGGTTCTTTCAAACACTGCCTCTTCTATATCTTGATCTCCGACGTCATTCACACAGTGCTTGAAGTCTCATGCCTACGCGCTGGAATTAGAGACCTGTGCAGATGCGCCTCACTCTGTCCCATTGACCTGCTAGGGTGCGGGTGACATAGAAGTGAAGCCGGCAGCTGCACATTGCACAACTCTGCTCCGCTGGTCTCTGGACATTGCAATTTGCATTCAGTGCTGGACTTGAATAAAACTTTTTTGGAGGTATAGAAAGGCACCTATAATGGTATAAAGGGGTTGTAGGAAGCACATTTATGTGCTTTTAAAGGTGACAGGCATGGTTTCTAAGATATCAAACTCGTGACAAGTTCCCTTTGAAGTTGATATTTCAATTGAATTAGCACACGGCAGGGGGAAGGAGGTGGGGAGATCGAGAATGTTCAATCCTCTTCGTGGGTACCAAATAAACATGTGGTTGACTTTCATGGCCGATATCAACTGGGTATTGTATAACATGGCAAATATAGCCATTTACAGATAGATATGAAATAAAACAAGTTTTTTGGTTTGGTTGGAAGAAAAAATAACCAATAAAGGAACCACTTAATTCCGTAGCAGCTTCTTCTGCCTGTGCACTGGCACATCACTGCCTTTAATCATAATGGATAATAGGATTAAGAGGATTAATTCTTCACTGCCAGTCGAGAAATAGAGAACGATATCCAGGAATGTGGTTTATTAGTCAATGCGGTTCAAAGTTCCAAACTTCATCAGGACAAACCACAATGTCCTGATGAAACCACACTGTGGTTTGTCCTGATGAAGAATCCTGGAACTTCAAAACGCGTTGACTAATAAACCGCATTCTTGGATATTATTCTCTTCTATTTCTCGACTGGCAGTGCAGAATTAACCCTTTTAATCCTATTACCTGTGTTTCTAGCCATTGGGTCTGCTCAGCCTTGAGCTCTTTAGTGGTTATGGGTACACAACCACACCAGGTGAGGACCTTTGCTTTTGGTCTCCCCTTTGTTACTCTGATAAGACCCTATTTGTGCTTTGTTATCCCAGTTTTTGTCCTGATATATCCATAATGGAGCATACCTATTTCATGTATTTTTTGCAGACATATGAATGAAGAATGTGTCTTTATTCTGGAGATCTGGCTGTATAATTTTAGAAATTCTGTATTGAGTTCTTCATCTAATGGAATTTTAGAAATCATCATAAATTAGGTGAGAGTCTGAATATATAACCCACACATTCATTTTATCCGGTAGTCACTACATTACATGTAATATTACAAAAACAGCAGATGGCAGTATTGATCTCTTTCTTGTAGATCAAATGAACAATTCAAAAAAGTAAGAAAAATATCTTAATATAGACATTTTATATACCGAAATGTATCAATATCAAGCAGTGTTATCCTGCAAGCTTCCTTTGGGCACTGAATGGAAATGGCATATGTTTAAATCTCTGGGGTCACTGATTTGACAAGTCTCTAGGAACTAAAGTGATGTTCTTAGTACAAAAGAAATACTATTAATACTTACAGCAATTAATACACTAGGTGTATGGTGATGGGAGTCTATCAGACATAGGCTGACAGCAATGTATAGTGTAAATCATTCATCATATCAGACTAATCTGTGGTAACATCTATTACAGCACCAACTAGGAAACTACTGAAGGCTCTGAGGATCAACACAGTAACTAAACCCAACAGCGAAAATCACATTTATGCTATTTTGTAATACATTCATGTCAACCCAACACCAACCACCAGTCCCCAAAAAATAAAGTTCAAGTTGACTTTTCACGTTTTCTTCAAGCCTCTTTCTATGTTTTTTTGTTTATTTTTAAGTAATGTGCTTTTTTTGCTGCACTTAGTTCCTTTATTTTTTTTGTGTGAAAACTGCAGTAAAAAAATCATCACCAAAAAAGCAATACATTTAAAAAAAAAAAAAAAAAAAAAAAGTAGGGAAAAACCCTAGCAAAAAGCATATACTTCTCAAAAGAATCAGAAAAATAAAACTACTAACAGTGTTTTGCAATGTTGTGGGAGTGAGGCATGCTATTGGAGGGACAGTCTCATTTTACATCGGTCCCTTTGTTATTTTAATGCTTAATTCTATTAAATAAATACACTCCAAATGTTTGTATACCTTTGGAAAAAAAGGTTTCAACTTCTGCCTCATATACTACTTGGTTTAAGTGTTGAATAGCAAGTGTTACTATAAGTACTGGATTTGTCATTTTAGTGTGAATTCACACACTGGATTTCATTGTGGATTAATTTATTTATTATGCGTTGCTTATGTATCTATCATATTTCGCAGCACTTTACAGACAGCATCACTGTCCCCATTGGAGCTCACAATCTAAATTCGCTATCAGTATATCTTTGGAGTGTGAGAGGAAACTGGAGAACCCACGCAAACATGGTGAGAACATATAAACTCCTTACAGATGTTGTACTTGGTGGGATTTGAGCCCAAAGCTGCAAAGCAACAGTGCTAACCACTGAGCCACCGTGCCGCCCTGAATCATCTAACACAATATAATTCAGATGTATGGCCAGAATCTGCAGTGTGTATGGACCGCAATGTCTGAACTGCCTGTGGGTCCTCTGACCTAAACTCAACAGACATATAGGAATACTAGATAGTGGCCCGATTCTAACGCATCGGGTATTCTAGAATAGGTATGCGGCCGACCGGGCGCAATCAGCAGACCGTTGTTTAAATTTGGTGCCAAAATCGCTGATTGGTCGTGGCCGGCAACCGCGAATAATCAGCAAAACGGTGTTTAAATTTGGCGGCAATATCGGTGATTGGTCACTGGTGGCGGCCGCGACCAATCAGCGAACTGTGTTAGTGAGGACCGGAGAGCTTGTTTAAATTTGGCGATAAAATCGACCAATCAGCAGAGCGTTGTTTAAATTTGCCGGCAATCTCGCTGATTGGTCTCGGCCGGCCGGCCACCGCGACCAATCAGCAGAGCGGCGTTTAAATTTGCCGCCCATCTCGCTGATTGGTCGCGGTGGCCGGCCGCGATTAATCAGCAGAGCGGCGTTTAAATTTGCCGGACATCTCGCTGATTGGTCGCGGTCGGCCGGCCACCATGACCAATGAGCAGAGCGGCGTTTAAATTTGCCGGCCATCTCGCTGATTGGTCGCGGTCGGCCGGCCACCGCGACCAATCAGCAGAGCGGCGTTTAAATTTGCCGTCCATCTCGCTCATTGGTCGCGGAGGCCGGCTGCTACCAATCAGCATAGCGGCGTTTAAATTTGCCGTCCATCTCGCTGATTGGTAGCAGCCGGCCACCGCGACCAATCAGCAGAGCGGCGTTTAAATTTGCCGCCCATCTCGCTCATTGGTCGCGGTGGCCGGCTGCTACCAATCAGCAGAGCGGCGTTTAAATTTGCCGTCCATCTCGCTGATTGGCCGCGGTGGCCGGCTGCTACCAATCAGCAGAGCGGCGTTTAAATTTGCCGCCCATCTCGCTGATTGGTCGCGGTGGCCGGCCGCAACCAATCAGCAGAGCGGCGTTTAAATTTGCCGTCCATCTCGCTGATTGGTCGCGGCCGGCCACCGCGACCAATCAGCAGAGCGGCGTTTGAATTTGCCGCCCATCTCACTGATTGGTCGCGGTGGCCGGCCGCAACCAATCAGCAGAGCGGCGTTTAAATTTGCCGCCCATCTCGCTCATTGGTCGCGGTGGCCGGCTGCTACCAATCAGCAGAGCGGCGTTTAAATTTGCCGTCCATCTCGCTGATTGGTAGCAGCCGGCCACCGCGGCCAATCAGCAGAGCGGCGTTTAAATTTGCCGCCCATCTCGCTGATTGGTCGCGGTGGCCGGCTGCGACCAATCAGCACAGCGGCGTTTAAATTTGCAGCCCATCTTGCTGATTGGTCGCGGTGGCCGGCCACCGCGACCAATCAGCGTCGTATTAGTGTGGGCCCGGGAGCGGCGCTGCTTGTGCGGCTCCGTATGAGCGAGGACCGGGGAGCGGCGCTGCCTGTGCGGCTCCTTCTGCTGCGAGAAGCCGGGAGATAAGCTGCTGCTCGCAGCAGAAGCATCCCGACCGGCGGTGCCGCTCCCCGGTCCTCCGTTCACACTTGCTGTCGGGAGATCAGCGGGCCAAGCTGCTGATCTTCCGACGTTAGCCACATGGAGGTCAGCGGCGCCGGTCGAGGTAGTTGTGCTGCTAGCGCCGCTCATCTCCCCGCTGCATCGCCGCTGACCTCCATCCCGCAGATGAGCCGCTAACGGCCGCCATCTTTTTTCAGAAATCCCACGGCGCTGACTGGCCGCTGCCGGACCAATGAGCGACGCGGGATTTCCAGGACAGACAGACAGACAGACAGAAAGACAGACAGATAGACAGACAGACAGATGGGATAAGACAATTATATAGAAGATTTGAGCCTGTTGAGTTTGGGTCAGGAGAAGTGTGGCCGGTTCAGACATTATAATCTGTACTCGGATGGTGAATTCTAAACTAGAGGAATTAGCTTTAAAAAGAGTTGACCTATCTACAGAATTTTACTTATTTAGATATAGCGGGGTCTATGTTCATTTTGTTTCTTGTAGGTTTTGTCTGTTTTGTGGCCAATGTTCACATGTGTTTATATGTTGCATGTATACCAACTCAAATTCCAGCTCAATGTATGTGTTTTTTCTTGGATTTTGCATTTTGTGCAAGTGAGGGTGTGGCCTCCCCTCTTTGAGCAGGACACTACATTTAAAAAGCTTCCAAAGGCTGAGGTGTCCAGAGTTTGGAACCTAGTCCTTTGTCTGCCCTTATTCACACAGGTCACTTCTGACACATGATAAGGTTTTAATATTAGACAGTGTAGTACCACCCCAAATAGGGTCATCTTGTCGTGGTGGGATGACTTTTATGCAATTTTTGATCAAAAACAGCGTTATTAAGAACCCTGTGTTATTTAAATGCACTTTTGCTATTTAGTTATGAGCAGGGTTTATGTTCATTTTGCTTCTTGGAAGTTTAGTCTATCTACAGAATAGTGCAAAAAAAAACAAACTAAAAAAAACCCATACTTAAACAGTCACTGCTGGAGGTGACTGCTTTCTTATTTGGCTGAACACTCCTCCCATCCCCCCGAGGCTGAATTTAATTAGTACTTGATTCTACCTGTCCTTTAAATTTGTAGGCTTTTAGCCTGGGAGACGTGTCATAAATTTGAGGTTTAGGTTAAGTGCCCATGTAGCGTTTTTGTAGCGTTTTTTGCGGCGCTTTTACGGCTGCGAAAACGCTTGTAAAACAGTCTGCCATGCAAAGCAATGTGAATTCGGATGTGCTGTGCACATGATGCGCTAATTTGCGCGCCGAATTCGAATCGCGTTGCAAAACGCAGCATGACCATTTCTACCGCGATTACGCTGCAAATTTGCGGCCATTGAAACGCAGCAAACCCGCAGGTATATGTGGATTTGCTGTGTTTCAATTAAATTCAATGGCCGCGAATTTGCAGCGTAATCGCAGTGCATGTGGTACCCAGGATGAAGAGGAGACTACAACTCCTCTTCATCCCGGCTACCACGTGGTGAAAAAAAGAAATAAAAAAGTAAAAAATCAACAAAACCTGTATATTCACCTCTCCGGCAGCCCCTGGTCTGCTCCCGGCCACGTCCTCTCTCCTTGGCGTCCCGCGGTGTACTGTCAGGACCTGCGGTGACGTCATTTAGTCACCTGATGGTCACGCGACCGCTGACGTCGGCGGTCAGGTGATGGTCGCGTGACCATCAGCTGACTAAATGATGTCACCGCAGGTCCTGACAGTACACTGCAGGATGGCAAGGAGAGAGGACGCCGCCGGGAGCAGACTGGAGAGGTGAGTATACAGGTTTTTTTTTTATTTTCAACGTTTTAATTCTCTTTTTTTTTACTATAGATACTGCATTTAAAGCATCAGTTGTTCACACATTATAAATCCATGCCTGTTGCATGGATTTATATTGTGTGGCCAACTTGTCAAGCACTTTTCCAAGTGATGCTCAAAATCGCTTGGAAAACTGCTTGAAAAAACGCATGCGAAAACGCACGTAAAAACGCTGAGAAAACACTTCTCTCTGGCAGAAAAAAAGCATGTAAATCTGCATGCGTTTTTTTCTGCCAGAGAGAGGCAAAAACGCTCTGCATCAAATCTGCTATGTGGGCACATAGCGTTAGGGTCCCATCAAAGAAAGGTCACCTTGTTGTGGCTGGTAAGTACAGAGTGGGCCATTTATATGGATACACCTAAATTAAATGGGAATGGTTGGCGATATCAACTTCCTGTTTGTGGCACATTAGTATATGGGAGGGGGAAAACTTTTCCAGATGGGTGGCGACCATGACAGCCATTTTGAAGTTGGCCATTTTGGATCCAACTTTATTTTTTCAACAACGGATACTGGAAGCCTGTGCTAGCATTTCTTCTGCGGTGTTGCTATCAGTGTGTCAAGAGTAGGAGAAGAGGGTTGCATTGACAATCCAACACAATGGGCAGCACTTTGAACACATTTTATAAGTGGTCATAAACTTGTAAAAAAACTAATGAAAGAATAAAATTACGTTAAAACCAAGCACACCATTGTTTTCCTTATGAAATTCTCAATAAGTTTGATGCGTCACATGACCTTCTTCCCATTGAAAAAAATAAAGTTGGATCCAAAATGTCCGCCTTCAAAATGGCTGCCATGGTCACCACCCATCTGGAAAAGTTTTCCCCCTCCCATATACTAATGTGCCACAAACAGGAAGTTGGTATCACCAACTATTCCCATTTAATTTAGGTGTATCCATATAAATGGCCCTCCCTGTATATTCTATATACCAGTAGTTCAGTCCAAATTTCATACGTTCATTGTTTGCATACATTTTAGCACTTATAGAGTGCTGCTGTGTGCTCTTGTTTTGATCTACAAAATAGGTCATCAATGGCAGATTAGTGTGGGCCGACCCCCAGCCCCTCTACTGATCAGTTGTTACGTTCTCTGGACAGATGTAAACATTAAACTCCATTATAGTTATGGAGGGCACTGTTGGGTACTGCAGCACAACTGTTCTCTTGTAGAGGCTGCTACACTTTGAATGGAGCTGCGCTCAACAGCTGTGTTTAAAGTGTTTACATCCAGCCGCCGCCAGAGCAAGTAACAGTGGGTGTGCCATCAAATATCAAATCCCTTTGCCTGGACAACCCCTTTAAGTAACAAAGTAGGTTTGCAGTTACATTGAATGCCACTAAAAACTTGTACCCTATGTGTCGACACGTTCTCTATAAAGCTGCAGAACATGTTGGAGCAATCTAAGTGATGAAAATCAATAAATTTGAAAAACTTTTCTCTACTATATTAGTATATAAATCATGTCTTAATTTTTAAGATGCAGTTGTTTTTTTAAGTTGCATCCTAAAATCACCAATCAAATCAGTAAGAGGGAATGGCAGTCCTTACAATAATGAGAGGGAACAGCTGTCCTAGCTTCATCAGAAAATCTAGTTAAGACAGAAGTTTGAAAGTGGCACTTACACTTAGTCTTTTCATGGGCTTGAGATTTGGAACTGATTTAAGAACATGACTTCATCCATCTAGAATAACTGTTGCTTGGTATGGTTATCTCCCCAGGCTCTCAGCTGCGCTTGTATAAAGTACGTTTCTGCTTCCTTGGAAATAACGCATACGGAAAGTATTCTATAAAATTTTCAGCAGTTGGAAAAATAGAACCTTCACTGGTTTAATACAGTACAATGACTATAATAAATAGCTGACGTGTAGCCATTCAATTACTTTATTTAAGGCTTTCTTTGCATCATATTGAAATAAAGAAAGTGTACACGATAAAAATAAGAAAGGGAGCAAAAACTTTGCAAGAAAGCTTCAAAGTGGCCACCCTGGAGAGTTACAACTTTAGATTCTTAAAAGACTAAATAAATAGCCTGCAGTTCTACACGGGTATCTATTATTTACTGTGGATGTGTACGTTTTTAGTGTATATGAAAAGCAATAAATTGCTGCTGCGCAACAAAATTCTATAGACTAAATATAAGGCTTGTGTGAAATGGACCCTAGACTGCAGTCCGTATTTGTGTGGCTTTCCTATGGGTGGTCTGGTTTTCCCCCACACTCCAAAGGCATACTGAGCAAGTAACATGCAGTAAATAAATAGCAATAGTGCATGAAAATAACATAGGGTACTTGGTTAACATAATTTTGATCAAAAAAATGTAAAAGCCATTCCACTACAACAAGGTGACCCTATTTGGCGCATCCTTTATACTTAATTAAATCAGGGAATATGTTCATTTTGTTTCTATCTTAAGTTTTGTCTGTGTAGTGGCCAGTGTGAACATGCGCCTACAGATTGCATGCATACCAACTTAAATTCCAGTTCATCTCTTTAGGTTTTTGTTTCAGGTTTTTGTGCTCTGTACAAATAAGAGCGTGGCCTCCCTTTTCTTTGAGCTGGACATTACCTTTATGTAGCCCCCCTTGGCTGGGTGTCTATTAGTCAGGGTCTCTGTCATGCTCGGCCCTTATTTACATTTACGGAATTTGACATATAGTAAGGTTTTAATACTAGAAGTTAGGACTGTCCCAAATTGGGTCACCTTGATGTGGTGAGATGGCTTTTACGTTTTTTTAAATCAAAATTATTTTAACTTAGTACCCTATGTTATTTTCATGCACTATTGCTATTTATGTATTTACTGCAGGGTATTTGTTTATTTTGTTTTTATCTTAGGCTTTGTCTGTTTACTGGCAAGTGTGAACATGCATCTATACACGCTGCATGCACACCAACTTATATTCCAGTTCATCTCTTTAGGTTTTTGCTGTATAGGTAAGCTAAATAACTAATAAGTTGCCTAGATGACCATCACATGGTGTCTGGATTGCACAATTTTATTTTAAAATATAAGTTATATTAAATTTGTCAAATTGTAACATACCCGGTGGCGGGCTTGCATGGTGCACCATCTCTCACTATGCAAGATCGCAAACTTGATCTTCAGTCCAGTCTGCTAGCCTGGCTTCTATTCATGCTGTCTGTTTGTCTCTGTTCTGACTGCTTAGGGCGGCGGCCCGGTTACTTCCTGTTTTTTGTAGCTGCTGTGGGCACACCCCTAATGCGTCCTCAGCCTATTGCTGTCTGTCACTGGATATTTAAACCAGCTCCACCTTGAAGCTGGTGCCTGAGCAACTCTTATCTTCAGAGGGCTTCTTGCCTCTGATGTGCCAGGTCCTGTTCTGTTTTTCCTGCCTGTCCACCTTCCTGGAGGCTGTATTCCCAGGCCTGTCTGAACACGCTCCTAGCCTGTTCGTCCTGTCTTCTGGGGGCCGCATACCCAGACCTGTTATCTGTCTCTTCTAGCCTGTTTGTCCGCCATTCTGGGGGCCGCATACCCAGACTCGCTCCTGTATCTCGCTGCAGTGTCAGTTCCTGTCTGAACACTCAGTTCCTGTCTGAACACTCTCCTAGCCTGTTACCTGTTTTTCTCTATGTCCGTACCTTCCCCTTTTCTGCAGAGTCTGAACCTGCACCTAACTCCTACTCGTTGTCGCTGTACTTCCGTTTGTGAGTTTAGAGTCCACTCGCTACTTCATTGCAAGTACTTTGAGTGTATCTGGTTCTGCTTTTCCCTTCCAGTCTGTTCAGTGTGAACAGAGTCCTGTCCGCTCTGCCTTGCTCACCGCTCCGGCGGTTCCTGCCCGCTCTGCCTTGCTCACCGCTCCGGCGGTTCCTGCCCGCTTTGCCTTGTTCACCGCTCCGGCGGTTCCTTCCTGCTCTGCCTTGCTCACCGCTCCAGCGGTTCCGGCCTGCTCTGCCTTGCTCACCGCTCTGGCGGTTCCTGCCTGCTCTGCCTTGCTCACCGCTCCAGGGGTTCCTGCCTGCTCTGCCTTGCTCACCGCTCCAGGGGTTCCTGCCTGCTCTGCCCTGCTCACCGCTCCAGGGGTTCCTGCCTGCTCTGCCCTGCTCACCGCTCCGGCGGTTCCTGCCTGCTCTGCCTTGCTCACCGCTCCGGCAGTTCCTGCCTGCTCTGCCTTGCTCACCGCTCCGGCGGTTCCTGCCTGCTCTGCCTTGCTCACCGCTCCGGCGGTTCCTGCCTGCTCTGCATTGCTCACCGCTCCAGCGGTTCCTGCCTGCTCTGCATTGCTCACCGCTCTGGCGGTTCCTGTCTGCTCTGCCTTGCTCACCGCTCCGGCGGTTTCTACCTGCTCTGCTTGCTCACCGCTCTGGCGGTACCTCTCTGCTGCGCCTTGCCCACCGCTCCAGCGGTTCCTCTCTGCTCTGCTTGTCTACGGCATCTGCGGTTCTGTTCCTGAATCCCAGTCTGTACTGGACCCTATCCAGCCTGTGCTCCAACCTGCTAGTACCTCCCCGTCTGCACGCCAGCCGTACTTGTCAGTACCCTCCTGTCTGCATACCAGCCGTGCCTGCCAGTATCCTCCTGTCTGCACTCTAGATGTGCCTGCCAGTGTCCACCTGTCTGCATGCCAGCCTAACCTGCCTGTTCCTGTATTCCCCGATGTGGGTCAACAGCCGTGTCCGGGGTCTGGCCTGGAGTAGCACCTGGTCCCTCGTGCGACCTTGGTCGGATCGGGTAGATACTTAGTTACGCCCCTCCAGGCACTCTCCGGTTCCTGGCACTAAATCACGCACATGCCAGTCAGCCCGGGCGTGTGCATAACACAAATGACAGGATGAATATGCAATATAGTGATACTCTGTGCTAATAACTATTACGTTTAGGAAAATCTTCTAAACAGAGATAAGTGAATCAATTTAATGTGAATCGAACTCTTACCAAATTTCTAGGGATTCACTGAACTCAACAAATTCAAACAATTTATGATTCGCTTCTGTTATGCACACGTGGTAACAAACATGGTGTAAAAGGAACTAACTATGAGAAAACTGTACAAAAACCGCACCCAGTTCCTGTACAGAGTCAGACTAAAGTATCTGGTAAAGCAAGCACTAGTGGCTTCAGCACAACCTGGATAACCACTTCAGGAAAAACTACAGATGACCACTTGGACCTGGCTTCCTAAAAGGTCATCAGATGCATCTCGTACCTCCTAAAAAAACGAGTGAGAGTGCAGCATAGAAAGAAACCCCAGCAGTATACTTATCTTAATGATCTATATGCTCAAAGCAGAATCCATTAAAGACTAACAACAGCAGAGAACAAAGGCAAAAGGGAGGTTTAAAAAGAAGCACCTGCAGTGTGATAGGACAGGCTATGTAACACATAGAAAACACCAGCTGTCTGAAAAGAATGGACAAAAAGGCAAAAGATAATCAGCACCCGGACAGCGACAGAAACTGCTGTGGCTCAGCAGACAGAAACACAGACAGAAGAGCACAGGACTGCAGGATTGAATCCCGAGGCATGGCAGCTTCCTACAAATGTCCTAAAATGACTGCCACCATTTTACACATTGCAGAAAATACATCAACCAGAGCAGGATCACATGCCCTTGGGCTGGCTTCTCCAAAATGGGATTATCATAAACTGTATAAAAGCATAGGCAAGAAATGAAGCAGCCATTTTGTGGTGAATCTGGAAAGTGAAAGGATGTCAGGGCTTGCAGGTTAGCCATAAAACACTGAGGAAACTGTAAAGATAATGAGAGTATGCTAAGACAGCTCAGCAGTGAATAATATTATTATGTGAGGAAAAGAAAATAATCTCATACACGTTTTTCAGGGCGACTGGAGGCTTTGAAGTACTTTGGATGCAAAATTGATTTGCCACATCTAATTTTCTGGTAAAATTTGGCAAATTTGGAGAATTAAAATTTAAAAACATTTGCTCATCTCTATGTTTAAACAGAGTACACATTACACCCACTTGGTTTACTTTGCATTAATGATTATGTTGCCACAACTATACATAGAGACATACAGCGCTACTCACCATTATTGGCACTCCTTCATTCTTTTCATAGACTGTACAATATCTTCAGAAATAAATGTAAATGTACCAAGTTATATCCTCAGGGTTTTTTAATTAGTGGTCTAAAGTAATGCAGCAATAAAACATTGTTTTTAAACTTCCATGTTACAATTTCAAAGAAGAAACAGGATAAACAGCATGTGCAGCAATAAAGGCACCCCTAATTGATACTTGGTTGCACAACCTTTGGCATTGCTGACAGTCTCCAAACGTTTCTTTCAGCCATCAATAAGCTTCTTGCACTTCTCAGCTGGAATTTTTTTCCACTCTTCCTTTGCAGTTTATTCAAGCTCTTGAATGTTTGCAGGGCTCTTTTTTCCAATGGCAGATTTCAGCTCACCCCAAAGATTTTCAATGGGACTGAGGTCAGGACTCATTGCTGGCCATTTTAAAACAGTCCATTCTTCTTTTTCAACCATTTCTGTGTACTTTTGGATGTGTGCGTTAGGTTATTGTTTTACTGGAAGACCCATGATCTTTGACTCAAACCAAATTTTCTTACACTGGGTAGGACATTTTGCTCTAAACTCTCTTGATAATTTTCGGATTTCATAATTTCTGTGATACGGTTAAGGCCTCAAGCACCGGATGCAGCAAAGCAACCCCACAGCATTATGGAACCTCCACTGTGCTTAACTGTACGTAAGGTGTTCTTATCCTTATAAGCTGCATTGCGCCGTCTATAAACAAAGTGTTGCTTTGCATTGCCAAATAGCTCTATTTTTGTTTCCTCTGTCTATAGAACATTTTCTCAGAAGGATTGTGGTTCGTCAAGGTACTCTTTGGCAAAGATCAGTCATTCCCTTTTATGTCTTTTCTTCAGCAATAGTTTCTTCCTTGGCCTTTTCCCATAAAGCTCTGCTCAGTTTAGTGTGCGGCGTATGGTACTTGTTGAAACCATAACTCCAGACTGTTCCAGGTTGGCCTTCAGGTCTTTGACGTGGTGTATTTTCCACCATTTGCACAAACCTTTGAAGATATCTCTTGTCAATTTTCCGCTTTCCCCCATGTCCAGCGAGGTTCTTGACGGTTCCATGCTTGCAAACTTTGCGCATTGTTGAAACTGGGATACCAAGGTTTTTTTTTTTTGAGATGGCCTTATACCCTTTGTAAGTCTTGTGTTTGCTAATAATAGCAGTTCTGATGTCCTCAGACAATTCCTTTGTCTTCACCATTGTGACAAAAAGGAACAGGGCCTACCATGTGGCTTTTTAAAACACTGAAGTCATCATTCATTGGCTAAATCATGTCACATGGGCACAGAATTCATCACAGGTGAATCTCTTTTGTGATTTACCACAGGTGCGTCAAAATGTGTTTCCATGCTAAATTAATGTAAAGGGTGCCAATACCAGAGACACAGCAAGCTTTAGGTTTTTCTATTTTTCCCTCCCATTGTTTTTGGTTTTAAAATCATTGTTTATTATTTGCTCTTTTGTATTTAACATGAGTGCTCTATACAAAAAAACTGTTTCACTGGATTCATTTTTTTCAGGAGATATTCCACATTATGTACTTAAACTTCATGGGTGCCAATAACGATGAGCAGGATTGTAAATAAGTTAGCAAAGCACTGCAATAGAGGTACGAAAATACTCGATTTTTTATAGGGTTATTTTTAATCTCACATTTTTTGTGTACTTGTAAGGCAAGTTACAAATGCATGTATTTTTTGCACAAATGTTTTGCTTTTTTTGCCAAATGTGATTTTTACAGGTAGCACACATTCTAATAATGTGAAACCTTATTGCCATGGTTTTCACAGACTTCAATATAAAACTGTTACAGTTGTGATAAACACATGATAAAAATACAGCCCAAGTAAATGAAGTGATACTTAATAGGCTGAATAAGATTTAAAATCATATTCTCCATTGTTAAATCTTGAATCTGGTTATTGAATGATTTTACTTCTATTTATGGATTACATGTGGCTATAGGGTAGAAAATATGACTTAAAAAAATCACATTAAGAAGGCTTACAGACTACGGAAGGCTTCAGCAATCTGAAGAGCTCTGTTTGTCTTATTCACAGATAAATATGATAGCTAAAGCTTTAGGACGCCATTCTAACAAGCTGTGATTTCCACGTTTTTTCATTCTTTGATCTTAGTTTTTTTTTTTTTCTGCTTACATAATGATGGGCTAAGCTTGATTTGCAGCATGCTTGTGATTACTGTTGGCATATATACCAGGAAAATCTTTTGATTTATAAGCCAACGTATCCTTTAGATTGTTTATAAAACTATATTGGGCAAGTGTTTTCTAAAAGAGTAGTGTTTTCTGGTCTTCTTTACAAATGGTTGGCCAGGCTATTTTGAGATCAAAATTGGCAGCTTTAACTGCATGGAAAAAGTTATTTCCAAGCAAAATGGTTATCACATTTTTTTTTTTTAGGGGTCAATGGCAAACATACAGTATGGGATTGTAATGGAATACAGCTGTATATGTCTGGTTAAATGTAAGGACCTTCTATCCTAAAGGAGTTTGTGCGGATTAAAACAAAAATTATTGAGTGCTGTAATTCAACACTCCTGATCCTTCTTTCCCTCACCATCATTTGTCGGAGTCAGAGTTCCATACAGGTTGGTTAGATGATTGGATTGTCTAGCAAAATCCATGGGTTTCGACAAGCTTAAACTAATGTGTATAGGAGCCTTTACTCCCATCAGAAAACCTCAAGTGGTTTGAGAAGACCATCAATAGAATTTGGTTACACAGGATGGAACTAGAGGTTATGAACCACAAAGCTGGGACATCAACAAAAATGCTAAAAAAAAATAAAAATGAAATAAAAATGTCTACGTAAGTTTGTTGCTCCAAACGTAATGCCTCTGATTCTATTGTGTTGATCTATAACGTCTCAGCTAGATGTTGGTGGTGTTTTAGTACAGGTTGAACCTTCCCGCTAATATTTTGTTAGATACTATCTGTCGGACAACCAAATTGAGGGGAAGTCTACCAAAATGGCTTCTGACAAATGCACGTATGAAATCAAGGAGTACCACTGAATTTTTCAATGCACAAAAAAATTTGTAGCCATTGACATTCTTCAACGCCTGCTGAATGTTTATGGAGACAATACAGTGGACGTGGGCACAGTGAGGTGGTGGGTGGTGCGTTTTAACAGGGGCGAAAATGATGTGAAAGACAAACCCCATTCTGGGTGGCTTTTTACAACTGTCAGCTCTCAAAATGAAGAGCGCCTGCATGAATTATTCTAAATGAATCGGCAAATTAAGACCAAAGAACTGTGTACAGAGCTTAATGTCGGCTTTAATGCATTAGAAAAAATGTTGACAATGTTGGGTTATCGCAATGTTTGTGCCAGAATTGTACGTGTTCTTCCTGTAATGTATTAAAAAAAAAATTACACAAAAAAAATAAAATTAAATAACTGTTTAGAAAATGGTTTCTAGAGATATCTCCTTCTGAAAACCTCATAGCGTTTCAGCAAACCGTAAACTTCTCTGGCATGCTACAATGTGAAACATACATCACGGTCTAAAACAATAATAGTAAGAGTGAATGTAATCTTTCCCATTGAATGTGAAGCATCAGTACTTTTCCAGCAGAGAAAATTGTGTGTTAATAGAGTCACAGGTCTTGAAAGAAATGCAGTGTTTATAACAGGCAGAGAAATGCAGAAATTAATCCATGTAGACTTCACATTCTCATCACATGGAAAAACAAGGAATCTACTATAATGAGGGGCAGCAAAATGCAAAGAAAATGTATTTAGCCGCACAGCTTGCTGCCCCCACTGACACATCACTTACTATACCGCTATTCATTTGTTTGCATTGTAAATCCTCATAGCAACTGAATTTTCATTATGGAAATCATGAAGGTTTTGTGGCTCATGAATTAAGCAAAATCTAAAACGGCATCTAACGGGCCAGTCGGACTTTACAGCGGAGCTCTGCCGGAAGCACAAGAACCAGGCAAGGGATCTATAGCATAGAAGCAGGGCTTTAAGAGTGTCAGAATCATCCTTAAAATGTATTCTCTTGGCACCATCTCCATCAATGACGCTTTTTCAGGTTTCATTATATTTGCTTGCTCTGTGCACTGACCATTGGCAAAGAATGGAGTTCACAGAATTGCCGTGATCACACATTTTCAGATGGAAAGCACGTTACAGTAGGAGAAAAGTGGAATGAATTTGAGCAAGTCTCATCCAGACTAGACACAGCATATCAATTGATATTACAGATCAGATTGTCTGTTTTTTCCAGTTGAGCTCAATGGGTAGTCTGAATCCACAAAAAAAAAAACAATTGTTGTTTTTGCTGGGGATTATGCACGGATCCACAGAAAAGTCTGAAGAGTTTAAGATCTTGTTCAGACAAACATATTTTGGTCTATATGCTCTCTGGTTATCAAATGGACCACACATGGGCCAATGCAAGTCGATCGGGTAAATTTAGCTGAAAGTTTTTACGTTGTATTAAAATAAAATCACAGCATGCCATCATAGATGGTAGCGTGGGAAACAACCAATATTCGGGCTGTCGAACCCAAACAGTAACACTAACAGTAACCGTAACACTTGGTGCTCGGTATGGACCACCAAAACTTTACTGTTCGGGTTCACCCATCACTAGTATACACAGATCCATGTGTAAAACCAACACATTTTTTACAGCTGAAATGTGCCCGCAATCGCGATCCACCCGCGGCTGTTAAACAGTTAAATGCCGTTGTCAATCTCCGAAAGCGGCATTTAACTGCACCTCAAGTGCGGCATTAGCCCCGCCCATCGATGACCCTGTCACATGATCGCGGGTCACCGATAGGTTGGCATGACAACCCGGGGTCTGCAGCAGACCCCTGTGGTTGTCATGTTTTGCTCGCTATGAGCGCCACCCAGTGGTCGGCGCTCATAGCAAGTCAGCATTTCTACTGAATACAGGTAGAAGCAATCAGAAAACTGCTGCTTCTAGTCTCCTATGGAGACTATAGAAGCATGCAAAAAGTGTAAAAAAATGTTTTTAAAAATAAAAAAAATATATATATATAAAACTTTAAATCACCCCCCTTTCGCCGATCGGTAAACCGCGCAATGAGAAAAAATTCTAAATGCCATAATTACGTTTTTTTTGGTCGTCATAACATTGCAATAAAATGCAATAACGGGAGATCAAAATATCACATCAGCCCCAAAATGGTATCAATAAAAATGTCAGCTCGACGTGCAAAAAATAAGCCATCACCCGGCCCCAGATCCCGAAAAATGGAGAAGCTACAGGTCTCTGAAAATGGCGCTTGCTTTTTTTTTTTTTTTTTTTTTTTAATAAGAAAAACTTTGGATTTTTTTTTTCACCACTTAAACAAAAAAACAACCTACACATGTTTGGTGTCTACGAACTCGTAATGACCTGGAAAATAATAATGGCAGGTCAGTTTTAGCATTCAGTGAACGTGGTAAAAAAACAAAAAACAACCGTGGAATTGCATTTTTTTTTGCAATTTCACTGCACTTGGAATTTATTTTCAGTTTTTCAGTACACGATATGGTAAAACCAGTGATGGCGTTTAAAAGTACAACTTGTCTCGCAAAAAATAAGCCCTCACACGGCCATATTGACTGAAAAATAAAAAGGATATGGCTCTGGAAGAAGGGGAGCAAAAAATGAAAACGCAAAAACGAAAAAACCCAAGGTGGTTAAGGACACATGAAGGCGTGTTCTTGCTTAGATCCAATGCATAAATCCAGAGAATCTGCCCTTTCAGCTGAATATTTTGAGGAATGGTATAAGCTGCAGGTGCTATAAGATATGAGGAAAATGGTGGCCATCATAAGCAGAAGATTATATCATCAGTAACCTCTTCACTCAGATCTAGATGCATGTAAAATATTAGGTCTCAAGCACATGATAAAGCCCTTGTGCACATACTGTATGGCTGTACCGAGTACTATAATACAGTATGATGCGTCTGTATTGCATTGTATTCTAGCACCAGTGCCCCCTTCACACACACTTTTTTCAGCTTTTTAAACACTGGTGAATGAAAAAAACAAAATATTTGATGAAAATGCACTTTTTAGTTAACATATGGTGACCGTATTTTTAACCTCAAGAAAGTTGTTAGAAATGCTAACAAAAGCGCTGCATGTGAATCCGGGTTCATATATCCAAAGAAAGTTATTGGGACGTGCGCCGTCGTTAACTTTTATTGGCACGTGCTGTTCACTGCTCAAACAGCTAGGTAACAAGCCAAAAATACATTGTTTTTATCTTTTATAACTATATATTCTTTCATCAATATTCTAGCCATCATTTCTTCGTCATACCAATAAATTAATACTACTGCGAAGGAGAATTAACAGAAGAAAGGTGGCACTCACCATGAGCTGCTGAACAAAGCGGCAGCTCATGGTGAGTGCCACCTTCTGTTAATTCTCCTTTGCTCTAGTGTCGATCTCTTGGTGTAGCATTGCAGACCATCAGCTGCACGTGACCACCAGTTTCTATGTTCAAGAACCGCATATTCCTAGGATTGAGAGGTCTGGTGCCAACTTCTTCCTCTACGTTGTTTCAATATATTAATACACTTACACTAGATGTATATACTGGGGTAACTTCTCATTTGTCTAACAATTTCAGACCACCTTGTACAATATGTATTGAAACTTTTTTTTTTTTTGCAGAGTCTGTATAAAAATGCTACAGAAGAAATTGTTACAGTATAGCAGTAATGGGCCTATACATTTTTGTCGGTGCTATATTATAGATCGGTAAAGTGGCAGACACTGTGTGCCCCTGTGCAAGATCTGTATATCGGACCCCCTTTGTGCCTGTGCCAAAAGTTGCTTATAGTTTTGGAGGTGAAAGTGGGCCCCCTTACCTCTTGGGTCCTCCTGTGGCTGAACAGGTTGTACCAATGGTATATCCGCCCCTGGATCTGCACGACATGGTATTTGGATCATTTTATAAGATCTAGAAACTAAGTGGATTACCACCTTAATTGATGGGAACGCAGGGAAACTGAACGGCATCTAGAAAATCAAAGTTGTTGTGTTGGGAAATTCCTTCTAAATACAACTGGTTTTTTTTTTAAGAAACAATTCCAGTAGAGCCTTAGTAATCCACCGGTGCCTCGCTTAGTCAGATTTCTCTCGAAACAAATTAATCAGTTCACATAAATCAGATCTGTTAACAGTTTCTTGGCATTAAGGATTTTTACAAGCGGATATAATTAGTACATTTAAATAGTTTGGATATTTTATGGTGGAAGAATGAATATATATAATATTTAATATGCTTTAATACGGTCTTAGAAGAACTGACATGGTCTAAAACCGAGATTTAAAGAGGAGCCACTATAAATTAAATATATCAATGTAACCAAGGGTATAATACACATGTGACTCCATAACTGCTGTGCTGTTAATACACTGCTCAAAAAAATAAAGGGAACACTTAAACAACAGAATATAACTCCAAGTGAATCAAACTTCTGTGAAATCAAACTGTCCACTTAGGAAGCAACACTGATTAACAATCAAGTTCACATGCTGTTGTGCGAATGGAATAGACAATAGATGGAAATTATTGGCAATTATCAAGACACCCTCAAAAAAGGAGTGGTTCTGCAGGTGGGGACCACAGACCACATCTCAGTACCAATGCTTTCTGGCTGATGTTTTGGTCACTTTTGAATGTTGGTTGTGCTTTCACACTCGTGGTAGCATGAGACGGACTCTACAACCCACAGAAGTTTCTCAGGTAGTGCAGCTCATCCAGGATGGCACATCAATGTGAGCTGTGGCAAGAAGGTTTGCTGTGTCTGTCAGCGTAGTGTCCAGAGGCTGGAGGCGCTACCAGGAGATAAGCCAGTACACCAGGAGACGTGGAGGGGGCCATAGGAGGGCAACAACCCAGCAGCAGGACCGCTACCTCCGCCTTTATGCAAGGAGGAACAGGAGGAGCACTGCCAGAGCCCTGCAAAATGACCTCCAGCAGGCCACAAATGTGCGTGTGTCTGCACAAACGGTTAGAAACCGACTCCATGAGGTTGGTATGAGGGCCCGACGTCCACAGATGGGGGTTGTGCTCACAGTCCAACACCATGCAGGACGCTTGTGTAACGGGTCTGGGAGGCGGAACCTCTGAGCAACTATACAAGGGGGCGGCCCTTGTAAGGGCAGGTGGTCACGGCAAGTGACCGGGACAGTCTCTGGGTAAACGGGCAGGTGGTCACGGCAAGTGACCGGGACAGTCTCTGGGTAAACGGGCAGGTGGTCACGGCAAGTGACCGGGACAGTCTCTGGGTAAATGGGCAGGTGGTCACGGCAAGTGACCGGGACAGTCTCTGGGTAAACGGGCAGGTGGTCACGGCAAGTGACCGGGGCAGTCTCTGGGTAAACGGGCAGGTGGTCACGGCAAGTGACCGGGACAGTCTCTTGACAGGCGGGTGGTCACGGCAAGTGACGGCAGAGCCTCCAGGTAGGCAAGCAGGCTGGTAGCAGGTGGACGCTCCCAGGTGAGCGGGCAAGAGTCTCAGGACAGGCAGGTGGTCACAGCACGTGACGGCGGAGCCTCCAGGTAGGCTAGCAGACAGGTAGAAGGTGAGCGCTCCCAGGTGAGCGGGCAAGAGTCTCTGGACAGGCTGGTGGTCACAGCACGTGACGGCGGAGCCTCCAGGTAGGCTAGCAGGCAGGTAGCAGATGTGCGCTCCCAGGTGAGCGGGCAGACGGATCCATAGACAGACTGGCAGGGCTGGTAGGCAGACTGTCGGACCGCAGGAATAGTAGCAGGTTGACACGAGACAGGCAGGTATCAGACAGGAAACTGGCAGGAAACTGGCAGGTAACTGGAAACGGGACCTGAGGGCTGAAGCAGAGTGATGAACTGTGCTACAACATTGCTCGGCCACCTCCATTTTGGAGGAGGTGCCTTATATATGGTGAAGTCCTCCGGCCATTGGCCTGGGACTCCTTAGGACGGCGCGCGCGGCCCCTTTAAGAGAGGGGGAGCGCGCGCGCGCCCTAAGCACCGTGGCCGGGAAGGAGCGCGCGCTGCTAGCAGAGCGGGAGGAAGACGCCGGGCACGGAGCGGAGAGGTGAGGGGAACAGCGTCCCTGCCTAGCAGGAGGCAGGGACGCCGACGCTACAGTACCCCCCCCCCTTTAGGCCCCCCTTTTTTAGGCCAGACAGAAATTTAGCAAGGATGAGCGGGGCATGGATGTTCTCCCGGGGCTCCCACGTTCTCTCCTCAGGACCAAACCCCTTCCAATCTACCAGAAAAAAGGTCTTTCCTCTTACCCTTTTGGTGGCCAGAATGTTCTCTACCTCAAACTCGTCTTCAGCAGAAACCGGAGCAGGAGGCGTACCTGTAGACCTGGAAAAAGAGTTAAGTACCACGGGTTTGAGGAGAGATACATGGAAGGAGTTAGGGATCCGCAAGTTGGCCGGGAGTTTCAATTTATAGGCCACCGGGTTGATCTGTTTGATAACCTCCAGTGGGCCGATGAACCGAGACCCTAACTTGTAGGAGGGAATCTTGAGCCGGACATACTTGGACGAGAGCCAGACTTTATCTCCAGGATGGAATTGTGGAGGATCCAGGCGTTTTTTGTCAGCGTGTCTTTTCATCCGCTCGGACGACTGAAGGAGTGCGGATCGGGTACTCTCCCAAATGGAGGAAAATTCGCTAACGAGAGATTCCGCAGCCGGATTATCCACCGAGGTGGAGACGGGAAATGGGATCTGAGGATGCTGACCGAAGACTACAAAAAACGGGGATTTGGAGGAAGATTCGCTCTCGTGATTGTTGTAAGAGAATTCGGCCCATGGCAGGAGATCCACCCAGTCTGAATGGTGGGCATTAACGAAGTGCCGGAGGTAACTGGTCAGGATCTGATTGATCCGCTCCACATGACCATTGGACTGTGGATGGTAAGCGGAGGAGAAGTCCAAGGTGACGTCTAGCAGTTTACATGTGGCTCTCCAGAAGCGTGAGGTGAACTGAACCCCACGATCCGACACGATGTGGAGAGGCAGGCCATGAAGACGGAAGATGTGGCGGATAAAGTCTTTAGCCAGCTCGGGTGCAGACGGGAGGCCTGGCAGGGGAATGAAATGGGCCATTTTGGAAAAGCGGTCAGCGACCACCCAAATGACTGTACAACCGGCAGAGACAGGGAGGTCTGTTATGAAGTCCATAGCTATATGCTGCCAGGGGGCAGCAGGTACAGGAAGCGGAAGGAGGCGACCGGCTGGCAGGTGTCTCGGAACCTTGTTGCAGGCGCAGGACACACAGGCAGAAACAAAGTCTATTACGTCCTTGTGCAGGGTAGGCCACCAGTAGTGCCGGGTAATAAGCTGGAGGGTCTTTTTCTGACCGGCGTGGCCAGCAAGTTTAGACGAGTGACCCCAGTGTAGGATCTTCTCCCGATCAGGTACAGTGACGAACGTCTTACCGGGAGGGAGACGATTTAGACTCACGGGAGCCACCTGCATTACTCTGGCGGGATCGATGATATGTTTAGGTTCCTCCTCGAGATCAGACACCAGAAAGGATCGGGACAAGGCGTCCGCTTTGATGCTTTTGTCAGCCGGGCGAAAATGAAGAACAAAATCAAAGCGAGCAAAAAACAAGGACCACCGGGCTTGGCGCGGGTTAAGTCTCTGGGCACTCTGGAGGTAAGCCAAGTCCTTGTGGTCAGTGTAAATTATTACCGGGTGAAGAGCCCCCTCGAGCAGGTAACGCCACTCCTCCAAAGCCAGCTTAATGGCCAATAACTCTCGGTCTCCAATAGAATAGTTGCGCTCAGAAGAGGAGAAGAGTTTGGAGAAGAAGCCGCAAGTTACCATTCTCCCGGAAGACGATCTTTGGGTAAGTACCGCTCCGGCTCCAGAGGAGGAGGTGTCAACTTCCAGGAAGAACTGCTTGTTGCCGTCCGGGCGATGCAGCACCGGGACGGAAGAGAAAGCCTGTTTTAAGGAAAGAAAGGCTTCCTCTGCTGCGGGTGGCCATTCTCTGGGATTAGAGCCCTTACGGGTGAGCGCGGAAATTGGGGCAGTCCGGGAAGAGAAGTGCGGTATAAAGAGGCGGTAATAGTTGGCGAAGCCCAGGAACCGCTGAATAGCCTTCAACCCCTCTGGTCGAGGCCACTTCTCGATGGCAGACAGCTTCTCAGGATCCATTCGTAGGCCGGTCTGAGAAATTATGTAGCCCAAAAACGGAAGCGAGGTCTGCTCAAAGAGGCACTTCTCATATTTAGCGTAGAGGTGGTTCTGCCTGAGCCTGAGCAGGACCTGACGAACATCCCTCCGGTGAGTCTGGAGATCCGGAGAGAAGACCAAGATGTCGTCCAGGTACACCACTACGCAGGAGTAGAGAAGGTCCCGGAAGATGTCATTGACCAACTCTTGAAAGACGGCAGGAGCGTTACAGAGACCAAAGGGCATTACCAGATATTCATAGTGGCCGTCCCGGGTGTTGAATGCCGTCTTCCATTCATCCCCCTGACGGATACGGACCAGGTTATATGCCCCACGGAGGTCCAGTTTGGTGAAGATTCTAGCCCCCCTCAGGCGGTCAAATAATTCAGGAATGAGCGGGAGGGGGTATTTATTCTTCACTGTAATCTGGTTAAGACCTCTGTAATCTATACATGGACGGAGTGAGCCGTCCTTCTTTTTGACGAAGAAGAAGCCTGCTCCCGCCGGGGAGGTAGATTTCCGGATAAATCCCCGGGCCAGATTCTCCTCAATATATTCAGACATGGACCGGGTCTCTGCTGCGGACAAAGGGTAGATACGCCCACGGGGAGGAGTAGAGCCGGATATCAGGTCGATTGGACAGTCATATGGTCTATGAGGGGGTAATGTCTCTGCTTCTTTTTTATTGAAGACATCCGCATAAGACCAATAGGGAGCCGGTAGACCGGGTAGATTGACTGGGGTAGGAGAAGGACGAGCAGGATGAACGGGAACTAGACAAGTCTTATGGCAGTCCTGTCCCCAGCGAAGGACCTCTCCGGTCTGCCAGTCAAGCACGGGTGCATGTTTCTGGAGCCAAGGTAGACCCAGCAAGAGTGCGTGAGAGAGTCCAGGTAGAACATGAAAGGAGATGCTCTCAGAATGCAGCATTCCCACCTGCAGAGTTATGGATTCTGTGATGAGTTGGATAGGATGTGGTAAGAGGCCCCCATCCACGGCGGCGACAGATAAAGGTACGGCCAGAGGTTTGGTAGGAATGTGGTACCTCTCTACCAGGGATTGAGAGATGAGATTACCAGCCGCTCCTGAGTCAAGTTGAGCCAGTTCGAAATAGCAGTTCTCTCCGCAGGTGATAGAGACTGACAGCATCAGGGATGGAGAGGGTTTACTTTTGTCTAGGGCGACCTCTCTGAGCGACCCTAGACACAGGCGTTTCCCAATCTCTCAGGGCAGGAACGGATCCGGTGCTCCTTACTGCCACAGTAGAAGCAGCTCCCCTCGGCACGGCGTGAGTCTTGACGGGTTTTGACCATCTTGGTCTGGTCGACCTGCATAGGCTCAGGTGAGTGTGCCTGGGGAGTAACGGGTTTCTGGAAAGTAGGGACTAGACGTGGAAACCTCCTCTCACGGGTGACCTCTTTGGCGCGCTCCTGGAACCGGATGTCAATCCGGGTGGCAAGTGTTATCAAGTCGTCGAGAGTGGTAGGAATGTCCCGACCGGCGAGTTCATCTTTAATACGGCCGGACAGACCCTCCCAGAAGACAGACACCAGAGCGTCGTTATCCCAGGCCAGCTCCGAAGCAAGGGTACGGAACCGTATGGCATATTGGCCCACGGTGAGATCTCCTTGACGGAGGCGTAGCAGAGACGATGCGGATGAGGTCTTCCATCCGGGTTCGTCGAAGACTTTCCGGAAAGCCGTGAGGAAGACTGGCAGGTCGGACACCAGGAGGTCTCCTCTCTCCCATAGAGGATTTAGCCAAGCCAGTGCCTCCCCCGTGAGATGAGACATGATGAAGGCAACTTTGGCCCGGTCGGAGATAAACTGGTGGGACAGGAGTTCAAAGTGCAGGGTGCACTGGTTTATGAAGCCCCGAGCTTGAGCGGGGTCACATCCGAAGCGAGGAGGTGCAGAAAGCCGGGGTCCGGGGCAGGATACCACAGAATTGGTGGGCAGCGGCGCTGCCGGGTTGCGGGTCATGACGCTAGCGGTGGTTGCTGGTGGAGCAGTCAGAGTGTCCAGGCGAGAGTTGACATTCCGCAGGTGACCCTGGATAGACTCCTGTTGGGACCTCTGACGGGACAGTTCATGACATAGGTCCGAGAGCGAGGGAGCTTGGGTGCCACCGGGTTCCATGGCCCGAGCAAACTGTAACGGGTCTGGGAGGTGGAACCTCTGAGCAACTATAGAAGGGGGCGGCCCTTGTAAGGAAGCGGGTGGCGCCCAGGGAAGACGGGCAGGTAGTCACAGCAAGTGACAGGGACAGTCTCTGGGAAAACGGGCAGGTGGTCACGGCAAGTGACCGGGACAGTCTCTGGGTAAACGGGCAGGTGGTCACAGCAAGTGACCGGGGCAGTCTCTGGGTAAACGGGCAGGTGGTCACGGCAAGTGACCGGGGCAGTCTCTGGGTAAACGGGCAGGTGGTCACGGCAAGTGACCGGGACAGTCTCTTGACAGGCGGGTGGTCACGGCAAGTGACGGCAGAGCCTCCAGGTAGGCAAGCAGGCTGGTAGCATGTGGACGCTCCCAGGTGAGCGGGCAAGAGTCTCTGGACAGGCAGGTGGTCACAGCACGTGACGGCGGAGCCTCCAGGTAGGCTAGCAGACAGGTAGAAGGTGAGCGCTCCCAGGTGAGCGGGTAAGAGTCTCTGGACAGGCTGGTGGTCACAGCACGTGACGGCGGAGCCTCCAGGTAGGCTAGCAGGCAGGTAGCAGATGTGCGCTCCCAGGTGAGCGGGCAGACGGATCCATAGACAGACTGTCAGGGCTGGTAGGCAGACTGTCGGACCGCAGGAATAGTAGCAGGTTGACACGAGACAGGCAGGTATCAGACAGGAAACTGGCAGGAAACTGGCAGGTAACTGGCAGGTAACTGGCAGGTAACTGGAAACGGGACCTGAGGGCTGAAGCAGAGTGATGAACTGTGCTACAACATTGCTCGGGCACCTCCATTTTGGAGGAGGTGCCTTATATATGGTGAAGTCCTCCGGCCATTGGCCGGGGACTCCTTAGGACGGCGCGCGCGGCCCCTTTAAGAGAGGGGGAGCACGCGCGCGCCCTAAGCACCGTGGCCGGGAAGGAGTGCGCGCTGCTAGCAGAGTGGGAGGAAGACGCCGGGCACGGAGCGGAGAGGTGAGGGGAACAGCGTCCCTGCCTAGCAGGAGGCAGGGACGCCGACGCTACAGCTTGGTAATTGCCACAGAACACCAGGATTGGCAAAGTCGCCACTGGTGCCCTGTGCTCTTCACAGATGAAAGCAGGTTCACACTGAGCACATGTGACAGACGTGACAGAGTCTGGAGACGCCGTGGAGAGCGATCTGCTGCCTGCAACATCCTTCAGCATGACCGGTTTGGCAGTGGGTCAGTAATGGTGTGGGGTGGCATTTCTTTGGAGAGCCGCACAGCCTTCCATGTGCTCGCCAGAGGTAGCCTGATTGCCATTAGGTACCGAGATGAGATCCTCAGACCCCTTGTGAGACCATATGCTGGTGCGGTTGGCCCTGAGTTCCTCCTAATGCAGGACAATGCCAGACCTCATGTGGGTGGAGAGTGTCAGCAGTTCCTGCAAGATGAAGGCATTGAAGCTATGGAGCGGCCCGCCCGTTCCCCAGACCTGAATCCGATTGAGCACATCTGGGACGTCATGCCTCGCTCCATCCACCAACGTCACGTTGCATCACAGACTGTCCAGGAGTTGGCAGATGCTTTAGTCCAGGTCTGGGAGGAGATCCCACAGGAGACCATCCGCAACCTCATCAGGAGCGTGCCCAGGCATTGTAGGGAGGTCATACAGGCACGTGGAGGCCATACACAATACTGAGCCTCATTTTGACTTGTTTTAAGGACATTACATCAAAGTTGGATAAGCCTGTAGTGTGTTTTTCCACTTTAATTTTGGGGGTGACTCCAAATGAAGTTGGTTAATAAGTTGGTTAATAAATTTGATTTCCATTGATGATTTTTGTGTGATTTTATTGTCAGCACATTCAACTTGGTACAGAAAAAAGTATTCAATGAGAATATTTCATTCAGATCTAGGATGTGTTATTTGAATGTTCCCTTTATTTATTTGAGCAGTGTAGAATAAGCTTATAGACCCAAAATGTATGAGAGCTAGAGACTGAAAAACTTTATTAAATAATAACAATACTTACAAATCCACCTCAAAGATGAGCAATGTTGGCACTGTATCTCGCTGAAGTCACATGACATTGTAGCAGATTGTTACATCATGCTAGCGCTGCAGCCAATGTCACATGACCGCCGGTATCGCTAGAGCAGTGCTGGTCTGGGAAGGAAGTTTGTAGTTTTTTGCTTATTTTTTCTAATTATTTTATCTGGGACACTTTTAAGAATGTTGTCACGTACTAGACACTTTAAGGAAATGCGAAATCATAAAATCAGTGATCATCAAACTGGTGTAAGTCGGCAGATTTGGCCAATTCTAATGAAAGTATAATATCTAATTTACAAGAGTAAACGTGACCCTAGTGCTTTAACCCTTTTGACCAATGATTTTTGTTTTGTCCGAACCCATAAAGATGCATGAGCCTTCTGTACCTCGGATTTCCTACACAGTCACATATATATTTTTTTCTGTCGGATTCCATGTAATCCTAGAAGGAGAATCTCTTTATACTCTAAGGTGAGATTTATCACAACTAGCATTTAAATGCCAATGTAAATGTAAACTGCGCTTGAATGAGATGTACCTCATTTATCAGGAGGAACAGAACTTTTAATATGGCACTTATCTGGTTGTTAAAGTACCAGAAAGCATCAGGTATTGGTTGGTTTTAAAATACAATTTATGCCAATTCCTGTCATAAGTGTATTAAATTTTTGACCAGTGGGAAGCAGCAGTCCTTTGGTCAAAGAGGACCTTTCACCAAATTTTTCATATTGAGCTGGACATACGATGGTATAGTGGCTGCAGAGTGGAATAAAACTTTTTTTATTTTTTTATTTTGCCTCTCCGTTATGGAGATACTAGCAATTAAAGTATAAGGCACCTAATGAGTTAAACCCACTTGGATTTGACTAAAATTATCAGACAGTTTTTACTGGAGGTGTGCACTTCTTGTCCCTGTATGAGTTGCTATCTGATAATTCATTAGGTGCCAAACCATTGGTCCACGTAGAAAATCGTCCATATGTACTGGCACACGGGCTATAATAGGTCTATGTGCTCTTCATCTGTGGTCCGTGGTGCACACGGACAGTATACACAGCGATTATGTGCTTCTCTGGACAAGGCTTTAAAAGTAAAATGACAAGACCTTCCAAATGAGTTTTGTACCAAATGTAGTCCCTTTTTCCACTGAAACTTTGGCACATAGCCCTTATTATAAATTCTCATAGAGCTTATACCTTACACTCATCCTCTACCAATGGTGGCTTTTGCCAGTCTTGCCACCTAGTCCTTTATCTCATTATATAATTTCATGACACTCTGAATTGTTAGTTTAGGCCCCGTGTACGCGTTGAGTATTTGGTGAGTTTTTTACCCCAGTATTTCATAGAATCATAGAATGGTAGAGTTGGAAGGGACCTCCTGTGTCATCTGGTCCAACCCCCTGCTCAAAGCAGGATTCACTAGATCATCTCAGACAGATGTCTGTCCAGCCTCTGTTTGAAGACGTCCATTGAAGGGGAACTCACCACCTCTCGTGGCAGCCTGTTCCACTCATTAATCACCCTAACTGTCAAAAAGTTTTTTCTAATATCTAATCTGTGTCTCCTCCTCCCATTTAGTTTCATCCCATTGCTTCTAGTCTTTCCTTCTGCAAATGAGAATAAAGATGATCCTTCTACAATGTGACAGCCCTTGACATATTTGTAGACAGCTATTAAGTCTCCTCTCAGTCTTCTAATTTGCAAGCTAAACATTCCCAAATCCTGCAACCGTTCCTCATAGCACATGGTTTGCAGACCAGTCACCATTCTGGTCGCTCTTCTCTGAACTTGCTCCAGTTTGTCTATGTCTTTTTTAAAATGTGGTGCCCAAAACTGTACACAGTATTCCAGATGAGGTCTGACCAAAGAGGAGTAAAGACCGATAATGACTTCACGTGATCTAGACTGTATGCTTCTGTTAATACATCCCAGAATTGTATTTGCCTTTTTTGCTGCTGCATCACACTGTTGACTCATGTTCAGTCTATGATCTATTAGTATACCTAAGTCTTTTTCACATGTACTGTTGCTTAGCTCTATTCCTCCCATTCTGTATATGCTTTTTTCATTTTTATTGCCCAGATGTAGTACTTTGCATTTTTCCCTGTTATTTGTAAATCAAAGCCTGGAGTGGGTGATAAATACAGAAGTGGTGACGTGTTTCTATTATACTTTTCCTCTGATTGTTCCTCTCCTGATTTTTGCTTAGAAATACTGAGGTAAAAAACTCACCAAATACTCAACGTGTACACGTGGCCTTTAAAAAGGATTTCCAGGTTCAATATATTTTTCAGCATTCCTGTAGAAATAAAATAGTATGGGCAGCATGGTGTCTCAGTGGTTAACACCGGAGCGTTGCAGTGCTGGGGTCCTGGATTCAAATGCCACCAAGGACAACATTTGCAAGGAGTTTGTTTGTTCTCCCCATGTTTGCGTGGGTTTCCTCCGGTTCTCCGGTTTCCTCCCACACTCCAAACACATACAGATATGGAATCTAGATTGTGAGCTCCAATGGGGACAGTAATAATTTTGTCTGCAAAGCGCTGTGGAAATATTGGCGCTATATAACGGAGTAAAATAAATATTATAAATGCGGGTCTTCTACTTTGTTTGTAGGGGTCAAGACTTTGCAATCATCGGGTTGCTGTATGGAACAGTGGATTATAGTTAAGAAACTAAATGATTTATTAATTCAGAATTTGCAATAAAGATGTAGGAGGCCTGAGATTTATTTTGTAGAATTATAGATTACAATATTATAATATATAGTATTTGCTACAGCATTTAACGCTGTAAAACAGACTTTGCTACATTTGCACAACTATGTTTTAACACCAATTCAACACCAATGGCATAATTTTAAACTCATGGGCCCCAGTTGCAGAATCTTTAACAGGGCTCCCAAATACAGTTATATGAAAAAGTTTGGGCACCCCTATTAATCTTAAGCTTATTGTTTTATAAAAATTGGTGTTTTTGCAACATCTATTTCAGTTTGATATATGTAATAACTGTTGGACACAGTAATGTTTCTGCCTTGAAATGAGGTTTATTGTACCAACAGAAAATGTGCAATCTGCATTCAAACAAAATTTGACAGGTGCATAAGTATGGGCATCCTTATCATTTTCTTGTTTTAAATACTCCTACCTACTTTTTACTGACTTACTAAAGCACTTTTTTTGGTTTTGTAACCTCAATGAGCTTTGAACTTCATAGCCAGGTGTATGCAATCATGAGAAAAGCTACTTAAAGTGGCCACTTGCAAGTTGTTCTCCTGTTTGAATCTCCTCTGAAGAGTGGCATCATGGGCTCCTCAAAACAACTGTCAAATGATCTGAAAACAAAGATTATTCAACATAGTTGTTCAGGGGAAGGATACAAAAAGATGTCTCAGAGATTTAACCTGTCAGTTTCCACTGTGAGGAACATAGGAAAGAAAATGAAGAACACAGGGACAGTTCTTGTTAAGGCCAGAAGTGGCAGGCCAAGAGAAAAACATCAGAAAGGCAGAGAAGAAGAATGGTGAGATCAGTCAAGGACAATCCACAGACCACCTCCAGAGAAATGCAGCATCAACTTGCTGCAGCAGGTGTCACTGTGCATCGGTCAACTATACAACGTACTTTGCACAAGGAGAAGCTGTATGGGAGAGTGATGCGAAAGAAGCAGTTTCTGCAAGCACGCCACAAACAGAGTCGGCTGAGGTATGCAAAAGCATATTTGGAGAAGCCAATTTCTTTTTGGAAGAAGGTCCTGTGGACAGATGAAACCAAAATTGAGTTGTTTGCTCATACAAAAAGGCGTTATGCATGGCGGCAAAAAAACACAGCATTCCAAGAAAAACACTTGCTACCCACAGTAAAATTTGGTGGAGGTTCCATCATGCTTTGGGGCTGTGTGGCCAATGCCAGCACCGGGAATCTTGTTAAAGTTGAGGGACGCATGGATTCCACTCAGTATCAGCAGATTCTTGACAATAATGTTCAAGAATCAGTGACAAAGTTGAATTTACGCAGGGGATTGATCTTTCAGCAAGACAATGATCCAAAACACCGCTCCAAATCTACTCAGGCATTCATGCAGAGGAACAATTACAATGTTCTGGAATGGCCATCCCAGTCCCCAGACCTGAATATCATTGAACATCTGTGGGATCATTTGAAGAGGGCTGTCCATGCTCGGCGACCATCAAACTTAACTGAACTGGAATTGTTTTGTAAAGAGGAATGGTCAAAAATACCTTCATCCAGGATCCAGGAAATCATTTAAAGCTACAGGAAGCGACTAGAGGCTGTTTTTTTTGCAAAAGGAGGATCTACTAAATATTAATGTCACTTTTCTGGTGAGGTGCCCATACTTATGCACCTGTCAAATTTTGTTTGAATGCAGATTGCACATTTTCTGTTAGTACAATAAACCTCATTTCAAGGCAGAAACATTACTGTGTCCAACAGTTATTACATATATCAAACTGAAATAGCTGTTGCAAAAACACCAATTTTTATAAAACATTAAGCTTAAGATTAATAGGGGTGCCCAAACTTTTTCATATAACTATCACAGATCTTTGATATTATTGGCCTTCTCATATGGAATAAAAGGGAACTTTTGAGCCTTCTTAGCTCCAGGGCGCAGGTGGGAGTACAACCCTTGAACCTATTACGGTTACATCTCTGCTTGACACTTAGCACATTACATACTGTATATAATATCGCATATGAGGGGTACGCCCAAATCAACAACAGTGGTTTGGATTGCCACCTCAGAATGGAGCTGTGGCCATTCACAGTAACACTGCTGGAGATAGCCAAGACCTGTACTCTTTATCATAAAGGGGTTTCCCGCTAGAGATATCAATGTTGCAGCAAGTCTCAATGTGTTAAGTGTTAATGGGGTTGGCCAGTATTGTGATAATGATAAAACCTTTGCTCAGGGTAGGTCATTAACAGCAGGCCAATCACCAGCATTGATCAGCTTCTATCAGCTCTTAAGTCAGATAGATATAGAACGTGTATGTAGCCATTTCCCGGTACTCCGTTCGTATTCATTTCAATAAAAGGTGAAGTACAGTATCTGGGAATGGCCTCTACACGATGTATGGAGATGTTCTGTTCCAGATCCGTATATGGTTTGTGCCCAGCTGCTGCCAGATTTATCAGCTAATCGATGGAGGTGCCAGGTGTTAGACCCCCACAGATCTCAAATGGATGACCTTCCAAAAGATTAGAAATATTACAGCCCCTTTAACATATGCTCAGTCTGTGTATTCCACACATTTTAAAAGTGAGACTAGAAATTACAGTAAAAACTCTATATCCTGTGCTTAGAATCACACTCCATTGTAAGAGTCCTTCTCAGTGTAGTAAGATTTGCACAATTTACATGTACAGATCCACAGGAGGTAATTATCTATAATACACTGATGAAATGAGTAGAAAATATCATACTTGCTTAGGAACACGGCAAAGACTCTAGAAAGATAGCTTGACTTTTAAATCTCAAGAAATGTATTTAATTTGCTCCACAGCCAATTTTACTTCAGCCTGAGCGCGACATGATTCCTATAATGTATGGCGCTTCATTAGCATCTTCATTTTCACAGTCTATACATCTGCATTTAAAATGTGCTCTCAAATTTAATAGAGCATGGTTGCGTATCAATCGGGTTCATTTATCACCACTCATTCTATCATATAAGACTCCTGTATAGAGAATCAAGCTCGTATATTTCACAAGTAGTTCACAAATATATCCATATAACTGTTATCAGACAGCGGTGCACTGTGTGACGCTGAGTCACTTCTCGCGGACAAGCTGAGAGTCAAGGTAGTCAAGGAGTCAAAAGTCTAAAGCCAGGAGGGTATGTGATAAACAGAGAAAAGACACAAAGGCGCAGTATGTAACAGTCCAAGGTCAGAATACCAGGAGGAATGCGGATCAGATCAAAGGGAGCAGGCAAAATGGATGGTCAGAATGAGGTCCAAAGTCAAGCAGCAAAAAGATCAACAAGCAGAACACAAGGCATAGAGAAACAAGCCACATAGAGCTGAATGTAAGTTTGGCAGAGATCTGGGACTAACAGCCCAGCTAAGTAGTTGAGCAATCACCTGGAACAGGGAACACCTGAAGACAGCCAAGAACCTCCCAATCTCAGATTGGCTGGCCGAGCCATCTAAAACACCGACAGCTCACCACGCCCCTGCACATGACTGGATGGCTGATCTGCCAGTAATTGCATCCCTACAGTGTCCATTTTAGGACATGATCAGACATCAAAGTCAAACATCAGAATGATGTCAGTTTGAGGCTAAATACCCTGTCTGAGAAGTGACTTTGACATCTGACTTTCACAACTGATAATAATAAAAACAAAATTCACTGTTCACTAATGGGACTTGAAGCCAAAGCTCTATGTCTAGAAACCACTGCACTTACCATTCAGCTATAAACTCAGTTGAAGAAATCTAACTGTTCTATTTGATTATGTGATTTTCAGTGCAAACCTGTCTAAAACTGATTGGGACTACTTTCACAAATACCTCCTCCAAGCCAAATTCAAATGATGTGTGACTTCGATATGCGAGTCTGATATGTGACTTTCTTCAAACATCAGAATCAGAATCACAATGACTTTTAGCCACCCTGAGTATTTTCATGGTTGATCCCATAAGACAAGAAAAGCTACCAGTCACTATCACTTGACCCTATGGCTGAATGGTAAAGTTTCAGGCTCTCAGAGTGGAGGTTTCAGGTTCAAATCCCAGGAGCAGAAGAACTTTTTTTTTTCTAAATTATGCTTTAAAAGTCACTTATCAAAGTTACTTATCAAAGTCCCATATCAAAGTTGCATGTATCCCTGGACCATAGTTACAGTATGGTGTTAAATTCAAGCACTAGTATACACACAGATATTACTAGTACTTATTATCAATTTAGCATAGATTTAATAAGTCCACACTAGCATCACTGAAATCTCGTTTATGTGGAGCACTCATACAATGACATGTGCCCTTTAAAACTGCAGAGTGAAAAGGTGAATGAGATACACAGAGGCTTAGAGTTAGATACACCCCACATTTATCGGAGTGCCGAGATTAGTTTGTCCCAGCTATGGCAGCACAGCAAATCTAGCCTAAGTACTACAGCAATCACAACTAAACCCTACATTCATGAACTAATAGTCAGGCCTATGAGTTTCATGAATGTAGGGTTTATTAGTGTTTGCAGTGATAATTAGGCTAGTTACGCTATGCTGCAGTAGCGGGCACAAACTAATCTCGGCACTCTAATAAATGTGGGGTGTATCTAACTCTAAGCCTCTGTGTATCTCATTCACCTTTTCACTCTGTAGTTTTGAGGGGCACACGTTTCATTGTATGAGTGCTCCACATAAATGAGATTTCAGTGACACCAGTTGGGACTTATTAAATCTATGCTAGATTGATAATAAGTACTCGTAATATCTGTGTTTATACTAGTGCTTGAATTTAACACCCTACTGTGACTATAGTCCAGGGATACATGCGACTTTGAGATGTGACTTTGATAAGTGATTTTTACAGCATAAAAAGCTCCTGGGACTTGAACCTGAAACCTCCACTCAGAGCCTGAAACTTTACCATTCAGCCATAGGGTCAAGTGATGGTGACTGGTAGCTTTTCTTGTCTTATGGGATCAACCATGAAAATACTCAGGGTGACTAATAGTCATTGTGATTCTGATGTTTGAAGAAAGTCACATATCAGACTCACATATCAAAATCACACATCATGTGAATTTGGCTTGGAGGAGGTATTTGCGAAAGTCCCAATGAGTTTCAGACAGGGTTGCACGGAAAATCACAAAAACAAATAGAACACCTACATTTCTTCAACGGAGTTTATAGCTCAATGGTTAGTGATCTGGTTTCTAGACATAGAGCTTTGGGTTCAAGTCCCATCAGTGAACAGTGAATTTTTTTTATTATTATCAGTTGTAAAAGTCACTTGTCAAAGTCACATATCAAAATCAGTTCTCAGACAGGGTATTTAGCCTCAAACTGACATCATTCTGATGTTTGACTTTGATATCTGATCATGTCCTAAAATGGACACTGTACATCCCAAACACATTGTAGGGTGGAATCGTGACACACTGCGGAGCTCTGGTGGCATTTATATAGATACAGCTAAGCCATTTGGTCACAGATCTGACATCAGGATGTGGGCAGACTGCAAAAATTAAAGGAAAACCTTCAGGTTTTTACAGTTTTTTTGTAATTCTGAACAAAAACAGTAATTACACAGCCATAAGGTGAACTCATCAACAGTCATAGCACTATATTTTTCATACATTATAGTCATATAACAAATATTCAGAACTATTACCATTGCTCATAGGCCAATTATAAAAATCCCTGGCCTCCATATTTCTTAACTTCTGTAAGTAATGGAAAAGAAAAGCTTACAACTTAATTGTGAGGAACAGTGTTGCATTATTTAGTTCCTACCCAGCATGAAAGAAACTGCGAAAAGGGATAAAAATTGGACTTCACAGACTCATAAAAGTCAACGCTCATATATACTTATGGACGCACACTAGGATTTTCTTATCCATTCTGCTACACCAGCCTACAATTTCGGAAGCAAAGGGGGTGAACAGTTCAACATTTATTATATAAACTTATCAATTTGTTTACCCATATGGGGGCATTTATTATGCTACATCTGAGGCATAAAAAAGTAGCATGTTATGGTGCATGTCAGATTTGTGCCATAATGTATGAATTTCTTCTCTCACTACAAATTGTTGAACTTTGAACTGTACACACCTGTGGGAAAACATTTTAAAGATGATAGAAAGAGAAAAATCTTGGAATTCAAGCTGATAATGTTCAAGTCTTTGACAATAGGACTCACTCTATCACCTGGATTTAAGACACACTACATTGACACACTTCGCACCTCCACCAGACTGACTCCAGATCACCAAGCTCCTAAGCCATCACTCCCACCACCTCTCCATTTTTAACAAAACCCTTACTTTGATAAACTTGACCTGTCTTTAGGAGGCATCACCTCATCCACCCTATGAACTAATGTCCTGCTTTAACATCTCTTAACAGGAATGTGTCAACAAGTTTTTTCTATGTTCTGAGGACAGCATGAGGTAGGGGTTAAACCAGAATTCAGAGAAATTTCAAGCTGTGTGTTGTGGTTTACTTAGTGAAGTTTTTATCACTAGGAGTGTGCACGCGTCTTCTTGTGCAAAGTGGCTTCGGAGAGAAGTGGCAGTTATTTCAGAGGCCATGGACTAACATTCGTCTTCTTCTTCTCTTTCCACAGGTACATGCTCTGCATAATTCCCCTGCTCCTATGTATGCTGTCTTCTAATGCTCTGCTGACCCATCTCTCTGGTACATGCTCTGCATAATTCCCCTGCTCCTATGTATGCTGTCTTCTAATGCTCTGCTGACCCATCTCTCTGGTACATGCTCTGCATAATTCCCCTGCTCCTATGTATGCTGTCTTCTAATGCTCTGCTGACCCATCTCTCTGGTACATGCTCTGCATAATTCCCCTGCTCCTATGTATGCTGTCTTCTAATGCTCTGCTGACCCATCTCTCTGGTACATGCTCTGCATAATTCCCCTGCTCCTATGTATGCTGTCTTCTAATGCTCTGCTGACCCATCTCTCTGGTACATGCTCTGCATAATTCCCCTGCTCCTATGTATGCTGTCTTCTAATGCTCTGCTGACCCATCTCTCTGGTACATGCTCTGCATAATTCCCCTGCTCCTATGTATGCTGTCGTCTAATGCTCTGCTGACCCATCTCTCTGACTCTCTGTAAGGGGTGCACGCGTGCTGGGGTGTGCACGCGTCTTGTTGTGCAAAGTGGCTTCGGAGAGAAGTGGCAGTTATTTCAGAGGCAGTTAGTCAGGGCAGGAGTCAGGTAACAAACACTTTGACCACTTACTCTCCTTAAACTATGTTTCTGTTAGCTCTCACTTTTTCCTCTATAGTCCTCCACTTTCTAATAACCCCTCAAATCCCTACACCAAGTAAGAAACTCATCATCTCTCCCTCTATCCTCCCCATTCATCTCACCTCCTCCTCCAAATTATTCCTCAACATTCAATCCTGGATCTCCAAACACAGACAGCCACCTCATGCGCTCTCTTGCTCCCACCTGCTAACACTTTCTCTGCTCCTCCTCACTGCTGGAGATATCTCTCCAAATCCTGGTCCTCCTCGCCATATCCCCACAGTTACTTCTACCTCCTATCCACGACCTTCCTCAAACTGTCGCAACCCTTCTAACCTCATACCCATCCAACTAATACCCACCTCCTCAGCTATACTAACAGGAGCTCTATGGCAGGGTTCCCCAACTCCAGTCCTCAAGGCCCACCAACAGGTCATGTTTTCAGGATTTCCTTAGTATTACACAGGTGATAATTCCATCACCTGCACAGGCAATAATTCCATCACCTGTGCAATACTAAGGAAATCCTGAAAACATGACCTGTTGGTGGGCCTTGAGGACTGGAGTTGGGGAACCCTGCTCTATGGAACGCTCGCTCTGTCTGCAACAAACTTTCCTTCATCCACGATCTTTTCATTACAAACAAACTCTCCTTCCTCGCCATCACCGAAACCTGGCTCACCCCCTCTGACACAGCCTCCCCAGCTGCCCTTTCATATGGCGGATTCCACCTTTCCCACACCCCCCGCCCCAATGGCAAACATGGTGGAGGCGTAGGTTTCCTCCTATCAGAACTCTGCGCTTTCACCAAAATCCCACTGCCACCCTCCGTTACACTCCCCTCTTTTGAGGTGCACTGTGCGCGCATCTATTCCCCCTCCAACCTCCAACTGGCCGTCGTTTACTGACCCCCAGGGCAAGCCACCACCTTCTTAGACCATTTCACTACCTGGCTGCTTCACTTCCTTTCCACTGACATCCCCACTATCATAATGGGTGACTTCAACATCCCCATTGACACTCCCCACTCGTCTGTCTCTAAGCTCCTATCCCTCACTTCCTCCTTTGGACTCACTCAATGGTCTTCCACACCCACCCACAAAGATGGCCACACACTGGACCTCATCTTCACCCGCCTCTGTTCCCTATCTAACCTCTCTAACTCACCACTCCCTCTCTCTGACCATAACCTCCTCACATTCTCTACCCTCTCCTCTCCGGGTGCACAATCCCCACTCCACAAACTCACACACCCTCGCAGAAATCTCAAACACCTTGACCTACACTCTCTCTCTGAATCCCTCCTTCCTCTCACAGACATAAATTCCTTGCACGATGCAGACGTTGCTGCTGCTTCATATAACACCACAATAGCTGCAGCTTTAGACTCGATCGCCCCTCTCACACACACCACACCTCGCACATTCAACAGGCAACCCTGGCACACTAAACTTACCAAAGAACTGCGCCGGGCCTCCAGGGTTGCGGAGCGGAGATGGAAAAGGTCTCACTCCATCGAGCACTTCATCGCATTCAAGCAATCCCTCACTAATTTCAAGTCCGCACTCACTACAGCAAAACAAACCTACTTCTCATCTCTCATATCCTCCCTATCTCACAACCCTAAACAGCTATTTAACACTTTCAACTCTCTCCTTCGTCCCCCAGCACCTCCTCCCTCATCTCAGCTGACGACTTTGCCTCATTCTTCAAACAGAAGATTGACACCATCAGACAAAACTTTGGCCTAAAGTCCACACAACCCCTCCTCATATCTACTCAACCCTCCTCCTCCAAACCCCACTTCTCCACCATTACAGAAGGTCAAGTCTCCTCTTTACTCTCCAAATCACACCTCACCACCTGCGAACTTGACCCAATCCCATCCCACCTCATCACTAACCTCACCTCAGTCTTCATCCCAACCCTAACCCACCTCTTCAATCTATCACTAACAACCGGAGTCTTCCCCTCATGTTTCAAACATGCCGCAATCACACCCATCCTCAAAAAGCCCTCCCTTGACCCTTCCTCTCTGACCAGCTACCGCCCCATATCACTCCTCCCCTTTGCCTCAAAACTTCTAGAACAACATGTCCACCTTGAACTGTCCTCCCACCTCTCCTCCTGCTCCCTCTTCGACCGTCTACAATCTGGCTTCCGACCGCATCACTCGACTGAAACTGCCCTGACCAAAGTCACCAACGACCTACTAAATCCCAAATCCAAGCGACACTACTCCATCCTCCTCCTTCTGGACCTGTCATCTGCCTTTGACACAGTGGACCATTCCCTCTTACTCCAGATTCTCTCATCTCTTGGCATCATGGACTTGGCTCTATCTTGGATCTCCTCATACTTAACAGACAGGACATTCAGCGTCTCCCACTCACGCACCACCTCCTCATCTCGCCCCCTATCTGTCGGTGTCCCCCAAGGTTCAGTTCTAGGACCTCTGCTCTTCTCCATCTACACCTTCGGCCTGGGACAGCTCATAGAGTCTCACGGCTTTCAGTATCACCTCTATGCTGACGACACACAGATCTACCTCTCTGGACCCGATATCTCCTCCCTACTAACCAGAATCCCACAATGTCTGTCCGCCATCTCATCCTTCTTCTCCGACAGGTTTCTAAAACTCAACATGGATAAAACAGAGTTCATCATCTTTCCACCCTCTCATTCACATCCCCCATCCGACCTATCCATCAACGTCAATGGCTGTTCACTCTCCCCAGTCCCACAAGCTCGCTGCCTTGGGGTAACCCTGGACTCTGATCTCTCCTTCAAGCCACATATTCAAGCCCTTTCCACCTCCTGCCGACTCCAACTCAAAAACATCTCCCGGATCCGTGCATTCCTCAGCAAAGACTCTGCAAAAACACTAGTGCATGCCCTCATCATATCCCGCCTCGACTACTGCAACCTCCTGCTCCGTGGCATCCCTTCCAACACTCTTGCACCTCTCCAATCTATCCTAAACTCTGCTGCTCGACTAATCCACCTGTCCCCCCGCTATTCCCCGGCCTCTCCTCTCTGTCAATCCCTTCACTGGCTCCCTATTGCCCAGAGAATTCAGTTCAAAACTCTAACCATGGCATACAAAGCCATCCACAACCTGTCTCCCCCATACATCTGTGACCTAGTCTCCCGGTACTTACCTGCACGCAACCTCCGATCCTCACAAGATCTCCTGCTCTACTCCCCTCTTATCTCCTCCTCCCACAATCGTATACAAGATTTCTCCCGTGCTTCCCCCCTACTCTGGAACTCTCTACCCCAACATATCAGACTCTCGCCGACCGTGGAAACCTTCAAAAGGAACCTGAAGACCCACCTCTTCCGACAAGCCTACAACCTGCAGTAAACACCACTGCACGACCAGCTCTACCCTCACCTACTGTATCCTCACCCATCCCTTGTAGACTGTGAGCCCTCGCGGGCAGGGTCCTCGCTCCTCCTGTACCAGTCGCTGACTCGTTTTGTTAAGATTATGTAAATGCTTTTGTTATGTATATCCCTATCACATGTAAAGCGCCATGGAATAAATGGCGCTATAATAATAAACAATAATAATAATAATAATAATAATAGGACATATCATTGCTTTGACTAGCAGGCTCTTGCCTCCTGGTCCGCCCTCTCCTCTGATAGTCTATTGACAGTGAGCTGCTTATGTACATAAAGAGACTAGTGTGTGTGTGTGGGGGGTAGCTTTCTCAGCTGTGCTTGATGCTACATCTACGAACTCTGGTTGGGTTCGCTCAACTCTAATTGTAATACAAACTGTACAGTGAACTCCGAACATGGACTTCTCCTAGAAGTCCGTTTTACAGTTCGGGAGTCTGGGAAGGAGAGAAAGAGAGAGGCAGGAAGGAGAGAGAGAGGCAGGAAGGAGAGAGAGAGGCAGGAAGGAGAGAGAGAGAGGAAGGAGAGAGAGAGGGAAGGAGAGAGAGAGAAGAGGAAGGAGAGAGAGAGGAAGGAGAGAGAGAGAGAGAGGAAGGAGAGAGAGAGAGAGAGGAAGGAGAGAGAGAGAGAGAGAGGAAGGAGAGAGAGAGAGAGAGAGAAGGAGAAAGAGAGAGAGAGAGGAAGGAGAAAGAGAGAGAGAGAGAGGAAGGAGAAAGAGAGAGAGAGAGAGGAAGGAGAAAGAGAGAGAGAGAGAGGAAGGAGAAAGAGAGAGAGAGAGGAAGGAGAAAGAGAGAGAGAGAGGAAGGAGAAAGAGAGAGAGAGAGGAAGGAGAAAGAGAGAGAGAGAGGAAGGAGAGAGAGAGAGAGAGGAAGGAGAGAGAGAGAGAGAGGAAGGAGAGAGAGAGAGAGAGGAAGGAGAGAGAGAGAGAGAGAGGAAGGAGAGAGAGAGAGAGAGGAAGGAGAGAGAGAGAGAGGAAGGAGAGAGAGAGAGAGGAAGGAGAGAGAGGAAGGAGAGAGAGAGAGAGAGGAAGGAGAGAGAGGAAGGAGAAAGAGAGAGAGAGGAAGGAGAGAGAGAGAGAGGAAGGAGAGAGAGGAAGGAGAAAGAGAGAGAGAGAGGAAGGAGAAAGGAGAGAGAGAGAGAAAGGAGAGAGAGAGAGAAAGGAGAGAGAGAGAGAAAGGAGAGAGAGAGAGAAAGGAGAGAGAGAGAAAGGAGAGAGAGAGAGAAAGGAGAGAGAGAGAGAAAGGAGAGAGAGAGAGAGAAAGGAAGAGAGAGAGAGAAAGGAGAGAGAGAGAGAGGAAGGAGAGAGAGAGAGAGGAAGGAGAGAGAGAGAGAGGAAGGAGAGAGAGGAAGGAGAAAGAGGAAGGAGAAAGAGAGAGAGAGAGGAAGGAGAAGAGAGAGAGAGAGAGAGGAAGGAGAGAGAGAGAGAGAGAAAGGAGAGAGAGGAAGGAGAGAGAGAGAGAAAGGAGAGAGAGAGAGAGAGAAAGGAGAGAGAGAGAGAAAGGAGAGAGAGAGAGAGGAAGGAGAGAGAGAGAGGAAGGAGAGAGAGAGAGGAAGGAGAGAGAGAGAGAGAGAGGAAGGAGAGAGAGAGAGGAAGGAGAGAGAAAGGAGAGAGAGAGGAAGGAGAG